>NC_138050.1:7285022-8570022 GCF_964194185.1 Rhinolophus hipposideros
ACAAGATGTCCACTCTCCCCACTTCTATTCAATGTTGTACTGGAAGTTCTAGCCTGAGTGTTTAGGCAAGGAAACAAAGGCATCTAGCTTGAAAGGAAGGAAGCAAAACTATCTGTATTTCCAGGTGACACACAATCTTGTATATAGGAAATCCACTATAAACTACAAGAAATAATACACTAGTTCAACAAAATTACAGGATACAAAATCAATATACAAAAACCAATTGTATTTCTATGCACTATAATTAATAGTCCAAAAATAACATTATGAAAGCCGTTCTGTTCACAATAGCATAAAAGAGAATGACATGCTTTGGAATAAATGTAGCAAAAGTGTAAGATTTCTATACTTAAATTATAAATTATTGCTGAAAGAAATTAAAGAAGACCTAAATTAATGGAGCAACATCCTATTTTCATAGACTAAAAGACAATATTTTTAGGTAGCAAAAGCAAACAAACCAAAACCCCCCAAACCACATGGTCTGGATATTCAATGCAAAAAACTATTAAAATCTCTGTTTTTTTGGGGGGGAGGGGCGAGGGCATAAATTGACAAGCTAAAATTTTTATGGAACTGCAAATGACCCAGAATAGACCCAACAATCTTGAAAAAGAAGAGTCAAGTTTAAGGACCTACACTTCCTGATTTCAGAATTTAATACATAGCTACAATAATCAAGACAGTGTAGTACTGTCATAAAGCTAGACTATAGATCAAAGGAATAGAATTAAGAAATCCACAAAACCTTACATTTATGGTCAGTTGATTTTTGGCAAAGGCACCAAGAAAACTCAATGGAGAAAAAGGAGTCTTCAAAAATGGTTCTCGGGGCGGCCCGGTGGCTCAGGCGGTTAGTTCTCCGTGCTCCTAACTCCGAAGGCTGCTGGTTCGATTCCCACATGGGCCAGTGGCCTCTCAACCACAAGGCTGCCGGTTCAACTCCTCAAGTCCCACAAGGGATGGTGCGCAGCGCCTCCTGCAACTAAGATTGAACACGGCTTCTTGAGCTGAGTTGTCGCTGAGCTCCCGGATGGCTCAGTTGGTTGGAATGTGTCCTCTCAACTACAAGGTTGCCGGTTCGACTCCCGCAAGGGATGTCAGTGGGCTGTGGCTCTGCAACTGGAAAACAGCAACTGGACCTGGAGCTGAGCTGCGCCCTCCACAAGATTGAAAGGACAACAACTTGACTTGGAAAAAAAGGTCTGGAAGTACACACTGTTCCCCAGTAAAGTCCTGTTCCCCTTCACCAATAAAATCTTTAAAAAAAAATGGTTCTGGGTGGTGAACACACAATGTGATATATAGATGATGTATTACAGAATTGTACACTTGAAACCTGTGTCACTTCACTAACCATTGTTACCCCAATGAACTTTATTTTTAAAAAAATAGTTCTGGGACAGTTGGACATGCATACATGCAAAATAATAATACCGTATTTGCCGGCGTATAAGACGACTGGGCGTATAAGACGACCCCCTAACATTTCCACTCAAAATACAGAGTTTGTTATATACTCGCCGTATAAGACTACCCCCTCTTCCGCACACCTTCCACACACCAAATAACTTTCAGTTTAAAATTTGCATCATACTTCTTTCTTTTGGCTGGTGCCATGATAGGGATGATAGGGGTTTGACTGGTCGACATTTTCTATGCTGTACTGTACAATGGTGCAGTATTGTGGTTGGCTGTTGGCTGTATACAAAGCCTGATTTGATTGGTCCCTGCTCCCTGTTTGCCCGCCCTGTCACTATAGCAGTCTGGTCCACCCTTGCATCAGCATCTCCCTGGGACCTTACTAGTGCGCAAGTGCGAGCTCTTCAACATTCTAACAGGCACCATGATAGCGCAAAATCGCGAATCTTCAATGCATATGTAAAGAAATATACGGTAACCCGAATTTACCACACTCGCAAAATCGCACACAGCCGACCATACACCCAGTATGGTATCGCGATTCGCGATTTTGCGCTATCATACTGGGTGTATGCTCGGCTGTGTGCGATTTTGCGAGTGTGGTGAAATCGCATAACAGCCGAGCATACACCCAGCAGCGCTGCTGATGCCTGAACTGGTATGTGGAATGAAGTGGGCGGGCATCGGGAGGCCACTATGGCACGGGGCAAGCACTATGGGCAGTCTATCTGAAGTGTACCTGGCGTATAAGACGACCCCCCCACTTGGAGGCATATTTTTCGGGGCCAAAAAATCGTCTTATACGCCGGCAAATACGGTAATAATAATAATTATTATTATTATTTAGACCCCCAACCTCACACCACACCCTAAAATTTACTCAAAATGGATCACAGACCTGAATGTAACAGCTAAAACTAAACTTTAGGACAAAACATGGACTTTGTGACTTTGTTAGGCAATGATTTCTTAGAAATATCAGAAAGCACAGTGGTAAAATATAATAAATTAAGAGTTTTCGGAATTAAAACTTTTGCATTTCAAAAAACGCTTTCCTGAAAGTGAAAAAGCCCTCAGAATGAGGAAATATTTGTGAATTATATATTCAATAAGGGACTTATCTAACATAAAGAACCCTAACAACTCAAAAAGACCTAGTTTATTTCAAATGGGCAAAGGGTTTGAACAGACATTTGTAAAAAGTAGTTACACAAATGGTCAATAGCTGAAAAGATGCTTAATTGTAGCAGTAACTAAGAAAATGCAAATCAAAAGCATAATGAGATACTGCTTTACACCCACTGTACTGGCTTCTAATAATAAAAAGACATGAGCAAGTGGTGGCGAGCATGTGGAGCAAATGAAACCCTCATACACTGCTGATGAGAATGTAAAATAGTGCAGCCACTTTGGAAAATAGTTTGGCAGTTCCTCAGAAGGTTCAATATAGAGTAACCGTACGATCAAGCAATTCTACGCTAGGTATCTCCCAAAGAGAAATGAAAACATGTTCACATAAAGATTTTTATGTTGAATATTCAGAATAGCAGTGCTCACAATTGTCAAAAAGTGGAAACAACTCAAATGTCCATCAACTGGTGAATGGATAAACAAAATGTAGTATATCCATATAATAGAATACTATTTGACAGGGAAAAGGAATGAAATACTGATACATGTCACAACATGAATGAACCTCAAAAACATGTTCAAGGAAAGAAACTAGGCACAAAAGAACACATTGAATATTGTGATAGTAGGATAATGGATTTCTGCATTGCCTTTTCCCCACCCCTCAAATATCTTAATTAATTCTCATGAAAAGCTTAGAAGAGGCATAGAATTTTTAGCAGTGTCTATCTTATCCCCATTCTTTTTTTTCTGTTTTCTTTTTCCCCCTTATCCACATTTCAAAGGAAAAGAATTTTCTGTTCTAGAATTTTGAGTGGGTGGCATTTTATTTTAGTGATCAAAAAATTCTGTCTTTTGCTCCCATCTAAAGAACTTAAGGACTTTCATTTAGCATAGTGTTTTTCGCGGTCTACCCATGTTGCAATATCAGTAAGAATTTCAATTCTTTTTATGGCTAAATATTGCATTGTATGGATATACTTTTTGTTTATCTGTTCATCAGTTGATGGACATTTGGGTTGTTTGTGCCTTTTGGCTATTTTGAATAATGCTGCAATGAAAATTGACATACAAGTATGTGTTCAAGTTTCTGTTTTCAGATCTTTTGGGAATTCCACCTAAGAGTGGAATTGCTGGGGCATCTGTTAATTCTTTGTTTAACTTCTTGAGGAACCACCAAACTGTTCTCCACAGCAGCTGCATTGTTTTACATTCTCACAAGCAATGTACAAGAGTTCCAATTTTCTATATCCTTGCCAACAATTGTTGTTTTTCATTTTGGCTTGCATTTCCCCAAAGACTAATGATGTTGATGTGTTTATTGGCCTTTTTTCTGTCTTATTTGGAGAAATAGCTATTCAAGTCGTTGGCTCACTTTTAATTTGTGTTGTCATTTGTTGTTGCATGGTAAGGGTTTTTAATATACTCTGGATACTAGATCCTTATCACATACATGATTTGTAAACATTTTCTTCTATTCCATTGGGTTGTCTTTTCACTTTCTTAATGGTGTCCGTAGAGGCTCAAAAGTTTTAATTTGGATGAAGTCCAATTTACCTGTTTATTCTTTCATTGCTTGTGCTTTTTGTTTCATATCTAAGAAACCATTGCCAAGTCCAAGGTCATGAATATTTATCTCATGTTTTCTAAGAATTTTACAGTTTTAACTACATTTAGGACATTTAGGACTTTCATATGTGAGGTGTGATCAAACAATACAGTGAGTGTTTAAATTAAAATTATCACAGTAAATGACACATTGCCATTAATCCCCCTCAAAATACTCCCCCTCGCTTCAAACACACTTATCCCATCATTCTTGCCACTTTCTGAAGCAGTTCTGAAGTCTTCTTTTGTGAGTTGCACTGTCGTGGCTGCCTCGATGTCCTGAATCATTTTGACTTTGGGGAAAGGCCAGAAGTCGCACGGTGCCAGATCTGGTGAATAAGGTGATGAGGACACACTGTAATGTTTTTATTTGACAGAAAGCAATGTGTGACATGGAGCATTGTCATAATGGAGGATGATTTAGGGCACACTTTAAAACACACCTTCTCTCAACCGTAGCTCACACCTGACTGACTGCACCAAACAAGTTGAAACTTGTCACACACTGTTATTCCATGCACTGCCGCCTATATTGAAGATCCCTGCCTTTCTGTTGGATGGCACTTGGCAGCACCATTCGCCATATTTTTTTTATCACACCTCATATTTAGGGATATTTTTTGTATATGCACATGGGTGAGGTAAGTGTCCAGGTTCATTCTTTTACATACGGATATCCAAATTTGTTGAAAATATGATTTTTTTCCCCTACTAACTGATCTTGACATTCAATTAAACGTTCAGTTGACTGTAGATTTATGGGTTTATCTTTGGATCCTCAGTTCTATTCCATTGATGTATATATCTAGCCTTACACAAGTACCACACTGTTTTGATCACTGTGGCTTTGTAGTAAGTTTTAAAATAGGAAGATGTGCGTTCTCCAATTTTGACCCCTTTTCAAGATTTCTTTGGTTATTTAGAGTTCCTTGAAATTCCACATAAATTTTAGGATCAGCTTGTCTACTTCAGGGAAAATAAAAAGACAGTTGGAATTTGATAAAGATTGCACCAAATCTATCACTTTGGGGATAATTGCCATATTAATATTAAGTCTTCCAATCCATGAACACAAGACTTCTTTCTGTGTATTTAAATCGTCTTTTATTT
This sequence comes from Rhinolophus hipposideros, assembly GCF_964194185.1. Lineage (NCBI taxonomy): Eukaryota > Metazoa > Chordata > Mammalia > Chiroptera > Rhinolophidae > Rhinolophus > Rhinolophus hipposideros. Next base: position 7,290,297 of record NC_138050.1, read on the forward strand.
CAACAATGTTTTTGTAGATTTGTAGTGTGCAAGTCTTGAACCTCTTTGGTTAAATTTGTTCCTAAGGATTTTATTCTTTTTTATGGTTTTTAATGAATGCTACTGTTTCCTTACTTTCCTTTTAGGATTGTTCATTGTTAATGTATAGAAATATATCTGATGTTTGTATGTTGACATTGTATCCCGTAAGTTTGTTGCAGCTATTTAATAGTTCTAAACTTTTCTTGTGGATTCTTTAGGAGATACTATATATAAGGTCATATCCTCTATGAGTAGTTTTACTTGCTCTTTTCCTATTTGGCTGTTTTTTATTTATTTTTTTCTTGCCTAATTGCTCTAGCTAGGACCTTCAGTACAATGTTGACTAGAAGGTAGTGAAAATGGGCTTTTTTTTCCTTCTTTCTCCTCATTACATGGGAAAAACTTTCAGGCCATTAAGTGTAATGTTTGCTGTGGGTTTTCTAACATACCCTTTACCATATTGAGGAAGTTGTCTTCTATTCTTAGTTTGTTGAGTGCTTTTATCATGAAAAGGTGTTGAATTGTGTTAAAGGCTTTTTCTTCATCTGAGATGATCATGTGCCCCCCCCTTCAGTATATTAATGTGCTGTATTTTTATTGATTTTCGAATATTGAACCACCCTTGCAATCCTGGGGTGAAATCCAGGATTTTGTTTGCTAGTATTTTATTGAGGATTTTTGTATCTATATTCATAAGTGGTACTGGTGTGAAGTTTTCTTTTCTTGTGATGTCTTTGTTTGGCTTTGATATTATGGTAATGCTAACTTCATAGAAGGGTTTAGGAAGTGTTCCCTTCTATACTGTTTTTTGGATGTCTTTGAGAAGGATTGGTGTCAATTTTTCTTTAAATATTTGATAGAATTCACCAGTGAAACCATCTGTCCCTGTTTTTTTGTTGGCAATTTTTTGAAGACTGAATCTCTTCACTTGTTATAGATTTGTTAAGATTTTCTATTTCTTCTTGAGTCAGTTTTGGTACTTTGGGTGTTTCGAGGAATTTCTGCATTTCATCTAGGTTCTCTATTTTGTTGGAGTTTAATTGTTCATAGTGTTTTTTTAAATAATACTTTTTATTTCTGTAATGTCAGTAGTAATGTCCCCACTTTGTTTTCTGGTTTTAGTAATCTGAGGATGCTCCTTTTTTTTTCTTGGTCAAAAGGTTTGTCAATTTTGTCAATCTATGCAAAGAACCAACTTTTGGTTTCCTTGATTGTTCCTGTTATTTTTCTATTCTCTATTTTGGTTATCTCCACTTTAATCATTTTTTTCCTTCTTCTGCTTTGGATTTAGTTTGCTCTTATTTATCTAGTTTCTTAAGGTATAAAATTAGGTTGTAGGTCTTTTTTCTTTTTTAATGTAGTCATTTACAACTATAAATTTCCCTCTGAGCACTGGTTAGCTGCATCCCATAGATTTTGGTATGTTGTATTTTTACTTTCATTTGCCTCAAGTTAGAAAAAATTTATCTTGTGATTTCTTCATTGACAACAATTGTTTAAGAGTGTGTTGTTTAATTTTCATACATTTTAAAAATTTCCAGATTTTCTTCTGTTATTGATTTCTAGTTTCATTCCATTATGACCAGATAAGATATTTTGTTTAATCTGTCTTTTAAAATGTATTAAGACTTGTTTTGTGGCTTAACATATAGTCTGTTTTGGAGAATGTTCCATGTGCACTTAAGAAGAATGTATATTCTGCTATTTTGGATGGCGTGTTCTACATGTATCAGTTCTAGTTGGTTTAGTGTTGTTCAAGTCCTCTATTTCCTTGGTGATCTTTTGTCTAGTTGGTCTATTCATTATTGAAAATAGTGTATTGAGATCTCCAACTATTATTGTAATGTTGTTTATTTCTCCATTTAATTTTGTCTATTTTTGCTTCATGTATTCTGGAACTCTTCTGTTAGATGTTTTAATTAGGTGCTTCATATATTTTGGTACTATTTTATTAGGTTTTATATTTGGAGCTTCTCATATATTTTGAAGTTCTTTTATTTGGAGCTCTTTTATTAGATGTAATTGCTATAACTTCTTGATGGTTTGACACTTTTATCAATGTATAATGTCTTTCTTTGTGTCTGATGACAATTTTTTCTTAAAGTCTATTTTATCTGATATTAGTATAGACACCCAGATTTCTTTTATTTATTATTTGCAATAAAATCTTTTTTCATCTTTTCATTTTCAACCTGTTTATGTCTTTAGATCTAAAATGAACCTCCTGTAGATGGCATATAGTTAGATGTTTTTTAATGTGTATGGCAGTCTCTGCCTTCTCATTGGAGAGTTTAATGCATTTTCACTTAATGTAATTATTATTATTTTTTTAAAGAGTTTATTGGGGAAGGGGAACAGGACTTTATTGGGGAACAGTGTGTACTTCGAGGACTTTTTTTTTCCAAGTCGAGTTGTTGTCCTTTCAATCTTAGTTGTGGAGGGTACCGTTCAGCTTCAAGTTGTTGTCCTTTCAGTCTTAGTTGTGGAGGGCACAGCTCAGCTCCAGGTCCTGTTGCCATTGCTAGTTGCAGGGGGCGCAGCCCACCATCCCTTGCAGGAATCAAGGAATCGAACTGGCAACCTTGTGGTTGAGAGGATGTGCTCCAACCAACTGAGCCATCAAGGAGGCAGCTTAGCTCAAGGTACTGTGTTCAATCTTAGTTGCAGGGGACGGAGCCCACCATCCCTTGCGGGACTCGAGGGATTGAACTGGCAACCTTGTGGTTGAGAGCCCACTGGCCCATGTGGGAATTGAACCGGCAGCCTTTGGAGTTAGGAGCATGGAGCTCTAACCTCCTGAGCCATCGGCCGGCCCCCACTTAATGTAATTATTGATAAAGAAGGACTTACTCTAGCGATTTAGCTATTTGCTTTGTACGTATCTTACATCCTGTTTGTTCTCCCTCATTCATGCCTTCTTTTGTATTTTACTTTTTTCCATTGTGCTGTTTTGATTCTCTTCTCATTGATTGCTCTGGGGATTACAATTAATATTGTTATTTTTAACAATCTATTAATAGTTTGAATTTATACCAAGTTAGTTTTAGTAGTATACAAAACTTTGCTCCTATGTAATTCCATATATGTTATGTCCCCCCTTTATGTTATTGTCACAAATTACATATTTTTACACTGTGTGTTGATTAACATAGATATATAATTTGTTTATACATTTGTCTTTTCAATCATATTGGAAAAAAACAAGGAGTTAAAAACCAAAAATACAATAATACTGACTTTTGTATTTACCTACATTATTACCTTTACTGGTGTTCTTTACTTCTTTGCGCAAAGAAAGACTCAGAGACAGAAGATTTTGAAAGGGAAGGTAGTTGCAAGAGAACAAGGAAGACAAACTTCATAAGGACTCACTCCCCAAATAGAGAACCTGACCAATGTTTAATCAAATAAACCACAAAGTTATCATGATTCCCAAATTTATGTTAGTTTGTTAATGGTGTCAATAGACATTCTCAGATATCAACATAGCAAAATCAAGAATAAAATTGTTTTCAGAAATCCTGGCTTATAGGATATTTGAGTATCTTGGAGACCCAAACCAGTTAGGGTGCCCCTGTTATTTTTCGTTTATCTCAAAGTGCAAAGTACTTTACTTTTTTTTCCTGGCTGCTGTCTGTGAAGTGCTCTGTCATTTTGGCAATAGAGCAGCTTTGTAATCACAAGTCAAAGATCAATAGAAACGCTTACTTACTGCTGTTGGGACGATAAATATATAGAAACACTTCGGAGACAACTTGGAAAAATCTTAATAGTTGAACATTCACACACCTTATAACACAGCAGTTCCACTGGAATATACCCTTATGACAACTTTTGCACATGCACAAAAGGAGACATCTATAAGGAATTCATAGAAAGACTGAAACTTCATAGTCCTACTGTCTTCGGAAAACATTGGATAAATGTGTCAGCTGATGTTTGTTGGCGCCAATTCAACACCAACAGGAATCCCCAATTTGGGGTGCAGTGAAAAGAAAATTTATTCAGTGCAGACAGCTCAGTTGTGATACAGCACGGCTGTGGAACCGCTCAGTAGCATTATTGCTCAATTATGAGATAATGCGGCTGAGAAACAGCTTGGCTGCAAGGTGGCCCTGCCTCGAGGCCCCTCTCTGGATAGAGCTTCACTCCACTCCTCTCTGCTCTGCTTGCCTGCTTTTCTCCACTCTGCTCTGGTGAGACATCTTTGGTGTTTCAGCTCCAACCAGGGACATGCAGTCTTCCATCTTCATCTTCAGTGGAAAGGAAAAGTATGCTCTCTGAGTGAATGGGGAGTTGACTAGTATAGAGAGAAGTGTCTGTCCCTGGTTCCCGATTGGACCTTCCTCATGCAAATGAGGACTCCAAATCCCCACAGTTTGATTGGTCCAAAAATCACTGTCCTGATTGGTCAGGATGGAGCTGCTCTGATTGGTCAGTGAAGATGCTAATGAACATATAGCCACACAGCTCTGATTGGACGCGGAAAGTCTCAGTCCTATTGGTTGTAATAGGATTCCAGGAACTCCTTTACCTGGGTTGGCTCAGACAGTAGGAACACGGTGCAGGCTTCTCCCTGAAGTATGGTTTATGTGAGAGGCCCCTATTTAGAAACAGCTGCTGAGGCTCCCATTTGAGCCCGGTTAGCCACCAAGAGACTTCTTGGTAGTTTCTTACTAGGGGTCGACAGATGCAAAGGCCTACATCTCTGGCCCACTGCTGAGGTTATCTATAATTTATTTAAGTGCATAATTCCTCAGGAAACGAACAAAGAAGATTTCCATAAAACTTTTTTTTTTTTCTGAATAATTTTAACATGTCCTCTCACTGGCAAGTCACTGCTAATAAAATATAAACTGAAAATAGATATTTTTTCTTCTTTGTCTAGACTACTTAATTTTGTTCTCCTTTGCTATTGTCTAGTTCAAAAGTAGCAGCTTGGTGTGAAATTTGTGGGAAGGATGCTCTTCAGTCTAATCTCATACGTAGGAACCCAGTGAAAATGCAGCAGGGAGCATGTAGATATTTCTAGAAGATGCTAAAAACTCTCTGAAAAATGAAAAATTCACAGACATAATTTCTCTAAAATAGAACATTCAATCAGAGTTTGGAAATTGAATAAATGAATGAATGATTGAATAGTTGATTCAAAATGCATCATTAATGAATTGGAAATAATCGACTATGTCATTTTGTCCTACATATACTCCTCTAAGAAATCATTATTATTATATGGAAGACTTTAAAAAAATGATAACCAAGCCCCAGTTAAATTAAATCAGAATCTCTAGGAGAGAGACTTAGCCATTAGTATTTCTTAAAAGCCCCCAGGTGATTCTAAACTGTAACAATTTGGTGAACCACCGAGCTATGCCTTGTACTCACATTGGGGTCCAAGAACAACATCACCTGGGATCTTGTTAGAATTCAGAATCTCACCCCACCAGACCTACTGAATCAGAGACTGAAGTTTAACAAAGACCTCAGATAATGATGTGTAACATAATTGAAGTTTGGGAAGCTCTGGGCAGTCATAATTACTTTTCATCCTGCATACCATACCATTTTGCTACATCTTGGATGAGGATATTAGGGACAGGTCTTTCTCTTTAAGATTCTTGTTCCCACTGTAACCTGGAAGCAGCTCAATCACCATTTTGGTAAATCCAATCATAAAGAAACAGTTGAATGCACAGGTACATGAAAAGGTGCTCAACGTCACTAATCAACAGGGAAATGCAAATCAAAACCATTATGAGATATCACCTCACACCAGTTAGCATGGCTATTATAAAAAAGACAAGAAATAGCAAGTTGGGAAGGACATGAAGAAAAGGGAACACTTGTGCACTTCTGGTGGGAATGTAAATTGGCACAGCCACTATGGAAAACAGTATGGAGGTTCCTCAAAAAATTAAAATAGAGCTACTATATAATCCAGCAATTCCACTTCTGGGTATTTAGCCAAAGGAAACAAAAATGCTGAAAAAGATACCTGCACCCCCCTGTTCATTGCAGCTTTATTCACAACAGCCAAGACATGGAAATAACCTAAGTGTCCATCGATGGATGAATGGATAAAGAAATAATATACACACTAGAATATTTTTCAGCCACAAAAAGAAGGAAACGCTGCCACTTATAACAATGTGGATGCACTTTTAGGGCATTAGGTTAAACAAAATAAGTCAGAGAAAGACAAATACCATATGATATGACTCGTGGAATCTAAAAACAAAAGCTCATTGATAGAACAGATTTGTGGTTGCCAGAGGTGAGGGATGGGGGTGGGAGAAAATGAATGAAGGGGGGTCAAAAGGTACAAACTTTCAGTTATAAAAGTAAACTATGGGAACATAATGTGCAGTATGTTGACTATGGTAATAATACTGTGTTGTATATTTGGAACTTGATAAGAGAGTAAGTCTTAAAGGTTCGCATCAGAAGGAAAAAACAGTATAACTGTGGTGATGGATGTTAACTAGACTTATTTTGATGATCATTTTGCAATATATACATATATCAAATCATGTACACCCAAAATTAATATAATGTTATATGTCAATAATATCTCAATTTAAAAACATAAATGATAGACATTCCACCTCCCAATGGGCAAAGTCTGTATCTCCAATCTAACCCTGATCGAAAGTGTGAAGTAACAATCATCCTGCTGTCTGCTCAGATAACCTCACCCCATCCTGAGACGACTTCTTTGAACCCCACATCAAGCTCTCATGCTTCATACGTTTGCAGTGCTTGCTAAAGATCTTTTACAAATTTTATTATACAAACTGAAACATATAAAACAGACTAGTATAATGAACCATTATGTACAAATGACCCAGTATCAAGTTACCAAATCATAGCTAATCTTGTTTTATCCATGCCAAAACCCACTTCCTTGTCTTCTAAATTATTCTGAAGCAAATCTTAGTCATCAGCTTATTTCATCTATAAATATTTCAATATGCATCTCTAAAAGAAATAACCCAAATGCCATTATGACACTTTGAATAATTAACAATCTCTTAATATCATCAGTATCCAGTTACTGATCATATTTTCCCCAATTCTCTCATAATTTTTAAATAGTTTGGAAGAAGATTCACGTAAGGATCACTTATGATAGTTTTGATGTAATTTAGATTTTTCATTAAATTTATTGGGGTGAGACATTGGTTAATAAAATTGTATAGGTTTCAAGTGTACAATTCTGTAATACATCATCTATATATTGCATTGTGTGTTTGCCACCCAAAGTCACATCTCCTTCCGTCCCCTCTGACCCCCTTTAACCTCATCTATCACCCCCCCAGACAGCCCCCCATACCCTCTGGTAACCACTAAGCTGTTGTCTGTGTCTACGTTTTTGCTTATTTGTTTGTCTTGTTCATTTTTTGCTTTCAGTTTTTTATCCCACATTAGATCTCTTTTAATCTATCAATTTCTTCAAAATCCTTTTCTCCTCTTGCAATTTATTTGTGAACTAAACCTGTTTGTCCTATAGAGTGTTCCACAGTTTGGATTTTGCTGATTGTAACTTCATGGTGTTATTTAATATGATCCTCTGTCCTATTTCCCGTAGCTTGTTAGATTGATAAAGATTTAATAAACAAACTTATTAAATGTTAATAGCCCATTGTATTGCACTTCTTTGGTAGACCAGTTAGAGTGGTGCTTCTGTCAACCTGTTGCAGTTAGCCAGTTCTGGTTAGAACTAGGATAAATCGTGCGGTTGCATTAATTGTTGTGGGGCAGGGCAGTGCAGAAGAAAACTCTCGGAGTGGAATGGGAGCTGCTCTTTGCTTCACCTTCTCACAACCTCTATTCCCAATGCCCCCTTCCTCTCATAGAGTGGCACGGTGCATTTCTCTTCTCTGGACTCCCTCTTCTTTAGTCACATCTGCTGGACACATTTTTGGCACCTGGGAGAATCAAAGAACCTCCTAATCTGTGTAGGTGTAAAAAGGAGATATTCCTAACTTTCCACTCATCCTTTAAGACCCAGTTGAAATCTTTCATCTGGAAGCAGTATCTCAGGTTCCCCCACTCTAGCCCCCATCTGGAAGCATAGTCGATCATTGTCTCCTTGGTGGCAACAGTGTGCCTCACGTATGCCCCTACAGTGGTACCTCCATTTTCGAATGTAATCCATTCTGGAAGACCGTTCGAGTTCTGAAATGTTTGAAAACCGAGGCACGGTTTCCAACAAAGTAATGCAAAATGGATTAATCCGTTCCAGACCTTTAAAATCAACCCCTAAAACTGCAAATTTAGCATGAATTTCACTATCTAATGATACCATAGATCCATAAAATTTACGGCGTTCGTAAACCAAAATGTTCGTCAACGCAGATGTTCGAAAACCGAGGTACCACTGTATTATACTTTTTCGTTACATATCATTTCAAGTGTCTTTCTACCTAATCCTTTCCTCTGTAAGACACACGAGTTCCTTGAGGTCAAGAACTATGTGTTCTTTATTTTAGTAACTTTGGTGCTGTGCACAGAGCCTGGTGGTATCGGTCAAGTTTGTGGCAGGAAACAGAGGGACCCTCAAACCAGGTAGTTGAGGATAGTTTAACAAAGAGACTGTTACAAAGGTCCAGGCAGGGTTTAGTGAAAATGACAAAGAATGGTGCAGCAACCCGGAATTAATAACAACAGGGCTTGATGAAGGGGCACAGGGAGGGAATGGTTACCAAAACTCAGGGAGAGAGTTGTGTGGAGCTTGTAATGAAAGGACACAGCCAATCCATAGGGACCCAGCAAGGAGGGAATCAGGAGAATAACTAGCTCAACTTCACTTTTCTCCCACCCTTTGATCTCCTTTTCCTGTCTCCCATTGGCCAAACCTAACCAGAACCTAGAGGTCACAAGAGCCCATTGCTGCAAGCCATACAGGTCAGCCCCCCAAGTCTGCACAGAACTGGGAGGGGAACAAATAGAAGAGACGTAGTACAGGAGCCCTCAGTATCCACTCTTATCCTGTCCCAGCACAGGCTGTCTCGTAAGTTCTACCAACTTTTCCATCATTGTGCAGTGATTTCAATTCAGTCACAGTCTGACCTGAAATGGAAAATGTTAGCCATTGCCAGTGGCCTCCATACAAGGTATGGGGGAAGGTAGGAGAAAGTGGGAAGGAGGGGGAACAATTAATCAACATGAGCCATAACTGCTATGAACCTGTTCCTACAGCAAGTCACAAAGCCCAAATTGATAACCATTGCGTCCTTCTTCCACCACCCATTCCACAGTCATCTTACCTTCTGCCCAGCCGAGTGGGGTTTGCTACTTGGTAGGATGGCCCAAACGTTCGTTCATTTAGGCTCTGGATCCTTGGTGACCCTCTTTTGGATTGCCACTGTTTTCCATTGACTCCTGGAACAAGAGGTGCCTCCGTGAATGCTGGGGTTCCTCCTTTGTGCAACAGCGTCTCAGCTTCCCTTTAGTACATGGGACCAGCAGCACGATTTCTCTCTCTGACTTTTGGTTAAGCAGCATGAGAAGTCCCGGAATGGAACTGCGCGTTCCCTGACAGAAACATTTCTCCTAGGCCATTAAGTCCAAGGTCAAACAGGAAGCAAGACTGCTTTCAGTGGTTATTTGGTGTCATAGTGAGAGGGTCACTCCTACCTCCACCCCTTGTTCCCAGTCTGATGCAGTCTGACTATGGGAGAGGTGCTGGCTGCTGGTTTGAGGAATTTACTGCATCCTGGAGGAAAGGACCCCACCTTGCCAGATATGCCTCCCAGCTGCCACTGTCTCTGTGCCTTCCACAGGCCATTCCCCAGTTCTATTACACCACCTCCTTTGGGAGATGTTGGGTTGTAGCAGCATAGGGACAGATAGGACATTCTGTAAGTCTGTGAATGTTGGAGCTGGCTGAAGTGCTGCGGGCAGGGAAGGCAGATCCATTCTTGGAGCAGATACCAATCTGAGGCTAATTCCGGCCCCTCCCTGATGGAAAGGGTCCAGTGTTATCTACCCGCAACCAAGTCTCTGGCTGGTCCCCTTGGGGAACAGTGCCATTTCAGGGTCTTAGTGTTGATCAGCTGCCAGCTTTGGCAGGAGCCAGACCAGATGCAATCCTTTGAACCCCTCCCCCAACAAAGTAAAAGCTATGTCTGGGGTGGTCTCCTGGTGAAGGTGTGGGGGCTGCAGATTAGGTGGGGCAGGTGCTGAGAGGCTCAGAGCCTCTCAAGAAGCCACAGGCCAAGAATCCATTCTCAGAGGAGATTCTTATTTATTCTGGCAATTCTGAGAATCCTGCCTGTGGGGAGGACACACCCATTCACAGAGACTTCTCACCTTCTATTCTGCGGGGTGAGGGTGAGAGTGGGCTGAGGAAGACTTTTGGGTGAATGGCCAATGCAAACGGCCTACCCATTTGCAAAGGAAACTCAGGTAAGTCACCTGTAAAAATCAATATAGCCCATCATCATTCATAAGCTACGTCCATCAAAACTGGAAGACATTTAAAAGTAAGAAGTGCTATGAAAGACCAGTTTGAACAAATAGAACACATCACTTCAGAGAGTGGGAGACAGATAGTGCAAGAAACAGAACTTTAAAAAAGCCTTTCTAATCTATGCTCCAAAAGACGTATTATTTACCTATTGCGGGGGCAGGGGGAGGAATAGAACCAGATGGCCATGAAACAAGAGCACTGAGAAAATTAAAAATTCTCTAAAGTTAAAAACTGAGTGCTAAAATGAAAACTCAAAATAGAAGAACTGAATGAAGTAAAAGATCAAATAGTGATCTGGAAGATACAAAGATATTCCAAAATGTGGAGCACCAGTGAGGGGCAGTTAAGACACACAGAGGATGTGATATCTACCTCTTAGGAATTCCAGGAGGAAAGAATAGTGAATGAAGAGAAAGTATTTAAAGAAATAACAGAAGATACAGCAGTCCCTCGTTATCCATGCTTTCGCCTTCTGGGGTTTCAGTCACCTGCAGTCAACCACAGCCCAAAAATATTACATGGAAAATTCCAGAAATAATTCATATATTATAAATTGCACGCTTATAAATTGTTCTGAGGGGCGTGGTGAAATCTCACGCTGTCACTCTGTCCTGCACAGGATGTGAACCATCCCTTCGTCCAGAGCTTCCACGCTGTAGATGCTCCCCGCATGTCAATCACTTAGTGGCCCTCTTGGTTATCGAATCGGTTATCAAAGAGAGACCACATTCCCTTAACTTTTATCCCAGTATATTGTTATAGTATTTCTATTTTGTTAGTTACTGTTAATCTCTTACTGTGCCTAATTTATGAATTAAACTCTATCATAGGTATGTATCTATAGGAAAAAGCATAGTATAGTGAGGGTGCCAAAAAAAAATACATACGCATTTTAAAAAAAGAAAACTATTAGAATTGTAATACTCAGTATATACTGATAACAAAAGATGAATACAAGTCATGTTTGACTTCTGCAACCATGTTTTCCCGAAAATAAGACCAGGTCATATATTAATTTTTGCTCCAAAAGACGCATTAGGGCTTATGTTCAGAGGATGTCATCCTAAAAAAATCATGCTAGGGCTTATTTTCTGGTTAGGTCTTATTTTGGGGGAAACACGGAATTACAAGAGGTGCTCGAAGTGGTTACCATCAGTGTCCAGACACTTCTGATTACAGCGAACTAATGCTTGAGCAACGTTGACAAAGTGTCCACTTGTATACATTTTGTTGGCACCCTCTCTATATAAGGTTCGGTACTATCCCATTTCAGGCGTCCACTGGGGGTCTTGGAACACATCCCTTGAGAATAAGGGGGGACTAATTTCCCTGAACTGAAGAAAAACTCAAATGTTCAGATTGATAAAAACATCTTACCCACATCGTATTCTGGTGAGGGTGGATGGAGGGTGATATACATATATCTCAATCAACACTTAGACACATTCTGGTGAAAGTTCAGAATGCCAAATTTATTAAAAGGAATAACCCTAAAATCTTGTAGCAAGAAAAGAAGTTTCTCATGTGGAAATAAGGAATAAATTGGCATCACATCTATGTAGAGCAACTGACTGGCAGCTAAAAGACAGTGGAGCTATGACTTAGAACTTACCACGAAAAATTCCTTCAACCTAGAATCCTATATCCAATCAAATGAATAAAGTGAAGGTAAAATAAAAATGTTAAGCACTCATGAAGTTTATCTCTCCATATACCCGTTCTGAAAAAAAAACACAGAAAAAGCAAAAAAGCAAAAAACTGAGGATGTATTCTTCCTACACAGAGAAGGAATCCAAGAAAGAGAGATACGCGAATCCAAGAACCCAGTGGACTCGCCCAGGAGAACACTGAAAAGAAACCACAGGGAGTCATTTGTGTAACAGTCCTGGAAAGCTCTCAGTTCAAATTAAAATAGGAAGTAAAAGGGCTCCAAGAATATCTTTAAAAAGAAAATCGATTTCATTACACGCATTGAGTAGTTAAGAACCTGGAAGTACTTAATGGTAAAGTGAAGACATTTCAATAGCTACATATAAATACACACACACACACACACACACAGAAATTAGAAACTTTGGGGAAAACAAATGCTGTATTAGGAAGTCATGATCCAAATAGGAAGCTAATTAAAACATGACACGATTCTCAGCTAGCTAGAGAATTTAGAAAAATATTCCATTTGATCATGACACAGGTTTACTGACAAGATACTTTTCTATGGGTTCAGTCACGTTGTTTTTGCAGTGAACCTATATACACAGCACAAAAGACTTCATTATAGCTGTAGAACAGAATGAAAGTGTAAGAACAATGGCAGATGTGAACAGAAACAGGGAAAGGGGAAGAGAAGCAGAAAGACTTGCTGATAGTTTAATGTCCTTACCAGGACAGCTCAAAAGGAAAAGTTGTTACCCCTGGGAGTGGGATTTGGAGAATGAAAAGGGAAAACAGAGGAAGGAAATCCTATACCCCCACCTCTGGCTTCAGCAGTGAGTGTGGTTTTGGTCTTTAGTCTCAAGTAAAGAAAGCACTTTAGAGAAGCCAGATTCTCAGCTGCCACTGCCACCTTCAGACCCATGGCCACAGGTCCCAGATTCCGCCTCCCTTAGCTCTTACTGTTTTCTCTCTCTGTTTCTGGTCCTTGTGAGTAATTATCTTGTTTCTGAGTCATGCTATATCTTTTTTTGTTTTCTCCTTGCATATTTTGTTTGGCATTGCTTCGTGTTTGCAGCGGATGAAATGCATCTTACTGTACCATCTTGACAGGACAGCCATAGTACCACGTTCACAATTTAAAACCTGAAATCGTAAAACAGAAAATTCATTCCTCTCTCCTTGTAGGATCTGGTCTGCAATATACTGATACTGTGTAGTCACTATTTTTTTTTTAACTTTTTTAGTCACTGTTTTTTTATACACATGCAAACTTTCACATCAACATACCATCCTTTTTCTGAACTCCAAAACATAGTTATTCCATGAGGGAAACTGAGGCACGGGACAGGAAACTGTAAATGTTCAAGTCCTTCACCTGCCCCTTCTGTCCCCACGCACTGCCCTCAGGAGGAGCAAATTCAAATATCTCAGCGATCAGAGATGTTAATGTGTCATCTTCACATGCAGTTATTTTAATAGCCATCCTCTGTCAGCACATTCGTCCTCACGGGTCATCTTAAGTCACTTCTGCTTCCCTTTTCCCTCCTCTCCAGCCCTTTGTGGAGATGAACAGCTGGCCATCTTCCTGATCATCCTTCTCCTCCGTGTCAGTGTCCTTTACGTAACAGGACGTCATTATTTAGTCACCCTCTAGCCATTTCTTTCCCTGGCTGACTCATGCACATTCCTTAAAGGTCCTGGTAGGTCTTGTTGTTTTGAGCTGTTAGTCCTCTTGGTGGCTTTTCTTTGAAATCCTCCCCAAGTGCTTTCTCTCTCCGTTAAGCCTGGAATGTCAGAATAGGAAGGATACTCTGGGAAGCATTTCCAGAGGTGCTGAGAATACAATCCTTTTTATGATCTTTAGAATTAAAGCATAAAGTAAACCACTGACAGCTGTACCCTGACAGAAAAACCAACACATAAACCTGGGGGTTGCCCTTATTTCCCTTGAATATTATCAGTTTCTCGCTCAGAGCCACTTTGTTTTCCAGTGGGCTGTGGTAGGGAACCCTGTTTTCCTCCCTAATGCCCCTACTAGAACCCCCAATTATTGGCTTGGTACAGGACCACTCAGAATGTATTTCTGAGGCTCCCCTGTGGCTCTGTGTGACTTTGAGACCAAGTCCTGGCCATTGGAATGTTAATGGAAGTGTTGGATACAACCAATAAATATTTCTAAAGGCTAAGGGCATGGCCACTTCCCCCGTCTCCTCCCCACTGCCTGGAAGAGGAGATCAGGAGGTAGGGGTCAGGCAGCCTTCCCGGACTGGGAGACAGCTCGCTAAGAGGGTGGAGCAGTGCCAAGCAGATCCAGATAATCATGTATCCATTAGAGCAGCCTGGGCTGCCCACCTTCCGGCTTATTTGTGTGTTAGGAAAATTAGTTTCTATTTTTCTAAAGTGCTGCTTTGTGTGTGTGTGTGTGTGTGTTGGGGGGGGGTGTTATTTATTTATTTCATGCATCTAAACCTAATGTTAACAGATTGAGTGGCCCTCAGGATGTGTTTATATGTATGTTGTTTTACCTGCATGGGATGATACAGAGAGGAAATATCCAGCTGGTTGTGCTTTCCTGTGTGTATCGGTAGCTCACGTATACCAAATTTATCGGATGTTTTTATTTACCAGATGTTTTTATGCCTGGTCTCATTTAATCCAGATAGAAATTTATGATGTTACTGTTATTTCCATTTTTAAATGAGAATAAACGGACACTCAGAGGTTAAGTATCCACATTCAAGGACATGTATTAGGTCAATAGCGGATGCAGGATTTGCTTCGGGACAGCCTGGCCCCAGAGCCCACCCTCTTGATACTTTTTGAATGTTGATTCTATTTGCCCAGGACCTATCAGAAAGGTTTTTCTAGTAGCTACCATTTACTGAGTCCCTACTATGTGCAGGCACTGTGCTGGTTCGGAAAGCAAATTCTAGAAAGGACTGAACTGGGCGTAGGAGAAGCGGAGTAAGCCAGGTCTGGGGGCCCAAATTGTGCTGTGGCCCTCACATGTTCTGAGCACTTTTCAGCGATGCTGTTTAGTGTAATTTTCTTCTGTTTCCACTGATGTATTTTGAAATTGTGATTGATGGGTGAATTCTTTTTGAAGTTCTGTAATCCAGGACTCTTTTTTCTGTACTTTTGTCTAAATTATTCTCTTAAATTGCTTCATCTGGACTTTCGCTTTGTTTTATGTTGAGAATTTTTGGTATCATAAAAATCTGACTCATCATATGCTTATAATAATTCTGAAAAATAGTTACTCTGAGGTACATCTTGTCTTATCGACTCTCACCCAAACTCATTATGAGACAAAAAAAATTTTAGGTATAATAAAAATGTAGTAACTTATCAAAGCCGTTAACTTGCAGGTACTTATACATGGGTTAAGCTACAAAGGAAGTCAAATAAAAGTTTCTTTTGTGTCACTTTTGTAAACTAACAGACTAACATTAAAAAATCATCCCCTTTTATACAACCTATGGAAAATTTAAGACTCAATGAACACTATTGATTAAATGGCCCATGAAAATAACTGTTTTTCTCATTTGTTCTCTTTACTCTTTAGCTACTCTTGAACCGAGAAGAAACTTCCCCATTTCCATTTTGAACAATTAATAAGGTGAACTTTCAGTCCAAAGTAAACTACTATTGTGAAATTCTGTTATGAATTTTTATGCTCATATGATTCTTAACTATCAACTTCACCATCCTTTTAATTGAGTTTAATAGATGAAAATTCAGAACTGAGTGTCAATTCAACACATTATAACTTTGGACCAATATTGCAAATTAATTCTCTGAGCCATTTTTTTCCCTGCGGATGCACTGTAATTACACAAATAACACCAGTTGCAGGATATAAGAACTACTCTTCATAGGAAATTGGTTATGGAAATAATAGGACCATGAACTGCTCAAGTAGTTCTTAAATACAGAAGCAATATATCATGCAGAACCATAAGAAGAAATGGTTCGGCATAAAAGCAATTTAAAAGAAACAAACTCAATCGTTTTGGTCACAAAAAATAAAACAGCATCAACTACTCTATGGCAAAATATGGCATTCAAAAAGAAACAGCAAACTACAAATTTGTAGGAATAAATATAGAAGACTCAGCAATAACTTAAAAAGCACCAGGCCACCAACAGAAGCATGGGCGAAGACTACAGATATATAATTCACAAAAGAGGAAATGCAAATTGTTAACAAACATATGAAAAGAATACAAAGATATGCAAATTAAAATGTACCGTGGTTTAAAATATCTCATATTAACAGATATTTAAAAGTAATACACCGTTGAAAAGAAGCAGTGGGAATGGACATCCTTGCTTTGTTCTGGATCTTAGGGGGAAGCATTCAGTCTGTTGCCATTAAGTATGATGTTAGTTGTAAATTTTTCATAGATGCCCTGGATCACATTGAGAAAGCTCCTTTCTATTCCTACATTCCCTTTTGTCTTTATTTTAACAATAATGCACAATGTTGGCAACAATGCAACAAGACAGACACTATAGTGTAAATTTGCACACTCTCTAGAAGTCAAGTTTGCAATATGTGTCAACCATTTTATACCAATACGTTTATTTCTATGTATCTGACTTAAGAAATTAATCTGATATATGATTAAAGATTTATTTATAAAGATAATCATCAAAATGTTATTGGTAATAGGGACCAATTGAAACTAACTCAAGGTCAATATTAGGAGAATGGTTAAGATAATTATGCTCAAATATAAAAGAGAATAATATACAACCATTCAGTTTCAATTCACAAAGCCTTTTTTACTGTCATGCGGAAGTGTTTATTTTTTTAAAAAGTAGAGTAGAAATCAGATCTCTGGTCCAGAAAGTTGGCTACAGAGTCTAGGAGGCGCGGTGAACGGATTCGAAGTGATAGCGCTTGGAGATCCTGATTAGGGACATGATGTGGGGACCAAAGATTAGAGTGAAGACTCAAATTAGGGGCACAAGTCCAGAACTCAAGGTTCAGTGGGAGAAGGGTGAGGACAAAATACAAGGAAAAGGAAAAAGGGAGAGTCATCAGTGAGGACCAGGCAGAACAGAGAGAAGACAAATGATTACACTCCTTTAATATGGGAAACAAAATGTTCTCTTTCTATAATTCCATCCATTCTCAGCACCATTATAAAACCCAGAACTCCAGAGCAGGCTGTATTTGCAGAGGGAAAAAAAAAAGGACTGGAAGGAAACATGCCAAACTGTTAACAGTGATTTTTGTCTGAGTGGCGGATTATGGGCGAATCTGATCTCCATCTTTATGCCTTTGTATGGTTTCAAATGTTTATAATGGCAGAGGAGTGCTTTTAAGGTTTTGGGACTGTAGAAAAGCAGCGCTTTCATTCCATGTGCCAAGTTCAGAAACATACCATAATGGAACAAGATAACTAAAACATGGAAAAGACTTCAAGATCTATCCTTTAATCTCTAGGCCAATTCCCAGTTGCTTTATAAATGAACTCCCCCCACCCCAACCCCAACCCCAAGTGTTCTTTCTCAAGGCATTGAAATCACTTGACAATGTCTCAAATATATGTTTTCTTTAACAGTTGGTTCAGGTTTGGCAATTGGTGGGGGATTTTCTTTCTTTCTTTCTTTTTTTTTTGATAACTGCTCTTAACATATTCATTCATTCATTCATTCATTCATTCACTGTGTTCCCATTAGATGTTGAAAGTACTATCTCCACACATCTTATGTTCACATTCTTTATGTGGTATATACTCTAGGAGCAGTGCAAATGAAGCAAAGCAGTAGTTTTAAGGATTAAGAGAATATCTCTGCCTGAAGAGATCAGGACAGACTTCACAGAGGAGAAATGACATTTGGACTTGACCATGAAGTACGTGGGGTTCCAACAGGCATAGAGGGGACGATGCCACAATCTCCCTGAGGGTGGGAGCTGTGTTTACCTCATTCACTACCAATTCCCTAGCGCTTAACTAGGCTAAAATCAAGGCAGCGACAGGACTGCATTCCTTCCTGGAGACTGTAGGAAGAGAGTCATTTCCTGGCCTCTTTCAGCTCCGAGATGCCACCTGCACTCCTTGGCTGTGGCACCCTCCTCCATCTGCAAAGCCAGCATCATAGCATCTCTCCGACCCAGCTTTCATCCCATTTTGCTTCTTCCCTTCTGACAGAATGCTTGTTTTGGCTAGGGTGGCCCTCATCCCTCAGACGGCCTCATGCCTCAGGGGAGCTGACCCCCAGCCCCGGCTCCAGGAGTGAGCCTGCCTTGTCAAGGGAAATCCCATACCTATACTTTCACCAGTGATTTGTTCAGAAATTCACTTGTGTGTGTTTTCTCCACTTAAATGTAAACTCCATCAGAATGTGGATGGTCATCTCTTTGCCAAGAGCCTAAAACAGTGCCCGGCACAGAGTTCTTACTTAATAGATATTTAATGAACTCGGTTTTTCATTCCTCTTTAGCAAACTTTAATTGAACACCTACTACATGTCTCCTCTGAGACATGTAGGGACTCTTCTGAGGGGTGAAGATGCAAGAAGACGCAAGAAGCTCGGCGGGGAAGACAGACATGTCAACAATTTCCTAACAACACACCACGGTAAACACTGTCATGCATTTACACATAAAAGGTGCAGGGGGCACTGAAGGAGCCACCGACTTCCCCTGCAGGACGTGGGTCGGGCTCCCCAGCACCGACACTGAGCAGTTCATGGAAGATGAGCAGATTTGCCAGGTACAGCCTCAGGGCAAATCTGATGTGACCACCTAGCTCATTGCCCAAACCAGGACACTTTGGAGAGTGAAAGGGAGGTTGTTAATAATCACACCGAACAACAGGTGTAAACAGAGACTGTTTGGGCAAAGCAGGCCACACGGTCACTCTTGTCAGAAGGAGCAGTGTGGGCGAGGGCAGAGGATGGTGGCAGCACCTGGGCAAAGGCCAGGACCTCTGTGTGTTGGAGTAAGGCGTGAGGCACAGCTGAAGGAGGGGCTGGGGTGGAGTGCGTGGGGGTCGGAGTGTGAGCAAGCAAAGAACTTCAACGTGGTCCTCCAGCATTGGGTACCTGTGGAGCTTGCTCAGCAGGATGTGCATTGGGGGCAATAGCTTTGGCCTGGCACGTAGAGAAAGGACTGGAGGGGCAGAGACTAGAGGAGAGAGACCAGACAAGGAGGCTGGTGCCGCAGCTCCTTAGGGGATGATGGGCCCCTAATCTTAAGCAGTATGGAAGGGTGGGCTCCAAAGGCAATACATATACCAGGTAGCTTGATGTGGAATTGACTGGGCTGCAGAGGGGGGCAGGAGATGAGGGAAAACAAGAAATGGATGATGCTAAAGTTTCCAGAAAATGGATGATGGTGGCTTCTGCTCTCTTTTCCCATACGGTGGCGACAAGCAGAGAATGACCTCAGCTGCTTGGCAGACTCTGAGAGCTGACAGGGAGCAGATACAAGAAGCTGACTCTTGTCAAGTGCAGAGCCAAGGGGCCAGTCCAAAAGCTGAGTCATTAAATCCAAAGGGGCCGAGTAAAGAAGGAGTCGAGGGGTCTCCTGGGGATCAGGGACACCCATGAAGCAAAAATATCGAAGCAGGGACCTGAGGCCTGGGTTTGGTTGTGCCACAGGCGTGCCCCGTGCATGTGTACCCTCTGCCCCTCCTGGTCACGGTTAGACCGCAGCAGGGACCCCTGGGCCGACCCATGGAAGCCCAAGTAGGACGCGTCCCTTAAGGATGGCGTAGACAGACGAGGTGAACCTGTAGGCACGTCAATGTAACGGAAGTGATCGGTGCTCTGGGACCCCAGAGGAGGGAGAAGCTCAGCATCAATGAATAAAGTGGCAGTCTGTTTTGCCTACAAGTCCATGGTAAGTTTTTTAAAAGATTATTTTTTTAATTGTGGTAACATAGACATAACAAAATTGACCATTTGCACCATGTTTAAAGGTGCAGTGCAATGACATTAAGTACATTCACATTGTTGTACAACCATCATCACCATGTGTACCCCAAACTTTCTGATGACCCTCAACAGAAACTCTGTCCCCGTTAAACTAACTCCCCCTTCCCCTCCCCCCAACCCCTGGCAATCACTATTCTACTTCATGTCTCTATGAATTTCACTGCTCTAAGTACCTCATATAAATGAAATCACAGTATTTGCCCCCTTGTGACTGTCTTGTCTCACTGAGCGTAATGTGTTCAAGGTTCATCCACGCTGTGGCCCGTGTCAGAATTTCCTTCCTTTTTCAGGCTGAATAATATTCCACTATGTGTGTTTACCTTATTTTGTCTGTCCATTCATCTGTTGATGGACACTTGGGTTGCTTCCACATTTGACTACTGTGAATTCATCCCTTTTTGAATCAGGCAAGCACACACTGTTTGGACTGGATTATCCTGTTGAGGAAATGAAAGATTCCAGGTGAAAAACCCTGCATCCCTTACTCATTCATCCTGTGGGTGCGCTGAGGTTCTGAGTACTTACGCACAGTCTCTCATTTAATCCTCCCCACAACAGCCCGGGTGTTTGCCTTTGTATAATGAGGAAACTGAACCTTAGAGGGTTAAGAGCTGTCCAGGATCACACACTGGACATCCTGGGGGCGGAGGGGCGGGGTTAGGAGGGGACATTCAACCAAGCTGTGGGGACAGAGTCCCAGAGAGCAGTTTCCAGGCTCTCTGCCTCCTGTGGAAAGGTGCTGGCTCAGGTAATAGATGGCCATCAGCTGTGGCTAGTTGGCCGTCAGCTGTAACCAGGGAGCCATTGGCCATAAGTGTCATGGCTGAGCTAGCAAGTGCGGATTGCAGTTAGCAAGTAAGGTTGGTTGGCAGGCAGAAAAGTGGACGGCGGATTGCGGATCGTGTGGATCCCACTTCCTGCGTCTCGCCTGGCCGCCAGAGAGACTGGGGTGCAGGAAGACCCCTTGTTGGGTACTGGCGGATATTTGCTTCCTGTGTCTCCAACCCAGCCGCCAGAGAGAATATAGTGGTATGACTCCCCTATCTGTGGCTCCGTGGGTGTTCCTTTTTGGCCTCACCGTGTCCTGCGTTCTTATGTGGGGAGCGGGAGCTGAGACCCTGCATGACACTCTGCATGACACAAACTTTCTGATGCTGTAATTCTTCACTTGAGACCCTCAAATATTTCAGGGGCCAACCACTACTATAGAGCTTTATAAAATTTGACTTTTCCATATTCATTATTTTTGTTGTCTATTTTCTATTTGCCGTGTAATGATTAACAATAAACTCCTTAAAATAAAATAAAACGACTCTTTGCTGCTTACAGGCAGTGAAAGAGAGGGGAAAGGGGCTTCAGGGACCTTGTGTGCCAGGTTGTCAGGGGAAGCAGCCCAGGGCTTGAGCGATGGAGAGACAGGTGTGCATATCCCTGTTATTTGGAAAACCTTTAAAAGAAATTCTGGTATAATCTGTCATTTGTGTATCCGCAAGGTTTGTGCCAGAAAGTAGACATATCTGCTCCTGTGCATAATTGTTAAAAAAAAAAAAAAGTAAATTTCATTGCACACCATGCCTGGTAGAATTGACTAGAAGGAACTGGGACAGGCTAAAGCAAAGGCAAAAAACAAAAACCCCGTAAAACAAAACACAAACTCTACCAAAACCCGCAGAAAGGTTAAGGTGCAGAAATGCCTAGGAAGACGAGGGCTCTTCTATGCTGGGGAAAAGCCGGCCACGGGGCAGCTCGGTGAACAGGTGTTGAGCATCTGATCATATGATCACTGATCACGTGACGGACCGTGAGCACCGCACCCCTTTTCTGTTTGGGCCTTGCGGATGGAGTGCCAGGGACAAGCCAGCATCGTGAGAACAGACGGGAATTTCTTGTTCTTATTTCCCTTCTTATTTCTCACTTCCCCCACAGCTTCTTCCTTTTGACTAAGCAGGAACAACAACCCATGGAGAGCCCTCTTGAAGCAGGCAAATAAAAGCTTGCCCTTTAATTCATGTGTAAAGAGACTGTTGGCTTCCTTTCCTAGGAGAGTCTGAGCCAATGAAGGCAGAAGATAAGAGCTCTAAGAGAGTCCTAAGGAAGTGTGAGTTCAAGTGCATGTTCTACTTAGGGAGAGAGAGACCAGAATTAAACTAGGCTCACACTGAGAAGTTACTATTAAAAAGAAAACACTTCAGAATGTGCCTAGGAATTTAAAAGTATTGTCACATAAATGTCTTTTATTTCAGGTTTAAAAATATTCAATTTACTTAATTTTTCAAATAGTTAAACATTTCCACGGTTCAAAACTCAAAAAGTATACAGTAAAAATTTCTCTCTTTCATCTTTTCCCCAATTTACTCATTCCCATTTCCTTAACCCCAGGAAATCACCATTCACAGTTTCTTGTATATCTGACAGGAGTTTATGTGAAATATAGTTTGGAATTTTTGCTTTTGTTTTACATCACTGTGCTTGGCTATTTTAATAGAGTATTGTTTTAAATGAAGAAGTGGAAACCATGCAATTTCCCCTTAATTGATGACACACTTGAATGTTTCAGGAAAGCCCCAGGTGGTATGCTGCCCACCACTGTGTGCCCAAGGTAGGCAAATTAAGGTCAAGTGGCCAGGAAGCCTGGTGGGTGCTATGATGCAAATTTGACAGTAAAATCACAAGTGAGAGTCAAATTTAACCCAAACATATGGTGATGCATATAGAAAACCCATCCTGAAACATTTTAGGAGTAGGTAATATGGAGAGGGAAGGACGAAGGAAGAGGTTGTCTCTACAGGGGAAAAAACCTAAAAACACAATAAAGAAAATTAGAGTTATCTTTGGGGAAGTTAGGCATAGGTGCTGGAGATTTTTTGGAATCCAGAGGATGCTGTAATACTTTTTTTTTTCCCTGATGAACTTTCTCAAGAGCTGATCAAACGCTGAGGTGAAAATGGTCTGAGAAGCAGCAGAGTATGTTAGTGCTTTAGGAACCTTCAAATTGATTGTGTTGATGTAGTCAAGGTAAAACACTTCTATGTACCAGAATTCTTTTTATTTGCTCTGGAGTTGGACATACTTAAAGTGTTGATGTTTTTTAGTTTGCGTTTATTCAGTAACAAGTATTTATTGAGCACTTACTATTCTCTCCCAGGTGTTGGGGATGGAGCTTTACAAATAGACAGGGTTCCAGTTCTCACAGAGCTTACACTGAGAAGACGGGCTCAGAAGTCAGGGCAGGCCTCCTTGGGGAGGGGAGGTGTAGCCGAGGCTTACCATTTGTTCCAGGGAGAAGGAATGGCCAGTGCAAACGCTCAGAGGGGGCATGGAGCTTGTTGGTGTTTAAGAAACAAAGTGGAGGCAAGTGTGATAGGAACATAGTCGATGAAGGGGGAAGAGGATGTGATGAAGCTAGAAGGACAGGAAGGAGGAAGAGGAGGGAGAGGAGACAACAACAACAGATATATCTGTTCTTAAAAGATATAATTCTGTTACTCTTTAAGATTTTCCAGTTTTCCCTTTGGGTCAGGTGACCTGATTCTAGTAGGTGGTGGCATATTTGATACCTAACGCAGAAACAATCACTCTTTCCTCTAAACTCTTATAATAGTGTAAATCACACAACGGGCATTTGTCTAATTTACAGTTGTCTGTGTACACACCTTCTCAATCAGAGGGCAGACTTTCTGAAGGCAGGACTCTTGCTCCTTATGTGTCTACCATAATCCTTCACAAGTAGGAGGTACTCAACAGGTATGTATTGACTCAAAACATGCAAGCCACATATACATTTCTGAATGATTGCGTGACCAGAATGGATCACGTTTGTATGCGAGGTTGTCAGCGTATATTCTACACTTTGTGGCTCTATCTCTCTGTCCTCTTTTCACAGCAAAAAGGGTGGATCATGAAAGCATTGGGAACGGTGTCTCCTCGAATTAAGCTCAGCAACTTCTGAACTGTCTCTAAACAGCTGGAATGCTTGCATCATCCTTCCCAGCATCTGGATAGTCCCCCCAGTAAGGCCCTGCTTCATGAGGAGCTAAGTACACAAAGAAGATACTGGTTTACTTCTGTACTCACCAGAAATCAAGGCTTTCTCCCCAGGTACAGACCTGTTAGTTTGATGTCTTCTTGAAATTCTCTGCCATGTTTAGTCGCAACAAATTGTAGGACTGGGAATCCAAGCTGATATTATGACCCAGGAAGAGGGTTTAAAGTAGGCTGATCCTACCAGTTATTGTCGATGGGTATGACAGTAGAGATCCCAGAGACCATAAGCGTTGCGGGTGGCACTGTGCGTCAGCTTGTGCCCTTAACATTCCACCCATGTCTGCAAACTCCCTGCAACACGCCCCATGCCACAGCCTGAGACACACCCCACACTCTTTCAAGGTCCCTTCACACAACTTGTCCTCTGCTTGGAAGACCACTGCCTAACCCCCCACCCAACCCCCACACACTGTCCATCCCATTCCTCCTGATTTGAAGATGTTCTCAGTTTATCCCTCTTGTGGACAGAGCTAATCCCACCCCCCTGGGAGCTGACAGCACTTGGTTCATTTTCTCAGCTCCTTTTCCATAAAAATCATCTGTTCACCCCAATGGACTATGTGCTCCTTGAGGGTGAAAATTTCTCTTATTCATCAGTAGATGATCAACAGGTATTTGTTTTAATGAATGAATTCACATTTCGGTTTTAAATAGAGTCTAACAGGGCTGCGTCTTCGGCCCTCTTCTCTTAACCTAGATTTCAGTAATGACCGTTTGGGGGTATATCCGCTATATGCCATCCTGCCCAGCAAATCAGTCACATATCCATTATGCAGATGACTCAGCTTTGCTCATCTGAATTAGAAGTCAGCTTTGAAAAGTAAGTGGCTGGTTTGTTGATTCAAACCAACAAAAGAACATCACCGTGTTGGTTAACATCTACCTTTGGACAGCTGGATGATGTTCATTTGTCACCAAGAAAGTTGATTCATTCAACTGTGAATGGCGAGGGTAGAGCAGGGGAGAGATCAGGGGTTTTCCAGTCAGAGTGTCTGGGTGTGGACCCCCCTTCTGCCCTGGCCGGGCTGCATCGTGGTGACGGTGCTAAAAGGAGCACAAAGTGATTGAGGGCAAGGGCCTTGGAAGGGTTACATTAGAAAATGCATCTTAAGTACTAATTAGCTGCCTGGCACATAGCAGAGACTCATTACATCTGAGGGAGTAAACTGGCAGCCTGAGGGGCTGTTTTTGCCCCCCTTGACTTTTAAAATGTTGATTCTGAATGGCCATTCAGAGCTCTCCAGTGTGTGCTGCAGGCCAGGCCCTATTCTAAACATGCTCCATGTTTTATCCTTGGAGGTGGCCATAATCGTTACCCTTATTTTCTAGATGAGGAAAGTGAGACAAAGAAATATCTACTTGAGTATATTTTGTAGCTAAAACCTTCATAGGGGTCCCAAAGGAGTCCGTGTCTCTCACACTCATCCCACTAGCATCACATGAGCTGGTGTAGCAGAGTTGATACAAGTTCTGATCACATGAGCCAGGTTCAGAATCCCAGTTCCCTCACTTACGAGTTGTGTAATCTTGTGCAGGAGAAGAGAACTTTTCCCTTCTTCCCTTCTAGGTTCTTTGGCTGGTCTAATAAATTGACGTAAGCCAGATGAACAGGAGGAAAACCAATTTAATTTGTACGTACAGGAGCTCATAGAAATATGAGACTCAAAGAAGTGACCAAAGCTGGCAGTTTATACACCTTTTTTAGACAAAGAAAAATACATGTGAAGAATTGACAAAACAAACGGCTTTGGCTTGGGGTAGCTGTTGAGTGGAGAAGTAACAAGTCTTGTTTATAAGCATTCTGGCCTTGAGTTCCCATGTCCGGTGATAAGGATGTCTATGTCCTGGTACAGGGAGACCTTGCACATGGGAGATTTATCTCTTGCTTTCAGGGAGGACTCAGGGGGCTCAGAGTATATCTTTCTTGGACTGGCTGCAAGTAACTTTAATTCAAAATAATCAATATGCCAAAGTGGTATATTTGGGGATGGCATATTGTGCTCCCACTCACTTGGGAAAGGTATCTCTGCCTTAGTTTCCTTATCTAGAAAATGGGGATGATAATAACAGCATCTACTTCCCTGTGTTGTTATGAAGATTTGATAAAACGCTAGGTGTAAAGATAAGCACTACCTGTCATTATGGGTGCCTCACACACTCTCTCTCCCCTCTCCCACCACTTCCTTCCCCACTCCATCACAGGCAGAATTTCACTCATTTATGTTAGCTGGTGCAAACCCAAATGCCTTCAGGCAGAAGAGAGGTGGCAGAAATATATGAAGCGACATGTGGTTAGCGGGGAGACAGGATGAGTAACAGAAGTATTTGGTGGCTTGCAAGGAACTGGACAGCGAAGGATTGTGTAAAAGTATTCAAATGAAACAATTTTTAAAAATGTGCTGACCAACTGGATTAAGCTGGTCTCTAGTTCGTTTACTTGCTTGATCCCTGAGGTTATCTGGGTCTATTTTGTAGTTTACACTCTCAGGAAGGACCAAAAGAAGTCATTTGTATACAAGCTCATCTTTCTCTAGACACAAAGAAGCTCTCTGTAAAACTTATATAGCTGCAGGTAAAACCTGTGTTCTAAGCCCAGATGACCGTCTCCAAGCTCTGGGTGCCAAAGTGTCTCGTTTCAGCCAAATCTTACCTTCAACTGCATTACATATGGTAATGTAATGGTGAAAACACCCAAGGAAAGCCCAGCACACAAAAGACTCTCTCTGTTTGTGCCTCTCCCATTAACCTTAGGCTGGAGAGACAAGGCACTGTGAGGTTCTGCAGTTAGGTGTTATGGTATCTCCTGCAAATATAGATGGCTATAACATCAACTAAGCACCACTCCAGGTAATTCTATCAGAAGTTCATTTAAAAAAGGCCTTGTTCTTATAGAAGCTTATGTAGAAAGCTGGTGGCCTCTGTTCCTGTGACATTTTAGGATTCACGAACATGGAGGCATGGTGGTGGGCAGCGTATAGGGAGGCGGGGGCTCAAATTCTGGGACTTTAGACCTGTTTGCTGGAACAAATAGGGAGGACAGGATGACAACAGACATTTATCCAAATAGGTGAGACAGGGTCCTGGGGCATGGTGACACTGGGGGGAGGCGCAGGTAGGTCCTGGAGGTCTAAGCAGGATGGAACACAAGATAGACCTCCAACACTAGGCAGGAAACAGCCTGAATGCCTGGAGTGACAAACAAGGTCCTCCTCAGGCAAAGAGGGAGTGCCCCAGCTTCCATGGAGGCAGGTGCCTGGAGAACCAGGCCAGCTACTATGGGACTGAGCTATATTCTATTTGCATTTCCCCCTCCCAAGCAAGCTTATAATGGAAATCACTATGGAAACACTATTCATGCATCAGAAATCTATTTTTCACCTAGATTTTTGTTCGAACGCTTTGTTTTGTTCTTTGAATGCTTTTTTGAATGAGGTAAAGCATATCTGATTTTAGAAGTTTGTCTGAATTCAGGTCCTGAGCCCTACTGCAATGAGGGAACCCAGAAAAGCACCCCATCACTGTATTTCACCAATCGAAAACTATCACAACCTTTCTAATTTATAAAGTTATTCTATTAACTTGAACTGCTTTCTCAAATAGGAAGAAATAAAGCTGAGTTTCTTAACACGAAGAAAAGGGTGCAATGATCAATTTTATAAAAGTAGAAAAGAGGAACTATACCGCTAGCTAACGCTACTTAAATATTTCTCACCGGGCGTTTTTCTTTCTCACTTGCTAGACCTCACGTCTCGGTAGCATCATTATCACCGCTGGGTTGAGATCTTTCCTATTTTGCAACTCAATTTTCTGAATGAATATATTTAGAAACTATATTTATAAACAGACTCTAAATTTATGGCCAACAGGCAGGCAGGAAGGCAGCTTTGCCCTCCACCCCCGCTCCCATTACTTACCTTCCTTCTTCATTCAAAGAGCTAAACATAGTTTCTTCTTTACTGGCCTCTTTCAATTTTTAGTCTTTCGCTAAGTTAGGGATTTTTGACCCATAAGTTAGGGAGTTTTGACCCAGGTGATTCACCTGCTATATATTAAGATAAAAAGAAACAAACCACTGTTAAGTGCTTGGGACGTTGGGTTACCTGGGTTATTTTAACTGTACAGAAGCAAGTTTCCTCCGATCCCACAGATGGGCGCCCCCGTTATTTCTTCCAGCGGTGCGGAATACCTGTCCGGCCGCCCTGGCTGGAGCCTGCGGGTCGGCCCCTTCCAGGATTTACACGGGCGGCCTCCGAGGCGACCCGCACCTCCCCGGGGAGCCCCTCGCAGCTGGGGTTAGGCTGACGCGCGGGCGCTAGGACCGCGACGGACGCGGGCAGGAGGCGGGGCCTGGCCGAGAGCCGGGCGGGGCCGGCGCCAGAGTTCCCCCGCAGGCGCACCTCCGGCGGGAGAGTGGGGCGCGGGGAGTGGGCGGGGCCGCGCGCAGGGCGGTCCTGGCGCGCAGAGTGGGCGGGGCTCCGCGTGGGCGGTCCCGGGGCGCGGCGGGTGGGCGGGGCGCGCCGCTGGGCAGCGCCGCTGCGGGGCAGACCGGGCATTAGGGCCTCGGCGGAGCCCGCTGCTCAGCGCGCTGGGCGGGGTGTGCGGCGGGTGGCTTCGCTGGCAGGCGCGGGCCCGGAGGAGCGGCTGCGCCCTGCGCCGGGGAGGAGCCGGGGCGGGCGGCCGGCAGGCGGGGGCTGGGGCCCGAGGCGGGGAGTGCCGGAGCGCCCGCGGCGACGACGGCAGCGGCGGCAGAGCAGGCTCCGTACGTGGGTCCGCGGCGGCTCGGGGTCCGCCCGCGGGCCGTAGTGTGAGCGGGCGGCCGGGCTCCCTTCCTCCCCCGCCCGCTGCCGCCGCCGCCGCTGTGATTGGGTGGAAGATGGCGCTGGGCGGATGGAAATCCTAATGACAGTCTCCAAATTCGCCTCCATCTGTACCATGGTAGGTGCGGCGGGAGGGCAGCCGGGGCGACCCGGGATCCCGCCACTCACCCCGGTGGTCCCGGAGGTCCGCGGAGCCGGGTCGTGCGGCGGAGGCGGGCGGGGGCGGTTGGGCTCCGGCGGGCAGCGGGCGCGGGCATTAGCGGCCCCCGGGAGGGGGAGGCGGCGGGCCAGCCTGGGCGGCTCGAGGGCGACCAGCGAGGGGACCCCGGTGCTGGACGCGGCGGGAGGCGGGCGCTGGTCTCCGGCGCCCCGGCGCTCAACTGCTGAAGTCTTCCCGCGGCGCCGGGGCCGAGCGGCGGGCAGCTCCCGGGCTGCGGGCGCGCGAGCCGGAGCGCGGTCCCGGCTGGGGTCGGAGGGGGAAGGACGCGGGGCGGCGCGCGCCGTTTCCGTCCGGCGGTGCCCGAGCGGGAGGTGGCCCCGGGCGCGGGTGGGGGTCCGCCGGCAGGAAGGCAGGGTCTCGTTCCTGCGGGAGAGAGGACGGAAGTCAAGTGCAGATTTCCTTCCCGCGGCGCGGGCGAGGCCGAGTCCCCCACCCGGTGCTCTGGGGAAGGGGGTGTGTGTGAAGGTGGAAACTTTAAACAAGTGCTGTGGAAAATTTCCCCATTGCTGCCCTGAGAGCAGCGAGCTCTCCCTTTTCCCACCGTGTGTCCAGGTGGCAGTCTTGCCTTTGGGAATCCACGTTAGTATTGGAAACAGCTGAAGCTTTTCGGTCATTTGTTTACTTGATACACCAGGCACATCTGTGTGTGGCTGGAAGTAGTTGTGTGCAGGGACCGACCGCGAGCGTTATTGTATGGGTTTTATCGGAGGTTTTAAATAGACTCCGACGGCAGAGTGCTCATGCCTGTGGAAAAGTCCCGAATGAAGCAAAACGTGGGTGCGTGTAAATGTTGCTGTTTTTGTGCTTAGGCAGAACCACAATTTTCCACACGATGGGGCAAATTCGTTTCCTTAGTTCTAGGAGTCTACATCTAGGGACCATAATTAGGAGCCCTCGCAGGAAAAGTTGTTCTTCGCAACGTAGGCCTCGTGATCACGTTACCGAAGACTTCTGAAATCTTCCCTTCTGTCTATAGGAGGTCCCCAAACCATCTTCCATTTAAGGGTGAGGCATTTTTATGGATCTTTTTTGAAGGAGTCGTGAGTCAGATCCAAAAGGTACTCCAGAAGCAGATTCTGCGCTGCTTCTAGACGTTGATGAGCAGTGTGAAAAATGGCCGAAATCAGGTGGGATTAAAATCTGCAGGATTTTAGAAATCACAGTGAATGAATCATTGGAGAATGCGTTTTCTGAAATAGATTTTTCCCCCCCTTACAATTTCTATGTTAGGAAGCACTGATATTAAAGGAACTGTAGTGAAAGGATTTCTGAGGCTCATTTGGATTAATTATTTTTAGATACGCCGGTTATTATCTTAGCCTATTTCAAAAGGAATGTGATAATTAAGTCTTCGAAAGTGATAATCTTGCCAGATTGCTGAGCTACACGGATTGTCAGGTCATAGTTCCTTGTCAAAGTCTAGTACTTGTGGCATGATGTGTTACTACTCTTTACTAACCATTCATTCACACAGTGTATCGGGTGCGCATATGGCACCTGCTAAGTGCTGAGTGCTGGGGAGGCAGCTCTGATCGCGACAGCCCCTGCTTTCGTGGTGTTTACGTTCTAGTTGAGGCGGACAGTATTCAAACGAACAGAGTAATAATCCATGCTACAATCAGGTTAGGAAAACGAGGCACAGAGATTTGTCAAGTCAAACATGAGTAAGTGGGATTCTGATCTCAATGTCCGACTCCAAAGCTCTTGGTAGGGCTTCCGCTCTGGGGCGTTGCATGTGGTGGGTGTGGATGGTTGGCGAATACAGAAACACCAACCAGTGCCTGGCCAAATGAGATTGTTCCAAAAGTAGTGTTAAAATTGCATCTATATTTATATTTGTATACATTCTGATGTGTTTCTAAAGTAATGCAAATATCTGAAAGTAATCTGCCATGTTATTCTTTGAAGAAAACTGTAACCCACCTCCTGAGAATTACAAAATTGACAATTAAGAAAAGCCAAGATATTTGGCTCTCTTCCTTTGTAGACGCTATTTTGCTAGGCTTTGAACACTTCCCCTTCACCCTCTGTCAGTGAGTTCATACCTGTCTGTCGAGCAGTTGACTTTACTTGAATAATCCTTCCCCTGGCAATCCCTGTCCTCTGTCCTCCTTCTGTAATTTCACTGCTTTTTGTAATCTCAATAGCCTCGTATGTACTATGTTGTAAATTTTTCTCTCATTCGCCTTTTGGATTGTGAAAGCCTCAAGGGGAAGGACTACCACTTATTTCTGCCCTTTGGTGGAGCACTAACTTCTGCATACAATGAAACAGTTTCCCGGAGTCCCTCATTTCCTACCAGTATCTGGGGGAAGTGAGTTTGGTTAAGCGAGGATGAGCTTGGGATGTGTGTGGAGTGGTGGAGGGGCTGCACCTGAAAGGAAAGACAGTTCTCAGAATCAGTAGCTGTGAAAACATTTATGATGAATTGAGATTTTATTCTGTAAATAATGCAGTTTACAAAGTTTTCATTAGGCAACGTAAGGTACCTGGGCAAAGTGGCGATACCAGGGTTGGGTAACTTCTCCTGTTCACAGCAAATCTTCAGATATGTGTTATTCTGGATCACTTTTGTTCTGCTACAAGTGAATGTTAGCAAAGTTTGTTTTTCCTAAATTAGCCTGACCCAAATGAGTGATTGTTTAGATTGCAATGAATACATTTGCAAAGGTATCTCTAGAAATGCCTCTTATTTGTCCGTGAAAAAATACATTTGTCAGTATTGCACAGTGTTTGTTCTGCCTCTGAAGTAGCTTCGGACTTCAGGGCCTGGCACAGAGTAGTTACCTAATGTTTAATATTATGCTTAATAATTGTGAAATAATGGGAAAAGGGGCTGAAACCATACTCGTATAGAGAGGCCTATGTTTTGAAACTGAGGTGGAAGTTATGGAGTAGTTTTTGGTGGTCTGGGACCGGACAGTGACACGGGTCATGGCTGTTGCATGGAGGCCGGTACTCCGACAGGAGGGCACCATAATTGTCAGCTAGCTCCCACTGTGATAATTACACTCTCTTACTGTGTGGCTTGCGGAAGGGATAGGACAGAGGGGAGGTTGTTGCAGGGACAGGTGGCACTGGCCTGGCTGCTACTTGCCCATCCCCAGTCACAGGGTGAGGTAGAGCAAGGTGTCAGTGTGGCCAAGGCCACAAGTTAGCTGCCAGGGGGTCTGACAGGTTAGCCGGAACAAGCCTGTACCTAGCACAGCACCCTGCGCCTGGTAAACTTTCATCCACTTATGGCAGGAAAGTCACAGGTGAAGCTGGCTGTTGGTCGTCTTTTTCACTGGCATCACTCACTACCAGTTAGATGTGGGTCTGTCAAAGCACTCCAGAAAGAAAGGTAAGGAAGGGAGCAAACACCTCAAAGCCCTTGCCTTGTTGAGGGGGGTGGTTTGATAGTCTCCTCTTCATGGAGTCAGAATATTGTATTAAGGAATAAAATTCCTGGTTCTATCTCAAGAAATAGGGGGGATGAAATTTTTGTATAAGTAAAATATGTAATTGATTCTTACTGATATTTTATTAGTCAAATAGTGTCTATGATAGGCACATTCAATGTGAGTTGCCATTGTTTTATTAATTTTTGCTGTTTTTACTGAGAGTGTTAATTTAAGAGGGATGAAAACTTCAAAAATGAGGAGTCTTCTATCAGGGATAAATGTTGGTTAAATGCTGACAAGGAATGTGTAGCATGTATTTGAGGAGGCTTAGTAGAGAACGTTTAGCATAAGTGTTATAAAGTTTTATTTAAGCCTGCTGATCTTTTGAATTTGGTTAGAATACGTTTTGGACATTAAAAATTACACGTTCTTATTATAGAAAATTTGGAAAATACTGTATAAAACCGAATTTGGAACCTCTTAAGAAAGCAAAAAAAGAAATATATTTTGACCTCCCAAAGCATATTTTGTCTTTTTAACACAAACGTAATTGAGCTTATCCCCTAGATAAAATTTTACATTTAATATGCCCCATGAATGATGGATTGTTTTGTTAGGTTTAAAATTTGTACAATTTCAGAGAAGCATGGAGAGTTGAATGCTTTAAAATGATGATAATAGCAAGACTTTAACCCAGTAAGGCACAGTGATAAGCTACTGAGTCCTTGACAGGTTATAATGATTATTAGAAGATAAAGTTAAATAGTTATAAGGGACGATGGGTTTATTCTAATCGTAGGCACTTATTAGTTATTGCAAATAAAGGGAAGATCATTGGGATTTGAAACTTAAATATGCTTAAAAAGCTTAGCTTTAAATACCATATTCACTTAATGTGCTACAATGTGTATAAATACGCTGGTCTTATTTTATATCATATGGCTTTGCTTACCTTCTGGTGGTTTTCTCCTACCTCTGGCTAATCGTTTTATAATAGATCTCAAAATAGGTTAATTATCTACCCTACCATGAACCACCATGCGATGCGGCCAGTGTCAGCCAGACTTATCACGTCTTCTTGTCTTGTTTGATTCTAAGCTTTTGACCACGCCCCCCAAGCATTGCGTCCACCCCCTTTTTGTCACTTACAAGTTCCTTCTTCCATAAAAGTCATATTTATCGTGGCTCTCCTGAAACTTTTACTATCTCAGATTATTTAAGCATTTGTTTATTTAGCATTAATTCCTTTCCAGAAACCTTCATTTTTCAGATTTAAATAATCTTGTTTTGGTTTCTCTTTCAGTAGCTCAATTTCAGAAATTTTATATAGTATTTTGTTATGTATCCTCCAGCATGATACACTAACAAGGACAGTTGGATCAGAAAGTAAATTCTGGTGCAGATTTTGACATTTTGATCTTTATGAGGAAGTCTCATAAAACTTTCTGAGTTGATTTTTCTCATATGTAAAAAAATAAAGGGATTGGATAATTATTTCTTATGTGTTTCATTCTAGATCTAAAACTCAATACTCTCTGATCTGAGAGTTTATAAATGATTATTGATATCATTTTGGGAGCGCTAATCATGTTTTAGATAATATGAAGAGCACGGAGTTAGACATAGTTAAATATGAATCATGGTCAATTTCCCAGTTTTTCTTTTTAGTGTTACTGAATTTATGGAAAGTTACAGTCCAAAGTGAATATATGTTTTTTCCTTTAAAAGTATTTAGTGAAGATTAGTGATATCACCATTTTATTCATTAATAAGCTAATTCACATAGCTGTTGACTTATTGTTGACATTTTTTTCTTTGCTTTTCCAATGCCATTTAAAAAAGATTTGAATTGGTTCCCTTGTTTGACGTGCCACATTCCTCTAACTGTGAGTATGCCCTTGGACAACTTCTCTGTGCCACGATTTCTTATCTGTAAAATGGGGATAAAATAATATCTCGTTCGTAGGGTTCTACTAGAGTGATCCCTGCCTGGCCCGTGGGAATCACTCTGTAACGGGCTGTTATGGTTATTAGTACCCTTCTGAAGTGATTTGCTACCTGTGTAAGAAGGACTCACCTGTACTAATTAATGTTAGCTCAATAAACACTATAACAAAACTGAAATTTGTTTTATGAAATGCAGTTATTTCAGTTCGTTTTCATCATAAGAAACATTGGTTTTATTAGTATATGCCTCAGAAAACACACATTGATTTTGAAGTTAAGTGAATTAGATTATATTACCAACTAAGAATGTAGATTGTCTTCTCTCTCTGTTTTGAATAGTTTGTAGGAAGAGATGTCATTCCTTTTGTCTAGAAATAAAACTGGTCTAATTTGTGACATTCTCAAACATGTTTTACAAGTTTAGATAACTTGGGAGTGCTACTTTTAGAAGAAAATCTTACCGTATTTTTTTATACTAAGCAAAGAAACCGCATGACAACTTTTTGTCGTTAGGATGAGGTGTGTGTGTGTGTGTTTTTTTTTTTTTTTTTGCTGCTTTTGACCTTTCTTCTTTATTTTATTTTATTTTTTTAATTAAATTTATTGGGGTGACAATTGTTAGTAAATTTACATAGATTTCAGGTGTACAATTCTGTATTACATCATCTGTAAATCCCATTGTGTGTTCACCCAGAGTAAGGGGGTGGAGGGTGGGTGATGAGGGTAAGGGGATCAAATATATGGTGACGGTGGGAGGTGTGTGTGTTAAAGTCAGCTTTAAGCTTATTTCCTCTCAGGATTTCCTATTGTTTACTGGGGCCCTATTATTGCACTTCATTCCCTTTTGCCTCTGTCCTGTTACTCTTGTTGGCCTGCAGTGCGGTTCCCCAACCTGCTTGAGACATCATGTCTAAAACCTGTTCTCTCCCCATCTGAAGTACTTCAAGGTGTTGGAAGAAAAGGGTAAATGCTAGATATTATGAAGAGTTATGGATTGCTGAGTTGAAAACGCAGTTGGACCCAGTATTGTTGAAAATACCTATATATAATCTTGATCATTTGAAATCTTATGCACAAAATTTGTATTAGAAGGAGATGAGAGACAATTTGTATACATTTATTTTGGAAAGAAAACTATTAAGTCTTTGACTGCTTTCACAGAAGTACTCAATGAAGAGTTCTGTGATAGTGTGAAGTACAAGATATTTAATGTAGACCGTGATTGAGTGAGGTTCTGTACCACTTCATAATCCTATGTGTTCACTGGCTTATGCTTTTCTGTTGCTTCTCTGTAAGAAAGACCATTAGCTTTTTCTAAAAATTGTGTAATGTCTACAGAGTGATGTATAAGCTTGCTTGGGATCTCCATCTGTAGTAATGCACGTCTAAAGCTGCATGGTGATAAAAATTTATTTCCCGCTTAAAACGAGAAGTTATGTTTATTTCAGTGATAACTGACAGATGTTCTTACTGAAATGTTTCATAGGTGCAGGAACCATCCATGCGTTTCCTACCTGTGAATAGTGGTTTAAGTTATAGTGTTTTAGTCTGCCTGAGTATTGTATTGTAGCCTTTGATTTTACTGTTTGTGCTTTTTGTTTTAGTGACCTAACGAACCTTCTGCCTGATAGTGAATAAGTGTTTTTTGTTGGAGGAGGGGAGGATTTTTTTCTTAAGCTAATATTGATGCTTTTGGGGGTGGGGGGACAGGGACAGTAAAGAATGCCTTTTCTTCAGTTAAGTACTTTCAGGAAGTGTTAATGGAGCTCTGCTTTATATTAGGGTGTGTGTGGGTTCTGAGAATACAGAGGCGACTATGATCAGCTCTGGTCTTACAGAGCTTGCTATTTAGTGTGTCCCGCGTGGTTTACAGTTGTGCTGAGAATGCAGCCTTTTGGCCCCTGGGCAGCCAGGAGCTGTCTGGATTGACCAGACACCCTTGACCGGTCACATCTAGGTGAAAAGAATCTTATCTGTAAATTTTTATGGGCTCTACACATAGTATGTTCTGTGTGTGCCATGATGAGAAAAAGGTGGGGAAAGGATAGACATATAAAACAAGTGAGTATGATGAGATGCTTTTCCTATTAGTGTACGTAATAAGTGTATGTGGAATAGAAAGTGGTTATTTCTCTCTGGGAGAGCGAAGAGGGCTTCCAGGGAAGAAACTTCATAGATAAGATTTAAACTTTGTCGTCTATTTTATGGATCGGCAGAGGTGGAATTCCAGATGTGAGCAAAGTTGTAGAGTCATGGGAGAAGGTGCTACTTTTAGGTTCTGTAGGTTTGGCATGGAAGGGGGCTTGGGAGAAATAAGGCTGGAGAGGAAGAAGGGGCCAGATCAAGAAATACCAAGAAAATTTACCAACTATTAACTGTCATAAAAATATCAATAAAATATGTATTTAGCTGTAGGAAATTTAAGTTCAGAGGAAAGTTGTGGGGTAAAGAAATAATGGACTTGATAAAAATATGTTGGTAAATTTCATTATATTGATTGTCAAAGTTACTTGTATTTGGTTTTTAAAGCTAAAATGATGACAATAACGAGATGGGGTGGGATGGAGGACTATTCATTGAGTATTTGAAACCTGTTAAAGGTCTTGTTCCCAAGAAACCCCAATAGAGAAAATTTAAAGTTATACATGCATGTTAAAAAACTGAGGATAAGTACACAACCACACAAGAAATGAATTTCCTTGCTTGCAAACCCGCAGAACTTAAATGTTATCATTCAAACTCTGAGGGCAGGAAAATAGGAGAAACAAGAGTAAAAAAAGAATGATAAATAGAAAACCAAAATAAAATGGAAGAAATAAACTCTTTCATTAATTATAATAAATCTAAATGGATCAAATTTATCTGTGTTGTATTTGTGGAACTATCAGATTGCATTAAAAAAATATTCCTTCATGAGACACCTGCCAAAAACGACACTGTATGTAACAGCACAATACTGTTTTCACACCTAAGAAAACGAACAGTACTGTACACATAGAGATTTTTGAGGTGTTTCAAACTCATGCAGTCCTGTTTTGTTAGTCTCATACTCTTTTTCTCATTTCTGTTATCTTGAAGATCCATTTAGAGCTAGGAGAACTCGGGTGATGTTAGCCCCACTTCCACAGATGGGAAAAACAAACTCCAAGTCACCCCACATGCACTAGGGATGAGGTCCAGATTGCCTGGCTCTCCAATCCATGACCGAATCTACAAGCCAATATGTAGCAGATTTTTTGGTTGAGACAAAATTGTTTTCCCTTTGTTTTTAAACAAGAATTTTGGATGTTTTGTCTGTAACTTCTAAGCTTTCTCTGTGTGTGTGGCCTTGAGTCCCACTTTACTTACTGAATTATTTATTCTTCGATAGGCCATGTCCCTGATTTCTACTGTGAAATGGAATAATTCCCCATTAGATGAAATGAGAGGATACATGTGACGTCCTTTGTACTGTAAATATAAATTGTAATCATTCTTACATGGTCACTGTTGGTAGGACTCCTGTCCTCGTTGGGAAGGACAGACGGCGCCTTGCGACACCCCGGACCCCAGACCATAGGGGCTACAACAGGGTTCACAAGTAACCTTTGACAGAGTGGAATCATTTCAAAGTTTGAAAATGGGTATTTTAAAGATCCTGATCTTTAATGATGCTCAGGAAATTGACGAAGCCAAGTTTTGGCTTACTCTAATGTGTTAGGAATTTATGGTTCATAGAACTTTTTTTTTTTCTAATGTATCTGTGGGTTTGGTTCTCTTACTGACATACAATTCTTGGCCAAATTATTTGGCGATGAGGCAGCAGTTGACTTCTGATGTCAGCAAACTCCCTGTAATTCCCTTTCAGTAATATTTTTTTAACGGTCTAAAATTGTAGTGAGTAAATTGTGTTCTTTTCTACAATATTGGTCTATCTGGTTTTCCAGGGATCACTGAAAAGAGAACCTTTGTAATCTTTCAAAATAGGATCATAGAAAGAGTTCATCTGGCCACAAGTTCGCATTGAGTCAGTCCTAGGGGCAAGGAGAGAATAAATAAAAGGCATCTGTTCTTTGGAATGCAAAATATGTTTATAATGTGAAATCCTGCAGACAAAAACATTTATTCTGCTTTGTGATTATTTGTGTCTAAAAAAATCTAGCCATTATATCTTTGAAGAAATTTTTTCTCTCTAGAATTTTGTTCTATTTTTTTTCCCTGATGTCAGAAAAATTTCCCTGGTGTTTAATTTGCTTTATAAAGATACTCATATACTGGATGATTAAGGTGGTACCTTGGGGGTAGCAATTGGTCCTTTGAAGATTGTGTGAGAAAGATGTGTTTTGAAATAACAGAGGAAGGGTGTTCTTTCTACAAAACAGGATATAATGTTTAGAATGTTTCAGACTTTGAATGAGGGAGCTTTGGTTCATCTAGGAATAGATGAGGAACGGAAATCAAGTGTTTTCATCATTCATTATTTGATGGACTTAAGGGTGTAACACTGATGGTTTCCTCAGACTGATAGTAATCAGAGTTATTAAAAGTGAACGAAAGTTGGAACAATTTTGAAATGTCAGAGCCTCAGAACTAGATATAATTGATCTAAAAGAAACCCCAAAATATACTGTGCTTTGATTCTGCCTGGCAGATTTGTTAATTACTTTTGTTGTCATTATTTGCATGTTTCTTTAAAAAGACAGTTCATTTTTTTTTATTAGTTTCTTTGGCAACTTGTTTAATTTGTGCATATTTTTAATTTGAGGAGGTTTACATCCGCCTCCTAGTGAACCCAGCTTAACAAAGACTTGACGTGTTCCCGTGCCTGCTTCAGGCAGGTGACTTGACTTTGACAATCCGCTTTGTAAATAGAAAGCTGAGAGGAAGTAACTTTCAACTTCTGATTGTTTTTTTTTCCTATAAAAATCAAGCCTTAGCCGATAACCATGCTTGCCTGTTTGCACCATTGTCTTCTTATTTGAAGGCATCATGGATTGCTCTTTTTAACTAAAATGACACGAGTGTGATCTGTCACCTTTTTTGTTGGCTGTAGTTTATCGCTTTGGTTCTTTGAAGACTGCTAGTTGCCTTTGCTCAGGTTCCGCTCCTTCCAAGCTCCGCGTGGCTGTGCCGTCTGAGTGAGTGCTGTTCACTTCCTTGTGTCCTTAAAGCCTTCTTGTGTTGTACTTTTTCACCCCTGATGTTAGTTGCTTGAATTCCCCACCACTCCTGGAACTAACTGGGTGGTAGGTTATACCATTTCAGGGCTAAGAGCCTGGCTTTCTTGTCATGTTCTTGCTCTGTCTGTTAATGATGACTCGGGCCGTCTTAGCAGACTTTGCACAGTTGAATATGACTTCTGTAACTTTTCACCTTTCCCAAGGAACTTATATAGAGATCTCATGTTTATTGAGTGGCTGCTTTGTGGTGCTGTTGCTGGTAGGTATTTCACAAATTGAAATCTCAAAGGTGGAGAAGGGTTTGGATTTAGGTAAATTTATAGGTGCTAAATCTGAAGTGGATTCTTAAAAAGAGTTAGGATATTCGAGTATAATTTTGGTTGACATGCACGTTAACAAGGTACTCTGTAGTATGTTACTTGGTCCTGTAACAGGGAGGAGGCTGGACTGACTAGGTGTGGCCCAGTGGAGAAGTGGAATTTGATGATAGAACATTTGTAAAACCTCCAGACGTAGATGCCTGGTAGACATGAAACAGTCAGTAGTAAATGTTATCTTCTTTTCCTTCTGTCATTTTTGCAAACAATCTATGTTTAATACTGCCTCTGAAATATAACGACATGGCACTGTTAGAAATGGAGTGGTAGATATGCCTTCGTAGTCCAATTATTAATGAATTGTTTTGATCTATCAAGATGAGAAATTTAAAA
This sequence comes from Rhinolophus hipposideros, assembly GCF_964194185.1. Taxonomy (NCBI): domain Eukaryota; kingdom Metazoa; phylum Chordata; class Mammalia; order Chiroptera; family Rhinolophidae; genus Rhinolophus; species Rhinolophus hipposideros. The sequence continues at coordinate 7,330,681 of NC_138050.1, forward strand.
GTGAATTGAATCACTCAAGTTTAACTGCATTGTTAAAGAACAATATGACCTTTTAGAAACAGTAGTTTCTTTTCTACATTGTAAAAAAGTTAAAAAAAAACATTTATTACTTTAAAAAGTACAAAATTGTGTGAAGTTAAAAAAAAAGAATCCTCCTACAAAGAATTTTCAAGAATGACTTGCATGTAAGAGTTTGTGTGTGCATTTGTGTGATTAGCCATCTTCTGTGCATATACAAACATGTGTTTTTGTGTCATTTCCCTCCCGCCAAATAAATCTGGAGATTTATTTGCAACTTACTCTTTTCGCCTAATGTGTAATGGACATTTTCCTTTGTACTTACGTTTCTTTATTCTCGGTCAAAACTATGCTCTTTTTAATAATCCATTATCTACAATGTCCTGTCGTATTAGAAAGGTTTGGTTATGTAATACTGTTTGCACGTTTTCATTTTCTCAAACATCAATTCTGTTAGTTTTCTAGGGCTGCCAAAACAAAGCACCGAAAACTGTGGTTTAAAATAACAGAAGTTTATTGTCTCACAGTTTGAGAAGCTGGAAGTCCAAAATCAAGGAGTCCGCCGAGTTCGTCCATTTGGAGGGTTGTGAGGAGAGTCTGTTCTCTGCCTTTCTCCTGGCTTCTGGTGGTTTGCTGGCCATCTTAGGCGTTTAGCTATGTCACTCCATCCTCTGCTCCTGTGCGTCTCTGTTCACACTGTCTTCCTCTGTGCATGTCTGTCTCCGTGCCCAGTTTTCCCCCTATTATAGAGGCACCAGTCACATTGGTTTAGGGCCCACCGTGGCCTTTTAACCTCTGCGATTACCTCTGTAAAGACTTTGCACATAGGTCACATTCTGAGGTTCTGGGGTTTAGGACTTCAAATGTCTTCATTGGGGGCCACAATTCATCCCATAACACCATTGGAACAATCCATTCAGGTCCATTTTTACAATCAATATCAAGGGATGCTAGTAGAGTTATGTACTAGACATAAGATACGCAAACTGTTTCAGTGTTTGTCCTCAAAGGACTTACCGTCTCTGTAGTTGGGAAGGCCTGACACAAGGTGACTGACTAGTGGCAGCACTTGATAGCGAAGTGCGAGTGATGCTTTAATGGAAGCCCCTGGTGTTGGAGTGGAGCCTGGACCCCCTGGAGGAGGTGTGGGGAGCCGGGAGCTGTGGTGAGGGGGGCGCGGTGAGATCTGAACAGGAATTTGGAGAGAAATGAGGAAGGGGGAAGGGCTTAGAGAGAAGATGAGAATGTGGATGAAACCGCTAACAGACAAGAGTTTAGTGGTTAAAATTGCTTAAGTAGTTTAATGTTTCAGTAATCTTGTCCTCAAACTTGTTAAATGGACTGTGGTTTGTACTGGGTTAGACGAACATCTGTAAAGGTGATCTGGTAGTTTGAAAAAAGGAATGTGTTCATAATCACATTGTAGCCTATCGATCTCATTTGTGAACTGAAATGAATTAATGAAAAGAAGTGCTTTTGATCCAGTAGGTGAAGGAAGTGAGAGAATCAGAAATAGAATGCACTTCTTTTGTTCCCATAGTAGTGACAGAGAAAAAGTCTGTAAAATCTTAGGCCCATTTCACTATGGCACTCCTGCTGTTTTTTAGCTTATTGTGTGTGAAGCTTATCAAATGACAAGGGATCAGAGGAAGTGGTTTCATAGAAAATTTCTTGGAAAAAAGTCAACAAAACATGATTACTGTGGGTCAGTAGTAAAAATAAGTTATGCAGAACGCATTTTTTTTTATTAAATTTATTGGGGTGACAATTGTTAGTAAATTTACATAGATTTCAGGTGTACAATTCTGTATTACATCGTCTATAAATCCCATTGTGTGTTCACCACCCAGAGTCAGTTCTCCTTCCATCACCATATATTTGATCCCCTTTACCCTCATCACCCACCCCCCACCCCCTTACCCTCTGGTAACCACTAAATTATTGTCTGTGTCTATGAGTTTTTCTTTCTCATTTGTTTGTCTTGTTCTTTTGTTGTTTTTGGTTTATATACCACATATCAGTGAAATCATAGGGTTCTCTGCTTTTTCTGTCTGACTTATTTCACTTAGCATTATATTCTCAAGATCCATCCATGTTGTCACAAATGCTCCTATATCGTCTTTCCTTAACGCCGAATAGTATTCCATTGTGTATATATACCACAACTTCTTTATCCATTCATCTATTGAAGGACATTTTGGTTGTTTCCATGTCTTGGCCACCGTAAACAAAGCTGCAATGAACATTGGAGTACACGTGTCTCTATAGAGGAATGCTTTCAGATTTCTTGGGTAGATACCCAGGAGAGTGATTGCTGGGTCGTATGGTAATTCTATTCGTAATTTCTTGAGGAACCTCCACACTGCCTTCCATAACGGCTGCACCAGTCTGCATTCCCACCAACAGTGTAAGATGGTTCCTTTTTCTCCACAGCCTCTCCAACACTTGTTACTATTTGTTTTGTTGATGAAAGCCATTCTGACTGGGGTGAGGTGATATCTCATTGTGGTTTTCATTTGCATTTCTCTGATGATTAGTGATGTTGAGCATTTTTTCATATGTCTATTTGCCATTTGTAAGTCCTCTTTAGAGAAATGTCTCTTCAGGTCCTCTGCCCATTTTTCAATTGGGTTGTTTGTTTTTATTGTTGTTGAGCTTCATGAGTTCCTTGTATATTTTGGATATTAGCCCCTTATCAGAGGCACTGTTTGCAAAAATCTTCTCCCATTCAGTTGGTTGCGTCATTATTTTGTCAATAGTTTCTTTTGCTGTGCAGAAGCTTTTCAGTTTCATATAATCCCATTCGTTTATTTTAGTTTTTACTTCCATTGCCTTTGGAGTCAAATTCATAAAATGCTCTTTGAACCCAAGGTCCATAAGTTTAGTACCTATGTTTTCTTCAATGCAGTTTATTGTGTCAGGTCTTATGCTTAAGTCTTTGATCCATTTTGAATTAGTTTTGGTACATGGTGACAGATAGCAGTCCAGTTTCATTCTTTTGCATGTAGCTATCCAATTCTGCCAGCACCATTTATTGAAGAGGCTGTCTTTCCTCCATTGTATGTTTTTAGCTTCTTTGTCAAAAATTATCTGTCCATATTTATGTGGTTTTATTTCTGGGTTCTCAATTCTATTCCATTGGTCTATGTGTCTGTTTTTCCGCCAATACCAAGCCGTTTTTATTATTGTAGCCCTGTAGTACAAGCAAAAATCAGGGAGCAGAACGTATTTTTGTGGCAATTCCTGATGTAAAGAAACCTCACCAATATTATTTACATTTCAGACCACTTTATTATTGATTTTTTTGAACAGCTGTAAAATCTATGAAATGGGCCACCAAGCAGTAGTATTGTTTCACAGATTAGGAAATGGACAAATGGATAAATAGATTGCTTCCAGCTACAGTTGTGTAGTCAGTGATTTGAGATTAGGATTCTGTCTAAGATCTCGCTATATTCCATCTAGCACTTTGCCACTGGACCGTACTGCTGCTGATGTAAGTGTAGTGTTGTCATCACCCCAAAACCCCCACCGCCTGCCATACAAGCACAATATCCTTTATTCTGCACCACCCTCTACCCCCAATTTCTTAATACCCTCAATCTAATCGTTGTTGAGTTGCCCAATTGTCTCAAATGGTTTTATACAGTTGGGTTCATACATTGCATTTGGTCGTTCTGTCTTTGAAATTAGGGTCTTGTACCCCGTGCGTGTCTTGTTGAAGTCAGGTTGTCCCTTAGCTTTTCCGTTTTCTGGGTTTGCTGATTGCCGGCCTTCGTGGTGTTAGCATATATCCCTCCTGTGCACTTGTGCGCTGGTAATGGAGAGGCTCGATCCGCGTTCCTTGTTTTCTTTTGTTTTTGCAGCCCCAGACCGGTGGGCAGTGGGTGGTGGGGAAGAAAAGGTGCCCTAGGTGATGTGTGTTTCCTGTCCGGTCACGTGAGGACACACCGGGCCTTGTCTCTGTGACATAAGGTGCTGGTACCCAGTTGTCAGTGAGTCGTCGATGCTGCAGTTCCCCTGAAGCTTTTCACCTGATGATTTTGAGCAGCTGTTGATAATCATTGCCTAGATCCAACATGGAGTTAGGGTTGCAGAATGGGTGTAACTGCTTCTATAAGTTTTTTATTTTATTTAAAGAAATACTCCAAAAAACCTTTAGAATGTAGATCTAGTCTTTATAGCGTATTTAAGGCTATATAGATGGAATATGCAGAATATTTTCATAAGTGTACTTCCAAAATAAGAAATTCAGTCAGGCTAAGCTTTAACACAAAGTTTCACTTTCTATACCTGCACATAGCTTTGTGGAGGTACAAGTGGAGAAGCACAAGGGCCCTGAGCATGCGGGCCTCTGCACTGGGGTGAGACTTGCGTGGGGGTGAGTGTGCTGAGGCTCCACGAGACAGGGGCGCTTTACTTTTCCGCTTTGAAGTTACGCATTTACTACCCTTACAATTAAAGCGACTTCCAGTGCTTAAGCATATGATTTGGAAAACGACATGAAGTTGCCAGATGCAGTGACTTTAACTTGCAAAGTTTACGGCTGTTACAGTGCATTTATTTCTATTTGTAGTGTTTAAAATCACCTGAAAATTTATCCGTGTGTATCCCTCTGACACTGCCTGTCCTGCCTCTTTCACTTACAAAGACCCTGTGATTACACCGGGCCCCTCCCTACAATCCAGGACAAGCTCCCTGCTCAAGGGCCATTGAACAACCTTAACCCCCTGTCCGTCGTGGAACCTAACAGGTTCTCAGGTTCCCAGGATTAGGATGTAGACATTTTTGGGTGAGAGGCTAGTAGTAGTCTGCTACCACAGTATGTAGACATTTTTAACAAAAAATCAGCCAGCATTCTATTAAATGCAGAAAATTGGTTCCTAATAGGCTTGTAATGAATTTTGGGCTGGGTGAAGTATTGGAAAGAAGTTTGAGTGGATTGGTAAACATGCCCTTTGTGTTAAGTGGATGTTAAGAGATGGTTATTGTCTTTTTTAAGCGTAGGAGTAGCAAAACATGCTTTTTTTTTTTTACTTCAAGAGCTGTTAGCACAGCACACCAGCAGTCTCCTCAGGAGAAACTTAAAGACACAACAGGGCATCAAGGAAAATTAGCTAGCAATACTTTTACAACTTTTGATAAGTTAGTAAATAGTCTTGTAGCATGAGAGATCACGAAAATGGATACAGTGGATGAAACCTATGTACTGTGTGGCATTGCTCACACAGTGTGTAGACTTTAGGAACAGAACCTTTTACATTTATAATAATTCAAATGATGGTCGGGTTTGATTAAAAGATAATCTTTGGGGTTTAGAGAGAAGACTTTTAGAACATGCTGTGTGCCTCCTCAGGAAGAAAGGATGGGAAAAGGTATTTGGGAATTTTTCTCATGTAAACTGGAAAAATAAGGAGATTCTTGTAATATGTGAGATAGGTTTTTACACTTAAAAATAATATTAGACTTCACTGTATACCTGAAGCTGAACAATAATGAATGTCAACTATAATTTTACATATATATGTATATGTATGTATGTATGTATATACTTACAAGAAGCAGAGTACAGCATTAGGAATAGAGACAGTGGAAATGTAATGGCTGTGTGCGATGTCAGAGGGGTAGCGGATTGGGGGATGGGGGTTCACACAGTGTGAGGGATATAAATGATAAACGTCTAAGTATTATTTTGTCTTGTGCACCTGAAACTAATAAAAAAAACAATTGAAAACACACACACACACAAAAGTGACAAGACTTTAGAGAGGGGTATAGAGAGGAACTTGAAAATAAAGAGGTGGGAGGAGACTTGGGAAGAAGAAAAAGGAGAGCTGGAAAAGGGGAAGTGGAGAGGGTGCTAGTAAGATGGTGTGAAGCTGGCCAGTAAAAAATTCCCTGTAGATATTTCTACTTTTGGCTGTGTAGCAGACCACACGCTCAGAAAGGGCCTCTTACAGTGGAACACATGCTCAGAAGGGGCCCCTTACAGTGAAACAACTAGATCTTTCATAATATATAATTTTTGTTGCATTGTTTAATTGTACTAATTAATAGACTGTATGAATGCGTATGAGTGTGTGTGTGTGTGTGTGTGTGTGTGTGTGTGTGTGTGTGTAAGAGAGAGAACCCTGAAAATAGAACAAAGAATGAGTGGTAAGACTACTAAAAGGTAGGGTTGTTTTTGAGGAAAATATAAGTGCTAGCTGGGGGTGGATGGTTACAGGTAAACTTGAAATTCCTGGATTAAGCTGAGATAAAAATGGCCCTAACCTTGTCAACTATAATTGAAAAAAAAATTACAATGTCCAAATATGATTTATAAGTAATCCTCTTAGAAACTAGGAATTTGAGACAACTTTCTTAATCTAATAAAGATTTTCTGCAAAAACAAAAACTAAAATAATAATAATATTAGAATAAACTCTTAAGTTGAAGATTGCCAGATCTCAAAAGATTTTTGTTTTGCGGTTATTAAACAACTGTCATGATTAGATTCGATATCTCAGTAAACTTAAGAGAAATAGATTGAAACAGAAAACCTGAACATTTAGGGACTTTATTTTTCACATTTTGCTCATGAGTCTAGAGGAAAATCAAGAGAGTGGGAAAGATTAAGAAGAGACGTGTTAAAGATGAGAAAAACGAAGAACCAGTAAATATGTCCAGTGCTGTGCTAAGTGAATGGGTGGGAACATGAGTAGTTTCTTGAGAGAGATACGGTCTTCTTGGGGAGATGAGACTTAAATTCACATATTAGAGAAAAATATCAGAAAAGTGGGCATATGAAATCTGCGAGGGTGGTCTAGAAGGGGATGTGTTGAACATTGGATTCTCAAACATTTACAAGACCTGTAACTCATGTACCAATGAAAAGATTGTAGCACCACTGTTTGCTGTTATAGAAGTGGGATATTCACTCTTGCCCTTTCCATTTTTGGATTAGTTTATTGTTACTAGATTTTATAGAACTAGTTACTATTTGAAACGAGAAGATATTTATATTCTATCACTTTATACATATTTACATGCATATATATCCATTTTAGCTAAACAACTGTTCATTTGTATTGGAGACTGTAAAAGTGAATTTGAGTTTTGAATGCTATAAGCCTTTTCTCCTTTTTGTGGCATTTTATACATATTACATCTGTTAGTGTTATAAACTCAGCAATACATTATTATAATTAGTACTTGACCATCTGTTTTCTATAATAAGCCCCTTACAGCTTTGCTCCCACCCACTTCTTTTGTCCTGTTACTGGTAAATATATTACATGTATGTTACATTTGTATATAAAGCAATACTTTATATATACATCCCTATTATATTATACAGTTGCCTTTTAAATCAGTTAAGAAAGGAGGGGAAAGAAGTATTGATAGTGTTCTTTGTAGTGAAATAATAAGGTCCTCTTTTTGGTTCATGTGGACTTGAATTACTGTCTGAGGTCACTTGCTTGCAGCCTGAACAACCTGCTTTAGTATTTCTTGAAAGCTGTGTCTGCTAGCAAAAATTGTGTTTTTTTTTTGCGGGGGAGGGGAAGGGGGTTTGGTCTGGGAAGGTGTTTCATACAGTTTGAAAACTTTGACACATTTAGGATTCTTGGTTGACAGTTTTTTCTTTGAGCACTTTGAATGTTACCCCACTGCCTCTCCCTGCCATTGTCTCTGCTGAGAAGTCAGTTGTCTTATTGTCGTTCCAGTAAGTAAGTGACTCTTCCCTTTTCTCCTGTTACTTTCAAGGTTTTATCTTTGTTTTTGACTTTCAACGTTTTTATTATCATGTGTCTCTTTGTGGGTCTCTTTGTTTTTGACATATACTTAAATTCTGGTTTATGTTAAAGGCCTATATCATCAGTTGGAAGTATTGTTTATTTTATTTTATTTATTTTATTTTGATACTGCAGTTATAGTATAATATATCAATTTTGTTAGAATGATTACATGAATTCAGATTTGTTTCAACTGACAATATATTACTATAGTTAAATATTACAAACATTCTCATAGAAGACATTCCTAAGAAAATTGGAAGCAAACTAAAATGAAATAGCCTGCATTCCTTTCTTGAGTTGTATACTGTTGTGCCCGCAGATGAGTGTCACTGTACATGTCACCCTTGAACGACAGGGGTTTGTGGTCCCACTGAGACGCAGATTTTTTTTAGTAAATACACCGGCAACACTCCGTATCCCTGGGTTTTGCATCTGCAAATTCAGCCAACTGCGGATCAAAAACAGTATTCCCAGTTCGTGGTTGGGAATCTGCGGATGAGGAGGGCCAGCGGTCTGCTGTCTGTGTTTTGTAGGGGACGTGAGCATCCATGGGTGTCGGTGTCCGAGGGGGGTCCTGGAATCCATCCCCCGCAGACGCTGAGCGACGACTGTAGGTTAAGTTTTTGAGGTCTCAGGAGATATAGTGGATTGTTGACTGTGTGAGGGGAGCATTCAGTGCCCCTAACCCCCACATTATTCAGGGGTATATTTATTTTGTATATTTATTCTACAAACAAAATTGTTCACTGCTAGGTAGCTCTTGAAAACAGCAGTGGATGAGGGTGTTTAGCTGCATGGAGGTTATAGGCTCGTGTATTCATTTCCTAAGGCACCTGGAAGAAGTACTACAAACTGCATGGCTTCGAACAAGGGAAATTTATTGTCCTACAGTTCTGGAGGCCAGAAGTCCTAATTCAAGGTGTTGGTAGGGTTCTGCCTCCTCGGAAGGTGCTAGAGAAAGATCTGCCCCAGGCCTCTCCTAGCTCTGATAGCCTCAGGCATTCCTGGCTTGCAGATGGCTGGCTGTGGCTGTGTCTGTTCACAGTTCCCTCTGGGTCTAAATTACCGTGTTTCCCCGAAAATAAGACCTAGCCCGACCATCAGCTCTAATGTGTCTTTTGGAGCAAAAATTAGTATAAGACCCAGTCTTTACTAGGGACTTAAGGTACTACTGTACTTTTGGGGGTTTTTTTGGAAGGGAAGCACCTGTCCCCTCGCAGGCATGGATGCAGGGTCGGTCTGTTCTTGGGGACATGCAGTGATACTTTCCTACTATATGTCTGTGTGACTCGTGGGTACTGTATTTTTTGTTGTTGTTGTTGCTGTTTTTTATTTAAAATATATTTTTAAAGATTTTATTGGGGAAGGGGAACAGGACTTTATTGAGGAACAGTGTGTACTTCCAGGATTTTTCCCAAGTGAAGTTGTTGTCCTTTCAGTCTTAGTTGTGTAGGGCACAGCTCAGCTCCAGGTCCAGTTGCCGTTGTTGTTGCAGGGGGCGCAGCCCACCATTTCTCGCGGGAGTCGAACTGGCAACCTTGTGGTTGAGAGGAGGCGCTCCACGCGCTCCAACCAACTGAGCCATCTGGGAGCTCAGTGGCAGCTCAGCTCAAGGTGCCCTGTTCAATCTTTAGGTGCAGGGGGCGCTGCCCACCATCCCTTGTGAGAGTGGAGGAATCCAACAGGCAACCTTGTGGTTGAGAGCCCACTGGCCCATGTGGGAATCGAACCGGCAGCCTTCGGAGTTAGGAGCAGGGAGCTCTAACCGCCTGAGCCACCGGGCTGGCCCCGGTACTGTATTTTTTTTAAGAGGAGTAGCAATTGGTTAGTTTAGGTATGTTTTAAACTAACAAGTTTAAATACTTCTAACCTCACGTATAGACCAGCATTGGGGCTCCACAGTTGTGGAATTTATGCTTAATTTTGCATTGGTCTGCAAATGGCTGACATTTTCTGGAAGTGGATGTAGTTAACTAATTGCTCTTCCTCCCACCCCCGCCCCTTGTAACTGCTCTGTCCCCTCCTTTCCATCCTCCAGCCTTTCACAGCTGCAAAATTTTTCTTAGTACATGAATGCTTAAGAAATTTTGTTGTTTTACTGATTATAAAAGGAATAAATGTGATGGACAGAAATGTATAAAGAAGAAGCTAAAAGTCACTTATAATGCAGCAATCAATTACATTATGTGTGTGTTATCCTGGTCTTTAAAATACATGCAAGCTTGATTTTTAAAACAAAATTTGGATTATTAAATATCTTTTTAACTGCCCTGTGAGTAATAGAAATAATTATTAATGCTAGGGCTCTCAAATCAGATTTTTTCCCCCTCCTATCTGCTATTCTGTAACCTCTTAGAGGCCAAGACATTTATTTTTGTTGTTTCTCATTTTCCCTGTTGACAACCAAAGTGTGGTGTTACAGATTTATGTTTGGGAGTTACAAGGGAACTTAAGATAACTAGCCCTTTGTAGTGACAGGTGCTGCAGGGGAACTGATCTGAAATTGTGATACTTCACAGTGATGAGCAGATTCTAAATGAACTCCTGCAACATAGTAATTTAGATTGAAGTTATGTGGGAGCTAGTTTACGTTATTATTAATTTGTCTTTCCTTCTGAAAACCTACCAAACTGGAATAACAAGCATTGGAAGAAAATGGTTGTGCAGGAAGACATCAACTAACAGATTAATTTCCAAATATTTTTTTTTAAGCCAGTTGATTGGAGCTCGTTATTCATTTTCCCATAAATTCGTTCCTTAGCCAAGTGGACAAGGTGTAGTTTAGCACTGATTGTAATTCAGCAACATTATGGCAAATAGTTTATTTATAGGGGCTCCTGTTGCTACATGGAGAAAAGCGAGGCTCGGAATTTCATTCTTAAAGAAGGAAACTCACTGGGAATATCTTACCCTTTTACAGTTATTTGAGGAAAACTTGACATTTGGGGAGGAAGGGAGAAGTGAAGAGTGGGAGTTCTGCATTTGACACAGACCTGTGTTCAGGTTTCCCCACTGCCATTTATTAGTTAGAACTGTAGGCAAATTACTTTAAACTCTTGAGTTCCTTCTGTCTATAATACAGGCCAAAAATAATACATGTCACAATCGGTAATACTTAGCTATGTGCCTGACATTGTAAGCTCTATACACTATTAAGTCCATTGACTTAGTTTCTGTAACAACTCTGTGAGGTTGGAGCTGTTGTTCTCTTTTATGGATAAGAAAATTGAAGCACAAATATTAATAGCTGAAGGAATTTGCCTCATGTCTCATGGTAATTATATGGGTAAAGCTGGGATTCAGGTCCCTGAAATCTGGATTCAGAGTCTTTGTTCAGAGTGTGTCATACTCAGCTGCTTGTCCAAAAATATTGCTTTAAGGGTTATTGGGAGGCGTAAAGAAGAGAGTCAGGTGTCCAGTTCGGTAAATGTTAGTTCCCTTCTTCAACTCTTTAAGTGTCTGCTGGGAGCCCTGTGTTTTTGTGGAGTGAACTCATAATCATAAAGTGTGAATTCCCTGTATCAGCAAAGTAAGTTTCAGTAACCTGGCACCTCTCTGCCTTGTCTACACGTTCCCTCCTTACTGCAGGTGAAAATCCCCAGTCACACTTGAGGGCTGTTTCAGGGTGAATGGAGGGGCGGGGAACGCTCACTGGGAAAGGTCTGGGCAGCACAGTGGTGGGGACACTCGGTGTCAGGGGTAATCGGAGGGGAAACGCCCACACGTCGGAGCGCTTCTCCCCCTGGGGACTGAGAGTCTTTTCTTTGTCCTGAATTATACTTATCTCTTCCTCGATTTAGGTTCTAATGAAAATTTAACCTTTAGGTTAAAAGTTGTAGACATACTTGAGGAAGGAATTGAATTTCAAGGAATGATTAAGTAGGCAGACCCTGATGGATCATTGAAAAATAAGGGCATGCTTCTACCTAACAATTCCATTTTCTCACCTGAGAAAAGTATTGGTAATTTTCTAATATTTTCTAATGTTTAGACCATATTCCAGTTCCCCAGTTGTTTTAAAAATGTCTTCTCTGATTTTTTTTTTGTTTTTTTTTTTGAACAACAGTCCTATCAAGGTTCATGCTTTACGTTGATGTTATGTTTGTATAGTCTCTTAAAATCTAGAACAGTCTCCCAGGTTCTTTTTTTTCTCTATGACACTGACGTTTTGAACAGACAGGACAGGTTGTCTCATATAATGACCCTTTCTGGATTTGCCTGACCACTTCTTTGTGGTATCTCTTAATTTGCTTCTTTATCCCTTGTGTTTCCTAGACAGCAGAAATTAGGTCTTAAGGCTTGATTAGAGCGAGGTTCAACATTTTTTGACAAGAGTACTTCATAAGCGACGTCATGTATTTCATACTGCAGCGTGTCCTGTGAAGCATGGTGGTAGTTGTGCCACTGTTGGTAATACTGAGTTTGATGACCCAATAAAGTGGAGGCCACCAGGTCTCTTCTATTTTAAGTGAAACGTTTTCCTTTGCAGTCACCAGGTAATCTGAGGTAAGGGTGCTTTGCCGTATTCTCTTCCCCAGTGCACCCATTGGTGATCAGCGTGGTTTGAATTACTGCTTGGGGTTTTGCAAAATAGTGTTTTTCTAATTCTGTTATTCCTTCCATGTTTGTTTATCAGCAGGCATTCCTCTATGAAGAGTTTCTCTCAGTAGGTGAAGAAAAAGGCAGAGTAAATACTAAAGTCTCCCATAATCAGTTTTTTGAATAGGGGTTCAGCCTGACACTCTCCACCAATGCTGTGAATGAGTTTTTCCTCCTTTATCATTCCTTTACTCTTTCCTTTTTTGAATATCACGGTGGATTTTTATTTATTGAGTGTTTTATAATCAGTTACAGTTGGCTTGATAATTAGTCATTCTTTTTACACTTGATTTTAGCCAAACGGCCGAGAAGCAATAGTCATTCTTTTTAATGCTCAATCTACTCTAGATTTAGCCAGTGAGTCCCCCTTACTGGCTTCTATTATGACTCCTTGATATATTTTGAATTTACAGAAAAGTTGCAAGAATAGTACAAGGAACTCCTGAATATCCTTTACTCAAGTGCACCGATTATTTACATGTTGTTAAATTTGCTAGGCAAATGTTCAGTGTGTGTGTATGTATACACACTCACACACGATTTCATCTGAACCATCTGAGGATAAGTCAGAGAATTGGGCCACTTTACTCTGGAATACTTCAACATGCATTTTCCAAGAACAAAGATATTTTCTTTTATAAACACAGCATAATTTTAAAAAATCAGTGCTATTTCTAATCCATAGTCCATTTTTAAAATTTAGTCAACTGCCCCAATAATATCCAAAATAAAATTAAAATGATCATGTGGTGTATTTGTCATTTTTTATTGTTTAATAATGGTTCCTCGGCCTTTCTTTGTCTTTATTGAAGTTGATATTTTTGAGGAGTACTAGCCAATTATTTTGTATACTGTTCCTCAATTTGGGTTTGGCTGATATTTCTTCATGATTGGATTTAAGTTACACATTTTTTAACAGGAGTATCACAGAAGTGCTATGTCCTATTCAGGAGGCATATTATGGTATTGCTTGTTCAATCAAATATTGGTGATGTTAGCTTTGATTATTTGGTTATGGTTTTCCACCAAGTTTCTCCACTGTCAACTTGCTGTGCTTTACTTTGTAATTAATTTTGGAGAGATACTTTTCATACTGAGTAAATATAGTGCTCCCCACGAAAGTGCACTAGTTTTAGGACTGTCAATCCTAGTATATGTATTTGTTGGCATTCTGCTGCAACAAAGAGGTTTCCCTCCCTTCTGTTTATTTGTTTATAGCAGTAGGGACTTTAAGATTATGACCCATTATCATTGATTTTGATGCTCAAATTGTCCCTTACATGGCCAGTGGATTTCAAGCTGGGTCCTCTTTCCCTTGTCATGGCTTCATTATTCTTTGAACACTTTCTAACTTTTTGGCATAAGATATTCTCGATTCATATTGTACTTTCCTTTCCACAACGCTGCAACCAGCCATTTCTCTAAAGTGTTTTGGTTGCTTTTATTGAAGAATGGTATTTAAAAACCACCATACGGGCTCTAGGTGTGCTCATTGCTACTGGGGTGTCATGGTTTGGAGGCCGTTCTAGTGGACATAGCAAGGAAATTGTTAAAAAATGGTTTCACATTGGTATTTTCAAATCAAATGTAACAGTTTTTCTTTTCTTCTTTGAATCTTAAGTTCTTTTTAATTTAAATAGCTATAGAAGGCGTTAGAGAAAATCTTGTGTGGTGTTTCTGAAGTTCTGTAGTAATCTGCAGTTTTAGTGCATTGTTTTGGCCGAATATTCACCATCGGCTGACTTGGAAATGATTGTGACATCTACTGATACCTTGTGAGAACAAATGAACATTGTGCAATTAAAACAATTTTAATTTCAAGTTAAGATCTTTTAAAATGACTTTATTAGATATAGATATTGCTTTATTTACATATGAAGAAAGAATAGCATTAATCAAATTTCCAGTCTTTTAAGGATTCAAAGTGCTAATTTTGTTATCTGTAAAAGTAGGATAATATCTAAAAGGGTTGTTCTGAAGATAAAATAGATCATGGATGAAAAGTACCTAGTCTTGTCCTGGGCCTATATTGATACTGAATGTATCCATTCTAAATGGTACCTATTTATAAAATGGTATCTACTCTACATGATACTAAGTGGTACCTATTATTATGATACCAATGTTATTGTGCCCTGTTTTGCCTATAGGGACATAATAAGCATTAAAAATTATTTGATTAATAGTGCTTGTTTATGTAGATCTAAGATTTCATATTACAAAACTTTTTACTTTCTGTGTGTTTTTACAACTATACTGTTTTGCTGAACAAATAAGTGTAAACATCAGTAAATTTTCAGGCTAAATAAGCCTACATAACCAGCTTCAATTGAGAAACAATACTGTCAGCGCTTCTGAAGCTACCATCGTGTTCCTTCTCAGTCACAACCCACCATCTTCTGTTAAGGGGTAGTTCATGAATTTTGCTCTTTTTTCTCTGTTCTGCCCCACCCAAAACAATGTATGTATTAAAAGAACTCAGTTTTTGAGATTAGAATTGTATTAGATGAGAAACTTTAAGTGGGCTTTGTAAGTAGTGTTTTATATTGCATATTGCAACTTTTAATGCACGCACACTAGTAATTTGCAAGTAGGAAGTAAGCTTTTAATTTGTTTTTTTTTACCTTATTACAGGGTAAGCAGTAGAACCTTTTTGAGGGACAGGAATGTTAGAATGTCTTTCTCACTATCACTTGTTTATTAAAAGTCTGTGAACAACAAAGGCGGATCCTCAGTTTCCTTTTCTGGAGAGGTAAGCTGACTTTGTACCCTCTATCCTAGCATGGTACCTAGTACATGTAAGCCGCAGAAGAAAATGTCTTTAAAATAAACATGAATTAATATAGGTTAGTACTTACATATGGCGTCCCCTACGTTTATTTGTATTCTGCCCACATAAAATACTTAAGGTGGGATTTGCTTGTATGAAATTGCTGTAGGAGAGCTCTCTTTCTAGAGAAAGTTCAGGTATTGCCAGTTTATGTGAGTGACTTTTTGAAGTAATTTTATACAAGGATGTAGCATAAGCTGTAGGAAAGTTACCGTAGTTGTAGGAATATAGGGTATGTCTACCTTGTAGGAACTACTGACGCTCCCTTCACGTGTAGGGTGAAGCAAGCTCTAGGAAGTGTCTGCATCGTAAGTACTGTATTTTGATTTGTTTGCTGAAGTCTTTGCCATAGAAACCATCAATCCAGGAAAAGTCCAACAAAAATGTTCATTGTAATGATTAGAGATGAAATGTATGCAGTCGGAGCAAATTGAAAAGAATAAGCTATCTTGCCTGGAAACATAATGATTAATATATAGAAGGTGATTATAAGCCTGAATGGTCACTTATCGTCTAAAGTGGGGCACCTAGGACATGACAAGTTGTGCCGCTGTTAATTGTGTCATGACAACTGGCACACTTACTTACTAGGCAAACTGGGGCATTGGGTCTCCTGTTACAGGGTGAACGTGGATTCTCTGTCATACCCTACAGTTCTAGAATTAATATTTCTTTAAACTCAAAAAGAAGTAATAGCATAACTAAAGGGGCAAACACTATACAAAACATGGCAAATGTGGAGCTTTCGAATTTTGAAAATGGGAGGGAAAAGTTGTATTATTTTCTACGCCATACAACAGATTGTCACATATTTAGCAGCTTAAGCCAGCCAACACATTTATTACATAATAGCTTCTGTGTGTTAGCTGTGCCCTCTGCAAGCTGTAGCTCATGTGTTAGCCAGAGCTCAGCTCTCATCTGGAGGTTCCACTAGCCATGGAGCTGTTTCCAAGCTCCTTCAGATTGTTGTAGAATTTGTAGTCAGACTGAGTGAGGGTTGGAGGCTCCGCCCTCAGCGTGGAGGGACTGCTGCATGTGGCCATGTGGCCCTCCCCGTAAGCTGTATCTTTTATTTTAGGACCATAAAATAAATAAGTAGTTTATTATAAATTATTAGGGAATTATTATTATCTACTGCACAGAGACCTGCCATGGTATTTATTCACACAGCAGTGTTTTGAATCTCCCCATTGTTGAAAGCAGGCTCTCCACAGCATGGCAGTTTGCTTCCTCAAAGCCAGTCAGAGCCGCCCTGGAGCAGGACCGAGTCTTCTGTAATGTCACGACCACAGAAGTGACGGCCCATCCCCTCTGTCATTTCCATTGGTTAGAAGCACGTCTCTGGTCCCGCCCACATTCAAGGAGAGCCCTTTAATTTCCACCACACTGATGTGTTCACAGTCGCTTGTCAGTGAGAAGTCCCAGTCTGACTGAGGTTTAATTCCCACCTTGGGTGGTAAATACTGTACTTCTGATTATTTTAAGTGAGGGAATGTCTCTTTCCGAACTCCTGCATGTACTCCGTGTCACTTATTAATCATGTATTGCATTTTGCTTTAACCAAGCCTAATCTTTTTTATGATAGAAAAACGTAAATGCGTATTAAGATAGACAAAGTAGTGTTATGTACCACCACTTACCTGTCCACCAGCTACAGCAAAAGCATCTCCTGACCAGCCTGCCTTGTGTCTTTTCTGTTCCCACCTACTTTAAACCTTCCCGGATCGTTTTGTTGGCGAATCCTATTTTATTCCGTAAATATTGTGTGATACAACTTTTTATGTGTTTGATCTAGGTTCTCCTCTTTTATATTGTATGTTCCCTGAGGATATGGACCATATATTCCATATATCTTTGTCGTAGTGGTGCATAGTGGGTACTCAGTACATATTTGAAAAGCTGCGCGCGCGTGCACACACACACACACACACACACACAGAAATCAAAGAGAGTTCTGTGTTCTGTAATTTATTTAAATTGACTATGAAGTAACTTAGGATAAGTTACCTACTTTATTCTCTTCCTTGAAGAAGAATTTCACCTTATAAAACTACCGAAGAGGTCTTTATTAAGTCTGTTTTGTTCCAGTTATTCCTAAGACTTAGACTTTGGAGCCTTGAACTTTTTGGTGCTTCTCAAGCAAATCATAGTTTCCTCAAATGAAGGCAATAGGTCAGATAGAACATGGAAAACAATTTGTTTTATTATAGCCACCCTAACTCTCCCACCCTCGGCAGTATGACAGAAAATTAAGGTTCTGCATGAATAATATTCTCACCTCAGGGCAGGAATCATTTCAGAACCCTGCCGCAGTGGGGGCTTCACCCCCTTCCTAGTTACTTTTCACAGTTGACCTGTGTTGGGGAAACAGTCCTTGGATAACCTAACTTGGCAGTAACTCAGGTGCCAGCGGGAAGAGTGGGTGGTGAAAGGGGCTGTTGCTGCCTAAATTCTAGAGTGAGCCTTATGAAAGCAAAGTTCATATGTGTTCAAATGGGATGTCCTTACCCAGCTTGGGAAGTGGAGCAAAGCATGTTTTCCTTTGTCACGCCCCACCCCTTCTCATGTTTGCTTCTGGCAGGGAATGTTTACATATGGTTATATGCCTGTATATAAAACACAGCGGGTATCTAATGATTTATATATTTCATAGACCTTAATATTTAAGTGTTTGAATTCTAAATGTTTAGGGATTCACGTGATACAGAGATTTGAAATTGAAAAATTGAAAATGTTTTCATTCATTTTATGATACTATTCATATTCTGATTGTTTATAGGTTTCATTAACATCAGCGTTCATCTCGAGTTATTTTTTGTGACATCGGGCTAGTTTGTCAGAGCATACCATCTTTTATTTTCATGTACACAGCACGTGTACATTCATTTTTTTGTGGCATCAGTGGATATTGTGGCTTTGAATAATAGTTCTATTTATGTAATATTGACAATTGGATTTTTGTTCGCTTGCTTGCTGATATCCCCACATAATATATCACTAATTGCTGACCTATTCTGTCCTTTGTAAAAGTGGTTTAAAAGGCCTTTTATTTCACATTTGTAGTGTACAATAATGAGATCATATCTCCAGGCAGAATTAATAAACGCGCTGAAGTTCTTCTCTACAGGCACCTACAACTACCATTATTGAGGTTGTTTCAGGTCTAGATACTTCCTCAGATAACCCTTTGTTGTGCAAAATGAGGTAATGGGGAGAGTATGTTTTTGTAATCTGAGAGCCTTTGGGGGACCTAGATAGAAAGTAACTCTTTTCTGAGAGATGTGGAAGAGATTCACCCTATTTGGGTGTTATATGTATTCTCACCTTGAACTCATCGAACTCTTACTCCCCCCCCCCCATTGACTGGGCAGGACTTAGTCTCCCCCCTTGTTTTTGTCAGTTTTCAGAATAGAACCGGATGAGCCTAGATGGCAAGCCAGATGTGATGCATTTTAGAAATGGAGTTGCTTTTGCTGGAAGCACTTCCCTGAGTGTTGCTCTCCGCTGTGTCCCAAGGCCGTTAGTAATCCTGAAGAGAGTGCGGTGACACCTTTCAGTCATAACGTATGACTAATACGTGATTTTTATAATTAGAATGAAATTTGAAAAAGATATCTATTTTCCAAAATAGATAATTGATCTATAAATTGTATTCACATTTCTACAAGTACTGTTGAAGAAAACATTGTTGGAGATTATTGCTGACCCTGTTTCCCCGAAAATAAGACCTAGCCGGACCATCAGCTCTAATGCGTCTTTTGGAGCAAAAATTAATGTAAGGCCCGGTATTGTATTGTATTGTTTTATATTATATTATATTATATTATATTATATTATATTATATTATATTATATTATATTATATTATACCCAGACTAGGTCTTATATTAATTTTTGCTCCAAAAGACTCATTAGAGCTGATCGTCCGGCTAGGTCTTATTTTCAGGGAAACACGGTAGGACAGTGGTCTAAATGAAGCCGGCTTTGGTTTGGGCTGAGAGTTTCTGATGAGAATGATTTAGCATCAGAGATAGTCCTTCCAGTATTGTAGATGTTTATTAGCAAAGTTTTTTCTGTGATTTAGACTTATTTATATTCTGGGGAGAATAGACTACTTGGAAGTAATATACGTGTTAAAATAAAAACTCTTATTTTATAAGAAATATGTTATAAAGGAACCTCAGGCCAGTCTGAATGCGTGCCCAGCTACTTCTAAAGTTTCTGTGGAAATAATAGATGTGTCTGTGTGAGTGTGCGGTGTTCAGCGAACATGGTGCTACCAACATACCAGGTAGTTTTGAGGAATTCCTAGGGATTGGAAGGAGATAGGATTAACGAGACAACAGCGAGTAGGAAAAGTTGCCTCAGGAAGGAGAAGAACCACTAAACAGAACAACTGGCCATGGAAGCTTGAGTTTGGATTCTGCGGTTGGTAGCTGGAGTGTGGCTGTGCGAGTTACCATGGTAATTAATTAGAGAAGTTCCTTTGGAGTAGTTGGCTCAGTGGAGCCTTCTTTTTGTCCTGTTTAAACGGAGTCGCAGGCCTGCCTGGGTTTTACCTTCTGGATAAAGCCAGAGACGTGGTCTTTGCGGAAAGTGAGTGAGCTTTTGCCCGAGGAAGGCAGGCAGGCCATTAGGGCTGGAGCGTGGAGCGGGCTGCGGTAGCTGGTTTCCCGCGGAGCTGCCCTGCAGCACGGCTCCTGATTGACCTGCCTGCCTGTTCCTCATACGCCCCTTCTGTGGGACTTGGGACCCTTTCGGGACAAACCAGGGGAAGCCCATGCTCATGGTCTTGCATCACTAATCTGAACAAGCAACCAGGAGTTTCCAGTCATGTGAGGAAAACCAAGAGCGGGAATGAGAACCAGAAACTTGGAAGTTTCTCCTTTGAGTGGCAATAGTTTACTAGTGACGAAAGCCCCCATTTCTGTTCCTTTGCTTCTTTCTTTTTCTGCTTTCCTGTATTGCTTTTTGTTGGAGTGATTTTTAAAATATTTTATTTTTTACTAGTTGCCTATAAACTTTGTAGCATATCTAGCTAAAATTTTCTTACATCTGAAGTTACCAGTTTCTCTGTCCCCTCTCTCCTGCACCAGTCAAGCTCCTTCGGGTATTAGCTATCCTCGGTAACCTCTCCTTCCAGTTATTTTTTGGCTAAAGCATGGC
Source organism: Rhinolophus hipposideros (assembly GCF_964194185.1). Taxonomy (NCBI): domain Eukaryota; kingdom Metazoa; phylum Chordata; class Mammalia; order Chiroptera; family Rhinolophidae; genus Rhinolophus; species Rhinolophus hipposideros. The sequence continues at coordinate 7,351,071 of NC_138050.1, forward strand.
AGATTTAGAAGCAAAAGTAAGTGTTATGATTCCTAAATACATAAAGAAGGAATTGGGAGGTGGAGGAGAATGCTGGGAGGAAACGAAAATGCTGGTTTCCTTTTGCTTCATAGCAGATAATTTATTAAAGAGTAAACCTAGCGAGAGATTTAAATGTAGAACCGTTAGAAGCCCTGAAACAATATTATATCCAACAATACGTGATGAAAGCTAGGAGGTGACCTGGGAAAGGAGACTTGGGGGTAGTGTGTGTGCCAGTTTCTCATCTTGCATAGCACAGATTTAAAAGCTGTTGACTGAGCCTTATAGTATTTAAAGGTATGATAACAATGACCCAAAACCAAACTGTTAGCAGTGGTTGACTCCGGGGAAAGGCACCTAAAGGAAGGGAGTGCTAAATACTTTTACCGTTTGCCTTATTTTCAGATTATGGATATTCGAGATTTATTAAATAAAGTTTTATACAGAGGCATACAAAAGGATTTGATGCTTTCTCTAGTATTTCCAACAACTGTACATAAGGAGGTAACTTCAGACTTTTGAATAGATTAAAGATTGACATATTTATTTTCTGCCTACACAGTATCTTTCAAAACAAAGTACACTTAAAGTACTTTGACTGTCTTCTGGAATTTTCCATTGTCACTTAGTTTGGTAAAATGGTCACTTAGATATATTTAAGTGACTGATGCTTCTAATAGTGTTTTCAAGATTTATCCATGTTATAGAATGAATAAGCACTTCATTCCTTTTTATGGATGAATGTTACTCCACATTTTGTTTATCCATTCATCTCTTGATAGAAATTTGGACTCGTTTCCACCTTTTGGCTATAATGAATAATGCTGCTATGAACATTGACATACAAGTATCCGATTGACTTCCTGTTTTTAAGGAACATTTTGGATATGTTCCTAGGAGTGAAATTGTTGAGCTGTATGGTAACTCCATGTTTAACTTTCTGAGGAACCACTAAGTTTCTTCACGTCCTTACCAGCACTTGTTATCCTTACCCCCTTTTTTTTTGATTCAAGCCATCCTAATAGTTGTGAAGTGTTACCTTGCAATTTTGATCTGTATTTCCCTAATGAGTAATGATACTGAGTATTTTTTCATGTAATTTTCCAAATATCTTCTTTGGAGTAATATCTATTCAAGTCATTTTTCCCAGTTTTTTCTTTTTTTTTTAAATTGGATTGTCTTTTTGTTCTTGAGTTGTAGGAGTTCTTTATATTCTGGATATTAATCCAGAATATTGGTCCTGGTCAATAATACTTTTAATATGTTTCTGAATTTGGTTTGCTAGTGTTTTGTTGGGAATTTTTGCATCTATAGTCATAGGAATATCAGTCTACGGTTTCTTATGGAGATGTCATAGTCTGGCTTTAGTGTCAGGCTAACGCTGGCCTCATAAAATGGGTTAAGAAGTGTTCATTCCTCTCCAGTTGTTTGGAAGAGTTTGAGACAGATTGATGTTAATTCTTTAAATGTTTGATAGAATTCACCAGTGAAGCCATCTGGTCCTAGGCTTTTTCTTTGTTGGGAGGTTTTCAATTATTAATTTAATCTCCTCACTTATTTTACGTCTACAGGTTTTCTTTTTCTTCGTGAGTCAGTTTGTGGTTTGTGTTTATAAGAATTTGTCCATTTTATGTAGATTTCCAGTTTGTTGACATATAGTTGTTTGTAGTATTCTCTTATAATCCTTTTTACTTCTGTAAAGTTGGTGGTAATGTCACCTCCTTTTCTGATTTTATTTGCATCTTTTTTCTCTCTCTTCTTTTTCATTAATCTAGCTAAAGAGTTGTCAAATTTGTTGTCTTTCCAAAGAAACATTTTGGGTTTTTTTTAATTTCCTCTATTTCCCTAACCTCTGTTACACTTAGCTCCACTCAAATCTTTCTTATTTCGTTTTTTCTGCTAGCTTTGGATTAGATTTTTCTTTTTCTGATTCCTTAAGGTATACAGTTAGATTATTGATTTGAGATCTTCACTTTTAACGTAGGTGTCTGCAGTTATAAAGTTCCCTCTGACCATTGCCTTCGCTGTGTCCCATATATTTTGATATGTTATGGTTTTGTTTGCATACATCTTAAGGTACTGTATTTTCTAATTTTCCTTGTAGTTTTATTGGTTGTTAATGTTGTTTAATTTCCACATATATGTGTTTTCCAGTTTTCCTTTTTTAAAAAAAATTAGTTTGTAGTTTCATTACAGTGTGTTCACAAAAGATAGCTTGTTTCATTCTTTTAAGATTCATTCAGAGTTGTTTTGTGGTCTAACATGATCTACCCCGGAGAATGTTCCACTTGCATTTGGGAAGAATATGTATTCTGTTGTTGGGAGGAGTGTTCTGTTGGTCTGTTACATCTGTCTGGTTTACAGTGTTGTTAAGACCTTTCTTTACTTTTCGAGCTTCTGTCTGGTTGATTTGCCCATTATCGAAAGTGGAGATTGTAGTTGCCAACTGTTGTAGAAGTGTCCCTTTGTCTCTTCAGTTTTGTCAGTTTTTGATTGATACATTTTGAGGTTCTGTTGGTTGGTGCATGTATGTTTATAATTGTTATGTCATCTTGATGGAGTAAACCTTTTATTAGTATAAGATATTCTTCTTTGTCTCATAACTTATTGAAGTATTATTGACATATGACATACGCAAGTTTAGGGTATACAATGTGATGATTTAATACATGTATCTGTTGCAAAATGATTTCCATTATAAGGTTGTTAATACCTCCATCTCCTTACAATATTACATGTGATGTGTGTGTGTGTGGTAACATTTCAAATCTACTCTCTTAACTTTCAAGTATATAATACTATACTGATATAACTTTTCTGACTTAATAATATATCTTGTCTGATAATAACATAGCTCCTTACTCTCCAGCTCTCTTTTAGTCACTCTTTGCTTGGAATATCTTTTTACATCCTTTTACCTTAAACCTCTTTGTGCCTCTGTATCGAAAATGAATCTATTGTAGACATTATGTAGTTGGGTCATGTTTTTTTACCCATTCTGCCAATCTCTACCTTTTAATTGGAGAGCTGAATCCATTTACTTTTAAGTAATTTCTGAGGAAAGACTTCTGCATCTAGCTGTTTTCTGTGCGTCTTACATATTTTTTGTTCCTTAATTCTTTCATTAGTACCTTTTTGGGTATTTACTTGATTTTTTGTAATGTACCACTTTGATTGCCCTCTTTCCTTTTCTGTATATTTTTTAGTTTTCTTAGTGGTTTTTCTTGGGGATTACAATTAGCATCTTAAATTATAACCTATTTTGAATTAATTACCAACTCAGTTCTAGTAGTTTACAAACACACTGCTTCTATACATCTCAATCCTTGCACTTTGTATATTGTTACTGATTATATACAGAGGGTGCCAAAAATATATATACACATTTTAAAAAAGGAAAACTATTAAAATTGTAATCATATATACCGATAACAAAAGATAAATACAAGTCACGTTTGACTTCTGCAATTACAAGAGGTGCTCAAAGTGGTTCCCATCAGCGTCCAGACACTTCTGATTACAGCGAACTACAGCTTGAGCAACGCTGACCAAAGTGTCCACTTGTACACATTTTTTTTGGCTCCTGGTATATACATTGTGTACCCATTAACACAGATTTATAATTATCGTTTAATGTGTTTTCCTCTTAAATCATATGTGAAGAAAGGGGGTGTTATAAAACAGAAGTACCGTTATAAGATAAGTACCAGGGATGTAATGAGAAGATGGATGTCGGGTGAACCTACTGTGGTACTCATTTCACAATATATGTAAATCACATCTTGCTGTACACCTTAAACTTATACAGTGATACTGTCAATTATTTCTGAAGAAAACTGGGGGAAAATTCCCAAAAGTAACAACCATACTGGCTGTTAATATTTACCTGTGTTCTTTATTTCTTTACATGGCTTTGAGTTACTGCCCAGTGTCTTTTCATTTTAGCTGGAAATACTCCCTTTAGTATTTCTCATGGGGCAGATGTAGTAATGAATCCCTTTAGGTTTATCTTGGAATATCTTAATTTGTCTTTCACTCCTGAAGGATAGTTTTGCCATTTACAGAATTGGCTGACAATTTTTTTCTCCCAGCACTTTAAATATGTCATCCTTTGCCTTCTGGCATCTGTGGTTTCTGATGAAAAATCAGCTCTTAATCTTGCTGCAGATCCCTTACATGTGATGAGTCGCTTCTTTTAAGATTTCAATTCTCTCTTTGTCTTTGACAATATGACTGTAATGTGTGGATTGCATTTGGGTTTTCCTGTTTGGTTGTTATTGAACTTCTTAAATGTGTAGGTGCAGGTCTTTCATCAAATTTGGGAAGCATTTTGTCTCAAGTTATACAAATAGTTACTAGCATGGCCAGGACTAAACTCTAGTCTGAGCTTTGCTAAGTCAGTGCTGTTTTTTAGTACACTGTGGTCTATTTACAGCTTTAAAGATTTCATGTTGGCCTAAAGGTGTGCAAACTTCCAGTTATAAAAATAGTAGGCCCGGGTGATATAATGTACAGCATACTGACTATAGTTAACCATACTGTACTGTATGGTTGGAAGTTGCTAAGAGAGTATATCTTAGAAGTTCTCATCTCAAGGAAAAAAATTTGTAACTGTGTGGTAATGAATATTAACCAGATTTATTGTGGTGATCATTTTGCAATATACATATATCAAATCATCATGTTTACAGCTGAAACTGATGCAGTGTTATACATGTATGTGAATTATATCTCAATAAAATTAGAGACCCACAACATTTCCTATTTTTAATAAAACTTTAGTTTCAATTAGTAGCATTATACTGTCAGGAATATTGGCTAAAAGATATTACCCAAAATTACCCTGATTTTATTTTATCAAGGCTTTTCTATTTTTAGAGCAGTTTTAAGTTCACATCAAAATTGAGGGAAGGCACAGCCTCCCCCATTATCAACATCCCGAACCAGGGTGGTACATTTATGACAGTTGATGAATCTACATTAACATCATAATTACCAAAAAGTGCGTACAGACATTTATCATTCCCCATAGATAGTTGATGAGGTTGTATTTTGGATAATAGCACCTTGCCTTCTTTTTTTGTGTGGAAGAGATTATACTCATTTGAAAACAAAAAACAAAAACAATTTCTGTTTGAATTTTTACAGTAGGTGGTAAACATCTGGGCTTAATGATAGTTTTTAACAGAGGTGAGGAAATTTTGTGACAAGATGCCTTGAGCTGGCAGGGAAGGAGAGTGGGGCTTGCAGCATTCCCACGAAGACCATTTTTGTCATTGGGTCTTGATGTTGCTGTAATAATTGAATTTGATGTTGTTATAAACAGTTAATTGATAGTCAGATTCAGAAATAAGTGATCTAAACAAGTGATTGTGTCACAATTTTATATAAAGCCTAAAAGTAACAAACACACACCCTGGATGGCTGGAAGATACTAGAGGAAGTAGTAATCTTGTTTTGGGAGAACTAACCACTGACTCAGTAGGTCCATGTAAGCGGTCCATACTTACTTTCACATGTGACCCATCAGGGAGTTGAGGACGTGTGGTTTCACAAGGGTCTGGGCTCTACAGGTTCAGGAAAGGACCTGTCAACACAGGAGGGGTGGGCTTTGCTCACTGACGTGCTGGTAACCACGTGCCTGTGTCCTTGAGACAGCGTGTGTGCTGTTGTGTGTATATGTGTGGATTGTGCATTTGCTTGTTAATCTCTGTTTTGATTTTCTTTAACATTATGGTTTTGAGAAGTATTGTGTTTTTGTTATGTGTTCATCTCAGTTTTGCAGGATGTTTTCCAAGTCAAGTTGTTGTCCTTTCAGTCTTAGTTGTGGAGGACACAGCTCAGCTCCAGGTCCAGTTGCCGTTGCTAGTTGCAGGGGGCGCAGCCCACCATCCCTTGCGGGAGTCGAACCGGCAACCTTGTAGTTGAGAGGACGCGCTCCAACCAACTGAGCCATCTGGCACTGGCCCATGTGGGAATCGAACCGGCAGCCTTCGGCGTTAGGAGCATGGAGCTCCAAACGCCTGAGCCACCGGCCTGCCCGGTTTTGCTGTTTTTTAAATGTAACATTATGGTTTTGAGAAGTATCGTGTTTTTGTTTGTCAATGTAGTTTATTCTGACTCTACTACATAATATGCTATCATATTTTATAGACCATCTAGATTGCTGTCAGCTGTGCAATCATCCGTGATGCTTTAGTAAACAATCTTGTCACCTTTAGTTCTGTGTGAGACCTGCTCAGGTGTACACACCTCTGAAGAATTGTTAGACCCCTGAAAAATGCATACTTAATTTCACAAAATTTCAGCTCTCTGGTCTCAGTCATCTGACTGCTGTCAGCTTACACTCCTGGTAGAATACATGATACTACGGGGGTTCATTATTTAGAAGAAAGGAACAAATGAGGAATATAATTCCTTAATCCATTTGTTGGTTCCATGACAAAGTTTCTGCAAACTAGTTTTTAGTCATATCATTGAAAGCCTTTATTCTTCACTATCCTCCTTTATTTTCTTTCAATAATGTCAGGTAGTTATAGGGAACATAGTTTTTTAAAGGCTGTCTCCATAATGCCTAAATGATTGTGGGAATGTTATGAAATACTCTAAATACTGAGATTTGTGTTTTCCATTTTGCAGGGCGCCAATGCCTCGGCATTAGAGAAAGAGATTGGTCCAGAACAGTTTCCAGTCAATGAGCACTATTTTGGATTAGTCAACGTAAGTATCCATTGGTACTTAGCCTGCACGTTATGCTTACAGCAGGAAGTACTTTTACAAAGGGGGAATGCATTTCATACTTGTTTAAAGAAAACTTGTTCATTTGTATCCGTAGACTTAATGCCAAGAAACTTGATTTGTAATTTTAAAATTATCTTTAATGGAAGGCAACAAAGTTGCTTGATGTCTTCATAGTCTCAGAGTAGAATAGTTTCTAACTGGTCAGCCTGATTTGTTCTATTTTGTGTCAAAATTTTTCTCATAACCAAAATTTCATGTGGCTTAGACCAAGGGATCTCTTGATTCTTTGAGAATTATTTAAATATCTACATAAAAGTGGTTCAATTATACAGACATTAATATAGTTTTGTAAATGCATCCATTTATCTATAGGGTCTTGGGCAACGTACTTCTGGCATTTCCTACTAATGTAGCCACAAAGGTACGCGTATGGGAAAAACTACATCCCAGTCCTGGCGCAGGGTCCTTCTAGTAATTACGCATTATTACAACTTGGGAAGAACCTTCATTAGAATTTTTAACTCTTTTCTGAATCCTCAGAAGACATCACAAATCTGTGTTATGTAATTGTTGTGGTAGTTTATGCTGTTTTATTATACTGCTGGGTGGATCCATGGTGAGTGCTAATATATATACAGAGGAGCCAAAAAATGTATGCACATTTTAAGAAAGGAAAAAACTGTATTGATTGTAATACTCAACACATACCGATAACAAAAGATGACTACAAGTCACGTTTGACTTCTTCAATGACAAGAGGTGCTCAGTGTGGTTACCGTCAGTGTCCAGACACTTCTGATTACAGCGAACTACTGCTTAAGCAACGTTGGCCAAAGTGTCCATTTGTATACGTTTTTTGGCACCCCACCACCCCAGGGGTATGTGTGTATGTATGATAATACAGATCACAAAGTAAATTAAATCGAACAAATTGGTATGTCACTAAATACTAGTATGTAATTATGATGTATGCGATAGATTTCTTGTGTGATTTGTGGAAAGCAGTTGGTGACATGTATGTTTCACCTGCTTTGGGAATCATCTCCGTAAGTGTAAAGCTTGTAACAAAAAACCAGAAGTCCCCAGCCCCCCTGCTCCTCCCCAGAGGAAGCTACTTATTACTCCTACTGCTATTTCTGGAATTTATGCTTAGATTCTAAATAAAGGGCTTATCCTGCTATTTTAAAAATCCTATTTAAAAAAATCTATTGACTTCCTGTACGGTAGATAAGAAATTTAGCTCTCTACTTCTGTCACCATCCTTGCCCATTGTCACTTTTTCCCATGCTCCCAACATGCAATTAACCATTGCTTTATTTTTCCATGTCCTTGATTTCCATTTATTCTTCCCAAAGTCTTTATCAGAACTAAAAACAAACAAACAAAAAGAACTTCTCAGTGTGGGTTTCCACTGAGTCCTCCCCTTCAGGTAAACTCTGCCTGGTGAGGGCCCCCTGGAGCCGTCCTCCCTGCTGCTGGCCTTTGCCAGCCTTTCCTTTCCTTTCCCATCACCTTGTCACCTGGACATTGCGTTCTTGGCTCGCCTTCTCTAGGGCCTAGCTTCTTTCCTGGTTTTCTCCCTTGCTTTGTGGAACACATTCTGTAGTAGCTCTTTAGGAAGCGTGCATGGGAGATAAACTGTGAGATCTTGTGTATTTTAAAAGTTTTGGTTGTTGTAATAGCTACATCCATCTCCTAGATTATAACCTTCCTTCGGGATATTTAAGGGATTATTCTGTTCTAGCTTCTGTTGATGCTGTGAAGAGGGCTGATGCCATTCTGATTCTTGACCACTTCTGTATGTGGCTTTTCTTTCGTTTAAAAACAAATGAGGGGGTGGCTTTTAGGATGTTCTCTATCCACTGTCCACAGCGTTCTGAGGTTTCGTGTGTCTTGGTCTCCTCCCCCTTCACGGCGTCGGGTATTTCTGCACCTGTGCAGACTGCTGACTCATTTTCCTCAGTTCTAGAACATTCCATCAGTTCTGATACTGTGAATCAGGATAATTTCCTTCCTATCAGTGTAATTTCTCTGTTCTGCCTTTTTTGATACACTGTTAGTTAGTTGCATATTGGAACTCTTAGATTGACTATATTTCTTTTTCTCTCCCATTTTTGATCATTTTTTATTCTACATTTTAGACTATTTCTTTGACTTTTTTTGTCTAGTTCATTACACTTTTTATTTCTTAGAATGTTACTTTCATTGTTTGATCTTGTTTCATGGACGCAATACTTTCTGTTATTTTTCTCAGGATAGTATTTATAGTGTTTGTTGTTGTTTAGGTTTTCTTATGCTTACCAGGTTGTTTCTGAGACCTGACTTCATCGCCCCGCCACCCCAGTTTTAAACTCTGTTTTTCCTATTAAAAGCTTTCCTTAAATTTCATTAATATACAAAAGTGAAATTCCAAAAAGCTGTTTGGGGCTTTGTGTATCATGGGTGGAGCTTGTCTACCCTGGGTTTCACTCTAGATGACCCCCTGTCAAGCAGGCTTAAAAAATAATAGCTCCCTGTCTATGCCTTCTACTTCCCACCCCCACCCCCCTTCAGTGGCTAGAGCCTTTTCCCTCAGGCCATTCATTTTCTGCTGGAGGATGCCAGTCTCTGCCCAGGAGTGGCTCAGTTCAGGCCTTTATTTAAAACTGTCTTCTGTTCAGTGCCTCACTGATATCCGTCAAGGTTCTCGAACCCAGAGTCTTCTGGTCTAGTTCTTTGGAGCCTAAACCTGCAGTTGAAAGAAAGGTTATGTATCTGGCAGTCAAAATGTCCCTTTTACGGACTTATAACCAGACTTGTGTTTTTAGACACACCCCCCACCCTCCAAAAAAAATAAAAATAATAATCCCTGAGCCTTGAAGTTTGAATGAGTTTATTTTTCATTTCTTTGTCCCTTACAGGCACTTGGGCTCCGACTTTTTCTCCATCCGCCTTCTCTCTTCTATAAATTTGCTGACATCTCTACTCTATGGTTGTCTTCTTTGGGCCTTTTGAGTTTTTCCCTAATCTATTTTATTGTCATTTTATTAGGGTTTCATGGGGAGTAGAGTTAAAGGAAAATATTTAATTTCCCTTGTTTCACGAGAAGTCTGGCCTCCACTTCTGGTACCCAAATAATGCTTACCTATTGAGTTGTCTAGTAACTAAAAGCCTCAGTACTTAAATCCGGGGATGGCAAAACCTCAGTTTCTTCAATCTCATTCCTACTTTCCTGTGACTATCACCCTTACTTGGTTCAGACTCCAATGCTAATATGTGTCTTGAATCGTAATAAAGTTGTCACATTGACAGTGTCCTAGAACAACCCATTTGCTTTAGAACACTAGTATTTTATATATTCAAAGTTGTTTTACCTTTAGCCTTCACCAGTATATGTATTTCAACCTCTTCACCTTGTGTCTAACTTTTTTTTGCAGATAGCCTTGGAGCAAGTGAAACAATATTCTAGATAAAAATCACAAAATTAATTCTGAAGCTCTATAATACTGTTTCTTCTGTTACGTTGTTTTTAATGTAATAGATGCGCATCAAAATTCCAGTGTTGATTGTGTAAAAAGGGGTTTCTGAGAAGGTCTCATTTTTATCACTCCCTGTGGATCGGGCTAAGTTCAAAAGGTGCTTTTCCCTAAAGTTGAGCAACTGCGGTTCAATGAAATCGAGAGAAACAGAGGGGAAGGAAGCTAGTAAGAGACCATCAGAGAAAGCTTTGTCTTACTCCCTCTAGAGATTCATTCATGAGCAGAAATGCAGTTCCTGATCTCTGTACCTGGTGATGATGATGAAGAATTGAGATCTCTAGGTTGCTAGGGCTCCAACTATGAAAGATGGATGAATACCTTAGGTTAGACTCAGAAATAAGTTGGTGGTCAGAGTGGACGCAGCAGACCTAGTATAGTGATAACTTGTCCAGGCTCTTTGGCACTTGTATACGTCCTATTTTTCAGGCCTGAAATTATCATTACTTCTGTTTCTCTCTTGTTCCCCTGCCCCCTTTTTTATTTGTAGAGTTATCACATTATAGGAGTCCCTTAAAAACTAAGGTTAGGGTTTTGGGGGGTAGGGAAAGGTGGCTTAGTTTAATTCAGAGATCAGCATTTCAGCTTTTTTTTTTCCTGCCCCTCAACTTGTCTGCCAAGTAGTGTTGCAAACAACACTGGAATGTAGTTGCTTTCAGAAACTTTGTAGTTACTCTTTTCTAACAGTTGGATTTTGTTAAAAAGAGGCACACATATAATTTCAGCAGTCTATTCTCAGTTAAATGTGTATTTACAGGTTTGTCGTCATTGCTTTTACAAAAAGCATATACTGAAAAGAGTTCCTGTTTGATATGCCTGACTGGAGCCGTTTTTGCGGCCAGTGAATAGTAGAATAACCCATTAGTACGTACTTGCCTTTGGGAAATGGTATACATGTATTTGGGCAGTTAGAAAAGTAGACTTTAAAAAAAAAAAAATGGAGAGCAGAAAAATAACCATAGTTTAACTTAGCAGAAAATTGAACAGTGTGGTTACTTTAACATAGTTCATGCCAACCTGTTTTCCATTATTTTCAGTTACACATACTTTTATTTTGGAGAACTTTTTTTACAAATGATAGCTTTTATGTCCGTTTACTCTTAATGGTAATTCTGATGTCTGTCACTATAATTTATTTGCATGATTCATAGAATTGAGGTTTTCTGTTGCTTTATCTCTTGTGGATACATTAATATTCCTGACTATTAGAAGTCAGAGAGGAGAAATACTGGTGTGGCCTAGAGGTCAGAAACCATCCTGAGAAGGCAGAGCAGCCCTCAGAAGCTTTCTCTTGCTGTAAAATATCCCGCTTATGTGTCAGTTCTTTATATAGCCAGCTAAATTCTTTGAAAACAAATTGTTTTACTCTGATAAACCAGATTGGCTTTTCTCCCCTTATGTCTTGTGGCTGATGAGTACTTATTTTGGTAAAGTTGATAGTAGTAGAGAATGCTTCAAACTAGTAGTGTCTCTTTTTTATGCAATTGATACATTTTTTATTTTATTTTTTTAATACTTTTAAAATTTTACAGGGGAACAGTGTGTTTCTCCAGAGCCCATCAGCTCCAAGTTGTTGTCCTTCAATCTAGTTGTGGAGGGCGCAGCTCAGCTCCAAGTCCAGTCGCCGTTTTCAATCTTTAGTTGCAGGGGGCGCAGCCCACCATCCCATGAGAGAATCGAACTGGCAATCCTGTTCTTCAGACCTCACGCTCTAACCAACTGAGCCATCTGGCCACCCTGATACATTTTTAATAGCCTGTTTTCATTGTTTTGTATGGTTCTATATTAATTTCCTAATACAGTAGGCCCTAACACAGAAGTAGGTTGGGCTCAATAAATTTATTTGTGATGCTACCGTGGAATGTGCTTTTCCCAAAAATCTTAGTTATAAATTTATAAGTATGTTCCTAGACCATCTTATAAAAGGTTAATTGCTAGTAGTCATTAGGTGGAATTCTGGATCCAAGGAACAGGGGCCATTATGGAGGAGAGAAATAAAATGAAACTTCCTTTTCATCTATGGGTTATAAAGTTGATTAGGCAGATGTCTCTTTGTTCTGTTTTCTTTTACATCCGTTTCATTCTCGTTTAGTTTTTGTCCACCTGATGGCCATAGGCTTCTTGAGGTTTACATGGAACATCCATTTCAAACCTGACAAAAAACTGTGGGACTCTGGCTGGATTGGTCAACTGCCCACGCCTGCTAAGTGCCCACCTATGGAAGGGCTTGTGATTGAGAACCCTACAGAGCAGTCAGTCCTAGAAAAAAGCGTGGGGCAGGGGAGTAAGAACGTGTGTGGGGCACGGAGCAGCTGTTCACACTTGGCTGTAGTGAGGGTGATGGGTTGGGGGAACGAGAGGTACAGTGTTTAGACGGGGCCACCGAAACGGAAACTGTAGCTGAGGGCAGAGGGCTTTTTCTTACAGGGGATGTTTGCAGGCCAGACACCATCGCCAGCCTCCAGCATGAGGGACAGTGGAGCATTTAAACATTTTAAAACATTTTTTATAGGTAATACTGTTGATGTAATGGTGGTGAAAACCAGTAGTTTCCAAATGTAATATGTGCGCTGATCCACTGGGGTATGGGAAGGAAATATCAGGATTTCTAATGTTTATTTTTATCTAAAAATGAAAGGTAGATTAAGCTTTACTAATTCTTAGTAAATGGATGATACTAACAACCATACTCTATCCCTGTGTGAAATGGCCCTGTGTCCCATAGTACCAAGGACATGACAGTATCATCCTTTCTTACTCATTTATTCAGTTGCAATCTATTATAATTTAAATGTAGATTTAGCGATTATGTGATTTAATTTCAGTTCATCTAATTCTTTAGAATGGACAAATGGCTTTAAAAGGTTGTTTCAAAAATAACTATGTAGTGATGAGGTGCCAGGAATTGTTCTGAGTGCTTTGTGCAGACTGTTCATTGAATTCTTTACAAGATTGTAAGAGATAGGTGCTGTCATAAGTCCCATTTTACAGATAAGGAAACTGAAGAACAGAGCGGTTCAGTAATTTCCCAAGGTCAGGTAGCAGAACCAAACTCAAACCTCTAGTTTGGCTTCGGATCCTGTGTGCTTATTTACCACCAGGCTGTGCTGCTCTCCAGGAAGTTAGTTACTGAATGAACTCAAATAACTTTGGTAGATAAGGGTTGGAAATCTAATACCATAATTTAGAAAGTGAAGGCCATCAGGGAGACTCTTTTTCCACTGGGTCCTATTTATGTATATATCTTTGTGAAGATACCTTTTTCAACTTTGATAGCCATTCAAACTGTATATCCAAATAACGACACATAAACCCAGACTACCAATTCACTGTATTAAGATCTATAACCCACATTTTACCAAAAAAAGCATGCTCAGGTCTCATTGAAATATTAGAACATTTAGGGAAAACAAAAAAATTAGTATTTAAGACTTTTTTTTTTTTTTTAGAAATGCCAAAAACATTTATTAGGGATTCAGGAAGAATTTACCATGAACTAGATAAAAGTTAACTGTAAATCTTATTATAATAAATCACTAATTGATCAAATTGTTTTATTTCATACTTAGTTTACACATCTCTTATGTTTCTGTAGCCTTGGTTATTTAAGACAAATTTTAAACGTTTACTTCATCTTAGTCACATTTGTTATATTTTTAATGTACACTATGTAATACATATAATTTTAAAATACGCATATATTAGGGATATGTGCGTATGCCTAAATGATCTTATTGATAGGGATATGATATGTTTGTGGAGGGGACATTTTTTTAAGACATAGAGTAAAAGCCATTAGAGAAAGCAAGGATAGCTCATTGTGTTCAGTAAGCAGTTGAAAAATCAGTGGTTCGGCCTTCAGGAACGTGGCAACTGTGAAAATTGGTTTCCCCTGATTTTAAACCTAGTTATACCTTTGATCTTGAGAACCAACTGAAAAAACACAGGATAGGTTTCTATCCTAAAGGATGTCTTTTTAAGAAAATGAGCATACAAGAGTATGGAGGAGATCATCCCAGATACCTTTTTGCAGGAAAGCTATATGCTTGAAGCATATGATTTTAGATTTTAGCAAAAAACCTAATGAAAATTACTATTAACTTAATGAAAGTTACTATTAAAAATCAATAAAAACGAAGGAAAAGTTTCAAACTTATGAATGAGATTGAAAATTAGCTTATTCTGGAGAAATAATCGTAGTTTCAACCTTCAGGGTTTCTTTAATGGAGTTGATGAACGTAAGTAAAAGAAGACCATAACAGAAGACCTCAAAGAATTGATTATAATGTTACCTGTTGCTTTATATTCAGAAGATGAGCAAGAGGCTGACTTCCAGCATTCTGTACAAAATGTAGACTCCCTCTAGTTCCTTGGCCTGTCCCATTTGCTGCTTGTATTTTTTATAATTATCATAAATGTTTCTAATACACTGTGAGATGCTGTCTTTTGTTTTTATCTACCTACTGTGTGGAAGTTGTTCGAGTCCCGTGTTGCTTATTCTTTAATAAAAATGTCCAAATTGTGGAGATCACACTTTCTCTTCAATTGACAGAGCCCTAGTTTGTTGGTCATTAGAGTCACTAGACTGGTACAAATACTAGTATTTTTAGACTAATTAATACTGAAGAATCGGTAAGTTAATTTTAGTAATAATATAGATTCTACTGCAGGTTCCCTAGCCCCCGGATAGGCTTTATTGAAGTATATCTATAGTTATATATTTATGGTCAATAATATTAATGCATCATTGCCGTGTACTTCTTTCAGCACTTCTCTGGAAAGCCTTTAAAGCATCTTTCTTTATGAAATCAGTTCTTGGCTCTGATCAGCAATATGAATGGAGAGGTCATATATCCTGGGCCTCCTGCCCACCCCTTTTTTGTGGTATTGTTTAATTTGTTCCTCTGTTTCCTGAATATCTTGTAAATTGGTAATTAGATCTAGACACTTGAGAAAAGCTTAGTGGTTTTGTTTTGTTTTTTCAGACAAGAATGCTTCATAGGAAGTGCTGTATGTTTCTTGGTGCGTGACATCACGAGACATAAAAGTGTGGTGGTTCATTTTTAATGATGCCGGAATGCATTGGGAGTTCAGGGCTGAGCCCTCCACTGTAATGTTCCTTCTCAACTTTTAACATCCATTGATAATTTGTGCCCAATCCAATACTTACAACCATTTCCTCTGAATTTATTAGCTGGAATTACTCTGTATGTACACAGGAACTCCTTCATCAGCTGTTTGGTGTCCCCTGAAATAAGGTTCTCATAAGAAAGGCAAGATAGAACTTGCTTTCCTTGTATAATACAGTTTACAACCTCCACTGGAGACTAATGAAGGTGTTTTTTTAATGTTACTATTAATTCATAGCTTTTTATGTAGCTGATGTGCTTTTTATTCATTGTAGTAATTCTTTTCGATGAAAGTTGGCTTTTGTATCCCCACTAAAAGATACTCGAAGCTAACCTTGTACATTGCACATTTCCTGTCCCAGACCTCCTATAGCCCTGTCTGCAAGGTGTCTAGTTCCTCTGTGGGAAAAAGGTTTTTAGAGGGCACAGTTGGTGCATGGGAAGCTTATTTGCTGCTAGACCTTTTCTGTAGACAGAACTTGAACACACATACATTTACAAAAAGGCATAAGTTTATACTGATATTTCTAATTCTAATTTAAGTTTACAAGGTTTTTACTCTTTGGTTTGTATTATTGTCTTTTTTCCTTTACATTAAAAAAATTGATTTCTAAGGATATTAACATAATTCCTTGCTTGCTTTGTCCTATACTATATCTGTACTAGTTTCAAAATAACAATACCAAAATGCTGTTTAACATTTTTTTGTTGTTCTTTTTATTCTTAGACTGTATTTCAGTAGGCATGTATAGTGAGAATTCTGTGTTTCAAAGTCGCTTCAAGTAATTCTTTTCTGTTTGCAGTTTTACCACCAACTGGATTTACGTTTAGGTTTCATTTATTTCTATTTGTTTTCAATTTTAGGAATTTATTTTTTTCTTTAGTTTTTAAAAATTGGGTACAAACTTTTCATAACAACGTACATTCACAGGAATCTCACTTTCCTTTCTCTCCATTCTTCCATCTTTTTCTATAAATATTTTGATTAGCTTTTCATTTATCCCCCTTAGTTTTTAAGTATAAAGAAACATATGCGTCTGTGGACATACATTTGAAATTATCCGTTCTGAAACACTCTCCTTTGGCTCGCCTTTTAAGTTAACATACGTGTGATGTCACCCCGAGACTATGAGAATTGGCCTCATTCCTTTTTTGCAGACGGAGTACTCCCCAAATCCTCGTTCATTCACTTTTGGGTGTTTTATCAGCTGACTTTGGGAGCCAGTGTCTATTAGTGGGAAGGAAAAAGGAAGGCTATAAATATTTGTCAAACTATGTCTCATTTTCTCTGTAGGGCAGGATTATGTTTCCCCATTATTAAAGGGGAGGAAATTGAAGTTCACTGAGGTGTAGTGACATGCTCCAGATCACGTGGCCAGTAAGAGAGGGGTCCGTGGTTTAGGTTGTAACTCTGGAGCTCAAGTTCATGTCTCTTTGATGAGGAAGAATAACTGACCTAGTATTTCAGTGGTGGTTAGGCTGTCGCATTGATGATTTTTAATCTTAGCATTTCAGAGGATCTTGTTTTTCCTTGTTTTTTGTTTCCTTTTTGGATGGCACTGAAGAACCTGATAGATAACGTCACTTTTACGTGTTTTTTAAAGAATTTTTGAGTTATATTTTTAAATGTACAATATATTAAATGCTTAGTATACAACCAATAGTATAATAACGAGGGGAATTTAAAAAGAAAAAAATTATCCAGCATCTGAAACCTTAACTAATCTTGCTATTCAAACTGTATAGTTCTTTAAATCAGTTTTCAGAAAGGCCAAATTTATTGCATATGTTTTCCTTCAATTTTAACTTGAAACAGATTTCTAGAGCATCCATTTAATGTTAAAATAGCTAATTTGCAGTCAGAATAATTATTTCTACTCTCATGTACCATTCAATTATGACGATCATAAATTCCCTGTCTTTTCTTTCTGTTTTCTCAACTATGCACATGGAAATTCTGTTTTGAAAATGTGTTGCCCTAAATTTAACCCCCCATTTTTTTTTTTTTTCTATTCTAGTTTGGGAATACCTGCTACTGCAATTCAGTTCTTCAAGCACTTTATTTTTGTCGTCCATTTCGGGAAAAAGTTCTAGCATACAAGAGTCAACCTAGGAAGAAGGAGAACCTTCTTACATGCTTAGCAGATCTGTTCCATAGCATAGCCACTCAGAAGAAAAAGGTTGGAGTAATACCTCCCAAGAAGTTCATAACAAGATTACGGAAAGAAAATGGTAATCCTTCTGCTTTTTAATGTATTGCTTACCTACCAGGAAGGTTAAATATAGCATACTACAGTTCAGCCAGCATTGCCTGAGCGTCTTCCTTATGCCTGGTGATAGGTTTGCCATCGCCAAACCAAAGATGATGTTCCCATCGTGAAGGAAGGGCTAGTTGAGTGAGGAGGTAGTCAAACAGTAATTAGCTTGAGCAGTGATTGATGTTTGAAATGTGTCACACAAAATCAAATTCTCGACGCGAGGAAACGAGAAATCATAATTTCTTTTTTTTGCGTGCTTAGCTGTTCTATCCAGAATGAAGTTTTTTTTATGATCGTTCATTTGTTGTTTTCATAATGTTTTTATGTATTTAACTCATTTGAGCCTTACAATAACCTGATGTTGAGAGCATGTTATTTCCCTATTTTAACCATGAAAGAAACAGGCTAAAAAGCCTTACCAGGAGTCACATGCCAGGGAAAGGAAAGAGCCAGAACAATAAATCAAACTTTCTGGCTTAGGGTAGGTAGTTTTAGTCTCCCCACCCCTTTTAAAAATGTTACTGATTAAAGCCCACTTCACTTTTCTCTCTTAAAATATTTTTAATTTTTTACAGCAAGCCCTTAAGTTAGACATTATTTTATTTTTCGTGAGAGAACTGAACCTCAGCGAAGTTAAGGTAACTTGTCTGGGTTATCCCTGACATCGAAGCCCAGTGTTCTATGTAGTATGGTATGCTGCCTCAAAAAATTCAAATGGGATTTAAATAACATGTAGAATTCTAGGCATTTCCATCATTGTAGAAATAAAATTGAGTGGTATTTTTAGTTTGATTTGTTACCTATTAAAGAGAAAGCGCCCCACAGAAATAAGATTTGAGAAATCTTTAAGGTTGGTTATTCATTCCTGCCCTTGACTCAGGTGACAGTTCATTATCACATGACTTGAGAAAAGCCTGGGTCATACCTAGTTTTCTAAAGCAGAAGAAGGTTCTGAAATACTATGGCTGTAGGTGATGGCATATGGTACGCATGTCAGAAATTTTGTTCATTTTCTCCAGATGCAAATATAGAGCAGTTGATTTATTGCTCACAAAAATTCATCTCTTTTGTGTTTCCCTGCTGAAAGCTAAACATGGCCACTTTCTTAGATTACAGATCAGTGGAGTGTCTTCTGTTTTTAAGAAAGCCAAATATAACTGTTAGAATGTGGACTGAGAGATTCCAGTGTGCAGGCTTTCTGTCTGGATCAGTGTACAACTTAAAGAGTTTCGTCCTGGTAGAAAATTCATGCACATGATAATTGAACATGCCATCCAAAATCTCAGTGATTTTGTTAGTATTTTAGAGAGGTTCAACATCAGAAACGTGAAACTCACACAGCACACATTATGTTCCCTTTCATTTCATAGTACATTTTTCTTGACCTTGTTGTTTAATATATTGCATGTGCTCTGTCTTAGTTTGAGCTGCTATAACAAAAATACTCTAGGTGGCTTAAACAATAAAACTGGTACTCCTCACAGTTCTAGAGGCTGGGGAGGCCAGGATTAAGGTGCCGGCGGATTCAGTGTCTGATGAGGGCCCTCTCTTCCTGGTTTGCAGACAACTAACTGGTCACCTTGCTATATTGTCACATGGTAGAGAAAGAGAAGCAAGCTCTCGTGTCTCTCCTTCTAAAGGCACTAATCCCAACTCTCAAGACCAAATGACCTCCCAAAAGCCCCATTTCCAAATAGTATCGTGCCGGGTGTTAGGATTTCAGTATACAAATGGGGCGTGGCACGTGCATGCTCCATTACACGCCCTTCCAGTGGACAGTGACGTTTTTAAAATGTAGATGGACTCTCACTTTGAACACAGAGTTCAAGTTACTGTGTTTTGAAAGTTCTGTGTGGTTAAATACCTATGACTTTGTATTGTTGCTTGTCAAAACCTGGGATAAATAACAGTGTTTATAATTTTTAATTGTTTAATATTTTCTCAGTGTGTGTGTGTGTGTGTGTGTGTGTGTGCAGAGCAAGCTGATGCATAATAGACAAATACTTTGTTGAGTGAAACTGATTCCAGAATGAATGTTCCAGACCCATCTTTGCCTAAGTTTTGTTTCATTTTTCTATGCTTCAGAAACAGTATTTAATAGAAAGGCATTTTAATTATTTTGATGTTGTTGGCATTTTGAGTATGTTTTGAAATATATCTTTGGCTTTTGAATTTCTCCCCAATAATTAGAAAAGTATACAAATCAAGGAGGATTTAAGAGATTATCTATTGCATAACTCTCCTGAGATTTTGTTTTCTGGTTTCTTTTAAATCTCTGGAAAATATTTTGCCCGTTGCAGTATTTCACTAACTTTCACTGTTGGACTGTTCTTAAATCAGTTTCCTTCCATGTTATGTTAAAATCTTCATGGTTTATATTCTCAGTAGATACCAGCTCCATATTTTTAACTACTGTTGCTTTATATAACTAATCATTTTGGTATCCCTTGGAAAGAATCTATTTTAATTTCAGTAATGAATTATTTTTTTTAAATTTTTAATTTGTGTTACCAGTCACAGTGTAAGAGGGCTGTGGTAAAGTGCCCCTACATGCAGTGATCACGTGCTCCATACATGTTACCTTGGATGGTGGGCCACTAGCTGAATGTTTGAATGAGTTAATTAGTGTATATTTAGTTGCTCCTGTGTGCCAGGCACTGTGCAGAACTAGGGGTATAAAAATAAGACAAAGCCTCTGCCTTCAGAGAGCTGATATTCTACGGAGGAAAACAAACAATTATGTAATATAATGTGTCATAGCTGTGATGAAAAGTAAATCAGGAAAAGGTGGCTAGAGAAGGAGGGAGCAGAAATTGCAGTTGCCCTGAGTGTTTGAAGGCAGCAAGAAAGTTAGTGTGGCGAGAGTGGAGTCCGAGGAAGATAAAAAGCAGAAAGGCGGGGTTTGGAGCTTGGATTTTTATTGTGAAAGCTCTCGGAAGCCATTGCCAGGCTGTGAGCAGATGCCGGTGAGGTGTTCTGATCTGCAGTAAGGAAAGACCCCCTTGGCTGTTGGGTAGCAGGCCATGGGTGGGTGGGATGGGCAGCGAGAATAGAAGCAGGGAGACCAGCCAGGAGACTGTTGCAGTGATCTAGGTAAGAAGAAATGAAGTCATGTGCTTACAATGACTAACTTCCTCTAGGCTCTCTGTTCCTTTGGAAGAAGTACACAGGTTGGTTGCTGATCTACTTATGTTAGCTAGAGTTCACTCAGCTGCAGAGCTTGCGATCATTGAAGGTGGGCTGGGGCATCAGACCAGCTGGCCTCTGAGTTCTGTGCTCCTACTCCTGAAATCTTAGCAATGGGTGATACATAATTCAAGTTGTGGTTTGGGGCCATATTTACTCTTTTCATGTGATTTTAGCTGTTTCAACCTCTATTTTCCTCTGTTCGTTAATTTGTTCGTTCATTCATTCAAAATATGTCAAGTCCACCTACTATGTGGCAGGTACTGTTCTGAGTGCGGGGAAACAGCCGTGAATGACATAGAAAGGGTCCTTGTTCTGAAGGAGCCTGTATGTACATAGCAGTGTTTCAGGTGCAGTGGAGAGAAATAAATGTAAATATAAATATATGTAGGTGTTGGTCTTCCTCAAGTGAGGAAATGTTAGTTGTTCACAAATAATACTCATTAAACAGATTTCAGTAATTTCCCATATTTATTTCAATCTTTTTCCTCCAAAAGAGCCTGAGACATAGTTTCTGTCATGAAAGCTATAGCTGTTTCCAAATTATGAAGAAAATATAACTTATTTTTACACAGTGATTTGGTTTTCATATTTTTTTGCATTAATGTTGCATCTATGTCAGGACTATAATAGTTTCTACATTTCACATACATTTATTTAACAATGAAATTGTCTGTCTCTCCCATTAGACTGTCAGTTCCATGATGGAGGGAACCCATTTGTTTTTGCTCACCATTGTATTCCCAGCACATAATCCAGTTCCTGGCACATAGTAGGTGCTTAATAAATATTTGTTGAATGAGTGAATTTATTTATTTATTTAGTTATTTATTTATTTAGTTATTTATTTAATTTTCTAAAGCAAGTTTGAAGTCCACCTTTTCTATTATGCTACTTATAGTGGAGAAAGCAAACCATAAGAAAACCAAGATTTTAAAAACTAAATATAATACAGTTTACAGGGGTTGTCCTAAGGCCATTTCGTTGATGTAGTTTTGGTGTTTATGCAGTCCTGGTTGCTGTTATTAAAGCTGTAGTGGGTGTTCTCTGGCAGTGCAAGATTCTGGCACATTCAGTATACCATGTTTCTCCGAAAATAAGACGTAGCCGGACAGTCAGCTCTGTGTGTCTTTTGGAGCAAAAATTAATATAAGACCCAGTAAGACCAGGTAAAATATAATACAGTACAACACAACTCAATAAACACACCCCAAAATTAATAATTATATTAATTTTTGCTCCAAAAGATGCACTAGAGCTGATTGTCCGGCTAGGTCTTATTTTCCAGGAAACATAGTACTATATTTATAGAAAATACACTATATATTATTTTAAATATTTCAACAAAATAAAGAGTATTTTCTGGTGTCCTTTGCATCTTATTTCTGGTACTTTCAAGTCAGTTGAGGTATTTCTGTGAATATGAAGTCATTGTTCTCTGTTAAAAGAACATCCAAAAAAAAATGATTCAAGTTTTTAAGAAACAAAAACATTTACACAGTTTTACTTTAAATAAAAAGTAATTATTTTGAAAAGCACGCATATATGCTAAAATATGATTTTACCAAGGTAAAATGAGACACTTTAGACTGTGGCATTGAGCCCTCATATAGGTAGAGAAATATCCAGCATAGTGAATTAGTCATCTCCCACCTTAACTGGGCAGTGTTTATAAACATCTTTTACTGGTCCGCTCCATAATTCTTCTTTTTAGATTCTCTGTGACTTTTCTTCATTGGTTCCCACTTTTCTTAAACCCCCTAATCAGCTCTACCATGACTTCTTCCAGTCCTTGTCTTAATGGATCTCTTGAGGTGAGTGGTTCCAGATATGTGACCTGGGGTGGAAAAATGAGTGACAAAGGAAAGCTCTTGATTTTTAAGGGGTTCATGTGCACATAAGGAAGCTGCAGGAGTTGGGGTGGACAGAGGAACTACGAGTGGGTGAGTGGGGTAGGATGGCAGGTGACTGCAAAGATAGGAGGCTGAAGGGCAGCATGGCCAGAGCTTCAGAGCAGTTTTGATTGAGGGCGAGTTTTTATATGTGAGTGGAAGTGTGATGCAGGAGGGAGCTAGAAGAGATAGGTTGAAGAGTTTTGAACTGCCTTAGAGGCGGTTCCTAGAAGGAACAACAGAAAGGGTGAGGCAAGAAGAAAGTCCCCAGGATGAGGAGAGAGGAGGTACAGTGACTGAGCGAGAGGAGTAGAGGCCAGGAGCCTGGGGTTGAGGGGTGGGGTAGTATGTCAGGGGTGGAGATTTGAGAGGCAAGGTTACAGGGTACTTGGCCTAGGCTGATCCAATGGCGGAACCATTTGAGGGTTCCAGGCACGACTTGGCTGGGTTTCAGAGAGAGGGAGTGGGTGGCCAGGATGTTTGCAGAGGTGCAGGCTGTCTCTGTGTCAGGGGTAGTGCAGTGACTTCTGCGGTGAGCAGGGGGTGGGGGATGGTGCCACCGTGCTTTTAGGTTACATGGGCAAAACCAGTGGACACACGGTATGCCAAATTAAAGGTCAGATGTTAAGTCCATGGGAACTCAAGCAGTAACTCGTAGAACTCGAGGCTTTTATTGTTCTTAAAAATAACATAGGGAGTTTGTTTAAGGCTAATCATATCCCCCAGGACAAATTTATAGCAGAGAAATTAAGTATGGCTGCAACTGCATTCTTAATATTACTGTGTTTGATTTGCGATCTAACGGACAGGTTAATAAGGAAATTGCCTGTGATGTGTATGATTAGAGGTAGACCCATAATAGGAATCCAGACAGTCTTGCTCTAGCAGCTGCACCTTAAATGTAATACTCTTTAAAGGTCTTTTTGATACCAATTTAAATTAAACTCGTGCTTTATTTTCTCTTAATATTGTTCCTGAAGAAATATTTTCACTTGTTTCCAGTTTTATTTTACAATAACCTTGTGAAAGGAAGATGGTATTTCATTTTACAGATAGGAAAATCAAGACTTTTGATTACTGTGGGGTTGAACGTTTTCTCATGTTTCTAAATCCTTTGAATTTTGTTTCTATAAATTGTTGATTTCAAGTCCTTTGCCCACTTTGACTTTTTTTTTGTATAAGCTCTGTATATGTTGAAAATGTTAATAATTTTTAGGTTTCACTGTTTTTTTTAACTTTTAAATGATTTCTAATGCATAGAACTTAATTTTATGCAATCGTTTTCAGCTGTTCTGAAATGTCATTTTTTATTCCTTTCATCTTAGACTTTCCCTAAATTTTCTTCCAAATTTGTATTCTTTCACTTAAAAAATGTAAACTGTAATCTTTCTGGAATTTATTAAATGTGCATCGAGGATCCAATGGAGGAATTTCCTAACTAGGAAACTTCTCGGTGCTTTGTGTTGACCGAGCCGTAGGTGGTGGTGTGTGCCCGGCCACAGTGCCTGCTGGGTGGAGTCGGACCGCCTGGTCTGGGTCCTGGCTCTGCCGTTTCTGGCAGTGTCACTTTACCCCCTCTGATCCCATTTTCTTATTTGTAAAGTAACGTTCAAAAACTATAGCAAAGCGTTGTTAGCGTTGTTAGGATCAAATGAGAGTCTGCCTCTGAAGTCCTTGTTCTTTAATTTTAGGGTTTATAATGCCAAGCACAGAGTAAAACACTTATTGTTAACAACTGTTGGTATTTCCATGACAATTATTCATTTGTATAACTACAGGGGCTATTTCCTGGAGTTACAAAATCTCACATTTGGAGGGGGCTTTAGAGATTATCTGGATTCAGTAGATAATTTCTGATAGTATTATTTCTTAGACCTGACTACACATCAGAGTCCTCCGGAGGAGCTTTGAAAAGCCCGAGCTTGCAGACCTCACCTCTGACTTACTAAATCAGAATCCCTGAGCTGTGTGGCCTCATCATTTGTAATTTTGACAGACTTTCTGTGTGGTTCTTAAGCATTTGGTGTGACAGGGGGTTGTCCAGCTTCTGCTTAAAAAGTAGCCATGTTGTAATATTTGTGGAATAATAGATTAGATGAGCTAATAAAAAGCAATTGCTTCTTGTCTTCCCAGTACAGTATATAGACATATACTGTATATGAGGGTAGGTTTTGCCCTTTCCTCATGGATCAGTTAGTATTATACTTTTTAGATGTGCAAGGTATTTATTTCTTGTATATTACTAACACCGCCAAACATTCGTACTTAGTTCTGATGGAATAGGAGATACTCTTTTTTTAATTAAGTTTTTTAATGAAGTTATTAATTCTGAAATCTCTAATATATTTTTATTTTTAGAGCTTTTTGACAACTACATGCAGCAAGATGCCCATGAATTCTTAAATTACCTGCTAAATACAATTGCTGATATTTTACAAGAAGAGAGAAAGCAGGAAAAACAAAATGGCCGTTTGCCTAACGGTAACATTGACAGTGAAAATAACAACAGCACACCAGACCCAACTTGGGTTCATGAGATTTTTCAGGGAACATTAACTAATGAAACCAGATGTCTTACTTGTGAAACTGTAAGTATATCATAACATTTTGTATATAAACAACTTAATTCATTATTGTAAAAGTTCTTTGAGGATAAGTATGAGATAAACTTGAAAGTTGTGATTCTTAGGTGTAGGATAAATGTTAAAGATGTACTTGTCTGTTGAAAGTCTCTCTACACTTTCATAATGTTGCTGATGTGACTGCCTGAGGTGACAGAAATACTTACTGCAGTTTGAGCTATTTGATTTTGTTTCAACCTAGGAGCCTATAGAGCCCTGTTCTAGAAAGTATGTCTTAGTTAAGCTCCTAAGAAACTTACACGTCAGGGAGGTACATTAATTTGTTTTTACTTTCCTACAATTATGTTTATTGTGTATGGTTAGAATAAAAACTAAAGCATACTGTGTACACTCAAAGGGGGGGAAATGCCCACTTACTGGTTGCAGTGTCCTCCCTTCTCTGTGGGGCATACGTTCCATGATGCCCAGTAGATGCCCAAAACCTCAGATAGTAAGTACCAAACCCTGTATATTCTGTTTTCTCCTATACATGCATATGATGAACTTCAATTTCTAACTTAAGCAAAGTAAGAGATTAACAACTAATAATCAACTAGAATAACTACGACTATACTGTAATAAGAATTATATCAGTGTGGTTTCTCAAATATCTTAATTCTACTGTACTCACCTTCTCACTTAAAGGAAGCACTTTACGGCTTCTCGTTGGAGTATCCGAATTGCCAGCAGCATTACTCCTGTGCTCTGGGGCCCTTACTAAGTAAAATAAGGGTCCCTTGAACACCAGCACTGTGATCTGTGACAGTCGAGCTGATAACCAAGACGGCTACTAAGTGACTGAGGGGCAGGGAGTGTATGCGGTGGAAACGCTGGACAAAGGGAGGAGTCACGTCCTGAGCGGGACAGAGCAAGACTTCATCACACTACTCAGAATGGTGCACAATTTTAAAGTTAGGAATTGTTTGTTTTTGGAATTTTCCATTTAATATTTTTGGACCGTGACTGACTGTGGGTAACTGAAACCATGGAAAGCGAAACCATGGATAAGGGGGGACTACTGTACTGTAAAGATGAGGGAAATAGGGAAGAAGCTTGGAAATTGGTTACACATAGGATCAGATAAACCAGCGCTCCTGGTTATAGTCTACCTTGTTACCTAATTTCTCACATGAATGAAAGCTCAGACTCTTACTTAAGCATCCGTTTTCCAATTTTGCCAGTTGAGCCAATAATGTCCTTTGTAGCATTTCCTCCGCTTCAGTGCAGAATCCAGTTTAGAGTTGGGCATTGCATATACTTACAGTTTTTTCTTTAACCTTCTTTAATTTGGAACATTCTTGTAGTCTTTTTGTTTTTTATGACATTAACATTTTTAAAGAAAGTGTGCCCCCCACACCCATTTTAATCAAGTTTTCCTCGTATTTAGTTTGTCTCGTGTTTCCTTCTAATTAGATGCAGGTTATTCATTTTACTCTGGAATAATTCATAGGTAATATGTCCTCAGGATGTCACATCTAGGCACGTAGCATTCGTGTCCCCCTCACTGGTGATAGTAATTTTGATCTACATTCAAGATGTTGTTCATTCTCACCACTTTATAATGATTGCTTTTTATGCCCTTGTAAATAGTAGACAGTCTGACACAAATATCTTGTTCCTCATCAAAATCTCCCCAAGATTTAGCATCCATTGGTGAGGTGTCTGTACAGGTTGTTTTCCTGGTGTTGGGTTTTAAGAGTTCTTTGTATATTTTGGATACTACTACTTTATTAGACATGTCTTTTGCAAGTATTTCCTCCCAGTCTGTGCTCTGATTTCTCATTTTCTTAATAGTGTTTTTGAAAAATCAGAAGTTTTTAACGTTTTCATTTTGAGATTTAATTTTAGTAAAGTCCAGTTTTTTGCTTCATGGAAATGCTGTTGGTGTTTTTTAAATGCTTTTGGTGTTGTGTCTAAAAAGTCATCGCCAAACCCAAGGTCATCTAGAGTTTTATAGTTTGCATTTTATATTTAGGACTGTAATTCATTTTGAGTTAATTTTTTTAAAGGTGTAAGGAAGGTCTATGTCTAGATTCTTTTTTTTCCCCTATGTGAATGTCCAGTTCCAACACCGTTTGTTGAAAAGATTCCTTTCTTCAATGAATTGTCTTTGCTCCTTTGTCAAAGTTAACTATATTTGTGTAGGTGTATTTCTGGGCTCTCTGTTCTATTCCATTGATCTGTTTGTCTGTTCTTTCACCAATACCACACTGTTTTGATTGCCATAGTTTTATAGTGAGCCTTGCAGTTGGATATCCGTCCTCTGACTTTGTTCTTCTTTAATATTGTGTTGGGTATTCTGGGTTTTTGCCTCTCCATGTAAACTTTAGAAACTGATTTATTATTCACAAAATAATGTGCTACGATTTTGATAGGGATTGAATTGAATCTACAGATTAAGTTGGGAAGAACTGATATCTTGATAGTATTCAGTCGTTGTATCCACATAACATGGACTGTATATTTATTTACATCTTTTATTTCTTTTATTAGAGTTTTGTGGTTTTCCTCATATCAATCTTGTACATATTTTGTTAGATTTACATTTAAGTATTTCTTTTTTATGTGTGTGTTCATGTAAATGGCATTGTTTTTTTGTTGTTGTTTTTTTTAAAGCAAATGGTGATCCTTTTGGTTCATTCCCGCCCCCCCCCAAAAAAAAATTAGGGTCTTTAAATAGAAACCATAACCCACAACAATGAGTGATCTATTGACTATTGATTAGGGCTTGATCTTTTAACTATAACCTGGTATTTGCAGATTGGTCATTGTCAATAGTGTAATTTTAATTAATGGACACAATAGTAGTAAATAAATAAAATTCTCTTTTCTAAATAGAGTTTTATTGGTGAGCCTCTTTCAGATCAGGTGAGAGGTATAAGCTTAAGTACTCTAACCACCTGTGAAGCTGTTTGGGGTTAGATTAAGGAGGGTATCTTTGGTGTGGGCTTTGTTCATTGCTGCCACTGCCAGTTAATGGCCGTCATGGCTTTGACTGGTCAATGTTTGATATTGGGAATTGGGCTCAATACTTATCTTTATTCATTCTTATCAGCTTCAGTCATTTTAACATGAGTTTTTTGATATGTCTTATAAAAAACCTTTTTTATCTTAACTGAATTCTAAGCTTTAGGAAATGCTACCCAATTATTGAAGCAGTCTTTCTATTGGAATAGTAGGTGTAAATCAGAGAATTTGGCAGTTGCTTATTGTTTAGGGTAATGAAATTTGGTCTGTGTTAGAAGATGTCTATAATTCAGCTTTCAATGAAACAGAAAATAGTTGGATTTGCTTATGAGGATGGTGAGAAATGCAGTAATAGGTGAAGCTGGCAGGGTAGATTTGGGACCCTGCGTGGAGGTCTTTGGGGTGCTGTGCTGATGGAGTTTACTTTGTAGACTGGGGGTGTGAGCATTGGGGATTAAATGTTTTTGAAGGCGAGAGTTCTATCAGCTGTCCTTGTTATTGTGCAAATGTTTATTAATTTGATTTGTAGTAACCCTGCCAATAGGGATCTGTCCACCCATTCTTCACTAGGCCCTCCTGTGGCCTGCAATATGTATTTGCAGGTAGTCTCCCTAGAATTAAGGGTGTAAATTGAGGCTATTTTCTCAAAATCTAAGCTGCCATTTATTTAGGAGATGATTATTAGTACCCACCTAAAGATCTAGCTTTATCAAACTAAGCTTGAGAGATGAAATTCAGAATTTCACAAGGGTAAGTATGTATTGTTTCTTCATTTCGTTTTGTACAAACATTTGTTTACCAGTTATGTCAGGCAGAAGATGAGTAGAGGTTGGTAGAAGATGAATAAGATATCATTTCTCATCTCAAGATGCTCACAGGGTGGTAAAGACCCATCCACAACTAGTCGGGCGGTTCTAGTACAGTGTGTATGGTCCAGCAAGCACAAGCTGCCATGGAGCCGGAGGACGGTAGAGCAGCCCAGGCGGGAGTGGGCGTTTGCAAAGGTTCCGGATGGGCTTCCTGGAGGAGACAGTGCTTTGTATGGCAGATTTTAGTAATGCAGTTGTTAATACCCCTTTTGGTAGGAGGCTGGTTTCTGTAACAGCACCCCTTCTGGTGTTCTTCTCTGTTCTGTGATGCTTTCTTCTTGGTCTCATTCCTTGGCTTTTCTTCTTCCATTTGTCCTTTAAAGGTAGGTACCCTCTAGGGTTTCATTTTGGGCTGCCTCTCACTCTGCATTGGGGGAAGCGGGAGGGTCATGTACCATTTTCATTACCACCTGGGCTGCTGATTCCCCAGTCCGGCTCTCCAGCTGAGACTTGTCCGTGAATTTTAGACCTGTTATCTCCCAGATGCTGGGTGTGACCTCACATTGGGACATAGCAGTCCAACAACAATCAGACATGTTTACAAACACTTCTGAAAGTTAAATACTGCCCCACTTGGTGATCACCTGGCACCAACACAGTGTGAACATAAACATAGTAACTCAGATACATCCAGAAGATCCTTACGTCAGGCTTTTTATGTTCCCGTAAAAAGGAAAATTTAAAACACAGAGCTCCGAGGCAATGTCTGAGAATCACAAACCTCATGCTGAGAAACATCAGATCGTGTCTGATCTGATATGAAGACTGTCTGAGCTGGCTTTAGCCTACACTGCCTCTTGTCACACTCCCCACACTTCCTTAAAGCACCGGTCTAATTGTTTTTCCTTAAGCACATTGTGTTCCCTTCCCCGCTTCCTTGTCTTCCGCCCTTGTTTCTTACTGAATGTTTGGAGACCCAGAGGAGTTGTCTTGTAGTGTCACTATACCTTGTATGCACGTTCTCCTGTTTACCCAGATTTGCATAAGTATCTAATGTACGTCTAGCCACATAATCTATCGTAGGCTGGTGAAACGGAGTGTATAACACCGATGCAGTATTGAAACAGGAAAGCACTCACTCTGTTGGGTGTGTTGCCACTGTGGGTGAGAGGGGAGCTGAGTCAGACTTATCTTCTATTGCATGCTCACCTTGGGCAGACAGTCATTGAAGGGAATAGCAAGGAGAATCGGTGTCTAAGGTTCTGTTCTAATCCAGTTCAACTGAATAAGTAATAACCATTTTTTATAAGGTGATTTGCCCGTAAGTCAAACAGAATTTCATATTAGATTTTTCTTGAGAAATAAAAGGTCATAAATAAAGGTTGTGATTTGGCATTTTGGTCTAAAGTATTTTCTTAAAAGATAAAACAATATGAGTGTCATGTCCTTTGCCAAGCATTGTCATTAAATCTTGGCCTATGTTTTTAAAGAATTGGTGTATATGGTACCATTTATTTCCTGCTTTACAGTAACACCAAGATTTTGCAAAGTAATGGAGTTTCACATTGTACTGGCCTTTGCCAGTAAGAGAATCTGCCACAGGTGTATGTGGGGTTTTGCTTGTACGTATTATGAGAGTTACTTATTCAGTGTTCTTTTGAATAATCCAGATCAAGTCATTTTCTTTTGAACTTGGGGAAAAAGAATTCTTCGTACACTTAGTACTAATATTAGAGTGTATTTAATTCTGTCATTTTTGAACAGTGGTTTGCTGATATTTGAAGATTTCAAAAGTAATTCCCTATTTTTACAGATAAGCAGCAAAGACGAAGATTTTTTAGACCTTTCTGTTGACGTGGAACAAAACACATCAATTACTCACTGCTTAAGGTAAGTGTAGCGTTATTTATTGTGAACGTTAATGAATATCTTTGGTTTAGAATATTTCTAAATGATGACATGATTTTCTGGTGTGGACAAAATAAATTTATTTTGAATTTTACACAGGGGTTTTAGCAACACAGAAACTCTGTGCAGTGAATACAAATACTACTGTGAAGAATGTCGCAGCAAGCAGGAAGCACACAAACGGTAATTTAGTATCTTTGGAATTTTTTAGTGATTCTTTGGCAATGGATGTTGTAGATGGGCTTTTCTAGCTGAAAGTGATCTGTGAAAATTTACACTGAGTAAAAATTCTTAATTTTATCACCGACAAGTTAAGGCTTATTAAGTAATTACTAGATAAACTGTATTCAACTCTGCACCCTCAGGTGATTTTCTGCATTTAGTGATTGTTTAATAATCAGGTAAAATATTTGGCTTTGGAGATTTCTTGATTATGTAAACTTTTTCCTTGGTGAGGGCAAAGGGACTTTTCTGAGTCCACCCGAGTTTCTTCGGTTCTTACACAGGATTTTGTACCTTCTCTTAGTAGATAAAGATGCGAATTTGGTACCAAGGAATGCATTCGTTGTCATCGTCATCCTTATTTTACTTTGCATTTTGAAACAATCTCAGGCTCAGAGAAGAGTTGCAGGAACAGCACCAGAAATGCTTCTTTACCCTAAACCATTTGAAAGTGCGGTCCCGGTATGATGTCCCATGATCTGGACACTTTAGTAGCTATGTCCTCCCCACAGGGGAGTTTTCCTACGTGCCATGTCCATCCCGGTCAGGAAAGTAACATTGACGTGTGCTTGTTATCGCAGACCTGACTTTAGAATCTGTCACCAGATGTCCCAATGATGTCCTTTTTAGAAAAGAGGGTCCCGTCCAAAATCACACATTACGTTTAGTCTTTTACATTTGGAACAGTTCCTCAGTCTTTTCTTGACTTTAATAATCTTGACACTTTCAAAATTACATTTGTTATTTTGTAGAATGTCTCTCTTGGGGTTCATCTCATGTTTTCTCATATTAGATTCAGGTTCCATATTTTGGAGGGGAATCTCACAGAAGTGATGCTGTGATCTTCCTGTAGCCTCTTCGGTGGCACGTGGTTGTGGTTTGTCTCGTGTCGGGGTTCCCCAAGGCAGCTGCCAGGTTTGGTGATTGGCTAGAAGGACCGGCCGGATTCAGCGAGGTAGTCATGTGCACAGCTGAGATTCGTTACCGGGGACGGGGAAAAGGCAGTCAGCAAAGGGAAAGCCAGGCAAGCTTCCAGGAGTGCTGGCCCAGGAGAGTCGCACAGGACACACCTCATTCCGCCAGCATTGAATGTGACAGCCTGGGGGAGAAATGTGGTCTGCCCCGGAAGCTCCCTGGAGACTCAGTGCCCAAGGGTTTTACTGGGGGCTGGTCACCTAGGCCCCCTCTCCCTGGCACGTACCCAAACCCCTGACTCCCAGAGGAAAGGATGTGTTCCGCATACAGCATACTGTGTGTCAAACAGTGAGGCACCTTGAGACACCCTTCTCGTTCAGGGAATGGTGGCACTGCTCTCTAAATCCGATTCCCAGTAGTCACCCGGGGACCATCCTTGCAAGCAGGCCTTTCTAAGGATTGTGTGAGGCGTGCTACGTTAACTGTTTTCTTCACATCCCATCACTGATGCTGTTCGTCTTTGAACACTTGATTAAGGGGATGTCTCCAGAATTCTCCACTGTAAGCTGTGCTTTTCTCCATTTGTAATTCATAAGGATTTTGTGTGGAGGTATTTTGAGATTCTAAATATCCCCATTCCTCATCAGACTTTTTTTTCATTTTAAAAAATCTCAGTGTGGATTCAAGGATTCCTGTTTCATTCAGTGGGTTATGATCCATTACCATTCCGACTTATTTTTGTATTGAAATTATCCCCGGTTTGGCTAGCAGGAGCCTCTTGAAGCTAGCTCCTGTGTCCTTTTGGCACGACCCATCATTCTTGAGCACTTCTTTACTTTCTGGCACCGTAAGATTTTCCAGGCTCATCTTACACTTTCCTTTCCCCGACCCTGACGTGAGCCATTGCTCCAAGGAGCCCTGATTCCTTCTGGAGAGGGGAGTGATGATGAGAAACCAGGACTTTGGACAGGTATGCTCGTTGCTGTTAGGCTGTCACTGTTCATGAGTCCCCTTAGTGAATAGAGCTAGAGAACGGGTCTGGCTATGCGTACGTTTATACTTACGTCTGCACAAACACACATACATGCCTGCACTGTACTTATCTATTGTCTGTCTGTCTGTATTGAAAAACCATGAATCAGCGCCATAGGGTTCATCCTAGCTTTCTCCTTTTTAATGTTTGTGATTCCCTTCTCTGATGATAAAAGTTGGCTCCCATTATCCTGATGTATTTACTTATTTGGTCAGTGCCCTGGTAGGTGAGCAGTCTTATCCTCAAATATATACACACACACACAATTCTCTCATATAGGTGTGTTGCTTCCTCTACTTGGGCTTCCCCTCTCGCCTGCCTACACAGATGTCTACTTTGTATGGCCCCATGGTTGAACTGAAATATGCATGAAGGGAAGGGAAAGAACTTAGACTTTTAAATGATTATGTTTTTTTGTTTTTGTTTTGGCCACATACACATCTACTGGGAAGGGAGATATTTTGGTAATGGACAAGGTAATCAAAACAGGTTACTCCGGGTTCCCTGCCATTAGTGCATATGATTGGAGCACCTCTAATAAGTTTGATTAGAGGCATGGGGGCCGATGTACTAGATTAATCCTGAAAATGTTGTAGAAAGTGCCTAACACTGTTGGTTAAGGAAGGGAGAGTCAAAAACTAAATGTAGCCAAGAGGAATGTAACTCAGAAACTTTATTGGTTAGATGGAGGGAGTCCCATCTGTGAGCATAAACTGGTCACATAGGATGATAGGTGACCATACATGAGTAATTAGGAATTGTCTACAAAGTCAAGCTGTTTGTTTTGAAGATATACATGAGATTTTATATATTATTTAATATTAAATCTTTTATTAAATTACATGAGAATGTATGTTCTCTGTGCACAAATTAGAAAATACATGTTAAGTATAAATCACTTAAGAAAGCACTGTTAACATTTTTGTATAAATCCTAGATATTTTAAGTACATGTGTATATACACACATAATTCTTGAAATGGAATCAAACTTTATATACAGTTTTGCAACTTTTTCCACTTACTGAATTACAACCATGTCAATGAAAATATACTTTTACATCAGTCTTAAGAGGTGCTACATAGTGTTTTGTTTTTTGTTTTTTGTTTTTGTATGGACATACCAATCTAAATCTACCAATTCTCTAAATCCAACAATTCAGATTGTTCCCATTTTTTCACTGTTATGGTGCTTTGATGAACATATTTTGAATGTATGCACACTCCCACCCACATATTTTCCGACTTTGCAGTATTATTGTAGGATAAACTATGTAAGTTCATGGAAAGACACCAATACAGAAATGACATATTTTCCACTTAGGATGTAGCGTCCACCCTCTTGTTAATTTGCAGTGCGATACTGGGCCATTTAATATATTGGGGTCTCACTTGGACTAGTCGACTTCTAAGGTCCCTGTTATCGCTAAAAGTCTGTAGTTTCTGGTGTCAGAATAGGATTGTGTTGAATATACGGATCATAGTTCTTATTAAAGAAATAAAAGTCAGTTTGACTTAAGGTTTCAATCTGGATGAAGGATCAAAACCATATAATCATCTTAGTGGATGCAGAAAAAGCATTTGACCAAATTCAAAACCCTTTCATGACAAAAACACTCTATAAACTAGGAGTAGAAGGAACATACCTCTACATCATGAAGGCCATATATAAAAAGCCTACAACCAACATCATACTCAACAATGAAAAACTGAAAGCGTTTCCTCCAAGATTAATAACAAGATAGGGGTGCCTACTCTTGCCATCTTTATTCAGCATAGTATTGGAAGTCCTAGCCAGAACAGTTAGGCAAGAAAAAGAAATTAAAGGCTTCCAAATCAGAAAAGAAGTAAAATTCTCTCTGTTTACAGATGGCATGATCTTAAACACTAAGATTAAACCAAAAAAAAAAAAAAAACCTTATTAGAACTAATAAACAAATTCAGTAAAGATGCAGGATACAAAATCCACACACAAAAATCAGTTGCAGTTCTGTACATTAGCAGTGAACAATCTGAAAGGAAATCAAGAAAATAACCCCATTTACAAAAGCATCAAAAAGAATAAAATACTTAGGAATAAATTTAAACAGAGGCGAATAAAGACTTGTACGCTAAGAACTGTAAAATATTGTTGCAAGAAATTAAAGAAGATACATACAAATAAATGGAAAGGTATCCTGTATTCATGGATTGGAAGAGTGAATCATATTAAAGATGTAATATTATTAAAATGGCCATACTGCCTAAAGCAAATCTAACAGATTCAGTGACATCCCTATCAAAATCTCAATGCTGTTTTTCTAAGAGACAGAAAAAAAACCCCTCAGAATTTGTGTGAGGAATCTTAAAGGACTCTGAATAGCCAAACAATCTTAAGAAAGAAAAAAGGCTGGAGGCCTACATACCTCCTGACTTCAAAACATGTTACAAAGCTACAGTAATCAAAGCAGTGTGGTAGTAACATCAAGACATACAGACCAATGGAACAGAAGAGCCTAGAAATACATCCTCACTTAGCTGGTCAGATGATCTTCAACACAGGTGCCAAAGCAACACAGTAGGGAATGGATAGTCTCTTCAGCAAATGGTGCTGGGAAAACTGGACATCCACATGCAAAGAATAAAGTTGGACCCTTATCTAATACTATACACAAAAGTTAAGTCAAAATGAATTACAGACCTAAACATAAGACCTGAAACTATAAAACTCCTAGGGGGAAAAATATCAAAAAAAAAAAAAATAGGAAAGCTTCATGGCATTGAATTTGACAGTGATTTCTTGAATATGATACCAAAAGCATAAGCAACAAAGCAAAAATAGGCAAAGGATGGACTTCGAGTGCATTACGCTAAATGAAATAAGCCAAGTCACAAAAAGACAAATTCTATATGATTTCACTTTTATGAGGAATCTAAAGTAGTCAAGTTCTTAGAAACAGAAAGTGAAATGGTGGTTGCCAGGGCCTGGGGGAGAGGAAAGGGGGAATTGTTCACTTAGTTTGCAAGAAGAAAAAGGTGTGGAGATGTGTTGTGCAGGAGCTTGGAGCTAACACTATAGACTTACAAGGAGTAAGGTGTCACGTTTATTACGGGTTTTTACCACAATAATAAAAAACCACATGTGAAGTTTGGCTTTCATTCATGATATATCTGTTTGAATTACTATAAGACAGTGTCTTTAAAGAGTTTCAGTCTGGAAAACTGATGAACGATTTCTGGAAATGTTATTAATGTGCCATAAGATAAGGAGTCCCTGATCAAATGGGTTTGCTGTATAATAACATTTCCTCATTCATAGTTACTTATTCATGCTTCATATTGTAGACTCTGAGAGGAGCTACGGAATAGAAGAAATGGCTCTTTTATCTAGCTTTTCCCAGTATCTGCACAGAGACTCCTTTTATACAGCATAGCTACTAAACTGTGTACAGCACAGTCCAGGCAAAAGACCAGCCATAGACGTGTATGCAGTGGGAGGACAGAGCAAATGGGTGACGTGGAGGGAGGTCCTGGGGAACCGGAGTGAGAAAGGACTTGGTAGCTTGCTTTCAGGCGGTGTTCCCGTCCTCTGGGCCTTCAGGTGGGAATGGTGCCGAGATTTGAAGGAGCAATATTTCTGTCACTCCTCTCTCACTTAGAGTGGGATCTGATGATGAGTGACCGTGGACTGGGAGCCAAGCCAGCCTGACTGGCTCCTCGCCTACACATCCTTCCTCTCTATTTGCTGTACTCTCCCTTTGTTCCATATTCGGCTCGGCCCACTTCTAGGCCCAGACCTGTCCTTATGAGGCATTGAAGGAGACTCCTGTGGTGCCCAGGCTACTCAGCGTCGAGTTGTCATGGCTTCACGTCCATCTGTCTGCCCTCGATCTCGCAGTTGAGATCCTTCGTCTTCCTGAGATCCAGTCCTTCTCTTTTGCTCCATTTTCATAACTGGGTCCATATCTTATTCCTCTGTACCCAGCTGCTGGTCATGGTGACCTGTATGGTACATACCACGTCAGGATCTTGGCAGCAATAGGTATTTGCCATACTGTAGCCAACGTGCCAACCACCCTGGCTCACACGCCCATCTCAGTCCACTCAGGCTGCTAAAACAAACCACCCGAGGCTGGTGGATTATAAACAACAGACATGTTTCTCACAGTTCAGGAGGCTGGGAAGTCCAAGGCCAAGGCGCCTGCGTGGTCGTGTTCTGATGAAGACCCTCTTCCTGACTCGTAGCCCGTGCCTTCTCACTATGTCCTTACATGGTGGAAGGGCGCTTGCAAGCTCTGGTTTTTCTTTTAATATGAACCCCCTTCCTAAGGGCTCCACCCAGAAGCCCCCCTTACTAATACCATCACATTTGGCATTTGGATTTCAACATGAATTTGGGGGGCAGGTACAAATGTTCAAACCATAGCAACCTCCCCCCCTCACACACACACACCTGTTAGACTCCTCCGGAATCCACCGATGTTTCTGGTTGTCTGGGTCCTTCTGTCTTCTGACAGGTGGATGCTCATACCTGGCAGCGCCTCCTGATGGCGCTCGGTGCCCTGTTCCGTCTGTGGTTGGGGCACTCCTGGCCTCACCCATCCACTGGCCTGGCCTGCGTTTGTAACCCGTGCCAGAGTCAGGTTCTGTCATCTTGTGGAGCTGTCCTCAGTGCTACGTCTCCCGTCTCCTAGTGTCCTCCTCACGTCTAGTCACAGCTTTCTGTTCCCTTCTCATCCCTCAGTGTGGTCAGTCCTTATTGACATTACAATATATGAGAGTGTGGAATCTTATGTCTGTACAATTATTAAGCTTTTCTGTGTAGCCAAGACTTCTCAGAGACTTTAGTAAGTTCGTATGTGCTTGTGCTGGGATATTCAGTTTCTCTCAGTTTGCAAACTAGTGCCCCTGGACCAAATTCAATCTATAGACCTCTTTGCTTGGCTCACACAGTTTATACAAATGGGAATTTTTCATTTGAAAAATGATTTTTGGCTATTCTTGGAAAAAACCAGCGACCAGCAGGAAGGCCTGCACTCCATGGTGTCCTGCAACGGAGTCGTGGGTGCTCCCGTTAGGACGCGGGTGCAGACAGTTCAGCCTCCCCCTGCCCCCACTCCTGTGGAACGCTTTCACTTCTGGCCCTTCTTTGGAGGGCTCCCCTTGGACTACTGCAGAAGGACACTTCCGGGAATTTCTTTCGCCTCTGACTGACAGGTGGACAAGAGTCTGAAAGCCCAGCTGCCCTTGCGGGGGTCAAGAGCAGTCTGCAGTGACATTCACAGCCCAGGGGTTGCCTGGGGGAGTCGGGGGACACTGGCCCCTGGGTTTTGGCCTCCGGTGGACCCCTTACCCGGCTTCCTTCCCTCCCTGCTCCCCTCACTCCACTCAGGACCACCGCCTGGACAAATCTGGGCAGATGACTTCTTGTCACAGGGTCTGCTTCTGGGGGAACAGCGCCCCAAATAGGGAGGCCATGCTCTCTCATCACCACAGCCCCACCACCTCCTGTTACAGTGGCTGCTGCCGTTATTTGAGTTTGCTACCTGATAGTAAGACGTGCAGTAACTTTTTTGCTAAGAAAGTAATACTGTAGTCTACTCATTCCTAGTCTCACATGAAAGTACTTTGATTAGGTTGGAAGAGGACGTGCTTGTTTTTAGAATTCACATTATTGATCAGCACACGTTTTCTGTAGAGATCTAAAATTTCTGGAAAATTTAGGCTGGGGTGAGGATGTTTCTCTTTTGGAGGAGAAATATGCTATGTTAATTTCTAAATGCTCCTTACATATTTATTATTACTTTAGTTTAGGAATATAAAGGAGTCTCTGTATTTTATTTTTACAGTTACTGATCTTTAGAAAGAATTTAAGGAAAAAATCATCAATTCAGTTAGTCTTTTATATCATCACCAAGTGGGGTTTATGTGTTTGTTGCTAGATCCAGTTTGCAATGTTTTATTGATGACTTTCACGTCTGTGAAATACTTCACATCTGTGTAATTCTATTTTCTTGTAGTACCTTTGTCAGGGTTTGGCATTGGGTTTATGCTGGCCTCAGAAATGAGTTGGACATCATTCCCTCCTCCTCTTTTATGGAACAGTTTGTACAAGATAGGTTTTATTTCTTCTTTAAATGTTGGATAGAATTCACCAGTGCTGCTCATTGGTCCTATTGTTTCTTTTGAAGAAGGGGGAAAGTCTTTGATTCCAAACACAGGACCATTTACATTTTCTATTATTTCTTATTTTCAGTTTTAGTAAATTATGTTTTTTTAAGAAATGTGTCCTTTTCATTGAAGTTACCTAATATCATAATGTTATCCATAATATTATTCCCTTATCTTTTTTTTCTAACTTTGTGTTTTGAAATGATTATAGGTTCACAGGAAATTGTAAACACAGCACAGAGATAGTAAGGAGAGGCCCCACGCGGCACCTCCATTCAGCGTCCCGTAAGGGGAACCTGTTTCATAACTGTAGTACAGTCAGCATTGACCTTAGTGAGATTTGACTAGCTTTACACGTGCTCATTTGTTTATGTGTGTGTGCAGTTCTGTGCACTTGTACCACGTGTGGATTCATGTAATCACCACAGCAGTCAAGATACAGAACTGCCCCCATCTCCTCTGTGCGTGATCTCACCTGTGGTTGCACACCACACCCACACCCCATCCCAGATGGCCCCACTCCTAACTCCTGGGACCACTAGTCTCTCCTCTATCTCTGTCATTTTGTCATTTTGAGAATGTTATATAAATAGAATCAGGCAGTATGTGACCTTTTGAGATTGGCTTTCTTCACTCAGCATAATTCCCTGAGATTTACTCAAGTGGTTACACGTATCAGTGGTTCATTCCTTTTTTTTGCTGAATAGTCTTCCATGGTACTTTCTTATGTTCTCAGTGTCTGTAGAATCTATAGTGATAGGCTGCCTGTGATTTCTGATATTGGCCATTTTGTTTTCTTTTTTCCCCCTTGATTAACCTTGCTGGAATTTTACCACTTATTTGAATCTGTGTTGTTTTGTTTTCTATTTCACTGATTTCTGTTCTTTTCTATTTGCGCTTGCTTTGGGTTTCATTCGCCATTTTTTCTAGCTCCTTTAGGTGGAAACTTAGATTTTTAGTTTTATATCCTTTTTCTTTTCTAATGTAAATATTTAAAGCTATAAATTTCCCTCTAAATGCTGCTTCGGCTGTATTCTCACAAATTTTGACATGTTGTGTTTGCATTATCATCCATTTCAAAAATCTATTCTAATTTCCCTTATAATTTTCTCTTTGTCCCATGGATATTTAGAAGTTTGTTGCTTAGTTTGCATACTCTGGGAATTTTCTAGGTATTTTTCTGTTTGTCAGAGAGCATATTTTATGATTTCAGTCTTTTGGAATTCATTGAAACTTCTTCCACTGTCTAGTACGTTGGTGAATGTCCCAGTTGTACTTGAAAAGAATGTATATTCTGTAGTTTGAGATGGAGTGTTCCATAAATGTCATTTAGATCCATGATTTGGTTGTTCATATCCTCCTTATGCTTACTCATTTCTTGTTAGTGAGAGAAGACTGCAACTCTGATTATACATTCATCTGTTTATTTAATTCTGTCAAATTTTGAAGCTTTGATATTTGGAGCATATACTTTTAAGATTTTGTCCTCTTGATTAACTATCCCTCCTTATCTCTAGTAACATTCCTTATCTTGAAGTCTGTTTCGTCTGAAATTAGTATCAGCCAAAGCCAGCTGACTTACTGTTTGTCTTTTTCCATCCTCCTACTTTTTAAAATAGTTTTAAATTACAATAGATATTATCAAGAAAGGTAAATACTTCTTAAGTTAGAGTGCAAAATGAGCACACCTTATTGTTTTAAAGATGTAAAAGCAAGAAAATGGATGTATAACAAATTTATCCAGATTTTGATCACTGTGTAGTGGGGTAAATGCCATTTAAAAATTTAAATAGAAAATTGATTTATAAGTTAGATTACAGAAGATAAAATCAATGTTTAGATCAAACTTTATAAGGAAAAAATATTCTCTACTTTTTTTCCCAACATAATTTGTTTTTTGTAAAAACATTACATCTTAAGACAACTTTAAAAAAAAACAATGACAGAGATCAAGAGCTCCCTAATGTAACCTCTCCACACAATTTTGAATGGAAGGAAAATCAGAATCCTACACATTCTTTGGTATATTGATGGCATTGGTGTTTTGAGTAGGAAATCAACTTTTTTTTTTTTTTGCTGCTGCTGTAAAATCTACACAGTGAGTTTCTTACTCCTTACATGGGTGTCCAAGCAATTTTCTTCTTCCTGAACCATTTTAATATGAGGAAAATTTTGTAAGGTAGTCT
Organism: Rhinolophus hipposideros; assembly: GCF_964194185.1. Classification (NCBI taxonomy): domain Eukaryota; kingdom Metazoa; phylum Chordata; class Mammalia; order Chiroptera; family Rhinolophidae; genus Rhinolophus; species Rhinolophus hipposideros. The sequence goes on from NC_138050.1 coordinate 7,392,622, forward strand.
CATCATCATCTTTAAAATACGGCTCCACAATGTTTTTGTTTGACTTTGTCATGTTTTTCCCCACAAGCATTTGGTTTCTTTGTGGTAGCTGATGTTCCTCTGGGATTAAACTCTGCCAGTAGGACTCATTCTTCATGTGTTGTCTGATCGAACATATTTTATAAGCTAGCCTTTAGATGTTTTTTCTCCATTTGGACTTTTTTCCCCTTTGCTCTTGCTTCATTTCTAAAAGCACATTTTTCCTAACCACCAGGCCATGTCTGTCTCCTCTTCCTAATCTGAACTGACGACCATCTATTTCACTAATACTCGTGTAATGCTGAGAGTATTCTTTTGGATCTATATACTCCACTGAAAATTTTCAAAGGATACTTTGTTTTTGTTATTTTGAAAGAATTTGTTTTGGAAACTACATGGGTTTAATCAACTATCTGGTGTATATAAACTTGGATTATTGGTTATATAATTTTACATCTTTACTTTTTTACTTTCCACAAGTATTTTCCCATGCCATTTAGAAACTTTCACCATCACCATTGTTTGAAGTTGTTTAATATCCTGTTATATTTGCACTGTAATTTATTTCAGCATTTCCTATTGTTGAATAGTGGGGATTTTCCCAATTTTTCACGATATAAAATAACTAGAGAAGGAAATTTTTCTCGTAAGTCTTATATTTGAGATATATTTAATTTCTAGAAATGAGATTACTTGAGGTAAAAGCCATAAAGGCTCTTAATTCATATTGCTAGATGGCTTTCCAGGAACAATTGTTTATATTTATTTTCACAAATGTTTTTCAAAGGCCAGGTTAGTAGAATAGTAAATATTTCCAGAATATTCCCACCACATTTAAGATCTTAGTATAATGCTATAAAATGATTTTCTTAACTTCATTAGAGGCAATGGCATAATAAATTTCATTTTTTAATTATGAAAAGTGTTTTGCTTCACTGCATACACAGAGAGTTCAGTTCTGCAACATTTGTCAAGTATCTATCGTGTGCCAAGCATTTTGCTAGCTAGAGGAGAAATATAACAAAATGGAAAAAATGATTACGACCTGCCAAGAGTTCAGATCCTAGAAGAAGAGAAAGACCCATAATCATCTAAATACTTTATAGAGTAATAAACTGTACATATATAAGGGGAATCTGTAGAGTGCTGATGGAGAATTGAAGAGAGCAGTTATTTGTACCAATGGGTGTAACATTTAAGCTGAGCCTTTAACAGAGTAGACAGTCATTATGTGAAGTAGGAGAGCAGAGGTAACCTCAGGGAGAAATAGCATGTAAGAGCATAATAAACATTATTTAGAATGTTAAGCGTAGCCTGTGTTTCACTATTAAAAACTTAACTCCTAAATTTCCCAATTATTTTGTTCGCCTTCTAGGATACATGTAATTATTATTCTTCATATGGAGTGATTTCTTCTCTGGCAAACACCATTAGTAGAAGAATGGTCTTCAATGCTCTTCTCATTGTCTCCTGTTCTCAATCTGTTATTAATTACATAGATTGATAGAACCAATGATTTCAGTCTCCACTCACATCCAAAGGAACTGGCAGTTTTAAGGAACTGGTTTTTCCTCCACCAGTCATAGGCATCACATACATTTAGCCTTATCATATTTCAAAAATAAAGAGTTCTTAACCAAGACTAATGCCATTCCGTTAGTCTTGAAGCCATGTCAAATGCTGAATCAAATTATGTGGTTTGGTAATGATGGGTGGGGTGGGGTAGTCTTGAGACATTCAGAATACTGCTTTGCCAGTATAAAAATAATTGGTAGAAATATGCAAAAGTGGGTAGTGCTGGGCTATTAAAACTGACCATTAACCGCTTGGTAATTGAATCATAAAGTTTGATCATTTTTTTAAAGACTTGGTGAATGTCTTTTATGAAATTTTGTTTTCATGTTTATTTTAATAGGATGAAAGTTAAAAAACTGCCCATGATTCTAGCTCTACATCTGAAGAGATTTAAATATATGGATCAACTTCATCGATATACAAAACTTTCTTACCGGGTAGTGTTTCCTTTAGAACTTCGTCTCTTTAACACTTCAGGCGATGCAACCAATCCTGATAGAATGTACGACCTTGTTGCTGTTGTGGTTCACTGTGGAAGGTAATGGCCGCCGGGGGGCCGGGGTGGGGCGGGGGGGAGGGGCGTGGGGGGGCGTGGGGGGAGGGGCGTGGGGGCGTGGGGGGAGGGCTGGTGGTGAGAGTCGGCTTAGTGATCAGTGCGCATGCGGCGTGTTCCTGCACAACCGAATGTAGATCTGAGGGTTGAATCCAGTGATTAAGTCCGTTTATTGCAAAATATGTGATCCCGCCCCCTACCAAAAATACTAGAGATTTTTATTTAAACCTTTCATAGAAGCAAATTTGAAAATTATTTTAAAAAATAATGATTAAAAATTATTACAAAGACAAAGAATTTTAATAGTTACCTTTATATAAATAGAATACTGGTTGTATCTCAAAGTAGAGTACTAATTGTTTGATTTTAAAATTGAATGCCAGTTGAAATCAATGTAGCTTGATTTTGGGGGGTAAAGAATACGGAGTATTTTTATCTGTTTTGGTTTTTCTACTTTATAGCACATGAAATTTAGGGCATAGAAGAGTAATACCAATAAACAGTTTATAAAATTAACTTTTCTTTCTTTTTGTTTCAGTGGTCCCAATCGAGGCCATTATATTGCAATAGTTAAGAGTCATGATTTTTGGTTGTTGTTTGATGACGATATTGTAGAAGTAAGTAGTTTCTTCATTTCTTATTTTCCTTCAAAGTCGTGTGTGTGTGTTTTACTCTTCACTTTTTCCTCCCAGCTTCTCATTCATAGAAGACAGGCGATGAATATTACACAAATGTCTTGGTCTTCAGATTTGAATCTAATTCCCACTTCATACTCCCTAACATCCAGTCCCAGTGCTTGAATTGTCAGCTAACGTTTACAATGTTTAGAATAAAACAAGAGAAAGCTTTCAGTGACAGCTAGTTTTTAAATAATATTTTATTATTGAAGAAGTAATTTGTCAAGCTACAGCATACCTATGGTAAATTACATGAATCTTAAGCAGGCACTCAAAGTTTACATGGGCACACATACACGCATAGGCATGCATGCACACAGGCACGCACGCACACAGGCACGCACGCACACAGGCACGCACGCACACCCACACTCAGATCCAGATACAGTACATTTTCAGCACCCCGGCAAGCTCCTTATTCCTCTCCTTGGTCAGCACCCACAGCTTTCCTCACCTCTGTCCACCATCCCCTGGACCCCACTCTGATTTTTATTTATCCTTATGATTAATATTGCCTATGTTTGAGTATAAATGGACTCATCAAGTATGACTTCTTTTGTGTCTGCTTTTTTCACTCATCATTGTATCTGTGAGATTCGTTCTTGCGGCCTGTAGTAGTAGTGGTTCTTCATTGGGGTGTAATTTTCCATTGCATGAATATATCAAGTTAGACACTTGGCTCTTTGTCTCTTGTTGACTATTATGAATAAAGCTGTCTTGATAATCCTTGTACAAGTCTTGCAGGACATACGCACTTATTTTCTTGGGTATATATTAGGTTGGACCATATGAAGTTGCCATATTCATACTATATTTCCCTAAAAATAAGACCTAGCTGGACAATCAGCTCCAATGCGTCTTTTGGAGCAAAAATTAACGTAAGACCTGGTCTTATTTTACTATAATATAAGATCGGGTCTTACATAATATAATATAAGACCGCGTCTTATATTAATTTTTGCTCCAAAAGACGCATTAGAGCTGATTGTCCGGCTAGGTCTTATTTTTTGGGAAACACGGTAGATCCCAAGTAATTGCCAATTAGTGGTTTCATATATTTCAGCCAATACCTAGGAATAGAATTGCTGGATCAAAGGGTAGTTGTATGCTCAGCTTTAGAAGATAATGCTAAACGTTTCCCAACGTGTCTGTATCCTTTTACATTCCCCCATCTATGTATGAGAGCTCCATATTCTCAGCAGCACTTGCTATTATCAGTTTTTTTAATTTAAATCATTCTGGTTGTGCAGAGCTGTTTTATAAATGAGAAAATGAAGGGCATGTTTCTAAGAAATGTCGAAGATTTTACTGGATTTAAGCAGTTCAAGGAACTCATTTATGTACTAATGTTTACATTTTGCCTCACAGAAAATAGATGCACAAGCTATTGAAGAATTCTACGGGTTGACATCAGATATCTCAAAGAACTCTGAGTCTGGTTACATCCTTTTCTATCAGTCTCGGGACTGAGGGGGAACCGTGATGAAGAGATTTCTGCCTCATTTCTTCTCTGGTTATTTTGGAAAGGATCAAGCACTGATTTTTCAAGAAAAGAGAAATGCAGGAAGCTCAGGGGGCAGTAGCACACTTTGCACACAATAAAGCAAAGACTGTGGATTAACAAGCTCTTCCTATCATGGTAGTTGATTTATTTGCTCAGGTATCACGCTGTCTGTGCAGTTCCATACAACAAGGAAGTGAAATCAGAGATAGCAGCTCCTCTTGCAAAACAGCCTTCCAGTAATTGACATGCATTTGCTCTTTATTAATGGCACCAATAATGATTTGAACTCCTGGGGGTGCAGCAGAAAGAAGAGGAATCTTTGCCGGGTGATACTGATAATTTAAGGAGATGATAGTGAACACACTGCGTCAATTTGCCTGGGTTGAATTATGTATAGAAAGAATGTTTGGTGGTCTTTTCAAGCATAAACCAGAAATACTTTTGGGCCCAACACTTGCAGTTGCCTTCCTGATGATAATAAAAACTAACAGATGCTAGAATCCAGTGCCAGGAAGACAAATATGTTTTGCTTCTCTGAAGAAGCTTTTAATAATATACAGTATATGTATATGTAGGGAACAATTGGTCAAAGGTGGCTTTTTGTTTCCCCGAGGGGAAAGACTGGCTTTGTAATTATAATTTTTTTCCTTATTTATTTTACTTAAAACTTTTCGAGTCTAAGTATTGTATGAAGTGCCCATGATTCTGTCAGTAAATTGGAGCGTATTTTTACTACTTTTTGTCAGTTTAACTAGTCCTTTTGTTTGTTTCTATTTTTAAGGTGAATTTTAAACTATTTTAAATCAGTAAGATACCTTAAGAAAAATTGCAATGAGAGGAGGTAAATATTCTTTTTCAGGAGGAACTGATATCTCTGGCTAAATATTTGTCCTTTTGTTATAGCTCATAAATCAGTTAATTTCATTCAGCTTTAATTTCAGTAAAATAAGAAACTATTAAAAATTCCCTATGGTTGTTGGAATGATCAAAGAAATTCTGGTGTGGTGCTGGTATACCAGTCTTTAGAATTCTTAAATACTCTAATGTTTCAAGTTGAGGCCATATTTGGAAAATTTATGTCATAGTGATTATGTTATTTTCAAGTGTCATTCTTTACCTTGGAAAGAAGTCATCGTTCATCGTAACCCCAGCAGCCTGGGTAGCTTGCTAACAAGCCCTTTGAAGATCAAATTTTAATGAAGTAGACCAGGAATATCCAAGCAGGTCCTTTTCCCTCCCTTCCCCGCCTTTACAAATCTTGCTGGAAGAGTGTTTGGAAATTAAACTTTGTTTGTTAAGACTCGTGTTGGGAGTTTTAAGAAGTAATATATGTCATGTAATGGGTGTAAATTATCACCGTTGACACTTTTCCATGTATCAGTAAGTTCTCTGACAGTGGCTGAAAGTCACTTGCAGAAAATAATTGAATATATATTCAGAATAATAGCAATCAGGCTGTGGATGTTCTTTATCAAAGTCTTTTCAGGCAGTAGTCTTCTTTTTAATTGCTGTAATTTTCTAAACTTATTTTACTAATACTGTTGAAGATGAAAAACAACAAAAAAGAATGTTTTTGTCTGCTGCTATTCTTAACATTTATTATTTGTATCTTTTAGCTCAGGAAATGACTTCACCTATTCGTTCCATGACCATATTTTGAACAGGGTCATTTAGCTAATTGGGCTATTTAACAGATGTGCTGGGAGAAAATCATGACGTATTTTGACAAATTGCTTTTTAAGGTATAGTTTCTAAAATCAGGGTAACCTGGTTGGAATTGTTCTGTACAAATTACATAGCCTGCCTGATCTACCAACATTGCACAGAGAATCACAACCAAGAATGTGGGAAGGTCATAGCAGTGGACCTGGATACATTTTTTATTTTGAGGGCTTAAACCAAATTGTCTTGGAATTTAAAGCTGTATTTCTGTAGCTTTCAGTACAGAGGAGAGGAAAGTGAAGCTGAGTAAGTTTTTACATGAGTCAGGCCACAGCATGTATAAGAAAGATAGATGAAGTCATTTGCCTAAAGGTACAGTGTTGGAATACTATGTTGTGTTTGTTATTACATTGTGCATTTTAAAACCACAGTAAAAGCCGAGGATACATTTCATAGTAGAGCAAGCTATAGCATTTTTATTGAGTTCCATGGTAGTCACACACTGTTCACATCTACACCATATTTAATAGTATGGTTGGTCAGGGGAGGGACTCTGGGGTGATGGTTCTCAATTTACATGTACTGAGTGCAGCTGCATCTAAGTAAAATGTTTGGAAGCTTATCAGAAACTCAGTCTACTTTAAAAACATATCGGGTTAGGGTTGGGGGGAGAATGCGGATGTAGTAAGAAGAGGGACCCATGCAGAAAGCATTGTGAGGCTGTCTGTTGGTTGGCTGGGATTGAAATGAGGGGCGGGTTTAAGTTGTAAATGGTGGCTGATTGCTATCTATGTACATGTTTGTTGGGATGGCTGTCCCATATTTTGTATATTGGAATAAAAGTTTCTATAAATTATCATAACTAAAAGTAAATATTCTAAATTAAGTCTCACTTCTGAGTCATACGACTTCTGTCTTAGAAACTTTACCTTTAGAAGAATTCTTAAGACAGGAGCCGTGTGACTTCAAGAAAAGGGAAAAAAGGACGTGTAATATATGGGTCTTGTTGCCTCTAACCATCAGTATAGGGTTTTTTCTTTCCTTGATGGCGGTAGAAAGACCTCATTTTCATAACATACTACTCTTGATACTTTCTTTAGAGATACTTTTCATTAAAGATTCTCTCATGAGGTATTTAACTGGGAGCTGGGAGGCTAAGGCGCTCAGGTCCTGGCTCTTCAGTGAATTTAACTGTGTGACCTTGGGCAAGTCACTTAACCTCTGTGCTTCAGTCTCCCTATCTTGTAAAATGGGAGTAATACCTACCTCACAGGGTTGTTGTGGGGATTAATTAGATATAATGTCTGTAAAGCATCTAAGATTCTTGAAGAAGGCGCTATCTAAATACAAAATAATATCTATTAAAGTTGGTTTATTTGTGCCTGTGGGTTTTAAGTGTGTTTTTTTCCTTTTTGCCTAAAACGTCTTTGCCAATTAGAAGTACACACTTTGGAAATTGTCTAACTGCTTTTGCTCCAAAGTCACTACTTTTGTTATCCAGAGAGATTTCCCCAGAACAGCATTCCATGACTGTAAGACAGCATTTATATGTACTCATTTTTAATCAGGACATGCCTGGCATTTGTTTTTATGGAGTAGAATCGTCTTTCCAAAAATCCCAAGTTTAAACATTTAAATTTAGAATCATAGAAGGGCGAGATACCTTAAAAGTCACTATTCCTGGCACCCCTTCTTTCCAGTATAGTAATTGCTCCTATAAAATCTGTAACATGATTATTTCAACCTGTGCTTGAGTACTTGTCGCCTGTCCCATTATCGAGGAACTTGAATGGTTATCTGTGTCACCATTATATGTAATCCATTCTTCACCTCTTGAGAGCCCTCTTCTGGAAGCACTCTTGGTTATCCATATGTTTGAAAGAATGTTCTTAGGAGCAATATAGTAGCAGGTGAACTGGACTAGTCAGTGGGGACCTAAGATTGCATTTTCTTTTCTAAGCATCTGTATTACACACTTCATACTGAACTTTTATGAACGGAATTTTCTATGTTCAAGAGAGTTTTTCATGAACTGTTGAAAAGCTGGCCTCTTGTTTTTTCAAGTTCCCTTGTTATCTGATACCTGTGTATGTACTTTAAAACTTTTCCACCGCTCTTCATTTATGTTTTTTTTAAGATAACCTACTACCTTTGTCTCAGAGCTGCTAAAATAACAACCCATCATTCTTGAGTTGACAGTGCAATAGGCCCTACACTTAGCATTTCACTTTTTAAAAAAATGTTAATTTTGACAGCAACCTCTATGAGGTAGTGATACCCTCATTTTACAAACGAGGAAACTAAAGCTCTTCAGAGGTTAATTTCCCCAAAGTCACTCAGCTGGAAAGTAGCAGATCAGGTTTCAAGATAGGTATGACCTCATTGCCAGGTTCCTAACCATGGCTGTCATTATCAAAAGATTCTTTTTATTGTGAAAAATAACAAATAACATAATATGTACCATTTTAACCGTTTTTAAAAGTATAATTAAGTGATGCTGAATTACTTTCCCAAACTGTATACCATTAAATAATAAATTGCATTCTTCCCTCTTCCCCCTCCCCCAGCCTCTAGTTACCCCCTTTCTACTTGCTATCTTTTATTTTGTGTGGGGAAGGGGAATAGGACTTTATTGGGGAACAGTGTGTAGTTCCAGGTCTTTTTCCAAGTCAAGTTGTTGTCCTTTCAGTCTTAGTTGTGGAGGGCGCAGCTCAGCTCCAGGTCCAGTTGCCGTTCTTAGTTACAAGGGGTGCAGCCCACCATCCCTTGTGGGAGTCGAGTCGAACCTGCAACCTTGTGGTTGAGAGCCCACTGGCCCATGTGGGAATCCAACTGGCAGCCTTCTGTGTTAGGAGCATGGAGCTCCAACCTCCTGAGCCACCAGGTTGGCCCCTCTACTTGCTATCGTTATGAATTTGACCTCATATACACGGAATTATACAATATGTGTCCTCTTGTGTCTGGCTTATTTCACTTAATGTTTTCAAGGTGGGTCCATGTGATAGCCTGTGTTAGAATTTCCTTCTTAAGACAGATAATGTCCCATTGTGTGTATAGACCACATTTTGTCCATTCGTCTCTTGATGGACAATTGGGTTGCTTCCACCTTTTGGCTATTGTGAGTAATGCTGCGGTGAACTTGGGTGTGCAAGTATCAGTTTGAGTCCCTGATTTCAGTTCTTTTAGGTATATACTAGGAATTGCTAAATCATATGATAATTCTGTTTAACTCTGAGGAACTGCCATACTGTTTTCCACTAAAGCTGCACCATTTTACGTTTGCATCAGCCATGTACCAGGGTTCCAGTTTCTGCATGTCCTTGTCAACACTTGATACTTTCTGTGGGTTTTTTTGTTGGTGGTGGGCAGGGGGGAAGGGTAGTGGCTATCCTGACTGGTAAAAGGGTATTTCATTTTGGTTTTGGTTTGCATTTCCTGATGATTAGTTTATCGAGCATCCTTTCATGTGCTTATTGGCCATTTGTATATATTCTTTGGAGAACGGTCTTAAGTCCTTCGTCCATTTTTAAAAATTGGGTTGTTTATTTGTTGTTGAATTGTAGGGGTTCTTTATACATCCCATTTCGAAAGGTACATGATTTGCAAATACTTTCTCCCGTTCTGGGAGTTGTCTTTTTACTCTTTTATGGATATTATCCTTTGATGCCCAAAAGTTTTTAATTTTGGTACAGGCCAGTTTACCTATTTTTCATTTTGTTGTCTATGCTTTTGGTGTCATATCCAAGAAATCATCAAATCCAGTATCATGAAGCTTTCCTTCTATGTTCTTTTAAACTTTATAGTTTTAGCTCTTACATTTAGGTCTTCGATCCATTTTGAGTTAATTTTTGTCTGTGGAGTAGGTAGGAGTCCAGCGTCATTATTTTGTATGTGGGTATCCAGTTTTCCCCGCATTGTTTGTAAGACTGTTCTTTCCCCATTGAATATTCTTGGAATGCTTATCAAAAATCAATTGGCCGTATGTACAAGGGTTTATTTCTGGGCTGTATTCTGTTCCATTGGTTTATATGTCTGTTTTTATGCTAGTACCACAGTGTTTTTATTACTGTATCTTTGTAATAAATTTTGAAATCAGGAAGTGTGAAGCCTCAAAATTTTTGTTCTATTTCAAGATTATTTTGGCTATTGATGGTCCCTTAAGATTTCATATGAATTTTAGAATTGGATTTTTTGGTTTATGCAAAAGTTACTGTTGGAATTGTGATAGGGATTGCATTGAATCTGTAGGTGCCTTTGGGTTATATTATCATCTTAACAATATTAAGTCTTCCGATCCATAACCACAGCATGTCTTTTCGTATGTTTATATTATCTTTCATTTCTTCTTGGTTAAGTTTATTCCTAAATATTGTATTTTTTTTAATGCTATTGTAAATGGGATTGTTTTCTTCATTTTCTTTTTTGGCTTGTTCTTTGTTAGTGTATAGAAGCAGAACTGATTTTTGTATATTGATTTTGCCTCCTGCATCTTTGCCGAAATTGTTTATTCTAGCAGTTTTTGGTGGAATCCTTAGGAGTTTTGTGCACATAAGAGTATGTCATATACAAAGAGAGCTAATTTTACTTCTACCTTTTCCAGATTTGGATGATTTTTATTTCTCTTTCGTGCTTCATTGCTCTGGCTAGAACTTCCAATACTGCACTGAATAAAAGTGGTTAAATCAGGTATCCTTGCCTTGTTTCTTATCTGAGAGGGGAAGCTTTCAATTTTTCACCAGGAAGCTGTGGGGTTTTTGTGTATGACCTTTATTATGTTAATAGAAACTTCCCTCTAGTTAGAGTGTTTTTGTCAAGAAAAGGTGCTAGATTTTGTCAAATGTTTTTTCCGTATATTTGAAATAATCAGATTTTTGCTTCATTTTATTAATGAGGTATATTATGATTGCTTTTCATATATTGAACCATCCTTGCATTCTGGCAATCTCATTTGGTTATGGTGTATAATCCTTTTAATACGCTGCTGAATTTGATTTGTTAGTATTTTGTTGATTTTTACATGAATATTAATAAGAGATACTGATTTGTAGTTTTCTTGTAGTGTCTTTGGCCTTATAGAATGAGTTAGGAGGTGTTCCCTCCTTTGCAACTTTTTGGAAGAGTTTGAGATTATCAAAAGATTTTTACAAATAATCAATACTTGCATGCTCACTGTAAGTCATTATTAAGGAAGTTGAAGGCATAGTCTTTGTTCTGGAGGGATTTATCTTCTAAGATGAGTTACAGGAAACAGGGTGCCTAGGAAAATCAGCTGTATACTTAAACACATGCATACTCGTAGCTCTACAGATTAGGTAGAGAAATGTGTTGTTGACATCCACAGAGATGCAGTCAGATTACTAGGCCCAAAGAGGTCAAAAACAGTCAAAGGGACTGGGAATGCTAAGGAGAATAGGAATTTAAGAACATTCACTTATGCTAGTGTTTGATAGTAGAATTTCTTAATTGGCTTCAAAGTATTTATTTTTCCCCCTTGTGTCCCTAAGGAAAGGCTCTGTATTACTCTCAGGAATTCTCACTGAAGCAGCCACTGTGAACCCCTGATTCCTGAGGAAATGAGCTCACTCCGTTTTGCATCAGATACGACTTATAATTCACCTTAATAATTGGTTCCCTTCTTAAATGTCCTCACCTGTTGTCAATACGTTGCCCTATAATTAAAGTCTGGTGTAACAATTAAAACTTCATACCTCTTAATTGTTTTCAAAGAAGCAAAACTCTTACGATCAAGACATATAGTCCCACTATACTAATTGGCTGAGTCATTCCCCAATCTGGATGATTAGCAGAATCACAGGGGAAATTCTACAAATGTTCAGATTCCTGAGATTCATCCCTAAAGATTTTGATTCACTGGAGATGAGAAATCGAGCTTTCAGTAGCTTCCAGGGGATGCTGATCATCCGGGGTAGAGACTTCCTGGGTTAAAATTTACCTGAAGTTCTATAGTATTGTTTTTCTATAAGGCCCTGCTAATGTGGAGTTGACCTGATGTGAGCGTTGTCCCAAAACCAAGTTATTTAAGGAATGGTCCTGGGAAACAGGGCTGGGGGTGGAGGATAGAAAATTTGTCTTTACATAGAGCATTGGAAGGGTTGCCATCTGGAGCGTGTTTTGCTTCTAGGGTTGAATTGGGATGGAGATGGGGAAAGGGCACAGCGGCCATGGTAAGTGCAAGGAAAAGCTTTCTGGTTGTTCAGCAGTGAGAGAGGCTGACATGCTAAGGATGAACTGTGAAGCCGATGCCATTTGGCCATTTGTAGGTGGGGTTCGTAGACCAGCTAGGAGGGTGTGTTAGACAAGCCTAAGCTTTTTCCCAGATGAGGCAGGGAAGACTGAGCGTAGACGGCAAAACTGGTATATGTCAAGCCCTCTTTTCTATTCCAGGACCCACATTTCTACATCCCACTGCCCTTCATCCTTTACAATAGTTGAGCATAAAGTGCTGTCGTTTACTATGGGAAGGTTTGAAATTGTCATTAGGTCATCACCAGTCCCTGACTTTGGAGGTGAGTTGAACAAAACACACCAATCTCAAGATCCCGAAAGTGGCAGAAATGGAGTTTCTATTGCCTTGAGTTGGAGTAGGCGAGATGGCCTTGGGTGATTATACCCTATGTAAATAAAGCACTTTCCACCATTGTTCAGAAACACTTCGCTTTGAAGAACATTCAGGTTCTTTCAATTTAGGAACCTCTGAACTGTGGCCAACTTAATAGGAAACATTAAAAAGTAATTAGGATGTAACCTACTCACCTGGCACGTTTGTGCTATTAGTAACACTCCCAGTGGATCCTAGGAAGTGCATGTTGGGTCATTTATGAGTAAGATTGCGAAGAATAAAACAATTCTGATTTTACAGTGCTCAGCCATGTCATTACGAAGCCTGTCCATTCGCTGCAAAGCCCAGAGCAAGACAGTTGTGCCATATGGTCTGCACATTTTGGGGATGATAAAGGCAGTGATTCGTTTTGTTTTCAACCTATTTGTTGAAACTTGTTTGCTAGTACCGTCAGTTAGAAACCATTTTACACATTTTAGGCTACAAAACCGAGTCTTTTCTTGGTTGTACTTACTGGTTAGTTTTTCATAACCTGCCAGAATTTTGCACTTATTTTAAGGGGAAAAAAAGTAATAGAATGATGAGGAGGGTGGACTTATAAAATTGCATGTCAGTGGATTGGATTATTAGATGTAATAATGGAAGCTTTGGAAAATACAACTACAGGTAAGCATCTTACCCATCTCTCCAGTAGTACATATATTTGTCATTCCAAAAGTCTTATCAATTGTTGCGCTCTGTTCAGCAGATGCATTTTAAACATTTCTCGTGGACACAAAGTCAATGTAGTGTCAGGATTTTTGCACATTATTTATAGTCTTTTTTTTACTGTATATTAAACTATTGATTACAACTGGTTTGGAATTACATGAATTTATCGTACTGAACATAGTTACAAACTGAAATAAGCTTCATGGTCCTGTGCTGAAGCAGGCAGGGCCGTGGAGATTTGTACTTTTAGAAGCTAATCCTGGGCTGTGGTGTGGAGTGGGGTTTAGAGGGGCCAGAGTGGGTGTGATGAGACCTCAGGATCACAAGACTTGGCAGTGGACTCTGTGCGGGGGACGACGGAAGGGGTTTGCAGAAGGGTCCCTGGGTTTCTCTGGCTTGCACAGTTAGGGGCAGAGAAGCCTTTTGCTGAGAACCCAGGAAGAGATTCAGGTTTGGGGGTTCGATCATAGTCTTCCATGGTTTGATGTACCAGAGATGGTGTACAAGCGTTTGCATTTAAACAGACATTGCCTGGCCTTTTGGGGCGGTCTAGCCATCATGGCACGTAATAATTGGAATTCACATGCTCGGGGTATACCTATCAGCCTCTCCCACATGCCCCAAGTGCCAAACTTTGACATTAGTACTTGTGCTTGTGTAGAGTCGAAATGGCCGTTGTGCTTCTGAGAGAATTACTGTGGCAGACTCACAGATGTGTTGAAGTCTGCAGTGACTTGGAAGCAGTTAATAGCTGAGGACAGAGTGATAGAATTAGCAGCGTCGTGTTGAAGAATGTTGGGTACCTTTTGGAAGTTTCTACTGGAAATGTGCAGCCTTTCAGTCCCGGCGGGTGGGCGATGGCTCACCGGTATCGGTTACTCTCCAGCGGGGTTGCCTTGTTGGAGGTCTCTTCGACAACGTCACGTTTCTGATAGAGGTCTCTAGGCAGCTCTCCCAGCACCATTCTAGATCAGAACGGGATCACTTGGTGACCATAATGCTTATTGCTTTCTCCTTTGTCACGCTAATCATACACACTTTAAGTAGACAGTGAGCCGGCCTTCATAGCCTCGGGACCTGAGCAAGTTGAGTGGCCCCCGTAAGTCCCTGTAAGCCCACGTTCCTCATTTATAAAATGGCAAATAGGCACCATCTTGTAGGAATGTTGTGAAGCTGAATTGAGGTGCATGTAAGATACACCTAGTACAATCAGTTGATGGCAACAGTTCCTCAAATAGTGTCCAGAAACAGGCTGAAACCCAACGCTAATTTCTCAGATATTCATTGGATAGGTATTTGGTACCTATTGGATAGCATGCCATTATAGTGAAAAGCATCATAGCAGTTGTTGCAGGGGATGTAAAGATGACTAAGAAGATTGCTGTTCTCATGGAGCTTACAATGTAGAAATGCTCATTTAAAAAAACCCAAACAGATTTGGAAGCAGCTGGTAACCACAAGATGGCCTCAGGGTTTTTTTGAAAATTAATTTGGGGAAGGTATTCAATAATGTTGTAAAGATTTTGTTGGGTATCCGATGGACATGCGTCCTATTTGGGAGACCACCTCAGGGATACTGTGGATACCTGATCATGGCATTGTACACCAGAAGCTAAACATTAATGAATGCCAACTATAATTTTATATATATAATGTGATGGTTCAGTGTGAGGTCGGAGGGATAGTGGATGGGGGGAGGGGGGTTCACAGTGTGAGGGATATAAATGATGAACGTCTAAGTATAAAAAAAAAAAAAAAAAAGCAAAGTATGAATAATGTTCTTTGGGTTCAGAAGGAGTTCTTGGAGGAACCTATGTTAGGATTGCAGGCTCTAGAGGCAGACCACCTTCCCATCCCAGGTAATGTTAGCCATTATATATTTAGTTCATAGGTGATGAGTGCCAACTGTGTACTAGTTACCAAGAACACACGAATGAATAAGACCTCGTATGTGCAGTTCAGTGAAGGAAACAGACAAATCAATAATCAGTTGGCAATGATACAGAATGTTGAGAGCCATGATGGGAACAAATAAGATAATGTGGGAATAGAGGAAGAGTATCTAAATCGTTGCTGTGCGGGGAAGGCCCCTCAGAGGAAATATCGTTTGAGCAGAGCTTTCAAGGAGAGGTTAGGGTTACATAGATCAAGC
Organism: Rhinolophus hipposideros; assembly: GCF_964194185.1. Lineage (NCBI taxonomy): Eukaryota > Metazoa > Chordata > Mammalia > Chiroptera > Rhinolophidae > Rhinolophus > Rhinolophus hipposideros. The sequence goes on from NC_138050.1 coordinate 7,408,054, forward strand.
AAAGGGATGAGATGGGGGTTCCAGGTATAAAAGGGGTATGTGAGAAGGCAGTGACACAGAGGAGCGTTACAAATTTGGAGGTGTACAGGTTTATGGCTAGAGCAAAGAGTACATTTACAACATGAGGCAAGAAAGGTAGGTAAGGTGCTAATTCCAAGAGGCCTAATTGATCAAGCTAAGGAGCTTGGATTTTCCTGGAATGAGCATAGGGAATTTTTGATGGGTTTTAAGCAGATGACTAATTTCTCAGAATGATGCTTGGTAGCAGTATGGAAGTATATTCCTCCTGCCTGGAAGAGGAAGACCAATGAGTAGATTGTAGTAATCCAGTGGAGAAGATGTAACAGCCCAGACAAGGTAATGGAGGGAGGAGGGGTTGGGATACGAGATACTGAGGTTGATTCTACGGGACTTGCAGTAAGAATTAGCTACAGAAGTCAGCAGGAGGAAGGACTGCACTCTGCCCCCAGATATTGGTGTTCTTCAGGGTTCTCTTCCAGGCCACGTGCACTCTCCTCTCCACTCTTCTAGGGACCACCACGTCCACTCCCATAGCTTCAGTCTCCCGATGCCAGTGACTGCCAGGGCTTTACCTGTAGCCCAGAGGCCTCGAGTTCCTGTCCCTTATAGCCAGCTGTGTCTCCTGGGCAGCTCCACCCAGAGGTTCCACAGACACCTCAAACCAAATTGCTGAACCCTTTCCTGCTCCCACACCTGCCCACTCTTCCTGCAGTGTTCCCTGACTCCATCATGACGCCATCCTTGACCCATGTGCACAGTCGGAAGCTGCCAGTAGTGCTCCATTCCTTTATCCTCATCCTGCACATGCGTTCAGACACCAGGTCCCAGGACTCACTTCTAACGCTCTCCTGAGCCCTGTCTCCTTTTTGATATCTAGTCCGTGCCCTGGTCAGCTGCCATCACCTGGTACTTCCTGTCAGCCTTTCAGCCTCCAGTCTTAGCCTGCGGAAGTCCATTCTCCACAGTGAAATCTGACGACTCTAAAGTGCACACATTTATTGAATAAATGCCAAAGAACTCACCTGCTTAAAACACTTCAATAAGTCCATGTTCCTCAGGATAATATCCAACGTCTTTAACAAGGTCTCTAGTAATTTGGCTCTTACCACACCTTTATCTTATTGTTGCCACCACCTTCCCTCTACACACACACCCCCCTCCACAATTTAGGCTCCTCCCATCTAAATTACTCCCTAGAACATACCATTTGAGTCCCTTTCTGCTCCATCCACTTGCACATGCTGTTTCTCCTGCCTGTAAGACTCCCACCCCACTCCCCAACTTTATCTTGAAAACTCACAACCGTCCGTCAGGTCTCAATTTACATCACCACCTCAAGGAAGTTGTTCCTGCCCTTCCAAAGTCAGGTTTCCTTCCCCTCCCAAGTGTTTCCATAGCCCCCAGAACTTCCTGCATTACAGCATGTCCACACTAGAGGGTAACTGCTTGTTTACCTGTCTACCAGCTGACGGCCCCCCCACGCCACTACCCTCCTCGCCTGGGAGATGTGTCCCATCTTTTTCACAGGTGCCTAATGACTAGCGAATGAATGACTGAGTGGATGAATGGCCTTCCTAATATCTGGCTTGGGTGGCTAGTTAGGTGGCGAATGGCACCCCCACTTAGAAGACGGAGGAGGAATTAATTTGGGGGGGTGATAATGTTTTGATTTTGAACTTGTTGAGCTCAAGGTGCCGTCTCTCCCATGTGCTGACACCCCACTTGAACTTGTCGCTCTTGGGGGGCCTCTGGTTTCATTGATCAGCCTGCCCAGGACCGGATCGTTTTAATACTGTGGTCCATGCCGTAGCCTCACCTTAAGTGAAAAATAATACAACCATACAAGGGTGTTTACAGTTTTTTTTGTCTGACTGTTGTAATGCACGTCAGAAAGGAGTGTATAGGCATTGATTTGTTTTTCTCAGAACAGTATCAGCATCCTGTGGAACCCACACGGCCCCAAGATTTCAGCTTGAGAAATAGTAAACTTGTACCATGTTGCTTCGAGCAGCACTAGAAGGTCTGGTGTTGACCCTGGAGGCACTGAGACCCACATCTCGTTTACTGAGCACATACCATGTGCCAGGTAGTGTGCCCATGCTTTTAGCTACATCATCTCATTAATCCTTACCTCTACTCTTGGAGTAGGTATTATTTATGATCTCTGTTTTTCTGGGTCAGAGAGGTTCAGGGATTGTTATAATGAGTGTCTAAAACGTACCAAGCGACGTGCTCTGTGCCGAGGATGAGAAGATACTTCTGCCCATAATCCTCTGCTCCACTCAAATTGGATTGCTTGACGTGTCCCAGATAATAAAAGCACAGCTAATATTTATGGAGCACTTCTCTGTGCAGTAGCCAGGCTTAGCACTTAGCACGCATGGTCTCATTCTACCCTCCCGTCACTGGGCGGTTCCCTCCTATGGAAACTAGCTTGTCCCTCAGTGCTGTGGGAGAAAGTTGGACAGATCGCGTCTCACTTTACAGGGGAGGAAGTGAAGAGGGGGAGGGTTAACTCACTCGCTGGCAAAGTCGCACTGCTAACAAAGTGGCGAGCCTGGAATTTGGACCCTGGAGAACCTGGGCTGGAAGGTCATAGCCGGCACAGCAGACCACACCCTGGGTGTTGAGATTTTCTGCCTTTTCTCTGCCCTTATTTCTCGTGCCTCCTTCAAGGCCCACCTGAAACACTGGCCACTGCAGGAAGCCATCCAGATTGCTCAGTTGGTGTGCTGTCGCTTGCTTTCATCTCCCCTGGCCTGCCGTGCTTGGTAGCTATGCACTTGGCCTAGCCAGGCTACCAGATTTCAACCTCCCTTAGGGCCGGGGCCACAGCTGGCGCCTCCCTGGCAGCACGGGGCCTGTGCCCTGCAGACAGCGGGGGTATTTATTGAATGTATTGAGCTGCCTCTCTAGGGGCCAAACCCAAGACCTTATGCGGGGAGAAGAGTCAGGCAAAGACAGGAGCCCCCATTCTGGGCAGACGGGGACCTCTTTTAAGCGACTCTTAGTAAGTGGTACAGAGAACAGAGTATGAGGCTTCAGAACAGACAGAACGGGCATGAAAATTGGTTCCACCACTTGTTAGCTGTGTGCTCTCTGGAGCTCAGTGTCTTCCCTTGGGAACTGTTGTGAGATTGCTATAACGCAATAAATGTATGAAAAGTCCTGAGGACATGCCACCCCTGCTCCCACCTCCCTCATTTACTCAGCAAATAGTTATGAACCTCCCACAAAACTTGAGGCACTGTGCTAAACATTGTCTGTATCAGTGGGTTCTATGGAATGGTATTTCAGGGTTCAGGCTGGGAGTACCCCAAGAGCACCAAGATGAAGAGGTCGTCACAAACGTGTCGAGCTGAATGAAGTGTCTGTGATGTATGAGGTCCTCCCTGCACCCACACCGGATGTCATCCCGCAGTGCAGGGTTCAGTGTTGACCCTCATGCTCCAGTTTATAAAACGGCATTACCTTCACGGGCCGCATGTGAGTTCATCAGAGGCCCGCGTAAGGTGGTGTTTGCATAACTCAGCCCAGCTCTGTGGTTTCCCAGCAGCTGTCATGGAGCCCGGAGCTGGTGGGCCGACCCTCTGATGACTCAGTAAGAGGGTCATCCATCTGGGGTGTGCGCTTTTAGGGTAATGCCATGGGGTCTTTATACCCCAAGACTGACTTCTACAATTAGAGGAAATGTCCACTTGGATATTTTATGCACCGAATTCCACCGTGCTACGCATTAATCTTGTCAGATTCAGGCGCTGCAGTCAGTCTCCAGAATCAGGGTTGGAGTGAGTTTAATGGGGGAAGTGATTGTTTTCTCAAGAATTAAAATAAACAGAAGACGGTTATTACATAATCAATAATGTTGGCTTGATTAAGTACACAAATGTAGTTCAGCTCAAAATTACCCTCTAGTTTGTTGTTCTGCAAGATTAGATTATGGTAATAAACGAGTTGAGCCTCCTGAACACAGACAGTTACCCTCGTTTCAGCAGCGTCTGGCGGAGCAGTCTTCCCAGCCTGGATTTTCTATGGACAGAATTTTGGAAAAAAGCATTGTTAACTCGAACATTCGAATCCTAGTTCCTACGTTCATTCATGGCTCAGAGACAACATGGCGCCATGGGGAAAGCTTGGACTTTGGAATCAGATGTGGAGCGAGATGTGGCTTCTTTACGTAACCAGTTGTGTGGGTTTGGGTCTAGTTACTGAAGCTTTCTGAGTCTTTTACTTAGCTATGAAATAAAACACTTTAAAATGGGAATAGCAATATCTACATTACCGGGGTTGTTTTTAGGTTTTCAGACTCTATGTAAAATTATATAATCTAGTGCTTGACACGTATTCGGCCCTCAGTATATGGTAACTAGTACTGTTACAAATGCTGAGTTCAGTACAAATCAGAAGACTATTCACATGGATTCCAGAATCCGAGAGCTCCGTCTTCATCTTGGAAAGAGAGATACACAACGCCAGTGGTTCTCAGCCCCAGTGGCTCATTAGAATCTCCTGGAGAACTTTTTAGAACAACCACTGTCCCAGCCTCGCTTCCAAAGATTCTGCTTTTAACTGACCTGGGCTTGAGCTGGTGTCCATGTTCTTTTGGACACAGAACCCATGCAGTGCTCAGGCTGGGAACCGCTGCTCTGTGTCCCCAGCTGGGATGGGAGGACAGATGTCGGGAAGCCTTGCAAACTGTTTACTCTGGTGTCTGGCCTTTAGCCTCTCAAGTTCAAAAACTATCTCGTCAGAAACCTCGACGTGAATGATCTCAGAGAGATGGTCACATGCTGAGAGAGGAATGGAGAGGCCTGAGTGTCATCTCATTAATTTATAATGAAAAACATACATGATGAATTGACCGAGTATGGGCACTGGCCTGAATGGCACCTGTTAAGCAAAGTCCAAAGGAAGCCAAATAATGAGCGACGACTCAGAACAGAGGACGTGGTTACATTGTTTGAATGTCGCTTGAAATCTGGTCTGAGCTCATGAAGGGCATGTGCCCTCAGGCAGCTGGGATGCACCGATCCTCCTACCCAAGTCCCTGGTCACCTGTGAACAGAGTCTCTGTGGCATGTTTAGGGTTCGCACTAGAGCAACCCTTCCTGTGTGTATCAGGGTTTCCCTTGCATGTCGCCATGATCAGATAATTCAGAAATGGACTCCACAATGTGAGTCAAAACATTAGAACTAGCTCACATCTTTATCTAACAAAAGGACTTGCCAGTGCATAGGATGGGGAGGGTCTGAACCTTAGCTCTGGTTGGATGAAAGCAAGTGTTATAAACATCTTTCTGGGTGCCCAGAAGGAAAGGATCTCGGTCTTGACCTTCATCCTTCTCATTCCAAAGGAGGATTTGAAAGCTGCCTTGAAGCTCTAGGGCCATGAACACTTCCCTGTAAGATCATAAGCATTTAATTTTGCTTTTAGAGCTCGTCACCCATCCCTCAGTTGCCTAGCCTGTCCAGACTGAGGTGCAGCATGGCAGACCACAACTCAGCAGAGAGAAGTGGCTGGGCTTCTGAAGCCCGTTCGCCTGAGAAGGAGGGAGGATGATAATATGCCGTGACCAGTGTGTGTGAATCACCCCACATGCCAGGACCCAGCAGTGGGGCCATTCGGAAGAGGGTCTCAGTCAGTGACAGGATGGAGAGCATTGTTGGGACAAGACCCATAGCCGAGGCCAAAGGTCTCCCTCCATCAGCACACAGGTGACAAATGAACAGAAGACAAGGGAGATTGAGACATCTGGGTGGTATCAAATGTTACCAAGTGAGGAATGCAAGAGTTAAAAGTTTCACTCTGGGTTCAGATATCTGGGTTCAGATATCTGGGTTCAGATATCTGTCTTTAAAAATATCTGAAGGAATTAATCTACTTAGGATGTAAAGGACCGTGAAAGAATTGAGAATGACTCTTCAGTCATTCTTACTAGAGAATGATTAGAGAATGACTAGAGAACTAAGAGAATGACTAGAAAACTAGACTAGAGAATGACTAGAGAACTAAGTCCAGTTTACTAACTAACGACATAGGATAATTCTGTTTATCGAAACCCAACATTTATTATGGCTCTTCTACTAACTTTAGTCCCTTTTTATGGAGGATGTTTCCTTGGCCAGGAGGAGCAGAAGGACATTTTTGGCCTAGATTCTGTTTGGATCCTTGTTGTATTTAGCTGACCTGATTTTGCCTTTTCTGTTATCTTCTGTGGGGTCTGTATGGTTCCCACCAGAACGTGTGTGTGTTAGTGTCAGGGATGTGTGTATCATAGTGGTCCCTGCTTGTCTGTGGGCTCACTTTCCACAGTGTCAGTTACTGGCAGTCGACACAGTTTGAAAATATTAAATGGAAAATTCCAGAAATAAACATTCCTAAGTTTTAATGTGTGCACCATTCTGAGTAGCCTGATGAAATTTTGTGCAGTCCTGCTTCATCCTGCCTGGGATGTGAATCCTCCCTTTGTCCAGCGTCGCCACACTGCTCTCTGCGCGTTAGTCACTTGGTAGCCCCCTGGGTTGTCAGACCGACTGTTGGGTATCGCAGTGCTTGTGTTCAAGTCACCCTTATTTTACTTAATGATGGCCCCAGGGACAATAGTAGAGATGCTGGCAATTCAGATATGACAAGAGAAGCCATAAAGTGCTTCATATAAGTGAGAAGGTATATATATGTGTGCATAGGAAAAAACAGTATATAGAGGGTTCGGTAATATCCGCTGGAGGTGTTGGCACATATCCCTCAGATAAGGGGAATTACTGTACTGCAGAAGCTCTATTTTCTGCCTTCCTCTAAGCTGACTCACCAGAGCCAGCTCGCTGGCAGGTGGCAGTGAATGTGGGTGGCTCTCCAGTTCACCTTCACACCCTTGAGTTGAGTGGTGTTGGTTCCTAAACCAGTTTATACCCACAGTACCTGCCATTGTACGTAAGTAATTTTATTACATACTGTGCTGTCCAATTAAATATTATGTAAACTAATAATGAATGTAAAAAGGAAGAGTTACTTCTTTGAAAACGAAGTTGAATGATTTGGAAAGACTCAAAACTGGCAAGGTGACTTAAAAATTTGCTTTAAATTAAGTGTAGGGGAGATGGGGAAAATAATAAAATTATGGAAGGATTCTGTAGTGAAACTGCTTTTCAAGTGTTTTTAAGATCTTATGCTGCTTTAAAGAAATTGAAATGTGAAATTGTGGATAATATATTATAGGTGTGATTTATGCAAAAAAAAGAAAAAGAAAGAAAAAGACAGCAAGGATCCCCAATTAGGGCACCATATTAATAAAGAAAAGGCTTTGGCCCTTTGTCAACATCTGGCAAATGAGTGGCCATATATATGTTTTAAGTTAAGCTAGAGTGTCTAAAGTATTTATGTAATTTTTGATCGTTGGTTTTGAGTGCCTACGGTGTGTCAGTCTGTTTGGTTTGGGGAGTGTAGATATGATAAGACAACAAAGTCCCTGCCCTTGGAATGGACAGAGTGAAGGAGACCGCAGTAACCAAGTGTGTAGTTATACGTCATGCTCACATGTGAACTCTGGGGTGAGCAGATGGCGTGACGGGTGGAGAGGCAGAGGTAGGAAAGGCTAGAACAGACACGGAAATCACGTGGGGAGTGGGCCGCCACGTGAAGACCTGTGGGAGCAGGATCTGGGGCAGGGGGACCGAGGCAAGTCCCCACGCAGGGCCTGGAGGTGCGTAAGGGCCTGGTGGTAGGTCCCCACGCTGGAGGTGCATAAGGAGTGAGAAGGCGGGTCAGCCAGAGGAGCGAGTTGGAAGGTGAGAGCTGAGGGGTGAGGGGAGACACAGGGCCAGCTCATCAAGGGCATGGTGACCCTGCCAAGGGCTTTACATCTTACCCTCTAAGCGAGGGGTGGCCACTGGGGGTTTTGAGAAGGATACTGGCCAGGTCTGATTTCTGTTTCCCTGGCTGCTGTGTGGAGAAGTGACTATAAGAGGGCAAGAGTGGAAGCAAAAAGTCACAAATGGGACAGGCAGGGAACAGGCAGAGATGTCCGAGGGGGACCAGTGAGAGGAGCTCCCAGAAAGCCAAGCGAGAGAAACATCCAGTGCCATGGAGGGACGAAGGTACCCTGGAGGACTGGCCAGGCCCCTGGGGAGATACCTCAGAGGGACAGGGTGGGAGAACGTGGGAGCAGGGGAAGCAGAGACGGGTCTGTCCCCCTTTCAAATAGCTGGAATGGAATGGGCAGGAGGGACAAAGGCTCCCCACGGCCCACCGTGCCTTTTACAGGGATGTGGAGTTTCCTGTGGCTTAGAGAGGAGGTGGCCTTGTGTATGAGAGAACAGGCAGAACTTGATTTCCTTAGCCAGTGGAGGTTCCTGACTTGGGAACTATCCATATTGTCTTCTGCTCTTCCTGCTTTCTTTCCTTCCAGCGAGGAGGAAAGAGCAAGGAGAGGATGAAAGCCTGCGTTTTGTTTGTCTTTGCAGCAGACCTCCTGGGGGGCCCTGGCGGCTGTGGTGGGGCCTGCAGAGTGTCAGGGGAGGTGGCCCAGTGCCCGTTGGGGCGGTTCCTGCCTGTTTGGGGGCAGCTGCTGTGGGGGAATGCTGTTGGCAGGGTTCCCACACAGGAGGAAAACTGAGCTCAAGGCTTAAATGTCTCAGGCTTCAGGTCGACTCTTTGTGGTTGAAAGCTTTTGAAAAATGTCTGTTTATGGGAATCTATTTTATATATAGGTGTTAGCCATCTAACCAGAGAAAAAAGTGGTTCCTGGAAGCCTAGGGACCTGGCTGGGACCCTAGCGTGGATGGGACATGTCCTGGCATCGGGTCACTTGGGGGTATGAGATATTTCTGGCTGAGGAATGGAAGGAGCATTATTCAGGGATTCTACCGCAAAGACCCAGCTTTAAGTTTCCACGATTTCCTCCTCCCCCCCTCACTAGTGACCTTTGGGAACAGACGATGCCAAAGGGTTGAAGACCCTAAATCTTTGAATTCGGTCCCAACACAGTGCTCCCTCCTCTTGGATGTGCCCAAGACAGGAAGGTGAAGGAGGCAAACATATGCTTTTCGTGACAACAAATCCCCATGTGGGGTCCTGACAAACTAGTGGGGACCCTGTGGAGAGGCCCTCCTTCCTGCAGGCCTGGGGGCAAGTCGGGGTCCAGAACCCAAGCAGGCTGAGTGCACATGTCCTCCGAGCCCAACCGGGATCTTCCCCTGTGAGGAAACAGGCCTTCCTGTGTAGGAGGCACCTGACACTGCACTAGGGGGAGGCCAGAGCCAGGAGCCTTCACCCCGGGACCTGTAGGCTGTAGGCCAGCTGGGGGCGGGGGCGGGTGGAGAGGTGGGAGGAAGACAGGTGTGGAGGGAGCCAAGAGAGAAGACAGAGCTTCTCTGGGCAGGCCAGCTCCGGGGGGGCGAGGGGGACGCTAAGCCAGCCTTTATTACGTTTTTGAAAATAATTCGTTTCATTGGTAAATACAACCAATATACACAAACTTGCATAAAACTATATGTACGGTTTTAAGTAAAACACGATACAGGGAATACCTGCGTCATCACTGTTGAGACAGGAAGTAGGATAGATCCTTCCTTACCTGTGTGCCTTCCTGGTCACCCCCAAGGGACCCCCAGGGACCACCAAGCTCACTTTTGTGATAACAATCTCTTTCCTTTAGAGTGTGATCACTTACATATGTGTCTTCAACAATCAACTTCAGCTATGATTGTTTTTAAACTATGGGAGTGGGATCACAGCGCATGTGTTTTATCTTGCTCTGTCTCTCAAGACTTGAGTCACCACGCTGTTATGTTACGTGCAGCCTTCACTCTGACTTTCACGGTGCTACGGGATTCTCTCGTCTGAATGTACCACAGTCACTCACTCATCTGACTGTAGCTGGGAAGTTGGCCGTTGCTCAGTGCCGTTGGCAACGGCAGCTGTGACACTTGGTTTTGAATGTGAGTCATGGTGCACACGTGCTGAACCATGTCTGCTGTCTGTGCCCAGAATTGGAGGTTCTGGGTTTGCATAGCTATCGTTTTACAGGTTATGCCAAACTGTTTTCCAAGGATATGAACTGTGTCGTCCAAATCTATATCCTTGCTGGTGTTTATCTGTTTGTTAATTACAGACAGAAGTATGTCAAGATCTCCTGTTATGTTTGTGGATTTTAGTTCTATCATTTTTTTTCTTTATATATTTGAGGCTATGTTATAAAATATATAAAATTATTATATCGTTTTGGGGAATTGATCATCTCCAAAACAATTTTGACTCATATTCAAAACTGTTTATGAGAGCAGGAGGCACTGCCAACACTGCCGAGCAGCAGCCCCAAGTGAGAAACTGTCCAAATGTTATCATTTTATCACTGTGAAGTGACCCTTCACTATTTCTGCTCATGCTTTTTGCTTTAGTCTATTTTGTATTTCTGACCTTGTTTCCTCCAGGATCCCTGGAGAAAGAGCCTAAGAGAGAGTGAAGTTGCTAAGAGTGGGCCAAAGAGGGTGGGAAAGGGAGAAGCTGGCCTCTCTGCACTCAGGGAAGTAGAGGGGTCTCAGTCCGCACCCCCTGAAGGCCTGGGATGAGGCAGGGGAGGTGGAGCAGAGCCTGGGGGCAGCCGCTTCCTATCAGAACACCTGCTGGATCTGGGCTCAGAGCGTGGGAGACTCAACTGTGTGCACGCGTATCCTCTCCACGTGCTCACCCCATGGCTGCAGGGGGGTGGCCGGTGACCCCCTGTCCTGCATTACTGTCTGCAGAGTGGGAGGGCAGGGATAATGTTCTCAGGTGCTGTGTGAGGATGCTGCATTTTCTCCCAGCTCAGAGTAGAGCTCCGGGTATTTGTTCCTTTGTCCTTCCATTCTTCGTGTATGTGTTTAGTCCATCAACAAACACTGAGCTCAGTCAACAAACACTGAGCTCAGTCAACAAATACTTAGTGAGCACCCACCACATGCAGGCACTGGGCCCATTCAGCCTCTTCTCTCTGAGCTTCCTGGTCATTGTTTTATAGGCACAGTCCTTGAAAGGCCTGAGCCACTCTCTGGGGTCCTGTGACCGCCGGGAAGGCTTTGGCCTTCCCATCCCTCGACTCCTGACCTTGTCAGTCAGAAACCTCTGATAGGGACGTTTCCCACTCTAGAGCAGTTCTCTGGTCCTGAGAACTGAAAGGCTGGGGACAGGGAAGTGCCCTTGAAACTGGCTGGGGTCTCTAGTTCAAGGGTGACATGCACGAGGAGTGTGCTGTCAAGTGTCCCATATTCTTTCTCCCCAAACTGACAAGGATCTTCATTAGGCTCCCCACACACCCCAATGTCCCTGGGAGACAATCACCAGGGAGGCTCTAAAAGCCAAAAGGTGTGGCCGCCGTCATGTAAAACACCATACAGACAAAACCTGCGTAGGCCGAGGAGGACTGTGGCCGCTTTTTAGCATGAAGGGGGTGCTGTTAATACACACGTTGGAACAACAGCCCTAAACCAAGACGGCCTGGGGCACCCCAACAGGTACGGCCACCCTCTCTAGAGTGGAGCTTTCCAGAAATAATCTGCCATGAAAAATGGTCCTCCTCTGCCTTGTCGGGACATGACCCAGAACTCACGCTGACCAACAAGAATACTTCCCAGGCAAGTCTGCCCCTCTTTCTAGAACATATAACCAGGAGAACATCCTGAAACACTGCTGGGTGGGGGCCACTTTATAAAGCACTCTGGACCTCGGGGCAAAGAAGGCATTGAAGAGGTGCGTGCAAAGCTCCCAGGAGGAACTAGCTCCCAGTGTGGAACCTTAAGGATGGTTTGAAGACATACAGGAAGGAGGGAGGACATTCCTTTTTAGTCAGTGGGGTCAAGACAGAGACCTGTCCACACGGCCGTTTTCCTAGAAGGTCAAGAATGTGTCTGCGCTTCATAGCTATTTTGCCAAAATATGATTTAGGGGACGTTCCGAGCTCTGAGATTCTGTTTCTAAGGCTACTGTCTTGTTTCCATGCCGTTATGTGGTTATGACAGTATTTTTAGAAGACGATATTTGAAAATGAGAAGGCATTTGTGACAGTGGAGGGACAGAGCTGTCACTGGCTGTGTGTGCTCTGGAGCTGGGCATGGGCTGGCATTCCGGGACTGTGTGGGACGTGGGGTGGGGCACGATGGGTTACTATGAGCCCTTCAGCCAAGGCTCCTAGGTAGACCAGAGTGGCGGCGGTGGACTCTGGCATTTGGACTGAATTGCAGGGCTGGAATGGAGCTGGCACAGCCCAGCATGTCACAGCTTCCGCAGGACTGTGACCCCCACTGCCCCCTTGTGTTGCCTGAAAGCCATGAGATAGACCACGTGAGTACACTTCACACGTGAAAGCCTTCTGTTCTGCTCGGCTCTCCACCAAACTGATAAATCTGCCCGACGCAGCCCCGATGTGAGATTCAGTGTTCTCCTCTTTGGGAAGAGAAATGCCTGCAGGAAAGGGTGTGGCTGTGGAGAAGAATGGGCGCCGTCTGACCCGCCAGGCCTAGGGAATGGCAACAGGAAAAGATTTTATGTGCCTTTTTGTTTCTAAAAAAGAAAAAGGAAGACCTCGGGAATAGACTTTATAATTGATAGTGATAATTACAGGGCACAGCAGCAAACATTTACTGAACATGCTCACATGCAGTGTTTCAATGGAACCACAATAACCCTCTGTGGTTGGGGTCACTGGCCCACATTTCGGATGGGGAATCAGGCTCAGGGAAGCTTGCCTGATGTCCCACTGCTGGAAGTGGCGTCAGTGAGACCACAGACTCCATGGTCTGCAGGACACAAGGACAATGATGATTGGTCAGACAGGAAAGTCCTCGGGCTCCCACCATCAAAGCCCCTGACTTCCCTTGTGTTTCTCCCCTCTCTGATTAGTGGAAAAGGAAGAGGTGGCTCTGCCTATCCAGGGCTTGGTCGCCCTGAAGGACCAGTCTCCCAACTCTGTCTTCAGCTTTTCCCTTCCACCCTATTGGATCCTTCCCATCAGAATGCAATGTGCCCAAGTCCCCCATGAAAAAGAAACAGAAACGAAACCCCATTCTTTGAGCCCACTCCCTTCCACCTTCTCTCTGTTTCCTCCTCCCATCACTAACCATCCAGAAAGAATTTGTCCTGGGTCTCTGTGCCAACTTCCATCCCTTTGACTCCAGACCTGCTACATTTGCCCCATCCCCTTTTCAAGCCCGCTAGGAACCTTGTAACTAGCCCAGTGTCCATCTCTGTCCATCTTGTTGAAATGCTCCTCCCTGAGACGTCCCCCATACCACCCTCTCTGGATTTCCTCCTACTCCTCTGGCCACTCCTTCTCAGTTTGCTCTATGGCCTCTGCTCTTTCTTCCCTTCTGTGATGGTTAATTTTGTGTCAGCTTGACTGGGCCACAAGGCGCCCAGATATTCGGTCCAACATCATTCTGGGTGTGTCTGTGGGGATATATCTGGACGAGATGAGTATTTGAATCAGTAAGCTGAGTAAAGCAGACGGGTCTCCCCAGTGTGGGTGGGCCTTGTCTAACCCACTGACGGCCTGAATAGACAAAGAAGCTGAGTAAGAGAGAAGTTGCTCTCTCTGCCTGACTGTCTTCAAGCTGGGACGTCGGTCTTTTCCTGCCTCCAGACTTGGACTCAAATTAGAATTTACACCATTAGCTCTCCTGAGTCTTCAGCTTGCCGACTGCAGATTTTGATACTTCTTAGCCTCCGTAATCACGTAAGCCAATTACTTATAATAAAAATATCCCTATCTATCCATCTACCCACCCACCCATCCACCCATCCATCCATCCATCCATCCACCCACCTACCCATCCATCCACCATCCATCCACCCACCCACCCTCCCACTCTCCCACCCACTCACCTTTCCACATCTCCTATTGGTTCTATTTCTCTGGAGCACCCCAACAAAGGACTGGTGTCCCTGAGCACTCTGCACTTCTTGCTCCCGTAACACTATGTACTAACGGAATGTTCCACATTGTCATAGCCCAATGAGCTCCTTAAGGACACAGGTTACATCTTACTCATCCACCTAACACATAGTAAGTGCTCAGAAAATGGTAGTTGAATGAATGAACAAACTGTGAACTCAGACACACATAAAACCAAGTATAATATGTGTAACCACAGGAGAGGCTCATCTAACCTCCAGCCGCTCATATTAGCCATGGGGACTGTCATCCAGGCCAGGAGGCTGCAGATCCCTCGCCTTGTCCTCTGCCCACATCCTCGGGGCTGCCCGACACAGTGAGCGTGTGCCTGGGCTCCTCAGATGCCCTCTGACCCTAACAGTAAGGCTTTTCTTGCCCTAACCACTAGGGTTACTTTTTCAAACATGAATCTTCAATGTGTTGTTGTCTCTGCCTTGTATTGCATGGCCAAGGTGGAGTCTCTGCTCCCTGCTCAGAAAGGCCAGCACCCAATCTTTCTCACCTGTTTGTTCCATGTTGCAGGAATCTGGCTCTGTGCTGGCCTCAGGCCCCCACGCTGTCCCAGCCAGGCTGCGCGAACTGGCATTTCTTTTCTTTCTTTGCACTTTCTTCTCCTTTTGGCCAACGCGTCCCAGACTCCCAGGCTTGCAGAGATTCTCCTGTGGCTTCGAGCCACAAAGCCCAGGGCTTCACCCTCAGAACCTCAGGGCCTGAGTCCTCTGTTACCTGCCAGAGGCCTTCCGCGACCAGGCCACGTGAAGTCGCCCCTTCCTGCCTCCTGCCGCAGTCCCTTGCCACCTCACCTGTTTATTTCCTTTATTAATTCATGTGCCTGCTTGTCTGTCTGTCTCTGGGCTGCTCTCTGCTGCCTCCACTCCAGAATGTGAACTCCTTCAGATCCACACTTTGTCCTACTCGTTCCGGCCAAGGTCCCTAGGACACAGCTTGGCCCACAGTAGGCACTGGATACATATTTATTAAATAAGTGTTGTTGCATGAATATTTGCTTTTGTTGCTGTTACCGTTTTTGATGTTCTGCCCTGGATAAGAATGAGCTATCTAATTTCTCCAAGCTCTCTGACTGAGGTCTTGGTGACCCTGTGGTGTCAAAGCCCCTCTGTGCTCTCTTCTCAGAAGTCTAGGTGAGCAGGGCCTCATGGCAAGTCGACTGTCCTTTCAGGGACAGTGTATTCTCCTCTTTCCCGTCTCCCCTTCTTTGTCTTACAGAAGCAAGGCAAGCTGTCCCTAAAAACACTTTGAATGTAAAACCTCTTCCAGGCAGTTCAAAGATTTTCATGCCTTTCTGCCCCAAGTGATGTGGCCCTCGCATACACATAGCAAACTTTCATTCAATGACCCTGCCATTACATCACAGTTGAATCCTAGATCACCTCTGAATTTAAATTTAAGAAATCCAGATAATATAAAGTTATTCTAATTGGTAAAAAATAATGATCCCCATGGAATGGTCCCTATAGAATTATCCCCATGGTCTCCATGGATTGGTTCTTATAGAATGGTCCCTTATAGAATGGTACCTCCCATTTTTTAGTTATTTTTTGTATAAGATGACTTTTGTGTACAGTATGATTTTGTATAAGGTATAAGGTATGTCAAAGTTCACTTATTTTGCAGATGAATGTCCAATTTTTCCAGCACCATTTGCTGCAAAGACTGTTCTTTCTCCATTGAATTGCTTTCACCTCTTTGTCAAAAGTCAGTTTGCCATATTTGTGGAGATCTTTTTCTGAACTCTGTTCTGTCATCAATCTATGTGTCTGTCCCTTCAGCGGTATCACACTGTCGTACTTACTGTATAATAAGTCTTTATATCAGGCGGTGTGATTCTTCCAACGGCATTTTTGTTCAAAATTGTTTTAGCTATTTTAGTTCCTTTGATTTTCTATTAAATTTTAAGATTAACTTCTCTATTATCTACAAAAAGAATCCTGCTGGAATTGTTATTGGAATTGTGTAAGTCAATTTGGGGAGAACTGACAACTTCACTATGTTGTGTCTTTGTCCGGTTGGTGAGCACATCATGTCTTTCCTTTCTTTAGATCCTGTTTGATTTCATCATCAGCGATGTGTAGTTTTTAGATTCTAAGTCCTGCACGTGTTTCGTTAGATATATTCCTAATTTAGCGTTGCCAGATAAAATGCAGGTTGTCCAGTTAATCTGAATTTCAGATAAAGAATGAATGACTTTTTAGTATAAATATTATACTAAAAGTTTATTCTATAAATAACAAAAATCCATATTTTAAATTACTAAATCTGATAACCTTAACTTATTTATTTCATTTTGGGGGGAAACTATAACAGACAAGTGGTATTTTTTAAAAATTTTGGTTTTCAATTGCTCATTGCTAGTATGTGGAAATATGCTTGATTTTTATGTGTTCACCATGTATCTCATGACCTTGCTAAATTTACTTACGGTATTAGTTCCAGGACTCTTGTTTTTGTTTTACTTGGGATTTTCATGTTGTTTGTGAATAGGGTCAGTTTTTATTTCTTCCTTTTTTTTTTGCATGTTATTGGACTAGGACTTCTAGCATGGTGTCGAATTGGAGTAGTGAGAAAAACATTCTTACCTTGTTTGCCAGCTTAGTGGGCGAGCACAGAGTTTTTCACCATTATAGAGGTTAGTTGTAGGTTTTTCGTAGGTGCCCTTTAACAAGTTGAGGCAGTTATTTTGTTTTCCTACTTTGCTGAGAATTGTTATCATGAATAGATGTTGAATATTTTTTTCTGCATTTATGATCAAGATTTTTCTTATTTAGATGTTAATATGGTAGATTACATTAATTGAATTTTGGATATTGAGTGAGCCTTGCATTCTCAAGATAAACTCTACATGATAGTAATGTATTATTCCTATTATACCAGAGGTGCCAAAAAAATGTATACACATTTTAAGAGATGTTATCTATGCTGAAACAGTAGTTTGCAGTAATCAGAAGTGTCTGGACGCTGATGGTAACCACTTTGAGCACCTCTTGTAACTGCAGAAGTCAAATGTGACTTGTATTCATCTTTTGTTATTGGTATATATTGAGTATTACAATTAATACAATTTCTTCCTTTCTTAAAATGTGCATACATTTTTTTGGCACCCTCTGTATATTGCTGAATTTGGTTTGCTAATAATTTGGTGTGAATTTTTATGTCAGTGTTCATGTGGGATATTGGTCCATGAGTTTTTTTGTTTTGTTGTACTGTTTTTGTCTAGTTTTATATCAGAAACCATGTTGGATTCATGGAATGAATTGGGAATTATTCCCTCCTCTTCTATTTTATGGAAGAGATTGTGTAGAATTGGTTTTATTTCTTCTTTCAATGTTAGATGGAATTCAGCAGTGAGACCATCTGGTCCTAGAAATATCTTTTAGGAAGGTTTTAAATCATTAATTCAATATCTTCTATAGTTGTAGAACTATTCAGATTATCTGCTTCATTCTGAGTGACTTATTTAATTTGTGATTTTTGAGTAATTTGTCCATTTTATCTGAATTTAAATTTTATTCGTGTAGCATTATATGCAGTATTCCCTTATTTTCCTTTAAATGTCTGTAGGGCCTGTAGTAATTGGTAATGCCCTCCTTTGTTCCTGAAATAGGTAATTTGTGTCTTCTTACTTTTTTTGTCAGTCTAGATAGAAGTTTATCAATTTTATTTTCAAATAACTAGATTTTTATTTTCTCTGTTATTTTCCCATTTTCAATTTTATTGATTTCTGCTCTTATATTTATTATTTCCTCCCTTTTGCCTGCTTTGGATTTATTTTGCTTTTTTTCTAGTTTCTTAAGGGTAAAGCTTAGACTCTTTAGTTGAGAACTTTCTTTTATCCTAATATAAGCATGTAGTGATACAAAATTTCCCTCTTAGTACTACTTTAGCAACATCCCACAAATTTTTAATATACCGTATTTTCATGTTTGTTCAATTAAAAATATTTCCCAATTTCTTTGAGACATCTTTTTTCAGCCATTATTTAGAAATGTGTTGCTTCATTTCCAAGTGTTTATAGATTATCCTGTTAACTTTGTGTTATTTGCTTAGAGCTTAATTCCATTATAGTCCATACTTCATATGATTTCTTTTACTTTTGCTAAGATTTGTTTTATGACCCAGTATATACTCTATCTTGGAGAATGTTCCACGTGCACTTAAAAAGTATGTATAATCTGTTACTTCATATACTGTTCTATAAATGTCAGTTGGGTACAGCTGGTATTGTTCAGTTCATCTATATTCTTGCTGATTTTCTACTAGTTCTATTTGTTAATGAGAGAGGAATTGAATATCGCAACTACATATGTGGACTTGTTTATTTCTCCTTTCAGTTCTGTCAGTTTTTGCTCCCTGTATTTTGAAACTCTATTTTTAGGATTATTATGTCTTCTTGGTTAATTGATCCTTTTGTCATTATATAATGGCCTTTTTTTTTTTAAGATTTTATTGGGGAAGGGGAACAGGACTTTATTGGGGAACAGTGTGCACTTCCAGGACTTTTTTCCAAGTTAAGTTGTTGTCCTTTCAGTCTTAGTTGTGGAGGGCGCAGCCCAGCTCCAGGTCCAGCCGCCCGTTGCTAGTTGCAGGGGGCGCAGCCCACCATCCCTTGCGGGACTCGAGGAATCGAACCGGTAACCCTGTGGTCGAGAGCCCACTGGCCCATGTGGGAATCGAACCAGCAGCCTTTGGAGTTAGAAGCACGGAGCTCCAACCGCCTGAACCACCGGGCCGGCCCCTAATGTCCTTCTTTATCTCTGGTAATTTTCTTTGTTCTGAAGTCTAGTTTGTCTGATATTATTGTTGACACTCTAGCTTTCTTTGATCCATGTTTGTGTGGCGTGTCTCTTTCTATTCTTTTACTTTTATCTATATCATCATATTTTAAGTGACAGTATATAGTTGAGTCTTTTTAAATTCATTTTTCTAATTTCTGTCTTTTAGTGTATTTAGACCATTGTTATTTAGTGTAATTAGTGATATTTTTAGATTTAGACGTAACATTTTATTATTTGTTTTCTGTTTGTTTCATTTTTCATTCTTATGTTTCCCTTTTCCTGCCTTTTTTAGGTTATTTGACTATTTTTCAGCATTCTCTTTTAATTATTATTTGAGTATATTTCTTTGTATAGTTTTTACTTACTGCTCCAGAGGTTATCATATAAATGCTTAATTTTTAACAGCCTACTTAAAATCAATATTTTACCACTTAAACTGAAAATAGATCCTTACCACAATATTGTTACCTTCTTATTATTCTTGTCTTGTATATGTACATTAAAAAACCCCATCAGACAATGTTATAATTTTGGCTTTCAATTGTCAAACATAAATAACTCAAAAGGAAAATAATAGTTTATTCTATTTACCCAGATATTTACCGTTTCTATTGTTCTTCCTTCATTCCTGACATTCCACGTTTCCTCCTGGTATCATTTCTCTCCTGTTGGATGAACTCCTGTTAGCAATTATTTTAAAACATGTCTGCTGGCAATGAATACTCTTATTTTTTCTTCATCCGAGAATGTCTTAATTTCATCTTCACTGCATATGAATTTTAGACTGACAGTTCTTTTCTTTAAGCACTTGGAAGATGTACACTTCTCTTCTTGCTCCCGTTTTTCAGGAGAAATCTGCAGTCATTTGAATTGTTGTTCCCCTATAGGTAATACATTTGCTTAGCATGGGATAGGCCAACACTGTCTTACTCTTACTGGGAAGTGCCAGGGTTTTTATCTTCACGGATCCGAAATCTATTATGGAGCCTAAAATCCCCAAAATGCACTACTTCAGTCAGGCCCTCTGTGCTTTGGTCTCAATGACCAGGCATTCTTGTCGGAATTTTGGTAAACAATCCTTGGGAAAGAAAGGAGTAAACATAGAGTTTTCTTCCTGAGCTTACAGAAACAATTTGAAAACCACATCTCTACCCAGAAACCTAGATACTCATTCACTGTGCATGGTGTATTATATTTCTCTCTCTCTCTCTCCCCCTTCCCCCCCTCCTCTCCTCCCTTCGTTCCCTCCCTCCCTCCTCATCACTCCCCTTCCTGTCACAGGGATATATGAGGGGTGGAATTATTGGAGAGAATAAGGCTGCATGCCGCTTTTCTATAGTTAGAAAATTTTGGCAGGTTAACATTTAGCCCAGGGTCTTACTCTGTCTTGAATTTGTAGATGAAGTACCTGAACTCCTCTCTGCTGACATAAAACAACAACCTGTTTTTGATTTTTCAGATGAGCCAAGAACTGTCTGCAGGAACCTGTACGAATAGAGCAGTGTCCATGTTAGAAGGCATGTCCAGGCCTGAGGGCTGCTGGTGGTGACAGCAGGAGAAAGTTTTGACAGACGCTTGTAAAACAGTAGAAAGCAGAAAAACAGGTTGTGAGAGTGTGTAGGCCAATTAAGTAGAATGTTTCATCTCATTCTTTGTGTGTTTTTCCCAGTGATACGGAACCATGTTCTCTTTCACAGGCTGTGTGCTTCACCTGGGACCCAATGTGGAGTGTGAGGGGACAGAGAGGACGTGCCAGTGCTTCAGGACGGTCACCCTGCGGCATAATCTGGGAAAGGGCTGCAGCAGCTCTTTCTTTTTAAAAGATGGAGGGGCACCAGCTTTAACATCCGTCTGTTTCCAAAGTATAGCATGTGAAGGATACCTTACTTTCCTCCTAAATATTATTGAGGCACTGGCTGAATTTTCATATTGAAAATCACTGGTGAATATTGGTGTTAATCAGAGTGACATGACTCCGTGGAGCTTGTAGAAAACTGAAATTCTACCTTACTTTTGAAGACACCTTTAGGGATAAAAGTGAAAGTGCCCACAGTCCAGTCATACGAAAGGACCCCACCACTATCCCTGGAATTTCTTCTGCGTTCTCACCAACATGGTGGACTGTGTTCAGCTTGTTGTTGTTGGGGATAACTCCAAGAGGCATTGAAATCAGTTACTTTTAAGTTGGAAGTTGATGACCTCTTGGAGTGTTCACACCCATATTCAGCAGTGCTGAAGGTCTTTGTGATTCCGTAATAGTAGCAGCTGCCTCTCAATGACTCTCGTTGGGGTCAGGCCCTTCGCACATTACATTTATTCCTAGTCAAAGCCAGATCCTTTCATGGCTAAGAAAATCTGAGCCTGAAGAATTCTGCCACAAGCCCTATCTAGTTACCAACAGAGCTGAGAGTTAAACCCTTGTGTTTCTGGCCCTAAAGCTTGTGATCTGCCATCCCCTACCCAGCACCTTTTCCATGAGTGCTTTTGTCCATTCCACTCACTTGTTCTTTTCCTGCTCTCCAGAGGAGCTATTGAGAAGAGACTCTTGCTTTCTTAGAGGGACACTCAGGCAGTCCTGGAAAGCTGGAACACCTGCCAAGTGCCCTGGCACTTGGAGAGTCCTTGGGGGCTTCTGATCATTCTCAACTCCTTCTGCGCATAAGCTCATGCCTCAGGCTGTGGACTGCTGGCCAACAGTCTGTGTCTTACGCATTCTTGCATTCCAGGGCCGAGCCTCAGCTGGAATATGGTGAGTCTTCAGTGTGGACAGTGCCTCTCTCTTTCCTCGCCTCCCACTGGAGCTTCTTCCCACGTCCCAGTGTCCTGACCGTCCCCCACTTCCACCTCCCTGGCCTTCTCCAACATGCCACACTCTCTCTGGCTGGCATATATATTTTGATCTTTGAAGGTACCTTTTCCTCCCAGAGGGAAAAAATGTGCCATATAGGGGAGAGGGAATGAAGTTACTATCTGTGGCTTCTGGGGCTGCTGGAACAAATTCTTGCAAACTCTGTGCCTTTAACAGCAGAACTATATTCTTTCAGAGCTCTGAAGTCTGAAATCAAGGTGTCGGTAGGGCCCACTCCGAACAACGACTCTAGAAGGGAATCTGTTCTTTGCCTCTTCCAGCTCCTAGGAATTCCAGCTGTTCCTTGGCTGGTGGCTGCTTCTCTCCAAACTCTGCCTCTCTGGTCACATTGCCTCCTCTTTTCTCTCTGTGAAATGTCCTTCATTCTCCCGCTTATAAGGGCACATATGACAACATTTAGGGTCTACCTGATAATCCAGCATAATCTCCTCATCTCAAAATCCTTAACTTAATCACATTTGCTAAAACCCTTTTCCAAATAAGATCACATTCACATGCTCCAGGGATTGGGACTTGCTATGTTATCCAGTGGACAGACCACTGTTGTTGCAGCATGGGAGGGGGTGCGGGGGTCCAGCCTGCAGGTGGAAGCACTGCGGGGGGGAGCAGCAAGATGCATTGTGGGAGGAGAAGAGGCAAGGATGGCTGCGGGTGCAGACAGTTCCTAAAGGAGGTGCGGGCCGGGGAATTTGGTGGGGGAAGTGGTAGGAAAGGCTCACAGGAAGATTAGACAGTATGAAATAACTTCTGAAAGAGTTAGAGGTGACTGGAGACAGAGAAGAGCTGCCAGGCAGATTTGTAGTGGCACTAAATTCGTGCTAGAGAGACATGTTCTCTGACCTCTGATTGTTTAAGCAGCCTGTGTGTGTGTGTGTGCGTGCGTGCGTGCATGCGTGTGTGTGTGTGCGTGTGTGTATACATGAGGCAGAGAGCTGACTTTATCCAGAGTTGGAATTTTGCAAGGTGGGTTTGCAAGGAGGACAGGGGGCTTGGGAGTTGAGAGTCTACCCAGGCAGGAAGGAACACGGGGAAAAGCACAGACGGACTGCAGGACTGGCCATCTCATGGTCAAAGGGCAGTGTGGTGGCTGCCACTGGAATGACAGTGTTTAAAGTTTCAGAATTGCTGAGTAAGCAGGGAGAGTGTGAAGGTGGGGGTGACAGTGCAGGGTCCTAGACGCCAGTGGCCGAGAGGCGCTGAGGCGCTCTGAGACCTGCCTCTTGAGTGGACGGTGGGTGCCGCCTGCCAGGATCGCAGCAGGACTTCCTGGAGGAGGAAGGATGGGCTCAGGGAACCACGGCCTTCCATAAACACGTGAGCCTCACGGTGGCAGGGTTTCATTTTTCTAAGCAAGGGTGGAGGATAGGCGTTTAGAAGTGTTTTTTAAAAGCAAAGGTGGGGAAAGGGTTGGAAGCTAAGATAACATGTAAGTAAAGTCCAGGAAATCGATGAGGCCTTCTTTAATAATGAGGCTGAGGGTATAAGGGGCTTCCCATGGACGGAGAGTGTCAGAGGCACGAAGAGCAGACACAGGTCAGGGACAGCCGCGGGAGTTTGGGGCAGTGAAAGGGAGCCCAGGCGGTGCAGGGAAGGCCTAAGGCAATACACAAAGCACCGAGGAACTAACCCATCTCCAGGTTTCAAATATATCTAACTGCTTTCCCCGCGCAGACCTGTACCCAGGCCCCAGACGGTATGGGGAGTTAGCATTTGCCTTAGCTTCTGTTACATGTGGTCGACAGTTTATTCTGTGTTTGAAAGAGGTGGCTGAAATGTACCATGAGCCAATGAGAGGCATTTTCAGAACAAAGGAGGAAGAAATGGCCTATTCATCAGTTAGGGCCTGATGTAGGCTTTTGTTGCATAGGGTAGCCATTGATCGGAAGCCTGCACAGCTTAGTCTGGGCAGCTGATTCGGGCCCCTGCAATCCCGGTGAGAAGAAAGGGAAGCTAAGGGGCTGGCCATGGACAGTGAGGAACAGCGCCCAAGGGACTGAGCCTCGGAGAACCTTCCTGCTGACTGGGTGGCCAGGTTCGCTCTCCTTCAACAAACACTTCAGGTGGAGAAATGCAGCTCTGGGTGTCTCCTGAAGAGTCAGGAGCTGCAAACAAGGGACCCTGTAGTGGCGGGTGGGGCACATTTTAGGCAAAGGGTGGCTTTGGACTGGAAGAATTCAAGAACTACTTTGCCACAGATATCAACACAAAGTAGCAAGACAGCGTCTTAAAGTGCAAGTCTCTATTATTATTTATTTTGCCTTAGAGTTGCTTTAAATTTTCTCAGGCTTGGCTCCAATCTTTTGCAGAATTCTCTCCTCTAAATTAACAGGATGGGGTGTGAGGGGCAGTCTGGGCTTCTTTACAGCATGTTTTGTCCCATTTAACGTCTTCTCCAAAGGTAATGAATCTCAGCCAAATTTTTCACCACGTGCACATGGTGAATACTTGAATGACTTTTTTTTTTTGTCACCAAAAATACTTTATAATGGTAGCACATGATAAAATAATAGCACAATAGTCATCAAAATCGCTCATAGGATTTCCAGTGTTCAAGAACAGCCTGGCTCAGGGGGTACTGAATCCAGAGTTTCCTGCTAACATGGTGCCACCATTGTGATACTGTATATAATAAAAAATATATATGTGTAGTCTTTGTCCCTGGTTCCTGGCACAGATTTCCTAGGGACTTGGAATTTCCTGAGTCACAGAGGTGATTGGAGCACTTTTGTTATTCACAGCAAGCACCTTTCCAGCAGGCCTGGTTTATGCTAATGATGTAACTCTAGGAGGGTGGGGGCTGGTTGCCAAAGGAACCAACCCTGTGACTAAAGGGTTGGAACTTTCAGCTCCACCTGTCGACCCCTGGGGAGGGGAGGGAGGCTGGAGATTGTGTTAATCACCAATGGCTGATGATTTACTCAGTCAGGCTAAGGTAATGAAGCCTCCATAAAAACCCTCACCGAAGGGGTTTGGAGAGCTTCCAGGTAGGTAAATGTGAGGAGGTGCCTGGAGGTGGCACACCTGGAAGCCCCGGGTCCTTCCCGACTCACCTTGCCTGTGCGTCTCTAACATTTGGCTGCTTCCCTGTTGAATCCTTCATAATAAACTGGTAATAGTAAGTAAACTGTTTTTCTGGATTCCCTGGGCTGTTCTAGCAAATTATTGAAGTTGAGGAGGTGCTCATGGGAACCCCCGACTTGTAGCCAAGTTTAACAGATGTTGTGGATAACCTGGGACCCACTACTGGCGTTTGGTATCTGAGATTGGGGGGCAGTCTGTGGGACTGAGCCCGGGACCTGTGGCATTTGGGCTAACTCGGGCAGTTAGTGTCAGAACCAGTCGGTGTTTTCAAGAACTGGAGAATTGCTTGGTGTGGAAAAACCCCACATATTTGGTCAGAAGTGTTAGTAGTACAGAAGCAGGGGCTTTTCTTTTAACCATGGTTAACAGCATAAACAATTTATAATTTCCCTCTCCTAGCTCTGAAATTGTGTGAATCATGATGAAGTCTTAAAATGTGGAAACATTTGAATCACTTCAAATTCTGCAAACCAAGTGAGGCTTCATTAATATTTTGCATGGCACCATTTCAACTTTGCATAATTTGAGTTAGCATGAAATACATTCATTCAACACATCCTTTTGGAGTATCTTCTGTGGACTAGAGTCTCACAATATCTTCTGTGGACTAGGTGTTGGAGACTAAGCACAGTGAACAAAACAAAGGGCTCGCCCCCAAAGACTTTATAGTCTAATGGAGAGACTGACAACAAACCTAATAGATGTATGATGTGATGTCAGATAAGGGTAAGTTCTATGAACAAAGACTAAGCAGAAGAAGCGATAGGAAAGATGGAGAAAGAGGTGCCGTCTCAGGGTAGCAGAGGAATCTGTGGGGGCGTTCTAGGCAGAGGGAGCAGCTAGCAGTAGAAATGTCCTTGTGACTCTAGCTCCTAAGGGACTTGGTCTGGCATTGACCTAGAAGGTGAATTAGACTCACTAGTTATGGAATCAGATCCGAGTTAAAACCCAGCTCTATTACCTATTAACTGTGTGTCTTTGGGCAAGTGATTTAATGTTTCTGAGTCTATGTTTACTCCTCTGTGGAACTGGATTAATAGTATATTGGCTCTTAGGGTTTTGTAAGTATAAAATGCAATAATGTACATAAAACCTTTATCTCCGACCCTCACACATAGGATGTGCTCAAAACAAGGTGGCTGCCTGTGGGGACAGAGCCCCAAAAAGCAGTTTCCAGGCTCTCGGCCTCACATAGAAGGGTGCTGGCTCAGGTAGTAAATGGCCATCAACTGTGATCAGATGACCAGCAGCTGTGGCTAGTTGGCCGTCAGCTGTAACCAGTGAGCCATTGGCCACTAATATAACTACCGTGGCTACGCTAGCAGAAAATGGGGGCTAGCAAGAAGATGGTGGCTGGCAAGCGCGGACTGCTGTTAGGCAGATTATGTAGATCCTGCTTCCTGTGTCTCCAGCCCAGCAGCCAGCGAGAATATATTGGTTTGACTCCCCTACTTATGGCTCAATGGGTGTTCCTTTTTGGCCTTACCGTGTCCTGCGTTCTTGGGCAGGGAGTGGGAGCAGAGACCCCACAGGCCGCCCCGCCGGACGCCCTGCAAGACAAATGGCGCAGTGAGCAGGGTCCCCTGCACGACACTGCCACTATTATTATTATTATTATTATCACCAGGAATATTCACCCTTCTGAAAGCAACATGGATGTAGTTACAGTCAGCGTGTGGGACGCGGGCAGAGCACAGAGACTGGCTCTGCTGGGAAATGTCTAAAACGAAAACATGTTTGTGGATATGCAAACACACTAACTCCTCCTGATGAGAGCTGGGGAGGGCCCATTCAGAACAACGTGAGAATGTAAACAGGACTTTAAAGGACACGCCCATTGTCCTGCACGTGTAGGCCCCTCCCCAGCTGGGTCTCTAGCTGCCAGAATAAAGCCTGTCAGCACCCCGCCTTCCCAGTGGTGTGAGCAGAGCCGGCTGCCCACAGCCCACGCAGCAGCTGTGAGGAGATGCTGCTGGTTGACTCACCACCACAGAGGTTGTTTGCAGAGCCGGCTGGGGGCTTCCTCTCAGCTCCCAGATGTCCAAATGTCCCAGGACCTTTGGCCTGGCCTGAGGTGACCAGAGTCAGATGTGAGCATTGGGCGGAGCACCTACGAGTGCAAATTAGACAACGGAATTTGGCAAAAGGAAGCACTTATGTTTTCATAAATCTAAAATTTTAAGGTCTCATCCTTCTCCTGTCCTGTCAGTGGTGTACCAGCTGTATTATAATTGCCTGTTTTCTTTCCTGTCTCTCCCATGAGAATGTGAGCTCCTTGAGTGCGGAAGCTGTTTTTCTTGTGTCCGTGGTACCTAGTACCTAATAGATGCTCAATAATGAATGAATGAGTGAGTGAATGAATGATTCAAATGTCACGGAAAGAAGTCACAGTCATAATTAGCCTTCATAGAACCATGTGTTTATCTTGCATTTTATAGGTTTATATGACACTGTTGCTTAAATTACCACACCTGGTTTTCACCGCAGGCCTGTGAGACTGGTGTTTTTGCTCTTCCTGCTGATGAAGAAAGTTCAGGAGGCCATAGTAAGTTTAGTTGGATAATAAGTGGTGGGATGGCTGGGTCCCTTCCACTAACCACATGGCCTCCTGATAATGAACAAAGAACAGCTTTACAAAGATTCTTGTATATGCTTCATCCACCCACCTACCCATCCATTCATTTATTTATTCACCAGCGTTTACTGAGCGCTTTTTAAAAACATCTTTTGGTAGCAGTACAAACGAATGCAGTGAGCTCCAGTTCTGGAATCATAGCAAACTTGGACTCTAATCCCACCCCAGTAGTTCCTAGCTGGGTGACCATGGGTATGTCAGTCACCCTCTCTGAGCCTCAGTTCCTTCAGGGGGCAAGCACCTGTCACAGTCTGACCTGAGAAGAAGGATGTGGGATCCTCCAGAGGGAGCCCTAAGTCTCTGGGGGAGGAAGACACAAAGCAAGTCATTGAGCAATTGTGGTCAGTGCTGGGATGGGGTATGGAGACGCCACTAGGGAGGGTCAGTGAGGTTCCCAGAGGAATCTTAAGCCGGCACGACACCAGGCAGATCCAGGAAAGGACGAGGTATTCCTGAGAGAGGAAGTGTATGTCCTCAATTTACTTTAAATGATAGTAAACGTTTTTATCAAAGTCTTTGAGCTAGTCAAGAGAGTACAAATAGCCCTTTTACCCTGCTGCTACTGTATCGTCCTCCAAATTCTTCCAGATGGCCTGTTTGCCCTGCACGGAGGCCCGGCTGCCCTCCTTCCTCACTGGCCTGGCTTCATCTCCCTGCGCCAGTGTCCCCCCACCCCCACTGGCCCTTCTCAGCCCTGTTAGTGTCCTGCTCTCTGCCACCCCTTCTGCCTCTCATTGCTTCCTTCCGATCTTCTTGGCCACATCTGCCAGGCATCTCCCTTTCTCTCTCTCTCTGACATGGTTTGATCATTACTCTGTTCTTCTCTTTTCTCTCCATCTTCCTTTCCTATCACTTCTGTGCCAGAAACCCTTGGCCGGGACAGCCAGTAGCACTTCTGGTTTCCTGCTTGGTGAGGTCCTCACACTTCCTTGGCCTTCAGGGGTGAACAGGTGTACACAGGTATACCACGGCTGCTCATGGGGGGGAGGGGTCCTTTCTGTTTGTTCAGGTCTGTGAGCTACTGGGTGTGTGTGTCAGAAAAGTGGGTAGGAATGTTACCTGGAGAATTTGGGGAGTGGGGTAGATGGAAGGCAGTGTAATTTGAGGGTGTGCTCAGAAAACCTTGGCAACGAAGACTTGAGCTGGAGTCTGGAAGAAAGGAGGGTTCCGGTGCACCCCAGGCAGCCAGAAGGGCCATGGAGGGGATGTGTGGGGGAGGGGGAAATTTCCTGGATGTAGGCAAGCAGCCTTTTTTGGAATGGCCCGGGGAGTGCTAACCTCCCTGGTCTCCCCAGTGTCTCGGATGAAGCCTGTTTCTGCCTGCTCTCTATGGCGGGGTTGGAGGATATTTTCTCTAAGGGACCAGGAAGGAAACATTTCATAGGAAACATTGTGGCGTACGATCTGTCCCCACTGCTGGATGCAGCCGGAGCAGATGCCCGCATGAACGGGTGTGGCTGTGCTCTGCTCCGCCTGTACTCAGAAAACAAACGGCAGGCAGATTTGGCCCAGGCGTTGGCCAACTCCCGCTCTGTGGGACCAGAGCGGTACAAGATCATCTGCCACTGTGAACACCGCACACTGCCTGACCTCCGTAATGGTTGTACCTACCCGAAGTAATGGTGACGACAACCGTGCCACCAGTAACCCCCAATAGCCACCATTCACTTAGGAACAGACGCTGGGAGAAGAGCTTCCTCTTTCTCAATTGATCTCCGTAACCCCGGGTGGGGGGGGTATCAGTGTTCTGATTTTACAGATGACAGAACAGTGTCAGGTTGGGTAACTTGCCCAAGGCCACCCATCCAATGGGTGTGGAGCAGAGCAGCCCAGTGGGCCCAGAGCTGGCGTCACATTGAATGTCCAGCCCCTCACCCATCTGTGGGGCTGCCAAGTGACGTCACTTTTCTGGACCTTTGTTTCCTCGATAGTGGAATTAGGGGACACTAACTGTGCATAACCTTTCCCAGAGACTGAGGTTAAAATGAGCTATTATACGTCAAGGACTCAGCGCACAGAGTAAGTGTTCAGTGAGAAGTGGCCGTTACTATTATTTCAGAACATTTGAAAAATTATAAAGAAGAAAATAAAAACTACCTTTCAGTCCACCAGCCAGAGGCAGCCACGGTTTCCATTTTGATATATTTCTTTCTAGTATATATTTTAATATACTTGATATGTATACCTAGAGATTAAAATTATCTCATGTTAATTATAGAACACACAAATTTTTAAAAAATCACCACATGAAGAAAACCACTTTTCCTATGTTTATGTTGACTTATTTATGTGTAAATTTGTGTGACTAATAGTTTTCTTTTTTGACTTGCTTAATACTATATCGTAAAATTCTTCCCTGATATATAGAAACTCTCAAAGTATCTTCTTTCAAACCACTGCTCAATATTTATATGTGTGGATGGGCCTTTGTTGAATGCCCCCCTCCCCCATCTACCTCCCAGGCATTTTGCCTCACCCATCGCCTCTCCCTGGCTCTCTCCCATCCATCCTGGAGCTCTCAGGCTGCCACACCACCCAGGACCTCTGTGGTGACCTACAAAATGGTCCCCTGTGAGCTGGCAAGGAGCAGGCAGCTCTGGGAATTCTGGGAATTGAAAGACAGAGTTGCAGAGCAGCCAGGGAGAGGCCCACCTCGCCCCCACCTTCAAATCCTCTCAGAAGTCTCGCTGTGCGGGTGGCCAGGGCAGGAAGGGGGTTTTCACTCAGTTCTTGCTTGGCTGCTCTGACCTGAGGTACAGGAATCCCTTCCTCTCCTGTGTGTGCCTGGTGCCGGGTGAGGCCAGGGTGCGGGGCCTGTGAGGGGCGGGTGCAGCTGGTCCGTGCTCACTATCACGCCTGCGTGCACAAGGCACTCAGTGGATGTCCCTTTTCCCTCTGACTGGCCCCGTGTCTCTACCTCCCACACTGTCTCTGATGCGCTTGTGATGTCAGGGCTACTCTTTGTCTCTCACACCCCGTCCTGCTACTGTCCCTCCAGCTCCTGGATTCGTGACCATCATGGGGCTTCTGGAAAACAATTCATCTAAGCCGTTTTTTTTTCTCGGTCCTTGAATGGGCAGAGTGTAGAACTGGCCTAATTTAATGTACAGCCTCGAAGCAGCTTATGAATGGGGCTGGTTATAAAAACTGAGTCAGCAGGAGGAAAAAGGATAAAGGTCCTCATGGGAAAAGGTCTACAACCTGGCAGCATCCACTGTCCGCTGTATTCGAGAGTGATAAGTTTATGAAATAAAGTACATCAAAATCAATTAAGATATTACAGAGAAAGAGAGGGGTGTTCAGTAGAAAGGACACATCTGTGAAAACGACAATTTTCTTACAGCCAGTTCTGCTCTAACTCTTGTGAATTTGTTCCAAAGCCATTGAATGGAACACTTTGAGCATAACGTGAATTGTGTGATCTCCACCATTGACAATGCACAAGCTGCGACGCTTCCCATCCCCCTCCACAAGCAAGCTTCATGTCATTTTTAACGTAAAGTGCCATATTCATTGTAATATTTTAAAAGTTATTAAACATTATAGGGTCCTATCTTTTTTTCTAAATGTGTCACTGGTGACTTTTAGAGTTGTTCCTCAACCCTATTTACTCCCATTAAACCCTGTGCTGCTCATCGAGTGATTTTTCATCGTGCGGTGATTGTTTTTAGGAGCACATGCGTCAAGTTAACGTGCAACGAAGTGTATTTGGAAATGGTTTGTTAGCTGCGTTACTTAATTAGGCTTAGTAATCTTGCCACATGGCCTTGTGTGACTCATGAGGTATGAGGGAGGGCTGGGGGTGGGGTTCGAGCCCCTGTTAATATTCTGAGGAGCCTCACATTTATTTATTTACTCGTTATTCTGTGGTTTTCCAAACAAACACACATGTTCCTTCTTTTTTAAATGTTGAAAAACGTCTCCCTGGAGCTTCTCATGTAAGAGGGCCCTGGAACTGGCAGAACTAGGAAAAAACACCAGAGCAAGCATCAAAAACCCATCTAGGAAAGTGGGACCTGCTGACAAAGACAATTGAAAAAACACACACAGAGTGTTTTGGGCGGACTCTCGGCTAAGGGCAGCAGCGTCAGAGATGTGAGCTAGATGTCTGAGCTGGCTCCATCAGAGAGGGGGAGCTGGGGGAGGTGAGAGCTGGGAGTTGTCAGCCAGTCCTGGGCGTGAGAAGGAGGGGACCAAACATCACATCTGCATAAGACCAGTAACTCATCTGGGCTCCTGACATCCAGTGTTTGGCTGTGTCCATGGTACCCTCGTCACTTGACAATCTGCCTCTGATAGTCAGTGAGCAGTACACAGGCACACAGCTGCTCTCTCTTGATCTGTTCAGCCAAAGTGAGTGTGTTGACATTTATGAGAAACGCCTCAATGAAAGCCACCAAATCTGTAACTGGGGGGAGCAGAGAGAGTGTGACTCATTTCATAGTGGCTTACTTGGTTGACACCAGCCTCCTGACTTCACTAGGGAGCCAGGATTAAAAATTAGAGAGCGGCTGGGCGAAGCTGGGAGGACAGGAAGAGGAGGATGGGAGCCTGGTAACCTGACCCCCGCCCAGGTTTATCCCAGAGGAGGCTACTGGAGAGGCCGGATGGGATCCTACCCAGCCTCTCTGGTCTCACATGGCTCACTGGCTGTTCAGCTGCTGGGGACTGGAGAGAAGCAAAGGCAATAATCCCTTCTCAGCCACTCAGTCAGAGCCTCCTTCCATCCCTCAGCGTCTGACCTCAGCCTCTGGCGTGGCTTCCTTCTCTGGTCTTGAGGCTGGAGTCCCATTGCTTGTTTGGAGGTGCTGGGGGGAGCACCACCTCTCCTCCGTGAGCGTGACCCCACAGCCCTGGTAAGTCTCTGCTAAGAAGTTCTTCCTACTACTGACCTCCATCCATTCTCCTTCCAACCCCCCTTCTCTCTCAGATGGAGAATGTGTCTGGGGACACCTCCAAGCAATAGTGACATAGATGGTCCAACCTCTCTAGAATATGTGGGTACTTGTCACCTATTAGTCTCAGTTACAGGGCCTCAGCTGGAACACCATGACAATAAAATAGGTCTTTCTTTTTCTGGAAGTTTACGGCTCTTGTTCCTTTTGTTCCTTTGTATGTTCTGTGCCACAGCTAACTGGTTTTTATTACTGAGACCTTGTTGCATGTCTGATTCTGTAGAAATGTGGCATATCTGCGACTGTGGGATATATTCTAAGATAAAAAGGAACAGAGAAATCTTAAATTTCTTTGTTCTATTATCTGTAGTCATGTTGCTATAGTAGTTTTGAAACTAATGTATATTTTAGGATTAAATACTAGGTAAATTTGTTAATGTAATGAATCAAGATTTTCAAGGAGAAAAAAGAAATAGAAATATAAAATTAAAGTTAAGGAAAGAGGATGGGGGGTGGGAGATGAGGGTAAGCGGGATCAAATATATGGTGATGAAAGGAGAACTGACTCTGGGTGGTGAACACACAATGGGATTTATAGATGATGTAATACAGAATTGTACACCTGAAATCTATGTGATTTTACTAACAATTGTCACCCCAATAAGTTAAAAAAAAAGTTAAGGAAAGAAACCTGTGTTACTTTTGAATTGGTAACACTGATAGGAATTCATGATTTAAAAAAAAAAAAGTAGGCCGGTCCAGTGGCTCAGACGGTTAGAGCTCCATGCTCCTAACTTCGAAGGCTGCTGGTTCGATTCCCACATGGACCAGTAGGCTCTCAACCACAAGGTTGCCAGTTCAACTCCTCGACTCCTGCAAGGGATGGTGAGCTGCGCCCCCTGCAACTAAGATTGAACAGGGCACCTTGAGCTGAGCTCCCAGATGGCTCAGTTGGTTGGAGTGTGTCCTCTCAACCACGAGGTTGCTGGTTCGACTCCCCCAAGGGATGGTGGGCTGTGCCCCCTGCAACTAGCAACGGCAACTGGACCTGGAGCTGATCTGTGCCCTCCACAACTAAGAAAGGACAACAACTTGACTTGGAAAAAAGTCCTGGAAGTACACACTGTTCCCCAATAAAGTACTGTTCCCCTTCCCCAATAAAAAAAATCTTAAAAAAAACTCCACATAGCTCTGTCCACAAAAGGCCTCTAAACAATGACACCACAGTAGAAATGCGCACAATTAAGGTCCTAACTAAGGTCCTGAACTTGGTTTCTTGGGATTAGCTTGAAACCTGTGAAACTAACATTTTTGTATAATTAACCATTAGCGCATGTGGAGAAATGGTGAATTCCAGATCTGGGCAAAAGAAATATAAGGTGACCCTGCCTGG
This sequence comes from Rhinolophus hipposideros, assembly GCF_964194185.1. NCBI lineage: Eukaryota > Metazoa > Chordata > Mammalia > Chiroptera > Rhinolophidae > Rhinolophus > Rhinolophus hipposideros. Next base: position 7,441,663 of record NC_138050.1, read on the forward strand.
CGTGTCATGTGCCAAAAAGTAAGGGAGCTACCAAAGATGAGCGGGTTATCCCAAAAACATACCTGAAGGGCCAAATTTGAGACAATTTGAGCATCAGGATAAAAAGGACTAAGATTGATTATAAATACATACATACATACATACATACATACATACATACATCTTTTATTAGTAAGTGACCAAATAAGCACTCATGGCTCCAGAGTTTTACAGAGAAAGAAAGGGGAAATCATTTGGCATCATAGGTTATGATAGTTGCACTGATTTTTCTCTCTGAAAATTTCTTTTGAAAGGGAAAGAATCAAGCATTTATCCTGCCTTTTGAGGAGAAAGTGCATTTCATTCCTAATTGATGAGAAGCAGTTCTGTACAGAAGAATGTCAGCTAATATATGTGGGATAAATGATTGAATTAGAAAATTATCATTTTGCAAACCTCAATGAAATAATTGATTCAGGCAATAATGGATTCTAGAAACCAGGGTTGAGCACACTACAGTCCACCATTCAGGTCCAGGCCACCGCCAGATTTTGAATATCCCACCAGCAAAGAACATTTTAGATATGTTTCGATAACAAAAAAAACACAAAAGAGAACAATATTTCTTGACACGTGAAATTTATATAAATTCACGTTTCAGTGTGCATCAATAAGGTTTTGTTGGAACACAGTCATTCAGCTACATATTGCCTTTACTGTGTTGTGCCATAATGGCAGATTTGAGTAATTGAGAGAGAGACAATATGGTCCACAACCCCTAAATTATTTAGTATCTGGAAATTTGCAAAAATACTTGCTGACTCCTGCTACTATGAACTATTTGGTGAAAGGGAGTTGGGGAAGAGGGTTATTTGCATGGTGCTAATGTATCACTCTATATATGACTCACTAATTACAAAAAAAATGCACTTTATAATGGAGAGATTGGGCAGTCACCACTTAGGGACAATCTGATATTAGGTGCTGCTGACGTGAGGCAGTGTGAAGTCCACGGATCACCTTGGAAATATTCTTGCCAAACACGTTTAACTTGAAAATTGTTAAATGTCTTTGTTGAGGTCAAGTTGACAGACAATACAGTGCATATATTTAAGGCACACAATTTGATACGTTTTGACATATGCGTATGTAACACACCCTGAAACCATTACCGCTCTCAGGAGAATGAACAGAAGTTCCACTGTGCCCCATTTTAGTCCCTCCCCCCCACACCCTCCCCATCTCATTGATGTGCTTTCTGTCACTGTAAGGTAGTTTCATTTTATAGAATTTTAAGTAAATTTTTATGCTTCTTTGTCTAGCTGCTTTCACTCAGCAGAATTATTTTGAGATTCATTCATGTTGTTTCATGTGTCAAAAGTTTATTCCCTTTATATAAGATGTCAGAGGGGCAATAGATTGGGGGGGGCTTATCACTTTGTGAGGGTTGAAATGTCTAACTATTGTATTTTTTTGTACAACTGAAACTAAAAAAAAAAAGGAAAAAAGTTTACTCCCTTTAATTGCATGAAAAAAATATGAATATATCACAATTTGTTTTTCCATTCAAATGTTGATGGGTGGGCATTTGGGTTTCCAGTTTGTAGCTATTACAAATACAGTTACTATGGACATTCACATACATGTCTTTGTATGGCCATCTACTTTCATTTCTCTTGGGTAAAGACCTAGGAGTAGAATTGTTGAAGCAGATGATAAGTTTAACTTTATTATTATTTTTTCAATTATTCTATTACAGATGATATTCAAAATTATTTCATAATTTCAGGTGTAATATGCTTAATTTTTAAAGAGACTCCAAAACTATTTTCCGAACCTGCCGGGGCTGAATACTGTGCTCCATGGAGCGTTTGACCCCGCGGAGCTGCCGGAGCTGCTTAAGCTTTATAACCGGAGGCTTTTCCCTACTCCCAGTACTATCGCGGGCTCAACTATGACGGAGTGATAAAGAATTACTTTCAACACCGTGAATTTTCATTCAGGTTGAAAGATGGTATTTACATTCGCTACCAATCCTTCAACAACCAGAATGATCTGGAAAAGGAGATGCAGAAAATGAATCCATATAAGATTGATAATAGGCGCGGTATATTCTCACAGACCCAATCAACTTAATACAGTGAAGCTGGGAGCTTTCCAGGCTCAGGGAAAAGAACTGGTGTTTGACATTGACATGACAGTTTATGACGATGTGAGATGTTGTAGTTCTGCAGACAGATGTTCTAAGTGCTGGACCCTCATGACCATGGCCATACACATCATTGACGGAGCATTGAAGGAGGACTTTGGATTTAAGCATCGCCTCTGGGTATATTCTGGAAGAAGAGGTGTTCGTTGTTGGGTCTGTGATGAATCAGTCAGAAAATTGTCCTCTGCTGTACGTTCGGGGATAGTTGAGTATTTGAGTCTTGTAAAGGGTGGTCAAGACGTTAAAAAGAAAGTTCAACTAAGTGAAAAAATTCACCCTTTTGTCAGAAAATCTATAAACATAATAAATAAATACTTCGAGGAATATGCTTTGATTGATCAAGATATTCTTGGAAATAAAGAAAGCTGCGATAAGATTTTAGCCCTTGCTCCTGAAACAATTCATGATAAGCTTCAGCAAGCCTTCCAAAGGCATCACAATTCACTTCAGCGTTAGGAGGAAGTGAAGAAAATAGCCAGATGTCCGAATAACATCAAAAATAACAAATGTGGATCCTGGCTTGACTGTGAGATCATGTTCCAGTACTGTTTTCCACGGCTGGATATCAATGTTAGCAAAGGAATCACTCATTTGCTGAAGAGCCCTTTTAGTGTTCATCCTAAAACAGGTCGACTTTCTGTGCCTATTGATTTACAGAAAGTGGATCAGTTTGATCCATTTACTGTTCCAACCATAAGCTCCATCTACCATGAATTAGATGCCATTTCCACTAATGAAAAGGAAAGAGAATAAAGCTGAATCCGATATCAAACATAGAACCAGAGGTTATAAGAAGACCAGTCTAGCTCCTTATGTAAAAGTTTTTGAACAGTTTCTTGAAAACCTGGATAAATCCCGAAAAGGAGAACTTCTCAAGAAGAGTGATTTACAGAAAGACTTCTGAAGATAAATGTCCTCCAACCAATATGGATAACTTCTACCTTCAACCAAGAATCAAATGCTTCAAGTCATTTAATAAATGTAGCAAACCATGTATGAGTTTTAATGCTCAAAGCAAAATTTCCTTTTCTTGAGAAATAATTATATTGAAAAGATTCCTAAGATTACCGAGGGAGGATGTTCAGATTCCTGGAAGGAGCAATAGTGAGAGGAATAAGAGGATTGCAGATAAATTTGTAAAATTTAATATTATACAAAGATAATTCTAAGATTTCTGATACAAATACTTCTACCAGTTGCCATACAAGTATACAGGTATACAGGTAACTGAGCAGTAATATGTCCAAGACTTTAATCTCAGCTCACTGGATAAAGCCTCTGTATTTCCGGAGTGAATATTCTAGGTAAATGAGGGCTTTGTCCTTAAGTATTAGACACTGAAGTTAATTATACGTGGAGTGTGTATTCAGTCATTTCCTAATTTTGCTTACTAATATTTTTATAGGTCAGGCCACTCCTCACTGGCCATCTTTTAAAACTCATCTAAATCTACCAAAACTTCAAGATATGAGTTACTAGATTATATGAGTTATGAGCAGAGTATGGTTTACAACTGCAATTGTAGCTCCTGACTTCTTCCCTCAGAGAACTGGAACAATGACATTAGTCTACACCATAAAGAAGCAGCTTAGAAAAAAATAATCGCCTTCACCAACATAAACCCTGTCATACTTGTTTTGTCAAAACACTTGAACTTTCTATATATACAGATACTTAAATTTAGTTTTAAACTTTCCCTTTCTTCCATATTTTATTTTGTATGATAGATTCTGACGAGTCAGCCTTCTTTTGCCTGGTTTTACATCTGAGCTAAACTAAACGGTCATTCTGGTTTGCATTCTATCTTCTGGGGAGCAAGCTATCAGATGGGTACTTTTTATGAGTTACGAAAATTTCCCTTCCTATGCATTTCCTTTTAACACTGTTTTCTCTATAGTTTTTGCTTTTATCTTTTGATTTATATAAAACATTTTATGATGCAGTCAACACGCTGAAATGCCTTCATTTCTCTTTTCTAATTTTTAAGAAAAAAATATTAAAGACTATTGTGCAAAACAAACAAACAAAAAAACAATTGTTTTCCAAGTGAGAGTCCCAGTTGCTCCATATCTTTGCTGCACTTGGTATGGTCAGTTTTTTAAAAATTTTAGCCATTCTAATAGACGTATAATGGTACTGGAGGTTTTAATCTTGTTTTCCCATAATGACTAATGATGTTGAGCATTTTTTTGTGTGTTTATTTGCTATCTGTGTATCTTTTGCCCATTTAAAAAATTAGTTTGTCTTCTTATTCTTGAATTTTGATTTAAAAAAATACTGCAACATCATAGATAGACCTTTGAGGACACTATGCTAAGTGAAATAAGTGACATCGCTTACATGTGGAATCTAAAAGAAAAGAAAAGAAAACTATACTTAGAACAAGAGATCAGATTTGAGGTTACCACAGGTAGGGGTGAGGGAGGGGGAAATTGAATGAAGGTGGTCAAAATGCACAGACTTCCAGTTTTAAGATAAGCCCTGGAGATGTAATGTACTACACAGTGACTATAGTTAACACTGCTGTGTGGTATACGTGAAATTTGCAAGATAGTAGATCCTAAAAATTCTCAGCATAAGGAAAAAATTTTTTTTCCCGTACTCGTGTATCTTTTTTGTTTATTTTTTAAATTTATTTATTGGGGTGACTATTGTTCCCATACTCGTATATCTATATGAGATGATGAATGTTAACTTATTGCAGTGATCATTACACAATATATGTAAGTTGTATGTAGGTTGTATACCTTAAACTTATACAGTGCTTATCTCAATGTTTTTTAATAATATTTTCAAATATCTCAATATTATATTTTCGGTTTTATTTATCTCAATAAAGCTGAAAGAAAAAACTGATTATATATATATTCTAGATACAACTTTTTTTTTATCAGATATATATGATTTTCAAATACTTTCTCCTAATTCGTGGCTTGTTTTTTTGTTTCTCTTAATAATGTTTCTCTAAGAGCAGAGGTTTCTTCTAAGAGCAAAAGTTGAATGCATTTTTAAAAAGATTTTTATTAAAATACAGCTAAATACAATATTATATTAGTTCCAGGTGTACACCATAGTTATTCAACAGCACCCACCTACCGTTATACATAGTTATTACCACATTATTAATTTTATTCCCCATGCTAAACAAGTGATCACCATGCTAAGTCCAGCAACCATCTGACGCTGTACCACTCTGTCACAATATTATCTTCCCCCCGTTTTAAAATTTTTCAATTAGAGTTGACATTCAATATTATTTTATATCAGTTTCAAGTGTATAGCATAGTGGTTAGACGTTTGTTTAATTTTGGAAGTGATCCCCTTGACTAATACCACCTGGCACTATATATAGTTATTACCATATTATTGATTATATTCCCTATACTTTACATCCCATGACTATTTTGTAACTTCCAATTTGTACTTTTTAATCCTTTCACCTTTTTCACCCTGCCCCAAACCCATCTCCCATCTATCACCCCGATAGATCTAGTACGCATCTGACACCATATATAGTTATTACAATATTACTGACTATATTCCTTATGCTATACCCTCCATCCCCATGACTGCTGTGTAACAACCAATTTGTACTTCTTAATCTCTTCCCCTTTTCACCCACCCCCAACCCCACTCCCATCTAGCAACCATCAAAATATTCTCTGTATCTATGAGTTTGTTTATTTTGTTTATTTTGTTCTTTAGATTCCACTTATAAGTGAAATCATATGACATTTATCTTTTATTGTCTGACTTATTACATTCAGCACAATATCCTCTAGGTCCATCCATGTTGTTGCAGATGGCAAGGTTTCCTTCTTTTTCATGGCTGAGTAATATTCCACCATTGTGTGTGTGTGTGTGTGTGTGTGTGAATATATATATATATATATATATATATATATATATATATATATCACCTCTTCTTTATCCATTCATCCATTCAGGGACACCCAAGTTGCCTTCATATCTTGGCTATTGTAAATAATGCTGCAACAAACATACGGATGAGCACGTCCCCTCGAAGTAGCATTTATGTTTGTTCTGATAAATACCCAAAAGTGAGATTACTAGGTCCTTCTTTGTCTCTTGTTACAGTCTTTGTTTTAAACTATTTTGTCTGATATAAGTATTGGTACCCTATCTTTTTGTTTGTTTGTTTGTTTGTTTTCATTTTCATGAAATGTCTTTTTCCATTCCTTTACTTTTTGTCTGTGTGTGTCTTTCGATCTAAAGTGAGTCTCTTGTAAGCAGCATATGTAAGGGTCTTGTTTTCTTATCCATTCAGCAGACCACCCTGTCTTTTGATTGGAGCATTTAATCCATTTCCATTGAAAGTAATTGTTGATAGGTATGTAGTTATTGCCATTTTATTATTCATATCTTTGATTTTATTTTTTTCGTCTTAAAGAAGTCCCTCTAAGATTTCTTATAATGCTGGTTTGGTGGTGATGTACTCCTTCAGCTTTTTCTTGTCTGGAAAGCCTTTTATCTGGCCTTCAATTCTAAATGATAGCTTTGCTGGGTAGAGTAATCTTGGTTGTAGGTCCTTGCTTTTCATCACTTTGAATATTTCCTGCCACTCCCTTCTGGCCTGCAAAGTTTCTGTTGAGAAATCAGCTGACAGTCTTATGGAGGCTCCCTTGTAGGTAACTAACTGCTTTTCTCTTGCTGCTTTTAAGATTCTCTCTTTGTCTTTAACCTTTGGCATTTTACTTACGATGTGTCTTGGTGTTGGCCTCTTTGGTTCATCTTTTTTGGGACTCTCTGCACTTCCTGGGCTTGTGTATCTGTTTCCTTTGCCAGGTTAGTGAAGTTTTCCGTCATTATTTCTTCAAATAGGTTTTCCATTCCTTACTCTCTCTCTTCTTCTTCTGGTACCCCTATAATGCAAATGTTGGTATGTTTGATGTTGTCTCAGAGGCCCCTTAAACTACTATGGATTCTTTTTTCTTTTTTCTGCTACTTTATCTTCTATTCCACTGGTTTGATTCTCTGCTTCATCTAATCTACTATTGATTCCCTGTAATGTATTCTTCATTTCCGTTATTGTGTTCATTATTTCTGACTGGTTCGTTTCATGTTTTCTATCTCCATTTTTATGTTTCCTATTTGTTTGTTTAGTTCTCCCTGAGATCATTGATAATCCTTATAACCTTATAATCTACCAATCAGAGTAGATTGCTTGTCTCCATTTTGTTTAGTTCTTTTTCTTGAGCTTTGTTTTGTTCTTTTATTTGGGACATGTTTCTTTGTCTCCCCATTTTGGCCGCCTTTCTATGTTTGTTTCTATGTATTAGGCAGGGCTGCTCTGTCTCCTGGTCTTAGTAGAGCAGTCTTATGTAGCAGGTGTGCTGTGGGGCTCAGTGGTGCAGCCTCCTTGGTTACTTGAGCCACTCACTCCAGGTGTGTCCCTTGTGTGGGTTGTGTGTGTCGTCCTATTGTAGTTGAGTCTTGGTTGCTATTTGCATATCAGTGGGAAGGATTGCTTCTCGGGCTCATTGGTTGTGAGGACTGGCCATGACTATAGTGGAGGAGCTGTGATGCAGGGGCTGACCGTATGGAGCAGGATCTGCTTCAGCAGGACTCTGGCATCTGCCCAATCTGCCTCTTGGGTGTGTTGTCCTTGGAGGCAGCTGAATGATGCTCCAGCTCGTTTCAAAGCAGGCCACTGAGGCGCCAGCCCCAGGACCACCTTAGAGGGGATCCATTGCAAGTCAAGTTCAGACACAGCCCATGCCCCACCCAGGGCCACCTGGCAGAAGTCACAAAGAAATCCACAGATGGCTGCCACCCATGCTCTGCTTGGAAGTGCCTCAAGAGGCCAAGCTGCGAACCAAGGCTGGCTGCCACTAGTGCCGGGCGTAGGGTTCCTCAGCCAGAGGTACAGGACATGCTCAAGCCATATGCTGCTTGTCTGGGTTCTATGAACCGTTGAGAGACCCTAGGAAAGTCTGCAGCATGAGCTAAGGCAGGCGGTTTGTATGAAAAATCCAGTGGAAGTGGCTCTAGTGTGCCCAAAAGTTGGGTTTGGCCCAACTAAGTGGAGACTAAGATATGGCAGCCGCCTGTGTCCGCACACTGGGAAGAGGGAAGGCTCAACAAAGAAACAGTGGCCTCCACCAGCTCCTCCGTCCAGGAGAAAGCAGCCTCTCCAGCCCGTACCACTCCGGACAACTCGGTTCCCCACCATATGTCCTTGCCGCCTTTCCAGCTGCTGCCCCAGCCCTGGAGCTCAGAGTAAGTCCTTGTGCTGTCCCTTTAAGAGAAGTGGCTGGGAATCCAGCTGCCCTGTTTCACTCAGTCACAATCTCTGCTGGTTTTCACAACCAGAAATTATGGGGACTTCTCTCGCTGGTACTGGAACCCTGGGCTAGGGTGGAGCTGGGACCTCTCGCTCCTCTGGGTGGTGGGGGAGGAACTTCACAGCCGAGATATCCCTCCTAATTTTAATGGTCACACGTGGGTGTAGGACCAAAACACTCTGCATCTCTGCCCCTCCTACCAGTTTCAAGGTGGCTTCTTCTGCAAGTCCTTAGTTGTAGGGCTTCAGTTCAGCAAGATTTTAGGCAACTCTCAATGACAGTGATTTTGTAGTTTAGTTGTAATTTTGATGTGGTCGTGAGAGGAGGTAAGAGCAGCATTTACCTACTGCGCCATCTTGACCAGAACGCTCTTTTTCTTTTTTGAATCATTTTGCCACAGAGTTGCTTTTGCATGATTTTTTTCAAATAGTTTCTCTGTATTTTCTCTTCTTCTCTTTTTCTGAGACTCCCATTTCATATATGTTGGTATACTTGGTCCTTCCTTGGTTTCTGAGACTCTGTTCATTTTTCTTCAACTGTTTTTTTTCTCTCTGTTCCTCAGATTAGATAATTTCTATTGATCTAGCTTCAATTTCACTGATTGTTCTGCCACCTCTAATCTTCCACTGAGCCTTCTAGTGGAATCAAATTTTAAATTTCAGTGATTGTATTTTTAAGTATAAAATTCCCACTTGAATACCATGAACTGGGTGGCTTAAACAGAAAATTGTTTTCATAGTTCCCAAGGCCACATGTCCCAGCTCAAGGTTGATTCCTGGTGAGAACCCTCTTCCTGGCTTGCAAACGGCTGTTTTCTTACTATGCCGTTATCAGGGCACCGGCCTATGGATTTAGGGCCCCACACTTATGACCTCATTTCACCTTTAGCACCTTCTCACGGTCACTGTTTCCAAATACAGTCACAGTGGGGGTTAGGGCTTCAAACATGTGAGTTTTAGGGGGAACACAAACATTCAGTCCATCATAGTCATTGATATAATATTTTCTGCTAATTATTTGACATAATTTCCTTGACATCCTTGAACATATCTGTAATAGCCACTTTGAAATTTTTGTTTACTGAATCCAACATCTGGTTCCACTCAGATTCAATTCCTATTGCCTGAATTTTTTATTTGAGTACAGGCTGCATTTCCTGTTTCTTTGCATGTAATTATTTTTGGTTGAAAACCAAATATTTTAGATAATATAGGGATTGTTGTTGGTGTTTTAGGAACTAGCCCCATTCGTGTGCCTCTGGTGATAAACCTCCTGGCTTATGGTGGTAATGTGTGCCTTAGGACAGAGACCTCATGGGACCACTTTCAGTTCTTGAGGACACCCATTTAGTGCCCCTCGCAAGATAGCCTGGTCTCAAAGGGATTCTTCTCTAAGCATCTCCCCTGGCCTTCTGAGCAATTACCTTTCTTGTTATAGTTACCAGTCTTTGTGGTATAGTTGGTGGGGGGCAGTCAAGGGCAGAGGAGGAGGTAAAGGTCAAGGACTAATCAGTTTTCCCTGGGTCTCATCCATTCACCCTCTCATCACACTGTCCTCTGTTATTGCCACAAATTTACTGTGGTGTTTTCCCATCACAGGTGCCGTGAGGCAGACAACAACCACCCAGGTCCTCTGGAGAAGACAGATTGGCCTCTTCCCCAATGGTGCTGCTATGGCCGCACCCCCCTCTCCCGCCCCCGCACTCCACACCAGGTCAACATCCCCCGCCTTTCCCTAGGGGTTTGTCACGCTTTACTTTAGTTCTTTAAATCCATACATTTTCCTCGTAGATCATTGGCCTCTCTACGGTTACACTTGGAGAAGGGGCCAGCAGCCCCACTTCCTTGGTTAATACCTGCCTTCTCCTCTAGATGGCCAGCTTCCTGAAGGGGCAATCCATGCTGGCCTTGTCCCTCACTGCCAGGGCCTGCCCCATCGTAGATACACAGAAAAAATGTGCTGAATGAACTGCCTACTTCCTTCTTGATATGCTTATGGTCTCTTGATTTTCTATGCCCTCCCAGATTCCTTCCTCTCTACCTGCCCTGAAATAATCGCATCTCGGTTTCTGTCCTCAAAGTACATTGTTTCTCTGTCCCTGGGAATCTCATCCCTCAAATAAGTTAAACTATCTGATGATGACTCCTGATGCTGTAGTTTGTCCAGCCTAAATTTCTTTCTGGACTGTAAGACTGTAATATAATAATGGATGGGCCTGGTTAAATGTCCCATAGATGATCTAAATTCAATGTGATCAAAACCAAGTGTGACAGGTATTTCCTGGAACCTGTATCTCTCCTGCCGTTCCTATCTTGAGGGGTCGCCATTGACTCTCCCTTCTCCTTCACCACTCCCATGTCAAATCATTCATGAAATCAGGAAATCCTGTAGACTCGGCCTCCTGTATTGTTTTCTACTTATCCCCTCCCCCCACCACATGACCGCTTCTGTGGCTCAGACCTTGATAACTTCTCACCTAAATTTCTGCTTCGTCCTCCACATGCATCCTAGAGGAAACTTTTAAAGATGCAAGTCATATTATGCCACTTCCCAGACTAAATCCTCTATCACTTGGTTCCCTGTGATCTTGCGGGTAACTCCAAATTCCTTCGTTGTATCGAGGAGAACTCTGATCTATGTTGTGAACTTCCTGAGAGTCGGGGGTATGGCTGTCTCCCTGTAGTCCCAGTGTCCAGCAAAGTACCTAGGATGTAGTTGGTGCTCAATAAATATTTGTTGAATGACTGAGTGAGTGAATAATCTGGCCCCTGCAAACCATGCCAACTTCATTTCTTAATATAGCCCCATTCCAGCTTTTTAAAATTTTTTTATTCCAGCTTTTACTTCACTAAAATTTATTTCATTTTAACAAGATACCTGGCTGATTTGTATGCAGCCTGAAGTTTGGAAAGTGCTGGCTTGAGGACTTCTGGCTGGGTGTTATTTCTCTTGTATCTGAGCACACCCTAACATAAATGGTGTGCCCTCATTTAGCTCTACAGACAGGTTGGCGAATATGTGGCTTATGTGATTTTCTGACCATGCAGTGCCCCTTCTCTCTGGCTTGTTCCTTTCGACAGTCTGGCCCCTCTGCCTTCCTCCCACTTTTTTGTGTGGCTAACACTTCCTAGATTCAGCTAAGGTATCACCTCCACCAGAAAGCCCACCTGACTCCCTCCAGCTTGAATCAGGAACCCTTCCGATAGCAGTTACTGTGTCACCTTTTATTTGCATCTTTACTAAGTTGACTCTTCAGCTGGAACCCGAGTGCCTTGAGAGAAACCTATTTTTATGCTTTGTACCCTCCCCTGCTCTCCACCGTCTGGCACATTCTAACAGCCGAGTACGTGTGGCTGTTAGAAGACGGAATGAATGGGGCTTTGCCCACCTTCCCTTCGCTGCCACATCCTACCCCACAAGGGCTCCGGTTGCTGAGGCCCTGGAGGGGCAGAATGCCAGGGGTGGGATGAGGGGATTCGGCAGCCTGCTGGCCCAGCAGCTGTCTCTCCCTCCCATCCTGCCCTCTTGCCCTCCAGAGAGCACACATATCAGAGGCAGCTGCATGTGCGCATGCGTGTGTGTGTGTGTATGTAGGATGGGGGATACCTCTCCCTCCTCCTCTCTCCTCTTTCTTTCCCAGGAACAAATGTCACAAAGCAACTGACAGCTGAGGAAGAAATGTTTGGGCAAAGAGAAGACCCCACAAATATGAGCTCCTGGATCTGAAAGCGCGTCTCTTGCGTGCTCCCTGAACTGGAGCCAGTCTAGGAATGGCACCAAGCAGCGCAGGCTCTGGCTGTCATTTTAGGAGCCAAGTGGAGTGGCAATAAAACTTAACGAGGACAGGGCCATGACGGCACTTTAGCAGTTACACTGTGAGAGCCTAAGTGTGTTTCAGGACACTTTCTTATTAAGAAATGATTTAAAATGTGGTATTTCTCCCTTGCTGGATGCACTGCCATCCGTTTCTATGCACTGATGTTTTTGGCAAAAGCAACCTGGCTTTAACCTGGGATAAGTGTGGGGCTGTGGCTGGGAGCAGGGCTCCCAGGGGTGGACGTGTGAGCCAGCTGTGCAGGCTGGAGCCTGGGAGTGTGCTGGGAAGGCAGCGGTGGGGAGACTGCGCTGCTCGTGTCCCGCGGGCTGAGGCAGGGTGCTTCTCCCTCATCAGCGGGAGCACTCCCGCCATATCTGGTGGGCACATGTGTGAGGGCAGGCGTGGGTAGTCAACTCCTGAACTGAGATGTACCCTCCCGCTGATGTCTGTCGGGCCGATGTGCAGATGTGTTAATGGATTAGTCTGACCTCAAGCAGAGGAAAGTACGGAGGACTCAGGATGAGGAGGCATGGATGTCTGTCCCGAGGGAGCCACATGGAATGTTGCTTTGGGAGGCAGTGGGAATGGCAACGTCACAATCAGTTCGTACTTTGCGAATGTTTGCTGAGCAAGCCCCTGTGGCAAGGAGCCCGAGTCTGCGGTAGGCCCGTGGGACTCAGGTCTGGAAGACCTGTGCCTGCCGCCAAAGAGCCCCCTGTCCGGCAGGGGAGACTGGCAGACACCTCCAACCCCGCGTGGTGATGCTGAGGAAGAGGCAGCCACAAGGCATGGGGACAAGTCACCCAGACCAAGGGGTTAGAGAACGTCCCAGGGAAGGAACCCCTGAGTGTTTCTTGGAAGGATAACTAGGAGGAGGAGGAAACTGACATCCACTCAGTGCTCATTGTGTGCAGCACGGTGCTGGCCACATCTTGTCCCATGACCCCTCCAGATGGGGAGTAAGGCTCAGAGAGGCTCCCTGGCCTACCTGAGGTCACATGGGAACCTCTAAGGCCTCATGCCCTGACATGCTGCCTGCCCATCAGTCATGGCAGGGATGAACGGAAGACCATTCCAGTCTGTATTAACCACCTTTTCTGGTTTCTGTACTCGATGTTTTGACATGTGGGGCTTTGCTGACCAGAGAGGGACTCTTCCTGGGGTTAGCTGACTTCTAGAGAAAGCAAAAGACTGGCCCAGGAGCTCACCTTTCATATGCAAACTGACCAGTCCACAGGCCACATCCCCGCCACCTTCTCTGTGGAGCTGTCTCACTCCAGGCCACCATTCCCCTGCCTAATCACCCAGGGCCATGTACCAGACCACTACTCAGCTCCTAGGCCCCAGACCCTGCTGAAAGTATGCAAACAAGACAATCCTAAGCCTATTCGTCCTGCCTCACCTGTTCCTTCCCACAGAAACCACAATAAAGACACTTGCCCACATTTCCCCTCTCCCTCTGCCTCCTGAATGACCAGCTGCTTCCCCGTCTAGCTCTGTGAGGCATGGCAGGCCCCTCCTCTTGAGAACTGGGAATAACAAACTATCTTATCAACAACAGTTGTCTTCTGTTCTGTGGCCTCATCATACCTGAATAATAATAAAACCAATATTTAAAACACAGGCAGGGTTGTAAGCCCAGGAGTATGGAGGCCTGGGAGGATGGGCAAAAGCTTGTGGCTGTGCTGAGAAGCCAGTCTTCTATCCTGAAGGTGCTGTGGAGGATGGGGACAGATATGTGCTATGTCGCAATCCCTCCATCAGGCACCAGAGAATGATCAGAAGAAAGAGAGAGAGATGGGGACTCTTTGTAGTAATCCTGGTGAGACAAGAAGGGAGACTTAGCTGAGGCCATATTGGTGGGAATGGAGTGGAGGGGAGAGATCTGAGAGCCGTGGAGGAAACGCAGGGGTCAGAGTTTGGGGACTGGTTTGATGAGGAGGTAGAGTAAGACGGAGGACCTGGGTGTTGGCAGGTGAATGCATTGGTGGTGACTCTGTACCAAGCCAGGAGTTCCTTCTGAACCACCTCAGAACACCCAATGGTGGGAGCCTTAAACTGTTGGGTCTTTGGATTCAGAGCTCAGGGGAGGGGATTAAAATAGGGGGTTAAGGTTATATCTGAGGCTTTTAAAAAAAATAACAATGTTAAACTCATTTATCTTCTGTAATTGGCTGGGGTTCAACATTTCTCACAAACATTTAACAGAAGACCTAACTGAAGGAATTTTGTGTGTTCCCACACTCTGCTCCCCAGAACTGCAATAACCAGGTGATAAAGAAAAAACCCCCTTTATTTGTTCTACTTAGGGAAGTTGAAGATGCTCTTTGTCCACCATCCCTTAAAAAAATTACCACCAGCCATGTCAAAGGACCTGGGAAAGCTTCTGTTTAGGAGTGGGGCAACTGCAATGAGGCAGAGAGTTCCATTTTAAAATCTGAGATTGATTGGGCAGGCATCCAATATTCTGGAATCACAAACATTCAAAGGTCAGACAGGCTAAAAATGACTGGTGAAGAGGAGAAAACATCTGTGTGCTGGCTGAGCATGAGGGAGCCATGATGGACATGAATGGTGGCTTCCTGCTGGGGACCATATCTGAAAGGGCCTTAGGAATCATCTGGCTCTGGCATGGGGATGAGGTGGGATGTGGGATACTGGGACTCTACCTTTAGGTCCTGGCAGCTTGTGGGGAGCTCCGCAGTAGGCCTGAAAGATTAAAAAAAAATGTGTGTGAGTGTATGTTGGGGTCGATAAGGAGATTTTATTGTAACTGCTATTCCTCATACTCAAGGTGCTTCCAGGTTAGTGGAGGTACCGAGATGTAGATGAAGGACCTTCAGATATTTCTGAGGCAGAATAACCACGAGGGTGAAGGAGCTGTGCCATAACTGTGAGGGCCAAAGCAATGTGAAGTGGGAGCAGATCCCATGGATGGTCCAGAGGAAACTACAGAAAGTGGTGAACTTTGAAGTGAAGCATGCCATCTTCTTCGTGTACTCTCACATTCTTCTCAGAGGGGAATCTGGCCATTTCAGCACCCTTTTCTTCCCCAGGTAGGGTCTTAAGAGCTGAGGGTGGGTCTCCTGCCTCCCATGAGTTCGCGCCTCTTGGGAACCTGAAGAGTAGCAGCTATTACTATAAGGTCCTGCACCTGTAGTGTGGAGTATTGTACCTATGTTGCAGATGCCTATACCATGGCCAGTTGAAATGTATTCCTCTCAGTGCTTTCAGAGAGGAGAAGGGCAGCACACAAACTTTTTAGTGTCTGGAGGAATCACCGAGTCCATTTACTACCTTAAAAACAGAAAAGACAAAAATTACCGTAAACAAAATGAAAAGGCAAATTATGGAACAATACTGGCCACACAATGACAGATGAAGGCTTAATGTCCTTACTGTATAAAGCTCCATGCCAATGGGTAAGAAAAATAATGAGACTGCAACAGACCCAAGTGCACAGGATGGGTGGGAATGCCTTTTCCTTGCTGGGAAAGCCCATTCCCAAACAGAGGCCAAGAAATGCCAGGAACTCACATTCCCAGCTTCCCTTGCAGCTACGATACAGGGGTGTGTTCCTGGGCACGTGACCCACCTCTGACCACTAAGACAAGACAGATTCTGAGGCTTTGGGGAAAATACAGGAGAGAGTGGTGCAATGGGAAACCCCTCCCTCTGTCCTTCTGCCTGTAAAGAGGGCTGTGTTGGGGGTCTGATGTTTGGGGAGCCAGAGCAGGCTGTGACCATGAGGGTATCACAAAGAAAATCACAGAGAATCTGACCATAGCCCTTACCTGCTTGGTGCTCTGAACCAAGCCTCCAACAGCCTACCTCTGGAGTTATTCATAAATGTCTATTGTTTCAACCAGTTTTAGGTAGGTATTCTGTCACTTGGGATGGAGTCATCCTAACTGATAAAAGATGAAAAAGATAATTTTCAGAGAAGGAAATTACAATCGGGTAATAAAGATACGAGCGAGGTTTTACCTCACTAGCAGTGAAAAGAAATGCAAACTGGAGCGATGATATCATTATTTGATTATCCAATTTGCAAGCAGAATGAGATACATGTGGTGAGATGCCTTTCTCATAGACATCCCTGTGGGAGAGCTTTTGGTACAATGCACCTATAAAGCAATTTAATGATATATATGAGTTGCTTTGTTAAAGTACTTACTGTTTGATTCACTATACTCCCCTTCTCCACATAGAGAGTGCTTTCTGGGCTATATTAATTTATCTGTGCTACTGTAATGAATTATCACAAACAGTGGCTTACAACCACACAACGTTTTTTCTTACAGCTCTGGAGCTCAGAAATCTAAAATCAAGGTGTCAGCAGGGCTGCATGTTCCTTCTGGGCTTCAGGGGTGAGCCCACTTCCTTGCCTTTCCAGCTTCTAAAGGCTGCCTGGTTCCTTGGCTCCTGCCCTTGCTCCCGTCACTCCAATCTCTTGCTTCTATACTCATCACATCTTCTGTCGCCAAATCTGCCTGTGCCTCCTTCTTATAGAGACCCTTGTGGTGACATTGGGCCCACTGAATAATAACCCAGGATAATATCTCCATCCAAGGTCTTGAACTTAATTGCGTCTGAAAAGTCTCTTTTGCCATGTAAGGAGGTCACGTGGTCAGAGGTGCTGCGAATTAGGATGTAGACATCACTGAGGGGCCACGATTCTGTCTGCCTCAAGGGCACTTCAAACTTGACATGTCAAAAACTTAAATTCTGTATTCTTCTTCTCCCAAACACTGTCCCCATTTGGCTTCAAATCTCTGTGGTACCATCACCCACACAGTTGTCCTGTCCAGCAATGTGTCATCCCTGGCTCTTCACTTTCTCTCCTCCCATATCCTGTAGGCATCTGTGAATAGTTACTGTCACCTGTGTGCTGGCCACTGTTCCAGACACAGACGACACGGAGATGAACAGACATAGAAGTCTCTGCTCAGAGGACAAACAAACAAGAAAATATCACTTCGCTATTGATGCCCTTTGAAAATCCAGGCGATGTGATGTGTAGACTGGCTGGAGTTTACTTTAAATTGGGTGATCAGAAGAAGCGTTGCTGAGGATGTAATATTTTATCTGGGATTTGATAAGAAGGAATCAGTCATGCAAAATTTCAAGGCAGGGTGGCCCAGGTGGGGGAAACAGTCTGTGCAAAGGCTTTAAGGTAGGAACAAGCTGGTGCTGTTCAAGGAACTGGAAGAGGGTGGAGGTGGCTGGAGCAGAGAGATGAAGGGCAAGAGTGAAATGAGGCCAGAGAAGAAGGTAGGAGCAGGGTCACATAGAGCCTAGTAGAACAGAGCAGGGACTATGAATGTTAACTTCAAAATGTACGCTTAAACCTCTTGCCTCCATCTCACCTCTGCCTCTTAATCTGACCAACCATCTCTCACCTGGGCTATGGCAATACTCCTCTACTGGGTCTTCCTCTGCCATCTTTGCCTCCCCGACCCACGTTCCACTTAACAATCCGAGTGGTCTCTTAAAGAGGATGCAATCCTTTGGCGTATCCAACGTCTGCTTCTACCTCCTCCCAGTGTACCTTTCTCTCCTGCAGAGGCTGCAAAGTTGAAGCCCCTATTTCCCAGACTCCCTGCAGCTTGGGTTCCAGATGCAATTGAGGCTCTGCTTCAGTCTGACGTGCTTGTGGATGACACGAGTCAGTGCGGTGTGAGGCAGGGAGAGAGGCGGCGTGGCCCAAGGCATTCCCCCTTACAGGTGTGGCTCCAGTGGGTGCAGTGTGGCTGTGCAGCCACAGTGCAGCTACGGCCTGTGGACGCAGGACGGCTGCCTTCATTGTGTGTCCTGAAGCCTCGCCTTCCTGACCGCTGCCACCAATCTGTAGATAGGTAATTCCCTGTGTTAGGTTTCGTTTTGCTTAAAAAAGTGAGAGTGGTTTCTGTCATCTTCTACTGAGCCCTGAATACAAAAGGGCTTTCCTGATCATATCACTCACTGACCAGAGACTAAACCCCTCATCCTTACCATGTGTATAAGGCCCTGATGATGTAGCCCCCTCATCTTCATTTGGGCACACTCTGCTGTCCTCTTCCCTGCTCCCGATGAGTCCTTATCTGTCAGGTGTCAACCCAGTGTCACTTCCTCCGAGAAGCCCCCTCTGTGACTACTGTAACAAAGTACCTCAGCCCGAGGGGCTTAAACAACAGAAATGTATTCTGTCAAGTTCTGGAGTCTGGAAGTTCAAGATCAAAGTACCTGGAGCCTTGGTTCCTCCGGAGGACTGCGGGGAGGATGCATGTTATGATTCTCTCTCTGTTGGCTTGTAGATGGCCGTCTTCACGTTCACGGTGGTGTTCTCTCTGTGGGTGTCTCCGTGTCCAAATATCCCCTTTTTATAAGCAAACGAGTCATATTGGATTAGGGCCTGCTCTAATAACCTCATCTTAACTAATTACATCTGCAGTGACCGCATACCCAAATTTCAATTCCATTCTGAGGTACTTGGAGTTGGGGCTTCAACATATGCATTTTTGGGGGGGTGCAGTACAGTTCAGCCCATAGAATTTGGGTCTTCATTGATAGCCTGCCAGCAAACTATTTCTTTGTCAAAGTGGTCAGCACCCTGTGTGACCACCTGGGCATTTGGCTGGTTGATGTCTGTCTTGTACCAGACTGCAAGCTCCATCATTTGGGGAGACTGTCTCCTTGCTCTTTCTGCGCATAGCAAGTACACAAAAAGGATTCATCCAACTGATAAATGAATGAACTGAAGAATAAAGAGCGATTATTTCTAATAGCTAAAGTAAGACCTATAAGGCCCATGATAGACAGGTGGTCCAATCAACCAACACACAGTGGTTTGCTACACGGCTATTATAGTTTGTTTATTGCACCACTATTAAAGTCTGTTTCTGAATAATTTTTTACAACGTGGGGAAATGCTTATGGTTTGTCACTGAATGACATGGTACAATATATTAGGTTGGTGCAAAAGTAATTGTGGGTTTTGCATTTATTTTTAACCTTTTAAACCACAATAACTTTTGCACCAAACTAATAACTGTTTATTTGAACTATTATTTGAAAAAAGAAGAGGAAAATAAGGTAGAGTCCGGCATTGAATCTCACAATATGTGAAAGTCCGGTTATAAACTGCTCAAGTTTATAATTTTCCACGTTGAATTTATTTAACTCTTCTGATTCATTCATTCAGTGCCTTAACATCAAGGCTAAACAATTATTAGCGCCTTTAAAAATTAGTTTTCTTTTTCTATCTTATATTCTTTTGGGCATAAAAGTGAGAAAATGAGGAAATAAATAGGGCCTTGTTTGTACTTCTTTGGGCTGAGATAACCTTATTTTGTCACTCATTCTGCCATTAATAAAACCGTGTCTGATAATATGTAAAAATAATGGTTTTGAATTTATTTTACATAGAATTTATATTCTTTAAACATTTAAAAAAATGTCTCTTTTTCTGATTTCAGAATTAATACATGCTCATTGTCAAAAAAATTAAATATCGGGCCGGCCCAGTGGCTCAGGCGGTTGGAGCTCTGTGCTCCTAACTCCGAAGGCTGCCGGTTCGATTCCCACATGGGCCAGTGGGCTCTCAACCACAAGGTTGCCGGTTCAACTCCTCGAGTCCCTCAAGGGATGGTGGGCAGCGCCCCCTGCAACTAGCAACCGCAACTGGACCTGGAGCTGAGCTGCGCCCTCCACAACTAAGACTGAAAGGACAACAACTTGAAACTGAATGGCACCCTCCACAACTAAGATTGAAAGGACAACAACTTGACTTGAAAAAAAAGTCCTGGAAGTACACACTGTTCCCCAATAAAGTCTTGTTCCCCTTCCCCAATAAAAAATCTTAAAAAAAAGAATAGCATTTAAAAAATAAATAAATATCAAAGTAAAATAGAAACTTAAAGTATCCTAAAATTCTGCTTCAAGACAATAGCCATTAATTCCACTTTGGTAGTCCTTCCAGTTTACTCTTAATATACACATATGTATACATGAATATACACAAGCATTTTGCAGAAATGAGCCCACACTACATGATGGTGTACAAATCGTTTCATTTTAAAACATTTCTTGGTCATTGTTTCATGTCAGTTTTCAAGCACCACTCTGGTTCTTTTAATCCCAGGTAGGTCTCAGACTCATACTGGCACTGAGGAAAGTAATCTCAGATACAGGAAGGTGACCTATCATCTTCCCAAGGGCAGAATGGTCAAGGTCCAGATGCCCAGGTTGGTTCATATTCTGTGGCTCATTGCTTTTCTTGGCCCTGAACACCAAAGTCACTACCATATGTGCTGGTGTGATTGGATGAACCATATGTGGAATCCTCTGTGGGTGGAAGACGCTATGTAAGTAGCAAAAAACCAGAACTAAGTCTGTCCTGTGCTTCCTGGAGTTAAAAATCCCACCACATTGCAGAATTCTCTAAAGCTTCCAAAGCCTAGTGGAGTTATTTCATCATCATTCTCAGCTGTGACCAAGTATGTGAAACTGTCATATGGTGAAGAATATAGATGAAATGTCTTTTCAGTGGCATGGTGATGGTATGGGGTGTGGGGTGTAGACTGTGTGTGTGTGTGTGTGTATCTGCATATGTGTGTGTTTTACTAACAATTTAGTAAATTTCCATCTCCACATTGTGTTGTAAACCCATAGTTTTTACATGTCCTGGAAATTTCTGAATGATTTTTAGACATTGTTTTTTTCTGTTTGGTGAGTAAAAAAAATGTATCTTTGAGTATATTGATTCATCAATACCTCTGATACATCAGAATTATCCTTTAAGGTATCTGATGAAAAGTCAGGGTTCTGGTAGAAACTGCAAATAGCTTTCCCCCCTCAAATTTGGAATAACACGAAGCTCCAGGTTTAAATGAATATTTCAAGACTGATTTTCCCGAACGAACGTTTTGCTGCTCTGTTTTCAGCCTCCTGTCTGGGTGAGGCTTGTGCAGAGAGGACCTCATGCCACATTTCCAGGGACTGATGACTCTTAGCACACAGCAGGTAAACAAGGATGTCAGCATCTAGCATCAGGAAAACAATCCCTGTGGAGAGAAAAGCTGCAGTTTGAGGTCATTTTATAAAACGATTTTACTGTCTTGTACTACAGAATGTTATATAAGATAATCTATTGATTACCTCATACTTAGGACAATTTAGTCATGAATTTAACAGAGCAACTCTGTTCACCTTTCAAGGTGCAGCACAAAATGTACTCAGTTACAAGAAAGGGGCCCTGGGGAGCATTATTCCCACCCATGATCGATACATCACCCATGTTTATTGGCTTCACCTTTGAAGTGAAGCAAGGTGCGAAACACATCTTTTTATGTCAGAATCAGGAGATGTGTTTCCAAGAACAATTGCACATTATTTCACAGAGATGAAGACATAAGTGGAGTAAGTGAGGAGGAAACACAAAGGACCTTGAACTTGATCCTGGATTTTGAACGTTATTGGCACTCTATAATGGCATTTTTCTTGTCTAATGTCAGGAAGGAGGAAATTGTCTGCTGACACATCTCCTGGCTCACTCCATAGTCGGGGTCATGAGATGGGGTCTTCCTATGAGATGGGGTGTTCTGGTGGGTGCCAGCCTGCGTGGCAGAGCTTCAATAAATATATCCGGATGAACAAACAAATACAAAAGCACATGAGTGAACTCCTGGGTTGCGCTGTACCTGCCTGTGATCTCCATGACTGGCAGAGCCACGCCGGGGGGACCCTCTGACTAACGGTCAGTGCCTCAAGCCCTTATGCACCCACTGCTTTCTCAAGGGTGGGATTGTGCATTGTTTGACCCTGTCTTGGGCCAACAAATGTTTCTTATTTCTTTAAAGAGATAATTATCTTCTGTCGGAGACCAAGACATGTATCTTTGTCATAGGAAAAGCAGAAGAGCAAGGAAACAAGCGGTCTAGAGCAGAAATGAAATGGGGGAAGGAGAAATGGGGAGGGAGGAATAAAGAATTTTTTCAGTGCTTACTATGTGCAGTTTATGGAGCTAGGGGTTCCACACACATTATTTAAATGTATCCCTTCTACCCAAGAGACTCTGAAGGAAGTATTAGTATGCCCACTTCAAATATAAAAAAGCCAAAAGCACAGAGAAGTTGAGTGTCTCACCCTAGATCACACAGCTATTATGTGGCAGAGCTGCAGTTTGACCACAGTTCGGACTACAGTAGTTTATGCTGAGACAGGGCCAGTAAATACTTGAAGACTGACTTAGTCTTCCTGAAGATGTGGGCTACACATGAAAGATATGTAGCTTTTCTATATATGTAGCTTTGCTTTTCATAGTTGTTAATTTAGAAGAGGCAATAACTCATTAAAGGATTTTTATATCATTTTGTATTAATGGACATTTTTATTATATAACTTACTGTATTCCATCATATGTGCTTTACACACCTTACCTCATCTAACACACACACATACACACACACAAACACAAACACACACACGATCCAGTGAAGCAGATGCGTGTATCGTCCCATTTTACAGGTGGTGAAGTTAAGTCTTAAGATATTACACAGCCAAAACAATCTTGGAAAAGCAGAACAAAGTCAGAGGACTCACACTTCCTGATTTCAAAACTTACTACAAATCTTCAATAATCCAAACAATGTGGTCCTGGGATAAAGATAAATTCGTACAGGGCAATGGAATGGAATAGAGAGCCCAGAAATAAACTCGTGCATATATGGAAACGATTTTCAACAAGGATGCCAGAGGCACTCAGTGGGGGGAAAGACAGTCTTTTCAACAAATAGTGCTGGGAAAACTGGATATCCACAAGGAAAAGAATGAAGCTGGGCCCTTACCTAACACCATATACAAAAATGGGTCAAGGACCTAAATGTGAAAGCTAAAATGATAAAACTCTTAGAAGAAAGCACAGGACAAAAGTTCATGGCTTTGGATTTGGCAGTGATTTCTTGGACATGACACCAAAAGCATAGGCAACAATATAAAAAAACATTCACATGAAAATTTAAAACTTTCTTGCATCAAAAGACACTGTCAATAGAGTAATAAGGCAACCCACAGAATGGGAGAAAATATTTGCAAATCATATAGCTGAGAAGGGATTTATACTCCAAATATATAGAGAACTCCAAAAATTCAACAATAAAAAATGAACAATCTGGTTCATAAATGGGCAAAGGACTTGAACAGACATTTCTCTAAAGATGATATATAGTTGGCTGTTAGACACGTGAAAAGATGCTCGACATCACTAATTAGTATGGAAATGTGAATCAAAACCACAATGAGGTACCACCTCACACCTGTTAGGATGGCTATCATCAACACAAACAAAACAATCCCCCTCCCGCTACCGGAAATAACAAGTATGGGTGAGCATGTGGAGAAATTGGAACCCTGTGCTCTGTTGGCAGGAATGCATTACAGCCTCTGTGGAAAACAATTTGGTAATTCCTCAAAAAATTAAATATAGGATTACCATAAGATTCATCAATTCCACTCCTGGATATATATCCAGGAATTGAGCAGGGGCCGACCCGGTGGCTCAGGTGGTTGGAGCTCCGTGCTCCTAATGCCGAAGGCTGCTGGTTCGATTCCCACATGGGCCAGTGGGCTCTAAACCACAAGGTTGCCAGTTTGATTCCTTGATTCCCACAAGGGATGGTGGGCTCCGCCCCCTGCAACTAAGATTGAACACAGAGCCTTGAACTGAGCTGCCGCTGAGCTCCCGGATGGCTCAGTTGGTTGGAGCGCGTCCTCTCAAACACAAGGTTGCTCGTTTGACTCCCCCAAGGGATAGTGAGCTGCGCCCCCTCCAACTAGTAATGGCAACTGGAACTGGAGCTGAGCTGCGCCCTCCACAACTAAGATTGAAAGGATAACAACTTGACTTGGAAAAAAATCCTGGAAGTACACACTGTTCCTCAATAAAAAGTCCTGTTCCCCTTCCCCAATAAAATTTTTTTTAAAAAGAAGAAAAGAATTGAGCAGGATCTTGAAAGATATTTGTACACCCATGGTTATAGAAGCATTATTCACAATAGTTAAAAGGTGGAAGGAACCCAAGTGTCAATGAATGTGTAAGTAAAATGTGGCATACACACCGCATGGAATACTACTCAGCCTTAAAAGAGAAGGAGTCTCCAACAACCTGAAGGAAACTTGAAGATATTATGCTACATGAAATAAGCCAGTGACAGAAGGACAAACTCTGTATGATTCCACTTCCATGAGGTGCCCAGAGTGGTCAAATTCAGAGACAGGAAATAGAACGGTGGTTGCCGGGGGCTGGGGGAGGGGGCTGGGGAGTTGGTGTTTAATGGCGTGATGGTTAATTTTATGTGCCAACCTGACTGGGCCTTGGAGTGCCCAGATATCTAATCAGAGCTCTAGGTACTTGTGAGATTGTCAAAGGAGTGATGAGGAGCTGTGCCGTCTGCACACCCTTGACTGTGTGTTAGAACGAACAAATAATACCCAAGCATACTGAGAATCCTTTTGCTTGTCTAGATGGTTTTTATGAACTGAACTTGAGTCCATTAGGAAAGCACAGCTGGGTGGAGCCCTGGCCCTGAGGACATGCTAGAAGTAGCATCTTGGGATGACCGATGAAGGCCAGGCAGCCAGGGCCGCCAAGAGAGGGGTGGCCACACACACCTGCAGCTTCGGGGTCTTCCTCTCACGTGTCGGGCTCTCCTTTTGGGAGCCCCAGGCCTCCCATGCCTCTGTTTCTGGTGTGCCCATAGGGTGAGACTCTGGCATAGTGTCTTTGCCCACTGGCTAGGAGTCTCAGATAGTTGGGTGTGGGCTTGTATGGAGAGGGCAGGGGAGGGGAACGCATGCCTGCTGGAACCAGAGCCTATTTGTCCCAACTCCTCAGCCCCCTGCGAACCAGCTAGAGGTATGAATTCCTTCCTCCTCCCCAGGGAGCATAGTGTCCTACAGGATGAGGGCAACACGTGGGGCTGGTACAAGGCCTGAGGAGCCGTTTAACACCATCTGAAGTTTCACTGATGCCAGAGGCTTTCAGCATCCTGTGCGACCCCAAATCTCCCTGAGGGTTCCTGAGTTTCCACTAGGTGGCAATTTCCCCAGGATTCAGTTTCAACATGCCACCCAAAACACCTCATGCAGAATTAAAAAATGGGGTTCCCCCAGGGGTCCCTGGCTATGTTGTACACCAGAATGAGGAGCCCTAGCTTCTGAAAGGTTAATTTATCGCCCCCATGATGGCAGTTTAAGAGCAAACAGATCAAGGCAGGATGGAATAAAGTTGAACATAAAGAAGGCTTCCAGCAGCAGGGCTGTGGGGTGCCAGGTGGGGGTCCCAACTGCTAGTGCCACCAGCCTGTTTGGCAGCCAGGTGACACCCATGGACCCCTTCTGGAATAATGTATTTCCTTGTTCGCGGCATTACCAAGGAAACTAATTATATTCAAATGCAGTTATAAAAATGTGTTTTAAATAATTCATAAAATAGCAATGCATTGTGCTTCTTTATTAATGCATTTAATGTCACGCTCTAGCGGTGGGTCTAAGAGTGACCATAGTTTTGAAAAAATGCTGAGTGTGAATGCTGTTTGGAGCTGTCTGCAACAGTTATCGTGTGACATGAAAATACCTGATTTCTATTGATGACAGCATCCCAGCCACTGCTGTGACAGCTGTGGTGTGTGTCTGGCATTGGTTCCTCTTATAATTTAAGAAAATGTTAAGTTGCAGTTACAGATGAGTGAAAATAAAGATGTAATTTTTACCTCCATCCAAGTTCATGGACGTCCTGACTCTGTCCTCAGACCTCAGGGCCTTTCCCTCAGTGAGGAGTCCCTGCCTTCAGAGATGGCCCTTGTCAGCTGGATGGAGTCAGGGCAGGAGAGGGCCTGAGGTGGACCTGCTCACAGGACACACAGAGAAGGAGGCCTTGGCTGGCCTGCTTCAGGTCTTGCTTTATGGAAGTCTGGCTGCCTGCCCGGACTGGGCCCTGTTAAACGCTGGCCCTGGCTTCTTTCCTCTCACTCTAACTTTCTCATCTATCACAAAGGGGAATGACTTCAGAGGAATGTGGAAACTAGAGTAGAATCAAGGCTCAAGGTCGGGGAGAGTAATTGTTTGCATAAACCCCTCACTATGGAAGAACTGGGGAAGGGAAGGGGCTGCCTGGCCTGGGGTGTTGCCTGGTCAGGGCCCTTTTGAATTTTATTCTATGTGTTATTATTGTTATTATTATTTTTGCCTCGTTCACTTGGGCCCTGCCTACATCACCAGAAAAGGGAGTGGACTTCTATTGTTTTTGACCCCACAGGTTATAAACTTGAGGACAGGGCAATGTTTCCCCAGGAAGGCCAGTGCACAGTGGTGGGATAGGATGCCGGGAGGCCCTGGGAGGTGGCAAGCCAGGCAGCCTGTGTTCCTGCCCCAACCATTGATGGGCACCCGCCTGCCTCAGTTTTCTCATCTGTAGAATGGTGCTAATACCATCTGCCCTATCATCTCATAGGATGGCTGTGAAGAGCAAGGTCCATAATAAATGTACACTCTGATGTGTTTATTTAGAGTGCTAAAGTGAATGGCAGAAATATATAACGACAGGACAGAAAAACAAATACATAAGAAAATTGGAGTGAAGGGAAAATAGGAGCAGGAAAAAGCAGTTGATTGATTCTGTGGAGGAGGTGAAATGTGGGTGTTATGAGTGGGGCTGGGTGATGTGGAAAGAGCTCAGGGATGGTGGGGAGACAGGACAGAGAGGATTCGGTGCTGGCTGGCCCCTGGGGGAGGTGGGGGCTGAGGAGGCAAGGAGGACGTTTGGGTTTCTGGCTTGGGGTAGGGCAACACCATGAGTTCACTTGGGACATGTGGCGTTTGAGGTGACCTTAACATTCCCATGGAGGTGCCTTCACAGATGAGTCTGGACTGGAGATGCAAATTTTAGAGGTGTTGATCACTGAAGTGATGTGGGAACGTACAAGGTCAGATGGAGGTCAGTAGAACACAGGAGACGAGGGTCTAGGGCGGGGTCCAACATTTATTTCTAGAATACGTGAGCGATGTTTACACAATACGCTCCCCATGCAGAGCTGCACGCCAACAGTTCACTGCTTTTTCATTTTTACTAAATGTTCTCACCTCCATTTTTACCATTCTCTATTGTAATTACTTTTCAGATCTGTCTCTTACCTTCTGTATTCGGTCCTTGTTTTGTTTTGTTTTTTAACATATGTGGTGACATCTATGCTTGCACTTGGACCTGGGGAATTCAATAGGCAGGCCAGCTGGCTGCCTCTGAAAGGCTCAATAATGTCATTAATATTATTTGTGAGAAAGCCAGGAACATATAAAGACATTTTCACTTGCGAGCATTTGAGAAGGGATCGTCATAGAAAATCACAGGACATATCTTCCAGGAGATTACAGACAGTACAATTATTTGTTTGTATGTCTGCTACTCTAGCAATATTTGTGAGCTTCTTGATGGCAGATAGTGTATTTAAGGCAACTATTGGTTCAACTTTTAATAACAACAATATTAGCAAAACTTCATTGAGTACTTAATATGTAGCAGGCACTGTTCTAAGAGCACTTGAGTCTAGAGATAGATATTATTATGAGATAGATATTATCATGTTCCCCATTTTATACATGAGAAGACTGGGACACACAGAGATTAAAGCCATCCAAGGTCAGATAGCTAGGAGGCAGCTAGCAGGGATTAAAACCCGGTACCTGGCACCTGGCCAGCACTCAATAAATGTTTGTTGAGTGAATAAACACCTTGTACTTCCTAAGCTTGGAGCCTATGCCTCTCTTTATTGAAATCTCACCACTTAAGACTGAGATCAAAGTTCACCTTCTCTGAGGCCACCTGCTATTCTGTCCCCAGCATGACTTTGACTGCAGCACTTTGGGTCTCAGCCAGGGCGCTCGCTCCATTTTATGTGGTAACTCAATGAGCTGTGCACACATCTCGCTTGAGAGTAAGGATGGGAACAACTTTGCATTCCTCTTAGTGCTTTGGGCTGGTAGGTGCTTATAAATATTTGCTGACTTGAACTAAATTGAAGTTGTAATAGGAGGCCAGATGTTTACTGGGAGAAATCAAGAGCAGTTAGAACACAAAGATCATCAGAAATGGGGCCAAGGAAACAAGTGACCCTATATCTGAGGAGCAGCAGAGATCACAGAAGTGACAGGGTCCCAAGAGGACAAAAGGCTGAACCTTTCCTCAGGGGTAAAGGAAAGAAAGACTTCTCTGAGTTAGTGTAGTGTGTTCAGCTCAATATTCAATCTGTGCTCTGAAATATGTATTTCCATTAACAGTTACTCTACCGGGAGCCACGGTTCATGAGTTCAAAGCAGAATCTGAGCAGTTTGTATTATGTTATTTTAATAAGTTTCGATGTTGGTTGAAAATTCATGAGTGGATTGTGTCTTATACTGTTCTAAGCTCTTTCCAAATATTAGCTCATCCTTTAGTCCTCTTACAGTTCTAAAAGAAGGGTGTGCTAATCCTCCCCCTCCCCATTTTACCAATGAGAAAGCCGAGATAAACAGAGAGGTTGAGTGACTTGTCCAAGGCCACACAGCTTTAAGTGGCAGAACCACTAGGGGAGCCCAGACATTCTGACTCCCTAGTCCATGCTCTGAACTACAATACTTTGTAACATCTTTCAGTTGATCGTACAGAAGGACAGCTTCTCTCTTGAATCTATGTTTTCCTTGTTACAGTGGCTGATGATAAAATAGAAACTTGATGCCTTAGTGGTCTGGACTGCCCCATAGAGAGCTAGTCTTTTAACGGCAAGCTCATTTCAAAGACCAGGTGGGACACACAGGGAGAGGAAAAGACTGGGCCCCATGCGGTCCTCCTGGACTTACAGGCCCTGCAACAACTTGAACGAGCCGCTGTGTAAACCCGCTGGCCCCCAGGGCCTGATTTCACCACCTGGGCACGGAGCACCACGAGTTCTTAGAAAGCAGAGAAGGAGCTCTGTGTTACTGTCGCTGCCGGGGACATCCAGGGATTTGCTAAAACAATTTTCTCTGAAGAGGTGGAACAAGAGAAAGAAAAGGTTGGGAGCAGGGAGAGGGCTGGGCATGGGAGGTGTGAGGAGGAAAAGATGAGAAAATGTCCATATTTCAAAGGATCTTTTTTTTTGACAAAGAGTTCAACCTTGAGATGAGATCTTAGGTGTGTCACTTAAGATCTGATTATTTACTTTTATGAGGATTTTGGTTGAATACTATCTTTTTTCTTAACCACCTCTGGGGATCCTTGAGGTAAACCAGAGCACAGTCCATTCTGGAGTGGATGCTTCTGCTTCTCGTAGCCATGGCAACAGCAAGCATCCCAGGAGGTCTGTCATCCAGGAATCCACCTATCAGGCTCTTGGGCAAACGTTATATGTCTAAGGTATGCCACTACACGATGCGCTCTGTCATTTGCAGTTGGCTGCACTTGCCAAACCAAACAGGGATCTCCGTCTAAAACAGAAGGGCTGTGCTGTCAGGTGAGCAGTTCTGACCATCGGCCAGGCTGACCCCTCTGCCATATACAGCGTTAGACACTCTCTGTTGCCATCATCTGATTTAAAAGACAAACTCAATAGTTCTGTAACTATGGGGAAATTGAACCCCTTCAAACCTCAGTTTTTCCAATCTATACAATGGGGAGAATTATAATAACTGCTCCATCAAGTTGTGAAAAATAAGAGAGTGCACACTATTTCTCAGGGGACCAGAGGCTGAAAGGACATGCTCAGGAAGTGGTGCAGACATCACTGGATCTTGGTTCTAGCTGTACAAGGAGCCTGGGAAAATGGAGACAGAAAAGGTGATATGCTTTGGTGTCTGAATGGCACAACTTGGCAGTTAATTATGTAACTTTGGATTTGGGGTGACATCCCCTGCTTGTTAGCTTGTTTTCAAACACAAGGTAACTGAAGCAATACACATTTGTTGACATCCTTCTACATGCCAAGTGCAGTCCTGGGGACAAGAGACCCAACAGTGAATTTTCTTGGTTTGGTGCTCAAGGAAAGGAAGGAGTGAGGGATTTATAGCTAGAAGGCAGACATCCTGGGAATCAGTCCCCAGCATACAGAATGGCCTCAATAAATGTTTTCTGATGATAGGGCAAACCTGAGGCCTCGTTGAGTTTGGGGATCTCTTGTTGCCAAGACCTTCTCCCACAATTTAATTTTCTTAGCTATTTAAGAAAAGTATCAAAAACACCACATCTCAAACTATACTGTTTTTCTAACATGCTGTGTCTTCCCGAAAATAAGACCGGGTCTTATATTAAGTTTTGCTTCAAAAGACGCATTAGGGCTTATGTTCAGGGGATGTCCTGAAAAATCATGCTAAGGCTTCTTTTCCGGTGAGGTCTTATTTTCGGAGAAACATGGTAGTATGTCTTTCCTGATTTCCAATATCTATTTAAATGTAGCTGAGGTCAAGAGAGGAAAAGAAAAAAGTTAAGAAAAGAAGCTATAATTCCTACAGGACTGTTTGCTCGTTAGGCTGTTGAAGTAATGACAGAGATGTGCGTCATTTGACAAGTGGGTCACACCTGTAAATCACTCTACAGGTTTCTGGTCAGAGAGGTAATTAATCAGCCCATTGCTTTTGCTTCAGACAATAGGTTGTCTTAGTCTGACATCTACTGGTCAACCTTGTAGTTACGTGTTACTTTTTTTTCCTAACGCATATATACCATATCTGTGATTGTTTTTTATTTAAAAAATCTAATTTCTCCCCATTACCACCCTACTTTCATGTCTAGTCATTCTCTTGCCCCAGATCCTAAAAACTAGTAAGACTTGCCTCTCTTCCTTTCTTCTCCTGACTTACCATTGACCTTTCTTTGCAGTTGGCCACAGGGAGCATCTTTTCACTTTTTTTTTTCTTTAATAATTACCTCTTGTTCATGCTCCAACTCATTTCACAGCCAACAACAATCCATGGCATTTCTGTCTGCTGGTTGCCACCCCAAGAACAGAGTGTAGTAATCAAATCAACTAACATCTGAATACAGACCCCAGGACCAAGTTGGTTCCTCTCCAATTGTGAGATTCCTTCAGGGGAAGGCATTTCCAGAGAGGCTTCTGACCGCACTGTGTCACATTTCTGGAGCTGTGGCTAAGCTCTTATCTGAAAAGGATCCCCGCCAGAGCCTTTGAGGCCGAGGGAGATACAAGTCTGTGTAGGGAGGGGGCGCATTGACATCAATTTTCTCTATAGCAACATGGATACATGTAACCAGCATTCCCATCTTTACCAAATCCCTTGGTGAGGACAAGCTCACATGCTGATCTGAACAGAGGTGGAGAAGCGTGAGCAGGAAAAGCCAAAGAATGAGGGCCATACAAGGACCATTCACTAAAAAAAAAAAAAAAAAAAAAAAAAAAAAAAAATCAGTCACCCGTGAAAAGCACCAATGGATGAATGCCACAGACGTAAGGTTGAGGGGAAAATCCAGACACACAGAGTACGTGGTGTGTGATTCCATTTACACCAAGTTCAAAACCAGACAACCCCAATCTATGGTGACGGAAGTCAGAGTAGCATTTCTTTCCTGTCTGGGAGCACGGAGGGTGTAGTGATTGGCACGGGGAAGGGACATGGGGACCCCGAGGGACTGGGAATGCTCTATTTCTTCATCCACAATAAAGAAGGAAAATCACGCAGTCAAGATTATCACCCAGTAGCCTCCTGACAGCCTCAGGGTCAGTGTCGCTGTCCAGAAGCTCACTCTGTGGGGGGTCGGGGGGCAGCCCCCGTGTGCAGAGTGCTGGGGCCTGAGCTGGGGTGTGCGAGCACCAAGGAGTGGCGTTTGTGAGCGCATTGAGAGATCTCATTCTAGTCCTTTAATTTAATTTAATTTTTTTTTTTTTTAAGATTTTGTTGGGGAAGGGGAACAGGACTTTATTGGGGAACAGTTTGTACTTCCAGGACTTTTTTTTCCCCCCAAGTCAAGTTGTTGTCCTTTCAATCTTAGTTGTGGAGGGTGCAGCTCAGCTCCAGGTGCTAGTTGCAGGGGGCACAGCCCACCATCCCTTGCGGGAGTCGAACCAGCAACCTTGTGGTTGAGAGGATGCACTCCAACCAACTGAGCCATCTGGGAGCTCAGCAGCAGTTCAGCTCAAGGTGCCGTGTTCAATCTTAGTTGCAGGGGGCGCTGCCCACCATCCCTTGCGGGACTCGAGGAATCAAACTGGCAACCTTGTGGTTGAGAGCCCACTGGCCCATGTGGGAATCGAACCCGCAGCCTTATGAGTTAGGAGCATGGAGCTCTAACCGCCTTAGCCACTGGGCCGGCCCTAGTCCTATAATTTTAAAATGAATTGAAAATATCTCCCCCAGAAGTTGCTTTTAAAAACAGCAACCACCTCTGCTTCAGACAGGACGATCAGCCTGTGCCTGCCTTCCTGGTTCCGGGGCTTTGGCCCTGACTGGCCCAAATCTCCTGAGGCCTCTCACTTCCCTGGAAGACCCTTGGTCCTCATTTCCAACAGGAGCGGCTGGAGAACGCTCCTCTCAGAACCTCAGATCCTCTGGGACACCAACAACTTAGCTTCTGATTTCATGCTGATGGGGCTGAGCTTTGAGAGGAACTTGTCTCCAGGAATTTTCAGTTCACTGCATTCAGTTTTCCAGGAATTGAGAGGTCTTGTAGCTAGTGTGGGACGCCCTAGAGCTGGACCTGCCCGAGGCCGGGAGAATGCTGATTAAACAGTCGTGTGTGACCGGAAGACATGTAAACTTTCCTTCATCAGCACGCTGGCCACAGAACGATGCCATGGCAGCGCAGAAGTTATGAGCTTTTTATTGGTGCTTCAGGGTGACACTGAACGGCTGGAGTGCTTACTCATTCCTGGTTATCAGTGCACTGTAATGCTTCAAACTGCCAGGGGACCGTCAGAGATAAACTGGGCCGGCCACAGACTAAGCGGCGCCCGGCACATGTTTTGTGCATTGTGGATTTCCGTTCTTTCTTTTTTTAAATTGTAGGATGATGTATTGTTTTTTGACCTGGAGATATTTATGCAAGGTATGGAAAGAAAAAAAATCCCCTAAATCTACAGGCATGAGATTCTTATTGATGTATTGATCTTTTCCTTGCTTTTTTTCTTTATATTTGACAACAGAAGTAGCAGAAAACACAAGATGGACAGTCCAGGTTTTGGGGAGACATGCGTCCTGGGAGAACAGAGCAAGTGGGGACTTCACACTTATCGATTTCCCAAATGCTCCACTGGGGGGCACCTAAATGCAGGTCAGGTTCAAAAAATTGTGTCCAAGTGTGGCCAGTTTGCTCAGTTGGTTAGAACGCAGTGCTTAGAACATCCAGGTCGCCAGTTCGATTCCCACACGGGCCAGTGAGCTGCGCCCTCCACAACTAGATTGAAAACAACGACTTGACTTGGAGCTGATGGGTCCTGGAGAAACACACTGTTCCTCAATATTACTCAATTAAAAAAAATTGTGTCCAACCAAAATTACCTGTGCAATTCCCTTGAACCCCCACAAAGCACAGTGACATGGTTTTGGCTAACTAACTCTGCAGACTAATTCTTAGACACACATAAGTTTGAGCACTACTGAACTCAACTGGAAGGGAATTTTGTATGTTGGGGCTATGTATGTTAGATGTTGGGGCTTTCTGTAAGAAAACTGTGGGTCTCTAGTTGTATACGGAGCAGAGCTGAAGAATCCGGTTTCCTGCAGAGTCCCTCCATTTTATTTCAATGTCAGCTTCTATGATGAATCCTGGCAGAAGTTTGCCGTTGTGAAGCGTGAGAGGTTGGGGAGGCACCTCTCGCCTTCACTTCTTCGTAAAGAGTGGAGCCTTGCTTCAGGTAGGACTTTGAATGAAGGCTGCTGACAAGGTCGTGACAACCTTACATTTTTGATGCCTTTAACAAGACTAATTAAAACTCTGCAGGCCGTCGGTATCCCTTCCTGTTCGGCCCTCCCAGAAGGATTCATCTGAAAACCCTGCTCTCCTTCCCTACCATTGTGGGTACAGGGTCTGTGTGGCTAGCACACCTGTTTGGGTGGGTGGGTAAAACCTACCTCCTCATTCCCTTTATGCCACCAGCACTAGGCCATCTCCTCATAGTATTTCTGGCGCTTTGGGAACCCACTTAAAAACCTACTAGAAAACCAAATTCCACAACAATCTTTCAAGCTTGTATTTGGACACTTTTGGGTTCTCCCTTTTTATTCAAGATGGTGGAGTGAACCACCTTTGAGTCCAAAGTGTAGCTGACATTGCTTACCAAGTTCTCAGATTTGATCAGAATCATTTTACTCCTTCAAAAATGGCTGGGGAACAAATAGACTAACATGAAATGCCAATTGTTAGATTGAAAGACTGGATGAAATGTGTTTTGTGAAAACCAACAGATGTAAAATGGAAACAGTGCTTGCTGGAACAAGGCGTCCCACCAGCCAGAGACAGGAGCTGCCTGTGACGTGGTCACCTGCTTGCCGTCCCTGAAGAGCTATGATTCCCAGAAGCACAGGTAATGCAGCCATGCGACTCCTAGGTGGATGTGGGGACAGATGGCCCAGCTGCCTTTTACCTCTGCAGTTTCAGCTAAATTGTGGAGGCTGAGCTATGCAGACACACAGCTCTGGGAAGCACACACAGGAGGTGCCATAAAACTTCCCGGGGCCGTGTGTGCTCTGTTTATGTAGCAGTTTGTAAGGTGAAAAACACATCAGAGTGAACCAGTTTTCCTCCAGATTTTTATCTTGCTTGATTTTATGACTCTCTTTGGGCTTCAGAATACACAGCTCTGCTTCCTTGAATACAATTTAAATTATAAGTTGGGGGGGGGGGAGAAAGAGATCTCTGTGGAAACAATGACCATTATAAATTGATTGCAGACCACCATACTGCAGGGCCGTGGGTCCTGGTTACAGAGGCAGTCTGTGTGGATGCCACACGCCACCCGGGACCCTGGCAATGGCCAGCAGCGGTCGCTGGAGCAGGTGAGTGGCTGGATCCTGACTGGAGAGGGAGTGGCTGGGCTTGGTCCACAGTCCGCCTGGTCACCCCTTTAAATTCATCAACTGTTCCCCTTCTGATTTCTCAACACGACGATATAGCTGATGATGACTTTTAGGGAGGAGATAAGCGGGCCGATTAGGGTGCTGGAGGTGCCTGCTCTTGCCTGTGTTTGCCCCCCTTCCCTGGCTCCTGGGGTGAGGCATGGGGGAGGGGAATAGGAATGGAAGAGAAAGAGCAGGAGCTGAGCAGGAAAGTTGTAGAAAGCTGCCTTCCTAACTGAAACATGGCTGCCAATTGGAAAAATGGACAAACCAAGGGAGTTTGGGCAATGGATTATGGCTCCCTGATGGAGTCCTTACTGTGAGCAGAGCTGCCCAGGGCACAGCTGGGGAGAGGGCCCTCCTGGAGCCTGGAGCCCACACTTCCCTGCAGGGCCTGGGTGTCTGGGCTGACTTTGCTCACCCCACATGAGCAAATGCCCCAGTGCTGGTGGTCAGGGTGACCTTCGCCCCAAGTTTTACCAAGGGTTTACTTCAGTCTGAGCCAATCACTGTCACTGGTCCTGAAAAGGATACTCTGACTAGTGTGGTTCGGTGACCAGTTGTGTCTGTCCCTTCTGCGCCAGGTCAGCAGGCCAAGTGGTGGCTGACACTCACTGTTCACAGAAGAGCCAGCATCTCTCGAGCGGTCCGGTCATTAGTCAACCTCACATTATCACAGCTCCAACCGTCACGGTGGACAGTGATCGGTGTGTGGGACAGCCTAGGAAGAGCTTCTGGTGGCGGGTGTGCCATTGCGTCATGGCCATGCTGGTCTGTCACACGGGTTCATGAACAAAAGCTGTTGGCTTTCGGTTTCAGGGTGGGGAGCTGCGCAGGCGCAGTGGATGTGAAGCTGGGAAAAGTCCTCAAAGAGTCATTTCACCCATTCCCTGCCCCCAGGGAGAGAGCCCTCAAACCATGGCAGATAACAGTCTGGGAGTTTCTGGACAGCTGGATTGGTGGCTGGATGGCTCAGTTGGTTTAGACCGTGAGCTCTCGACAACAAGGTTGCCGGTTCAATTCCCGCATGGGATGGTGGGCTGTGCCCTCTACAACTGAAGACTGAAAATGGTGATTGGACGAGATTGAAAACAGAGTCCCTCACAGTCCATACAGTCCTGTGGGAACAGAACCCCAGAAAGCGGTTTCCAGGCTCTCGGCCTCACATAGAAAGGTGCTGGCTCAGGTAGTAAATGGCCATTAACTGTGATCAGATGGCCATCAGCTGTGGCTAGTTGGCCGTCAGCTGTAACCAGTGAGCCATTGGCCACTAATATAACTGCCGTGGCTACGCTAGCAGAGAATGGGGGCTAGCAAGAGTGGATTGCAGAGAGGCGGATGCCGCCGGAGAGAATCTAGTGATATGACTCCCCTACTTATGGCTCCGTTGGTGTTTCTGTTTGGCCTCACCATGTCCTGCGTTCTTATGTGGGGAGCAGGAGCTGAGACCCTGCAGGCCGCCCTGCACGACACATGGCGTAGTCGGCAGGATACGGTGCCGGCCAAAGCTCCCCAAAGGGCGGTGGAGCAGTTTGTGCCTATGAACACTCAGTCTCAGGAAGACCAGGAGGAGCAGTTGCCTGAGAGCTGGACCCCCTGTGGAGGGGTGGGAAGATGTGGACAGTTCCCCAACCAGCAGAGGCCGGAGAAAGCGAAGGACATTGCGGCCATATGGGCTGGGAAGTGCTTGCTGACACAGCCTGGATGCGGCACTTGTCCCAGGAGGAAACGCTTGCTGAGTCCTCCTTGGGAGATGAGGGTGAGGTCAAGGTCATCCCTCACCCCCAGGACAGCCCTGGCGAATGACTATGGACTATGGGGAATTGCCTTCCATCCCTAATTTAATGGACCACTTGACTATTTGAGAACATACCACCATGTAGTGGGACTGGCGGATGTTTGCTTTTGTGTCTTGACTGGCCGCCATCGAGAATATGTAAGTACCTTGACTGTGAGCCGCTGTTGTTCCAGCACGGTACCCTGAGAGGCCCAGAGAGAGTGGCAGTGCCCTGAGAGGCCCTGGCTGAGTCCAGGAAGTCTGGCTGAGCCCAGAGAGAATGGCAGTGCCCTGAGAGGCCCTGGCTGAGTCCAGGAAGTCTGGCTGAGCCCAGAGAGAGTGGCAGTGCCCTGAGAGGCCCTGGCGGTGTC
The DNA here is from genome assembly GCF_964194185.1 of Rhinolophus hipposideros. Taxonomy (NCBI): domain Eukaryota; kingdom Metazoa; phylum Chordata; class Mammalia; order Chiroptera; family Rhinolophidae; genus Rhinolophus; species Rhinolophus hipposideros. The sequence continues at coordinate 7,479,170 of NC_138050.1, forward strand.
CAGGAAGTCTGGCTGAGCCCAGAGAGAGTGGCAGTGCCCTGAGAGGCCCTGGCGGTGTCCAGGAAGTCTGGCTGAGCCCAGAGAGAGTGGCAGTGCCCTGAGAGGCCCTGACTGTGTCCAGGAAGTCTGGCTGTGCCCAGAAGTACTGGTGGTGCCCTGAGAAACCCTGGCTGTACTCAGAGAGGCTGGCTGTGTCCAGGATATTGCATTCACCTCCAGGCTCCTCGCACAGGGACCCTCGCGGAAGACACTTGTCACGCAGATTATGAGGCGAGACCCTGTAGGGGTGGAGTGTGGGGACAGAACCCCCAAAAACAGTTTCCAGGCTCTCGGCCTCACATAGAAAGGTGCTGGCTCAGGTAGTAAATGGCCATCAACTGTGATTGGATGGCCAGCAGCTGTGGCTAGTTGGCCGTCAGCTGTAACCAGTGAGCCATTGGTCACTAATATAACTGCCGTGGCTACGCTAGCAGGAGAAATGGGGGCTAGCAAGAGTAGATTGCAGAGAGGCGGATGCCGCCGGGGAGAATATAGTGATATGACTCCCCTACTTATGGCTCCGTGGGTGTTCCTTTTTGGCCTCACCATGTCCTGAGTTCTTATGTGGGGAGCGGGATCAGAGACCCCGCCTGACACCCTGTGTGACAGTGCTCAGGATCAAAACTCAGCCCTTTGGGGGGAGCAAGGGGACCCATCGACAGTCTTCTTATTTTTCAGTCTCTGTGGGGACAAAACCCCAAAAAACAGTTTCCAGGCTCTCGGCCTCACATAGAAAGGTGCTGGCTCGGGTAGTAAATGGCCATCAACTGTGATCAGATGGCCAGCAGCTGTGGCTAGTTGGCCGTCAGCTGTAACCCGTAAGCCATTGGCCACTAATATAACGGCTGTGGCTACACTAGCAGGAAAAAGAATGGGGGCTAGCAAGAAGATGGTGGCTGGCAAGCGCGGACTGCTGTTAGGCAGATTATGTAGATCCTGCTTCCTGTGTCTCCAGCCCTGCCGCCAGCGAGAATATATTGGTTTGACTTCCCTACCTATGGCTCCGTGGGTGTTCCTTTTTGGCCTTACCGTGTCCTGCGTTCTTGGGCGGGGAGTGGGAACAGAGACCCCGCAGGCTGCCCCGCCGGACACCCTGCACGACACATGGCGTAGTCGGCAGGATACGGTGCTGGCCAAAGCTTTCCGAAGGGCAGTGGAGCAGTTTGTGCGTATGAAAGCTCAGTCTGAGGAAGACCAGGAGGAGCAGCTGCCGGAGAGCTCGATTCCCGTGGAGGGGTGGAAAGATGTGGATGGTTCCCCAACCAGCAGAGGCCGGAGAAAGCGGAGAAAGCGAAGGTTGTTGCCGCCCTGTGGGCTGGGAACTGCTTGCTGAGGCAACTTGGATGCGGGACTTGTCCCAGGAGGAAATGCATGCTGAGTCCTCCGTGGGAGATGAGGGTGAGGTCAAGGTCATCCCTCACCCCCAGGACAGCCCTGGCGAATGACTATGGACTATGAGGAATTGCCTTCTATCCCTGATTTAATGGACGCTTGACTGTTTGGGAACATACCACCATGTAGTGGGACTGGCGGATGTTTGCTTTTGTGTCTTGACTGGCCACCATTGATAATATGTAAGCACCTTGATGTGAGCCGCTGTTGTTCCAGCACAGTACCCTGAGAGCCCTGGCTGTGTCCAGGAAGTCTGGCTGTGCCCAGAGAGAGTGGCAGTGCCCTGAGAGCCCTGGCTGTGTCCAGGAAGTCTGGCTGTGTCCAGAGAGAGTGGCAGTGCCCTGAGGCCCTGGCTGTGTCCAGGAAGTCTGGCTGTGTCCAGAGAGAGAGTGGCAATGCCCTGAGAGGCCCTGGCTGAGTCCAGGAAGTCTGGCTGTGTCCAGAGAGTGTGGCAGTGCCCTGAGAAACCCTGGCTGTGCCCGGGGAAACAGGTGGTACCCTAAGAAGCCCAGGAAGTCTGGCCGTGCCCAGAAGTACTGTGGTGGTGCCCTGAGAAACCCTGGCTGTGCTCAGAGAGCCTGGCTGTGTTCAGGATATTGCATTCACCTCCAGTCTCCTTGCACAGGGCCCCTCACAGAAGACGCTTGTCGCGTAGATTGTGAGGCGAGACCCTGTAGGGGTGGAGTGTGGGGACAAAACCCCAAAAAACAGTTTCCAGGCTCTCGGCCTCACATAGAAAGGTGCTGGCTCGGGTAGTAAATGGCCATCAACTGTGATCAGATGGCCAGCAGCTGTGGCTAGTTGGCCGTCAGCTGTAACCCGTAGGCCATTGGCCACTAATATAACGGCTGTGGCTACGACAGCAGAAAGGAATGGGGGCTAGCAAGAAGATGGTGGCTGGCAAGCGCGGACTGCTGTTAGGCAGATTATGTAGATCCTGCTTCCTGTGTCTCCAGCCCAGCCGCCAGCGAGAATATATTGGTTTGACTTCCCTACCTATGGCTCCGTGGGTGTTTCTTTTTGGCCTTACCATGTCCTGCGTTCTTGGGCGGGGAGTGGGAGCTGAGACCCTGCATGACAAATGGCGCAGCGAGCAGGGTCCCCTGCGTGACAGTCTCCATTGTTAGAAGTTTCCAAGATGAACAAATGTGTTTACACCAGGTTCTGAGCCCACAAAACAGTTTCTCGTGGTTGCACACAAACAAGACTGGAATTCCCTTCCTGGCACGTCCGTGGGGCCCTGTGAACCAGTCCCAGAAAGTGCCCAGTCGTAATGAGTGACTGTCCCCCTGGCTGTCACAGTCTGTTCCCTCATCCATGTGATCATCCTGCTTTTCCTTCATCCATTACAAGCGAGAACGCATAAAGATTCAGGCTCTTTTTGAGTTAGTTGAGTGCCAAACAATATCCCAGAAGAAACAGATAATGCCATGACCATGAAAGCCGCCTGTCAGCTCAGCGCCCAGAGATAAACCTTGTGCATATGTGGGGAGTCTGTCCTCCATCTCCTTCCCAAGCATGCACATTTTTATGTCTGATAGGCAGCAAACAGCCAGGGAAATGCAACTTAAACTGCAACAGCTCACAAACTTTAGTGCTTCTAAGAATCACCTGGAGAGCTTGTGAAACAGCTTCCCGGACCCCAGCCCAGGAGTTTTGCATTGCGTGTGTGCTGAGGGAGCCAGCCTCCAAGCGGCACTCTCCTCACAGGCCTCAGCGCCCTCCTGAGGCCATGACCTGCCTAGACCTCGGGCTGGTGCCCGGGTAACTGCAGAGGCAGCCAGCCAGGGTGGCAGGGGGCAAGGAGGGTGTGGATACTGCACTGCCTCTTCCTGGCGCTGTGAGCTCGGGGCAGCCACTTCCCCAAGCCCGGCTTCCTTCCTTCGTGTGCTGTGGGGACGGCCACGGTGCCTTTCCCATGGAGCTGGCAACATAGCAATGGAGTGCGTCAGGGATCCCATCTTGGCTTGGCCCACAGTGAGTCCTCAGGAGTGACTGTGAAGTCCATGGCTCAGCAACAATGGTATCTCATGTGGTCTTGTCACTTCCTTATGAGTTCCCCATGTACAAAGTGTGGAATGGTGGGGGCCCACCTCGTGGGTCTGCTGTGCTAATGACACGAAATAAGGCACGTGGAATGCCCTGTATCAGCCTAGCCCGTGTCATGTAGCCAAAAAGCACGAATCATGATTTTAACCATTTACTAGCTTTGTGCTGTGCTCCATAACCCTGGAGACCCACCAAGGGTCTTTTTATGTTAAAATCTTTTTTTGCTACAAAATGCAAGCCTGCACATACGTGGTGACTAGTCCAAGGAACCCCCTTACACATGGCACCCAGATTCAGCCATTAGCTTGGCCTCCCAACTGTCTTTTCCTGCTGGCACAGGGCTCAGGTCTGGTCTGGGGGTTCAGAAGGAGGGCAGAGGTGGGAGCCTTTGGACAGATATCTAGGGGTGGTGAGCAGCAGCTGTCTGGAGGAATCAGGAGACAGCACGACTCATGGACAGTGTGAGTTGCCGGTGGGGCTTTTGTGCTTCCCACAGACCAAAGCATGAAACTGAGTTTAAAACAAGCAAACCCAGACGTGTTTCTCGATACCCACCGGGCTCGGTGGGGATCCCCAAATGCTCGACGCTGCCATTTTTAAGTATGCTTTATCAATATCGACTCTGGTTCTCAACAAAATGATGGCACCCTCCGTGACTCTCAGCTCAACTGTGTCCCTGAGAGTCCCTGGGGCTCAGCAGAGAGTCTCCAGGCAGAGGTGGGTGATTGGGCATCTCGGGGCACAGGATCTCCGCAGGATTAAATGCCACTGCCACTGGGTCTTTCCTGCTTTCTTGGGGTCAGGACTCGATTTTGCCAGTTCTTGGCCAAGTGAGTACAAGGTTTTCCAGCTAAGGAAATGCTGTCTGGTCTTCAGGACCATCAGGGGTGAGTGCAGAAGACAGAGGGCTCAGGCTTATTATCAAAACCAAGAACGGAAGGTGCTGAGCATGGTAGGCATTTTCTTGGGTTCCCTGAGTCCTGACTAATTGGAGGAAGAGAGGTGGCAGATGCAGAGGGTGCAGTGGTGGCCCAGAGCCCAGGCTATGGGGCCCAGAGCCCATGCAAGTGGTCAGGGTGTGATAGCGGGAAGAGGACTTAACCTCTCCATCTGTAACAGGGGCATAGTCCCCTGCCTAGTTGGTCACAGAAGCTGAACCCACACTTTTATCAAAAAGAACCTACCCATTTTAGGAGCTATTTCCCCTGCTCCTTCCCCCACCCACAAAAGGAAAATTTCTAGATAATCAATGAATTTTACACTTTGTCCTGAGCATGTTATACCAAGACACTTAATAAAAATGAAATGGACGTTAAATTTAAGACTTTAAGACTTTATTGACGGATAGGAAGAAAAAAACCATATATATATATATAATAATCTAAAAAAACTTTGTTAGAACAAAGAATGGCTGTGGCAGGGGTGTCCTTCCACGGGCAAGCAGCAGCACTGTGCAGGAAGACAAAGGGATTAGAGCACCTTGTGCAGGATTTTTTTTTTGCTGACTTCCTTCCCAGTGCCTCCAAGCCAAAGAATGAGTTTGAAGTTTTGTTGCATATTCCAGGGTATCAGTAATTAACTACCCCTCCCATGCCTTTGGCAGGATGGGGTGCTTAGGAAATATTCTTAAATAAACATAAGGGTCATATGTTACTTATAGTGTCGTAGGGCTTTCTATAACCTCATTTAATTCTCAGCACAACCCTTCGAGATAGCAACTATTGTTATCCCATTTTACAGATGAGGGAGCCGAGGCCCAAGGAGGTTCATGGCCAGCTTGGGATCACCCATCTAGTGGCCAGCTGGCTGCCACATCCATGTCCTCTTTCTCTTACTCTCCTTGGCTGCTGCCATGGGGTCTGTGGGACTGGAAACTGCGTTGTAAGATTTCTCATCCTCCTTACATCTGGTGAACATGCTAACACTGCCCCTGCTGTCCCTTTCTGTCCCCCTGGGCATCCTGCCTCCTGGACCCCATAATACCTGATTCCTGCCTGACAACAGGCTTTAGAGGCTCCAAGAGGAATTGTGTCCCACATCGGCCCTCCAGGCCACCCCTGAGGGCTCTGAGGACACACCTAATAAAAAAAAAAAAGAGTGGGAATCTGGGATTGTGAACACAGGCCAACAAAGGCAGCCTTGTCATCCGAACTTCAGAAAGGGTTTGAGGGATGATAAGAAGGGTGGCAGTGATGAGGAACGGGGTGTTGGAAGGGGCGGGACCAGGGTAGGTTTGAACAGCTGCTCCCTGGCAGCCCCCACAAAAGCAAATGGCCAGTTTCTGCTGTGCCCACTGAATGATTACCCAGGTGACAACTGTCCTCACACTGGCTTTGAAACTGGGAGGCCTCTTTGGAGGCCCAGGGCCCTTGCCTGCCCATGACAGGCTTGGTTCTGTGAACACGTGGCAATGCCCACGTGTAGATGCAGCCGCCTGAGCTCAGGCCCTTGTGCAGCGTGGCTTGACTGAAAGGAAGGCTTGTCTGGGTCTGCTGGGAGGAAGAAGTCATTTCTGTATTCCAGCCCACGCCTGGGCGCTGGAGGACAGTCAACGTGTGTGTCCTGGGGGCTTGGGGCCGGTGGTCCTTACCGACAAGCAAGGCCAGGCTCTGAAGCAAATGGGTGATTGGTTTGGAAGGCTAATACATTTAGCACATATTTATTGAGCGTCCTCTGTCGCAAAGCACAGTGCTGGGCTCTGCTCGGGTGGGAGCAGTCCTGTCTTTCAGGAGCTACACAGGGAGGAGGCGGCCTGAGAGCATTGTGAGGGCGAGAGCAAAAGTGGGGACTGGGAGCCCGGGAGGGAGCTGAGTCCACTGCGGGGTCCTCGGCCAGCTGCCATCCTGGGGGCAGCATGGGAACAGGCAGGGTCCCCTCAGCATGCTGGCTTCCACCTTGGCCACTGCTGTTCCACCACTGGCTCCTTTGTACCCACCTTCTCTCACTTCTTGTTCCCCGGGGGGCCCGTGCGATTGGCACAGAGGCTCCCAGAAGAGCTGCGCAGTGACACTGGCCAGGGCTGCGCGGTGGCTTCCCCGGGCACCCACCTCTCCCTGGGGTCTGTATTCCTGTAGCCAGGGCACTGGATCACGGGCCCTTTTCTGCTACTGGAACTTTGTGAAGAAAAAGGACAAGGCATTTTGCCTCTCCTGGCTCCTGAAATTCTTCACATCTTACAATGGGTATCCTACTATTTGGAGGAATGTGACTCTAAAGAAAGAGGATTTTGTTTGTTTGTTTTAGAAATAGGAAGAACACCTTTGCTAGAAAATATGGGTTTTGGTAATCTAGTGAAGATCACTACACTAAATGTGTGAAACAACACCGACCGGAGCTTGTGGGCCCCCATGCGCGAGTGGGGGGCCAGGGAGGCTACAGGTGTACCCCTACAGTAGACACACCCTCCAGTAAGCACACCTGCTCCAACACAGGAAGGAGAGCCAGGCCTGGGCTGCCCATCAGGAATAACAGCCCTGCAGCCCGAGGGAGATGCAGGGGCACACAGAGGTCAGGGTCACTGCGTGTGCCCCATCAGACCCCAGTTTCCTGGTGTGAGTCCATGTGGCCCTGCAGCCCACAGTTGCTGCAGTGTGTCCGAGCTGCCCACAGCTCCCTTCCTGGTGTCACACAGCTCTGAGCATCAGAGGAAGCTAGGCTGGGAGACAGGGGCAGTGAGCCGCGGGGGCAGGGGGCTCCATACCTTTACTTGCCCAGGGAACAAGGGGAAATGCAAATTCGGGGTGCTCTCTACTCTGAGGATTTTGGGGGGACTGGAGTTTAAGAAAAAGAATACCAAGTTAACTGCAGTTATTTTTGTCTTAGAATGAGAGGAGAAAATCTCATCAAATTACCAATTTTAACAGACTGCCAAATACCACAGAGAACGAACATGCTTATGAGTCAACGGCCTGACACACCCCTATAAAACTTCTTTTACATTTTTTTTACTTGTGTGCATGTTAATTTTGCAATGTCAGTTGCTACAGAGAGACTAGAAAGATAATGAAAGCAGTGTCCAGGGCTGCAGGGGTGGGGTGGCCTCTCCTTCCCACCACCCCCTCAGGGATGGAGGCTTTGGTTGCAGGGCTCAGGTGACCCTCTGGTCAGTCTGTGACCAGTCTGTGCCACCCAGAAATGGTGACCAACCCCCTGTCCTCTGGGTCTTGGAGAACTTGGTTCCAGAACGAACCAGGGCAAGATGCAAAGAGATATCTCTGGAATGGGAGAAAAGAGGAGGCATTTTCTAGCTGGTCTCAAGCTCTCACTCTGAACTGTGTCTGCACTTGGGGGTTGATGTATTTCCTTTTCCCAGCTGTACTTTCTCTCACATATGGTTTGTGGACTCCTGCCTAAACCCCATGACTCACAACTCCTAGAGAAGGAAGCCTGCTACATTGTCAGGAATTTTTGTCTTTTTTACTATCAGAAATGGTTCTTAGAGAGACTGAGCAGGGCCTTTTCTCTTTCTAGACGTAAATAGAACCAAGTCTTTCTTCCCTAATGTATTCTCCCTATAATAATCTTCTTAAAGAACCATCCTGAATAAACCTTCCCTCTCCTGCAGAGTCTTCTAATGTCCCCCCTTGCTGTACACACAGGCTCTGACACTAGGCTGCATTCATACCTCCCAGCTGGGCCCTACCTTCCCCACCTTCCACCCCATACTACTTCCTCCTTACGCCCTGGGCTCAGGCTCCCTTTGCTGGTTCACGCTTCTCTTCCTATCTGCCTGCTGAAATCCTATGTGGCAGGATCCTGCTCAAAGGCCACCTGCTCCAGGGAGCCTTCCCTGATATGCAGAGCAGTGATCCTTTCAGCTCAGAATCCCTTAATGGTCCCTCAGCCTGAGTGACAGATTCCTTGCGCTTATTTCTTGCTCTTAGAGTGCAGGGGTTGTTGTGTACTTCACCTTCCCATCCACCAGTGTTTGATGAACAAATGATTCTTCTTTTCTGATAAAGGAAAACATCGGTGCTCAGAGAGGTTAAATGATTTGTCCCAAACCACTCAGCTGGCGAGTGGCAGAGTCAGACCTCAAACCCAGATCTGAGGACGCAGGCTCGCATCTTCCTCTGCACCCGTGCTCAGTGTTTCTTGGAACCGTGTTATGATTCTGATTCAGAGAGTGATGTTCGAGGGTGTCACAAGCCTTCGATGCACCTCATCTCTTGTGCTCAGGACGGGGCTAGTTCATGGACCTCAGGGAAAGGGGCTTGGAGACTGCGCTTTAAGCTGCTCACCAGGCACTTATTAGAAGGCTTGCATTGACACCAGCGGGAAGGCAAGGCGTGAGAAAGAGTGAGGTGGACATTTTGGTCCTTTCTTCAGATTTTCGTTATCACTGTCTCCCATTGCAATGGGTTATGGAGAGGTGTCCGATTGAATGTTACCATGTTTCCCCGAAGATACAACCTGACCAGACCATCAGCTCTAATGCATCTTTTGGAGCAATAATTAATAGAAGACTCATGATATTATATTATATTATATTATATTATATTATATTATATTATATTATATTATATTATATATATATTACATATTATATATTATATATATTATATATATTATTTATATTACATTATATTATATTCCCAGTCTTATAGCAAAATAAGACTGGATCTTATATTAATTTTCACTCCAAAAGATGCATTAGAGCTGATTGTCTGGCTAGGTCTTATTTTCGGGGAAACATGGTATTTTGGATTTGTGTACGTGTGTATATGCAGAACATGTGTACATATTTTTAACCCTTTGCTATAAAATTTTCACATTCACAAAAGCAGAGCAAATGATACAATGACCCCCTGTACCGATCACCCAGCTATAACAGGGATCAACTGATGTACAGTTTCCCACATTCCAGATTCTGCCGACTGCAATCCTGGGTGTCATTTAACATTCCTCCCCTCCACTCTGTATTTCTTGTAAACTAGTAGTTAGATCTGAAAACTTGATATTTTTTTTTGTCAAGAATACTTACTGTACAGATGGTGGTGTTATTTTCATCAGGAGCACACACTGTTGTGGACATTTTAAAGTGTAACATATTTAAAAGCAGATCAGGGTTATCAAACACATCTGAAAAATGTGAAAACTGGCTTACTTACTAGACACTTACTAGAAATAGAAATGGTTTACGCTGGGTGGTGTCTTAATAGAAGTTACTTGATGAATTAGGTAACAAATAAAAGAAGAACATTGCTCAGTGATTGGCCTCCAGAAGTAAGAAGATTCCGGAACTGGGTGCTTGTCTTATTTCAGCATGGCTACCTGTTCGCGCAGGACAGGATGTTGATATTTGAGCATGTCCTGGGGCAGCTTTGTGTAACATGGGATGGGTATGTCCATGGGAATCGGTACCAGCTTTCTCAAGGAACGATACATGGCTCCTTGTTTACGTGAAGAATTTAAAAAGTGCAGGAAGAGCCTCCTGGCTTCAGTATTAGGTAGAAATGATGCTTCTAACCGTCACCTTGATGTGGAGGAGGTTACTCCACCTTGGAGGTGGAGCTGAAGAAGGAGTGAAAGACGGTGTGAAAATGTCTGTGAGGTAGGATCCTGTTGGTGGATGAGTTCACCGCCAACGTGTTGAGTAGTTCAATAGAAGGTACAGGAGCCAGAGCTGGGGCAGCCGCTCATGGCGCCATCTTGGTCATTGACAACCACGTGCCCTTGAGTGAGTCATTCCTTTGTGCCTTCACTTCTATCTGCAAATCAGGAGGCCCCATTGCTCCCCAACTGACACTGCGATTTCCTAGACTCTTGAGAGGCTTCACTGATACTTTTCATCTTATAGTCTTTTATTATTATTATTATCATTATTATTATTATTTGGCTTTGCCTCCCCAGTCAGAGAATTCTTTTGAGCTCTGTGCTAAGCACCACAGGTTAACACATAGCAGGGCTTAGTAGGCTCATTACTTTAAAGGGAGGCATTAGTTCTACAGTTGAAGTTGTTTAGGAATTTCAGAAGTATGTTGCTGGACAGTTCCATTGCCAGATGCGAAAATACTAGTAAGAAAACCAGAGGGCAGAACGTCCCACTGAAAATTCTTTTTGAGTGTCACTCAAGCAGAGCGCCCCTCAATATCTTATGACGTGCCAGGCAATAAAGATAAGCACTAATCCTCCATCTTCTTGGAAGGGCTTATCGGGCTCAGATTTGGGGAAAAGCTACCTCCTGCGAATACGCCCCTATTGGCGTCCTTACCGTGGACTTTGCCAGGGCCTGTGTTGCTGGGGTTGTGATGTCAGTTCCCCGTTCCTGTGGGGAGGCGCAGTGTTTGGTCCTTGAAAAGAGCACGCCCTGGAGGGGGCAGGAAGCGTTTGCCCAGGAGCTGGGCGCCAGCCAGGGCCCCTCCCTGGGCCCTCTGCACTTGAGATAACTCAGGGAAACTTTCTCATTATCACTGTGACCTCCAGGGCCCCCTTGCTGCCAGTTAATCATTACGTGGGCAGGGCTGTTTCCTCGGGCTTTCTGGCCTGTTTTGCAGCCAGCTTGGTTTATTACTGGTCAAGGGGCCTTGGCTGGTGTTTGGATTGCACCCTGATAGGTGGCCCATCGGCCGCAGCTCAGCCCTCTCTGGATACAGGAGTCAGGACCCTTTTGGGAAACTGGACATCTATGTGGTCAGCACCCTCCACCCCAAGCCGCTGAGAGTCCCTGGTGCTGGGCACCCCACAGCTCCTCCTGGAGAAAGCTCTGAAAGGAAGTCGGGGCCCAGGAAGCCCAGACCCAGAGAAGGAATCCTCAGAGTTGGAGAGACAAAGAAGCCAATGAGTCACGGACATCATCCTCAGGGCCTCTGCTCAGAGTCCATACACTGGGGCCTGCCTGTGCATTCTGTTCTGAGATCCTCTCCCTCATGGTGTCCTCCTCTATTTGTCCACACGGGAGGGGGCAAGCCCGGGGTGTTTGACACAAGCCAGGGGTGTTTGAGATGTGTATTTTAAAAGCAAGTTGACTTTCCCCACAAGCATCTCCTAGCTTTCCTGATAACAATCAGAAAGTTCTTAGTAATTAAATAAAGTTGGGGAGGGTACCAAGTCATCTGTCCAAATGACTGCACCGAACTAATTGGGTTTTAGGGAAGAACCACTCTATACCTCGGTGAGCAGTGCCCGCCGTGTGCCTCTCCAGCTATCTGTCTCATCTATCCTGTCTCACGGCCGTTAGCCCCAGGGTCTCTGGCCCCCACAGTCTGCTTTCACACCTCCTCGCCTAACTGGCCACTTCCTAGACCATGCCCTTCAGCTGGTCTCCTGATCTAGGCCATCCTTCTTATTCTTGGCCTAAGATGTGCCTCCGTTTTAGGACAGTGTCATCTGTCCTCGCCTGCCCTAAGGGTGCACACCAGCCTCCGAGTGAGGTCTGCATGGCACACTCTACATTCTCTTTGATCTGAGATGATTCTGTATTGTCCTTGAAGTTAGCTCCCTCAGACTGGGGCTGGGCTCCCCTTTCCTTTATAGACCCCATTCCAAGCTCAGGGCTCTTTCAAATATAGGGACATCGGAGTGGTGACACTGAGCTCAGCCGTCGCTCACCACCACATCTGTGTGGCTGGGAAATCAGGTTAGGATGGGGGTAAGGATTTGTACAGCACCAGAGAACAAGAGTAATTCAAAATCTACTTCCTCTCCCCTCTGGTGTGCATTTTACAAGTCATTTCCAGCACGTGCAGTGACAGGGACACGGAGGCTGCACTGAGTGTAGGTGTCACAGCCCATCCACAGCCCTTCCACAGCCTCACGTCCTTCAGCAGAAAGTTCTTGGATGAAACCTCAGCTCAGGCACTGGCTACACGTAGGCAGGAGACGGGAACAGAGCTGGATTGGGCATGAGTTTCTTCCTCTTCCTTCTCTGCTCGTCGCACCCATACCTCATCCACGGCCATCGCCTCACCAACATCAGAGTGCTGCCTTCTTAGGCCCCGCTGTGTAGACCTGGTGAAGAGAGGGGCAAAAGGGAGCCATTAGGAGACGCTGAAGGAGAGGTCCCCCCCAGGAAGCTTCAGGAAATCTGAGAGGACAGGGCAGGTTGCTGGAGCATTGCTTCCTAGGTGGCTATGCAGACTGGGTGCGGAGGGCGCCCCATGAGGTTCTTTGAGGAGACAGGGTGAGGGCTATGAGTACAGCTGTGGACCCAGGACCTGGCCTCCTGCAGTGCCATAGCCATGGTGTATGACGTCCAACAGGCACTCCCAGGTCCTGGGCTGGCCGCTGCAAGCAGGTAGAGAGTGGGAACACTGATGGAAGCACCTTCCTCCAGGGAAGCTGTGAGAAGGGTTAGACACAGACTAGGCCAGAAGACCCTTCCCCCTGCTGTCCCCCGGGGTGCATTGGAGGAGAGCGCTCCAGTTCCAATGCCACTTAGAGGTAGTTACCTGGAACCGGTGTGCCTTCTGCTCTTCTAAGGCGCCTCGTGGTCCCTTCCTCCTGGGCCTTATTACTGAGCTTTGTGAGACAAGGAGAATTTGTCATTACAAACAAAGCCTGCTTCCTCCCTTTTATTACGTAGTTGACAGCATTAGTTTCCTCAGTGATTTCTTTTATTACCGTCAATTTTTATTAATCTTATGGCTGCCAGTGATAAAAATCTCATAAAATAATAACGGAGTGAACTATTGCAGGGAGGCCCATTTCGATGAGTTAGATAACGTTTCTCTGCTCTCTGGAGTAAGGGGGAGTGCTGGCTACAAGTGCAGGGGCTCGTCAACACATCAGCACCGCCTTGGAGATTTAAGATCGTGGTCCATACCCTGTGACAGGCTGGCCCAGTGCTGTACAGCAGCGGGAGTCTGGAGCAGGCCTCTCTGTGACGCATGAACTTCACAAATACAGCTGAAGGGGAAGACAAGTCCCTTGAGATGCCGTAGGTCTTGTTCTCCAGAGAGGATCCAGACACATTCGGTTGAGAAGGAGGCACAGCGCCTCACTGTCAGGTTAACTGTTCCACCTGGGGAGCCCCAATTTTCCTCAGAACCCACCTGCACCCATCACGTTCCTTCTACGGGTACAGAATGGTCTTTTCTTTAGCATCCTGTCCTCCCGCACCAGCCCCATCAGCCACCCTGTGTGGCCCTTCAGGAGAGAGAGCAAAGAGCATGGCTGCCTGTCTTCCCAGCAGCTGGAGCCCAAGCAGAGTCTTTATTGGACTAGTGGTAGCTGCTGAGAAGAGGGAGCAGCTGGCCACTGGCTGGGGTCCCAACATGGCTCTGGCTTTCTCTTTTTCTGTCCTCTGCTTAGCTGCCAGGTTTGAATTGCATACGGGTCTCATGCGTCTGAACCATATTAAAGTGGCCTTAACTGCTTTGACTTCACCTGCAGGCAGCTGTCACTGGGTCAGATGGAAACCCCCATGGAATGCCCCATAACCTGGTTGCTTTTCCTAATGCTGGATTTTAATATGGCCAGGCAGGGCTCCATCTGTGAAGCGCTGCCTGTTTCCTTTTTCCTTTCTTCCACTGCCCCCTTCCTCCAACCCTCCGCTAACTCCAGATATTCACAGGGATATTTTTTAAAAAAAGGCACCCGTCCTACTGGAAACTTGCTCCTTTTTCATTCACAGAGAGTGAGGAGGTTCTTTGTGGGACGTCCCATGGGGTGGGGAGTTTTGGAAGGTCCCACTTCACATGCCAGAGAGGGAGAGCCCACCAGACACAGTATCAAGGGAAATCACCTTGCCTGTGGCCCAGGAGAGTGAGGGAGGTCAGAGACAGAGAGGTGGAGGCTCAGATGAGTGTCTGCAGCCTCCAACACCCAGGCGTGGGGGCTGGAGGTGTGATTCTCATACAATCTGCACTTCCCCCTCCCTCCATGGGGCTGGAGTCCTAGGGGAATGAGAGACCCAATCCCAGCCCAGTAACACCAATGCCTCCATCCTTCTCCAGGCAGTTCTGCCCAGCACCGAACCCGCCCCCCCCACTCACAGCACTGTAGCCCAGATGCTCTAGCACTCAGTTTCTGCCAGCGAGCCACATTTATGGCCCACTTGCTGGGAGCTGTGAGCGTTTTAAGAGCCATTGGCCTGCATTTTAGTAGCATGTTATCTTTCTCTCCCAGGTTACATTAAAAGTCAGTACTATACAAACATTCTCTTTCCATACTCACGGCTTGCCTAACTTTACAAATTTACAGAGCCTCTGCCCCATCTGCTTGTGTACCCAACAGAAATGTGTACCTATGTCCACTAACTGTACATACACATGTATTTTACTCATAATGGCCCACACTGTAAATAGCCCTCGTGCCCATTAATAGTAGAACCAGTAAATAGATTGTGATACAGTGGATTGTCACACAGTGGACTACGATTCGGCAATGAGAATGAATGAATGACAGCTATAGGCCACCACATGGATGAACCACACATGCGCCATGTTGAACCAGAGAGGGCAGACATAAAAGAGAGCTTACTGTATGATTCCCTTCACATAAAATTCAAAAGCAGGCACAACTCTGTGGTGTTTGAAGTCAGGATGGTGGTTACCCTTGGGAGGCACGAGGGACTTCTGGGTGCTGGTTATGCTCCACTCTTTAATCTGAACACAGGCTACCCAGGCAGGTTCATCTGGTCCGAGTTTATCTAGCTGTCTACTTGTGATTTGCATGCTTTTCCGTGTGTATGTAATATTTCAAGAAAAGGTTTTCTGGAAAACACCAATTTCACTCTGGATTTGGTGTCATTTAGGAACTTGTTATTTAAGCCAGTTACTTGTCATCTAAATGACCTCTTTCTTCAACTGTTCCCGAGGACTGCTCTGTGACATCCACACAGCCACTGATGGCTTTCAACCTGTGTCACGATTTTTCATAGCTTCCTGCCATCTAATTCTACTCCAAAGCACTTTGCAGGAATACTGGCATCTTTAACAAGAAAGGCATTGATTTTGTCTTCTTCTTTTATTGTTTGGAGCCGAGGGGCAGGCACTAGACAGCAAGAGGCGCATCCTGGCAACATGTCAGGCTCTGTCATGTCAGTGGTGCCATCTCCGTCATCCCATGGCTGACTGTCACTGCAAAGTGAGCAAACTGAGGCTTAGGAGGTTATGGCCTTGCCCAAGGCGCACAGAAAGGCTGTCAGTGACCCCATGTCACTGCCCATCACACCACATTTGTAAAGTGAGGGCTTGTCCAGGGAGACAGGAATTTTCCAAGACGTGATGACTAACTACATGGTTTTCAGGGGTCTGGCTTTGACCCTGACAGCAAACCTCTGAGGAAGACCAGAAGAATGAGAAAGAGGAGGAAAGGGATGGGGAAAGTGGGCCATTGATAGGACGAAGTCCGGGAGGAAAGGGCAGACAAGTTCCTACCACGGAAGCCTAGAGCATTCCCACCCCCACCCACTCCCACCCCACCCCCACCCACTCCCACCCCACCCCCACCCACTCCCACCCCACCCCCACCCCCACCGCCTTTGGGCTCTCTACCGCCCCCTGCCGGTCTCACTCTGTAAGCCGGTGGTGGGGGCTCCAGGAAGAGCTCTTAGTACTGGAGCTCCTGGGTTGCGTCCAAGATGCAACCTTTCCTGCAGCTCTCACTGCCACCACTCACCCTGAGCACCTTGGACATGGCTTACAGACATCTGTCTGGCTTTACTTTCTTTGGCTCCTCACTCTTTGCACATTTCTTCTAATAGACTCTAAAAGGTTGATTTCCTCTAAAAACGTGAATCTTTCATCACCCCCAGCCTCCGTCGTGTCCAGTTTGCACTGGCACATGGCTTCTCTTCCTCCAGGAAATGTGTTTGGGGTTGAAGGTGGAAACACTGGCAAGTTGGCGAAGTTCAGCTCTCAGCCGTCACTCCTTCATATTCACCCTGCACTTTCTTTAACATGGAGCCACCACGCCTGGAGGTCATACATTGAGCCACACCTGTGTCTGGTGACCATTCCTGCCCACTGTTGGAGAACCAAGGCCGAGAGGAGCAGGCCCTTTCGGGGACAGACATAGGCTATAACTGCTGAACTGAGAGCAGGGGTCCTGGCCTTCCCTTTTCAGTGGGTCTATTCCCAAGCAAAGATTGAGGTCACCCAAGGTGGAGGAGTGGGAAGGAGAGACCTAGGTGAAACCACATTTCTGCACCTGCCTCAAGTGGGGCGCTCACTGGTTATGCATTAACAGGGGCCCGGCCACGTGGCAGGCCCCGGGCTGCAATCAAAAACAGAATGGGCATGTTTATAGCCAGAAGCCTTCTAATAAATTACCTCTCCTGCCAAAAATTTGCCCTTTCCCCTTTTTCATGTCAGCCTTGTCACAAAGCTGAAATGACAGGTGAGCAAACAGCAGCGAAGAGCTGAGAAAAAAGAGTGCACCTCTGGTCCACAAAGCTCCCCTCCGCCTGACCTAAGCCGCATTAGCATTATCGCCTGGGAACAGTCTGTGCAGATAATAGAACCGCCTGAGGCGGGGCTGGTCGGGAGCTGGGAGCCCTAGGAGGCCCCAGAGTGAGAGGGAGGAGGCAGTGCAGGGGTGGGGGCAGCGGGGAAGGAGAAATACACTTCATTTCCACAGGATGGGGCCTCTGAGTTTATTGCACTGGGTGTTGAGAAGCAATGGAGGAGCAGCTGCCTCTAAGGGCCCCAGCAGGAGCGTAGGTGGGTGTCAAAGGGGGGTTGGAATTCCGACCGACAGTCTGCCGCCGCTTGACATTTGTCATGAACACTGACGAAAGGGGCTCAAGGTCACAGGAGCAGTTAAGTGTGAGAGCCGGCATGGAACCTGGGCAGGTAACAGAGAGCTTGTGCCCTGACCGCTGCACTTCCCGGCCTGTTGACTTCCGGGAAATGCTGGGACCGCCCCCTGTCCTGCGGACACCTGTGCACCTGTTTTACCGGTGGTCACTGCAGACTTTCGCCTCATCACTGACTCCCCAAGTGGCCAGGATCCTCCTCTCCCCAAAGCTGTGCTTCACCAGCCCAGAGTCCTGTGGCCTGGAGACAATGCACAGGAAGTGACACATCTGGTGGGGCTTCCTGGGAGGCCACTAGGGCTGCATTCTCCATGAAAGTGCAGTCCTGGTCCCTGGGTCCAGAAACTTCTCAGGATACTCCAGTTATGAAGCTAAATAACATGACCTATTCACTAACGGGGTCCTACGCATTCCAGGGTGATCAGTTCATCTCCTACGTGAATGGGTTCTGGTCATGCCATTATTGACCAATGCTGGTGACCAGCACTTTGGGGCAGCTTAGATGCTTCCAGCCGCATATCCTTGGTACCCAGTGACAGCTGAGCCCCACCTTTACTTCTTCCACCAGCTTAGGCATCCTTATCCCCAGTGACTGCAGTGCTCATGTCCACCAGAGCCCACCTGCTCATGGAGCCCATCTGCCGGGCATTGCTCTGGACAACTCTAAATAGGCGCCACAGACATGCAGAAGCTGACCACGGGGAGGAGAGGGCCTCCAGGCAGCTACCCTTGGGCACCAGCCCCTGGACCACCATGAGCATCAGCTTCAGGTACCAGGGCTGGAGCAGGTGCTTCCCAGGTTAATCAAGGTGGCCTCCCCCATCCTGAACACAGAAACATTGAATGGAAAGCACACAGTGGACACACAACACCCCGTCGCTCAGCGGCCATGTGTAAGGATGTGCAAGGACTTAGTTTATGTTAAACAATGAGGTAACTGGGGAAAAGGAAGACAGCTGAGTGGAACTTCCCAAGAGCTGGGCCCTGAGGAGGCCGGTACAAGGAAGTATCTCTCCCAGTTTAGGATTCTGGAGGAGAGAGGCTTCTAGGCAGGGCGTTGCTCAGCCTGGGGGGTTTCATTCAGCAGGCCCCCTCCCTGAGGGCCCTCCGCCTGCTTTCCCTGCTCTCTCTTTTTATTTTATTTTTATTTACATTGCTTTCTCTTTAATTGGTCTTTTCATTGGGGCAGAAGAGATGGAAGACCTGGGTGGTTTTCCCCCAATCAATTTAATTATCCTCTGGCTCAGTTGCCTTTTAACTTGAATGAGAGGAACTAGGTAAGTAAGTTTGCTCCTGTCTCTTTCTCTCTCAGCTCTGATTGCTGTTTTTTCTTCCCTCCAATGCCTGTGGCATCACTCATTCTTTCATTCACTGGAGTATGCCAAGAGACAGCATCTCTCCTGGCATTTCCCTCTCTTTCTCAGGCTTTCTTTATTTCTGATGCTTGGAAGATCTCATGTTTAAGCAACTCAAGTCATTTAACACTTGCCCAAGAAAGTCAACTAATGAAATTCCCCGAGGGTGGGGCAATTGTTAGGACCGTGTCTACTTCTGTTAAGCTCAGACAATTCCATTAATTCCCCCAGAAAATTAAACAGAAGTTAAAATAAACATTTCCAAAGTTATACTTTATGATGTGTTACTAAAATGCTACCCCTTCTTCACTTTTCTCAATTATAGACTATTAGTTTACTTTGTGGTATTAAATGACTCTTTATTTCTCCTGGACTGAATTTTTATTGTCGCCCTAGCCCCAGCCCTTTGTCTTACCTGCCCCTCCGTACCCATAACTGGGGAGAATTTCGGGAAGGGAGGAGGAGGAGGTGGTTTTTGAATGTGGGTAACACTCCAAACAAGTTTTGCTAATCTCAGGTGAAACTCTTTGCTCAGAAACTTTATGGCCAGTGGGAATGGATGGTTTGTGTTTGCTCTTCAAATAAAGGAAGCTTGGAGGCAGAGAAGGGCATTTTCTGTGGAGCTGCTGACTTTGGAAATTTTGAGCCCTCTTCCTTATCAGGCGTGTTTATTACAGGTTTCATAAATGTTTTATGGGGGAATGGTGAGGCCCTGCTGACCAGGGGTGGTGGCAGCTGTCTCCAACTTTCCACATTGTTGACAAGATCAAAGGACAGATTTACCACCTGATAAGATTGGGTGGATAAGATAGAGCGGAATCCCAAACTGACTGACTTCTGGCTTCCAAGCCCAGGGGTAAACAGCATGGCTGGATCTGGTGCCTTTTGCTTCCCTTGCCTGGCCGGCTTTGTTTCTAGCATCCCTTGTAGAAACAAGTGGACCTCCCAAGCGATTCCTGTCCCTGAAAGCCAACGACTATTTCTCCTAAACAATTTTAGAATTAAAAAAAAAGTATATATTTAAAAGTTTTAAATCATCTGAGCACTTCACTGCCTGCTCTGTTCAGCCAAGTGACACTAAGTTTTAAAAATGTACAATGGAAAATAGAAAAAATGAGCATAATGAAAATCACCTATGGTCAAGTAAATCATCTCTTGAACACTAATATCGTCAGGTAGAGAAACTGTATTGACTTTATTCCCAACATTTTACTACGGTTGCCTTGAATATCAGAATGCTTTTAAAATCTGTCTCATTATTATTGGAAATTGGAAAATTCCCTCTATCACTACAAACCTTTGGAGACAGAGAAAAGAATTCTTTCCTGAGTCAAAAGAAGTTTCTCTGATTTTCCAGAAATATCACCTCCATTCATCTTCTCCGTAACTCACCTGGCCCTTCTGATCCAGGCTGTCCTGTTGGTGTTGGGCCAGACGGAGGGACCCAGAGACCTCTGCCTATTTTGGATTTATTCTGAGGATATGAAATGTGTTCAGGCAATGGTAAGTATCCATCCACATAACTGATCATGACCGCTGCAGGAGTCTGTCCTCAGCAAAATGTTAAGGGACTGCTTTATAATCTGCGTTGCTCTGGAAAGGTTGTAGAGCAGAAATCTTGTGAAGGCTGCTGTGCTTACCTTGATTTTGTGTGTCTAAGCTCCCTTCTCCCCAACCATGAGCTTTCCCTTGAGCTCCCCAGTTTTTATCTGCTGAGGTGCTCCCCTAGCCCACAAGCCTGCCCTCCGGAGTGAGGCAGGCTCTCTTCTCCATGGGGCTCTCTTTCAAATGCACCTGCTGTGTATCCTGAGGACTCTTTAAAAGCAACTGGATAAACTAATCCCCATTAAGGTGAGATGGGTATCAGACAGCTCTCATTTCTTATACCTACTCCCCTCCCTCAAATTTGCAAACTTGCAGAGTATTGAGTGGTAGTGGTGGTATTTCCTCCATTAGTCGGGGATCACCCCGCCTGCCCCCAACCCTGCACATTAATCCGACCATTACTCTATGAAAACCCATTGTCTTCTGAGCCATTTCTTTGCCCATCCACTCTAGCTCCTGGGTCCAGGCACAGGGCACATGCAATGATGGTTCCTGGCTTAAAAACTCGCCTCTTCCCCAGCTCTGGGCACGGGGTGGGGCCAGGACTCCATCGTCCAAGTTGCACTTAGGTGGCTAACAGCACACCATGTTCTGTAAATACTTCTCAGGGGTGCTGTGGGATTGTCAAAGGGACAGAAGGACCCGCCTGGGATTGGACCAGGCCTGGAAAGACAGAGGGAAAGACACTTGGAAAAATATTTGAGGGTCGGGGAAACGAGAGGTGGTTTTGAAGACTTGTGTGGAAGTCCAGAAGTAGCAGTGTATGCCTGGGAGATAGATTTCATTCACTGTCATGGGCTGGCCTTTTCTCCAGTCCCTCATTTAAAATTAATCCTCAAAATATGGAGTGCAGCCCTGCTGGCCCCAGTCCATGTAGCAAAGAGAGCCCTCCAAGGACAGCACTTGGTTCACGTCATCTCCTTGGGGACAACGGGGAGGGGTAGCATGTCAGAGATGTATGCATCTGTTTAAAGTGCAGAATTACTTCTGGGCTGGCGGCAGCACGCTGAGGTGACCCCACATCTGAACGTGGGTGCCCAGACGCTTCCGATGCAGGATGTGGTCTACACCTTGCAAAGGCTGATCTGATGTGATGAACAAGCCCTGAGCTGGGGGGTGGCAGAGCCATTTGTCTAGTCCCGTTTGCCTCTTATCTGCAACGTGACCTCGAACAAGGCACCTCAACTTGGTGGGTTATATGACCCTCAAGCCTCCACAGCCTCAAACCCTAACACCACATCCAAAATTCAGAGAGTCTGGGTTAGTGTCTAGTTATTTGCTTATGTCACATATCTGGAGGGTAGTGTGTCTTTCTACTTTGATCAGGAAGACCATGTTGGGAAAGGAATGGCTCTAACCCTCCCCAATGGCTTCGTGTGCCAGCCTGACCCCAAGTTCCTGCAACCACAAGACCCATTGGCCACACTGACCAAATTTCTGTTTTTCAAGCTGTACAGCCCCTCACCCCACACCTTCATGAGCAGCACTGTATGGTTGAGGGCATGGCCACTTCTGTCATTTACTAGCCATGGGACCTTAAACAAGTCCCGTAGACTCGCATAGCCTCAGTTTTTGTATCATTACAATGGGGATAATAATAATACCACCCTCATAAGGTTTTGGGGGGTATTTGAAGGAATTCGTATATATGAAATGCTTAGCTCAGTGCCAGCACACAGTGAGTAACCGTTAGGTGTAGTTACAATTATTGTCATTACAGCACTTTACAGTTTACAAAGAGCTTCCATATATTACATACTCATTTGATTTTCATAGACTCTTGGAGGGGGGCAAGTCAATTCATTGTGCAAATCAAAACATTGTCAGTCAGAGAAGTGGGGATAATTACAATGCAGTTTTTTCAGCCTCCCAGCCTGGGGCCGTTTGTGATTCATGAGGATACTGTCTAATTTGTGTTGGTAAAGGCACCTGTTTTGCATTGCAAGGATTAAGTTTCCGGTTGTAAAAGAAGTTTGCACTGACAGCAACTCTCAAGAGCATCTGTAGGATAGTGGGCTTGGTGACAGTGGGTGCAGTCATCTTGCAGCTGTCTCTGGGCATGGCTGTCCTCAGCAGGCCGGCTGGTGGGATGGCTATGTACCGTGGGGCAGGGACATCTCCTTCTCTCCTCTATCATTCTGTCCCTGTGTTCTAGGCCACGATCCCCTATTTGGATCATGATGTAGGCAGATAAGTAGATCCAGGAGGCAAGTGCCCTGGGAAGATGGGGGCTCTGGAGTACAAACTCCAAGCCAAACCTTCTACACTGAGAAACGCAGTGTCTGGAGTCTGGAGCCAGTGCTTCTGCCGGGGCTGAGCTCTGGCCTGGATCAAAGCATGTGTGGGGTACTGGGCCAACTTCACCTGGAAAAAAGTGTTCTAGAGACAGAAGCAATGTGTTTGAGGCAGGGCGGGTCGAACCAGTCCTTGGGAGCCTGAGTGACATGGGAACCGGGGCTGAGAGGTGGGCACAGGTGATTTCCATCCAAACAAGCCAGGTCAGGTAGCTCCAAAGGTTTTGACTCCATGTTGTAGATAGAGAAAACCTAGATTGATCACACTCCAAGGGCACTAGGGAAGACTGATAGGTCTGACAGCAAAAGCGAGTGGATTAGAAACAACGGGAGTTACTTCTGTGAAGGCCACGGTTTCTTCTGGAGGTGTTGGGCTCAGAAGCACGACATGTGTCCTAGATCCCATCAATGTGGCCACACAGTTGGCTAGAGATGTACCAGGAGGCAGTTCCAGGGACCCATGGTTTGTGCCACTCCTTCCTTCTCTTCCCTGAAAAGTATAGAGTATAGATTCCTGCAAAGGCTTCTGGGAAATTGTCTACTTGTAGGAGGGCTGTGCAGGTGGCAGGAAGAGTGAGCTGTGCAGCACAGGACATGGGCAGTACAATTCCCTTTGCTCTAGTGGCTGCCAAAGTCCTCCTAGACCTGCCCTGGGCCCCAGGCAGGCAGGCTCAGAGCAGGGAGCAGTGGCTGCGAGTGAGCTGTCTTTGCTCCACCTGGGCTTATGGCCTCGCTTTTTATGGTCAAGTCCATGGAGGGGGCTGGGCTTGGGGTTGGGGTTGGGGCTGGGGTGGGGGTGCTAAAGAAGGTGAAGAGACAACTTTAATTATCTGTGAAATTGTTTCTAAAACATTATTGACTCAGATTATTGGCCACAAATTTTGCCCTGAAATCAGAGAGTAATAATAGGCTTTTACAGTGCAGTAAAAAGCGCATTAGCTGGTTCTGGGGTTGTCTCACCTCCCATTTACTCCACTGTTTTATCAATATTGCCATAATTTGACACTTGTGAATAGAGGAAGATTGTAAAGTGTCCACAGATTCCGTAAACTGTACTAAATAGAGATTAGTATTACTACTAAGTTTAAACCCTAGTAAAAGATAATTAAACTGATGGATGTGGCTGTAAATCTGCCTTTTATCAAGTGCTGCTCTCGTGCGGGCGGTCTCAGCCTTATTATTTTACAGCATCATTAATGCTCTGGCAGGATCAGCGCCGTGAGTGGACGCTGCTGCCTGCTGAGTGAGGAGACAATAAGGCATCTAAGATAGGCCCCCAAATTCTGCGCCGGCTCTTCTCTCCTCGGTCACATACTCCAGCTGTGACTGGAGTCTCCATGATGCACTGCCTGTTGCCGAGGGGCAGGTCCAAAGAAACCAGGGGCACCCTCCAGCCCACTGCCCATTCTGGTCCTTTGGCTCTTTAGGGGTGCGCCCTGGAGGCTTTAATGGCTGGTACTCTTGGATGCAGTACATTTCTAGAAGCTCCTATGGGGCCTCTGCTTTATACCGAGACAGTGTCACATGTGGCCAAATAATGCTGCTCCTGGAGAAAAGAAAACTGCCAAACCACGACTCAGTGGAGGGAGCTGAAACGCAAACTCTTAATCGGTGCCATGCTAATTGTGTTCTAGCAGCTCAGTCATAGCAAGGAGGTCTTCACAGATGGGTCATAGAAACCTTTTCTGCCTCTGATAGGTGGGGGTGGTAAAACGGCTGGGCATGGAGGAGTGGACTCACAGGGGCCACCCCCATCTGAGAATGTGCCTCTGGAGCTGCCATGCTGAGCAACAACTAGTGGAGCACTCCCACTCCCACCCCACCCTTCCTACATGTGCACCAGCTGATCTAAGCCTTGGCCAACAGCAAAACCAAAGAGCCAAGGTCAGGGTCAAGTCTGTGGGCCTGGGATCCACTCGAGTCAGGGGCACACATCCCAAACACGTCGTACAGGTGTCTACCTCAGCCTCCACCTGGTCCCTCCTCTCTGGAGCCATTGGGAAGAAGTGCCATCTGCTACTTGCCACCAATGCCTTCCATGGTAGTGCTGCCAACCAGATGCATGGACCATTGTGAGGTGGAGTAGGTTGCAGAAGGAGTGGGCTCTATGTCTCTGACCCAGGTCTGGCTGCTGCCCTTGGGGCCCCAGGTACCACCCAGAGTCAGGTGGGTGGATTCTTTAGGTGTTAGTCTTCCTGGACCTCTCAAAGGCCCAGTCTGGCCTAAAGAAGGGATTTACCTAGATATCTTCAATTCCTTTTGAATCTCAGTTGACCAGCACCCCATTATTTATGGAAAAGAGAGCCTGGGGGCCAATGTTCTTCTGCATACCTACTCTTGACCTTGGCGGTGACCCTGAATCACTGCCTGTGGGTAACTGGGGTCAGGGCCTTCTGACTGGCCTGGTTCTTAAGCCACTGGGCGAGACTTGCTCTTTGGCTGGCCTTGACTGCAGAAACTGGGACCTGGGGAACAAGGAAATAGTCCTAGAGAAGAGTCATCTGGGAGAGACTGCATTTGGCCATCGCAGATAAACACATTTCCCCCCCACTTTTTATTGCCTAAAGCAAAGCGATATGAACCTTGGTTGGAATCAGCAGGCTGAAAGTTCAAGAGATAAGCAGCGTCTCTTAGCATAAGGGATCAGCAGGCCCAGCAGGAGGGGCTTGCTTGGGAGGCCTCATCACCTTTTGAACTTGGGACCTGACGCCCCTTTGCTGTTTCATAATCTCTAGAGGTAGGGAGCATGAGAGAGTGAGCAGAGAGGTGGCAGACACTGGACCTGGGCCCCACCTTAGTCAGTGTACCATGGTGGTGTGATTTTTCTTCCTGATTCCAAGATGCACTAAAGCCCCTCGAGAGGATGGCAGCAAATATTTAGGGTCCTGTTGTGTGCCGGGCCTCAAGGCTCCAGAGCCGGCCTAGGGCCTAAGGCCTGCCTGCAGGGACCTCAGAACCCAAGTGGAGCTTATAGCACACTTGTCAATCCTGCCTCTGTTTGTGGTGCTGCTGGAGAAAGGTGGCCTCAGTTAGGATGAAGTAATTTCCAGCACTTGGAATTTTGTGGGGTGCTGGTTGAAAATGTTGCTTCTTGGGGACCCTCCCCAGGACCACTGTGCAGGGACATTGATACACTTATGTTGGGGGACTCTCAGCCAAGGTCTGGATACCTGACCCTGTAGTGTGAATGAAGAATGGGGGCCCTGGTCTCAGAAGTAAAAAAAAATCCCACTTACCATTTACTGAGAAGCTGATGAAGGCAAGAGAGCTTTATTTCTGTAAACAAACAAATGATTGTAGTTACAAAGGCATGGTCAGTGTCTAATGAGTGAACTGCCTAGGGGTTCTCCCCTGCTTTGGACATTTGAGTGTTTGCTCTGATGTAAGCACATGGCAATGAAAATAGTTCTGTACTAGCCTGAAGTGCACACCGCTTCACAGAGGTTCTCCATGAGAAATTGAGAAATGGGACCTGTGACTTCTGTGGTGGGAGCCAAGCTGAGGCCTAAAGAAAACAGAATTGGGTGTCATCAGCACAACAAAAATCTGTTCCCAAAATGTTATAATAAAAATGATTTCTCCAATTCCAAACCTGCTCATTTACCACCTCCTTCTACAAGTACTTGTTAATTTCTGAGGGGACTGGAGGAGACAGAGGTGAACACGCGTACTAAATGTGATGGCACAGAGAGCTCAGGCCCTAAGCCAGCCTCATTTCTTCCAGTACTGCTGTGGTGTGTGTGTGTGTATGTGTGTGTGTGTGTGTACGCACGTGTGAGCAGCATGGACACACATATCCATCAGACTTGCTCCCAGACCTGGTCATGCCTCTGAGCTCTTAGTCTCCTCCTGACCTGGAAGTTCTCACTTTGGGAAAGTATGACTTGTAAAAATTTGGCATCTGACAAACTTTTTTTTTTTCCTCCCGTGGGATATTTTTCAGTTAAATGAGTATATGCCACGTTTGAGATTATGTTCCTTAAAAAGTATCACCTTTGATCCAAGTAGGGGGAGGGGAGAAAGAAAGAACAAAGAAAAAAAGGAACAACAACAACAACAAACAAAACCTCAGATGCTATAGCCCAGGTAAAACACTAAGAAGACGCGGGCTGAGGCTGACTGTAAAACACTCTGGGTGCTTAAGTTAATAAACCTGACTATCTTGAAGAGTAAACACCATCTTGTTTTGCCAACTATTAGATTTTTACTACTCTCCAATAAAGTGAACACGTTATTCATTTCAAATAATATTCATGCGCGGTTTCCTAAAGATTAGCAATTGAAAGAGATGTCAATAATTTTCACTCTTTAAATTAAGCGTAATAGGCTTTTATAGCACCGTATAAAGATATCGGAGGCGAGGGCTGCCATCACAACAGCGTGGTTTCTCTTTGATCTGTCTGTACAGCCCTAATTTGACACTTGTGAGCAGAGGACGCTTGTAAAGAGCCCGCAGACCCCATAAAGCTGCTAATACTTGGGTTCATTGCACAGCTCACTTTGAGCTTAGTAAAGGGATGATTTAATTAACTAATGGGGCTGTCAGCACAAACAGTTATCATGCTGGTCCTCTGCTTCGATGAGCCCTGGTAATCCCAGTGCTAGGTGTTTACTTATTAGCAATAGCCAGGGCTGGAAACAGGCAGAGAAGAGCATTTTCTGTTCAGGTGTCCCCTGGCCACCGATTGGCTTCTGTTTGGGGGTTTCTGAGGAGGTGTGACATCATTGTTGTTCCCAGAGAAAAATATGACAGTTTATCACAGCTAGTTTTGATTAGTTTCATGGAGGCTGCAGCCACCTCCTCAGGCATGTAGTATACACTTGTATATGTACATGTGCAAGAGTGTGTGTATGTGCTCGTGTGTGCATGCGTACGTGATAGTGGATCTGGGAGAGATTTTTAACTGTGTATTAGCCTCATCTCTGACCTGGCTCATTGGCCAAGGACAGGCTGGGAGGTGGGGCACAGACCGGCGGTGGCCGCGGAGAGGTTTGGGCCCCTTTCCCGGCTCCCAGGATAGCCCTATCATAGGCCCTGTCACCACTGAATTATTAGACATTTCTTTGAGTCTGTCCACTCATTTCACCCTCCTGCAGGCTGCACCTGCTGTCCTAAGGCCAAGCCCACCTCCTCCCAGAGCCGGATGGGCAGGATTCCTCACACAGCTTTGCATTCCTCGGGGCCTCGCTCTGGGGCAATTGCAATCACAGCAGAGAAATGTCACCCTGACCCCAAGGCTACCCTCCCTTCTTCATAGCCTCAGGAGGCCCCTGGGCCTGGAGGGGTCACCTTGTGGTTCTGGGTCTTAGAGACCACTGGAGGGGGCACTCCTATGAGGGCTTCGTGTTCATCTGGGGCCCAAGCCAGCTCAGACCATCCTGCTGGATGAATGAAGGCTCTCAGTGGACATGCGTGCCCTCCAGGCCACCCAGTCACCGCTGAGAAGGTAACTGCTGCTTTTCATTGGTACGACTTGCAGTGGGGTTAACAAGGCCTACCAAATGGGCTCATTTCTGGGATTCAGACCCTGTGGAAACTTGCAGGGGCTTTTGGTACAAAGCCACTAACCAAATTTGGACTTCGGTGACACCAGTACTCACACTGAATCCTAGCTGCTGAGCGCACTGTGAGACCCGAGGATCTGGAGCTTGAGTGGCCTCTGGGGACAGGAAGGGGTCATTCTGAGTCTGTGTCTCCACTGCTTTCCCTCAGCTTCATTCTGGCAGTGCCCATCCCACGCGAGGGCTTCTCAACACTTACTCTGCGTCAGAATTCCTAGGGGAGCTTTGATAAGATATCAAAGCCTGGGCTCTGCCCCAGACATTTGGATTTCCGTTCTGGTACTTTTTTGCTTTAAGTGTTTTTGAAAATTTGTAAAAGTAAGCTTTTTAAAAATTGTGGTAAAGTATACATCACATAAAATTTGCATTTTAACCATATTATGTGTATAGGTCAGGGGCATTAAGTACATTCACAAAGTTGTGTAAGTATCCCCACCTTCCATCTCTTGAGTTCTCATCTAGCAAAACTGGAACTCTGTTCCCATTAAACAGTAACACCCCCCCTTTCATACCCCCTGCTCCTGGCACCCATCATTCTACTTCTGTCTCTATGGATTTGACTCCTCTAGAGACCTCACATAAGTGGAATCATCCAGTATTTGTCCTTTAGTGTCTGGCTTATTTCCCTCAGCATAAAATCTTCAAGGTTCATCCATGTTGTAACATGTGTCAGAATTTCCTTCCTTTTAAGACTGAATAATATTCCATTATTATGTACATGTCACATTTGTTTATCTGTTGATAGACATTTCGGCTATTTCCAGTTTTTGGCTATTGTGAATAATGCTGCTATGGAGACGTGTGTACAAATATCTCTTTGAGTCCCTGCTTTTGATTCTTGTGTGTGCATATATTTACAAAGTGGAATTGCTGGATCATATGGAAATTCTATGTTTAATTTAGAAAAACACCGTCAGACTGTTTTCTGTGGCAGCTATACCATTTTCCATTCCCACCAGAAATGCACACAAATTCTAATTCTCCAGCTTTCTGACCAATACTTGTTGTTTTCTGTTTGTTTGATAATAACCATCCTAATGGGTGTGAGGCGATATCTCATTATGGTTTTGATTTGCACTGGGAATTGATAATTTAAAAAACTCCCCTGGAGGTGCCAGTGAGCACGCGAGCTGAGAATGGCCAAGTTAATGACTATCATTTTTTGATCATGTATGATTTCCGAGGGAGTCCTAAGTACTCATTTATCCCCCACAGCAAGTCAGAGAAGTAGAAACCATTCTGGTTCCCACAGATGAGAAAATTAAGCACACAGAGGTGAAGATGACTCAGCTAGTAGGTAATGGGACCAGAATTCAATTCCAATCTGTGGGCCCCAGGACCCTGGCCTTTTGGCCACTTCGCTGTTTAGCCCTTGGGTACATGATCTCATTTAGGGATCCTTCCAGCTCAGGAAGAATAAGTGAAAGGACACGAGGTAGCTCTAGCTTACATGGGGTCAATATAACTTCAAAACAATATCAAAAAGAAGTCTTTCATTCTTGAAAGGAAGTAAGGAAGTTTCACAGAGGAGTTGTTTAATTCTAAATCATCATAGGTCTTTCTCTTTAAGTAATAGTTTAGTAGTTATTTTATGCTCATTAATTCAAATAAAACTGGAGCCTACGTGTTTTCAGAGGTGCAGAAAACTAGAATCCATTTCACATACCTCTGCATGTACCAATGTGTTAGAATGTGAGTATGACAATAGTGCCATCTTGTGGGAAATTACAAGGTGGCTGTTTATACCTGTAGCCACTTACCCCTAAAGCTAGGATTCTGCAAATTCTGTACATAGAACTGTGTAGATCTATTTCTGGTCAAGAGGAGGTGAAAAATCATGTTCTCTCAAAGTAATTTATACTATTGAGGGCCAGAGTCAGAATCATGCCCCTCGATGACAGAGGCAATGGCAGGTACAGTCCTTATTCCCTTTGCTACTCTGAAACTACTGCCAGCAGGGAAACTGAGGCTGGAGCCACTGGGGTGTTGGTGAGAGGGCTATTTTCCCCAGCAACCATGCTCTCACTCTCCCCAGAGGGACAAGAAGGGAAAATATGGGCCTAGGATGCATTTCCTGATTGTCTGTAGCTTAGAACAGGCAGGAAGTCTCTTTTCCTCCCTCCATCCCCTCCTCATTCTGCTTCTCCTCCTCCTTCTTCATAACTACTTTATCGAGACACAATTTATATATCATACAATTCATCTATTTAGAATGTACTAGTTTAGAACATTCTTATTATGCCCAAAAGAAACTCCACACCTTTTAGTCATTATCCCCCAATCCTCTCATCTCTCTGAGGCCCTGCCAATCTTTGATTTCTTTCTCTATGAATTTATTTATTCTGGACATTTCATACAAATAGAATTATATGGTCTTTTGTGAGTAGCTTTTTTCACTTACAATGTTTTCAAGGTTTATCCATTTTAACATGTATTATTAATATTCATTCCTTTTTGTTGCTGAACCATATTTTTGCATGTACCATATTTAATTCAGCCACTCATCAGTTGATAGCCATTAGGGTTTTTTTCCCCTTCGCTTTTTGGCTATTTTGAATAATGCTTCTGTGAACACTCAGGTATAAGTTTTTTGTGTGAACATATGTTTTCATTTCTTTCACCTCGGAGTGAAATTGCTGGGTCAAATATGTTTAATGTTTTGAAGAGCTGTCAGACTGTTTTGCAAAGTGGCTGCACCATTTTACATTGCCACCAACAGTGTATGAATGTTTCAATTTTTCCACATCACCAACATTTGTTAATGTCTCTCTGTTTTTATTTTTACTCTAGCCATCCTAGTGGGTATGAAATGGATGTTTTGATTCCCATTTCCTTAATGGCCGAGGATGTTGAGCACCTTTTCATGTGATTATTGGCCATTTGTGTATCTTCTTTGGAGAAATGTCTGCTTCAGTTCTTTGCCCATTTTAAACTTAGGTGATTTGTCTTCTTGATATTGAATTGTAAATGTTCTTTATATATTTTTAGATACAATTTCCTTATCAGATATGTGATTTGCAAACATTTTTTCCCATTTAGTGGGTTGTCTTTTTATTTTTTTGAGGTGTCCCTTGAAGTGCAAAAGTATTTAATTTTAATGAAGTCCAACTTACCTATTTTTTCTTTTGTTGCTTATACTTTAGGTCTCATATTTAAGAAAAGTTTGCCAAATCCAAAATCATAAAGATTTACTTGTATGTTTTTTTCAAGAGCTTACAGTTCTCTCTCTTGCTAAAAAAAAAAAGTCAATGTTTATATATTGCAATATTATTACCAATGTCGCCTTGGCTAACTCCTCCATCATGTTACGTAATTATCATTTTGCTTTGTGGTGAGAATATTTAAGATCTTAGCAACTTTGAAGTAGGCAATACAGTACTGTTGACTGTAGTCAAAATACTGTGCATTAGATTCCCAGAACTTATTTCTCTCCTAATTGCAAATTTGTACCCTTTGACCAATATCACCCCAATTCCTTCACCCCCCCAGGCCCTAGTAATCATGGTTCTACTCTGTTTCTACGAGTACAGCTTTTTTAGATTCCACATATAACTGATATTGTACAGTATTTGTCTGTCAATCTGTGACTCATCTCACTTAGCATAATGCCCCCAAGGTCCATCCACGTTATCACAAATGGTACAATTTCTTTCTTTCTCGTGGATGAATAATATCCCATTGTATATGTATACCAATTTTTAAAATTTATTCCTTGGGTTGTTTCTGTATCTTGGCTATTGTGAATAATGCTTCAATAAGCATGGTAGCGTAAATATCTTTTCTATATCCTGTTTCATTTCCTTTGTATATATGCATACCCATGAGTGGGGTTGCTGGGTCATTAATTTTTATGAGTGGTATAAGATAGGGGTCCAATTTCGTTTTTCTGCACCCATGTGGTTATTCAGTTTTTCCAATATCATTTATTGAAGAGACTTTTCCCCATGGAGTATTCTTGGCTGCCTGTCAACTATTATTGGACCTTGAATGTGAGAGTTTATTTCTGGGCTCTCTATCCTGTTCCGTTTGTCTATGTGTCTGTTTTTGTTCCAGTACCATACTGTTTTGATTATTATACCTTTGTTTTATGGTTTGAAATCACACAGTGTGATGCCTCCAGCTTTGTTCTACTTTCTCAGGATTGCTTTGGCTATTTAAGGTCTTTTGTGGTTCCATACAAATTTTAGAATTATTTTTATCTATTTCTGTAAAAAATTCCATTAAAATTTGATAAGGATTGCATTGAATCTATAGATGGCTTCAGGTAGTACGGACATTTGCTAAAGTATATGACGTATATAATATATAATATTAAAATATTAATTTTTCCAATCCATGAACACAGGATATTTTTCCGTTTGTTTGTACCTTCTTCAATTTCTTTCCTTAAAATCTTGTAACTTTTATTATACAGATGTTTCACTTCCTTGGTAAAATTTATTCCTAAGTATTTTATTGTTTTTGATGCTATTATGAATGGGATTGCTATCTTTATTTCTCTTTCAGATATTTCATTGTTAGTGTATAGAAATGTAACTGATTTCTGTATGTTGATTTTATGTCCCACAACTACACTAATTTTTTTGATTGGTTCCAATAGTTTTTTTTGGTTTAATATTTAGGATTTTCTAGATATAAGATCAAATCATAGGCAAAAAAAGAGACAATTTTACTTCTTCCTTTCTGATTTCAATGTCTTTTATTTCTTTATTTTGTCTAATTGCTTCATCTACAGCTTCCCACACTTTATTGAATAAAACTGGTGAGAGTGGGCACCCTTGTCTTGTCCTGATTTTATAGAAAAAGCTTTTAGCCTTTCATGATTGAATATGATATTAGCTGTGAGTTTGTCATATATGGACTTTATTATGTTGAGGTATGTTCCTTTAATATCCAATTTATTGAGTTTTGTTTTGTTTCCTTTAGCACAAAGGATGCTGTACTTTTGTCAAATGCTGTTTTTGCATCTATTGAGATGATCATATGATTTTTATTCTCCCTCTTGTTAATGTGGTGTATCACATTTATTGGTTTGTGTATGTTGCACCATCCTTGCATCTCAGTGATAAATCCTACCTATTCATGGTCTAGGATTCCTTTAATGTGTTGTAGAATTTAGTTTGCTTTTTCTTTTTTTTTGTTTTGAGAATTTTTGCATATATTTTTATCAGGTCTACTGGTCTGTAATATTCCTTTCTTGTAGTGTCCTTTTCTGGCTTTGGTATCAGGGTAATGCTGGCTTTGCAAAATGCGTTTGGGAGTGTTTCCTCCTCTTTTACTTTTTGGAAAAGTTTGAGAAATTTTGACATTAATTCTTCTTTAAATGTTTGGTTGAATTCACCAGTGAAAAACATCTAGTACTGGGCTTTCCTATGTTGGGAGAATTTTGATTACTGATTCATTTTTTTTAGTTATTATTGGTCTGTTCTGATTTTCTATTTTTTCATGATGCAGTCTTGGTAGGTTGTATGTTTCTAGGAATTTATCCAGTATTTTCTAGGTTGCCAAATTTGTTGGCATATAATTATATATAATGTTATATATAATTATAATACTATGTATTTCTGTGGTATCAGTAGTAATGTCTCCTTTTTCATTTTTGATTTTATTTATTTGAGTCTTCTTTTATCTTAGTCCAGCTAAAGGTTTGTTGATTTTTGTTATCTTTTCAAAAAGCCAGCTCTTAATTTTGTTGATCTTTTCTATTGTTTGTCTCATCTCTATTTTATTTATTTCCACTCTGATCTTTGTTATTTTCTCTATTTTGCTAGCTTTAACTAAGTTTGTTTTCCTTTTCTAGTTCCTCTAGGAGTAAAGAGGGGTTGTTTATTTCAGTTTTTTTTTTTTTATGGTATAAAGTAGGTGCCTTTTTTCTTAATATATGCATTTGTTGCTATAAACTTCTCTATAAGAACTGCTTTTGCAGCATCCCACTGATTTTGGTGTGTTGTGTTTCATTTTTACTTGTTTTGGAATATTTCTGATTACCCTTTTGATTTCTTTTACCCAGTGGTTGTTCAGGATGGTGTTGTTTAGTTTGTAAAATCTCCAGCTTTGCTCTTGTTGATTTCTAGTTTCATACCATTGTGATCAGAAAGATACTTGTATGGTTTCAATCTTCTTATATTTCCTAGGGCTTGTTTCTTTGTCCTATCATATGATCTACCCTGAAGAATGTTCTGTGTGTGCTTGAGAAGAACGTGTGTTCTGCAGCTCTCGGAGTGTTGTATATATGTCTGAGGTCCATTTGATCTGAAGTATGGTTCAAGTCCAATGTTTCATTATTGATTTTCTGTGCGGATGATCTATTACTGCTTGAGATACGGAATTGAAGTCCTCTACTGTTATTGTATTGCTGTCTATTACTCCCTTCAGATGGTAGTATTTGCTTAATATATTTATGTGCTTTCATGTTGGGTGTGTGTATATTCATAATTGTTATATTTTCTGATGAGTTGATCTTTATCATTATATAATGACCTTCTTTGCCTCTTGTGACTGTTTATGTCTGATATAAGTGTAGCTACCTCTACTTTATTTTGGTTTCCACTTGCATGGAATATCTTTTTCTATCCCTTCACTTTGAGCCTGTGTGTGCCCTTAAAGCTAAAGTGAATCTGCTGCATGTAGACTATAGTTGGGTCTTGTTTTTGTATCCATCCTGCCACTGTGTGCCTTTTGGTTGGAGAATTCAATGTATTTACATTAAGGGTAATTATTGATATGGAAGGATTTACTAATGCCATCTTATTAATTGCTTTCTGCCTGTTTCATAGTTCCATTGCTCATTTCCCCCTTTCTTTCTGCCTATCTTCATGACCTGGTAATTTTCCATGATGATATGCTCTGATTCCCTTCTCTCTAACTTTTGTGAATCTATTATATGTTTTTGCTTTGTGGTTACCTTGAGGCTTACTTAAAGATCTTATAGATATAACTGTCCATTTTATGCTAATAGCAACTTAACTTCGATCACATATAAAAACTGAGCCGTTTTATGTTTTTGATGTCACAATTTACCTCTTTTTACATTGTATATTTGTTAACAAATTATATTAGCTATAGTTATTTTTCAAAAAAAATTATAGTAGCTATAGTTATTTTTCATACTCTTTTCCTTTACTTTTATGTATAGTTAAGTACTTGATATACCATCATATAACAGAATTAGAGTTTTCTAAATTGGACTGTATATTTACCTTTACCAGTGTGTTGTATATTTTCATATGTTTTCATGTTACTAATTAGTGTCTTTTCACTTGAACTTAAAGAACTCCTTTTAACAAGGCAAGTCTAATGATATTGAACTCCCTCAGCTTTTGTTTGTCTGGGAAAGTCTTTATTTGTCCTTCCTTTCTGAAGGACACCGTTGCCAGATTCAAAGTCTTCCAGCACTTTGAATACATAGTTCCACTCTCTAAAGGCCTGTAAAGTTTTTGTTGAGAAAACTGTTGACAGCCTGATGGGGGTTCCTTTCCAGGTTACAATATATATTTTTTCTTCCTGTTGTTACTTTTAGGATTCTGTCTCTGTCTTTGATTTTTGCCAGTTTCATTATAATATGTCTAGGAGGTGGCATTTTGAATTGAAATAATGGGGTAATCTTTTAGCTTTATGAACTTAGATATCCAAGTCTTTCTCCAGGTTTGGAAAGTTCTCAACTATTATTTCTTTAAATAAACTTTCTGCTCCTTCTCCCTCTCTATTCCTTCTGGAACTCAAATTATTCTAATATTTATTATTTTGATGGTTTCCCATAAATCACATAGGCTTTTTACACTCTTTTTCATTTTTTCCCCTTTGTTCTCTTCTGACTGAGTTAGAGGATAGGGAATTGCTTTAAATTTCCTATCCTCTAAGTCACTGATTCTATCTTCTGTTTGGTCTATTCTAATGTTGATGCTCTCTATTGCTTTTCATTTCATTTATTGAATTCTTTAGCTCCAGAATTTCTGTTTAGTTCTCTTTTATGATTTCTGTTTGTTAAATTTCTCATTTTGTTTGTGTATTGTTTTTCTGATTTTGTTGAGTTGTCTTTCTGTGTTTTCTTGGAGCTCATTGAGTTTCCACAAAGCAGGTAGTTTGAATCCTTTCTCAGGTAAATCATAACCATCGTGTCTTTGAGTTTGCTTACTGGATGATTATTGTGATGTTTTCGCGATGTCATGTTTTCTCGATTCTTCATGTTCTAGGAGTTTTGCATTGCTGTTTTCACATTGAAGTAGCAGTCTCCTCTATTTTTTACTGGCTGACTTCAGATAAGAGGTAATTTTTGTTGGTCCTGCTGATATCTGGGGCTTTCTCTGACCTTGTTTGAATATACCTGCTCCATGCTTTTTGCTCCCTCTTGTGGCAGAATCCTTAAGCTTATGTCACCTCTCAATCATACGATGTACTAGGCTGACTGCTGGAAACCTCTCTTCTGTTTTCCAGAAGGTGGCACTACAGCTTAAGTTTGTGGTTTTTCCCTTACTCACAGACCCTGGCTTGTTTCCTGCGTGCACTTCCTGTCTCCTCCAGCTCACTCTCTCTGCCACCCTTCAGGCACAAAGAACTGGCTGCAGCATGGAGGGAGGTGTGGGTTTGGCACTTAGAGTGTTGGGGGGTGGCTGCAGGCCAGGTGGGGGGATTGCTAGGTGAGGTTTTCCCAGCTGCTTATGGACGGGCTTGCAGCTGGAGTTCAGAACACAGTCAGCAGTAACTGTGTTCCTTTAGTGCTCTCTGATATTCTGATCTGCCTCCTTCCTGGTCTTCCTTCCCTCAGTCATGGAGCTTTCCCTTTAATACTCTGGGACAGAGATGGGTTTTTTTAGCAGTGTTCTGCACAGCTGGGAAGCCGGTTGCTCATTCATGGCTCTCCCCACAGGAGAGATCCCTGGCGTCCTGTAGCTCTCAGCTGTGCTGCCTTGGGGGTCGCATGATACTGGTAAAGTTCCTCTTACCCACTTCATTGTATCCAAACTTGTATTTTTTTCTTTTTCTTTTATTGTTTTGCTCCAACAGAATGCTGGAATGACTCCTCTGGAAAACATGGACTTCTACAAGACTCTTCTATTTGTGGGTGTTGCCCAAGTCAGTGTTCTCCAGTCGCTCCCAGACTGTCGCCAAGAGGGGCTGAAGCCAGTTTATAGGCTCCTGCCGGTGGCATAGCTCATGTCGAGGTCTGTCTGTCTATTATCTGATGCACAGGACCCTTGGCTCATGATGCTGGATCCAACTCCCACAGAGGCACTTGCGTTCATAGATAGATGCTGAATTTTAGTTTTTAAGGGGGGCCAAAAAGGAGGGATCTCTATGCTGCCATGATGCTGACATCATTCATTTTCACTTACATTTAGGTCTTTGATCCCTTTTGAACTATTTTTTTGTGTGTGTTTAATATGGAGTAGGGGTTCAACTTCATTTTTGTCATGTGGATATCCAGTTGTCCCAATACCATTTGTTGAAAATACTGTTTCCCCCCCTTTGAATTGTTTTGTGTTCTTGATCTCAATCAGTTGCTCATATTGTGAGAATTTATTTCTGGAAGGTCAGTTCTTTTCCATTGACCTATGTTTATCCTTATGTCAGTACCATACTATCTTAGTTACTATAGCTATATAATAAGTTTTGATATATGTTTCCTACGTTGTGTGAGTTTTACAACTTAGTTCTT
This sequence comes from Rhinolophus hipposideros, assembly GCF_964194185.1. Classification (NCBI taxonomy): domain Eukaryota; kingdom Metazoa; phylum Chordata; class Mammalia; order Chiroptera; family Rhinolophidae; genus Rhinolophus; species Rhinolophus hipposideros. The sequence goes on from NC_138050.1 coordinate 7,516,820, forward strand.
TTTCAAGGTTGTTTTGGCTAGTCTGGATCCCTTGAATTTCTATATAGATGTTTGGATCAGCTTGTCAATTTCTGTAAAGAAGCCAGCGGAGATTTTGATAAGAGTTGCGTTTGATTTATAGATCACTTTGGGAATATTGCCATCTTAACAACATGAAGTCTTCTGATTCATAAATGTGGAATGTTTTTCTATACATTTAGATCTTAAATGTTTCCAGTAATGTCTCATAGTTTTCAGAATACAAGTTTTGCACTTCTTTTGTAACATTTATTCCTAAGTATTTTATTCTCCTTGCTGCTATTACAAATATTTCTTTATTCTATTTTAAATTGTTCACTGCAAATAGATAGATATCCAACTGATTTTTGCATAGTGATCTTATATCCTGCAACTTTGATGAACTTTTATGTTTATTAGTTCTAACAGATTTTAATTGATTCCTTAAGATTTTCTTCATATAAGATCATGTCATCTGTGCCTAGAGGTAGTTTTACTTCTTCCTCTCAAATCTACATTGCTTTCATTGTCTTGTTTAGCTGTCTTGCTAGGTCCTCTGTACAATGTCGAAGAGAAGTAGCCAAGTAATCTTTCTTGAGGCCTGACTGTGGTATCATCCAGCTGTGTCACCTGTTGTTATGTGACATCTTTGCGAATCGAGTGGCTCAGAACAGTATCAAGAACAGGGCCCATGGCCAAATGGCTAAATATTGTTCTTTATTGATATTAAAGATACATCAATCTTTTAGTCAAAAGTCTGAGTACGGCAGAAACAGCTATTGACACACCTGCACGTATCACTATCCTAATACAAATTCCTTCACCTTGACCAAAAATACTCTCCATAAAATGTTAAATATCTTCCTAAATATCACAAACATTATGTCAGTATTTGGCCTAGTCTACTAGTGTAGTGACTTGCTAGGCTCTCAAGAAAGGAAATTCACACACACACACACACACACACCCACACACACACCCACACACACTCTTCCCTTTTGCTTACTCTAGTCCCCAAATCTGGACCAGTTTCAGCTGAAGGTCTGTTCATTCTATTTTCCAAAATAATCAGAATAGTGAATGAACTGTATTTGGTGCTGGATATGTTTCAAGATCTGGCCTGGCCTGCTTGGGTCCTTCGGAGTCATTAGAATGTAAGGCCTCTGAAAGATGGGAACTCATCTGTCTTGTTCACTTCTCTTCTCCAGCACCACAAATGGTGCTTGCCACACAAATGGCGATCATATTTACTGAGCGAGTGAGTAGAAAGCACATTTTAGGCACAGGGATGGAGAGTGATGGGGTAATTGGGGGGTAGAAATGGAACCAGATGGAGTCAGGAGTGGGGCTTGGTGGGAGAAGGAAGAGAGGAAAGGACCATGTCAGTTCTGTTCACTGCTGTGTGTTCTGTGCATGGTGGTGCCTGCAGTAGATGCTGCTCAATAAATACTATTTTCATAAATGAATAGCATACACACAGCAGGGAGTAGAGAGATGAAAAGAGTAGCAAAGCATAAATATACTGAAAAGGGGAAATAAACAAAAATCTATACCCTCAATAGGTCTCCATCACACTCATATAAAACAGTCTCTAGGCTCTATTTATGAAACTTGGGTTCTGAAGGGAGACTAAACTGGATGGTCTGGTCCTATGACCAGTGCTTTTTCCTGGTCATAGAATTTTTCTTTTGTCTCTGACTCTTTCCTATCCTAGTATGCTGAGCTGAACAACTAGAGGTAATATAAATATTTTTTTTCTCTTGAAGACCATAAACCCAGGCGCCTTGCTTCCTAGTTCCAAAGGTCTGGACTTCCCTTTGGCACAATTCAGATTCCTACAAGCCTTCTAAGCAGAGGACACACTAAGACAAAAAAATATATAGAGGATGTTAGGAAGAAATGGGCACTAGAGTTCTCAGAAGACCAACGGTCTGAAGTTAGTCTGCCCCTCCAACCCACTCATCTTGGCTAAGACATTCTTCTTCATTTCACTATTGCTCAGTGTTATAATCTATTATTATCAAAGATCTCACTCTAGAATGGTGGTGTCTAGGGATCTATGGACAGGGTTTTCCTTGGCACCATCTAAATTGGTGACTGAGGAAGAGATTCCTCGTAGGGGAATGGAGAGATAGGAGGGAACAGAAGAGTGTGGTATCAAAAAACAAGAGTTTTAAGGAGGCAGGAAGAATCCACAGCACCAAGTGCAGAGAGGAGTTAAGAAAAATGAGGAACAAAAGATGGTAATTTGGGAATCTGGGGCCTTTGTGAAACTAGTTCCCATTCTCACGGAGTGGGGGCTGGAATAAAGATAGTAGTAGGTTAAGGAGTAAATGGGAAATGAGGAAAAGGAAAAAATGCTTATGTATTTCATGGGGTAGTGGAATGCAAGGCCATTTGATGAGAATGGAAGGGGTAACTGCCAAGTTCAATCCTTGAACATTTCTTGAATAGATTCATTTTCTGCTCAAGCCTCAGCAGGGGAGTACAGAACAGTTACCACATGTCACCACTAGAGTGTACCTGAAAGCCACCTCTTCATGTCACTCATACTTAGCCAGGAGGAGACCAAGATTTCAAGATGTTTCTCTTAGAAAAGTAAATCTATACCAGTATATGACCTTCCATCCTTATCTAGTTATGCACATTCTAAAAGTCCGTAACTGTGGTCTAATTTTCATGCCTTCATTGTTAATATTCCTGGGAAACAGATTGAGACATAATTATTAATGACCGATAATTAATTACCATGAATCAGGCACTGGAATAAGCACTTTTTATGCATTATTTCTAATTCTCACAACAGCCCTGTTAGGGGAATGCTGTTATGCACTTTTTCCTTTGTTATTTCCTTTGTTTTCTTAATATGAAAATTGTAAATACACAGAGAAGTGGAGTGTCGAATGAACACCCCACAGAGCCATTACCTAGGTTTCACAATTGCTAACATTTTTCTATATTTGCTTTATCTCCTTGCTTTATCTCCTTGCTTTTGGCTGAAGTATTTATTTATATGTTTAATAAATTTTATTGAGAAATATTGGGGGGGGTAGTGTGTTTCTTCCAGGAATTGTCCTTCAATCTAGTTGTGGAGGGCGCAACTCAGCTCCACGTCCAGTCACCATTTTCAATCTTTAGTTGCAGGGAGCACAGCCCACCATCCCCTTGCAGGAAATGAACCGGCAACCTTGTTGTTGAGAGCTCACGCTCTAACCAACTGAGCCATCCGACCCCTCCTCCAGAAGCTCAGCAGCAGCTGATTGTCTCCAGTCTAGGTGTGGAGGGCGCAGCCCACAGGCCCATTTGGGAATTGAACTGGCAACCTTGCTGTTCAGAGATAGCGCTCTAACCAACTGAGCCATCCGGCCGCCCCTTGGCTGAAGTATTTTAAAGTATGATCATTACTCACCTCTAAACACTTCAGTAGATATAAAATAAGGACATTTGCCATATAATCATAATACCATTATTATAACAAATGAAGTTAACTGTGATTCTCTAATATCATCCAGTACCCAATCCATATTCACATTTCTTAGTTGTTCCCAAAATGTCTTTTATGCATGTTTTTCTTCAGACCAGTATACAAACAAGAACACATTACTACATTAGGTCTCTTTTAATCTACAGCACTTCTTCTCACATTTACTTCCCTTTTCTCTTTTAAAAACGACATTGATGTTTTTTGAAGAAACCCTGCCAGACTTGCCCTACGTGTGAATTCAGCTGTCCTTATAGCGCCCATCCCACCCCCGCTTCTGGCCCCTCTCTCTGAGACTTACCTTCAATTCTGAGTTATCTGATACTCTTTCTATACGGTCCTGTCCTGCATAAGCTAACCAGAGTGAGTTTAGCTGTTTGCAACCATAAATCATGACTAATACAGTGACCAAGCTGTTGAGAACTCAAGGGGGCCTGGTGGCTGCCCCGTTCCTTGCTGAAGACTCAGCTGAAAGATAACTGTGTTTCAGACACAAACCCGGAGTGGTTCAGATTCCAGCCTGGGGATGCTATTAATACAAGGGAACGCTGAGCATGCCCCAGTACACTCACTAAATTGTGTGCAATTTTCCTGAAAGAGTAAAATAATAATTTAGGTCCTTTAACAGGCTTGTAAGGACTCATTAGGGAGAGAACAATGAGAAACAAATTAGGGAGAGTACAATGGATGGACATGGTTGACAAAGATGGAAGCTGAACTTGAGCCTTGGCCTGGCTTGGCGGGCCCGGGGGGCTGTGCACTGTGGTCTGGGGGCCTGCTCTGGGTCCTCTGTCATGTCTTTGTGGAGATCGGGGAAGCCAGGCTCTGACAATTCCTCCAGCGGGGCCTTGGCTCAGCTCTTGACTCTGATGTGACCCTCAGCTGCATTGCCCTGGCCTGGCAACCCCGTAAAGGGTCCTAAATTCAGTCCAGTGCCCAGAGGGTCAAGGACAGTAGGAGTCTGTGCTGTGCCTCTCGAGGCGTCTGTCCTGCCTCTCTGTCCAGGCTGTGAGTTCCAAGAGGGCCAAGTCCTTACATCTCTGTATACTGTGCACACAGGAGAATTAAATTAATGTTCCCTGGCAGGGATGGGCTTGGCTGGTCCCCTCCTCCTCAATAGCTTTTCCTCCCAAGTTGCCATGTTGCTGGGCAGGGGGATTCAGGTGGAAAAGTACAGGTATGGTCAGAATGTTGCTTCTAGCCAGATGTTCTGAGGTGCGGGATGAGAAGGATGTGGGCGGGCAAGTCTTCCCTTTGTCTTTCTTAGAGGACTAGTTCCTGGCTTTTGCCTCTACGTGCATATCAGCTGCAGTCCATTTGATGGTCTGTAGGTTGATGATGGACTTAGAGAATCCTGGCATCTGTTTTCATCCATGTCTAGAGTCTCTTTGTCCCATGTACTCAAGATGTAAGCTAGGGTGTTCTTCCTCCATGCCCAGTGTCCATGTAAGCCGGGGCTTCTCATTTACCTTTTCCATCCAGACAGCTTGAATGCCAGAAGAAAGAGCACATAAACTGACATTAGTCTCCTGACCAGTACCTCCCCTTTGCTTGTGCCCAGGTTGCTGTTTGAAGCATAAATCAGATCAAGTAGCTCCACTATTGAAAGCCCTTCCAAGGCTTCCTGTCAGATGGGGGCTCTTCGCCGTGACTTTTTATAAAAGCCTGTGCTGGTTGGCCTCTTTCCACCTCTCCACTGCCGTTTCTTGCCTCCCACCTCCTGGCTCATGACTCTCCAGCTACACTCGCCTCCTTCCTACCCTTTGAACACTTCAGACCTCAGGACCTTTGCACTTGCCATTCTCTTTGCCTAGAAGACCTCCCCCCAGGAGGTCATCTCACATTTTGTTACTTCTCGTTGTCATTCAGGTCTCAACTCAAATGTCACCTCCTCTCTGACTACCATGTCTAATTTAGCCATCCCTATCTCTACCATTGCCTATCTCTTTGCACAGTATTCTCCACAACACTTATCTTTTCCCAAAAATTATTTTATTCATTTATTTATATACCTAGGACTATGCCTGGTACATAGCTGTTGCTTGGTAAAGTTTTGTTTAGTAAATGAATGAAGGAAATAACTAGTGGGAAATATTTTTAATGTCTATAGGCATATTTTAAAAAATAGCGTAAATTTTGCATCCTACTTCAAAATATTTATGTTCACTTACTACCGTGTTTCCCCGAAAATAAGACCTAGGCAGACCATCAGCTCTAATGTGTCTTTTGGAGCAAAAGTTAATATAAGACCGAGTCTTATTTTAATATAAGACCAAGTATAATATAATATAATATAATATAATGTAATGTAATGTAATGTAATGTAATGTAATGTAATATAATACAATATAATACCAGGTCTTATATTAATTTTTGCTCCAAAAGACACATTAGAGCTGATTGTCCGGCTAGATCTTATTTTCGGGGAACATGGTATAACACTATGGTTTAAATTTCCTATAGAATGAAATCACTTAATGTATGGGAAATTGAGTAAATTTATTGTTTAAAACAAATGAAAAAGTTCATTATTGAATAAATGAGTGAATGAATAAAAGGTGCTGCTCCAGGAAAATGTCCTATTTTTATCCTGTGGCATCTGTACCTTCTGGCACGAGGCTGGGTACACAGACCCAAGGAAAACACAATCCTGTGAACTTGAGAACTGCTGCTGTGTCAGTTTTTTTCCTCCTTATGGAGATGGAAAAATTTCCCAAGCCACAGGTTGTTCTTCAAAGCCAAAAGAAGCAAGACATTCAGGTCGCTTCCCTCTTGGGATTTCACACGTGTCTGTGAGTTTAGAGAGCTGAGAGCTGGGGTCATGATCACTGCCATTACCAGGCCACATTTCCCACAGAACAGGGAAGTTTCTTCCATCCCTGCAAGAGTATTTCATGGTCATCCCTCCCTCCCTTCCTGGTTTAGCAGGTTTGAAGGGGACCCCTTCATGGTCGCTGCCCCTGTGGGTTTACCATCCCCTGCACTAAATGAGCCATTTAAAAAAAATCATTTTCAAACAAATTACACCTTGTAGGCTTATTTCACCCTTTGCCCAAGATCCTTTGGGTGTGTGCTCAAGAAACATCTTGCAGATTGCTCGCATGATGTTAAATAGAATCAGACAGGGAAAATGCTGAAAAAAAAATCACAGCTCGTGTCCTCAGCCAACTGGATATGCCCCCTACCTTTTAGTTAAATGCACTCTTCTTCAATTTATAACTTCTGGTTTATAGATTTTTTTAAAGCTTCTTGGGAGATTGTTTTCCACGGGTCCCTTGCATTTCCATGTATCTTGTGGGCAGAGGCAATGATAGTCTTTGTTCTGAAAGAGTTTTCAAGGATGTTCGTATAGCAAACAACCTGGATAGAGAAAGAAAGTGTCTCCCTCAGGGACACAAGGCAGATTTGTTTCCTGACCAGTATGATGATGTCCCTCCCTACCAAAGGCAGAGATCGGGCATGTTTGCCATCAGCCCCCTTATAGGATTGGGGGCTTTCTGAAGCACAGGGCTCCTGAGCTGTGACAAAGGCCCACTGCGTGCCTACCACCAACCCAGCCGCTCGCATCGCTTCTGAACGTGGGCGACAGGGGAACTGATGTGACTGACACTCATGCTTCTTGCTGCGCCATGAGTAATAAAGTCTTTTGTCTCTGACCCAGCAATCCTGTGTCTTCTGCCAGCTTCCATGAAACTGCGGCCACTAGCCTGTTAGCTGGCAAGCAGGTAAACTCTCAAAGCCTTTTTGACACTCCTCTGGCCTGTACCCTGCAACGCAACGGCCAGTATGTATCACGAGCGTGCATTATGCAGTATACTATACTGAGTTTTAAGTAGATGTGTTTTGTCTCCTCAGGGGCAGGCAGGTTGCACACACCACATTATCTAATAAATCTGCAGCCCATGGCAAGTGCCCCGTAACTTGTTGCTGGCAGTTCCTGTTTGGAAACTCTGAACTGGGGGTGTGCCCCCATCCTGTCCACAGGGCCCCCCCTGAAGGCTCTCTCCATAGTGCTGGTGGAGGGTCTCCACGTTTAACCTTAGGTCATTTCCTCTATTACCTGGGCCATTCCCCACCATCCGGCGAGCCAGATGGTGCCGGGAAGGACGGCCACAGGGAGCTGTTACCAGGAGCAGCCCCAGATGAATCCACTGGGAGGCGAGGGCGTGAGTCAGTGAGGTGAATGCTCAGACATGATGTGCTGGAGGGAAACATCCAACCCCAGCGCCCTAGAAAGGGCTCAGTGTCCAGATGTCTGGGAGTCCACTCTGCCTGGGAAACACAAGCTCCTTGCCCTGGGCATCGAGAATAGGAGACCTGGTATCCAGGCCAAATCTGGATCATTCCAGGCTCTGCCTCAGCAGGAAACACAGGGCTGTAGTGAAACAGAAATGAACCATCACAAGGAAACCACTAAACCCATCTCCGAGTCAGTATTTGGCAGCCGCTTGTTCCTCTTTCCCTGTGTTTCACTCCGTGATGCTGAGAGGTAGTAATCATGCTTTTATATAAAATACCAAACCAAACAACAAAACACCCCAAACTGCTGCCAAAGGTAAGTCATGCAAACAGGGAGAACTAGGCTGACAAAGGATGGGCCTTGGGTCTGGAGCTAAAAGTTACTGAGCATGGCTCTTGGTTCTGTGACCAGAGGGGGCCCCATGTCCTCCCCTGTAGAAAGGGGGGGTCATGACAGTGACACTGGTCACTGCGTGTGTGAGAGCACTCAGACAACTGGGGTGCGGAAGCGGGCATACTGCAGGGGGCTCTGGGGAAGCAGAGGGCAGGAGTGTTACCCCTAAGGGGGCTGCCAGGGGACACTAGTGAGGTCACTTCCGGAAAATCCTTCCCCCCAAATGACAGCTGTGCTTCCTGGCTCCGAGTCACCATAATGTTAATAGTAAAAGCCATGATTTAGTAGGCATGTATCATGAGTCAGACACTTGACACATATATGATATTATTTCTAATTTTAAATCATGATGACATTAATAAATATGTATAATTCTGAACTATCCTAATGTTTCAAATGAAGAAACTGGTTCTTAAGAAACTTGCAGCACAGCAAAAGAAATTATTGACAAAATAATGAGGCAACCAACTGAATGGGAGAAGATTTTCGCAAACAGTTCCTCTGATAAGGGGCTAATATCCAAAATATACAAGGAACTAATGCAACTCAACAACGAAAAAACAAACAACCCAATTGAAAAATGGGCAGACGACCTGAAGAGACATTTCTCCAAAGAGGATATACAAATGGCAAATAGACATATGAAAAAATGCTCAACATCGCTAATCATCAGAGAAATGCAAATGAAAACCACAATGAGATATCACCTCACCCCAGTCAGAATGGCTTTCATCAGCAAAACAAATAGTAACAAGTGTTGGAGAGGCTGTGGAGAAAAAGGAACCCTCATACACTGTTGGTGGGAATGCAGACTGGTGCAGCCGCTATGGAAGGCAGTGTGGAGGTTCCTCAAGAAATTACGAATAGAACTACCATATGACCCAGCAATCGCTCTCCTGGGTATCTACCCCAAAAATATAAAAGCATTTCTCTATAGAGACACGTGTACGCCAATGTTCATTGCAGCTTTGTTTACGGTGGCCAAGACATGGAAACAACCAAAATGTCCTTCGATAAATGAATGGATAAAGAAGTTGTGGTACATATACACAATGGAATACTATTCGGCGTTAAGGAAAGATGATATAGGAGCATTTGTGACAACATGGATGGATCTCGAGAGAATAATGCTAAGTGAAATAAGTCAGACAGAAAAAGCAGAGAACCCTATGATTTCACTGATATGTGGTATATAAACCAAAAAGAACAAGACAAACAAATGAGAAACAAAAACTCATAGACACAGACAATAATTTAGTGGTTACCAGAGGGTAAGTGGGTGGGGGGTGGGTGATGAGGGTAAAGGGGATCAAATATATGGTGATGGAAGGAGAACTGACTCTGGGTGGTGAACACACAATGGGATTTATAGACGATGTAATACAGAATTGTACACCTGAAATCTATGTAAATTTACTAACAATTGTCACCCCAATAAAATGAATATAAAAAAAAAAGAAAAAAGAAAGAAAGAAAGGCCAACATTGGAGGATGGAGGTGAGGGCTGGAGGTTTGTAAGGGCTGCAGTGTGTGAGAATACCTAACTCATAGGTGGATGGGAAAGAAACCAAAGGACTCTAAGGAAACTGATTGGTGATTCTGTATTCCTTTCTGGATGCAAAAAATTGCAAGTAAAAATCTTGAATAGTTTTAGAAATTACTTTTGGTTTCACAGAAGGCATCCTTTCACCTATACAGCACTTTATATGACTTTATATGCTTTTCGCATTCATTCATTGGACAAATATTTATGGGGTGCCTTGTATATGCGGTCACCATGCAGGGCTGAAAAAAACAGACCTGGTCCCTGCCCTCCCAAAGCTTGAAAATATTAAATAAACAAAAAAATGTTGAATTAAAAAAAAATAATAAATAAAAAAAAAAAAGAAACTTGCAGTGCACGGCCAAGGTCATACCGTGACCTTAGAGGTGAGAGTCACACACGTATGTCTGAAGGTGACAGTGATGGCAGCTGGAGCAGGGGTGCCTTGGTGGGAGGACATGAGTCGTCTCCTTGGCAGATGAACACCTAATGGCACCACAGATCAGTAGAACGACCAGTCCTTTTCCGTACGTGTCTGTTTAATCCTCACCACTGTCCTGCACCTTCCAATAGACAACATGGTGGCTCATGCAGCACGGAGTCTGCAGGCAGATGCGCAGGGCAGATGACAGCTCTGCCCGGGTGGCGCTGACGTTGCCAGGTGCTGATGGCACTCTTGCTCCACATACGTGGGGCTGTGGATGTCAGTGTGGTGGCCAGGGTCCCGGGAACAACTGGCCTTGTCCCCGTGGCCTAGCAATGGCGTTGTCTGGTGGAATGTGTCCTTGGGTCCGGTCTGGCCCGGCTGTGCCTCTCTCCCTGAACTTGGACCTGGCCGGTGGAGAAGGTGGCCCGTAGTTTGGGTCCCTCCTCACAGCACTCTTGGCAGCGGCAGTGGTCTCCCCCTCAGCGCCCTGACGGCTCCCAGGCCGTGTTGTCTAGCCTTCCATTCCAGGAGTAGCCCAGAGGCAGGGAAGCCAACCAGCCTCCAGGCACCGAACACAAGGCAGGTGGAGCTGCCCTGGTCTGATGGATGTGGGCCTTTTCTGCTGAGTGTCTTTGAAAAACTTCTGTTAGGAGCCAGCTGGGGGCAAAGGGTTTGTGAGATGCAGTCTTGCTCCAAGTGGTACCTCTGTTTTGCAGCAGAAAGTTGAGCCGCAGACCTAAAATAACATGAACTCTGAACGTCAGATCTTCTCTTCCCTGTGGCTGGGTGTCCACGAGCAAGCCGGCAGGTTCCTGGGCACTGTGGGGGCCTCCCTCCTTCTTCACTCTCTCCTGTGAAGTGCAAAAAGAGCCAGTCACCTCTTAGGCCATGGGTTATGTCATGGGGCTCAGTAGGACACTTGCCCTCCGTGTAAAAAGGATCCTTCCAGAAGGGTTGTGGCATCTCAGGCTCCAGACAGGAATGCACTGGATCCATTTCACAGGGCAGCTCTAAGTGATTGGTAATGTCTGCTGGAGCACTGAGGTCACGAGGTCACCTCAGGATGGGGATACATTAGTCTTATCTACAGTGGGCAGAGAAAGAAGGTGGGGTGGTACAGGGCTGCTTGTTGGCCTACTCTCTGCACTGGCTAAGCTGCAGGCCTGGTGGTGTGTGACAGAGACCCCAAAGTGCAGTGGCTTAAACAAGGAGAAGTGAATGGCTGCCTCTCAGAACAGCCCAAGCTGGTGTGATGTCTGCTCTGCAGAGTCCCTGGGGCCCAGGCGTCACCAGCAATGCCATCATGCCTTCCCCTGGCCTTGCTCTTGACTTTATGGTCCAGGAGCACCGCTGGGGTCTCACCGTCAGGTCGATGCCCCCTGGGTCCATGCCAGGCACACCTCGTAAAGCTAGGTGATACCTTTGAAGGGAGTTGGCCTTTGGTGGCAGGATGTGTCTCTGTAAAAACCTGAGGAGAGATGATAAGTTGGCATGAATAGTGTCAGAAAGACTTTGTTTAGTATTTAGTCTGAACCCCGCCCAGATGAAAGTTTTGATAATAGGAATCAGAATCTTTGGTGCCTCAGGAAGCGGAGGAGTAAAAGGCGGAACAGCAGCTGTGGATAAAATGCATTTTAATGCACTTTAGGTTCACCCATCTGGGTCTGGAGACTGAATAGAGAGGAAACACTCCTTATCTAGAATCCAAAAGTGTAACTGCAAAGTTCAGTCAGCCAGAATCTCAATCTGTGTTCTGCTCCCGATTTTCATCATTAAAAGTTGTAATGGAGAGGACAGGTGGTAGCTCACGGGCCTCATGTTAAATTCTGGGTGTGCAAATTGCTACCTGTTTGGACAAATGGGAAGTACTTTCTCTCTTTTAGCTCATATTCCCTGCAGATCTGGGAGAGAATTCAATGAAAGACAAGTGCCTGGTCTCACTTAGTGTAAAGTAAGTGTTCAACTAACAGCCACTGTAGTTTCAACAGAGGAAACCTCTGGGTTCGAGCTTTTATACTCTCTGCACATTCAGCAGCCTGCAGTGGAGTTCTGGGTCTCTAAAGAGAGATCCAAGAGCCTGTGGTAAATACTTTCTGACTCAAAGAAAACTGTACTCATGTTTAGTAATTTTGTAATCTGTATTTATTTTCATCATTTAAAAACTATCAGATTCACAAATAAGCACATGCAAAGATGTCCAACATCAGTCAACATTAGGGAAATGCAAATTAAAACCACAGTGAACTATCACAACACACCTCTCAGAATGGCTAAAATAAAAAATAGTGATAATACCAAGTGCTGGCAAAGATGCAGAGAAACTGGAACACTTATAATTGCTGGTGGGAATGTGAAATGGCACAGCCATCCTGGAAAACACCTTGGCAGTTTCTCTTAATTTTTAAAATGGACTCACCATATGACCCAGCAATTGCACTCTTGGGCATTTCTCTCAGATAAATGAAAATTTATGTAACAAATAACTTATGCACATAAATGTATGTGGCAGCTTTATTCTTAATAGCTGAAAACTGGAAACTACCCACATGTCTTTCAATGGGAGTGACTACACTAACCATGGTTCAGCTGTATCATGGAATACTATGCAGAAATCAAAAGGAATAAGCTATTGATACATGCAACGACCTGGGTGAATCTCAAGGGAATTATGCTGAGTGAAAACAGCCAATCTCAAATGTTACATATTGCATGAGTCCATTTATATAACATTCTTGAACTAACAAAGCTAACACAGATAGAGAACAGATTACTGGTTGACGGGGATTAGAGATAGAAGGGGAAAGGAGCTGATACAAAGGGGCAACACACAGGAGCCTTGTGGTGATGGAATAGTTCTTTATTTTGATTGTGGTGGTGGTTACATTAAGCTACACATGTGAGAGAATTACAGAAAATCACACACACACACACACACACACACACACACACAAGTGCATGCATAGCTGGTAAAATCTGAATAAACACTGTGGATTGGACCATTGTCAATTCCTGGTTTTATCTTGTACTATAGGTGTGCAAGAGGTTAACTTTGGGGGAGGCTGGGAGGGAGGTGCATGGGACTTCCTTGTACATTTTTTCCAATTTCCTGTGAATCTCTGATTATTTCAAAATAAGTTAAAAGATATCTTGTAGGGTCACAAAGCAAGGAAGTGCTCTAACAAGTACATTGATGGAAGTATGTCAAAGAGACACCCAAGCCAACAGGAAGAGAGCCAGAGCGAGAACAATCTGAACAACAAACTAGTGTCATATTATGACCCGAAGTATAAAATAAATATTCTTGAGATAATATTAATATAAATAAATGATTAAAAAATAAATGGAGAAGAAGAGACAAATCTCTCTTGCCGGAGAACTCTAATTTATGCAGATATAATACTTCACCCTGAAGGAGTTGGAGCTTAATTCTCCACTCTTTCTAAGTGTGGACTTTGCATAGTGATGTCCTTCCAAAGAGGAAAATATGGAAAGGGAGAAAAAGAGTAACTTTGCAGGGGAGAAAAATGACCGACATTACCTCAGCCAGACGATCAAGGTCAATATAAATAAATCATGTATGTGATATGATGAGAATGCCACTTTACTTCTGTGTTCTTCATCCCCCAAACTCTTAACCCCTTCTGTGTTCTTCATCCCCCAAACTCATAACCCCAGCCTAATCATGAGAAAAATCAGGCAGATTCCAGCTGAGGGACATCTTACCAAATACTGACCAACACTCCAAATCTATAAAGGAAACAAGGAAACGTCTGAGGAACTGTCACAGCCGAGAGGGGCCTAAGGAGACCTGACAACTACATGTCATGTGGGAGTCTGGAACAGAAAAAAGACATTAGGTAAAAATTAAGGAAATCTTAATGAATTATGAACTTTAGTTAATAACAATGTGTCTGTGTTGGTGCATTAATTACAACAGGTGTTCCACACCAATGGAAGATGTTAATAATAGGGAAACCTGGTCCGGGGATGTGGGAATTCTCTGTACTATCTTCTCACTTTTTATGTAAATCTAAAACTGTTCTAAATCGGTAGTCATGAAATAGTCATGGCGATGTGAAATGTAGTATGGGAAATATAATCAATAATGTTGTAAAAAAAATAAAATACAACTGTTCTATAAAAATAAAGTCTATGACCAAATAAAAAGAAATTCAGGACATGATATGTATCATTTTTGAGCAACTCCTTGAAGCAGGCACTTTCATAAGGATTTTCTGGTTAAAACTATCCTGACCGTGGGTATGTTATTATTAACTGCATTTCATGGAATGAGACCCTGAAACTCAGCAAGGTTAGTTTTCCAGGGTCCCCCAATTGGGACGTGGCTAAGCTGGAATGGGTTCTCAGGTTTTCTGACTTTGATGCCCTCGCTCTTCCCGTTATGCCACCCAAGAACCTGTGCGAAGAGTGGTTGTTCAGTTACAGTTGTGAGACCAGTTAACCAGAGCTCCCCCTTCCTCCGCCATCCATCACTTTGTCCTCCCTGTAGGACTCAGCATAGTTGCCTGGGCCTTCCATATACAGGTTCTAATTTTTACAACCACGCAGGATTGTAGGAATTGTCTGCTCTATGTTAGGGTGGAGAGACCAAGACTCAGAGAGGTAAAGTAAGCTGCTCGAGGTCACTCAGCCAGCTGGTGTGTTTCCTCCAGCCAGTCCTGTGCCAGGACCCTAGCCTTTGACCTGCTTCAGCGTCCCAAGGACATTCGCAGGGGACAACCACATCTCTCCCCTCCCCATTTGCTCCTGAGCGGGCATGCCACTTTCCCTAATTGCGTGTCTGTCCACAGCCTACGGCACACAGGAGAATGAAGCAACCACATCCAAGTCAGGGGCTTCGGCAGAGAAGGGAAAGGTCGGGAGGGGGGCCAAGGCTAAACACATTTCAGAAGAACTGGTCTCTTTCTGCCACCAGCTCTTTCCTCTTGCACTATTTCTGCAGCTGGCAAGTACAGAAGCCCAGTGTGCAAAGTTCAAATCTTTTCTGCACCGTCAGATCAAACCTGGAAGCTGACAGATGAAAGTGCTATTTGAAGCTCCAATGTCAGGCTGAAGAGGAGAGGCAGGGTCTCAGCTCACCAGGCGTGGGTCCTCTTCGCCAGAACCTCTGTAGCGAGACTTGTCCCCAGGCAAACGAGTAGCTTTGGGGCCCACTCCCTGCTGCGCTCACTGGGCCCCATGTGTGTAGCACACTTTGAAAAGCATGCTTCTCTCCAAAGATGAAAGCTGATGTCAACCATTTGTTTGAATGGCACTGAGTCCCGGGTAGGAGAGAGAGCTGGGGCTCTAAGGAGAAATGGGCAAAACCTACCCTGAGCAAAGTAGCCCGAGTGTTCAGTTCAGCGCCCCAGGTGACTGCAGCAAGGCCACAGAGCACTAGTAGGCCCGTGGTGGGTATCTTCCTCCCACCTGGTCAGGTGGGCTCCACAAGCTCTTACACTCATTGGATGCTGCTTGGGTTTGTACCACATTAGTGATGGCAAGAGGAAACTGCTCAAATGTGTACCATGAAGAATGTGCGCTCTTCGAGGCCTTGCAGAGATGTAAGTTTCTTTTGTACAAGGTGGCAAATGAACTTTGCACACTAAATTAAATACCCTTATTGTCCTGTGAGGCCACTTCCTGTGTTTGGTGACCATGTTCAAGGCACAGAGGACAATTCCGAGCTGTTGATGTGACAGCCTCAGAGATGTTTGAAAGCTATTTCTTTCTTGTGCACTGACTCAGGGCCCCAGACTGCATTTCAAATGTCTCCAGCTGAGCCCTTCCCCTCCCCCTAAACATGGAGGCCCATCCTCCACTTATTGTCACACGTCTGCAAGTATAAAACAGGACCGATTCCCTCTCGGTATTAGAAAGGTCGCCTTGACATGGTTTAGGAGGAGGGAGCACCCAGGTAGTAAATAAGGTCTTTCATCACAGATACTGAATAATGAATGTTATTCAGCGTGAAAATGATGGCAATTCTTCACTTGTCAGTTGAAAAGGGCACAGAAAAGAGGGCTTTAAAAATAGCGACAGTGCTCAGTGTGTGATGAGGACACTTGGCAGCCTGAGGGCCATTGCCTGGCAGGGAGGCGGTGGGGTGAACCGGCTGGGCACCTCAGAGATGCTTGGTCAGGAAGGAGCACCTGGGGCTGGGACTGAAGGAACAGGCGGGTGTTTTCCTTGGGACCGTGATCTTGGGACGAGGTCTTGCTGTCTGACTTCTCTTTGAAATCTCAGCTTGCTGCGTATTTTCATTCACTCCTGCCCCGCCGATGTTCTTCCAGCCGCTGTCTCTCTCTGCATGTAGGCTCTGTGTTCATTTCCATCTTTACTGCCTCTCTACTTTAAACAAAGCCAGCTCACAGGGCAGTGGCTGTTACTCTTATTTGCCACTGTCACCCAGGGACTGGAGTGGTAGCCAGTGCCTAGTAATTGCTCACTATTCATTGACTAATCTGGTCCTTCATGTTAGTTTTATGAAAACAAAGGTGCAAATGAAAAAAAACAAAGTGGATTCGATCAATGCTCAGGTTCCTGGTTGGCAGCTGAAAGGACAGAATCAAAATTTCTACTTTAGTAGAATTTCAGTTATTCCCCTTTTACTCATGATCTTGCTTTCCACCCCTGATTGACAGCTGCTTACCCAACCCCTGCAAACTTCAGGGGGTCTGAACTTTCTCACAGGCCAATATTCCCTCCTTTGAAAGTGTCCTTGAGCTGCATGGGGAGAACTGAGGTGGCTGGGAGAAAGCCAGACCCTAAACTTCTGACCCTGAAACCTCCACGACTAGTCTAACCCTTCTTCCTAGATTCTGCTTTCAGAGAGGAAAAGAAAGTGATTCTCTTGTGTCACAGAAATCACTGTTGATAGCGTATCTGGTTGCTGTGATAGGTTAGAACATTTAAAAATTCTTGAGAGGGTGTTTGTGACTAGGTCCCAAATATTCAGCTCAAATCAAGACCTGGAGGAGAACCAAGAATATGTGTCAGAGGTCCCAACCCTGCTCCCTGAAAGGCTCTGCTTCCTTCCTGAGTTATCCACTGCAGAGTCTTCTTGCCAGGCCTTCCCGGGGGGTTCCGTAGGTCTCAGGGGAGTCCTCTCTCCAACAGGAAGCATCCCCACCAAGCCTACCTGGCTGAGGGAGGGGCGGACCCAAGGGCTCCCAGGGCAAAGCCCAGGTAAGAAGTTCCCAGTCTAAGAACTGCAATATGGTTTACTTCAGGGAGGAGAGGTCTGCGACTGTGCGAGCTCACATCAGCAATTCCAAGACAAAAATCAACACCTCTTAATGGGGTTAGTAACTGTGACTTCTGCAAATTAAACCAAATTTGCATTTCCTGTAACTCAGTCTTGTTTCATTAAGGTGCAGGGAAGCACAGATGACTGCTCCCTCTGTTGTGTGCCAGTCGCAACACCCCCCTCCCCCCCAGGGCTCACCCAAGCACAGTTATGAAATGGACTCATGCTCTTAACCTCCACTGGAGTTTTCCGTCTCCTCCAGCACACTGCCCATTTGTGTTCAGGGCCAACAAATTTTCGGTAGGATGTATTTTCATTGTCATTTGTTTCTATGTATCTTTTGAGCTCTCCTCTAATTTCTTCTTTGACCCAGTCGTTCTTTAAAAGTATGTTGTTTAATCTCCATGTATTTGTGTTTTTTCCTGCCCAACAAGTTTTCAGAGAAAGCAATTTCTCCTTGCAGCCACAAACACTGACCTGTAACAGACTAGTAACAAACACGACAATGTCTGGAAAAAATAGTAAAACAGCCACATTTCCATTTTCACTATTGTCCTACCAGGGTGCCAGTGATTCTCTCATCAACCACTGAGGGCAGCCAGAGCACGTGCATCATAAATTGGCTTTGTGTCGCGACTAGCACCACACAGGCACAGACGGGAACCAAAACAAACAAACAAAAACCACCCAAAACTGATGCGTAAAAGGCTGAAGGTTTTCAAATAATCTTCCTAAATTTCTTTTAAAAATTGAAGTACGATCTGCTGACTTCTCCCAGTGGCTCCTTTATTGCTTTCTCAGTATTGCAACCTGAATTTAGACAAAAGAAAAATTGCAGCTTGGGGCTCTGTGTCCTTCCTTGAGGTAACTGGTGAGTGATGATAAATAGATGTATTAAATGAACCCATCAGAGCAGTGATGCTGAGATGTAATATTGTTAAAATGGTAATATTCTCCAAAATGATCTAGTAGAGTCAAAGTCCCAGCTGGGTTTTCTTGCAGAAATTGACAAGCTAATCCTAAAATTCATACGGGACCCTGAATAGCTGAAATAGTCATGAAAGGAAGAATAAAGTTGTCTGACTTATACTTTTCGATTTCAAAACTTACTATAAAGCGGTAGTGATTTATAGTAAGACCAAGACTGTGTGGAACTGGCACAAGGTTATCAGTGGGCCAGAGGCAAGAGTCCAGAAATAAACCCTTACATTTATGGCCCATTTATTTTTGACAAAGATGTCAGGCCAATTTATTTGGGAGAAAGAATAGTCTTTTCCACAAATAGTGCTGAAACAACATGCGAAAGAAGGAAGTTGGACCCTTACCGCCCACCATACGCAAAAATGAACTCAGAACTGATTACAGACCTAAATATAAGAGCTAAAACTATAAAACTTTTAGAAGATAGCACAAGACCAAGTCTTAATGACCCTGGGCTAGGCAATAGTTTCTTAAATGTGACACCAAAGGTGCAAGCAACACAAGAAGAGGTAGATAAACTGGACTTTCCTCAACATTAAAAACATGTACTCTTCAAACTATACCATGAAAAAAGTGAAAACACAACTAACAGACTAGGAGAAAATATTTGCAAGTCGTCTATCTGAGAAGGGACTTGTATCCAGAATAGATAAAGAATGCCTACGACTCTATAATAAGAAGATTAATTTGAGTCTTTGAAGTCACGCGCCACTTTAAAAATGAGCAGAGGATATAAACAGACATTTCTGCAAAGAAGAAATGTGAAGGCCATTACGCCCATGAAAAGATGACTAATATTGTTCATTATGGAAACTCTAATCAAAACCACAATAACATGGCACTTCACACCCACTAAGATGGCTAGAATCAAGAAGAAACAATGACAAGGATGTGGGGAAAAGGGACCCTCCTACGTTGCTGGCGGGAATGTAAAAGGGTGCAGCCACTTTGGTAAACAGCAGTTCCTCAACATGGTAAACACAGAGTTACCCTGTGATGTCATTATGAGAATTTCTCATCTATCGAACTATTTTAAAATTACATATTAGTAAGACTAAAGCTTATGTCCTTTTAGTATGCATTTTCAGAAACCATCTTTTAAAACTGTCATTTTGGTATATTGTACATAATCTAACCGTAATAAAAGGTGGGCTGATTGAGATGGTGATTTCCTGTCATTCCATTAATTAATTAATTCAGTAGGCTCAGTTCACTTGTCAAAAATTGACAAAGATTAACGCCTAACAAAGATTGTTTTTTTCTTATGCATCATCTTTCAAGAGGCTAAAAGTATGAATCTTGAGGTTGAAAGTTTTCTCTCAATTCCTGTGTTGAAATATTTTTCCTGTTTCCTGCAACGCTGATGTTTCCCTGTCTCAGGTGGCTTTCCTCATTCCTGCTGCCATCTCAGTTCTCTGGTCAACAGGGACATGTAAGACTTTGGAATGCTGCTAGTTAAACTTCATTGTTATAACACAGTCATCCTTTAGCTTAGCTATTAGCAACCCAATCATGTGCTCTCAGCACTGACTTATTATAAGTCCCAGTGCCTCCTGATGTTCCTCCAGGGATGTGTGACGTTTTTTGCATTCTTGCTGCAATTCTCTAGCTGGTCTCTTGCTGTGTCTGGGCCAGTCTCTTGAGTCTTCTTCATTCGCTCTTGAGTTTCTTCCTAATACTGCTTCATCACTCCCACAACTCGTGGGAGCGGGGTTTGCTCAGAAAGAGATTTTGCTGCTTTGTCATGATCCCTTGATCTTTCTAAAAGAGTTTCAGCATAAGCAGGGGTTTTTGTCTTGTACAGCTCACATTCTGGCCTCCATTCTTTGCAGCTGAAATGGTTGGAGGCCAGCATGATCTCCTTCACCCCCGATGGGGCAAGGACAGGCAGCAGGAATCCTCCTCATGAGGGAAAAGGAAGGTGCCCAGAGGAAGCGATTCCCAGGCTTTCATGGGACTTGGCTACCCAACCCCCTCCGTGAATCCCATCACCCTTGTTCTTTCCCCTCCCTTTAACCCAGCTTACTTGTGCTCAGGGCCATGCATGATATGTGCTCTCTTTCCAAATTAAGGGTTAAATGATTCCCCAGTGAAACATGAAATGAAATGTTAACCCCTAACTGAAAACAGGCAAACAGGGTGTATGAATCTTCTCTGAAGCAGATCTGTCACTGCTTTTACTTTGGCGTAGGCCTGCTTTCCTATTGCACAGCATGGAAGATGGACACACGCCACCATTTACCAGCTTGTATACCGTGGCTGTGATGAGGGAGTATTCATGGAATACCTCAAATTATGCAATATCCCTCAGGCAGAACTTCTGAGTAGCCCTCCATCTTTGGGGCTTCCCTCTCGGGCAACAAGGGCCCCAGGTGAAGACTAGATGGGATGCCAGCTGCCCCATGCTCCCCAATCTCAGGTGGAAGTCTCTGGAAGGCTTTCAGCATTTCTGACATTGCTTCAGAGATGGGGCTGCTTTGAGTTGTGGAGTGTAAAATACTACTTGACAGGCTTAAGCTATGTATACATCAGTTTGCAACGTGTGAGGACATACGAAATGGGATATCCTCCCCACTAGGCTCTGCACACACACACACACACACACACACACACACACACACACACACACACTTAGACTGGAGCCTTAAGAATTGATTTTCCTCACTCAGGCTCTCATTAAACTGTAAATATTGTCACACCCGATGCCAATAGAGTGGATTACAGTGCTCTTAAGAAAACCAAATATATTAAGCCTTCACCCCGAGTCCTTAAATCAGCATTTCTCAATGTGGGGCCATAGATAGCCTTCGTCACGTCACGTAATTACCTGGGCAGTTGGTTAATTTGTTAGACACACCTTCTAGAGGCCCCACCTCAGACTTACTGCCTTCAAATCTTTAGGTACAGAAGTGTGGAGTTTGCATTTCAAACAAACTTACTTTGCACAGGGGTTTAAGACAAGGAAGTGCTGGGCGGAAGTCTGACTCCACCATTCTAACCCCTGGGGAATTCAACTGTCCCTTTGTTTCTAAGGGTATGTGACAGTGAAAGAATGATTGATGAATGTAATCTCCTCATACTAAATAAGGAAATGAAGTAAGTGTTCAATTTTTTCCACCACAGTGCTGCTTTAAGATGTCCGTGGGCCATTTTAATAGGATTCAGTTTACAAAATCTGATTCATGTTTTAAGAACCCACAGATTGCATCATTTAAGGTACTCCTTCCTTGCACATCCACGGTCTACCTTTCACTTCCCTCTCTCACCCCCCTGCCAGTCTATGACCTCCATAATTACATCCCTCCTCTAAGCCAGCCCTTCTCAACCTCTGCTGCATGCCAGAACCCGCAGAAGAGCTTTGAAAATACCAACACCCAGGTGACAACGCAGACCAACTGCTTATGAATTTCTGGGTGTGGGACCCAAGTACCAATATATATATTTTTAAAGATTTTTATTGAGGAAGGGGAACAGGACTTTATTGGGGAACAGTGTGTACTTCCAGGACTTTTTTTTTTTCCAAGTTAAGTTTTTGTCCTTTCAATCTTAGTTGTGGAAGGTGCCATTCAGCTTCAAGTTGTTGTCCTTTCAATCTTAGTTGTGGAGGGCGCAGCTCAGCTCCAGGTCCAGTTGCCACTGCTAGTTGCAGGGGGCACTGCCCACCATCCCTTGTGGGAGTCAAGGAATTGAACTGGCAACCTTGTGGTTGAGAGCCCACTGGCCCATGTGGGAACCGAACCGGCAGCCTTGGGAGTTAGGAGCACGGAGCTCTAACCGCCTGAGCCACCGGGCCGGCCCCCCAAGTACCAATATTTTGAAAGCTGTCAGATGAAAAATGTTCAGCTGAAGTTGAAGCCACTGTTCTGAGGGGACACCTCACCCATGTCTAATAGCTGCCCAGCCCATCCACATCTGGAGCTGTGCTTGTGCCTCTACATTCCTCCCCACCCGTTGGAATGCACTGTTCCAGGACTCCATCCAACCCTGGGCTCCATCACCCCAAAATAGGCATTGTCCCACTGCCACCTTGCAGACAGACTCTCCACCGCCAGTAAAGTCATGCCATTTGGCTCTTGGCTGGGTCAGCTTGTTCTGTTCCCCAGCCCACATAGACTCAAGCTTCCAGCTTGCTGCCTGGGCTGCCTGCCCTCCCTCACTCAGCCACGCTTTCTACCCCGAGTCACAGAGCTCCCCCCATCAGGATCACACTTTAAAACCCACCATGTCCTCATGTCCATGAACCATTTCAGTCACTTGAGAGTTAGGTGAGTGGGTGACTCAGCTGACATTCTGTGTTAACAATTAAGAAATCTGTGTGCGTTCCACCCAGATCCTCTGAAAACTGGTCATCTCCAGGGGCCCAGAGAAGCAAAAGAGTGGTCTTAGCTCCCTGGGGAGGTGAAGCTGGCAAGAGCCTTGCTAAGGACCAAGGATCAGCCAAGTTGGCAAAGAAACAGCGCCAAGCAAATTCACTCGTCAGGGAACATACTGAGCCCCGACAGTGCATGTGAAGCCCAGGGTGTTGGGGATACAAAGGGGCAGGGGGATAAAAGCAGATTATACTCCTGTCCTCAGAGCTTCCCTTTGGATAAGGGGGGCCCTCAGGGAAGCAGTCAGGTGGATACACGTAAGATGTAAAGAGGAGGTGATGGTGGGAGAACTCAGCGTAATGAGACTTGATAGAGACTGGGGAAGGTTGATAGGTAAATACAGTATGTGCAGCTAACTAGGTGGGGGCTGAGCAGCAGGTAGGCTGGAGGGTTCCATTTGTGCAAAGAATGCAGGGGAGGAGGTAGCACGCTGTGGTCGAGAGCTGGCAAGAACAGGCAGAGCCTCATAACCACGTCCCCAGAGCAACGAAAAGACGCACGTGCTCCCAGCAGATCGGCACTCTATTTCCTTGTTTATTTTTTAAATTTATTTTTTAACTATAGTTGACATGCAGTGTTATAGTAGTTTCATGTGTACAACATAGTGATGAATTATTTAGATGCCTTGTGAAGTGATCACCACAATAAGTCTAGTACCAATCTGTCAGTGTACATAGTTATGATATTATTGACTGTATTCCCTATACTGTACATTACGTCCCTGTGACTTATTTTATAACTGGGCTTCATACTTTTTAATCCCCTTCCTCTCTTCGCCCATCCCATCCCTCCTGTGTGGTTACCAGGTGTTTGTTCTCTAAAAGCACACCTGCTAGAAAGGGTGGGTGGCCATGGCCTGGAAACATGACAGTGGTTGAGAAAGGACCACCGCGGGGAACACATGCGTGGGGCAGAGGGGGATGAGGGGCAGGGCAGCAGGCCCGCCCAAGCCCCTTTCCTGCTACAGCCAGGCTGCCTCGGGGCACTTTCTGGGCTTCAGCTGGCTTATCTAGAAGTGAGGGTGGGCAGCTCCAGGCCCACCTCTCCGTGGAGCCTTCCAGACCTCACTTCCCCCTGCTCCTCACTCACTGCTCCTGCTGGGATCCCCGAGCCCTGGGCTGTGACACTCTACCAGAGCAGTGCTCGCTTGGTCCTAGCTCGTGTTCCGAGTAGCCTCATGTGTATATCTTGACTCCTCGAAGCTTTTGCTGTGGGCCTGCCAGCCTTGTTCTTGGCATTTACAGATAGGAAGCTGAGATCAGCTAACCAGGAAGTGACCAAGTCCCTTCCACAGGCTGCAAAGCCAGGTTGTGTCCCGCTCCCATGCCCGCAGTCTAGCTGCTTCTCTCTACACATTAACAAGTGCTGCTCACAAGCCCCTCACATCTTGTCCCTTCTTCATGGGGACTGCCCGTCTACAAGCCTCACACGGCTCCCCATGGTAAGCTCCAGGCATCAGGCACCACGATTGCTGTGTTCTCAGTTTATTCCAGGCTGGCACAGTGCCTGGCCAGAGCTGGCCTCATGTGCCTTTGGAGAATCCATAATGGCGTTCAGGGATTTTATTTTCTGACATGGTGTCTCCTGTCAGAAGTACTATAGGAACCGAAGGGGACCTTGGAGAGTTACCTCATCCACAGAAGACTGCTCCCTCCTGGTAGGGCAGAGTTCTGGACCCTTGTAGCGAGCACCCAATTTCTTCTGGTGTCTTCAATTCTCAAACCTGCTGGACCCGAATTTCTTTTGTCTCCCATTATGGCTCATTGTAGGTGGAAGAATCTGTTTCTGACTTTTCACCAAAATGATCTTTTAAATGCATTTCTAAGAAACCCTGGTTTCCAGCTCAGCTGACCTACTTCTGCCATCTTAGTATTTCATCTCAGGGCTCCTCAGGCAGAAAAGCTGTGGTCTGTCTTTCTTCCTTTCTCTTCATCTTCCCTCTTTCCCTCCCTCCCCCCTCCTTTCCTCAGACCCTCTCTTTGTTCCCTTCCTTCTCTCCTTCCTTCCTTTTTTCCTTCCTTCTTTCCTTCCTTCCTTCCTTCCTTCCTTCCTTCCTTCCTTCCTTCCTTCCTTCCTTCCTTCCTTCCTTCCTTCCTAAAGTAGGCCATAAATATACTTAAAATAATTAAACATGCAGGAGGGAATGGACAAGATAAAATGTACATATCTCTGTCCTTACAATTCCGTCTCTGGACTCATTCTTGGGAAGCTACGAGCCTTTCTTCCTCTTTCTTGTTTTAAAGCTCTTATGGTGATTCCTTACAACCCCATTTTTTATCTTTCTGAGCAGATTGTCCATAGACTGATAAATAGTATCTGTGGACAATTTTGCTCTGAAAGCCAGAGAATTTTGCCTCATACTGCCTCTCACCTTCTCCTCCTCCTCCTTTCCTTTCCAGATTTTTGTTATAGCATTATTTTTATTTCTTCTAAAAGTCACCTTTATAGCTTTAAATAATTTGCATAAAACCCACTTTCAGGATTCATTCGCCTCGGATTGCATCTATGGACCTCCAGTTTTAGAGATGTAGTTTCCATCGGTTATATCAATTTCACCTTGTCTAGGCTTGTAAACTTGACATCCAGTTTTGAGATGTCTAAATATGAAAGACTAAATATGTCTTTCCTACTTTACTTTTAAGTTGATTTTAAACATTAAAATTGCACAAATAGATCTATACTATCAAAACTATAAAAAAAATCATTGCATAAATGAAAGCCTTATTGAATCTCTAGAGAAGAAAATAAATTTTTTCACCATCAAGATCTTGCTTCTGAAAGGAGAATTATCCAAGATTCAAGTTAGAATGCTTTTCTTTTATCCATATCTGACTCAGTGACTATTGCTTATTTTTCCCTTATCATTCTCCTTCTTTTGTTCCTTTTTCTGTTTTGCTAATATGCATGCAGGAGCTTTGTTTGTATAAAGTTCATGAAAATGCACACTTTTTCTGAGTCTTTGTATACCCCCAAATGTCTTTCTTTTACTCTCGTTTGCTTGATATTTCTTTTGGCTTTTTACTTTTTTCTTGGTACCTATTGAGGCATGATTTGCTTACAGTAAAAGAAAACAAATCGTAAGTGTATGGCAGGATGAATGTTTTTATGTAACCAGCACCCATATTGAGATACAGAACATTTTCATCACCCAGAAATTTCCTTTGGGGGTTAGAGCTACGGCCTCAGCAACTCAGGCAACTACTGTGGTTCTCTCACCACAGTTTACCTTTGCCTGCTTTAGAACTTCATATGAGTTAAATCACCCCATTTCTACTCCATATTTGCTTTCTTTCATTCAACATATTAACAATAAGATTATTTATGTTGCTGTGTATATCTGTAGTTTGTGCTTATAAGATGGCTGTGTAGTAAGTAGTTTATCCAGTCTCTTGTTGACAGACATTTGGGTTTTTTCCAAGACTTGGCTATTAGAAACAAGTCTGCTATGAACATTTTTGTAAATGGCTTTTTCTGTGACCATCTCTTGGTACACTATACATGTAGTACATATGTAACGTTTGAGCCATTCACACTCTTTGTAGTCAATCTACTTCATTCACACTTGTTATTGTCAGTCCTTGCAATTTTCGTCATCCTAGTGAGTATCTCATTGTGGGTTTAATTTGCATTTTTCTGATAAGTAATGATGTTGAATACCAATTGATATGTTTATTGGCCATTCAGATATCCTTTGATTGATCATTTGGGAGATACAATTCCAGGTTCGAAATAACTTTCAGCCCATTGAAGCAATTGCTTTGTTGTCATTGATGAGATGACTGTGGACAATTTTATTCTTGTTTTTATGTAAGCCACTGCTTTTATCCCTCTGGGAGTTTTCAAACCATCTCTCCATTGTTGCAGTCCTGTAGTTTTACCAGGATGAGGGTAGGGTATTTTTGTTTTTTGTTTTTTCCCCATTAAAATTGCTGGCTTCCCAGGGTCCTTTCAATGTGAAAATTCCTGTATTTCTTCAGCGAAGGACATGTACTTCTCTGAGTTATTTATTTCTTTCCTCACCTCCATTTTCTTTAGACAGATATTAGGTTACCTGGATTTTTCCTCTACCTCTTTTAATTTTTCTCTCATTTTTTCTGCCTTAAGTCCTGGGAGACTTTCTTGACTTTATGTGTGACACAATCATCAAGTCAAAGGAACTTTTGTCTTCCAAGAGACCCCTAGAGCACGAATCACTGGTTCCTTGTGGGACAAATGACCATGGGATTAAAAAGACTCATCACGCCCCACTTCCTCATTGTAGATGAGCAAAATGAACAACAACATTTAGACAAAGAGGTGAGCTACTTAGTGAAGGTCATCCAGTGTGAGGAGCAGAGTCAGGGCGAGATCACCCAATTGATTTCCCATCACACTATGAAGAATGACCCCAGAGGGGAGAAAACTTAGTGGGGTCCCTTCAGGGTTGCATTAGGTCATGACCTATTTTGTATAGAAACTCTCTCCCAGCAGCTGGGGCCTCCGCTGTCTCCCTCTTCCCATGACACCCTGGAGCACATACTTGTTCCATATGCTCTAACACCTACATGAATTAACAGGCACATAAGGTGTTGTCTTATTCGTAAACATTTGTGCCTTCTCTTCCCAGTGAAGCTCCTTGCAAGCAGGGACTCTCACGTTCTCTTCTGGTTCCTCCATAGCATTGCACTGACTCTACTAAGGGAGTGCCAGACATACCTGGGACTCTGGGCTCCTGCAGGTGGGAACATATCTTATTCACCTCTGAAATACCAGCCAGCCCAGCAGAATGCCTGGTGCCTAACGGGCACTCTATATATCTTTATTGATAGAGATAATTTTCCGTCAATGTGAACCAGAAGATCATATACACACCATTTTTCTTATTGGCTTTGGGGTTAGGAAGATCCTTCTCTCATTATCTCTGAATCTTCAAACAACTTACATAACTGTCTGACCCTCATATAAAGTAGGTCATTTCCATGGGACCTGGGGTGAGGAGAGTGGTAGGGAGAGATTCCTACTGTATAAGGTTATTGCAAGCATAAAATGAGTTCGCGATCTAGAATATCTGTCAATTGTAGGTCATAACAAAAAAAGCCCTGTTGCCTTCCCTTTCCTCCTTTCTTATCCACAGGAGCCGTTAGCCATCAGCCCAGTTACTTTCTCCCTCAGCCCTTTGCACGTGGGTCATGAGGAAAGACTTTGCAATCAATTAAATGGAAATGTCTTTAGTGATCGATCTACAGGGCTTTGTTGAAGGACAGGTTGTTAAAATTTAGAACCTTTCATTTTCTTCTTAATGAGCTATCTGGGACTGGAGGGAGTGATAAATATAGCCTTCCTCACATGTTTGAATCAACTAACTATGGAAAGACTTTTAGAAACTCACTCTAATTAAGCATTTACACAGTCTGTACTCAATTTTCATTCAGGCCTTTCTCTTTCTAATAAGCTACAACTTTCATTTCAGCAGGGCAGATGGCTTCAGGGACCCCGTCATTCTGTTTGAAAGCAGAAGCTGGTCTCTGCTCCACTCAGGACTGCGTGTTCACCCCCTGCCCCATGTCAAGAACCAGCACTGGCTTGTCCTCTGGCAAGCTTGGCCACCTAACCTGTCCACTCCCTGCCAGGGGACCCAAGGAGCCTGAAAGGAAACCCAAAAATGCAGGCCAGGGCTGCTCAACCACCCATTTATATTTCTAACAAGAACAGGAGCCCCATTCATTGCAACTTTTGACGGAGGTTGGAGGGAGGTGGGAATGGGTGGCGACCCGGCCTTTTGTTTTTAATTCCTTTAGTTAAAATGCAGGTGAAAGTTTCTACAATGACACATGGAGATTCAGTCAAGAAAGATTTTTAGAGCATCAGCAGAAATCCCTGTCACCTCACTCACATCCTCTGCGGTGAATGTTTCAAGCTTCCTCAGCTCGCCTCCTGCCCTCCACCCTTTCTTCTTCCTTCCCCACCCCCAGCTGACGTCCTCACCTCCTGGTTCATGAAGAAGACAGTGTGGACTCTCAAAGCTTTCATCCCCAAGTTGAGGCAGCCTTCTTCCCTTTCTCCCCCTTCCAGAGAGGACATGGATTTTCTCCCTCGAAGGCTGGTTTCCCTTCCTGGCTCTGGTTTCTGGCCCCTTGTGTTTTCTCAAGGACCTGGGGTCTTGCTTGTTACTTTCCCCCTTTTGTTTCCCTCCCATTGCATGTCAGTATCACCCAGGTCTCCCTCCAGCCCCCAGCCTAGCCCTGAGCCTGCCCTACCCAGGCGAACTTCTCAAAGGAAATGTCAACAGGCCCCCCAGCCCCTGTGTTCGCTGGGCTTCCAACTGCCCTCTGCTCAGTTCTAAGAGGTGACTCTACAGACAGCTTGAATAAAGTGACCAAATTCATAGCTAACTGGCTTACAGGCATTTAAAACTGAATCAGTTAAGATCTTTTGCTATCTCAAATTAGAATGCATTTTTAAATTAATTAATTAATTAATTAATTAATTCTTTCTGCCTGTCTCTCCTTCAAGATGAACCTGAGCTCCATCACAATTGTTTCTGAGAGGTGATGAGAGGTAACCTCTTTTCCGAAGATAGAATTTTCCTACCACCACTTTCACCCAGGAATATATTTCTTAACTATTTCAAGTGTCTGAAGAGAACACTTCTGTGCAAAAGCTTGGAATTCTCATTTTGTTCCTTGAGTGAGAAAAGATTAGAGGGAACCAGGGACTCCTTTAACTTCCGGGACCTGCAGCTCTCCAGGAATGGGGGCCCCGTTAAAACAATCCCTTTATTAAAATCAGTCAATTGCAGTGGAGTGTATTTGAGGGAAATGAGGGCAAGCGTTGAGAAAAAGAGAAAGAAGGATTTACAGGGTTTGGGGCAGGCATTCTCGGACAGGAGTAGGCCCCACACATCAGAGCCATCCGTGAGTGTGATTTCCAGGAGCCCTCCCTGCCTGAATTTTAACGTCAGAGGAGCCAGAGGAAACCATCCGTTCAAACCAACTGCCCATCTTTGTGGTTTCACCTGTGCATACCGGATTTGGAGGCTGTTATTCCCACATCTCCATGACAACAGAGGATTAAAGAGATTCACTCAGTCAGAATTCTGGGCTGACAAGTGCCAGGCAAACATTTCATTTCTGTTTTTCTCACGCGTGGTGGGCAGTGTTGATTTCTGGGCCAAGAGCTGGATTTTGTTGTGAGCTGGAAACAGTGACAATTACATTAGGCAAAAGTCACAGCCCATTACCCTGGGGAGTGCAGAGTGGCCGTCCTGGGAAGCTAAAGATCCAGAAAGCCCTTCTGTGTTGCCAGGCATAGCTCTCTCTGGGGATGGAGGGGAGCTAATAGGGGAAAGAAACTCAGATACATAAAGACAAATTTGCCCTCTAGGACCTCAGGGGGCGTCAGCCTGCTGATACCCCATGCACCCACATACACCCTCATCCTTTCTCTTTCTGCTCACCTCCCCCTGCAAAAGGGTGCCCCTCAAAACCCATCTTTCTTTTTGATATGCAGAGGTGAATCATTGCAAACAACGTCACCTAATGTTTTCTCCTGGGAAACGAAAGCTCTGAGCCCTGATTTTATGCACATGGAGTCACTATGAGTCACACTTCAAAATGTTTCTGAGTAAGTCTTATTTCCTCAAGATGAAACAATAAAATCAAAATTTTATAGTGGGAAGAAGCCCATCGTTAAGGCCACCAAATGTTCCCAGGATCCAGGAAACTTGTCACTCGGTCTCCTCTCCTCTGGCTACATCATGCCAGGAGAATAATTCCTTAGATGTCCCCTTTTTGTGAAAGAATACCACTTTTCCACCTAGTGCAGCAACTGTGATTGCTGGACTGGAATTCACTTGCCCGAGGGTAGCTGATTCCACAGGCTTAGAATTAGGTCATTGGGAGAGCCGCAGAGTAATTTATGTAAATGAACATAGAGCAATGTGCAGAAAGATGACAATACCTTTTTCCAAATTTCCTGAAAAATTGTATCTTGCAAGCTTCTCCATATGGCATTTCATCAGATTGGCAGATGTATTTGGATCATATCAACTAAAATGTGGTAAACCCCCAATGTGTGCTAAGTGTCATCCCTTACCTAATTTCATTTAGTCCATGCACAGACAGGGGTTCTCCGCATTTTGCAGGTGATGTGTCTGAGGGTACGTGTCTGATCTGAGGTCAGGTGGAAGTGGCGGTTCTTGAGTTCCCTGGCTTGTACTCTCCCACCTGCCTGCACCTCTGCATGGATGCCTCCCTGACCAGCAAAATCACTTCTCTGGCGGAGAGTTTTGCTTTGGCATGAACAGTTTCGTCACACGATATTGTTCTAGGAGCCGGGCAGATGAAACAGACAAAAGTGGACTCGTTGGTTGAGTTGGGTGATGTGCAGCCTTTTCAATCTCTCCTCTGCCTCTTTGTTCCTTGTGAGTGATCCCTGGGGCCTGTGGACTCCGCTTAAGAACAACCATCCTACAGCCTCCTCTTAGGCTACTTGCTTTTGGTTTATTTAAAGGATTGCACCAGAGTTTGAGCGCTCTTTTTGGTCTTTTAGTAGTTATCTACTGCAAAGCCCTCTGCCGAATCACCAGCTTCCCAGCAGGTGGACAATGACTCAGAACTGCCTGTTTTGCCGTGCTGAGGGAAAGTGTGATGTCAGACAGATGGGCCCAGGGTTCCCAGCTTGCCCACTGTGACTATTTAAATGCAGCAGTCCCTTCCATTCAATTCCCTAAGGGATAAGTCCTCCAATGGCATCCTTAAGAAGCACTGCAAACTTTTGAGGTTTGATAATGGTGTTGTGGTTATATCCAATAAAAAGCTTGTATCTTTTAGAGATCCATACCAAAGTACCTACAGATGTAGTGATAAAGTCATTATTTCAAAATTATCCAGGGAAGGGGTATAGGTGGGGTAATAGACAAAATGTTCATTTTGTAGAAGCTGGTAATGGGTACCTAAGAGTTTGTTATACCATTCATTCTACTTAGGATAGGCTTAACATTTTCCAAAAGTTTAAGATAGATAAAAAGATAGACAGACAGAAGGATAGTAAAAGGTATAGTAAAAAACCAAAACAAAACAAAATCAGAATTAGGCCCGTGTCCCCAGGAACACCCTTTTTCCCGTGCTCAACTTACTGTCTCTCGTGTCCATTGTGCTGTCTTTTACAGGCCTAGTCCTTTTCTTGGAGTGGGTGAAGCCTTTGGACCTGCTTCTCGAACTTATCAACTAGGATTCTGCCTTTATTCACAGCTTCGCCTGCACCTTTGATTTTGGCTTCTCCCACTGCATAGAATACAACATGTTCGTTTCTCCGCATGTGGCAAAACCTTCACCCATTTGGTTCACCATGGGAGATGTGAACAATTAAAAATTTTCTCCAAAGTTCAGATGCTTTATGATCTCCCATTTTATGGATGAGACAACAGAGGCAAAAGTAAATCATCCAAGCCACATAGCTAGAAAGTGGTAGAACCAGGCTTGTGAACTCAAGCAACTTGACCCCAGAGACAGCCTTTCCACCACTGCCGCATGTAGACACTGTACTTGGCAATTATAAATGCTCGAGCCTACTAGGAGGTGACCCCACAAAACTGAACGAAACTAAGGGAGCAATCATCAGTGTGGGGTTTTTTTTGTTGTTTGTTTTTTTAGTATTTTTAAAAACTGAAAAATAAAGGAAGTAATCCACAATCCCTACCATTCTAACAAAATATATAGTATTTTATTTCTGCATATATTTTATATAATTCTATTTATGTTCTGTAACTTTCTGTGTTCTGATTTTAAATATGATACAAGTATCACTAGCATTTCTTTGTATTGCCTTTGTCATAATATCGTTCCAAATGTGCTATAGTTTTATTACAGATCCTTCTCTTTTTGGAACTTTTTGTTGCCCCCAATTTTATGCTGTTTGAAATAATTTGGGACCGAATACCTTGACACCTATATCTGTTTCTTCTTTTAAATTTTGTCCTCTTCTGTAAATTTCCAGAGATAAAATTATTGGAACAAAAGTTAAATAACTTATGGCATTTGAGACTTCCTGCCGATTGAATTTCAAATGGATGTGATATTTTCTTCTGTGATATTTTCACTATATCCTCTCAATTGAGTGTCAACAAATATTTTCTTTCTCTTTTATATACAAAAATATGAGGCTGGTTTCATTTCAATTAATTTTATTTCTAGTACGTGGAATAGGGGAAGGGGCTGTGATTCCGGCACCCGAGGGTAGGCGGCGCTGCACCTCACTTATACACTCCCACACTCTCCTGCAAAGGGCAGCTATGCTCCACCTTGTTAGTGCTGTCGACACTCACACAACAGCTCAGACGCATGGCAACAGTCTCTGAGCACTCAGCGGATGTTGTGTGAGGAAAGAAGGAGCAGGAGGAAATGCAAGAGCACAAGAGCTGACTTTTCTTTCCTTAGGCTGAAGTCTTGCTGCTAGTAATGCAGTGGTAGCTATGCAAATAATTCTGGCCTCCATGAATTTCTTCTTAATCCTCTGTAACTGCTGCCTCTTAGTCTAAGAAAAATCTCTTTCAAGTTATTAGGGCTTGATTATATCTTTTTTCTATTAAAAAACCTGCACAATTTTGTTCTAATTATAAATGTAATTGACATGCCAATTGTAGAAAATCTGTAAAACAGAAAAGTTTAAAAAAGGGAACAAAAGTAACTCATAATCCTACCACCTCAAAAAATCACTCTTTGATGTAATCCTTCTGCTTTCTTAGTATAAATGTGAAACAAAATTGCTATCGTACTAGATGTATTCAATTTCGTAGCCTGATATTTTTTCATTCAGTGTTATGTTATGAGTATTCTAACTGGTATTAGATATTTTTCAAAAATAATTTTTAATGTTTATATAAATTATAGAACTATAATATGTAAACTATAATTTTAATTTTGTAGTATTTAGATAATATCATCTAGGTATATCACCATTTATTTTATGATTTTCTTAATGTTGGCCGTCTAGTTTGTCTTCAGATTTTCACTGTTATAAATAAAACAGCAGTGAACATCCATGTCTACTTATTTATGAAAGTTTAATTCAAGTAGCAAGATAAGCAAATGTATTTTTATTTCCACAGTGAGGGAGTTGGGCGGCCTGGGTTCTGGTCCCACTTTGCCATTTTGTGACCCCGACAAATAACATTGCACATCACTGAACCTCAGTTTCCTCGTATATAAAAAGAGGGGTCTAAAATAAATGATCTTCCCAGGTCCTTTCGATGCTAGCGTGTTATAAGTCTAAGTGAAAGCCACAACTCTCTCTGTACGAACACTATACATCCTCATAGCTTACAGGATTTTCATTATTTTTGCCTCCACACATGCCAAATGATAAAACAGATGGGAACATTCAGAGATGATAATGGAAGAACGACTCCTCCAGATCTTTACATGTGGAACTTCTAAGCTGTGCTCAGTAGCAAGCACATTACAGTTAGATTACTGCTAGCAACTAAGAGGAGAAAACAATAATTAAATAATTAAGCAAGCAGAATCACACGAGACGAGACACAGTCTGCACCATCCACGGAATACAAGGACCAGATACACAGAAAATAGGGTAGGCGAGGGGGACATTTTTTGTGGCGAGTTTGAAATAGAAAATTTAAATTTCCCAGCTAAAAGTCTCTCTGCATTCAAGAGTGACTAACGATAATACAGGGCAAAGGAAAATGAGAACTACAGTAATTGAGGCTGCCAGGGGTCCCCTGAGGTCTAGTGCAAAGGCTGTTAGTAAACCTAGTTATTGTCATGCTTTAACACTCTCCAAAACTCTGCCACTGGGTCACTGGTGGTTTATTCCACAAAGCCCAGAGAAAGGATCTAAGTGTCAATAATATTTTCTTCTTAATTATGGAAAGGTTTAAATATAAGCAAAGAATGAAATAGTTCTAATATGTTCCCTTTCAATAACAGCACTTGCCCCTGCTCTGGTTTTGCTAGCTGACAATCACCTCGGAGTTTTCCCTAGGCTCATAAGAAGCAAAGGGGATAGGGGATTCAGTAGTCACAGTGTCCTAGAGCCAAAGATGCCACCTCCCAAGGCCCCTCCCATCTAATCTAATGGAATAATCCATCCAAAGGAGGGAGGAGCCCTGTCACCCCAGACCCTAGGCAGTTCATGCAAGTAGTGTAATTCAAAGCCTGGAGTCAATGGGTTGGCAGTGCACCAGGGACCAGGGGTCTGCCTTCCCTGGGCAAAGCTCAGAAGGACGACGTTAAAAAAAACGTTCTGTACGTTATTCTTGTAGCACTGGGAAGACTGTCTCTTCTATACTAAAACACTTTTGGGGCTATCAGAGTAAAAGGTGAGAGAGAGAAAGAGAGGCTGAGTTTGAGGAGGCATCTCCTCCTCTCTCTATGACTTTTATTTCCCATTCTGAAGTCATAGTGCATATTTGCCAAATGCCTTATTCCATTAAAATGATAACCACTGTCTGATGAAAATTGAGTTTTAAATAATTTGACCCTTTCTCATTAAAGACACAGTTCATTTGACCCAGAGAATTTCTCTTGTAGAAAAAGATTTCTGCCTAACATGATATTCCATAACAGGTTTGCTTTGGAAGAGTCCCGGCTTTTAAGGTGAAATTGGGCAGCCCCCAGGGCTGACCCACAGGTCTTGAGCCAACGCTAGAGGGCGCCATTTCCCCGGAGTTCCAGGAGCAAGGCCTGCGTAGGTGGGCGATTTCCGCTGCTCTCCCGACCCAGAGTTTGGTCTTGCGTAGGACATGGCTTTGTAGGAAAATGTTTTCAAACTCAGCTAGGCAGGGAGATGAGCATCCCCCAGACGAAAATAAAAGGTCAGAGCTGTCGGTGTCTTCCCACACACCTATGGTCCTAAGGAAGAAGTAGAAGCCTGCACAGCTGTCAGTCATCTCCATGGCAAACCCAGGCCCACGGGTTAAAGTGGGAGCTGAGTGCCTAATGGCACTGGTGCAGAAGGAAACTGCATAATCGGGATATACTCATCTCAGTAACAAAACAGGCTAAGCGGTCAGAAACCACAGATGTGGTTTGTTTTTCTCCACTCTCGGGCTGTGTATGCTCCCTTCCACCTACCTGCCTGCAGAAGGCCTTCTGCTCTCCACTTGAGAAGGTAAGGAAAGAGCTAACAGGATTTGCTGATGGATTGGATATGGAGTTTGAGAGTAAGAAAAATTCAAGAATGAATGTAAGGTTCTGGGCCAGAGCAACTGGAGAATGGTGTACCACTTACTGAGATGGGAAACCACAGAGGAAGAAGCTTTGGGGGAAAATCAAGAGCCACTATTGGGCATGATAAGTTTGGGAAGCCTATTAGATGGTGTGGTAGGCAGCATAATGGCCCCCTACATATGTCTATGTCCTAATTTCTAGAACCCGTGAATATGTTATGTTACATGGCAAGGAGGAATTAGGGTTTCTAATCAGTTGACTTTAAAATAAAATTATCCTGGATTATATTGTAGGGCCCAATGTAATCACAGGGTCCCTAAATGTGGGGAAAGAGGCTAACAGTCAGTGTCAGAGTGATGTGAGTGAAGAAAGATGGACCAACCATTGACAGTTTTGAGGATGGAAGGGGCCACAAGCCAAGGAATTCAGACAGCCTCTTGAAGCTGCAAAGGTCAAGAAACAGATTCTCCCCTGGAGCCTCCAGAAAAGAAAAGCCTGCTGACACGCTTTTAGCCCAGTGAGACCCATTTTGGATTTTTGACCTCCACAACTGTAAAACAGTAAGTTTGTGTTGCTTTAAGCCACTTAGTTTGTGGTAATTTGTTACAGCAGCCGTAGGAGATGAATACAGGTGGCCACATAATATATTGCCCAAACTGGCACATTTTTGAATGGAAGAAGTGCTGTTAATACTTAAACAGGACAGCAATCATAAACTATTCTGAGAAATCTGGGATGTGGGTCATCCTTCCCTCTGTCACGAGTGGAGATGTCAAGGAGGCAACTTCCTCTGTGTCTTTCCTTTTGGAGACAGGTGGGGGCTAGAGAATTAAATTGGAGAGGTGCCCTCTGTAGATTTAAAGCCATGGAATCGAATGCAATCACAAGAGAGTGAATATAGATGGAGAAGGGAGAATATCCAAAGACAGAGCCTACCTTTAGATGTTTGGAGGAAGGGGAAGAACCAGTATAGGAGACTAAGAAGGCTTACCTAGTGAGACAGGAAAAAAAAAGAACAAATACACCCAAGTGAAGCAAGTGTTTCAAGGTGTCAGGACTGACTGATGGCATCAAATGAGGGGGTGAGAGATCAAGACAAAAATGAGTGAAAATCAATCATTGGATTTGCAATGTGGAGATCATCCATGATTTTACTTTAAAAAAAAGTTATAGTTGACATGCAACATTATTTTATATTAGTTTATATTCGTTTCAGGTGTACATACAGCATAGTGGTCAGACATCATCCATATAGTTTATGAAGTGATCCCCTATCAGTCTAGCACCCACCTGGCACCACACATAGTTATTACAATATTATTAACTCTATTCCCTGTGCTGTACTTTACACCATTGTGACGATTTTGCAACTATCAATGTGTACTCTTTATCCTTTCACCTTTTCACACATCTCCCAACCCCCCAACCCCTGGCAACCATCAAAATGTTCTCTGTATCTATGAGTTTATTTCTGTTTTGTTTATTCATTTATTTTGGTTTTTTAGATTCCACATATAAGTGAAATCATATGGTATTTGTCTTTTTCTGTTTGATTTACTTCACTTAGCATAATATCCTCTAGGTCCATCCATGTTGTCACAAATAATAAGATTTCATTGTTTTTTTATGGCCACGTAGTATTCCATTGTATATATGTACCACCTGTTCTTTATCCAATTGTCTGTTGATGAGCACTTAGGTGGCTTTCATATCTTGGCTATTGTAAATAACACTGCAATGAACATAGGGGTGCATATATGTTTATGAATTAGTGTTTTGGGTTTCTTCAGATAAATATCCAGAAGTGGATACTGGGTCATAAGGTAGTTCTATTTTTAATATTTTGAGAAACCTCCATATTATTTTCTATAGTGGCTGCACAAATTTGCAATCTTACTAACAGTGCACAAGGGTTGCCTTTTCTCCACATCCTTACCAGCACTTGTTGTTTGTTGATTTATTGATGACAACCATCCTGACAGGTGTGAGGTGGTATCTCATTTTGATTTTAATTTGCATTTCTCTGATGATTAGACATTGAGCATCTTTTCACATGTCTATTATCCATCTGTATGTACTCTTTGAGGAAATGTCTATTCAGGGCCTCTACCTATATTTTAACTATTGTTTAGTTTTCTGGTTTTGAGTTGTATGAGTTTTTATAAATTTTGGATATTAACCTCTGGAGAATATGTTCTCCTGTTCAGTACAATGTCTTTTCATTTTGTTGATGATTTTCTTTGCTGTGCAAGAACTTTTTAGTTTGATGCAGTCCCACTTTTTTTCCCTTTTGTTTCTCTTGCCCAAGGAGATAGATCAGAAAATATATCACTAAGAGCAATGTCAGAGAGTTTACTGCCTATGTTTTCTTCTAGGAGTTTTATAGTTTTGGATCTTACATTTAAGTCTTCAATCCATTTTGAGTTGGTTTTTGTATAAAGGTGGTCTGGTTTCATGTTTTTGCATGTATGTGTCCAGTTTCCCCAACAGCATTTATTGAATAGATTGTCTTACCCCATTGTATATTCTTGCCTTGTTTGTCATAGATTAACTGATCATATAGGTGTGGGTTTACTTCTGGGTGCTCTATTCTGTTCCATCTATCTGTTTTTAGGTCACTGCCATGCTGTTTTGATTACTATAACCTTATAGAATAGCTTGATATCAAGTAGCATGATACCTCCAACTTTATTCTTTTTTCTCAAGATTGCTATGGATATTCAGGGTCTTTTGTAGTTCTGTATTTAAATTTTAGGATTATTTGTTCTAATTCTATGAAAAATGTCATTGGTATTTTGATAGGGGATGCATTGAATCTATGGATTGCTTTTTGTAGTATGGACATTTTAACTATGTTAATTCTTCCTATCCATGAGCATGGTATATGCTTCAATTTATTTGTATCTTCTTCAATTTATTTCTTCAATGTCTTATAATTTTCCAAGTACAGGTCTTTATTCCTAGGTATTTTATTTGTTTTGGATGCAATTGTAAATGGGATATTTTTTCTTAATTTCTCTTTCTGATAGTTTGTTATTAGTGTATAAAAATGCAAGCACATTTTGAATATTAATTTGGTGTCCTGCTACTTTACTCAATTCATTTATCAGTCATAATAGGTGTTTGATTGAATCTTTAGGGTTCTCTCTATATAGTATCATGTCATCAGCAAATAATGACAGTTTTACTTCTTTTATTTCCCCCCAGTTTTGATGCCTTTTATTTCTTTTTCTTGTCTGATTGCTGTGACTAGGACTTCTAATACTATGTTGAATAAAATTGGTGAAAGTTCATCCGTGATCTTAAAAGACTGATATTAGTAAAGTGGTGGAGCAGCAGCCTGATAAGAATGGGTCAGATAGAGAATGGAGGCAGAAAGGATAGTCATCCTTTTCAAGTTTCGCTATTAAAGAGAACAGAGAAATGGGGCAGTAGCTACAAGAGGACCTAAACTTGGTGAGGGTGCATTTTAAAAGATTGGGACTATAACAGCACCTTTGTGTGCAAAGGAAATGATTCAGGAAAAGGAAAATATTCAACTCAGAGAGAATTCAACTGCAAAGTCCTTGAATAGATGAGAGGAGATGGCTCCCAGAGCTTAAGTGAAGGGTAGGTCTTTAGTAGTTATGTGGATGAATCTTCCACTGAGAAAAAGGAAGGATGCAAAGACATTTATATTGGTAACATTTTTTGGGGGGGGATAAGGAAGTTCTTTTCAATTTTTTTTTCTTTTCAATTTTTTAGTGAAAGAAGAAGTAAGGTCATCAGCTGAGAGTGATGGAGGAATGAGAAATGGTTTTGAAATGTTGAGACACTTTGAGAAAAAGGGAGAATAGCGTCCAGAGAGTAGGAGAAGGACTTGAATCTCATCAAATTATCTATCAATGACTTGATAAAACTGATGACAACAACAAAACACCCATAGGAAATCAGGTATGCAAGTTATGAAACAAAGGACATAAATTCTAGTTTGTCTGGGGCAATATAAAGAACAGATATTTTAAGAAGGAGATAAAAACAAAGACAAACTGTTAGCACTTAACAGTAGCTGAGAATGTCACTTCGGTTGCTCCATTTCTGCCTAGCTGACATCGGCAGCCTGTGTGAATGTGTTAGTTCAAGTTGGCACTTGCCCACACACTCTTTACTTTCCATCAGGGGTTCACTAGTTCATCTTGTTCTGGTTCTGGCTTTTTTCTTTTTCACACGAATGATTTGGACATAACAGCAAAATTTTATTTTCCTGGGGAGTGGCTATGCCATTGCATGTCTCTCTCTGTCTCTGTCTCTTTCTCACATCCTATATCTTATATACTCTCTCTTCTCACCATGATATATCCTGTAACCTCTATGACAGTTAACTTTATGTGTCCACTTGGCTGGGCCACGATGTTCAGATATTTGGTCAGGCATTATTCTGGATGTTTCTGTGAAGGTGTGTTTTTCAGATGAGATAAACATTTAAATCGGAAACTTTGAATAAAGCAGATTACAGTCCACAACATGGTAGGTCTCGCCTAGTCAGTTGAAGGCCATAATAGAACAAAAGATTGACCATCCCCAAGCAAGAAAGAATTCTGCTAGTGGACTCTTTAGATTTAAACTGTAACTCTTGCCTGATTCTTCAGCTTGCCAACCTACCTTGAAGATTCTGGAGTCACCAAGCCTCCACAATCACCTGAAACAATTCATTAAAACCAATATCTGGGAGGGAGATGAGGGTAAGGGGGATCAAATATATGGTGATGGAAGGAGAACTGACTCTGGGTGGTGAACACACAATGGGATTTATAGATGATGTAATACAGAATTGTACACCTGAAATCTATGTAATTTTACTAACAATTGTCACCCCAATAAATTAAAAAAAAAACACCAATATCTGTCTGTCTGTCTCTTTCTCTCTCCTATCATCTACATCTTATATCCTCTCTCTTCTCCCCACAACATATCCCTTAACCTGTTTCTACTTTGCCAGAGAGTTTGGACATAAAGTCGTCTGCATGCTACCCAGCTGTACTATTTCAGGACCATGGACAGCAGTCACACTATTTCTCTCTCCACTGCATCCCGACAGGAACATTTTGGTCATATTCAGCCCATGTTACTATGTGCCTGGCACTGTGATAGATGTTCAAATAATAACCAGTACTTGTCCTCAGGGAGACTTAAAATACATAGGGGTAAATAGGCTACAAACACAAGTACAGTATAGAGAACCAGAGTGTATACCTATAGGACGCTATGAAAGTACTCAGGACGGAAGGGTCCTAATTTAGTCTCCTGATGAGAGGTGCTATAAGGGAAAACTTCCTGGAATAAGAGACATGTAAGTTGAAACCTTAAGGTATTAGTTGGCCAGGGGAGAGGGGGAGGGTAGAGAGCTTTAGGCAGAGGCAACAGCACATGCCAAGGCCCAAAGGCAAGAGAGCATGGGTCAGCTGAAGAAATGCAATTAGTACTGTACAGCTACCTTGTGAGATGAGTAAGCTGCCAGGAAGGAAGGAAGAGAGGCTCTATGCTGTGTGATACAGGCACGTGTAAAGTGCTAGGGAAACCCAGCTGAGAGAATAATTAAGTTTCATGGGGTGAGGATGGAGTGACAGAAAGCTACAGGGAGGTGGTAACGTTTAAATTTGTCCTTGTTGATATGTAGGAGTTTTCTGTAGGAGTTTTCTGGGTAAGGGGAGGAGAAAAGAACAGAGAACATTTTGGCTACAGCTATGTTGGCCGATATAATTATCTGCTCGCCACATGTGACTGTTGAAATTTAAGTTATATTTCATTAAAATTAAGTAACATTAGAAATTCAGTTCCTCAGTCATACTGGTCACATTTCAAGTGGTCAATACCCACACATGTCTAGTGGGTACCATATTGGACAGTGTACATGTAGGACACTTCTATCATTGCACAAAGTCCTATTGGACAGTGTTGGGTTGCAGGTAACAGCACATGCAAAGGCTCAGAAGCCTTTGGTGTGTTCAGGAAATATTGACCAGTCGTAGCAAAAGGTAGGTGGATGAAAGTGGCTGGAGATGACACTAGAGAGATTAACTGGATCTGGGTGGGAAAAGGCAGTTGGAAAAGTCATGCTAAAGGAGAGTGGGCTTATCCATTTTGGCACTGGGGAGCTGACAGGGAACATGAGCAGATCTAGGTTTGTAAAGTTAATTCAAATATCAGTTACAAGGTCTGAAAGGAATGGGGGGTAAGCAGAAAGCAGGGAGAATTAGCCAATTGTGACAAACAACACTTTTTATCATGTCACCTTACCTTTGCCAGTTTCCATTATTCCCAATTAAATTCAGTCTTCTCTGTCTGGTTTGGAAGGTCCTTACTTTGTTGGACATTACTATCCAACACATTAGCTCGACCCCAAGGATGGCATAGTTTCACTCTCTCCCTCTCATGAAAATTAATCCCCATCACCATTCTTTGCAATCCCCAAGGGGACTGAAAACTCCTTGAGAACAGAACTATATCTTACAGTAGGTAAACGCAGAGGAGAGGCTAATGTACCTCATAGGATAGTTAGTAGTCATAGCTGGGATGGCCCTTCCAGGCTGTGGTTCTCACGGGTCACATATAAGAGTCTGCGTAGAGTGAACTAGTAAAATGCTCATTTATTGACTGGTCGTGAAGGTGCTAGCTAGTAAGGTAGCAATTCTCCCATTGGTCCCTGCCTCACTTGGTCTATCAGCCAAGGTCCTAGAAAGAAACAGAACTTTCCTGAAATATGTAACTAGAGAGAAATTAATAAAAGGACTATTTATATAGGTTTGGGCATGATTAAGGGAATCCACAAAGGTTGCTGAGTGTTCCAGAGATGGGCAGTATTGAGAAGCCATTACTACCTCAGGTCTAAAGGGAAAAGAGGAAGAAATAGTGTCGCCAGAGACCAGTGAGAACTGGAGAGAGGGAAGGAAGATCACTTGGCAAGAAGTGGAGAGAAAGAAGGAATAAACGGCGACATCAAAGCACTGAAGCATGAAGGAAGCAAGGAAGGAAAATATCCTTGTCTCTCTCAACTCTCCCTCTCCATTCTCTTGCCAGTGCCTCCCATTGGCTGGATGTAATCAAAAGCCAGAGGGCAAGGGAGACAAGTGATACAGCCCATAGGATCTGGGTGGAAACAGACATAAAACAGCCATCACAATGAAGATTATGATTGGCTGCATTGACAGACAACCAGGATAATCATGGCTTAAACAATTTAGAAGGTCGTCTCATGTAAATGAAGTGCAGGGTTGATAATTGGCGACCCAGGCTTCTTCTATCTAGCTACACCCCCCACCCCTTTCCTCAGCCTATTAACTCATGGTCCAAAATGGCTGCTTGAGCACCAGATATCATGCTGGCATTCCAACATGCAGGAGATGAAAGAAAAGGGAAGAAGAGGGCACACTTTCTTACTTTAAGGGCACTTATTTGAAGTCATGCATGACACTTCTGTTTACATTTAATTGGTCAGAATTTAGTCATATGAGCACACCTAACGCCAAAGGGGGCTGGAAATGGGATATCAATGCCAAGAAGTTTATGTCCAGCTAAAAATGAAGGGTTCTCTTCCTAAGTAAAAGGGGGAGATTGGATACTGCTGGACAAGTGGCTTTTGGTTACAATCTCGGAGGAAAAATCCTGTCACCAGCTAGAGAAATTCCAAGATTGAGCCAGAGCCTTCTCAGTTTTCAATAACAAGCAGAGTGAACACATCTGTCATAGTGACAATGTGTATCATGACATGTCATGTGTCCTTTCACTACACGATAGTCTCTGACATGCCAACTTCTAGAGGAAAATCAATATTGCTGTGTGTGTAAGGACAATGCACATTCGATGAAGAAATGCCAGTTACAGACATTTTCTGTGGAGATTTAAAGACTGGTTCCTGGAAAATATGCCATCTATAGATATTATGTAGCCAATATGTCTGGTTTGATACAGAAGCAACAGATTATATTTTCAGAGTTGAGGGATAAATCTACACTTAACAAGATAAGCTGAAATGTGATTCAC
Organism: Rhinolophus hipposideros; assembly: GCF_964194185.1. Classification (NCBI taxonomy): domain Eukaryota; kingdom Metazoa; phylum Chordata; class Mammalia; order Chiroptera; family Rhinolophidae; genus Rhinolophus; species Rhinolophus hipposideros. The sequence continues at coordinate 7,560,686 of NC_138050.1, forward strand.
TAATTCTTATGGAGAAAAGACCCCAGTGGCCATAGTTACAGCGTACATGCTGACTGGCTGGGCTCCAGAGCCCTTCCTTGGAGGCACTCATCTCCTTCCCGGGCACCCAAGAGTGTCCCCAACCTGTGCAGCCTGCCCCGGCACTCACAGGGGGCTGTCTTGTGAGGCGTGATGGCGGGGGCTGCCTCAGCTCACCTGTGAGCTCCCCCACCGCCTTCAGCGTAGGACAGCCCCAGCCTCCCCGCCACCCAGGGTTGCTGCCAACGTGTTCAGGCAGATGTCTGTCTACTGCTACTTCCAGCAGTCTTTGGAGGTTTCGGTCAGCCTGTTCGGAGAAAGAAGGAAAGAAGTATCAGCCTTTCAATCATTCATTCAACCAACTTTCCAGAAACTGCTACTGTGTGACTCCGGTAGGCATATGGGGGACACAGAGAAATAGCATGTGGGGCTTGCAGTCTAGTTAGCATGGGCAGGAGTTTCACACGTGGGGTTACATCATCCACGGCAGCAATGCACAGGACGTCATGAGACTGCCGTGTCCGTGAATAGCAGAGGCTGTCAGTCCCAGAGGCCCGTGGATGGACGGAGTTGCTGTGAGTTAGAGGACCACAGACAAGGTAACCACTGGGTGGGGCCCTGGCACAGGGGTAGGAGCAGGCTTATCCAGAAGATTAGAGCTCAGTTTGAGCTCAGGGACAGCTAGGAGAGCAATCTAGCTTGCTCTAGCTGAAAAGAAGGGTTGTGTCACATGGTTCTGAGAGGCAGGCAGGCTTGTGGAGGGTCTTGACTGCCAGGCTGAGGAGGGGGGCATTCAGAGAGGTTTCTGAGTGGAGGAAATGCATAGCAAAAACCTTGTTTGGAAATTGCCGTCTAGCAGTGGGTAGAATGAATGAATTCTATAAGGAAGGAGCCGGCCCACGCATCTGAGGACGTACACAATTTTCTGAGTCAGACTGCAGTCATCCAGTTGACTATTTGGCTCGTGACCTCCAAAAATAGCCCCCAAAGGTGTATGACATCCTTTCATTCAGCAAATGTGTGCGGGGCGCTGCTACTCGACAGGTACTGGGCTTCAGGGACTCAGTGACCTGCACAGGCCCCGCCCCTGCCCTCTACTGGGAAGTCGTCCTTCACCCCGAGCCCCAGGCCCCGCTGGGAGTGGGGGTATGAGGCTGAGCTGGGAGGGCATAGGAAGGAAGCACATTCTGGGGAGACATTTATAGAAATCAACCCCAAATTGTGCTCAGCAAAGCTGCAGGCAGGCTCTGAGCAGGAGCGAGATTCTGTGCTGGCGAGAGTGAGATGGGACAGCAGACCAGGGAAGAGGCTGGGTTACGGAGACAGAGCTGCATTGTGTCTAGGAAGGCTGTTTGAGAGGAGGTATGGTGGAGGGAGCAGTGGGCCCAGCTTCTGGAAATGTGGAAATGTAGCTGCCTCGAGAGAAGTGGGAAATCCAGCCACAGCCTAGAAGGTTGGATGCTCTCAGCATCATTCACTCTTGAGCTTGAATCCTTCTGTAGCCCACACAGCCCGCGCTGCTACCTGTTCCACGCACACCACCCACACATGGCCTCGGTCCCTAGCTCACATTCACGCTCCCTTCCGTCTTATGAGCAAGCCTCCTTTCCTGGAGCCCCCTCCCCGCCCCTGGGGACCATGCTGCAGCCTGGCAGGGGGTTTAGTTTGTGTCTGGAACACAGGCAGCAGCCGCTCTCTCAGGCAGAGGCTAAGTTCATATTTAAGCTTGTGATGGCTTCCAGGGACAAGGGACAAAGGATGAAGAAGGAACAAACCCTCTTCAAACTGGTAGGTTAGGGATCAGGACCGTTTTTGCAGCCAAAGAAACCATTGATCTGTATGAGTAGTGAAACCACCAGTTGTTTGGTTTTTAAAAATACAGTTTTTCAACAGACAGACAAATCAGTCACTATCTCAAGCCCTGACACCTGTGAAGACGTAGCCAGCACACCCCTGGCAGCACAGTGGCTCCAAAGGGCTCTTCCATGGGTGCAGACAGCTCATGGGGACCTCCCTCCAGCCCAGTGGCTTCAAACAGAAGCCATAGTGGGCGGGGAGCGGGGACTGAGCTGGCCTCCGCCCTGCAGTGGCCTCCCATCACCTCTGGACAGAGGTCAGCTATTTCAGTCCTATTGCTTTTTATGCATTGTCATCTTTTTGGAAGTGAGGAGGCCACACTGAACTACCTAAGTGCAGACTTTCTTCAGGGTCACGTAATTCCAACCACCTGGAAAGGGACAGGGAAATGAAGTTCCATTTATTTCCCATTGGAAAGTAAGAAACGATGCGAGCAGCAGGGCATCGTGCAGCCGGCGCAGGCACTCTCCCTTGCAGTGTGTTTGCCTTTTCCAGCAGCATCCTCATTCGGTGGCACTGAGCCACGCACGGCCCCCAGACACCCTGTGACCCCAGGTCAGCAGCAGTGACAGAGACTCGGGAAGGGGAACATCAGCAAAATCCAGGCGTGTGTGTGAGTTGCAGTCACCTGGGGTGCTGATGGAGCGTGCCCACTTCTCATCGGTGCTGGCCCCAGGATTTTGCTGGCATGCTGGCTACACCTACAGTGCCCAGATCAGGGCACATGAGGCTGGGGTCTGGGAGCCCTTGCAGGAGAAAGAGGCCTGCCAAGGACGGGCCAGTCCCCTCTGCAACCTCATTGGGTCACACGGGGTCGTACTGGAGCCCCGAGGTTCCTTCCTGTCCTAGGAAGTAGGACTTCGGCCTCAGGCTAGCAGAGCTGTCTTCCACACTAAGTGTCCTTTTTCCCCATGGATAGTTCAGAGATGACTGTCAGTAGAAAGTAAAACTCGCTTTATATGCATGAAAAGTGAGAAGCAGCAGAAGCTGGGAACCCATGAGCATTTCCTATCAAAAGTCTTAGAATGATAGTATTATAGAGCTGGAAGAAATTTTAAAAAATTATCTGATCCAATACCCTTATTCTACAGATAAAAACCTAGGTCCAGAGGAATAAGGGACTTGTCCATGGACCTACAACTAGAACGTGGCAGAACCAGAAGCCAAGCCTCGTTCTGATTCCCAGTGTAATTCTCTTACGCTAGGCGGGAGTAAATAAACACTGGAAATTTGCCCTTTTATTTGAACAAGGATCTGGTGGGTAGAATAATCCATAAATGTATATGTAGTAGTCAATTTAAGCCAGTCACTTAATCAATATTTATTGGCAATATTCTGTGCCAGGCACTAAGCCTGTCTGTGCTATATTCTCAGTGCATAGGATTCTGCTGTCTGTTTTCTGCATTTGAAAGGCTGCTTAAGGGGCAGCTGTGAGGGGCCTGGGGAGACCCCTGGAATATGTTGTCCTTGGAGCTCCTTTCAGATGGGGTGAGACAGGACGAGTCCTGCAAGCTCTCTGCCTTCAGGTTCCTCACCTGTAAAGTGGGGGCAACCCACTTACCTCAGAGGCCACTGCAATAGAAAATAAGATCAGGTATAGGGCTTGTCTTGATAAGAGTCTAAGACCAAATAGACAATGAGATGTTACTATTTAGGGATCAGGTTCAAAAAGGGATCCAGATAAAAGAGCTTTCCAAGACTTGAAATTAGAAGTGATTAAAAATAAATCCCTTAATTTTGAGGAAAGTAGCCTTTTCCAAGATACCCACAGAATCTATGTATTTTTTTAAGATGAAAAACTATTGTTTTTTCATTCATCAAAATAAAGACAAAACGTTTTATTTTATTATTATGTTTTCAAATTAAATTTATTGGAGTGACAATGGTTTGCAAAATTACACAGGTTTCAAGTGTCCAATTTGTCCAATTCTATAATACTTCATGTATATATCCCATTGTGTGCTCACCACCCAGAGTTAGTTCTTCTTCCATCACCATGTATTTGACCCCCTGTAACAATGCGGTTTTTCAGTTAGGCAGACAAACCAGTCTGCATCTCAAGCCTTGACGCTTGTGAAGACAAAACCTGCCATCCCCTCTCCCCGTTTCCCTTTGGTAACCACTAAACGGTTGTCTGTATCTATGAGTTTTTGTTTCTTTGTCTTGTTCCTTTGTTGCTTTCAGTTTTATATCCCACGTATGAGTGAAATCATATGGTTCTTGGCTTTTTCTGTCTGACTTATTTCACTTAGCACAATAATCTCAAGATCCATCCATGTTACCTAGCAATAGTGCAAATGGCACTATTTCATCTTTTCTTATGGCAGAATAGTATTCCATTGTGTGTATACACCACATCTTCTTTATCCAATCATCTGTCAAAGGACACTTTGGTTGTTTCCGTGTCTTGGCCACTGTAAATAATGCTGCAATGAACACTGGAGTGTATATATATATATTTACAGGTAAATGTTTTAAGGTTTTTTTGGGTAGATACCCAGGAGAGGGATTGCTGGGTCATATGGTAATTCTATTCTTAACTTTTTGAGGAACCTCCATACTGTTTTCCACAGCAGCTGCACCAATTTACACTCCCACCAACAGTGTATAAGGATTCCTTTTTCTCCCCAGCTTCTCCAACACTAAGACAAAATATTTTAAAGGCATTGTTTTAGACTTCTAGGGCTGCCATAACAAAGCACAACAGACTGGGTGGCTCAAACTACAAAAGTTTATTTCTCACAGTTCTGGAGGCTGGAAGTCTAAAACCAGATGTCGGTAGGTTTGGTTTCTCCTGAGGCCTCTCTCTTTGGTTTGTGGATGGCGGTCTTCTCCCTGTGTCATTGCATAAAACAACCTCCAATACAGCCCAATGTCTGTGCCTGAATGTCCTCCTCTTATCAGGACACCAATCGGATTGGATTAGGACCCACCCACGTGACCTCCTCTTTAGTCAGTTACCTCTCTAAAGACCTTATCCCCAAATACAGTCACTTTCTGAGGCATTTGAATTTTGAAAGGGGACACAATTCAGCTCATAACAGGGACTAAGGTGAAGAGGCAAAAAGTAAAAAGTCACATGACTTGGAGCACTGGAACCGTTGTTGAACACCCTTCCTGAGAAGCCTGTTCTGGGAGTGACGAGTGACCCAGCCTCAGCATTAAGGACTGGATTCTTCTTGTTTGAGATGATTTTGTTGTTGTTGTTGTTACTTGTGAAATGGTTATCATTCTGGGGTGGCACTGATCCAAAGAAAGGCAACGTGACAGGAAGGACATGAGGAGCTAAGTGTTGGTGGGTCCTCGCTGTGTGCACTGGAGTCGCAGAGAGCCCAGGAGGACGTGAGGACAGTGAGCCACATCTTCAGTGAGTGAAGGCATCAGTGGAAGATGTCAGGTGACTGTGATGGGGGCAGGGATGGCCAGGGCCTGGCGTGGAAGGTGCAGAGCAGATTACACACTAGCATGCTGAGCTGAAGCACCTTTCCCCAGAGGGAGCCATGTGCTCACAGAATGACATGGAGATTACCTTCCGTGGCAGAGTGAGAAGGAGTGGGATTTTGTTTGCTGTGGCCCAGGTGGTGGGGAGGAATGGTGTGGAGACCCTGGGAAGCTGAGGACCTAATGAGGTAACACCAGCCTCCATTTTTTAAGGGCCTACTGTGGGGCAGGCCCTGTGTAGCCATTTTCTATACCACATCTCAGAGCCCTTCTGTGGGGAAATTATTATCCCAATTCACATCTCAGTAAACTGAGAGACAGAGAAGTGAAGTAAAGAGGTAAGGAGAACGTACATGAAAATGCTTTGCAAATTCATAAAGCACTGTGTAAATAAATGTTAGGTATTCTTTTTCCTACTAACTGGCTTTCATAAAACAACCTCCAATACAGCCCAATGTCGCACATACTTGAGTTGACTGCCCATTAAACAATAAGAAGAAAAACAGAAGAGCCCAGAGGCCAGCAGGTACCTGTGTTGGTTTACTAGTTTCAGGACGTCAGGACCAAGGCCTCTGCAATTCTCTTGGCCTTTCCCTCATGGTCATTGGAGGTTGCTTCATCTCCAGTAATCAAGTTCTTTTTCTAAGAAGAAAGAAGGAAGGAGTGCCTGGGACAGACCTGCAGCTGAGCCCACCTCTCTTACGAGTCTTTTGCAGAAGCTCTGACAGCCCTGCTTATGTCTCATTGGCCAGTTTTTGTCACTTGACCATCCCTCTCTGCAAGGGAGACTGGGAAATGTAGTTCTTCAGCTAGGTACCTTCCTTCTACAATCCAATCAGAGGATATTGGGTGTTGTATAAGCAATGAACAACCTTTGCCTGTCAGACACATAATATTATCAGTTGTAAGACACATTGCTGAGGAGACTCTGTTTACTCTCCCCTTGGGTCTTTAGCTGTCATAGTGAGTAAAGTGTTTGATTAGTATTGACTGATTTACTGCTGTGTTTCTTGAGAAAAATGCTTCAAACATTTGATACCCAAAAAGCTTTTTCTTGGACTAATCTATCAGTTCTTTAAGTCAATAAGAAAAACCACTGCTCTAAAGAAAAGCAGAGTAAGCGGGCATGCCTACCTTCCCTTATCTCGCTCAACCAAGTTTGAAAATGGGAAAGGGAATATTTTCCTTTTATGGTGAAATAGCATGCTGCCAGAAGTTTAATTACAGAATGATAAAATTAGACCGTTAGAATTAGATGGTCGGATGAATTATAATTAGTCTGAGGCCCTGGCTATGGCATGTCAAGTAGAACGCCTGAGAACAGCACTTGGTCCTGGAATAATGGAACCTCTAAAAATGGTGAAATGGAATTTCGGTCTGTAGCTCCATCATCATCTCTCCTTTTCAGTGCCGTGAGCAATCATGACTACTATCACAGTGTAATGAAGTGGCATTTTATCCAACGCAGAACTGCAGGGTGAACAAGGACTTAACTGTGTGCTTTACCTCTGTCAAAGGACTCTAAGCCTGAAAATTCCCCTATACATTGTGTACGGAGAGTGGAGGTGGGGAATGATGACAGGGAATAGAGTACATTTTTCCTTAAGCAAGGGATGACTCCTGTAACCCCCTACATCTGAACACAGCCCCCTACAGATAGCACAAAGCTTACGTGTCGGTCACCTGTTGTCCTTCACAGACTCTCTAGGATGATTTGCTTGGTTTCAGACACATAATCATGTTGAAGATCTTATTGGATCTGGGAGAATGCAATCATACTAAGAGGTCCCAAAGACTCTTTATAAACCTGAAACATTGTTGTGGGCCAAGTCTTCCTAGGGGACAATGAAGAGTCTACTTGGGGGATGATTTCCACGTGTGTGTGTGTGTGTGTGTGTGTGTGTGTGTGTGTGTGTGTTGGCAGGAGGAAAGCAGGAATTCTTGCCATCTATCTCGGTATCTTTGAGAGCTAGAGACTTGGGCTAGAATTGTGACAAATGTCCACCACTAATTTGTAAGGGTCATCCAGGCTGAAGAACGACTAGAGTTTAAAGTTGTAGGAGTCTCAAATGACTAGTCCAACCCCTTCATTTTCCACATAAGAGAACAGACACCCATCTATTCCACCAGTGGCTGGTGTCACTAGAGGAGGAAACCAGGGCCTGGGAAAAGGTGAAAGTGCCTAACCTGGGGCTGAGAAGGGCGCTCTTGCTCCCCGGGGCTGGGCCTGCAGGACTGTTGAGGGATTAATGACAAGGCTGGTAAGACAAATGAACATCAACGACAACAATAACATTCTTCTAGCCTATTTGAAAAACTGATTACATTTGATTCAATGAGGATTCTAATCAGTGAATAAACAGAGGACAGTGTTCTAGGCTAACTCTGCAAAGCACGCAAACAGAGCATTTGGAAAACAATCTGTGCCTCAGGAGGTTGGAACAGGATGGGGTGGGGGGAGGGGAAGGGACATTCCAGCAGACAGGGCTCAAGTGGTCACTTGAGGCCAGATCAATACACACTTGTTGAATGTCCTGCAAATTCTCATTGTTGAGATTCAGAGATGATTTTTGGAAGGGATTCAGTCTTTAATTTCCTCCATTTTGGTTTTTTATTTACTACTTAAGGAGTCCACTCATTCAACAAATCTTTGTTGGCTGTATTTAGCATAGACATGCATAATAATAGATAGTGCGACTTTTTTTGAGAGCTTATTATAAGTCAGGTGCTATGCTGGGTGCTTTCTTAATTCTTACGAAGCCTATGACATAGGTACCATTAGAATCATCATTGTACGGATGAGGAAATGACCCCCAAAAGTTAGATATCTTGCCCAAAGTCACACAGCCAAGAAGTGGTGGAACCAGAATACAAATGCAGAAGATACAACCCTCCCTTCCTCTTCTCCATTTCCTGGGGCCAGAAGTCTCCCCATTCTTCCTGGCTCCTCTCACTCTGCCCCTCACCTCTTACTTTCTTTAGGAATTTCTTTTTAAATCACCAAACACCACCCTGTTTAATTACCACATAAAAGTGTCAGTTGTAAAAGAGTAGGAAGTTAAAGTGCTCCCTAGAAAACCCTGAGTATTCAGAGAAAAATGCCCCAGAATGGAAGGAGTAACAACAATGGAGACACAACACGCTGTGTTGATGGAAAGCCCTTGCTTTATCATGTGTCCCTTCATACAATCCTCTCTACACCCCCCCCCCGGGGGGGGGGTATTCTACCCATTGCAGATGGGAGTGTTGAGGCCAGGAGAAATGTTAAGTGACTTTTCCAAGTACACTTAAGTGACAGGCCCAGCCTGTCCCTGCCCAGGGAAGGTCTCAAGGGCCAGTTGGGACACAGACTGGCTGGATCAGGACCAAGGACAGAGGTTCCTGCAGAGAAAATCGAAGCTTTAACCTCTTAAGGCAGGTGGCATCTAGTCCCAGAACAGAGAAGAAAAACCAAACCCTGCTGCTCACTTTGCCAAAGAGACTGCTTTGCATTTTAAGCCTTTAAGGAAAACTAAATTCTTTATTTCATTCTTGAGTTCGGAGAAATGGTGAGATATAAAATTTCTGTATTTCTTAGAAGTTAACAAAAAACTGTATGGACTAGTCCATGATTTTCTTGTTCCATAACTGCATAAAAACTTTCAGTGTTTTTCAATAATTTTTTATCAGCACTTCCCATAGAACCAAGCTTCACTAATCAGCTGCTGGTGCCCTGTGACTACAACAGAGATTTAATTCCCTCTTTCTTTTGGAGTCAAGAAATCCTATCTGCTTCTTCTCCAGGCAGGCTTGTCAACAGGCCTTTCTTCCCACTAATACTTCTCTAGTGCACAGAGAAGCTTCCCTGTTTCCTCTTGGTGAAAGCACACCATAGTCACAGCAAAAAGACGGAATCTGTTTTGGGACCACGCATTAGGAAGAACTAAATGAGCGAATGAATGATGGACGTCATTCCCAGAGTAGAGGGCCGCCTGCCAAAAACGGGACAGAAAACACATCTCTAACAGATTCTATCAGGCGGATATGATTCTTTATGTATCATCTCACTTTACTCCTCCATCTGAAAAGGTGAACAAACATAAATGATCTTTTCTGTGGGCACAGTTGCCAGATAAACACAGACTCAGCTGCAAAAACCTGATGACACAGGAGCTGCTCTCCATGAATTTTCTTTGAGCAATGAAGATAAATGACAAAGGGCAATGGGGACCAGTTTGTTTCACTGTGTTTGCTGCTCGGCGGATGGGTTGTCGTAATCAGTGGAGCAGACCTCAGTTCCGGTCTTTCTCTGAAATCCATGACCCAGTACCGACAGGGAGCTGGATCATAAAGCACGCTATGCTTGGAGGGGAAAGAAGCTAGCAATTAAAAGCAAGGCCATCCAAGGCACTGTAATAAGTTATCCATCTGGAGGGAATTGGGAGCAACTTGCTTAAAGGAGAAAAGCAGACCGCTGGAGATTGGATTCAGTTCAAAGCCAGCTGACATCCGTTTGTCAGAAAAGGAGAGAACTACTCAAAACAGGGGAAAATGTGCTTCAACCTGAAGCCTCTCCTAACCTGGGGCTAGTGGCTCACTGATGCAAGGCCTCGGGGTTGCTTGTCTTGTTGGGAAAGGTGTGCTTGGACAATCAATGACCAGAGGCAAACCAGTCACCCCACCAGCCACACCAAGGTGACCAGCAGATCATGCCAAACACCTTTCTCTACTCTTTTCCTCAGGTTACCTTGCTCAGGGCAAGTCTCAGGTGGGTTTCTGGGGGCTTCTGGGCTCCCTCCATCCTCTCCTCCACTTATCCCCTTAGCCACTTAGCCTGTTGCTGGACGCCCTCTGCCCCCTCCCTCCCTCCCAGGGCCCCAACCCCGTCCTCGAGGGCTGCAGTGGATGCCCTCAGTTCTGGCGGAGACTTTGCTCACTCTTTCCAGATTCTTCAGCATAGGGTCTCTCTATGGTGAATGAGCCTTTCTCATTCCCCACTGGGGTCTTCAGGCCCCAGGAGCATGACACTCTGTGCCGGAGAACCTAATCCACCAGACAAACACCACACGTGAAGCATCATGATTGGACTGGGTAGGATGGCAGGTTTTCGTTGTCAGGGTAGCAGGTTCACATAAAGCAGGGAAGCCCGGGAAGAGCCAGCCCTTGTGCAGAAGGGGCTGTGGGCGGGAGGGCAGCACAGGGAGCCTCTTGACTTACTGAACCCCAGAGACAGCAGGTGGCTGCAGTGGCCCCCAGAGCAGCCAGCACTGCTCTCGGTCTGCTGAGACTGCGGCAGGCTAGGCCAAGGTGCTGCGCCAAGTAGTCACAGCCTGCAGGGGACACAAGACACAGACACCCCGCCGTGTCAGAAGAGCAATCAGCAGCGCAGGGAGCGTGGATCAGCAGCTACAAAGGGTCCGTGCTCACTCAGAAGGGCTTTGTGGGGAGGGGCTCCTGCAAGGAGAGCCCCTTCAACTCACCAGGAGAGCCTGCCACATCCAGATGCCTGCACAAGGAGACCCAGAAGCCTGAAGATTTGGCTGTGGCATGCCTCCCGTCTCCAGACACTGAATTGGGGTTGTAACAGAGAGAGGGAAATCGCCTTAGTGCTCTGTAGTAGCTGGTGTTTCCAAAGCTGGAATGCTGACATCGTCAGCTACCTAGGAGCTGTGTGCTGTTTTTCGGGCCAAGGGACCTTAATTGACAAACATTAGAATTGGAATAATATGCCAGTGCTCTTGATTTGTACCTGAAAATCAGAAATTCACTTCTGGAAATCTCCTAAGTGGACGCTGTCTGTATACACTGATTTATTTCAGAAGACAGCACATCTGCATAGCACCGTCTCAGTGCATGATGGGGGGCGGCGCTGTGTCTCCTGGGGCATAGTCGCTACTAGGTCAGGGGGATGCACTTTGAGGAAACCCAGGGCTGGGGCGTGGGGGGTTTTTAGAACCTGCAGCTTCAACTGAAGAACACTGGGGCCTCCTCCCACGCCCCTCCCAGACCAGACCCTTCTCAACACTCCTGCCCCACCCCCGCCCTCTTTTACAGTTTTTCTCCAGCAAACTATTTCCAATTTTAAGTTTGTTTCCTCAGCAAGTCCTGATGGATGTTATCTATTATTACCCTTAAACAAGAACAAGCTGCACTCTCCAGGGTTGGCAGCTCAAAGGAATTTTTTAGAAAGAAAACCAAAAAGGAGAAAGAAATGCTCCTCTCATGTTTCTGAAAGAGTCATTCTTTCCCAGGAACCGGGAAGGACTCCGCCCTCCTCTATGCAGCTGGACGCGGCTTTGTTATTAGGTGAGTGGCAGCCCATCAGTGCCTGCTGCTCCAGCCATAGCCTGGTCGCTTGGCAATTACCTGATGAGTTGTTATTTCTGGGACACAAGCCAACTGTGTCCCTGTAGGAGAATCTGGACCCAGGAAAAGCAGCAACAAAAAAGTAAACAATGTTAGATGGACGAGGATGGCATGCTGGAGGAAGTTTCCCCATCAGTAAGAATTTACTAAGCATTTAGGACAGGGAGAAAGCTCCCTACGTGTCCAGATGAAAATACCACTCTCTCCTTAAAAAAAAAGACACCATAGTTTCAGGGGCAAATTCTGGATGTTTTACAGAATGTGCTCCATGAAGCACTAGCCTTATGAAGAGCTCAACAACAACAACAAAAAAAACACCTTTCTGTGTTCAATTAAATTAGGCAAACATTGAATACTTGACACCTACTCTGGGACACTCATGGTCCACTCTAACCTCTGAGTTATCTAGAAGTGTCTTGTTTAATGTCTAGATATTAAGAGTTTCCCTACATGTCACATTGTGACTGACTTCCAATTGAATCCTGTTGTGCTCGGCAATTCCCCTTTGTGTGATTTCAGGTTTCTTTTATATCTGTTGGAATTTGTGTTATGGTGAATATACTATGTGTATTTGAAAAGAATGTTTATCCTACAGTCGTCTTAGGATGCGTACTGAAAATGTTAATGAGGTCAAGGTGACGAGTAGCATTTAGGTATTCTATGTCATTACGGATTTTTGGGGGTCCAGTTCTGTCAATTGCTTAGATCATTTTAGAATGGTTTCTCTCTCTGTCTAATTTTGTCCATTTTGCTTCATGTATCTTGAGTCTCTGTTCTTAGTTGCCTCTCCAGGGCAACTCTTAAATTGTTCTGTCTTCCTGATGAAATTTCCATTTTATCCTTATGGCATGCCCATATTTATCTCTGGTAATACTCTTTGGTTTGAAGTCTATTTTACATGATATTAAAATAGCCATTCTTGTAGCTTTTATTTTCAACCTTTTTGGGCCTTTATATTTAAAGTGTGTGTCTTGTAGGCAGAATATAGTAGAGTTTGCTTTTTTCAGTTTTTTTTTGTTTGCTCTTTAGTGGTTGCTCTAGGTATTAAAAATATATATATATATATCTACCTTTCAAAGTCTACTTAGAGTTAATATTGAAACAAATTAGAAACCTTGCAAGCTTTAATCTTCCTACACTGATCTTTATATTGTGTTGTCATATGTATTACTTCTGTACACGTTGTAAACTACAAAGATATTTTTATAATTTTTGCTTTCAACCGCACACATCTATTACAGAATGCAAGAGAGGGAAATGTGTATTATCTTGGGTCTTTTATCTTGGCCATTTTTGTTGCTCTTCCTTCATTCCAAGACCCAACTTTCTCTTTGTTATCATTTCTGGAACAGCCAGAGAACCTCCTTCAACATTTCTTTTAGAGCATGTCTTCTGCTGGTGAATTTTTCTTAGCTTTTCTTCATCTGAGAATCTTTTTTTTTGCCTTGATTCTTGATGGATATTTTTGCTGGACTCAGAATGCTGAGTTGACAGTTCTTTTCTTTCATGTATCTTGAAGGTGTTATTCCATTAGTTTCCATGGTTTTTGAAGAGAGATCTATGATTATTTGAATTATTGTTCTCTATGCATAATGTATCATTTTTCTCTAGCTGCCTTCAAAATCTTTTCTTTATCTTTGGTTTTTAGCAGTTTGATTATGATGTGTCTAGGCATTTTAAGATAATTTATCTTGTTTAGGGTTCCATGAACTTCTTAAATCTGTAAATTTATGTCTTTGTGACCAAATTTGGGAAATTTATGGCCATAATTTTTTCAAATTTTTTTTGTTTCAATCATTCTTTCCCCTCTTTCTTGGACTTCAATGAAATGTATGTGAGCACTTTTGATATCATCCTACAGAACCCTGAGTGTTCATTTATTTTCAGTTTTGTCTGTCTTCTTATTAGATAAGATTTCATTGACTCTTCCATCGAACCCCCAAGTGAATTTTTCTATTTCACATATTAAATATTTCAATTTTCCACTTGATTTATTTGTATAGTTTCTATTTTCCTGATGAGAACTCCTATATTTTTATTTATTTCAAATCTGTATGTGTATATATATATATATATATATATATATATTCACCTCATGGAGCATAGTTTTAATGCTGCTTGAAGTCTTTGTCTGATAATCCCAACGTCTGGGTCATCCTGGCTTTGGTATCTGTTGGTTGTCTTTTCCCTTGAGAATTCATCACATTTTCCTGGTTCTTTGTATATCAAGAAATTTTGGATTGTGTCCTGAACATGGTGAATGTTATGTCATACACACTCTGAGTCCTATTGTAATACTGCAGAGGATGGCAGTGGTTTCTTTTTAGTTCTGTCTCACCTTCTGTCTGTCTTGTGCGTGTGTACTCAGGGGTAATGCTGAGAGTTGGGAAGGTTTGTATACAGAATTGGGAGACCCCCTCTTTCTGGACATCTCCATTCTGGGTGTCCCCCTCACTCTCCAGTCCTCAGGAGATATCTATTCTTAGTTTTCTGACCAGAAAGATGTGATTTCTTTTGCAGTTTCAGCTACCTATGCGACCACCCTGCCACGTTCCTCAGCGACTAGAGGCCACTCTCAGAGCAAAGGCATGAGAGGGAGGGAGAGATGGAAGCTCACCTTGTGTGGTCCCTTCTCAAAGTTTTGAGTCTCCTCAACAATCCACCTGCTTTTATATACTTTCTGAAGTCAGATTTCTCAGGTATCATTATTATTATTTTGCATGCTTTCCATTCAGAATTTTGAGTTGTAATCTGTTGGGAGAGGCAGTTGTGTGCAGTCTGTGGACTCCCGCTCGGCTCTATAAGAATGGGCCTTGGGCCGGGAACATTGCCTTACTGAGAGATAAAGAGCCCTCACAGCCTAGGCTGGGCTCGTCTCCTTGTGAGGGGATACCGTTCCCGGTTTCAGACTCTATGTATGCTCCTCTGGTCTGCTTAAGTGCATGTGTCAATGGCTCTCAGGTACACCCTGGATTTCTGTATTTCAGAACCCAGAGGAGAGATGACATCCTTTCATTGCAGCACAAAGTGGGCTTCAGGAAATCACACTGCCCACAGCAGCTGTGGAATGGGTCCATTGGCCACGGGGGACCAATGCATTACAAGGGGCTGGATCTCGTGCACTCTCTCTCCTCTTGGTGTTACGTAACACTGCACCATTGAGCCTGAGGTACACGTCCTCTATTTTCAGTCATCTCAAATTGTGCACTCATTTCTTCCGTGAGAGGCACTTATGTGCCTTTTAACCCCTGCCATGTTATATTCTATCCGCAGCACAGCCTGGCCACCCAGTGAATGGTTAAACACAATCAGGTGACAGAGTGGGCTCCAGTGGGTATACGTTGCTTTTGTGAAACTGAAACCTCACAGAGCACTTTAGAATATGAAAGGCTCTGAAAAGTCGTGACCGTTATCTTGGCAGAATCCCACCTTTTCCAAGTTTAAATATGTGAGTTTAAAACTTTCCCACATGTTTATTTACAGTAAATATTCAATACAACAAGCTCTGTCTTCCACATAGTAAATATTCAATACAGATGTCCTTCACTAACGATGGGCTTACATACTGATAAACCCATCCTAAGTTGAAAATATCATTTAAGTTGAAAATGCATTTACTAGACCTAACCTACTGAACATCATAGCCTCACCTACCTTAACCGTGCTCAGGACACTTACATTAGCTGGCAGTTGGGCCATTATCTTGAGTTTCATCTGAAGATCATGCCTTCTTGTTCTTCTCAACCAGAAGCAGGAGACATGGATGGATGTCTTGTAGACATGCTGGGATGGAAAAACAAAAAACACAATATCCAAAACTCCCTGGCAACACAGGACTCTAGGGTATTGGTTGTTGACCCTGGTGAGCGTGCGGCTGACTGGGAGCTGAGGCTCGATGTCACTGCCCAGCGTCACCGGAGAGTATGGTACCAAACATGGTGGGTCCAGGAAATGACTGAAATTCAAAAATCAAAGTACAAAAGTTTCTGCTGAATGCGTATTGCTTTTGTATCATCATAAAGTCAAAAAATCATAAGTCGAACCATTCTAAGTGAAGTACCATGTGTACAGATGTGTTGAATTGAATTTTTTTAATTAAAGTGTATTGGGCTGACAATTGTTAGCAAAGTTATGTAGGTTTCAGGTGTACAATTCTGTAATACATCATCTATATATATCATGTTGTGTGTTCACCACCCAGAGTCAGTTCTCTTTCTATCACCATGTATTTGATCCCCTTTACCCTCATCTACCACCCTTCTCCCCTTGAATGGAATTTTACAAATTCATTGCTTTTAGGACCTTATCTTAAAATAAATAGAGAAGGATATCTTAAACCAATAGCCAACGAAGAGAGAAGCATTCTCTTTTCCCTTCATATTCCTGCCCTGGCTCATAACATGGGAATGTCCCCAACACTTCTTGGCTCCATGGGGAAGAATTAGGGCCTAAGTTTTTGTTTGTTTGTTTCCTTCTCACTCCCCATGCTCTCTTCCCCATGAGCGAATGGTGAACATCTGTCATTTTTTGGTCTCTGTTTTCCAAATGATGGTTTATAACAATCATTTGGTGAATATAATTGCTTATTCTTGGTCCCATGAGTTGGCTCTCTGAGTCTTATTTATCCGGCTCCATGGGATGGGAGGCAGGCTGCAGTTGTCCATGGCGGGCTGAGTGTAGGCCGACCCCACCCCCTCAGCATGCACGTCTCAGGCCTAAAACTGCAAGGGAGAGGGAAGATAGAAAGAGAATCCATTCCAGTGGCAGGGTGCGAACTGCATTATCCAATATATCCCAATTCAACAGCAGTTAAATGAATATTGTATGTTAATTTCATCTGGGATCTCTGTCTAGCTCTCCATTGGCTTGAACTCTGGGGGTAGGGTTAGGCTCACACAAAACCCCCAACAGCCAAAATCATTTCTTTGTGTGAAATCTTGGAGGTTGTGGAAAAGGCAATGAAACAGAGAAGTGTACTACAATGTCGCATCCCGCGCGATGAGAGTTGTGAGGAGTGAGGAGGGCAGTGCAGGGTTAAGAAAAGACAGTGGTCATGAATAGAGTTTAAGCAGGGATCCCCAATCTCAAGGACTGGAAGCCCCGAATTGGGCCTCGCATCAGCTTTTATTAGTTAGGTGGGGAAGTAAAGGACATAAATCTTGTCAATCTCAAGATCTGTGAATTCCATACATCATAATAGGAAATTGATTTAAGTCAATCACCCTTGCCTGGGGACAAAACCTATATGCATATGAATAGATGGAGAACACCTCATTGAATCACTTCCCTTGCAAGTTTTGGGAAGGAATGCAGCCACAGAGGCTGAGGCTTTCCTTAGCCTGAGGAAGGTGGGGGGCTGTGCTCACCTCTGTGAACCCCTTGGATTCTCCGGTTGGTCCCCACGTGACTGCGCCTGGCTTGAGTTGTTCCTTCCTTGAGGAATCTTACTCATCATTGACTGACCAGCCATCTTTCTGGGACCAAATAGAGAGGCATAAAGTGCAAACACAAAGGTTTAGCAAAGTCCCTGAAAGGATCGTCTTACAGACTCTCCTTTCTTTGGGGGCAGGTAGAAGGAAACAGACGGTTAAGCTGCTGTGTGGCAACACTACAATCATCATAAAAATGACAGTTATTGCTGGTGTTAATGTCTCCCTCACTTCCCACCAGATACTGTTGCTGTGCCCCGGGACACTCCAGTAAGGAAACAACCTCACCCCCACTCTGCTCGGAGGAAATGGGCCCTGAGTGGTCACGTGACTGGGGAGGCTCAGAGCTGGGTCTTGAACTCAAGACTCAGGACTCAAAATCTTAGGCTCTGTCCACTGAGGTCCCCTCCTGGCACCTCTATTATTTCACTTCAGTTCCTCAAAGCTGCATATTATTAAACAAAATAATAGGTATATATATTAAAAAAGCAGAGGAAAAATATTTGTGGACAATTTAGTTACATGATAGAAAATTCAAGACAATCAGGTGAAAAATGTCACGTGAGAATTGTTTTTTAAACCTTTTTTTCCTTTCATCACGAGGGACAAAATGACAAGAAGTAATGGGTGTTACAAGGTTTTTCTGAATTTGCCCAGGTACTCTCAGGAATAAAAACATGTTCATCATAAGCCTAACGAGTTTAACTCATCTCCTCAGAGAATCATTCAACTTCCATCTCTTTAGGGAAGCATGCAGTCTTATAGAGATAAAAGATGCCAATTTACTCTTTTTTTTTTTTTAACTAAGAAGGAAGAACATCCACATTTCATCTCAGATATCTACATTCATGGTCTGGGTTTGTTGTATCACGTGTAATGTTCAGGAGATAATAAGAGGTGAGAGTGAATTATATTGCTGGAATCATATTTAACTGAACAAATCTCAGTCAGGGAAGAAAAGGATCATTTCTAGGACCCTTTGGTTCACATTCTGGAGATTGGCAGCCTGTACGTAAGTTATGATTCCAGCAGAATAAAGGGGAGATGCTGCTATTTATTAGTAAAAGCTGGGTTTTCATTTCAGTTGATATTACCTCGTTATGTTTGTGGCTCCACAAAGCAAGCCCAGGACATCTGGGTCAGAAAAAATCTGACCACAGGAAAGAATGGGAAGAGAATGGTGGTGGGAGGTGACTCTTTAACTTGTTGAGCTCCCAGGGTTTTCATCATTTAGTCTTATTAGGACTAGTTTTCCATAGCGAGTCATCTGTACGGGTTTTTATTCCCATAAAAGTTGGAAATTGAGGTCAGACTCTGAGTTCATGAAAGTTCATGGACATCACCTTGATATAGTCACCACTTTTCCAGTGAAACTGGAAAAACAAAATCAAGCTGCACCAAAGCTTGTGGGAAGCTCAGGAATGGATGCTGTGTACTCTGGATTGAAGTCTGTCTTGAAGTGAGATTTTGGGAGCTCTCTGCTGACTGTTTTCTATGTGGAATGAGACCAGTAAGCTTTTCTGACCCATGGATTTTCCATTTTAGAAGAGGGCTGTAACCATCATCTTAACAAATCATTTAACCCCAGGTGCTCCTCATTTTGCCTCTGAAAGCATAAAGTGCTCACATGACACTAGGTCTGAAACCCAGAAGAGCAGCGATCTGAGTATTTGCTCTGTTCTGTCCCAAAGAACTCAAGGTTCCTTAGTAAACTGAGCTTAAAAGCAGCTCAGTCTTCTCTAATGCTTTTCATTTAGTCATGCCTTCATTTATTCCAGAAACATATACAGAGTGACAGGCACTCTCCTCAACCCTCGGGACACAGAGGTGACAAGCAGACTGTTTGGGGTCCATGGTCTAGTGGGAGAGAGGGTCGAGCCAAGAGGTAAGGAGCCGGCAACATGCCAAGTGCTGCAACAGCAAGGAGCAGAAAATTCTGAGCACACGGCAGATGGCCCCTCATCTCCTGGGAGAATCAGCTGGGCCTTCCAGTGAGGCCTTCAGCGGAGTGTTCCAGACAAAGAACAAAACCTCAGCAGGGCGGATGTCTCAGAGGCCTCTCCATGTGCTTGCCTTTCAGAAGCCTGGGACCTGCAACAAGCACTGGCACAAGAGACTCCTCCATGAATTCCACCCCTTGCCCCCACCCTGCCTGGGCCACATGCCCCCCCCAGTCCTACTCTCTTCTGTGGCTCCCTGACACTTGACTGTTATTCTCTGTTTATGCTTCTCCCTCTCCCCCTAAACTGTAAGCCCCTGAGAGTTTTGGACCCCAACTTGGCACAGTGTTGACATACAGAAGGCATCTAAGACATTTTTGCAGAACTACTCATTGAAGTGATAATAATATGTTAATAGTAGTATAAAATATTATATTAACATATCATTATTTCATTTTATATACCAGGGGAGCCAAAAAATGTATCTAACTGGACACTTTGGTTAATGTTGCTCAAGCAGTAGTTCGCTGTAATCAGAAGTCTCTGCACACTGATGGTAACCATTTTGAGCACCTCTTGTAATTGCAAAAGTCAAACGTGACTTGTATTCATCTTTTGTTATTGGTATATATTGAGTATTACAATTTCAATAGTTTTTTTCCTTTCTTAAAATTTGTACACGTGTTTTTGGCACCCTGTGTATTATAATCCATATGTTATTTAATTAACGTATTAATAATCTGTTAGTACACTGCATTGTTATGATTATTATTCAGAGATCAGAGTCCTGAGAACTCTTACAAACCTTCAGGCATCCATCACATTCCTTGGCTTTGTAAGTAGAAGTTAACTCCTTTTCATCTCTTTTCTCTTTTGTTGGAAAGTGTATTCACTTCCATCAGGAGAGGATGAGAAATACCACCCGCTTGGCTTTCTCGGACAACTACCAGCTAAAGGGGGAGAGTGGATGGTGCCATCCCCCCAGAAAACCCACCCCTTTGCCTGGAAGGGCCTGGGCTGACTCTCATCTTCGGGGATCTCCTGGTCGCCTCAGGGTCCCTAGGTCCAAGGAGGAGCACGTTCATGAGAATGGTCGTTCTTAAGATGGGCTGACAGCTGTTTGCTTTCACCCCAAGGGTGTGTCACAGCTTGTCCCCTGTTTTGCTTCGTCAATATGGGAGACATCCAACATCTGCCATTTGCATAACGTGGGTGCTTTTGCAGCTTAGCGTTCTCTATTTCTACAAATGAATGCTTTTATGAGAAAACTGAAATGTCAGAAAAACAGAGACAACCTACTTTAAGGTTGCTGCTGCCTCCCAGCAAGGGTGTTTAAAAATAATTCCCAATCTGCCGTGTGCTCACAACTCTCATTGCGTCAGCTCCATGGCAGGCCTAGTGCCAGCCGGGAAGGCAGCGTGGAAGGTTCCAGGCTGTGTGTGTATGACTGAGAAGGTGAGGGATGCTATTCTCAGCAGCAGTGCTGACATCTGGTTGTGCACCACCCTGTCCATCTCTGCCTAAACACAAAGGGGCAGCCCTCTGATCGACGGTTCTAGTGTCTGTTTGCAGCTATGGTGGAATGGCTGTAGACCCACCTTGGAAATGCTCTGTAGGAAAGAAAACTGCGGGGCTGAGGTCACAGGGCCAGGATGGGTGTGACTGGCAGACATCGGTGGATCCCTCAGTGAGTACTGGGGCCATTACCTCCACAATCTGCGCCAGCAGCGCTGACAGGAGCTTAGGTTTTGGCGGCGAATCTTAGAGATGGACTTTTCCAGTAATTTCCAAGCCGGGCTCCACAAATCCCTAGCAGTGCTGGGCAGAGCTTCAGGCCTTCATTGATGCTGGTGGCTTGTGTCTGTTACTCCAAGTATAGACTTCCCCAAGGATTGCTTCATTTCATGCGAGAGCACATTCGTAAACAGAGGAAGGAACTTCTGCTGTGGGCTCCGCACAAGCCAACAGGCAGGGGCGGATCTGAGGGCCCCAGGGTTCGGCACCCGTGGAGCCTGCTCTTGGACAGGGGGCCGCATGCATGTGGCCAGAGCCCTGGGCAGCACTGTCTGTGCTACTCGTCTCGGTAGAGCTGGTGGACAACAGTAGTGGTAAGTCAGATCTCTGTTTCCTGAGAGTTCCCTGAAAGACACCAGGGATGAGGGCTGGAGTGTCACCAAGCAGGGACAGCCAGTGCCTCATTTACATCTCTTTCTGAGGGGCCAGTCTGAGGACTAATGATGCGACCAGTGTCTCTCCAACCAGGCCCTGTAACCAGGAGCTCTTCCTCCTGCTAATGGTCACATACACAGAATGTGGGTCTCATTGCCACCAGGACCGTACCAAGGTACCCATATCTACATGCAAAAGAGGAGGAAGAACCTGCGGAGGTTGAGTCATAGGAGCAATTAAATCCTTAAAAGGTTAAGAATCTAATGTTTTCTTCCACTTACTATGTATCTACTACGTGCCAGGGATCATGCTAAGTGGCTTAAGTACATATCTCACTTAATCTTGCCCTCGAGAGGTAGGTATCCCTACCCCCATTTTAGAGATGAGAAAACTAAGGCTCGGAAAGTTTAGGATCTTGCCCCAATCTAGGTTTTAATCTAGACCTTCCTGACTTCAAAGTCTGTCCTCTTAATCTTGGAGGTTCCAGGGCAATGGACAAAATACAAAGCAGGTCACATGTGCTCTTAGCGGCCTCCCCACAGGCCTGTTACGTGTGACATCCTCTTTCCCCTGGTGGTGATCACTGTTCTTCACACCCCTCCAATGCACACGTGTGTACATGCACACACCCTCCATTATCTCAATGCCAAGGTCAACAGCCAGCCGACCACCAGTCATGTGAATGAAGTCATCCTGGACCAACCCCCTGGCCATCTGACCTCCAGTTAACCAGAGGCATGAAAGAGCCCAGCCAAGTTCGTCAAAGGTTGGCCCAGATTGGCAGAACCGCCCGGCTGACGCGCAAACTCAGGGACAATAATAAATGTTTCTATGATTTAAGCCACTGAGTTTTGGGGAGGTTTGTTTTGCAGCAATAGCTAACTGGTACAGCTATGTACACAGCAAGTGTACCCTATTCCACAGACATTGTACAAAGCTTATTTCCTCAAATATTGGAAACAATATTCTATTGGATATTGGGGAAAAAAGTACCAAAAGCTGTACCAAAACCAGGCATAAATTGGATTTGTAAGTGATCTTTTCACTGCCTAGTAAAACATAACTTGGATTTTGTGACAGCCAGAGTCATATTTTATATAATTTAGATCTTTTTAACTTGCATTTTACTTTTTAAAGAGAAAAAGAAACTGAAATCAAGCGTCAATCTGATGTGGCTGGCAAGATAGACGCTCACTAAAAATTGATTTTACTTTCCAAGTGGTTGTTTTAAAATGTCAGGGTCAACTTCTAAAAAGGGGTTTCTTGAAAGTCAAGGTTACATTCTAGGAAAGTGTTTGCCCCCAGTTATGTGTAGAAAGCAACGTTTTGCGTTTTAATGAGCTTCAGCAAGTCAGGGCTCAGCTCTCCTGAATGAGTCTTGAAAAGGTCATTTCCTATGAGGAACCATGCAGGATGAAATGCAACCACGCTGTCACATGTAATGTTTCGTTCCTGATTTCAGCAACCAATCCCAGGTCCACTGCTGGCTCTGAGGATGGTACCTGTGGCATCACTTCCATTTTCAACTTACAAACGTTGTTCAAAATGTAATGATTGGTCACAAAAAACCAGGGGTTGTCCAGGGAGCAGTTTCAACCAAAACCAGGATTATGCTATGGTCTGAATGTTTGTGTCTCCACCCACCCCTGTGCCCCAAATATATGCTGAAATCCTGATGCCCAGTGTGGTGGTGTGGGGGCCTTTGGGAGGAGATGAGGTCACGATGGTGGAGCCCTCATGAGTGGGATTCGTGCCCTAATAAAAGAGGTTCCAGAGACATTCCCGGCCTCTTCTACCATAGGAGGACACAGCGAGAGGCGTTGGCTAATGAACCAGAAAGAGGGTCCTCACCAGAATACAACCATGCTGGCAACTTGATCTGGGACTTCCAGCCTCCAGCACTGTGAGAAATAAATTTCTGTTGCTCATAAGCCCATCTGTGGTATTCCGTTAGCGCAGCCTGACAGACGGAGACAGCTGGTTTAGTCAGGTTGCAGGCTGTTAAAGAGTTTCTGAGGGGAAAGTCACTGTGGAAAGAAAAACAAGCTGTTGGTCAGAAGTGAACACTCTCTACCCAGACATTTTGTCATGTTTCCTTAGAATGAGTTCATTAATAAACTAGTACAGACATAGACAAAGTCTCCTGTGTATTTGTCCCTGATCTGGTCCACTCCCCTGAGGTGATCACTAGCCATCAAAGCATAAAGATGTTACTAGAGATTTTGGTTGACATCTCTGCTAAAATCCTGACATCTATGGCACTAGCTATAATAACAGCAGAATAAAAATTAATTTGGATAACATTCGAAGTGAACCCAAATTCATTCTTAATTATTCACCATACTGTATCATAAATTGTATATACTGTATATAATATGTACTGTATTATAAATTATAGCATATCTTGTTACATATTTATTCTGTGCTGGCCACTGTGCAAAATACTTTTCACATTTGCACTCAATTCTCACAATGACTCTTTGAGATACATGTTTTTTTCATTTCTACAGACAATGAAACCTAGCTTCAAAAGTTATTCATGGAAATAGAACCAAAAAGATTCACGTGTACCCTGCGCCATCTGACTTTAAAGCCTGTGCATTCGATGTCACTTAGCTCTTCCCCCTTGTCTAGATTTTTAAATAAAGCTCAGTGTTAGACTAACTGGCATATAGTTTTAAAACATGTTCTTTTAAAACTTGGAACAAGAATCTTTGATATTTTAAATTCCTAATGTGTAGCATTCCTCCCCTTCGTCATGATTTCAGAGAGAGTGGCTCTTTGATCCAATCTAGGAGCTTTAACCAAAACAAACGGAAAACTTGCTCGTGCTGAAATGTCACCTGGTCTCCACGTAGCTCTGGGCCCCTCGTCCCTGCCTGTCTCCTGCACCCCCAGAGCAGTCCCACCCGTCTCTCACAGAGCCTCTCTCTGCTTCTGCCCATCTTCTTGTTTCCATACGTATGTCTCCTGGTACCCTGCACACCCCTGAGGGCAGCTATCACCTTCTCCAGGATTCGAGAAGACGCACAATCATTCATGTTTTTAAGCCTGACGAATGAGTAGACATTGGCTTACCTGAAGCAGACAGATAAGCTAAAGAAGAATCACTGAGTGTAATGGTATTCTAAAAGTAGCATTAAAAAAAAAAGCTCTGTCTTGACTTTTGGGAAACAGTGTTCTAGCCTTGACTCTGCCACTAAGCAGCTTTGGGTAAGTCCAGCCTCGGTTTCCTCATCTATAAAAGATGTGCTTAGAAAATTGTAAAGATTCCTTCTAGCTCTACTATTCTATGATTCTTAGTACTGGCACCCTATCTTGTTTTAGAGACTACTGTGGTTTGGGAACAATGCTGAGACTGTGGGGTTTCAGTTAGAATCCTGCTTGATGGAGTGAGTCAGGGAGACAGAGGGTGGAAGTGTGACATAAACATGGTGTCTGTGCTCCCCCTCCCCCCCAAGCACCAGGCCAAAACCCCATCCTATGCCTATTGTCCTGGCCAACTCTGAATAGTGTCCCATTCACTCTCAGTGTGCCCAGGCTTGGGCAATAAGCTATATGGTCGCCCCAGTCATAAAGCTATAAAGACTAGGGTGAGGGTGTGACGTCAGCCCTCTGTGCCCACTGTGTTCAGAGAGGCATAAACAACTCCAAGTCATGGGCTAGACACTGAAGCTTCTAGGACTCTTGTCAAAAGCTCTTTGGGAGAGGGAAGTTTTGTGCACATGCAAAAGTCTGAAGGGTATCTGGGGAGAAGCACATATGTAGGCCTGCAAGGGATGCTGGGATGAACCGCAAGTCCTCATGCTTGAGGAGCTCAAGCCAAACACAGGGTAATAATAAAAATGTCAGAAGCGTGAAAATAACCAGAGAAAACTTAAAAGTGCCACACAGGAGGTGCAGCAGACAAACAAGGGCTCCTCATGAAGAAGTGATGAGGTCAGAGTGTAGATACAGGTGCCTGAGAGCTTCGGGCAGACTGCCTGGAGGCGGCAGCATCATGCAAGCAGCCCAGCCTAGTTTGGTGCTGGCTTGCACTGCTTGCAGTTGGCAGCAGGTCCCTTGCAGGAGCCTAGACCAGGGACCCTGCTTAACATTGCAGCCCCTCCCTGCAGCAGAATTCGGGAACCTCAGGCCCTTGGTGCAGAGCTCAGGGGACATAGGGCAGGAGGGTGGGACATCCGGCCAGCTGGGAGTGGAGACTCAGAGAGGGTGGGGAAACAGGTCGGAGAGACTCATTTTCCTTATGGTGAAAGTGCTCCCAGACACTGTGTGTGGAGCACTCACTCTGCACCAGGTGTTAGCATGTAACTTGCTCTTAGCTGCAGTCACGTGCACAAATTTCATTTTTTCTCCATTTAACTTGAGCACAGACCTCACCATCTCTTGGAGTCCCCTGCCCACATTCAATCCACCTATAACAGAGTAGTAGGAAAAGTTGGCTAAAGATTTCTTAGGGCAGGCAGAGGAGGGAATTACCTCAAATGTCCTAAAACAAGCCACATAAAAATGCCCCCAAAGGCGTGCCCATCCCTCGGAGAACCTTCTGGGCTGCACCCGACCAGGCAAGCAGCGGGTGGGGGGAGTGAAGGGAGGTCTTGGGCTGTCTTCCAGCTAGTCGCCCTATCTCCCCCGCCCAAAAATATGTCTTGAGTATTGATGTGACAAGACACTCCACGGAATAGCCCAGCTTCCAGTTAGCAAGACTTCAGAAGGCAATTTCCTTGGCTGGTTTTTTGAGGTTTCACACCTGACCACACTGTGTTTCTTCTGCACAAATTCAGTGCGTTCTTTCCAAAAAGAATTTTGGTGAATGTGATTTTCTCCATCTTGTCACGTGGGTCACCTGAGGCTCAGGGAGATTAGATACTTTCCCCAAGGGTTTACCAATCCAAATCGAAATTGGATTTGAGCCGAGGCCTGGTGTACACACACTGGGTCTTAGCATTCTACTTCCTGCTCACATCCTAAGGAAATGCAGGTCCCGCGCTGACCCTGGGGCCACTGGTCTCTGCAGTCACCCACTGCAATGGCAGATTTATTCCATTTCCTGTGACAAGGGTCCAGAGGAGATGTGCCAAATCCACATCAGCAAAGCATTTGTTGATCTCCGTTGAGCTCACAAGACCCTCCAAAGTGCCCCAGGGTCCCCGGCCTCACCGACTGATGGAGTCAGCTGGTACAGTACAGGCTGTGACTGGTCAGTCTTCCTGTGTCCACATCCTCCAGTGCTGCTGTCGGGCGTTGAAAGCACATTCTAGCATTAAAGAGATTCAGGTGCAAAGTGAGGACGTGGAAAGGCTTCTGCCGTCCAACGCAAGCTTTGACTCAGCGTTGGAAAAGCAAAGCCCAGGTCAGACACTGCCATGAGAGGAGCAGCGCTGGCTACATGCTTCCTGTGTTCTGTGTCACTTCCTCCAGGGCCTGATGTCCAGATTTCAGGGCTCTGTGCTGATCATGTACCCAGGAGGCAATCCCAGACCCGCCACCTGCACTTAGTAGGATCTTCTATCAGTGGTAATAACATTATTATTGGCTTGACCACAAGACTTATGTTAATGAGAGCCAGTTCATTTTCCAGACTAGAGCCCGGACCCAAAGGTCCTGGTCCTGTGTCTGGCCTTTTATCTGTGCCTCCCTGTTTTCTGGTCTGCAAAGGCTTGACTTTAAAACTGTGACTGTATTGTAGTTTCTTCAGGACTAGTTGCAATAACTCCATCACCACAATAAACATAGGAGGAAATAATACATGAGAGGTGAAAGACAAGACTCACCTTCCTCTGGGGTCGTTTGTGGGTCTGAGCAAGCCCTCCTTTCTGGCACAAAGGTTACGCCGACCCTGCCTTCCAAACTACCCAAAGCCACGGACAAGAGGCAAAGGGCGGGGACGTCTCCCAAGGACAGCAGGGGCCCCAGAGCCTGTTTCCCGAGTGCTGGGTCACCCTCAAAGTGGCAGAGGTTTGCTTTGCCACCACCCCAGGGGGGAGAAAGGGGCGGGGGGAGGCCTGAGAATAACGAAGGAATGTACTTCGTGTATCTCACGTCTCGGAACACATTTATACCTATGATATTACTTCATGAGTCCCCGAAGGCCAGTGGCCTTGATTGAGACCCTATATGTGAAACTGTATGAAAATACTTACTTGCTTATTTCTTTACTATTCAAGATCTGAGCCTGAGCTCCCTTGTGTGGTGGAGGAGTTAGTCTCAGGGGAAAAAGATAAAAATAAATAAATTAATTAAATTAAAAGGCTCAAGGGTTTCTGGACTTTTACAGGCATACAACAAGGAATATCACGAAGGAGGAAACTGAGAAGTTTGCCCCAGTGGACAACAGGCAGACTCAGAGGTCAGAAGCACAAGTGTGAGGTCAGGTCCCCCACCTGCAGACTCCCTAGAAGCAGCCACAGCCATAATTCCTGAGGCTGGAAGCTGGGATGGAGCCTTTAAAGGAGCCTGGATAAATGATGGATCTCTCAGAAGAGAAATTGAATTAGGCAGTGGGGAATATAGTTAGTAAATCAACCCTGCAGCTCTGATTATTTTTATACCAAGCTAATTTAAAATGCTCTATTTCTATAGGAATCAGTGAGATTTCCACCCATCTGCGGCACCAGCTTCTTATTTTTTTTCTCTCAGCCTTTTTTAAATTTTTTATTTTTTTTATAGTACCAACTAAAATCTCGGGAGCCACATGTACACCCCAGCTGCCTCCGGCAGCCATTTCTCATACACTGCAGCACAAGCTTATTTCTCTGAGGACATTCGTCACGATTATTATTTTTAAACATAAGCTTCAATGATGCTGTCGCCCTTCTCTGAATTTCCATTCATTTGCATACTGCCTCTTCCTAATAAAAATTGCACGTTTCATCTCACATAAAACCACAGGGGTTACTTGCAGAAGGGAGGCAGAGACGGGGAAGGCCCCTGGAGGGTGGAGGGAGAAGATGGAGGTTGGGTTACCAGGGGCAGGATGCCGGCCCACCCAGTCCTTCCTCCAGGCAGCTTTCATTGTGGACGCATTTCTCTTTGATGAGAATAATATTTCCTGGTACGTCGCCTACGCTGATGCTTTGTATCACCTCTGCCTTCTCCACGAGACTAAAAGCCCCAGGAAGCCGGGTTGTCTATCCGTCTTCACCGCCAGTCCTTTTCAGTGTCTGCCGCTTCGCTGGCTGGCGCTCAGTATATATTCACTTCAGGAGCTGGGGACTCCTCCTGGGGCCCAGGGGACTGCAAGCTTGTTGACGATTTTCAAGCAAATTTAAAAAGCATTATTAAAGTCTCTTTTGTGCAAGCCACTGTGCTGCGAACTTTGAGATTACATATCATTTCTTGTTCTCACCCGATTGTGCTATTGGCTAAGTGACTCTGTAAATCTTGAATGGAAACTTGCCAAGAGAGAGGACCTGATGTGATGAGCTTGGCCTGGTGGCAAGTCCTGGGTTCACAGCATGGAAAGCTATGCCCACGGACACCCCTTGCCCAGGCGGGTTTGCTGACAAGAATCCAGACGGCCCAGGACTGTCTCTTACATTTCTGGGGCCCTAATAGGAGTTGAAACGAAGGCCCACTTACATTTTTATTGTTTTGATTAGTAATTAATTCTTCATATAGTAGGAATAGGAAGCTTCAGAGATCTTATTTGACCTGTTCAGATTATTGACTTCATTAGAATAGTTTTCCTCCTTATTTCTATTGTTTTGATCAGCCATTGAATCTTCATTAAATAAAGAATTGGTTACATCCTGTTTGTATATTTTATGTGGGCCACGCTCATTAGAGGTCTGCTAAATTTCATTGTTTCTAGTTTCGAAAAATTTAAGTGGACTGTCTCTTTGAAGACTTTCTATTTGTTTCATCTTTTTTTATTTTCTGAGTTCAATTTTTGTATTTCCTATACCTTTCACAATCTCAACTACACTCATGCTCAATGGCTCAAAGGATTGAATATATAAATACATACACATAAAATTGCATTTAAAGTGTATAATTTTTGAATATATTTCCATCACAAACATAAATTAAAATTCATTTGTGTTTTCAAAACACTTATTATCCTCCTAAAATATACAAAATAATTCATGAAATTTTAAAAGCATGTAAGCAGGTTACTATTCATGAATATCAAGTATAGGTCAAAATTATTTAAATAAAACTGCCACTTTTTATTCATATTTTTGAAAAAGTCATTAAATCATGAAATATTTTTATAAAAACAGAGCCATTTACAGTGCTAGCATTCAGCATCCTTCTTGTCAGGGTTGACGCTTAGTGTCTTTGTCTGAACCTGCTAAGTGTCCACCTACTGGTACACACACTGGGGAGCTCCACAGTGCAAAATGTCCCCCAGCCTCTACTGTGAACCCCACACCAGGTAGCGTGTGCTCCAGAGCCAGCACTGGGAACCTGAGGAGAAGCAAGAAAATGAGCAGCAGGCAAGAATCGACTGCATTTCTGCTAAGAGGAATGATTTGACAACTTAATTAAGTTGTCTTTCTCTTATCTAGAAGCTTCCAGACTCAAACCCTCCTTGTGCTCTGAAGTGTCCGTCTCTGGTGCACCATGCAGGTCCTGCAAATCTGTACAGTGTTTGAGCCACGGGGCAACAGAGTGGAGAAGTGTGTCTGCGGGGCCTGTGTGGTGTTGGAGCTGGGGAAGCGCTGGGGCCTGTGTGACAAAGGGGCTTGTGTTCTGCAAGGCATTGATTTTCTGTATGTTGGTGACATGCAGCATGGGTCTCGTGGCAGGAGCCCCCTAAAGCAGTACTGTATGTGCCTGCCCCACAGAAACATGGAGGACATGGTCCTTGCTCCCGCATGCTAGACTGAGGGAGCTTTCCGAGTCTGGGCAACCATCGTCTGCAGTACTTACTGTAAACCCGAGGCCCTTTGCACGTGTGTGGGCAGCAGGCAAGTTCTGCCATGCTACTAGAGGTCCAGGGAAGGCCTCTCAGAAACAGCAGTGCCCTGAAGTCCGAGCTGTCCCCCGACTGAGGGAAGACCAAGCAGCATCCTGAGTTGGCAATGGCAGGCCTGTGAGCCCGAGGTGTGTTTCCGAGGGATGCAGAGATTATCTATGGAACCCCAGGGCAGGTGGTGGTTAAAGGAACTTACACTTGCTCTGCTTGACTTGAGTGTTTGGTGGCCAGGCACTATAAAAATCATGTTTAATTGGGTGTGTCGTTTATCTGCTTAGCTGCTTATTACCTTCCTTGTTCCATCTCTCCAGACACCTCTCAGCCTGGGGAGAGGATGGAGCAGGGGGATATTTGTGTACCCTGGACTCTCGTCTGCCTATGGAGTTTCTCTGGGGAGACCCTGAG
Organism: Rhinolophus hipposideros; assembly: GCF_964194185.1. Taxonomy (NCBI): domain Eukaryota; kingdom Metazoa; phylum Chordata; class Mammalia; order Chiroptera; family Rhinolophidae; genus Rhinolophus; species Rhinolophus hipposideros. The sequence goes on from NC_138050.1 coordinate 7,591,213, forward strand.
CTTGGCCATGCCTGTGCCCACGGCCCCAGGCACAGCGAAGCTTAACAATAAATGTTGCCGGAACACATGACTGACAGCATGTACATCTCGCCTTTTGGGTCAACAAACACTTGCGGATTCTGGAAAATCTACCCCATCCAGTTCACTCCTCCTGCATTAATGATGGTGATTGTTTGCCATTTACAGAGAACCTATTGTGTGCCGGGCGGGGCTGGGGTTGCCCTCAGCAAAACCTCGCAAGTGAGGCACTACTATCTTCTATCTTACAGAGGAAGAAATGGAGGTCCCGGGACGATCAGGAATGGTGTCGGTTCCAGCTGCTCAGTGTAGACCCCGGAGTGGAGGCCAGACTCCATAGCTCTGAAACCGTATTGGCCTCCCTCCCCTTTCCAGTTTTGTCTTGTGCCGGTTAAATCATGTCCTGCCTTTGGGACTTCTGGCCTTCAAAGGAAGCCCCAGCCCAGTGAACACACTGCCTGCACATTCCTCTGGTCCTGGGGTACCCGCTCTGCCTACAGCACCTCTCTGGTCCTGACGTCAAACTCTCACTCAATGCTTAGCTGGGGCCCCATCCACTGGGGAGACCGAGATCTCAGCGTCCTGACTTTGTTCTGTGGCTGTGGCACGATCCCACCCCAAACTCCAATGCACATGGCCTTGGCCTGCTCTCCAGGGCTCTCCACTCCTCTTTCTGCACCAGCCACTCAAAGGGACCCTTCACTGCTGGCCCGAGACAGCGCCCAGATAAATCCCTCTTTCTTTTCCTCTCTCTCTCCCTTCCTCAGCTTTGCTCCCCAAACTTCTTAGGCAAAGTTGCTCTTCCACAAGCCACACTTTGAATGAAAAGCCAAAAAATAAACCGGAAATCCAAAATGTATATATATATTTAGACCAGTTCTCCTGGATAGTCACAGCTTCTTAGGGTCTTAGGGTAACAAACCAGAGACAAACTGTTTCACTCAAGGAATCTTGGGAAAAAAATCTTAGCATAGTGTCCACCGTATATACTTCACACCCCCACTGGTTTAGTTAGTGCAGGCTGCTATAACATGATATCACGGACTGGGTGGCTCAAACAATAATTTATTTCTCATAGTTCAGCAAGCTGGGAAGTCCAAAGACAAAGCACCTGTAGATCCAGTGTCCGGTGAGAGCCGGCTTCCTGGTTTGCAGATGGCTGCTTTCTTGCCGTGTCCTCACGTGGTAGAGAAAGAAAGCACCACTTTCCTGTCTCTTTCTAAAGGCACTAATCCCATCATGAGCCCCCCCCCCCCATGGCCTAATCACCCCCTAAAGGTCCCGCTTCCTAACACCATCACGTTGGGGTTAGGGCTTCAACATGTGAACTTGAGGGGAAGCAGACATTCAGTCCATGGCACCCACACACTGTGCATGTGTTGCCTATCTGAGTTACATCCTTGTAACCAGCCTTAAGCACAGATTTCGTGGTCTCCTAAAGCAGTGCTAAGACTGCGTTACACAAACATGTGGCCGTTCAAAGCCAGTTCCCTAAAGGAGAGGACCTTGAGCTCTCCTTGGGGGGGGGGAATGAAGGAGGTGGCACGTGCAAAAGTCTTCTGTTGTGGTTCCTCTGATTTTGTTTGAATATTAGGTTTGCTTTGGATAAAAGGAGGTCTAGGCAGCATCCAGCTCCTGCATCCTTAACTTGTTAGCACTTGGAGCTAACAAGCTAAGCACCTAAATGCAGACAGAAGCAGATGGTGTTGCAAGCACTTTGTACACACAGGGAGCCTTTGCACGCTGTCTGACTTTTGAATTATCACAGCGCACTGGGGTTCAGCAGACAGGAGACTATTTGTGGCTTTGCAAGTTAGGAAGTGTGTGTCTGTTCAAGCAGGAAGAGTCCTGACTCCATATTGGCGTCTTCCAGGCTATCTCTGGGTCCAACATCTAATTTCTAGGACCTACAGCCATACAATGGGGAAATTGTCATCCTTGGCCCTGTTGAGATGCCCCCATTCGTCCTCTGCCTCTTGCTCCAGATGCAACGCCCTTGCTCATACCTGAGCCATGTTAGTGTGCAAGCAGGGGCACACTCACCTGCACAGTGGAGGCTGACGTGTAGTCCAGTTTGCAACAAATCTCAAAGCAGATTTTTAAAACTTAAATTAAAACGCAAAAGCTAGTATTACTAAATTGCGAACAAAACACTGAGTCCAAATCAAACTGTTTTTTTAAAAAACGTCTTAATCTTTTCAATTCAATGAAAATATTTAAAAAGTTATTTCTATTTAATCTCTATTCAGTTGGCAAGTCAACATGTTTCATTCCAAGGGACAGAAGCGTTAACACCAGCAGGTGGAATCCATTACCTGTAATAGTTTAGGACTGGTTATTAGTGCAGGTTATAAGACGGGTGATTAGAACAGCTGGATATTCTGTTTCTTCCTGCTGATCACACCCTATCTGTGGGGACAGAGTCCCAGAGAGCAGTTTCCAGGCTCTCGACCTCCCGTGGAAAGGTGCTGACTCGGGTAGTAGATGGCCATCAGCTGTGACTAGGTGGCTGTCAGCTGTAATCAGTTAGCCATAGGCCACTAATATAACTACTGTGAGTAAATTAACACGCACAGATTACAGTTAGCATGGTGGGTTGCAGTTGTAACCCATGCAAGGGGTTAGTTGGTTGGCAGAGAAGCGGATGGCGGATTCAGTTAGCAAGTGAGGTTGGAGGGCAGAGAAACGGACGGCAGGCTGCAGATCGTGTGGCTCCTGCTTCCGGTGTCTCCAACCCAGCCGCCAGCGAGAATATAGTGGTGTGACTCCCCTATCTATGGCTTCGTGGGTGTTCCTTTTTGGCCTCACCATGTCCTGCGTTCTTGTGCGGGGAGCAGGAGCTGAGACCATGCATGAGTCCCTGCATGACCCTATCCTTTCTGCTGTGCTTTGAGGGCTACGACTGCATTGGCAGGGCTCCTTGTCCTCCAGTGGCCTGCTGGAGTTGGCTGATGGAGGCATGGGTGGGAGAGGGGGCCCCGACGGGCAGTGGCTTCACTCTTCTACCAAAGGCCAGTTCTCCTCCCACTATAGCGCTGAGGTTCTGTGACCTCCTCCTCTGCTTGTCCCGTCAGCCTTAGCAGGTGGTGGCTTCCTGATGTCTTAGTCCCAGGGCAGGTGTTTTGCCCTCCCTTGTTAGAATCTCTTGACCCTTTACACCTTTGTGAAAAAGCTCCTATATTTCTCTGGTTTACTGAACTATCTGTTTCCTGCTGGAACCCTGACACAGGCAGGAAAAGCCTGGTGAGAGCGTCAGGGTAAATTATTTCAACATCACCTGCCAGTAGAGCCTGTAGCTCCCCTGCTGGATAGATTTATTCATTCAGCAAACACTTACAGAGTGCCACTGTATGCCATCCACTGTGTGCAGTGACTTCAAACAACGTAGAGATTAGAGAGGACATCAGCTCAGTCTTGAGCTGGGTGCGTAGGCAAGGAGGGCTTCCTGGAAGAAGAAACATGTATAATTAAGAGACTGAGAGATGAATAAAAGACACCAGAAAAGAGGACAAGGGGTAAGAGTGTTCTAAGCATGGGGAACAGAATGTGCAAAGGCCCAGAGACCACGTGGAACTTGTAGGATGGAGGAACTGCGTTTCTTCAGCATACTTGTCAGCAAGGCAAACGGGTAGGATATGAGAGACCAGACGCAACAGGTACTGTAAACCATGGGAGAAATGTGACCTTACGCAGAAGGCAAATAGCAGTCATGGAGGGCTTTAAGGCCAGGTGGGTGAGCTTGGGTTTTTGCATCCTCACTGCTGAGGGGAGGAGCAGATGGGCAGAAGGGAGAGGAGGCCAGGAGATGAGTTAGGAGAACCTTGACAGAGCTAAGGTACTCAGGTCTCAGACAGTGGCAGTGGGGTTCATAGAAGTGTATGGATTCAAACGGTATTTGGGAAGTAGACACCTGGCCCTTCAGAGCCTCCCAGGTTTCGTGGCCTTGCTCTCACACGGGTTGGCTGGTCCCTGATCCTGAGCTGCTCACTTGACGATTCCTGGTGCCTCTGCTTCCCCGTTTCTGTCCCCGTCTTTGGCCAGTCCCGTCCTGGGTCCCCAGGCCTGCCTGCCAGTGTCCCAGGGGCCACCATTTTCTAGCTCTGGCTCCTCAAAACTCCTATGGGCAGATGCAAGCCCAGGAAATGTTTTTATAAATACCCACCGTGTGCCGGGGTTGGGCTAGGGTCCTTCGTGGGCTAACTTGTCTAGTCCTCATCAACATCCTAGAAAATTTTAATCACTTTTCCCATTGTGCCAACCAGAAACAGCAGGCCCAAATGCTTGCACAAAGTGGCACAGTCTCAGAGTGATGGCAGACAGGAGACAGGTGTGTCTGGCTCTAAAATCTATGCTTTTCCCGACGAAAATGCACTGTATTAAATTTAACTCTTTTTCGGAGGCTATACTATATAAATATCTGCAAATTAATGATTGTCAATTTGAGTAGCCTTGAGTAGAGGTTCTCTCTGTCTTGGATCTCAAGTGAGACGTGAATTTGCTACCAGCTGCCATCAGCAGAGGCTGATAATGGAGACATTTCTTTAAATGTAAAACCATATGTGGAGAGTGACACCATGATCCAGAGTCCCCTCTCTGTGGGGACCCGCCCACACTACCTTTTTCCTATTAATCCATTACTGTTTGTTTCAAAACCAGCAGAAGGCTGACACCTCACAACTTTCCTTCTGCAGTTTTAGCACCCCGCTGATGGTTTCACTGCTTTTTAGCTTTCTGTCAAGCTCAAGACCAACGTGTTGTTAGAAAAGTAATATAACCATTTCTGAGCTCTGTAAACACATTGGTATTTAACCATAAAACTGTGAGGTCTTGGCAGGGGCAGGGGAGGGCAGCGACAGTATGCTCGGCTCCCAGCACACAGCACGGGCTCAGGAAACGCACGGTCAGGGACACTGAGCTGAAGGCACACGTCAAGACCCCCAGCACACTCAGGTTTCAGGAGGACTGCCTGGACCCTTGGCTGCCTCTTCCGCATCTCACTGTGCCCTGCAGCCTGCGCCTGGAGAAGCCGTCCTCCAATGCCTTCTGAAGTTACCTGATTCCTGAACCACCTACCCGGACCCATTCAACTCACGCCCCACCTTTGGGCTCACAAATTGTTCTCCTCAGAGGTGGACTTTGTTATGGGCTGAATAGCCCCCAACCTCCTATGTTGAATTCCTAATCCCCTAAATGGGATCTTATGTATTTGGGAATAAGGTCGTTACAGATGTTCTTATTTAAGATGAGGCTGTCCCGGAGTAGGGCGGGGCCCTAATCCAATGTGACCAGTGTCTTTATGAAAAGGGAAATTTGGACACAGGGACAGACACACACACGTATGTGTGTATGGAGAATGCCATGTAAAGATGGAGTAATGCTGCCACCAGCCATGGAACTACCAGAAGCTGGGAGAGAAGCCCGGAGCAGACCTTTCCCTGTGGCTTTTAGAGGGAACACAGCCCTGCGGACACCTTGATCTCGGACTTCCAGCCTGTAGTCTGTGAGACAATAAATTTCTGTTGTTTAAGCCAGCCAGTCGGTGGCACTTGGTCACGGCAGCCTAGCAGACTAACAGGGTCTTGTAACTGACCTTGGTCTTTGCTTCCCTCTTTGTTCATGACTCTAGCCTTGCTTCTGGCTCCTCTGCCTCTGGTGGTTCTGAGGGATCGGCTGCACACCTGGCTTGGGCTCCTGTCTGGGCCACATGGGCCCCTAGAGCAGGCGCCATAGACACACAGAGATCTGGGTCCGGGGCTGCATTCCCATTTGTACATCCTGGCTGAGCTCAGAGGTTCTCTCAGAGGTAAACCTAGGCAGGGCGAGGAGTGCTCTTGCGTGGGGACCGAGAGCCTCACTCCCCAGTGCTCCACTGCTTGGGAGCCACTGGCTTGACTAATGGGGATACCAGGGGGTGAAGAACCTGGGGGAAAACAACTGGATCTCAGTATGAGCCTCCATCTTTTTCCCTAATGACAGCGATCAGGGAGGGTGTGGTGTTCACACCTCTCCTTTCTCTGATCTAGATTGGATTATCGTGGACAGGGCAGGTGCCGGGGGAGACTCACAGCTTTCCCACTGCTCACTCAGAGGCCCTGACAGGTCCACCCGGGACCAACGGTGTCCACCCTAAGGCTGGGAGGATGACTTCCATAGGGATGGAGAGCAGACAGGATTAAAACATCCAGTGTCCCAGGCTTCTGAAGGAGACAGGCCTGGGTCCACTTAGTAAAGGGAGTGTCTCACACTCCTCTGGGCTCTGTTTTTGCTGTTGTTGACTCCAGAACTACAGAGCTGTGTTTGCCCTTCACCCCACACTGCCCTCTCAGAGATAAACTTGAGACCTAGCTGCAGGGGGATGTCAAGATCCTGAGCAGGTGTTCATGAATCCTTGATGGAAGACCCCAGGCGATGCCCGAGCAGTCATCCTCCAGACGGGCATTACAGGGCTGGACAGAGGGGAGAAGGAACAGGCTACGCTGCGCCCGGCCTTGTCGGGAAATCCCTCTTCCACAGGTAAGAATTGCTGGAGAAGAGGACACCAAAGCCAGGCTGATACTGACTCACGTTCCTTTGGTCTCTCCAGAGGCTCCTGACACCGCACGTCCAGGGTTCCAGCAGGACGGTGCTGAGGGCACCTGTCTGCCCGCCCAACTATGGACATGAAAGGCCTCTTTGTGAGGACCTACCTGAGAACAGCACACCTCAAGGTCATCTCCAGAAAGAGAAAACAAAACCTCAGGAAGGCGCTGAAGCAACTTTTGAAACAGAGAATAAGAATGTAAATAAAAATTAAAATTCGCCTCACAAGCACGCAACTGTCCTGAAGTGGGCCATCGGGCAGGAAAGCATAAGCAGGTGACTGTGTGTCCTGATCCCCCAGCGTATGCCCAGAGTTCTCCTGCACAAAGCATCTCTGTCCTCAGGAAGCCTCTAAGGTGGCTGAGAAGAAAGGCGGGCACAGAGGGAAGCCAGGAGGGCCGTAAGAAGCCAAGGGAAGGCAAGAATTAGAACCAATCTTCCATTTGGGCGGGAGCTGGGAAGGGGCAGCAGGGTAGAAAGAAGGTGACTCCCAAAGGAAGCCAGCCTCTAGAGCCCACGAGCTCCAGGAATAGGGACAAACAGGCAGGGGTCACCTGGGTATGGGGGTGAAAAGGACTCGTGTCTGGGAACCAGCCAGATTTGCATGCGTGTTGCGTGGCCCTGGGCAGGTTACGTTGCCTCACTAAGCCTCAAATTGCTCTTCTAATTAGCTTTTCTAAAAGCACCCACCTTGGAGGATGGTGGTTATAACACTGCAGACAAAATCGTATGTGATATGAAGCAGACCTAGAACCTAAGGAGACTGCATCAAGAACACCTACTAATGAGAGACGCAAACTCTGCTTATTTGCCAAAGAAAATATGAGCGTGGTCTAAGTCTGGATGTAACTTCCCACTCTCTCCCGTGCTTTCTTTTTTCTTTTTTTAAAATTAAACTTTATTGGGGGTGACAATTGTTAGTAAAGTTACATAGATTTCAGGGGTACAATTCTGTATTACATCATCTATACATCCCATTGTGTGTTCACCACCCAGAGTCAGGTCTCCTTCCGTCACCATATATTTGATGCCCTTTACTCTGTGCTTTCCGGAATGCGGCTTCAAGCATCTAGATGATGACTAGCTGACAGATTTCAGGGAGCTGGGTTTTCTAGGGCTGATGGCTTGTATCTCACACCACAGGATAAGTTATCACAGAGGCAGAGAGTGATGAATGACCGTACTCCCACCTGATTATTATGTAGAGTGAAATTTAGAAAGAGTTTGGAATCAGATAAAGCAGAGAAACTGACAAAGAAAATTGATTAGGTCCTGAAATGCTTAACCCAGCTGACACAGAGCTGGTTCCCTGCAAAGCTTCATTTATCAACAAGGAGGTAGCCAGGCTGAGCCACCTGGATTTGCCCAACCAGGTGACAGAACTTGCTGGAAGGGCCCTGCTCTTCCTGGAGGAAGTCAAGGGACGTATTCCTTTTCCTTACCAGAACCATGATAGAAATTACAAAATACTGTATAGATTTGATAAGAAATCAAATCTATAGATTTCCAAGAAATGGAAAACCCACAACTTTTAGTATCTTCTTAGTTCTACTTTTGAATATATACCCATTTATTTATTAATAGGATACCATAAGAAAAAATTCTAGTTTGTGAGTAATAAAGTTAATTACCCATTATGGCTCCTGACCTGAAATTGGTGACAGCCCTTTTGTTGAAAAGTGACATTTCATAAGATGCCAAGTATGAAAGTGGAACAAATGGTAAACAGGTTTTCTCCCTGTTCCAACACATCACTATTATAAAAGAAATTGTGGAGTGTGATACTGGATTTACATCCAACATTGAAAATTTAATATGTCAGTTATGTCTGTCCCATTATTAGTGGGTTGTTTTCCTCTCAAAATTATGCTTTATTTTGACGTTTGTAAAGCTTGCAAATATAGACACAAAAATAGATAGGCAGCATTCCTAGATCAAGAAATATAGCGCCATTTGGAATATAATCCACACTGACAGAGTTGCTGGAGACGCCAGACACCTTCGGCCATGGGCAGGGCCTGGCTCCATCAAGGACCAGCTTTGAGATTGTGGGTTAGTCATAACCACTCTGACCCTCAGTAAAGTCTCACCTGTAAATGGGAATAACAATAGTAATAACTATCTATTATAACATGGTGTCTACGGCGTATGTGTGGTTAGAAAAACCAGATGCCATCTATGGAGACAGCTCACCAGGGCCTCACTCAGGCCCTGACAGGAAATGGTTTGGCTTCAGTTTCAGATTCAGTGTTTTTGGGACAAATCTCATCAACCAAGCTCAGGAAAAACTGTAAGGAAGACCCTTGTGAGACAGATTAGCTAGCATGTCCCTAAGTAGACAGGGAGGTCCCTGGTGGAATAAACAAAGACAGCCATATCCTAAAACTCCAGGTTTTGAAATCACTCTTTCGCTCCAGGACATGTAACAAGGCCTTGAGGTTAATCATAAAATTCCTTTTGGCCTGACAAACGGAACAGATCTGATAGATCAGAGTGGGTTACTTTGCTAATTCCTTTAGGACGGGCAAGCAGAGCAAACCTGGTAGACAAATTTCATTAGAAGGCGCCACTTCCCTTCTTCAAACAGCTCCCCTTCCCCAAACAGACAAGGGAAGGTATAAAAGTCAGAGCTTTTGCCTCAGTCACAGTCACGGGGCACCCCATTCGGGATCCCCTCCCGCTCGTGAGCTCTGACTCTTTGCTTTCAATAAACTATCCTCTTTTTAAAACTCTTTGCCTCTCCTGGGTCCGTGTTTCCATTCCTTGGTCTCATGAGACACGATTCTGGCACTCACTCACTCCAAAGTCCCCTACTTCATTTGGGGATTCACAGAGACATATTCCTACTTCATCTGGGGGCTCGTCCGGGATTGAAGGAGAGGTAAATATTATCTGTGCTTTTCTACTTGCCCACCTTATGGGCCTTCATAATTTTTGTCTCTTTCTCTTGTCATACAAATAGTGGGCCTCTGTCGGCCACTTAATTGCGAATAGCACTGGCCACCACTCTTAAGCCTCAGAGGTAAGGCTTTGAGGAAGGGCTGGGATCCCTTCTAGCAGACAAGAAGAAGAACACGAGGCCAGGATCCAGGAGAGGAGTTGGAGGAAGACCCTCTCTTTGGGATCTGATGAAACTGGAGTTGGGGTTGACATTGGAAAGTTAATCCAAGGGAAGGCAGAAGTTGAGATGGAATGGACAGTTGCGTTTGGCTTTTCTTTTCATTTACGTCTGGTCTGTCGTCTTTGCTGCCCAAGGTCCTTATCGTTTGCCTGAGGTACTGAAACAGAGTAATTTTTGCCTTTGATTTCAGAAACTTACCCCAATATTCTACTTACCTACTTCCTGAAACTTTTTGTTGTGATTATTTGTTTTTTTTTAAAGTGTCCAGTGTTATGTGTGTTTTAAATTTTAAAATTGTCTCAAAATTATGTTGTGGGAGAGCAAGACAGCAAGATGTCAGTGACCAACAGCTAAACATTTGATGGTTTTTAGAGGCGCTCTGCTGCCGTGTAGGATTTGGTAAAGAAGCTACACTGACCTCTTCTACGGGTGTTAGTAGACTGTATTTTAATCAATTCAGGTATCCAGCTAATTACTCTACTAAAATGGGTATTAAGCATCTACTCTGCCAGCACCACACTGGGTGTGAGGGACACAGAGATGAATATAACATCATTCACGTCCTGTGAGAGTGCACTGTCTCGATTGATGCTTCTCAAAGTGTGATCCCTTGACCAGCATCACCTAGAAACCTATTAAAAATGCAAATTCTTGGGCCCCAGCCCAGACTTACTGAGTCAGACACTCTGGGGGTTGGAGAGGAGGGTGGCAGTCATCTGTGTTTTAACAGGCCCTTTAGGTGATTCTAATGCGTGCTAATTTTTTACTGGATGCTATGCATTGGGTTTATACATTTTCTGCTTACATTGTATTCCTTTGTACTTTGTTGGGGTTTGCTCTGGGGTGCAATATAGTCCTTTCAAGGATTACATCAATCCTTGCTCCTGTGTTATATTAGATCTAGGGTTAATTTGGCCCCACCACGGAGGCAATACCTTCTCACATCTCTACCGGTACCGCATGTATTAGGAGGTCTTTCCACCATGAGTGATGGGAACACAAATTATTTACAGCCCTGTGTGATTGCCATTGATTTTCCCGCCTACTTCTTCCCGGTGGTTCTTCTCCTGGCCAGGCAGTTTCCTTGCACACACATTCACATACTACTGAACCCCCCATAGGACCCCTTTGCAGACTTCTGGAGTGTGCTCTCTCTCTCTCTAAAACTCGTTTATCTCTGGTATCTGCCCCTGGAAATTCTAGCCAATTTAGCCTCTCTAAACATTGACTCTGGCTACTCCAGTCGGCCAAACTGCCAAGTTCTATCTGGACTGCCCCTCTCTGAACACCAGCCTGGGAACTCTCTACCAGCAGTAAACTGAGGCAATTGTACGGCTTATTCATTTCCCTCCTCTCCGAGCCCTGTGCTGCCTGCTGTCCAATGAATGAGAACTCTTATATCATGTACTTTGCCCAGTTTGCTATGTATTATGGCTCGGGGAGATAATGTGACTCTGTCACGGGCAGCTGACATGGAGGTCTCCCTGTCCTAATGCACATGGGACTTTTCAGGACTGTGCATTGTAGTGTATCCAGAGTCTGAGAGAGAAAAAATAGGTAACGATACAAGACTCTAGAGTACAAACACAAAGTTTTATGCCCTCTTTCTCTTGCTGTGGGTCCTCACTGTCTGTTATTGGTTGTGGGCTGCTGTCTTGACATAAGGGCAACGAGGAGATTATGGGTTATTTGAACTGTGCACTGGGTCAGATGCATGCTGCATTTGTAAGTATTATTACTATGAATTGGGCTGGAGATATCACATCATATTGTTTCCCCAGGTGTATCAGGGGGTGCACACAGTGTCCTGGGAGTCTGCTGGGTAATTGGCTGTCTGTTTCTATGAGGTGTTTCTTTTGATCCTGGAAAAGTCACAGCTACTGGTTTGCTTATCATTTTCTGTGTGGGTACAGAGTGAAGTACATGGGGGGGAATCTTGGAGAGGAAACGAAGGTGAGGCTTGATCATGAAAGGCCTGAATAAGAAGCCAGAGTTCCAGCTTCTCCCACACAGGTATTGGGAAGCCACCAAGGGGGACAGGCACTGAGAGGTATGTGAGCTGCTGCTCATTTAGAAACATGTTTGCAGAAGGTATTGGTGTAGAAAAAATAAGCACCAGATGTATATGCAATTCTATAAAATCAAATATTCAACAGTATCATTAACATGAACTCGGAGTCAACTATTTGCTCTGTACTTGATAAATGGGCTTTAAGGCTGATCGGCTGAAGGAGGAAGAAAACGAGAACAAAGGGTAAAGAGATGGCCTGACAAACACACTGCTCTTAGCAGGAGTAAGTCTGATCCTCAGTGAAAAACGGGGTGAGAGGCTGTGGATTCGCAAACCAGTCAGCAGGATGAACATGAGCAAACATGAGCAGAAAGCACCTTTTGGCTGATAGGGTAGCAACGCCCCCCAGAAGTAGGTTAAAGGGCAGGTTAGCAAGGCAGGCAGGCTCAGTGGGGCTGCACTAATGTAATGAGATGAAAAAAAAATTTGCTTTCTAGAACCTCCCTCATTTACTAGATTTGGTCAAAAGGAGTGTTTCTGATAAATCACTTTAGGCGCTAAGACCCCAAAAAGGTATGGCCCCTACATCCTGAGATGTTTGGGAGGCTTCTTGGTGAGGAGGAGGGTCTGGTTTCCTGCAGAGGTTTTGTGCTCAGCAATGTCTGCTGGTGATTCTCTGCAAAGTGACACTGGCTCCCTGGGGACCTTAGGGGACATGAGACTCGGGGGTGCTACCAGCAGTTAGGGGACAGTGGCCAGGGATGCTGGGATACCTGCAATGTGCAGGAAAGTTGGCACGATGCAGAATTGTTCCACCCAAACGCTGACGGTAATGAAGGGACTCGGACCCTGGCCAGCAGTGGTCTTGGCCTTTCTCTCTCCCAAATAAAGGGTGAACGTGTATTTAAAGGTGATTGACTGGAAATGATCAATCATCTTGCCCAGGTATGCTGAATGATTGCCTGGCCTGGGGCATCCACACCTCTTGGTCTTGCCCTAATTATCCCAGAATGGGTTACTATGGGAGATTCAATAGCCCCTTGTAGCTTAGTGTTGGGAGTTGCAGGGGTTGTACTCTTGCTTGGAGCCAGGGGAGAAGAGAATGCTCCTGAGCCTGTGGATTTAGAATACTGGAGCATGTGTCTTTCCCCTAGTCTGGAGTAAAATCCAAGATCACAATAAGAGTATAAATGGTATATCCGGCTTCTCCCTTCACCCTTGCCATTTTTTTTCCTCAGGGGAGGTCCCTGGTGTGGCTGCTGCTGAGGCTCCTGAGGCTACATAAGGGCCAAAAAGCCGACGAGAGCCCCTCCAAGGTCATGGAAAGCCATCTCCCATCATAGCCAAGGCTGCCGCTGGCTCTCCAGTTCTTGTTCAGCGCCTGGCTGCACACTGAGCTTCCACTGTGCGCCTGAAACGTCTGACAGTGCAAATGCTGCTGCATAGAATGTTCTAGAGTCTTCAGTGCATCACGTCAGACCGGGATCTCTGCCAGGTCAGGGAGACTCCTCCTCTCTGTTTCACCATGATTTGGGGAACAGCTGTTCTTGGTTTTTCCCACACCCCTTTCCCAAGGCTCAGAGTGGGACAAGGCCCTGGGGCCAGGCAGGAGGACACAGTGGGGACCCTGCTGTGCCCCTCACAGCTCACCAGCTATCATCCTCCTTGTGCCCGGAACCCCTTCCCTTGAGTTGACTCTCTCCCAGTGGGAGCCTTGTCCTGTCACACACAGAGTCACCTGGCAGCCTGTGCTATAAATGGCCACACAAGCCCAGATGTGCCTGAGACTCCTGGTAAACACAGGCTGTGTCAGGCCAGACCCCTCCTCTCCCAGCTAAGGAGGGATTGGATGGTACTTAATGGCATTCTCCCCGGGACTTCAATTGTTCTGAGATAGGAAAGGAGACTTTTAGGGAGAGGTAATACCTTCGAGGCCTTGGAGTGGGCATCTGTTTCTTCCTCCTGGCATGGAGTTGTCACTGTGACTGAGCTGGAGCCTTCAGGCACCCACAGAATGATCCTGTGTGGGATAGTGAGTGGAAGCCTCAGGCCCAATTGAATGGAAACTACTTCTGACTGTGAAAGTCTTAAGGTTCTCTTCAGGGGTGGGGCAATTAAACAACTTTAATTGGAACTAAAGTCTGTACTCTAAAATAATGTGAATAGTTCGTACCATTATTTGGGGCCATCATGGGGGAAAAGCTACGACTGAAATTCACCAGGCCAAAACCTTGACTCGTATTCATGCCAGGCCTCTCCATCCACAGCCCACACTGTAACATGCCTACAAGGCCTTGTATCCCACTTTGCTGACCAAGAGAGCAAAATGATTCATTGAGGCCCGCTGAGCCACAGTCTTTAGAAAGTTTACGTCATATCCAAATGTGCTCCAGCCTTAGGGCAGGTTGGGTAGCCTCTGTCTGCCTCAGTTGAGAATGAAAATAGTACCTATCAGCACCTCATAAATTGTGAGAATTAAGGGAGTTTTAATATAAAAAGCACTTACAGTGCATTGTAAATGCTCAATAAATTTCAGTTTCCATCTCTCTGATCCTCAGCTATCTCTGTGGCTAACAAAATAGGTGTGGTCTACACTGGATTCCTTATTTTGTATCTTTAGGTGCTCCAGTGGCCAGATACCTGCCGTAGGACATCTGCTTCTGGATTCTGAGCCCTGATTACTAAACTGTAGTATTTGCTCATATGCTTGTTTACTTAGTCTCAAACCTCTGGCCCCAGAGCAATAGCCTGGCTTTATCCTGTCCTGTATCTCAGAGAGGTTTATTCCAGGAATGGTGAAATGGGAGGGATCCTGAACCTGTTCATCTGACGGTCAACAAATAGTTATTAAGTCCCTATGGTGTGCCAGGCATTCTTTTAGGTCCTGGGAACTTGGCGGTAGCTAAGACACAGGCCCTGTCCTCACTCAGCCTTCAGTCTAATGGGGGATAGAAGTAAGTACGTATAGTGTGTTGAAACTGTCCCAGGGGAACCCACAGGGTGCTGGGAGCTTAGAGGAGCAGCACCTCACTTAGGCTTAGAGGGTGTGAAAAGGCTTCTGGAAGGAAGTACAGTCTAAGTTGAAAAGCCAAGGATGAACTGAGCTTATCTAGGCAGGGGGGCTAAGAGAGAGGAGTTCCAGGCAGGAGGAACAGGCGGGAGCAAAGGCCTGGAGATGTGGTTTATTTAGGGCACCGGAAGTGAACAGAGGAATCCTGGAAATTGCCTATGTGCCCTACCAAATATCTGCTCTAGGAATCTGTAAATGCAGATCCTTCCCTCTGGGTCTCTGGGTAACAAGTTGATAAAAAAAAACCTCAATTGAAACTCTTTTAAAGAACCATCCAGAAAACAGTCACAGACATTTCTCAACAAAATGGACCAAACTGAATTGAGATAAATCCTTTCAATAAACACACATATTTTTACAGAGACAGAGCATGTATCTTCTGAAGCGTCTGTGAGTTTCTATCCTGAAGTAGCTAGTGTATCCGTGACTTTAGGCAAGACTGGAGCTGAGCTGATGGGAGCAGGAAGTGCTGGTGGTGGGAGCAGTGAGGAGCCCACCAGGCAGAGGGTGCAGGAGAGTGAGTCAGACAGATGGCAAATAGACATATTAAAAGATGCTCAACCTCACTGATCATCAGAGAAAAGCAAATTAAAACCACAATGAGATACCGTCTCACTCCTGTAATAATGGCTATCATCTATAAATTAACAAACAACAATTGTTGGTGAAGATGTGGAGAAAAGGGAACCCTTGTGCACTGTTGGTGGGATTGCAAATTGGTGCAGCAGCCACTCTGGAAAACACTATGGAGGTTCCTCAAAACATTAAAAATAGAACTACCTTGTGACCCAGCAATTCCACTCCTGGGAAATCGAAAAGAAATCCAAAACACTAATTCAAAAGAAATCCAAAAAACTAATTCAAAAAAATATGCGCACCCCTATGTTTATTACAGCACTATTCACAATAGCCAAGATATGGAAACAACTAAAATGCCCATCAATAGACAACTGGATAAAGGAATTGTGGTACATTTATACAATGGAGTATTACTCTGCTATAAAAAAGAATGAAATTTTACCATTTGCGGCAACATGGATGGACTTAAAGAATGTTACACTAAGTGAAATAAGTCAGACTAAGAAAGCCAATACTGTATGATCTCACTTATATGTAGAATCTAAAGAACAGAATTAATGAGCAAACAAAACAGAAACAGACTAAAAGACAGATAAAAAGACTGATGGTTGCTAGATGGGAGGCGGTGGGGATGGGTTAGAAGGTGAAGGGATTAGAAAGTACAAATTAGTAGTCACAAAATAGTCATGGGGATATGAAATACAGTATGGGGGACATAGTCAATAATGTTGTAAAGAGTATGTAGGGTGCCAGATGGGTACTGGACTTATCAGGAGATCACTTCATAGATTGTGTACCGGAAGCTGAAGTAGAATAGTATTGAATGTCAACTATAATTAAATATGTGTGTGTGTGTGTGTGTGTGTGTGTGTGTGTGTGTGTAGTCACAGGATATAAAGTACAGCATATGGAATATAGTCAATGTAACCGCTACATATGATATCAGAAGGGTAATAGACTGGGGTGGGGTTATCACTTTGTGAGGGGTGTAAATGTCTAATCATTATGTTGTTTTGTAAACCTGAAGCTAATATAAAAAAATAAAAGTTAAAACAATAAAAATAATTAAAAAAATAAAATAAAATACAGCAGAAAAAAAAAAAAAAAGAACCAGTGTATGATTATCAACTGCCCAGGACTGTGCAAAACCACTCTGCCTGCCAAACAGGGCAGGGAAGCTTCCTAACCCTGTTATCACAAACCCTTTTGAGCCACTGCACTCAATTACATGGCAGAGGCTGAGAGGTTAATATAAACACATGGATTGCTGAACAGTTAATGAAATCACAAGAAAAGAATTCAATGATCACAATCAATTATTAATGTAAAATTTGATTTGATCATGGAGAATAATGCCACTGTGTTCATATTTTTCTAGGTGATGTATTGCTCTCTCCACCCAACAAGCATTTATTGATTACTTCCTATTGGCTGCTGAACATTGGGGATATAAAGATGAATAAGACATACTCCTCCACCTCAGTGGGTAAGGCAGAAATCAGCACAATCAGCTTGGGAAGAAAAGAATACCTTTTAGCCATGTTTTCTGTTTTCTTTCCTTCTGATAGCCTATTTTCTCTCTGTTCCTTTTTGTATCAGTCATTTGTCTAGAAATCCTCTTTCATTGTCATACAATTTTATAGCCCGCCAGGTTCTTAGAGATCAGACAGCCCTTTTGTTTTCAGATTGTTTGGATCCTAAAGTTTCTTGGCCTATGGACCATCTGTTGATAAATGGAATGGTTCTATGCCCATTCAGGCATTGAGGATATGGCAGTGAGCCAAAAGTGGAAGTTCAAATGCTCACTGTGGTCCCTGCCCACGTGGTGGTTAGCATCTGAGCGAAAGGGCATTAATGAAATCATATCGCAAATGTAATCTTATGTCTGTGAAACTTGCATGAAGAAGAGGTATGTCTCCCCCGAGAATGTCGAGTAAATATGGGGATCGATCCAGACAGAAAGTTCTGGAAAGCCTGCGGTGGGGAAGTGAGGGTTGACAAAAGGCCTGAAGAATGAATGCACATTATTAGATTGGGGTGGGGGAGGCATTCACACAGAGGGCTGGTGTGTGCCAATGACTCAAGACCAGAGAGATTTGGGTCTTTTCAAGAGAAAGGGAGAAAGAAAGTAGGGGGACGGAGCTCAGAGAGTGAGGCGGATGTGGAGCAAAATGAAGCCACTTTTGCAGGATTTGCAAACCCATTCTACCTGCCAAAACTGAGAGCATGGGACCTTTATACTCAGAGCAATGGGAAGCCATTGAAGAGGGTTTTGATGATCACATTTGAAGTTGAAAAGCTCTCTCTGGCTGCAGTGTGGAGAATGGACTGCAGGGCACTGCTGTTGGTATGAGTTCTAGCATGGCAGCACCCGATTTTGCTGAGTGTCAGAGGAGCATAACATGACAAGGCACAGAGAGCCCTTTCCGGACCATGCCCTACTTCACAGGACCCTGCATACCTGTGAGGTTAGTAAGGTGGGTCCTATGGGGCTGATTCCAGGGAGGCAGCCAGCGAACACCTATCTTCCTAAAGCTTTTGCTCCAGCAGGAGCTGTTCTTGTGGATTCAGACGGCACGCCATGAGGCATGAGACAGACACAAAGTGCAGAGAACATCTGACTGAAAAACAAATGCTCTGGACAGCCAGCCTTTGGTTGCCTGCCTCGGCTGTGGACTCCTGTTGCCTTCACCTTTGACGTTCCTGGTTCCTCAGCCTGCCTGACCCCTGAAGCGTACCCTGTGCCCTCCCTATCCCGGGCAACGCCCTGACTCCCTCGGGCTCTGCTTTTGGTCCTGGCTCCTGATCCAGCCCTGTTAGCACCCTGATCCCGGGCAACTCTGAGCAGGGGGTGTGACCGGGCAGCAGGGACAGCTCAGCACAGGTGACAGAGAGTGCAGCCAGGTATAACGGCTTCCAGAACCTCCTCAGTAACATTCCCACCCCACCCCATCTTCAGACTCATGTCCCTCCTCCCTCGAGCCCTGCTCCTTGCTCTGTTAGACTAAACTTCACATAGTTTTTAAGCAAGTCATGTTTCCACACCTCCGGGCTTTCATGTAAGCAATTCCTTTGCTGCAAAGTCCTTCCTCTCCATTTTCACTTTCTCACACTTTGGTTCTTCCAGGAAGTGTTTCTTCTCTTACTCCGAATGCGGCTGAGTGCACCTATTGTGAATCCCCACACTACCTTGTGCTTATCTCTAGTATCACATTTATCACATTCTGCTGTAATTGTGGACATCTCTCACTATATTGAACGCTTGCAAAATGCATTCTCTGTGCCTGGCACTTAACAAGCGTTCAAAAATCTTCTTGAATGAACAAATGATCAACATCGGCGGACACACACACACAGACACACACAGACACACGCGCGCGTGCGGTGCTGCGGGGAGGACCGCAATTTTCTCCTGCTGGCCTCACACAGAACTCGTAGGCCAGTTCCGTTTTGCCAGCCTAAAATAATAAGGCCTTTCAAAGTGAAGGACAACAGGCATTTATTGAGATCAATAAGAATAGCTCTTCGAGAAGCATTGATTCTGGCAGAAGCCCAAGTAGTGTTCCAACTAGGACACAAAGGCAAGGGGTATTTATGAGAAAGGGAAGGGGAGCAATTATATCTCCAGAAGGAATGCATTTCTATGGGTGCAGATAAACTAGCATAGTGATGTTAATGCTAAACAATGTCTTTAATTTTTCAGTCCAGTAGTCAGAACAACTGCTTTCTTGTTATTTTCGCCAAGAGTTCTTTTGCAAGGCATAAGGGTGCTAGGCCCAGTGCAGAGGTCCTTTGGCCCGGTTCTGACATTCCAAAGACTTGAGGCATAAGACATGCAAGGAGGTCCCTCTGGGATGGCAGCCCCAGCTCCGGCTCCAGCTCTGTTGCAAAGTGGCTCCATTTATACTATTGTTTACAGTCTCCTTTATCATTCACTACGTTGAACACTCTTGCTCAGAACTCAGTTCCACAGGGAAATAACGCACATGTGAAGCTTTTTCATCCAGAAAGCAAGTGCAGAAGTGTGTCTAATTATCACTAGGTTATTCATTTCCCAAAGAGAGAACCATACAGATAAAACAGCATGCCAGAAGCAATCAGAATGCCTCCGTTACTGTCATTTTTGTCTTCATTTTTCTGTCATATTTTTCTTTACCTTTTGAGGATGCTGAACAGACCCACAACCCCTTATTCAAAACCTTTGAGGCCAAATGTGTTTCAGATTTCAGAGAGTTCCAGATTTCAGAAAGGTAGTAGTGTGCAAACACTGTGTTTTATGTAACAGTCCCAGGGCCTGGGCCGGTACCTCATAATTAAACTCATTAGCATTTCTGTAGCTGAGGGTATGAACCCTAAGTGCATCGTTTTATGTTGGGTTTTTCCATCAAATGAGAAAGACAAAGAAACCTCTTTTTTTTTTTTTTGACATTTGCATTGTAGATAATGGATTATGGGTCTGTATTCTTAATTTTTTGATTCACCCATAAAAATTAATTATCACACCTTCTTCCTTCTTCCCGCTTACATCTTCCTTCCTTTGTTTCTGCTATTGGTCTGATGTTGGAGCTTTTTTCTTGTCCTTCCTCAATCTTATCTTTCTTAAATATCTCAGGTAAAACTGTCAAACTAGTTTTTATGTTCAAATCCTGCAGCTGAAACCACCTTTGTGCACAGAGGGAAGTGGACGAGACTTGGATTTTAGGCTTCTAATGTCAAGTTTTTGTCTTTCGCAGCTTTGTAGGGTCCACAACCTGGCCACTGACAAAAAAAATATAGGACCTCCGGTGTTCGATGAGCTTACACTAAAAAGGACATTTCAGGCAGTGAGCAACTCCCTCATCCCTCATTCATTGGTTAGTCAGTGAGGATTATCAAATGGTTCCTAAGCAACCGTTCTCACAAGACTCGGAGAGAACTGCTTTCCGCCTTTCTGAAGCAGCCCGGAGTTATACACAACTGTTCATGCCAGGATATAAAATCTTCAAAGCACAGTCCAGCAGAATGTAATCAGACATTCCAAACAGGAATA
Organism: Rhinolophus hipposideros; assembly: GCF_964194185.1. Lineage (NCBI taxonomy): Eukaryota > Metazoa > Chordata > Mammalia > Chiroptera > Rhinolophidae > Rhinolophus > Rhinolophus hipposideros. The sequence goes on from NC_138050.1 coordinate 7,611,620, forward strand.
TGAAATTGTTTTACCCACCGGCAAATGCTGGTTTTACATCTCTCGGGTGGCCTCAGTTGTGGGCCGTGGCTCCATGTCTCATGCAATTCACTTAAGAAATACTAGTTTTATTTGTGCAACCAAGTAAGCAGCATTATTCACAGTAGCCAAAATGTGGAAGCCACCCAAGTGTCCATTGACGGGTAAACAAAAAGTGGTCTATACAAGCAATGAGATATCATTCAGCCTTAAAAAGGAAGGCAATTCTGACACATGCTGCAACATGGATGAACTTTGAAGACACTATGCTAAATGAAACAAACCAGTCACATAAAGACAAATGCTGTGTGATTTCCTTTATATGAGATATCTAGGGCAGCCACATCCACAGAGACAAAGAACAGCATAGTGGTTGCCAGGGGCTGGGTAGAGGGGGAAACGGGGTGTTGCTATTTAGCAGGTACAGAGTTTCAGTTTTGTAAGATGAAAAGATTCTAGAGACCTGTTGCACAACAGTGAGAATGTTCTTAGTACCACTGAAGGAATGCTTGAGAATGGTTAAGATGGTACATTTTATATTATGTGGATTTTACCAAAACTAACAATAAAAACCTTTAAAAAGCTACTAAAAAAGGGAAGAAAAATCTGACACATGTTACAATATGGACAAACCTTGAGGACAGTTATGTCAAGTGAAATAAGCCAGACACACAAGAACAAATACTGCGTGATTCCACTTACATGAGGTCCCTAGAGGAATCAGGTTCATAGAGACAGGAAGTAGAAGGGTGGGGGCTAGGACTGGGTGGGTGGGGGGAGTTCGTGTTTAATGGGTGTGGGGCTTCTGTTTGGGAAGATGAAGGAGTTTTGGAAATGGATGCTGGTGACAGTTACACCACAGTGTGAATGTGCAGAATGCCACTGAACTGTATGTACACTTAGCAATTATTTAAATGGTGCGTCTTATATGATGTATGTTACCACAATTAAAAAAGAACTGCTAATGCAAAGATAACAGTGAGAATGTACTTAGTACCACTGAACTGTACTCTTGTTTTGCAGAAATGTTTTCTGCTTCAGGTACTAACCTGAGCATGAAAGGATAGAACAAGGAAGGCACTGACATAGAGAAAATGGAACCAATTATCTCCACGGAGAAAATCGGAATATGGAATATGTACTTGTACAATTTGCTTGTGTGTGTGAACATTTTGAATTTACGGCATTAATGACTTTGAAAAAGGGGAACTAAGTGACTGTCAGCTTGAAGAAAACTAGGCCACGGTGTCATTTATAGAAACAGGTGCAACTGGTTTTATTTGGAATTTTTTCTCAACTACCTTCATGATAAATAAAAGCAGGCACTATGTCAAATGAACCAGGGAACTTTGCTCACGGCTGTTGGCAAACTGCTGAATTCCGTGAAGATGACGTTTACCTCAGATGCCCGTAGCCTGACATCCTGGCCCTATCGACACAGCTGGCTCCGACCTCTGTGTCTACTCTGTGATCAAACTGAGGAGAAATTCTTCACAATGTGTCCGATAATTTTCCAGGTGGATCTCCATGGAGTCAAATGCCACTGTCGCATCTTGGCCACACATAGAATCACCTGGGAGATTTTTAAAAATCCCAGTGCCCAGCCCATGTAGCCAGCCCAACAAAATCAGAATCTGTGTGGCTGAAACCCACGATGGCGACCTCTGTTTGAAAGTAACTCTATAATCCTCTATACGATATCTGCGAGAGTAATAAAAACTATATGTGTTTTCTCCTTAAAAATATGTCCTCTATTTTCTGTCCTCTCTTGTGCTTCTTGCCTTAAAAATCCCACCAGTAATCCTGTGAGAGTTTTATATCTCCACTTATATCCTACCTCACTGCTCAAAATAGTTGGTTGAATTATAATCTAATAATTGGCTTCCAGTGAACAAATATTTACCAGGCACCTACTATTCTAGACACTGAATATGTATTGGTGAACAAGACAACTTGCCAGCCCTCCTGGGAGCTCACCTTCTAGAAGAGGCAGACAGATCCCCTTTGGGGCCAAACACTCATCCTTCCAGCCGGAGGGACCACTGGCCCAGGAAGCGTAGCTGAGCCCCTCCGGAGGAGCTGCCTCACCCAGGGGGAGCCGCAGACAGTGACAGGTCCAAGTCTTCTTGCCTTAATTTGGGGCCATCCCAAGCCACCCCAGAGCTCCTCCTGGGATTGGTGGAGGCTTCTGTTATCACGAAACCTCAATTCCTCTCCCTCTGCCCAGCCCCGCTTTCCTTGCCCCAACCTGTCCCAGTGACCTTGCTGCACACATACCTCCATTTTAGACAGTTTCCTGGGGAATTTGCCCCAAGACTGCGATGGATACGAAGGTGACAAGTGTGAGATGACGAGGTGGAGAGGTGGAGATGCGTGTTGGCAGCAGGGCTATAGGACCTGCTGATGGAGTAAATGTGAAATGTGAGGGAAAGCAAGGAATCGAGGACGCCTTCTAGATGTAGGGCCTGGAGAACTAGGTGGGTGATGCTGTCTGCTGAGATTCTGTGGGGAGAAACACTGGCCACAGAAATTGTGGTGTGATCCAAAACGAGAGCTTCCAAACACAGTTTGAAAATTATTCAACATTCCCCTAATAATACCTATTATTTTTTTTGTGGTCTAAGCTCCTCATCTACATTAGATACCTTGTTTCATTTTCACAGCAGCCCTGCAGGGCAGGTGTTATTTTCCTACTCCTGGAATCCCTCAGGCACTCATTCTCTTCTTCCACCTCTGGTCAGCAGTCTGCACTGGCCTTCTTACCCTTTTGTGCACGCACAAAACAGCCTGTAACCACAGGCCCTTTGCACTTGCTGTCCTCCACCTGGCGTGTTCTTCCCTACCACCACCACCTCCACTCTTCTGGCTGTACCTTCTTCAGGTATCACCTCAAAAATCATTTCCTCAAAGTGGCTCCTCTAGTGCTCCCAGTAAATCAGGTTAGGTTCTCCGGCTCTGACAGTACCCTAAATAATCCTTTATCGATTAACTCTGTAGTATTCTTTTATTGAAGAACCCTATGAAAGTTAATATTTCTTTTTTGATTAACCCTATATTTCTTTGATGATTTGCTACCATTATAATTAAACAACCATTTCTGAGATGAAGTTGATGAAGCTCTTCCCTGCTGGGTTTTAAGCTCCATGAGAACAGGCACCTCTGGTGCCTAGCTCAGCGCCTGGCACACTGAGGCTCTCAAGAAGTGTTTGTTGAATGAATGATGGAAACATTGAGGCTGAATGAGATTACAGAACTTCCCAAGATAACTAGTTAGTTTGTTGTAGAGCTGGGCTGTAAACCCAGGTCTGTTTGACTCCTAAGATCAAAACACATCGTAACTTGCTGATCAAAGTTAGGGGAGCTGCTCAATCACATCTGGACAATCACATCTGGACTAAGCCAATATACACCAGAGCTTAAGAATGCTTCCCCAGACTAGATTATAGTTATATACATTTTAACCCTCACAGTAAATCTCTCTAAAATGGGTTAGTTAGTCCATTCCCTGCAATAATAAACACTATTTGCTAAACAAAAGTAATTTTTTCAGTGATGCTAGAACCTCATGGGGACCCAAGGTGACAATCCCATGCTATAATGGGGAGATGGAGAAAACCAGGCACGCAGAAGAGAACTTCAGATCAGTGAGCTTAGAATGAGTCCTGCTTCGTCCTAGCGCTCAGCTGATGATTGGGAGAGGGGCAATTAACCTGTGGGGACCTGTGTGTCTTCATCTGAAAAGAATGGATGGACCATATCCGTGTTTGTCCCCTTATTCTGACCACACCCTACAGCCAAGCAGGTTGCTACTCAGTGTTCATATACACATGTATGTATGTTTATATAGAATCAAAACAAAGGTTTTATGAAAAATACTCTTTTGTGAGGCATTTTTTAATTATTTTTTTCCGTTTTATTTTCTAAGAAACTTTGCTCACTGATTTTATGATCTGCTGATGGATAGCAAGGGTAATTAGAAAATGACCACGCCCACCCCAGATTTGTCATTCCCAACAAAGAACTGGCTGCATTGCAATAAACGTTTAACATGTACTGGGATATATGTGTCGTTCTGAAAATTCAATGTCACATCATCTTTGTTATTTGCCTCATTCTTATAAAAGTTCAGCGGGGGGAAACAACCACTTTCTGCTTTAGAGAGAATTCTGGAATGGTGGTAAATCTGGTTGATTGAGGTTAATTTAAAATTCCCCCTCCCCCCGAGTTCCCACAGGATTTACATCAAGGGGAATAAGAGCTTGGTCCTCAGTGATACATGATCGAGGCCGAAGGCTGGGCAGTGAAGAGAACAGAGGGGAGTCCTTTTCTCAGGTCCTTGTCACCGCAGCTGTAACTTAAAGGGGTCGAGGTGGTGGCAGCCTTGGTCCCTTCCTGTTGTAAAGTTCCATGTCTACCACCCTTAGGTTTGCAGATCCCTGAGACTGGTATGTTAAAGAGTTGGGAACCTCATTGGCGTCAACGGAGGCAGGTGAGAATGTTGTACTCACCCAGTGGGACCGCCTGACCCCTTTAAGCCCACCCTGGACAATGCACACTCCTGTCAGCACAGGCGGGTGGCTCGGGGACCAGGCTGACCCACAGAAAGACAACATGGACCTTGCCTTTGAGACCTGCAAGCAATGGCCTGATAACAACAGTCTGCTAACTCGTTTTCCTTATATCCTGGGGGCCTAAACAAGCTTCACGGTGCTGGGATTGGAAAACCCAGGCCCACGGGGGGGGCACAGCTACTGTGATTCATCTTCCAACCTGGAATAGTGCGGCTGCCTTTGTGGGTCAGAAAATTAAGACTCAGAGAAAAGGACAAGACCTAGCTTACCCTCAAGTTAGGGACCACGCTGGAACTTGAATCTCGGTCTCTGGGCTTCCAGTCGAATCCTCTAGTGCTTATCACTTGTGCCCGAATAAAAGGAGACTCTCAGGACTGATAACGCATCTTACTACTAGCACTTCATGAGCACCTACTGGTGCCACGCCTTGTTCCAAGCACCTCACATGCATTAATTATTTCATCTCAAAACACCACCCCTATGAAACTGGTACCATTTTAACCTGTTCGCCAGCTAAGGAGACTAAGGGTGGCAGGTGAGGTGTTTCCACTTCCTCCAGGCCCAGGGGTACCTTCAAAGTCCAAATTAGGGAGCAAAGCCAAATGCGTCTTATTGAACAAAACCAAGATGGCCTTCACCCAGTCTCCTCTGAGTCATGGATAAATTCATTAGAGAAGGAAATGAATTCAATTGAGCTAATTCAAATTTCATGCCATTTAATTTTAATAGGAAGACTATTAGCCCACAAATAACACTTTTAAATAGTTGGAATATGAATATGTGCAATTTGATGTTGAACTGGAGATATTATTTCAACATCATTTAATCTGACTCATCTCAGGGGAAACGAAGGAGGCATTTTAGTGGCCATAGAAATAGTTGGCTGAAATTCTAATAAATCTGGGAGCTAATGAATCAAACATTGTCCCACAACCGACGACCAGAGTGTAAGCATCCCTGAGGCATCTGGACACTCAGCCCAAGGCAGGTGTGTGCCCCCTTCCCTTTTCCATCATTAGTGTCCGCAGGAGCCAGGCTCTGAGCAAGTGTGATGCCGGTCACAGCACAGCTTGCTGCACCGTAACTGCTGCTCCGTCCTCTTTCTCCCTCACTACGCCGTCCGCCCCAGGAGTGCAGGGCCTGGTGTCGGGAGCGTCTAGCCCAGTGCGTTTGGGTGAATTGTAACTGCTGTTGGTCAGTTCTGTGAAGTACAGACCTTTGCCCTCACGCACGTTCGCCCACCTAAGGCTTCAGCAGCCTGTAGGTCCATGAGGACCAAACCCCACTCACCCAGCAACCATCATAAAATAAACCACCCACATGCACGTCGAACTTTCACCAACCCTAGACAAGCATTCCTGATAAATCCTGGAAAATATTCAAGGACATTCCAAGGGGGCCAAGCAACGGTTCCCTGGCTAAGAAAGTTTGTGAAACCCTGGGTTAAATTCAGTGAAGTGGTTCTTTATGGAAAGACTTCTTGGAGCCTTTAACAGGCTGCTGTGATAAGTGCTGTGATATTTCTGGAAGGACATACAGCATTCAGCTTTCTGTCTTGGTTTGGGTTTCCACAAAACACTTTGACCCTGAGACAAAGATTTAGCATCAGTAATTTATTTTGGATGTGATCCCAGGAAACACTGGTAGGGGGAGAGAAGTGAGACAGCACAGAGAAGGCAGGTGATAAGCACGTTTTTAAAAGCAAGTTACCTATTCTGGACCGAATGCGTGTATTCCCTCAAAATTTATATTTTGAAGCCCTAACCCCCCAGAGAGTCTGTATTTGAACACAGAGCCTTTGCAGAAGGAATTAAGGTTAACTGAACGCATGAGAATGGGCCCTGCCATGATTGATTACTGTCCTTATAAGAAGAAACACCAGGGACTTGTAAGGACTTAGTGAGAAGGTAGCCATCTGCAAGACAAGAAGAGGATTCTCACCAGAAACTGAACTCTGCCAGAATCATGATCTTGGACTTTTAGCCTCCGGAACTGTGAGAAAATAAATTTCTATTGTTTCAGCCACCTGGTCAGCCGGAGCTGACTAAGACATTTCACTGTGAGTAATGAGTAAGAGGACAACACACCAGGGGCTTGTTTAACCACAAGGAAACAAACTGGAGGGCTTGAATTGGAAATCTCCAAACAGTAATAGGATATGCTGGAGAGCTTGGCATACCTGGAACTGAGTGGGCAGCCCAACCAGGCCAATTTCCATGTCATCAGAGCAATTTACATGTCAAGTGGGCTGCGGTGGCTTCTTCAATCTGAAAAGGTTATGCCAATTTGTTAGTCCAGTTAACTGTGATCTAAAAAGGACAGTGGGAGCTGGGGTATTTATACATAAATGCCCGTGAGCCACTGGCCGACAGCTGCTCCAGTGGCATACAGTTTCTGGCACTTCCAACCTGCACTACATGTGGCAAAGTAGGCTCTACACCAGAGAAAGTCCTCAGGCAAGAGATGCATGTGCTGCTTACTGGAAGCTGCCCGGTGTAGCCAGAGGGTCATGGGGGCAAACCCTAGGCTGCGATAGTACATAGTACACTTCTCAATGTTTCCTAGCAGCTGATGGAACAGTAATGTTCCTTCCACCAGTTTAGAAAACTCTGTTCTAGACCAATTTCAGACCCTCCAGAAGAGCTTGGCTTCCTGTCAGAATTCTGTCCGTCTGCTCCTACTTGGTCGTATTCATCTGCAAGGGCTGTCATCACAAAGTACCCCAGACTGGGTGGCTGAAACCACAGAAATGTATTTTTCTTACAATCCTGGAGGCTGTACATCTAACATCAAGTCAGCAGCAGAGTTGGGGCCTTCTGAAGCCCCTTCCCGGCCTTCACTGGGTCTTCCCACTTTCTGTATGAGTCTGGGTCCTCATCTCCTTTTCTTCTAAGCATGCCAGTCAGATTAGATTAATGTGCCACCCCAATGACCTCATTTTAACTTAATTGTCTCTTTAAAGGCCCTATCTCCAAATGCAGTCACATTCTGAGGTGCTGGGGGGTAGTTACTTCCATATGTGCATTTTGGAGAGACACGATTCAGGCCATAATACCCATCTGTAATTCCGCAGACATCAAGGCAGTCACCTGAGAAAGACAAAAGGGCTCTGAATTGAGCAGGATTTGTCTTAGGTCTGATCTCACAGATTAGTGTGTCTGCAAGAACATGTTGCTCTGAGGGGAGCTCTTCAGTCATGGTGGAAATGGTCTGAGGCCCCCCACCCCCAGCCTTGCCCAGGGATTCTCTCGGCCACTGGACACCGTGTCCCGGGCTCCCTGGGAAGATCGGCCCAGTGGTCAGAGGCATGCTGCAGGCGATCTCGGCCCAACCGGGAAACATTCAATCCTCCTCACTTTCCCTCTAGTTCTGTTATCCATTCGTCAGAAATCAGGCCATCGTATGCACCGGGCAGCGTTCTAGGCGCTGGACATGCAGCAATGGAGCAAAGAGAGCTAGTGTTGTGGGATGGTGACAGATGAATAGCAAGGTAAAGAGACAGTCATCCAGCATGTCCGTGGTGGTAAGTGCTAGGAGAGAAATAAAGTGGGAAGAGAGCTCGTGCGTGTTGGGGGCGTAGTATAGACAAGGTGAGGCCTCCCTGAAAATGTGACGTTTGAGGAAAGACCGGAGGGAGGCAGGGCAGTCAGGGGCATCTAGGGAAGAGCTCGGGGCTGCAGACTGGCAGGACGTGTGGATGGTTAGGGACAGTGTGAGGATTGGGGTGAGACGAGAGGAGATGGCATTGAGGGCTTTGGGGGAGGAGCGGGGTCTCACTGGGGTGCCCTAAGGGCAGGCTGAAGGGGGGTGAGAGCAGATGGGGGAGGCCCAGCGGGGAGGCTCCAGAGGTGATCCAGGTGGTGGCAGGGAAGGCGGTGGGAAGTGGTATCCTTTTTCTTTCTGAGATTTTTATTTGATTACCTAATAGTTGATTCATTGAATTTATCTCCTACAATATTCTCTTTTTGAAAAATAGATTTTGCCTTTTAGAGCAGTTTTAGGTTCACAGCAAAACTGAGCAGCAAGTACAGAGAGTTCCCACACACTCCCTGGCCCCACACACGCCAGCCTCCCCCCCTGTCAACACTCGCCCCCCCACCAGAGGGTGCATTTACTACAATCTATGAACCTACATCACACATCATGATCATCCAGAGTCCATAGGTTACACTAAGGTCCACGCCTGGTCTTGTACATTCTATGGGTTTGGACAAATGTATAATGACATGTCTCCACCATTACAGTACCATACAGAGACGTTTCACTGCCCTGAAAATCCCTGCGCTCCACCCATTCATCTCTCCCGACTCCTGTTCCCTGACTCCTGGCAACCACTGACCTTTTTATTGTTTTCATATTTCTGCCTTTCCCTGAATGTGATACGGTTGGCAGTAGCCTTTTCACACTGGCTTCTTTCACTTAGTAATATGCATTTAAATTTCCTCCATGTCTTGTCGTGGCTTGCAAGGTTATTTCTTTTTAGTGCTGAATAATATTCCACTATCTGGATGTACCAGTGTTTATCTATCCATCACCTACTGAAGGGAATCTTGTTTGCTTCCAAGTTGGGGCCATTATAAATTCTGTATGTATTTCCTGACAGGTTGGGTGTTTTGTGAGCAAACACTTCGGGGGGAGGCCAAAGTATTCATGGGCATCCCATTTGCATAAGGAGGCAGGGAGATGATGCACTAACAGTGGCCACAAAAATAATCGTAACTATTATTGACAGACACTTGGCTTTGCGCCAAGCTGGGACGTATGTGCTGTGTGTTCTCTCCTGTGACAGACACACGCCAGCCCTAAGAGGTACATGCGGTTAACATTCTCATCTCACCAATAGAGAACAGAGGCGAGGTGTTGGCGTCCTCAAGGTCACACAGGGGTGCTCACGTCTGGCTCCTGTGACACTAAATATTTCTATGATCGTGGCATGTTCATGGGAATGTATCAGCCAGGTTAATATAAATCTCCCAAATCGGAGTAAACTTGCAGAGAAATTCCTGTCACTACAGGAGGCTTCACGGAGGCAGCTGGCTGGCCAGTCCTCCTGACAACGCCCAACAGGCAGGTGGCACCTGAGTGTTAGAATCCTAACTCCCAGAAAGTGAAGAGCTCGTGGCACCGGGCTCGGCACGCTATGGGGCTCCACAAACACAGCCTATCGATGTGGAGAGGCAAAGAATGTGCCTGCATGCCAAGAAGAAAACTGAGAGTAGTCTGAAACTTGACCTATACATTTTCCCTATTGATTTGACAAAAAGTATTGAAATTCTGCTCTGACTCCTGTAAGTGGATACAAGTTCATCCCACCCATCAGTGGTTCTCAAGAGCCATCCCTGAGCAATCTGGGCTGTTACAGTTTCTACCCATCTGGAAAATGGGTGAGAAAAGTCAGAACAATGAAGTGAGTGTTCATAAAACCAGATGTATTTCATTTAAAGCACTCTGCTTTTGTTTGGGATGTGTGTGTGTGTGTGTGTGTGCTAAAAGTGTCCTTCCTACTATGAAATAATAATGAAAATAGTTATGTTTGCTTGCTTAAATGAACTTATTTAGCAAAATAAAAGTTTGGAAACCCCATGTCAGTCTCTCTGTTTTGTTGTTGCTGATACTGCTGAAATGTACCAACCCAAGAAATCCAAATTTCTGGGTATCACTGATCTTATTTGCTTCAGTTGACTAAAGCAATCAGACATGTGAGCTTCAAATGTAGAATCACCAAGAGTCAGGACTGCTGAACTTTGTTACTAAGCAAACCATGTGTTAAATACCTACCCGCATGATACCCTGGGGTAGGTGGGCATCATCCAGAAATAAAACACAGAGCTAACCATTCTTCATTGTCAAGGAGACCCCTGCCAGAGCTCTAGTCACACGGTACTCTGTGTACACACCTTGCAGAATTTGGGGTATAAATTCAGTGTCCCCAAATTCTTTGTGTTGCTGAAGGAGTTGAACAGAGGGGACAATACATATGTCCTACACAAGCCAAGGACAGGGCATGAAGCCAGCACCTCGAAACCTGGTTATTCCTTCCTCTCTTCCCCACCCTTATACCGTTTTACTCACCAGCATTTCAAGTCAGGATTCTAAGAGGCACAGGACAGGGAGCACACCAAATAATAATGTTTTGGTTAAAATTGATTGATTACAGTTGCTGGCTATGCCGCCTGATAGAGTAAAAGAAAATTTGGATGTAAAGTAGCATATGAGCAAAATACAGTTTTCCTACTTCTAGCCACTCTCGAACTATCCGTCGATTTCTTCTTTGAAAGAAAGCTCATCCAAGGGAGGGCATCACGAATGTAACACCTCATTAGAAGAAAAGGCCATGTCTTTGCTCACAGTACACATTTCCTCCAAACCACACAGAGAAGACAATCAGGTACAACGAAATGGAAGTCACAAGAAAAGAGAGATCACAAACACACGCCTCCCGGGGCATCAAGTGACAGATCCCCTGGAACGTCCCTTTGCAAAGAAAGTGTGTGTTGTCGAGCTGACCTGCAAAGCCTGTGAACTCTTCATCTTGAATCCGAAGCCTTTAGGTTGTGTGAACAGCGCTCACTCCTTAGTGGTGCACAGAAGCAGTAGAAGCCTGATCACTCTGCTTCTCTCCTGGAGCTCTTGTGCAAACATAGCAAGAGTGTCAAGCCCGTGAACATGACTTTCCAAGGTCTCAGACCAACGGTGTGCAGCAACCTTGAGCTGGCAGCACGCTACTGGTTGTCCTTGTTCCAAGACCAGACCAAAACAGGTTCTCTTCTGCTGACAACCTGACTGAAACCCTAGGTGAATACTTCCTTTTTAGACCCAAATGAGAGCAGCCCAAGCCTCCACTGGCTTGACTGCTAAAACTTAGATGCCCTGAGAGTGTCCTCTAGTGATCTGGGGAGTCCCCTAAGAGGTGTCGGAAGCTCAGCCTCTGTCATCTTCACACGGCCATTTCTTCCTCCCCTGATCCCGTCTAGCTCAGGTGGAAATGCTGGCCCTGCCCGGGGTGGGATGGGGGGCCTGACACAGACATGGGGGCCTGTCTCCTGCTGCTCCCTGCCTCTGACGGTCAGGGTCACAGAAGGATTCAGGATTCCATCAAGAGGCTTCTCCACACCCTGTGGCAAGTGCCTGTGCCTGTGTTACTCAGTGACAGAAGCCAGTCTGGAAAGGCTCCATTTCTGTAGGACTCCAAGTATAGGGCGTTCTGGAAAAGGCAAACTATGGAGACAGTAAAAAGTTCAGAGGTTGCCAAGGGTCAGGTGGAGGAGGGAGGGATGAGTGGGCAGAGCACAGAGGATTTTTAGGGCAGTGAAAATTCTCTGTATGATAGTGTAATGGTGGAGACATGCCGTTATGAATGTGCCAAAACCATAGAATGTATAATGCTAGCAGTTGGGAACAATGATTTTTACTTAATAGTAGTGTATTCATTTTTTCAAACTCCACATATTTATTCTAGAGGTAAGAAGTCAAAAATGGGTTCCCAGAGATATATTCCTTCTAGAGCCCCAGAGAATAGTTTCCTTGCCCTCTGCAGTTTTCCAAGGCATCCACGACCTTGGGCTCTTGGGGTCCTTCATCTGTCTTCAAAGCCACAGCATAGCATCTTCAAATCTCCTTGTCTTTCTCCCCCTGCTTCTGTCCTCACATCTCCTACTACTGACTCTAAGTATTTTCTCTCCCTTTTATAAGGACCGCTGTGATTATATTTAGGGTTCATCTGGATTAATCTCCCCACCTGAGAGTCTTAACTTACACACTTTTGCAAAGGCTCTTTGCCATGTAAGCTGGCATTCACAGATTCCTGGGATTGGGACGTGATTACTCAGCAAACCACGAAGGCCTGGAGGCACTGGGAGGAGCAGAAAGAAAGGCCAGAGCAGGGGATGGAGAAGAGCAAGAGGTAGGTAAACAGGTAAAGTTGACCAGAACTGTTCCTGCCTAGCCGTCTGCATCATACGACATACAGACCAGACTAATGAGAAGCTCAAATCCAAAGAAAACCTGCTGTTCCTTGCAACAATGCGAATGAAATATTTCTGAAAGTAATTCCTCAAGTTACATTGCCAAAAATAAAATCCCAAAGAAATGCATTAAAAATATTTATTAGCAGATGTTCACAGTGGCTATCTCTGGAAGTGAGAGTACAGGCAATTTTACTTTTTAATTTTAGTTGCAGGACCCCAAATTTTTGTAATGAACATATATTACTTTATAATCAGAAAAAGACAGTTTTTAAAATTTAATACCATTTTAAAAACACAAAAATATATAGAGAAACGAGGCAATGTTAGCACTGACATCAGAGCTCTCCTTTCTCATACCAAATCTCAGACTAAATGTTTTCAGTAGTGTTTCCTTCCTTTCTTTATCTCTTTGATTCTCCCATGAAATATAGTCTTTCTCCATTCAAATAGGAAGTGTATAGGGACTTATGAAAGGGGAAAGGAGGGATTTTTTCATGGGCCCCCAACTGTCCTTAAATTGCACACAGGTTTTGTTTAAGTGGAGGATTAAACATTAAAGTGTACTTTGATGAAGCAATTCTTCATCCTTCGGGACATACCGAATAGAAACACACGCATAGGAGCATTACATGACATGTACAAGGATTTCATTCTGTGTTTGTTCTTTTTTTCTGTCTCCTTTTTAAAATTATTATTAGTTGCAGGTACAAAACAACATAATGATTAGACGTTTACATGCCTCACAAAGTGATCACCCCAACAAGTCTACTACCCCTCTGACATCGTATGTAGCTGGTAAATACCATTGACTCCTCCTTATGCTGTGCTTTACATCCAGCATCCGGTTACTATATATATATATATATATATATATATATATATATATATATATAATATATGGATATATATGGATTTATATATGTGTATATATATTATATGTAAAAAATATATATATATATATATATATATATATATATATATATATATATGTATGTATGTACCGGGGATGCCAAAAAAATGTACACAAGTGAACACTTTGGTCAACGTTGCTCAAGCAGTAGTTTGCCGTAATCAGAAGTGTCTGGACGCTGATGGGAACCACTTTGAGCACCTCTTGTCGTTGCAGAAGTCAAACGTGACTTGTATTCATCTTTTGTTATCGGTATATATCGAGTATTACAATTTTAATACAGTTCTTTCCTTTCTTAAAATGTGTATACATTTTTTGACACCCTCTGTGTTTATTATATATAAAGAAACTGTGGCGTATGAATATATACACACACACACACATATATATATATATCGTACACCACAGTTTGAAATATGACATATATATATATATTGCGTATGACATATACATACATATGCCGTATGCCACAGTTATTTTAATCCATCGTTTTATTGATCAACATTGAGTTGTCCTCTGGTTTGGCTATTGTGAATAAAACCATGATGAAATCTACACCTGAAACTAATATAAACTAATACAATATAATAATATAACTAATATTGATGTCAACTATAATTAATACATTAATATGTTAATTATTAATACATTAATTATCAATATATAAATATTGCTATATTAATATATATTCATATATTAATATTGATATATTAATTATAGTTGACATTCAATATTATTTCATATTACTTTCAGGTGTAGATTTTATCATGTTTTATTCACAATAGCCAAACCAGAGGATAACCCAATGTTTATCAATAAGAGGATGGATTAAAAAAACTACATATTCTACAATAGACTACTACACAGCAATGAAAAAGGTGATACCAGTGCTCCATGCAGCACCTAAATAAATCTCACAGAAATAATCATGAGTGAAAGAAGCCAGACACAGAAGCACACATGGTTCCATCTGTGTATAGTTCAAAAACAGGCAAACCTAACCTATGGTGTTGGGGTGTAAAACAGCGGTTTCCTTCTCCCTGTGGGGACAGTAACTGGGAGGGGCAAGAAGAAGGTGTTGGTGTGCCAGTAACATTCTATTTCTTAGGAGCGTTAGATTCACTTGGTATCTCTTCATCACACTGTACACTTGTGAAATAGGCATTTCCTGTATGTAGGTTATTCTGCAATACAATTAACTGTAAGATAAAGAAATAAAGTTAAACTTGGAGTCGTGCTTTATTCTCAGGTATGATATAGACACTTGGCTAAGCAGAAGAAAGCATGGTTAATCTGGTCTGGATTAGTGCACCAGTTAACCAAATAAAAAAAATGGAGTAGTAATCATCAACACAAGCAGGAAAGAAGCGGACTAGTAACATTTCCACATAGACACCGTGGATTCCCTACAGTACCGGCTTGGGTTTGGACTTGGTCCAGTTGGTGATCTGGGATAACCCCATGAGTTACAAATTCAGTTACGAAGAAGCCTTAGTAGATGCAGGTACAGGGTGAAGTTGGCAAAGACACCGTGTGTACAATAAGATGGGCACGTAATTGTTAGCCTAGGCTGTACAAATGCCAGGCCATGCTCGAATATTTACAATTTCTTGCCAAAGTTATATATGTACATATACATATGTGTATATGTATATATATAAAGCAACAACAATGATAAGTGATGAGAAGACAGTAAATATCACATCCTGAGGGCATCTGCTACAGTGTCCTGTAATGGGTGGCGAATGAACTGAGAAGCAGCCTTGCAGACATGGATTTCATGACCCAGGTTACAGAAGGCTGTGCAAACGTTCCTTTCTGACCACTGCATTTTAAGCTGCAGAGGACATCTGGTGTCTCATCGCTTGGTGTTCCTCCTTGCTTTTCTTCTGGGGAAATGCCCATTCGGTGAAGTTCATATATAAACGCCACTGAGGGACCCTACACACGACCCAGGCCTGGCCAACGAGTTCATCCCATCCCATTATCCCCATGGTTGGTTCAGAGCTGGGAGCACACCCGGCTGGCCAGTTTTTTGTGGAAATTCCTCTCACCAGCTAGGAAGATGGTCTCAGCATGCAAGTCAGGGGCTGCCTGCGGCCACCTTCGCAGCTACATGGGAACTGTTTGTCTAGGAGACGATAGTTTGAGGCTGGCAAACCCAGAGAAGCAAAGACAAGAAATAAGTCAAGGGTTGGGACTGACCAGGAGCCTCGGCACTCAGGAAGAATCCTGTGCCTGCAGCTTCTTCTCCATGAATCACTCCAGGATCTTTCCCAACCATGCCAGACAATAACAACCATTTTTGCTTAAGCTATTTTGAACCAGATCTCTGCCCTTTGGCAATGGAAGTACGAACAAATACACCAAAGAACACAGAATTAGGAGTACAGTAACGATGAAATTCTTTTTTTGTTACCAGTAATCATTGAAGGGGAAAGGGTAACTGAGCAGAACTGCGAGTGCATAGCTAGCTGATTTCCTGTCTCTTCCTTGAAGCCTTTCCAGATTTCACTGCGGAAACACACATACCTCTGCCACCCACCTCATTATCTTCCCTCTTTCCCAGCCCTCAGCGCTTTCTTTCTTCTTATTTCCCAAACATATGAGAGAGGGAATAAATCCCACTACTGGAAGCTCTGAGGTCAGGGCATGTGTCAGTATTACTGACTGGGAGAGTGTCTGGCTGGAGCTGTGCCTTCGCTTTCCCTAAACTGCCCTGTCAGTGTTGGCTCCTAAAAGTTTGGCGAGTAGTTTGAACTGCAGCATGCTGAAAGAGCTGTGTGCATTTTAAACAATTATTTTTCATGGCTCCATTCTAAAAATGCTTTGATTCGTCACATAGCAATTGAGAGGAAGATGATCCCTTTATCACAGCACTTGCTACCTGGTGTTATTGTGGCTTTCTGTGTCTGTCAGCACCAGACCATACCTGCCTGTGAATAGAGAGACCACGTCTTACAGAATTGGTATGCCCAGCTCTTAGCATGGTTCTTGGCAGGTATACAGGTCTCTGATGACTCTCCACCAGATATAACTGGTTCTTAAAACTCCATAGAACCTTGCTTCTCAAAGTGTGGTCCACAGGCCTGCAGCATTATGATCGCTGGGAGATAGGGTTGCAAACCCAGAATCTGGGCCCTATCCAGAATGACTGATTTGTAGTTGAGAACTGGCAGAGATCTTACAGAGGCTGAAGGTGATTGATGGGAGAAGGGGAGGAGAAAGGAGAAGGGGAAGATGTCAAGGGTGGATGAGCCTGCAAGGCTGGGTTAAGGAGTAACAGTGAGCACCACCGGGAGGCAGGATGGGCCAGAGGATAATGGGAGGGTCTGGTGTTCTGCAGACCCTCTCTGTTCTACAGGAACCCCTCACGAGGGCGAGGATAGGTAGTTGGGAAAACCTTCATTGCTGACAGGGACTTTTTCCTTCTCCTATCTTTAAAGTGCGAGGTCATCTTTAAACTTAGGATCTGCTAGCTGCTCTGATTTTTGTATCTGGAGGTGACATAGGCTCCTAACAGCTATCAGATTCTTAATCTTTGAACCTATTGATGTGTTAAAATGGAAAAAAAAATAACACTGCCATTTCAGTGCCTAAATGAATTGGGTTTTGGTCCGCATCTGCAGGAAGCTTCTGCAGGAACTCGGTAAATGATTTCCATTTGAAAACTCCGCCCAAGGAACACTAAATCAGCGCGATGAGATGGTGCGAAGGATGATTCACACAGCAGCACCGTATATCCAGTTAAGCAAATGTGCTCTGGGAACAGCAATACTGAACCAGGTCCAGGACACACCTAAGGAAGGGGGCCCTTTGGGGATCGGGATGCCAGGTGGTTAGAAGAGCTGGCTGGGCATGTTGCTGCTTTAAAGATCCGTCTTCCTAACCTGCTCACCCCACATCCCTGCGGCTAATCCTGAGTTTCAGCTCAAGCAATTCTTTTGACCGTGAATGTAGCAGTCTAGGGAGAGGCGGGGAGAAGCGGCCTTCGGAGACGGGGGCACCCCCGGGAGACCTCAGGAACGAAATAGGTCACGGGACTCCCAGGCCGCGCTCCCCGCCCCCGCCCGGGGGCCAGCGCAGGACGGCCACCCGCGGTGGGACGCCGGCGGCGGGCAGGGAGCGTGACCGTGCAGCTCTCGGCCTCCGGGCTCCCTCGCCCTCCCCGAGGGCCGCGTGGGGATCTCAGGGCCGCGTGGGGATCTCAGGGCCGCGTGGGGACCTCACTGCGCCAGGCCGACCCCCGCTGCCCGGCCCCGCGCAGCCGCGACCCGTGGGGGCGCGCGCCGGCCTCCCCGGGCTCCCGTGTGCGAGCGCGCGCGGGGCGGGCGCGGGGCGGGCGCGGGGCGGGCGCGGGGCGGGCGCGGGGCGGGCGCGGGGCGGGCGCGGGGCGGGCGCGGGGCGGGCGCGGGGCGGGCGCGGGGCGGGCGCGCGCGCGTGCGGGGAGCGTGCGAGCCCGGAGGGCGGGAGGGTAGAGCAGGGCGCGCAAGCCCAGCCCGCCGCTCACCTGGCGCCGCCGCTCACCTGGCGCCGAGCGCGCCCCCGTCCTCCCGGCCCCTCCCGCGCGGGCCCCCGCGCCCCCTGCGACTCGAGGAGCCCCGCGCTTCGGACGCTGCGGAGGAGCCCCTCGGCCTGCGCGCGCCAAGGTGACCCCCTCGCAGACCCCCGCCCCCGAGGGCCGCCGGCCCGGCGTCCTGCCTGCCCCCTCCGTCTGCTGCCGGTGCTGGCCGCCGGGGAGGGGGGGCGGCGGTGCCGGAGCGTCGGTCTGCCTGTCCGTCCGCCTTCACACCTCCATTCACACGCCCGCCTCGCGTGGCCCTGCCCCGACTCCCCGTGCACACGGGGCAAGTCCGGAGCCCTCTTTGTTCTGGCCTGGGGTGTGCACGCGCGTCGGGATTTTTTGAAGGGTGGGAGCTGGGTGGAAACGCGCGATTTCAATATTCCCACCGGGATGGCTGGCGCGCGCGGTGCTCGGGCAGCGGAGGTCCCGCAGCTGTCCGTCCGCGGGGCGCGGGACCAGACGTGGGCGCGGGACGAGACGTGGGCGCGGGACGAGACGTGGGCGCGGGACGAGACGTGGGCGCGGGACGAGACGTGGGCGCGGGTCCCGCCCGCACCTGAGCCGCAGCCCGGCTGCTCCCCGTGTGCCCGCCTCCCTCGCGGCCGGGCTTTGAAGTCCTTTCCTGCACTTTCCCCAGCGCCACATGACACGTTTTGTGGTGGGGTTTAAGCCACGGAGACTTTGGGCTTTTGCCTTATTTCGTGGCAGTTTATCATTCCCGACGCTGGTGGCAGTTGGTCACAGGATTTGAGTAGGGGCTGGCTGGCTGGTTGTGGTGTTGCATGGTTTTGGATTGTCTCCCCGCCGTATCTAACCATTAAAAAGCCTGTCTTTTCATTGAAGAGGACGGGGGTTAAAATGAATGAAGCCCTGAAGGTCAATGTAAGCGGCTCGCCTCGGGACTCCTTAGAGGCCGGCGCTGTTGTGGAGAACGTCTCGGCCGCCGTCTCCTCCCAGGTTCCTGGTGCCGAGCCAGACACAGCGCTGGTTGTCAACCCCTGGGACATTGTCCTGTGTACCTCAGGAACCCTCATCTCCTGTGAAAATGCCGTCGTGGTCCTTATCATCTTCCACAACCCCAGCCTGCGAGCGCCCATGTTCCTGCTGATAGGCAGCCTGGCTCTTGCAGACCTGCTGGCCGGCCTAGGACTCATCATCAATTTTGTCTTTGCCTACCTGCTTCAGTCAGAAGCCACCAAGCTGGTCACAATAGGACTCATTGTCGCCTCTTTCTCTGCCTCTGTCTGCAGCTTGCTGGCCATCACGGTTGACCGCTACCTCTCCCTGTATTACGCTCTGACATACCATTCCGAGAGGACGGTCACGTTTACCTACGCCATGCTTGTCATGCTCTGGGGGACCTCCATCTGCCTGGGACTGCTGCCCGTCCTGGGCTGGAACTGCCTCAGGGACGAGTCCACCTGCAGCGTGGTCAGACCTCTCACCAAGAACAACGCGGCCATCCTTTCCATCTCCTTCCTCTTCATGTTTGCGCTCATGCTTCAGCTCTACATCCAGATCTGTAAGATTGTGATGAGGCACGCCCACCAGATAGCCCTGCAGCACCACTTCCTGGCCACCTCGCACTACGTGACCACCCAGAAAGGGGTCTCGACCCTGGCCATCATCCTGGGGACTTTTGCTGCTTGCTGGATGCCTTTCACCCTCTATTCCTTGATAGCTGATTACACCTATCCCTCCATCTACACCTACGCCACCCTCCTGCCCGCCACATACAATTCCATCATCAACCCTGTCATATACGCTTTCAGAAACCAAGAAATCCAGAAAGCCCTCTGCCTCATTTGCTGTGGCTGCGTCCCCTCCAGTCTCTCCCAGAGAGCGCGGTCACCCAGCGATGTGTAGCAGCACCCCATTTACAGGATAGGCACACTCGATGCTGCATCTACCAAGCACTTCCACTGCCTGGCCGATGGTTGAGATGCTTTCCGTGACTTCTTTATATTGGATTCTCTCTGGAGCCACAGGAGCACTTAGCATTGGTGAAGCATTCATTTAGATGAGTTAAGTGATTGAAGTGAAAGTAATGTTACCAGTGTTTTCACCCTTTGAAAACAATTGTTGAGTTCTTTGCTCAATGTTATTTTGTTTTGTTTAGGGGCGGAGGGGTTTGTTTTATATTTTATTTGGAGGCAGGGTTTTTGTTTTATATTTTGTTTGGAGGGTTGGTGGTGGGTGGGAAAGGAAGGGATATGACATGGCCATGATGTTATTAAAAAGTAAACTGGTCCCAGAAGTTTTACCTGGATTTTAAAATGCAACTGAGTTATTGAGGAAAATGGAGAAGTTACTTTTTCCAGACTTCTTAAATGTCAAAGTAGATTTTCAATGCTGCATGTATCTAACAGAATACAGTCTCTTTCAAGCCAATGAAACTATTTTCCATGATTACATTTGAAGGGGACCTGATTTTGTTAACATGAACTCAGTAATAAGCTACCAATACTGAAATCACGAACCATTCTTATTCATTTTTGCTTTACTTTCAGCAATTACTGTTCACAAGAATTACTCTGGTATTTCTACAAATGTTGTAACTCTTTCTGCATGGTTGCCTGTGTTAGCTAGACCACTAGTTTCAAATGTTGCCATGTAAATCCACAATCAAACGAGTCATTTTTCAACATAGGTTTTCAATATGTCCATCTAAAGTGAATTATGACATTTTTAAAAATTTACATATGAAGTAGGGTTGAGTAGATCCACCATTGTCATGTCTTAAGATACCGTCTGTCTGTTTTCAGGAAAAAAAAAAACACAACATCTTTTGAAAGTAGATTAAATTTATTTTAGTATATGCTGAAAAATAAATCAGTGTAAAACATTCA
The DNA here is from genome assembly GCF_964194185.1 of Rhinolophus hipposideros. NCBI lineage: Eukaryota > Metazoa > Chordata > Mammalia > Chiroptera > Rhinolophidae > Rhinolophus > Rhinolophus hipposideros. The sequence continues at coordinate 7,632,499 of NC_138050.1, forward strand.
TGAACAATGAGAAACATCACTTTTCCTCTCTCTCTATATCTAACATTGTATTAATAGTTATTCCTGATCGAGACAAATAGAAGTAAATTTTGTGGACCAAATATTTCTGGTTCATCTTGTCTTTGGTGTAAATGCATTTGAAACAGGTGGTCTCCTATTTTCATGATTACGTTTGTGAGTGTGTGACACACATGTCTGATGGTGAGGTATCATGTAAGTTCAAACGTGGAGGGACCACGTGGCTGTTCATAGAAAGTTAAGTTTGAATTCCGTTTCTTTCCTTTCAGTCAAAAACCTTAAACGCAATAAAAACGGTATTGCTCGTTTTTAGAGAGCAAGGATTTAGTGAGGAAATCACACAGAAGAATTTGTTTTAAACATATTGTAAAATCGTCTGAGCATCTTTCCTGTTAGCGCAGACAGATGTTTTGGGCACAGATATCTTCCCTCTATAGGCAGTGGGCTTATAGCTGTCTATATAACCAGTGGGAGAATGTCTGTACAGCCCCTGGGCTTAGCCCGTTCAGAGGGTGGCAAGACTAGTATTTCAGGATCCCTGAGGAATCATTTGTGATAAATTAGCCTCACTGGTTTGTCTCCAATGTATTATGTCTATGTTGGTGTCAGGACCATTGTGGCAGCCCACCTGCTAGTGTCATCTCTCCAAAGCCCCTTCTGATGTAACACAAGTATGTGTAAGTCCTCTACTCAAACCTGTGTCTCCTCCCTTAGGTTACTTATTGAAGCAGGAGACGGATTAAAATATTTCAGAAGTGGGAAAGGATTTTCAGTGCATATTATCTTACAATCGATCTAATAAAGCTGATGCCTTGAAAGAATTTCATCCACATGTGATTGAGTTGGTAGATTGACTATGATGAACCTGTTTGTTTTTAATCACTTAAAGTCAATAGCATTCCATGGAAGAAATGACAAAGGGAAGTTGGTTTTGTCATGGGCTGGGAAATATCCATCATGAGGTTGGAAAGCAATAAATGATGTATTTGTAGAAATGGTGGTTCCTCTTGCATATCTCTCAGAGTAAAAATTATGATAATAATAATGTGTGCTTTTTTTCACCATGTTTTGTGTGTCATTTCCCTAGGTTGGGTGCTTTACCTGCTCTGTTTTTTTCTCCCCACAAACACATGCTTTTACAGATGAGACAACTAAGGCTAAAGGAGGCTGAGAAATGGGTCTGAGGCCACAGAGCTTCAAGAGTAGAGCCAGGAAGAGCACCCAGGTTTTGCAAAGGTGATGCTCATCTGCTCCCATGCGCCGGCTGCCTTGCTCCCTCTCTGTCGGAGAGGATGGAGGGAAATGATTTATAACATGTTACTGTCACTGCATCTTAGTTCTACAATTAACACATGAAGTTTGCCATTTAAAATTACATGTGACGAGACTATCAATGCTTAGTGAAGAAGAGGATACTAAAAACAGACTTTTTAAATGTCAAAGTAGATTCTCAGTGCTGCATGTATCTAACAGAATACAGTCTCTTTCAAGCCAATGAAACTATTTTACATGATTACGTTTGAAGGGGGCCTGATTTTGTTAACATGAACTCAGTAATAAGCTACCAACACTGAAACCATGCACCTGTTCTTTCTTTGCTTTCATCCTCTTTAGGTCTGTTTTTGACATCCTGTTCTCCACTAAGCATTTCCTCCTTTTGGAACTCAGGCCAATCCCCGGAGGCACTGTGCAATCTTTTAGTGCAAAAAGGTGAGGGCACGCGTGCTACAAAGAGATTTGTCCTTCATTTATTATTTTAAACTTCCTATTACACACTTACATTACTATGCAATGGGCTTATAAATACTAGTGAAATGGTTGCATTTGACCCCAAGTTTTAAAACATCTGATTTCAGCGAAGATTTTTCAATTCCACTATAACGTGTCCTTACTGTTTGCTTTACATTGTGAAGATTTTTGGATGTGTATGTGGTTTCCCTTAAAGCTTGTTTGTTTCTATGGGGTTAAATATTAAGAAATGTGCACGTCTTGATTTATGTGTCTATGTTTACATATGTGTGTCTACATATATATGCACGTATAGATTCAATAATATTAACTTTGCAGCAGGACTAAATATATCATGGAAAACCGTGATATTTTCAACAGCCTTTAGGTAGCAGGCAATCTTTTACTCCATGTGATTAAAAATTTTAGCTACCAAGGAATTTGTATTATTTCCAGTAAAGCAGTTATCCTTGTAACTAGGACAATTCAATTACGGTGACAGAACCTTAGTGGAGGCTAATTATCTAGGTTGTGGCTATCTAGAATTTGGTTTCCTTTTATCTCTATAACTTGATTTCTTTGTATGAGTCGTAGTAAAGGGGACCGCCTTCCCTCCCGGTACCTGGAGGCAGAGGGGGGTGGAGGCAGGAGGCAGAGGATCTGCTTCCCTGCAAGCCTAGATCCAGGAGCCAGCTTCAGGAACGGAGACGTCCTCGGTGACTTGACATTCAGGAATGGTCTAAGAGTCCCCCACAATGTAAAGCAGGATTTAAACAAGTTGAAATGAGAAAGACGAATGAGAAATAAGAATATTTAATGCCAATAAAAGTATCTTGGAGACTGCTTAAACTCTTTTTAAAGAAATGCTCAATCCTGACTGACTTATTATTGGATATACATATGGTTATATATCATATGATATTAGGATGACTTACCATTACAAATTTAAAATACATATTAAATAAGTGCCTACTAGGGCGTTATATTGAATAATGCTTATGTTTCCCAGTTGACTCTATGCCTGGTATAATAAAGGAACAGATAGCCTTCTTGTCCCCTTTAAAAATTTTAATGATTATTGGATGGTTTGATATCTGACTGGAATCTTAAAATTGGGTTCGAACTTTTAGAATCATCAAATGTAGTTTATATACACTAAGGGTGGAAAAACATTGTTCGAAGTAGCAGACAGATTTACTGTCCTCTGGCAAACAATGCAGAAAAAAATATTGGTGATTTTGACTAAGGATCCTCACATTTTAAATATTTAAAAGGCACACAAATCACCTAAGAATCTTATTAAAATGCAGATTGTGTTTCAATGGGTCTGGGGCATCTGAATTTCTAACAAGCTCCCAGGGTGTTCTGATGGTGGTGGTCTGTAGATGGAGTTGTTCAGCCATTCTAAATAAAACTTATATCTATAACGTATTAACCTCTGACAAAAATAAACACTTCAAAATATGTGTTTTATATACATAAATATATAATATATATTTTACACATATAAATACATATATATTTTTTACATATATATATAGTTTATTCTTGTCAGAAGTTAATAGATAACTAGTGTGTGTTCAGTGGAAATGAACTTTCAACTTTTCCTAGAATTTCTCATTATATAGCAAAGATCTATAAATATATTTTTCCATGTTAATGTTCTCACTTTTTAAAATTCTAATTACCATTATCTTAAGGTAATTCTTTCAGGAACTATACATATACATTGCATATATGGTACATCTACATAGATATACTATATATGCAATATGTTTCTACATGTGTGTATGAATGTATCTAGCAACAAAGTTTTCACCTTCATTTTTTTCAAGGACAATTTTCTCCATGACAAGTGGTTTGTATTTGGGGGGGCAGTACGTGCTTGCATGAATTCATCTTGAGACAATTGAGATGAAAACTTTGGTCTCTGTGTTCTAAAATTCAACTGAACTCATCCTAGAGCAACCTTTTTCTAGCCAGACACATCAGAGAAATTTAAAAATATCTCACCTTGATTTCAACATTTATCTGTAATCTTTTGTGATTTTTTTCAGCAGCAAAAATACTAATAGTTACAATGGTCATTACATCTACCGTTCTGCTTTTCTGCCCAAGGAGGTGAGAGCATTTTTTTATTCAATAGAAATATGTTAAAATCCATAGTTGAAGTAGATTTTAATATATAACTTGAATATCTCCATAGTGTAAAATATACAGAAGAAATTACAAAAGAAGTCCAGGACATTTTTAATCATAAAAATTTAAATAGCAGTATTAAGCACCAGTGAACAAACTTTTCAATTGAAAATAAGTTTGGAGCAGAAATGAAAATATTTACTAGGGCACAAATTTCCCCAGTAGTTGACTTTTTGAATATTTAAAAAAATAAAAGAACATCGTATTGGCATTCTCTGAAAGGCTTGAATTTGTATTTCTCACTACACAGCATACTTTGAATCTATGGGATTCTTATTTGGGTTGGTGAAAATATCATAAAGCTTTCAGAAGAGGAGGGAGGATGGCCTGTCTTTCACAGACAGTATGATTACAGGGCTAAAACCTCAGGAAAAATTGGTTCTGATTTAACTTCATCCTTACTTCTTCCAGGATCCTTTGGAACTCTGAGAAAGTTTATTCTTAGACACTATAGAATCTAACAATTGGAAGCAAACTTATGGAGTGGAATTTTCTATATCAAATCTAAATCATCTAAGTCAATAGATCTGTGAAATGAAAGTTCTGCACCTTCCCTCCATGCTCAGCAGTGTTTTAATATTCCTAACCCCAGTCTTTCTTATTACACTCTAATTCTATTTATCTTGAGCCAGCCCCTGGAGATAAAGAGAATGCCCTAGTCACAGGCAACATTTATGTCTTGTGAATATTGATTAAACAATATTGTTGTTCTCTTTCAAATAAGATTATGTCAATTACTTAAATTATATTTTTCTGATTTATTTTATTTTATGTCCTTGTGATCGTTTTCCTGAACCTTTCCCCCATATCATCTATCATTTCTCCGCAACCTCTTCAAATCTACTAATAGAGACTGGGATACAATAACACACTGGATATACCACCACCCAACGCAGAATGATTGTGTGGCCTTTGCCTCTGCTTGCCGTGGAGCGATGGGCTTTGCACTTGTTGCTGTTTTTGAGGTTATTTCCTAATTCGCCAAGCTCAATTGAACTTCTGCCCCTTCTGTTAGGACCATACCAAGGTCATCCACCGTATGTCAAGGTAGATGACAGTGAGATGACACATGACAGTTTGACATAAAGACAATTCAGTTAAAAGGGAAAAGTCCAATTAGACTTCTCATCACAGAGAGATGATGTTCATTTTCCTAGTCTGTTCCTTTTCCTGTGTGTGACCTATCTGTGAACTTTCCGGAATATTCTAGCCAAGTCAGCCATTCAAACATGCATCATCAGTCTAGCTCCACCCACCATCTCGTCATGTGATTTGCACACACACACGTGCACACGCACATGTGCATGCTTACATACTGTCACACTCTTCCCTCCTTTCTCACCGTACGCACTTGCAGTTTTATCTTCCAATACCCAGATCTGAAGTCTTCAGCGAAGAAGTCCAGAAAACTAGGGCCTCACTGGCCCTGGTGGATTGAGTGTCTGACCTTCAGACTAGTTCTGTGGTGTCCCACAGGCAAGGCTGAGCGAGCCCAGGTCAGGACAAAAACACGTGATTCCAGACTGAGTGCACTTCCTAGGATACAGGTGGGTTGACGTCTCACCCCACGCTTCCACTGACTTTGGGATCTTGTGATTTACGGTCCAGAAAGATCAGGAAATAAGAGCAATAGTCAGATTTTCAGCAGGACTTTTCTGAATCCTAGGGACTGACTTGAGGTTAGAACTGAGTTGTGTATGTTGACACTTGTCAGAGAAGGATGAGGTCTCTTTATCCTTTCAGATCACTAAATTCATCTGGTTACTTTTCTTTAGGGACGTTGGAAACTACGAGACCATAACCTATTTCAAATGTGCAAAAATGCTCATTATTCAAGTCATAGAATCCAGTGTAAGAAACCACAAATCCCACCATAAAAGGCACAGAGGGTCCCTCTGAATAGGCTTTGGGACGGAGGCAGCTGCTCTCCCAGCCCAGTAAGCAAATATTTTCTACTGTCTGCATTTTCACTTGGTGATGTGGGATGTCTTCAAGTGAAAATCTGGTTATTTCTGAAACGTGAATCCAGAGGTTATGACTACAGTAGCTGAGAAGATGGGTCTTGCCGCTTTGACCGCAAACCCAGCAGCCATGGCAGAAAGCCTCAACATGCGTCCAGCGGACCTCGTTCCCTCTGAATGCTTTTATCCCACACGAAGTTTATCAAAGGGACAAGCTTCCTTTCTCACCCTCCACCCCCAGAGAATTTAATGCAAACAAACCACGCACAGAGTAGATAGCTGAGCTGGCCTGGGCTTGGGGGCTGCTTCAGGCTGTTCTTGTTCAAATGTCTTCTCTCTGCATAAGGTACTTGTCTTAGTCCTGGAAAAGTTGACGAGTCCTGACGAATATTTTTACATGGTATATTTTCAAAGCTTATTTCACTCTCCCCCGCGTTACTGATAGTGTGAAGATCCTTTCATCTGCTTTTCTGACTTTGTTTTTCATCTAGTTACAAGCTGGCTCTTACTGACTTATTTCAGGAGGCTCTCCTGGAGGTTGAAGAGGTTTGGAACAGGAAACCAATCGGCGTCAGGGTCCCCACCTCTGCCTGCAGACCTGACAGAGTGACACAGCTTGAATAAACAACATCGACCATAGATGCCGTTTCTATGGGAGTACAAATATAATAATTTTATTTTTTATAATTTTAAGAGGAAAAGATGTAAACTGATAGCTATATAGTCTTAATAAAGCAATTAAGGACTATGGACACAGGCTGTGACCATCGTCTACCTGGGTTCATGTCCCTTCTCTGTCATTTCCTATTGGTGGGCTTTGGGAACATTACTTACCCTCCCTGAGCCTCCATGTGCTGGTTCTAGAAAATGAGCCTGATAGGAGAACCTACCTCGCTGTGCTGGGTGAGATCTGACACATAAAGGGTGTATGGTAGTGCTTGGCACATACCTACTGGGATGTTACTTTTCATTAGTATTCTTATTACCACTACTACTAATATGACTTCCACTAGTTACTGAGCTAGCTCCCTAGATAAAAGCTTTCCATACATTATCTCGCAATCTTTTCAGCAATGCTATGAGGCATGTATTGATTTTCTCCATTACAAGGAAGGAAACTGTGGCACAGAGAGGTCAAGTGACTTGCCTAAAATCACACAGACTTTGTATAGGTCACTTTGCTAGGCACAGTGGACACTTAGAAACCAGCAGTGTCTGCTAAGAAATGCCCAGTCAAATGGCTGGATGAATTGGCCACCCTGTGAATGAGACGTTCAGATGACTCTGAAGGTAGCCTGGGCTTAGTGTTGCGGGAGTGGCACAGATACACTCACAGCTGGACAGTGTGCCCTGGAGTGGAGACAAGCTTCAGGGAGATGGTGGGATGCCGAATCTTTAAAAAAATTCTGAAAACTGCATTTAAATGAACCAGCATCATTGTCACTAAAAGCCCACATTTAGGGGCTTTGTACATGCAAGTTTTAAAGAAATGTGTTCATGTTTATTGAAATCTACCAAAGTATATGTTCAAAAACAGAGCTTAGCAACCCAAAGCTAACACTTATATAGACATGTAGTCACATGAATAAAAAATTTCTTTAGAAACATTAATTTTTTTAAAAATCAGCTAATTTATGTGCAGACTTTTCAAACATAAAACATAGCTCAGATTTTTTTTTTTAATGTCTTGGTAGTCACAGAGCCCACGTTCTCCGCTGGAAAGGACCTTGCAAGCACCTCACTTCACTGACAGGGAAACTCCGGCCCAGGCTGACCTTCCCAAGGTCATTGGCTTAGAAGTGGCAGACCCAGAACGCGAATGCAGTATTGTGATTCCTCATCCAGAACTTCATTCTGCGCCAGATTTTTATTGATGAGGAAAAGCTTGAAGTGATAGCTTTGCCTAGTGTTTCCTCCCAAGACTGAATAACGTGCTGTGACTACAACGAGACATTATTACGATAATTTCAATGGTAATTAGTGCTATAAGGGCCATCACTTTCTGGGCACTCACTCTGTTCTAGACACCATTCTAAGGGCTTTACATGTATTACTTACCTACTCTTCACATCCTGAAGATAGATTTAAAAGCATAATTTCCAGCCTTAAAGTGGGGGTGTTTACACATGCAAATTGAGTGAAGGCCCACACCCCATCTTCCATGCCTGTTAATGCTGTGCTCTCTACTTCCTAGAATTTAACATGCTTCTGGGCCAGAATTCTCCAACGATGTATTGGCTTACTAAGCAATGCTGCCTTTCAGAAGTCATTGCATTTTCATTACAGATTGTATGATGCCCGACATCAGTACAAAATTTGACTAATATGCTAGTCACTGTGATTCTTTGTCACACCAGGGTCGGCAATCTTTAAAGAGGGACATGCAAAAGTCCAGAATCTGTTTCTGTGCTGCCAAAAAGTGTGCAGCAGACATTTCAAGTGTGCTTTTCTAGGCTTTTTGTTAGGGGACAGGGAAATCCTGCAGGTGGCAGGGTGACAAGCTTGTAGAAATAATAACGGTACAACTGTTATTAGAAGTGACAACAAATAGCAAAAGTTATTGTGTGATTGTTGTCCCAGGCACCTTACATAAATTAGCTCTTTCAGTCTTTACAATGACCCAGTGACACTTAGGCACTTTCATTACCTCCATTTTATGGGTGAGCAGTTTAAGGATCGAAAGACTAAGTAATGTGCTCAAGATCTTCCATCTGTGAAGTGGCAGGTCTGTCCAATGCCACCAGCCCTTCTTTGCCACCGGACACTCTTCCTTTCCATCTGTCTTGAGGATTAATCTGGGTGTCTGTCTTTGATAGACATCTATCATGTCTACATGATTCCAAGGTAATTGCTGGAAGACAGGGACTCTCAGAATGTCTGCTGTAAATACAAGACTATGTTCTATCCCATGCTGGAGGGAGGCTCTTTGCCTCTGAGCACAAGTTAAGTGAATTTCACTAAATGTTTGAACAGAGGGTGAGTCCACACCCACTTTCACTTTCCCACTCTGCTGGGCCCGTGGGGCTCTGGTCCTTTAAATACAAGATTATTTCATGAGTCTTAATACTTTAAAAAAAAGAAATATAGAAGACACTTGAAATGACAGAAGGTAACCTGAAGAAACTTTCAAAACAAGATAACCAACAAACACAGGACTTTTTTTAAGTAGGACGGTTGCTTTCTTAGTTTAACTGAGGGAGAAAAGCATAGCTTGGCTATTTTCTAGTCTGCCAGGTTTACAAGTTTTTTTAGAAAATGGTCTATAGTTTATATTTGATAAAAGGTTTCAATGAAAATGAAATTCAGCAGTCCATTTCAGGACAGCAGTCAGCTGGCTCATAAACTTGAGATCCAAGAATAGTACTCATAATAATCCTTACTACAAGTAGCATCTAGTAAAAGTATACTTCAGTGGTGTGTGTGTGTGTATGTGTGTGTGTGTGTGTGTGTGTAGATGCATTAATACAGACATATAATCTATGTATTCTCGTTTAGGTTTTGGCAATGAAAACCTGTTGAGGATATATAAAATCAAGGTTGCTTTTTCTGCAAGAGATATAAAATAAAATAGTGGGAAGAGGACAAAACTGAAGATGTCAAGAATGCACACGCAATGTTTCCAAACATGAGTTTTTTAAAAAATACAATAATTAGCGAGTTAGTTTTAATGCCAGTGTTTCATGTTGATGTTACATATTTTGAATTGTATAATTTTAGTGTGTAAATATTTAGTATAGAACTAGCAAATCTAAATGGTTACTTATTTTAAAAGCTGTATCAACAGTTACATCTTTTAAAAGCTGTATCAGCTGTATTTTTCTATCTATTTTGACCACCTAGAAAAACTCTAGGGTAGGGCTGTCTGATGGAACTTTCTGTGTTGATGGAAATGTTCTATGGGTGTGCTATCTAGTACAGTAACTACTGGCTTCATGTGGCTATTGCGTCTGAAATGTGGCTAGTGAGACTGAGGGACTGATTTTTAAATTTTCTTTAATTTTAATCAACTTAAATTTTAACAACCACATGTGGCTAGTAGCTACTATATTGGTCAGCACATTTCTAGATATACACTAAATTTCTCATAAAGATGACTATAAGAAAGATTACTTTAAAAATAACTATGGGTGTTATTTTTAGAAATCAAGTTTCTGCCTGTCAGTTCTACTCACTATCCCACCAGATTTAAATTATAAACTGTTTTAAGAATTCTAGGAGGAGAGATCTAAGATGGCAGAGTAGATAAACACTCTGCCTGCTTCCTTCCATGAACACATTACAATTACAACAAAATTATAGAACAATCACCCTGGAGAGCCACCTGAAGTCTGGCTGAACAGAAGTTTTAAAACTAAGGATATAGAGAAGAAGCCACTTTGAGACTGGTAGGACGAGAGGAGATGCGAACTGGGCTGGTCCTAAACCTCTGTGTAGTGGTTGAAAATAGGGAGGGATGTCAGCTGCAGAGGTTCCCCATGGAGGAGCACAGGACCCCAGCCCCACTCCAGGCTCTCCAGCCTGGAGTACTGGTGCTGGGAAGAGGAGCCCCCATGACCCAGACAGGCCCACACCAAGGCACATTATAATGAAAATGCCAAAGTTAAAGACACAGAAAGAATCTTAAGAGCAGCAAGAGAAAGGCAGTTAGTTACCTATAAGGGAGCTCCCATAAGACTGTCAGTTGATTTCTCAACAGACACTTTGCAGGCCAGAAGGGAGTGGTAGGAAATATTCACTGTGATGAAAAGAAAGGACGTACAACCAACACTACTCTACCCAGCAAGGCTATCATTTAACATCGAAGGACAGATAAAGAGCTTCCCAGACAAGAAAAAGCGAAGGGAATTCATCACCACCAAACCAGTATTACAAGGAATGTTAGAGGGACTTTTTTAAGATAGGGGAAAAAAGATCAAAATGATGAATAATAAAATGGCAATAGCTACATATCTATCAACAATTACATCCAATGTAAATGGATTACATGCTCCAATCAAAAGACACAGGGTGGCTAAGTGGATAAGAAAACAAAACCCTTACCTATGCTGCTGTAAGAGAATCACTTCAGTTTGAAACACACACACAGACAGAAAGAAAAGAGATGGAAAAAGATATTTCATGAAAATGGAAACAAACAAACAAACATAGATGGGGTAGCCATACTTATACCAGACAAAATAGACTTTAAAACAAAGGCTATAACAAGAGACAAAGAAGGACTCAGTAATCCCACTTCAGGGTATTTATCTGAAGAAAGCTAAATAAAACACTACTTCGAGGGGACGTGTACATCCATATATTCATTGCAGTATTGTTTACAATGGCCAAGATGTGGAGGTAGCCTGGGTGACCACTGAAAGGTGAAAGAATGGATAGAGTAGGTGCTACATACATACAATGGAATATTGTTTGGTTATGGAAGGGAATGGGTTCTTGCCATCTGTGGCAGCATGGATGGATCTGGAGGGTGTTCTACTGAGTGGAGTATGTCAGACAGAGAAAGACAGATGCAATGTGATTTCACTTACATGTGGAATATAAAAAGCAAAATAAACAAACAAATCAGAAACATACTCATAGATACAGATAATATTTTGGGGTTGCCAATTGGGAGGGGGGTTAGGGTTTTGGGAGTGTTGGTGTAAAAAGGGGAAGGGATTAAGAAGTGCAAATTGGTTGTTACAAAGTAGTCATGGGGATGTAGGGTATAGCATAAGAAATATAGTCAATAACATTTTATTAACTATGTATGGAGTCAGATGGGTGCTGGATTTGTTGGGGTTATAGATGGGAAGGATTGGGAGGCAGGGTGAAGAAGGTGAGGGGATTAAGAAATACAAATTGGAAGTTACAAAACTGTCATGGGGATGTAAAGAAAAGCATAGGGAATATAGTCAATAATATGGTAATATCTATGTATTGGGTTGGTGCAAAAGTAATTGCGGTTTAGGTTAAAATATTAGTAATTGCAAAAACTGCAATTACTTTTGCACCAGCCTAATATAGTGCCATGTGGCTACTAGACTAGTTAGGGGGAATCATTTCTCAAATTATATCAATGTCTAACCACTATGCTGTACACCTGAAACTAATATAAAATAATACTGAATGTCAATTGTAATTAAAAAAATTAAAAAGGGGGAGGTGAAGGGCAATAAGTGGTCCAAATTTCCAGGTATAAAACAAACGAGCCATGGGGACATAATGTACAGCATAGGGAATATAGTCAATAATATTGTGATAGCGTGGTACAGTGTCAGATGGTTGCTGGCCTTATGGTAATCACTTCTTTAGGTATATAAATGTTGAAAAACTATAGTGTACCCCTGAAACTCATGTAAAACTGTATGTTAGCTATATTTTTAATAAAAAATCTTAAAAAAAGAATTCTAATGTGTGGAGATTGATTTTATTGTCATTTTCCATTTTTCTTTTTAAAAGTTTTTTATTTTTTAATTACAGTTGACATGCAATATTATAGTAGTTTCAGGTGTACAAAATAGTGCTCAGACATTTATATAACTTAAGTGATCACCCCGATAAGACTAGTACCCATCTGACCCCATACATAGTTATTACAATATTATTGACTATATTCCCTAGGCTGTACTTTACATCTCTGTGACTGTTTTTATAACTGGCAATTTGTATTTCTTAATCCTGTCCCCTTTTTCTAATGTGTGAAGATTTTAAATTGATGAAACTAAAACATTAGGAGTGGTTATCACTTTGGACAAGAATTTTACTTCTTAAGATTCACAATGGAGTTTTTCTTCCCCCTGCTTTTAAAATTTAATTCATTGAATTAGCCAAAGGGTACACAGTTCCAGTTGTACAGAATGAATAAGTGCTAGAGATATACTGGACAGCTTCGAGGCTATAGTTAACAATACTGTATCGTGTACCTAAGCATTCGCTAAGAGGGTAGATCTTATGTTACATGTTATAATAATAATAAGACGGTGGGAGGAAACTTTTGGAGGTAGTGGATATGTTTATGGAATAGATTATGGTGATGGTTTGTCAGATGTATACTTATCTCCAAACTCATCAAGTTGTATACATTAATTTTGTACAGCTTTTTGTATGTTAATCATAGGTCAATAAAGTAGCTTTTTTTAAAAAAATAAACTGTATTGCATAAATTCTAACAAAGTTTAAAGAACATAAATATATGTAAATTCATTTATATGTGAATTATCCTCCCTCCCTGCCCTGCTTTAAGAGGCAGGCAAGGCAGGAGGGATGGCAGAAAGTGAAGATGGATTTTAGAGGTGTTAGCTGTGGCTTAAAAAGCAACCACTTTCACGTGGTTAGGTTAGACTAGAAACAATGCATTCGTTCATGAAGTATCTGTGTTCCAGGATCACTGGGTGAGCTGGGGCAGACTGGGGGCACCTAAATAAAAGTGGGGTAGTCAGGTTTCTCTCTGTGGGGGCACTGACACTCAACAGACACAGAATGACAATCATCACGAATACAGTCATCTTCAGGTTTGCTTGTCAGGTTGCCTGCAATGAGGAATGCATTTTCTTGATTCTAATAAAATACTTTTATCTTTGAAATTGTGCGTTCCCTACATTTCCCTTCACCCCACTGATTTTTTTTTAATTGGGGAAGGGGAACAGGACTTTTATTGGGGAACAGTGTATACTTCCAGACCTTTTTTTTTCCAAGTCAAGTTGTCCTTTCAATCTTAGTTGTGGAGGCTGCCGTTTAGCTTCAAGTTGTTGTCCTTTCAGTCTTAGTTGTGGAGGGCTCAGCTCAGCTCTAGGTCCAGTTGCCGTTTCTAGTTGCAGGGGGCACAGCCCACCATCCCTTGTGGGAGTCAAACCGGCAACCTGTGGTTGAGAGGATGCGCTCCAACCAACTGAGCCGTCTGGGAGCTCAAGGTGCCATGTTCAATCTTAGTTGCAGGGGGTGGAGCCCACCATCCCTTGCAGAAGTCTAGGAATTGAACTGGCAACCTTGTGGTTGAGAGCCCACTGGCCCATGTGGGAATCGAACTGGCAGCCTTCGGAATTAGGAGCATGGAGCTCTAACCGCCTGAGCCACCAGGCTGGCCCACCCCACTGTTTTTTGAGGGCTAAAAAGGTGGAAAACGCAAAATACTTTATGGGAGTCTTTTATATAATTTTTCAGCTATAGCTTTCCCTAGAGATTTTATTTGCTTTAATCTGAGCCGGTAACTTCAGCCTGAGGTCCACACAGCACATGAGCCCTGCCTCCTCTCACGAAAGCACACAGCCTAACCTCCTCCGTGTGACAGTCGCTTTGTCACAGTAATGCTAACTATGGGTTGCTTAAGTGAGTTCTGTAATTAACTTTCATAGTATCTCTTAAAAAATTGTTGTGACACTTTGAAGCTTAATCTTTAAAATGTCAAATACTAAAAATGCATTAAATTCTTTTTTTAATGCCCTCAGGTTGCAACTGTGGGTTAAAATAGGCTTCATGTAATTCGCATGATAATGAATTAACTTTATTTTAAGTTTTTAAATGGCACAAGTAATTCTTTCTCAAATGTCACAATGGGACTATGCAGTAACTCTCTTGCTAAATTGAAAATGTACGGTTTTCTAGCTCATGTTGCAATAGCTTAGTTAAAAACAAAACACTTGTCTATGAAGTTCATGTCATTTTATATGTGATTTGTATGACAAACTTTGCTTTGCAAAAAGTTGTGTCTCTTCCTGTTGAATAGGTACATTTGTTGATTGTTTTCAATTAATCTAAGTGTGCCCTTTAGAAACGGGAAGTCACCTGCATCTAGAATGCAGAGGGTGACTCTAGAAGTTGAGGTTTCAGAAAAACAAAACCTTTTCAAAGGGTAACAAAAGTTCATTTAATTATGAGTCTACAGAATCCTGATTAGATTTTTGCATAAATTAAATAATTTTAGAATGTATAAGATCTGGAACCAACAAAGATTGAGCCAGAGATTAAGCAGCAAATAAATAAAATTTACCTGTGTCCCAGAAAATGAATTCTGATTTTTGTTTTTGCAGACTTAGCTTGTTTTAGGAATATTTTAATGGTGGCTACGTATTGCACGCTTTCCTTGTGGGCTGGGGAGAGCCTGTGGCCTGCCTGTGGGTTCCAGGATACAGGGTCCCAGCCTTCCTCATCTCAACAGCCTGTCCTAGGGGTGCTCCTGGATTTCAGCAGCAGCTCAGCCCAGGGAGGGTGGGTGTGGAGAAAGACCAAACCCAGGCACCACATGTCTGTGGGTTGGAATTTGCTGTCCCTCGTCCTTCTCCCATCAACCACCTGCCAGTGCATAGTGTGACTGGAGGTCAGCGTCTCCCTCCCGGTGGTGGTTCTGGCCAGCTCTCCTGTCTCCAGGGCAGGGGACCAAGTCAGATGAAAGAAGGCAGACAATGAATTCAAACTTGGGCTGAGATGGGTATGTGGGCCAGCATGCTGCCTCATCACCCATTACCCATCTTTCAGTAACCATTTTGTGACCTGCAAGAGTCAGATTTTAGAGCAGTTAGTCCAGACCTCCTTCCTCTTACAGATGAGGAAAGGTTTCAGGGCAACAGGAATGGAGCAGGAGCCCGCTTTCTTGAGCCTGGTGAATTTGGGGGAGACATGAAGGAGCGCCCTGGAAGAGGCTCTCTCCCAGTGGTCAGTGTGTGCTTGTCGGGCCGGGGCTCGAGGCCTGGCCCTTCCTGGCGAACACGTCTTCGGTGGCCACTGGGGCCCGGCCCCACCTCGGGTTGTCTCGCACCACAGGAGTAGGGGAAAAAGAAACAGCAGAGAAATCTACTTATCTCTGTTTAGAACCTTTTGGCACAAGTGTGGGGTAGAATTATTTGGGTGGTTGTAAAATTGTATGCAGAGTGAAGGTGGCCCTGATCACGTGACAGGTCTCCCTTTCATCAATCAAATAGGTCTCTTCGTCCACCAGCCAGAGACAGAAGAGTAAGGCCTTTCTCCAAAACAGACCCTGTGCCTATGAGGGTGGCCCTCACACCACGGGGTATCCACCTCCTTTGGGCTTTGGATTGAGGATGAAACTAGCTTAGGTAATATCCTAGATACCGGGTAAGGAACGGTCACCCAGAAAACATCCTACAGCAAGCAACCCCCTGGGGGCTGAAAGCACCTCACAGGACCATGGGAGGTGTGAACACCACACCATCCCCAGACAACCAAGTCAGGCCTTGCAACTTCCCAGTCCTCATGATCCAGCTGCTGTAAGTGGTGGTGTTTCCTCCCCACAGCCTGGCAGTGTGGACCTCTCCCTGGGGGTCGAAACTCCCCACAGGGCCACCCTCCCAGCTCACCTCCTTCTCCCTGCACGTGGACACTGAGGTCTGGGTCAGACCCATGTCACCAGGTTTGCTCGGTGCCATACTACCTCTGGCCCCCTTCTTGCCAATGGACCACGGCCCAGATACATCACCTTGCCCCATCCCGTGCTTTTCTTTTTAGACCATCATAGGTAGAACCCATGTTCTTGAACTGGTTGTAAGATAAATCACCTGGGCCAGTTGGAGAGACCTGTCTGAATCCTAGAGCTCTCACTTTCTGTCTCTGTCACCTCAGGTAAATAATTTCAAGTGTCTATGCTTGAATGTCCTCATCTTTAGTAAGATGCTACTAAAATCACAGGTATACAGCCACATCTGGTATTGAGCTCAAGACGTGGAGTTATTTTTATTATTGCCAGTGAAAACTGTCCTGAGAGTCAGCATAAGCAAGTATCCCCTAACCTAAAAAGGTCAGCTGTTATTCCCCAAATGGGTAAACAAACCTAGAGAAGTAAAGGGAAATATTTAGAATCATAGCTCGTGGAAACGCAATGGGGTGGGAGGGTCTCCTGCCGTCTCGTTCAAGGCTCTTTGTCTAAGACGGTTCTAAGGGGATAGAGCTGTGACAACTGAGCAGATTTCAGCAAGACTCTTTGTGACACTAAAGTAAAAGTACAGCAAAGCACAGAGGAAGACACACAAGTCTGTACTTCTACCCACTGGTAACCACTTGAAGTTGTAATGTGTTTTCTTCCATTATTTATAAATGCTCCTCTACCACCTCAGGTCATACTGTTAAAAATGGCGGCAGTTAACAGTTGCAGGGCCAGGCAAAGGGCTAAGTCTTTACCTGCGTTCTGTCATAAACGTAATTTTGTCAACATGCAGTTTGGTCACTCAATGTCCAGTGAACACGTTTCTAAATGGGTGGCATAGTCTTTCTTTAACCACATGCTTTGTAATGACTCTGTAGAATCATAGCAAATGGAAATGCTGCTGTTTCTTTAACCACTTCTCTTTTTACCGACTATCCAGAGCATTCCCAATTTTATTATTGAAAACATACTTCAAGGAATATTCCTATGCACACGTTTGCCCACACCCACGACCTTTCTTTAAAAATCCTAGGAGTTATTGCAGCAAAGTTCCAAACTGCTCTCCAGATCACAATTTACAGCCCTACCAGCAATGCCTGCAAATGTCCTCGATAGACTTTTGATTCTAGACACATTTGCACAGACAAGGCAAGGCAGCATGGCTCTGATGTTCCTGTGGCTTGCCTTGCAGGTCATATCCCAATGGTGGCTATCTGTGGCTTCGTTTTAACCTCGAGCATAGGGAGAGAAGAGACTAGTGAGGTACGAGGCTGCAAACAAACTCGGTTGGAGGACTGAGAACTCTTTCCTCTCACCTGGGCACCAGTCACATTTCTATAGTCCATTGTGTCCATTTGAAAATGGTCATTGAAAAATGGGAATAAAGTCAGTGTTAAAGGTGATTAAAGGTCAGGAAATAATCAGTAAAGAATGATGAAAGGAATTGGGTTATTTGTCCTGAAGAAAAGGAGGCCAACTAGTGACCTAATTACTGTCTTAAAGTTGTAAAGAAATTGAGTGTTTTTTTTCCTCAGTATTAATGGAATAGTGACTAAGAAGGATAGATCATATTAAAACAGGACTTTTCCAGGTGGAGACAATGAAAATGCTTTAAATGCATGATCTCATTTAATCCTCATGACAACATTTTGATGCAGGTATCATCTTCAGCTTACCTCAGAGCACCTAAAGAAGTTACTTAACTTGCTAAGGGCCCTACAGCTAATATTCCAATCACCGCTGTGTACCTGAAGACTTAGCACTACGCCTGGAAAAGAGTTTGTGTCCATATATTTATTGAGTGTTGCCCCCAGATCTGCTGGACTCCAAAGCCCTGCTCCTAGCCTCTGGGGGGCACTGTGTCCCGTGCAGTCAGCACGTGATGCATTGCAAGGCTGCAGCGCAGCCCAGATATCTGTTCCCTTGGCCTTGTCAGCTTCATCCTGGGCACATTGTGTAAATGTTGGTTTCCCCCATATTTGTGGGGTCAAGAGAAGAATCCGCGGCACGGTGTGTCCTCTTGCCCTCAATTCCCCTTGGGCTTGCCTTGCCTCCAAATCTGATCTCTGCCCTCCCTTGTCCCAGCACAGAGGCGTTGCGTGTCCCTCTTCCACGTGACAGTGAGTACAGATGGCTCATCCCGGCTCTGCCAGCTTGTCTTGTCATGGGCAGCAGCTGGCCCAGGCTTCTGTGTCACATCCTGAGGGGATGATGAAAGCTCTTACCTCCCACGGCAGGTCTCATCCAGGGAAGAGTCACACAGCAGCTGCTGAGAAAATGAAGTTTCCCCCAGTCATCTGATTTAATAACATGTATTAGCTGGTATGAAGATATACACACAGTTCCTCCAGCTCTAACCACCAGCCCCAGTGTGGGTTCAATAGGTCCCTTGAACTGGCACCAGCCTGGGCCTCCAGCTTCCGAAATCCTGAAGGTCAGTGGATTCATCAAAGAAGACGCTGGCCTGGAGCTGGGAGAGCCATCCAAGCACAGCTTGGGAACCCCCTCCTTGGTTAGAAATGACTGGTGAGGTACCCAGGTTATAGGAGGAAATGAAGGATTGGTTTGTGGACAGGTGGAAGGTCACGCCAAAACTTGTCTTCTATCAGAAAGGATAAACAGTTTTATTTTTGAAAGAATCCTCTTTGGCTGAAATTCAGTTGCAAGTGTGGGCTTAGCCTTTGCGTGGGCAGAGTGCACACGTGTAATGTTGAGCAGTGTGGACCCCCTAAAATGTCAAAGCTGAGCTGCCCTCACATGGGCCTCTGGTTGGTATTCCACTTGCGAGAGCATACCCATCGGTGGCCTCCCACCACCATGTCACGTAAGACGCGGGTACACAGGGCCGCAGACTGTTCTCGGTCCACACTTGCTACAATTTTTTCTTTCTCGGTTAGTTGAGGAGTATTTTCTCCGTGGAGAGCGCCGTACGAGACCTTGTCTGGAGGACAGAAAGAACTAGAGGGTGGCCTCAGCGCCAGTGGTGGCTGAGGTCCCGGTGAGACCCACCCAGGCACTCGCACAGCGGCTGTGACCCCTCCCCTTTCGGTTTTACTCAAGAAAACATACTGGGAGGTGAGTTAGGACAGTCATGCTGGAGATAACCTTGCATCTGTTTTAAATGGGCTGGAAAGAGTAAATAGTTCAAGCTGTAGCTTTTTCTAGTCAGTAACAATTTGCTCGGGACACACAGGGGGACGCTACACTGTTGTGTAGTCCTCTGATTAGTGACAAATTGCCCTTCAGACACCAATTTATAGTTCTATCAGCCATGTATACAGAGCCCTCAAATGACTTTTGCTTCTGACTAGTCTTTAAATTAATATAATAATGGAAGGGGCTTTCCCCCCCTCTGTTTAAACCACTAGTATTTGGGATTACATCCCTCACATATCACCTTAATTTTAGTTAATATTGACTCCATCCAATGTGTGAGAGAGAATCCAGCATATTGCTAAGCAAAGGAAGTCAATTTGAGAAGTGTGCATACTATATGATTCCAACTCTATGACATTCTGAAACCAATACAACTCTAGAGACAGCGAAAAGCTCAGTGGGTGCCAGAGGTTGGGGGGAGGCAGGGTGAATAGCAGAGCACAGAGGACGTTTAGGGCAGTCAAACTACTCTGTGTGACACTATAATGGTAGGTACTATGTCTTTATATACCAGGCCTGACAATTAACTTCGTGAACTCATCCTAGAAAAACTGCTACAAGTACATAGCGACCGCAAGTCCCAGAGCAAGATGGGGCTGGGCCCAGCAGAGTCTGGGCCATGCTGGCTCCTCAGCCAGTGTGTCAGCAGTTTGTCTACCACTGACGGCCAAGAGCGGGGTGCTGGTCCTCTCCTGGCCACACGGCGGGGACCTTGGGATGGGGACCACGGGAGGGCAGGGCCTCGTGAGTCATCTCAAACAGCTTCCAGCCCCAGGTCTGTGCGTGTCTCTAGTGAGGATGGGTTACCCAGAGGACACAGGTCACAGCTTGGTGTCCCTTACAACCACATATACTAATTGCTATCAGGATAAAAAAATGAGTGTGTGACCATTCCCAACTGGAAATTCCACAAGGCAGTTTCCTGCCTCCTGGTAACACGTCCCTGTCCACCAGTGCCTCCCAATGTTTTTCACTCCTAGCATGTGTGCGAACACACACACACACACACACACACACACACACACACACAGAGTCGCAGGGCCTGGGCACTTTGGATGCCCCAGGCCCAGCCCTCTGCCCCGAGGGCTGAGGGAGGAAGGGCTGAGGCCTGCGCCTCCCCTGACACACTGTGGCGAAGCCCGGGTGTGGCATTACACTGGCAAAAGCAGGAGCCAGGAGGCAGAAGGAGCGGCGGCTGAACCCCTCGCTCTCACCAGCATGCAGCTTCCCAAAGTCCTGTCCGCCTGAGTCTCAGTGTCCTCAGGTCTCAGTGGACACCACGTATGACCATCTGAAATCAAACACCCCATAAATTTTGGTTGTTTTCCCTTCCTGTCTCTCTTTTCAAAAGAATGATTAAGCTGATGTGACCTGACACATCTAACTGTCCCAGCACTTCTGGGTGACACTCGGACCTTCCCCTGCCCCCTTCCCTGCTGTGTCAGGCCGGAGGCGGTGGGGAGGCTCACGCACTGGCGCGATGCCCCTCAGCCCTTCCAAAGGCCTTTTTCTTATTTCAGGCAGAAGTGGCCTTTGCATTACCCAGAAAGAAGTTTTGGGTGGCACAAGTGGATTTTCTGGAACTGAAACAAAAATGTAAGGCTTTTAAAATACTGGGTAAAAAATTTTAATAGTCCCCTTGAGAACTGTGTTAAAAGGGAAAACTGTGCTAGTGTTAAAAGGGAGCAACACGCTCAAAATGGAGTCACTGGTGCTATAAGCCCCACATCAGCGACCCAAGATTAATACTTCCCCTCATCGCAGTTTCAGCCACCCAGGAATGGAACACGGGGTTCCCTGGTCAGCACTACAGAGGTAATGGGCTGATGGGCCCCTCCCGGGCCCCTTAGGAGGGCAACCTCACCTGAAACAACGCATTCTTTCCTAATAATTTCCCTTTTCCACCTCATTTCCGTCTTTAAAACCTTCCCTGTTGCACAGCCCTTTGGAGCACTTTTCTATTTGCTAGATGGTTTGCTACCTGGTTCATGAATCATTCAGTGAAGCCAATCAGATCCTCACATTTACTCAGGTGAATGCTTGTTATTTAACAGTAGCATTGAGAAAGGATTCTGAATAATACTACAGTCCAGCCTCCCTACCCTGCTGTCAAGGAAAAGACCAAGTATCTTTTGGGGGAAAAGAGACCTTTGGAAAAAACTGTCTTCCTAGGTCAGGGGCCTGAGGGAGAAGATGGAGCTCTTGAATTCAGAGTGCCAACATACCTGTGGCTTGAAAGTAAAGTAAATCCAATTTGATATTTTTGGTTTTCTCCTAATTCACAACTGAACTCAATCTTACTAGCAATGCTTTGCCCTCACATGCAGCATTCGCCCAACCTGCAAGGGGAAATGACCTAAGAATGGGGAGGCCTTGAATCTATTAATTAAATAAACTACAACTGTGGGAGTGGGTGGAGGGATGCAGGAGGGGACCCTTCTCACCCTGTGCTTGTTCACACAGCTATGAGGTGAACTGAGTGCTCCTCAGAAGACATTTGCATAATGCCTTTTAATTAAATTTGTAGGCTTATTTTACCCAGCTTGGGCAAGGAATACTGACAGCTGCCAGGCCTTTTGGGGGTCCATCCTTGAGTACATTGGCAATCTTTTAGTTTGCTAGGGCTGCCATATGAATGACCACAAACTGGGGGGGTTAAATGACAGACATCTATTCTCTCACTGCGCTGGAAGCCAATAGTCCAAAACCAAGGTGTCGGCAGGCTCTGGGGAAGGACCCTTCCTTGCCGATTCCAGCGTCTGGTGGCTCCTGGCGTTCCCTGGCTGTGGCAGCGGCACTACAGTCTCTGCCTCTGTGTCTGTGTGTCCTCTCCTCTGGGCAGTGGTGCCTCTCACTGGCCCAGATCCTGGGGCGATCTGCCCAGGAAGATAGGTTTTCATTGGCCCTAAACGCACATAGCTAACAAGCGAAGGCCAGGCTCTTCCCGGTTTCCCGCCTCTGCTCTTTTCTTGCCTGACCTTCAGTCTCCGCTACGATGCCTTAACACCCAGCCCAGGCTACCCTGGTGACAATCCAGGCCCAGGCCTGGCAATGGGACTCGTGTTTCTGCTCTCAGCCCGCGTCTTTGTCTTAGTAACTTTCTCTCAGTCAAATTTCATCATATTTGCAAAAATAGAAACCCAATTCTGACCAGTTTCAGAAGAAAGGAGATTTTTTTAAAAAAAGGATATTAGGAAGCTTCCAGAGGGCCAGAGAACCAGGACTGGATGCTATACACCAGGAGTAATAGCTAAAGATTTTCAAAATCTCCCCAGGTTACTTTTATGTGCAGCCAACATTGGTGACCACAATCCTGGGGCACCAAGGACACCCCTGTCCTATTCACCAAGGCCCGATGAACAGGGAAAAAAAACCACAGACAGCTTTAAACGATCATAATATCAGGTTTGCCTCATGCGAAGAGAATTCAGCTCTCTTGCTATTATGCCTATCCGAATCATCATAAAACTGTACTCCTGGCATAATTTGGAATTTTAATGAGAACTACTTTCTTGAATTTAATTGGATTCCAAGTTACAGTAATCCTTTATAAAAATCTCTCAATATATTATGCTTACTATGCCAAAAATATTGTGTTAGCACTGCATTTTAAACATGAGAGAGGGAGAGAAAAAAAAAAGGACAGAGCAGATAGCTCATTTTAAGATGCACTAAAAGGCACAAGCACACGCCAGTATTGCAGACGTGGGTATAGCCCAAGCTCGATTTGTAGGAACACGATTTCTGCTTGCAGGAAACAGAACACACAGGCCCAGAAAGCAGCATGACTCAGGACGCGAACCTGCCAAGGCCGCCTAACCCCAGGAAGCCTCCATTCTCTTGGGGTGGGAAAGAGAAAGAAGCTCACTGGCTCTCGCTACCTCACAGGTGGTCGGGCACAGGGCCAGGTGCCTATTGTGCTGCCTCACAATCCTCCCAGCAACACTATCAGGTAAATATTCTAAGACTTGCTTCGGTTCTGGGGCAACTGAGGCACAGGCACATTAACTAAATAATCCAAAATCATACAACCGGGAGAGGCAGACACAGGACTCAAAGCTGGGTCCCTCTGAGTCCAAAGCCAGTGCTCTATTCGATTTACATCACTCTGGTGTAACAGTTCTGACTGAGATTAAAACCAGTTCCCACTTGAAGACATTGTGCTAAGTGAAATGAGCCAGACACAAAGGACAAGTAGTGTAGGATTCCACTGATATGAGGTCCCTAGAAGAGTCAAATTCATAGAGACAGGAAGTAGAAGGGTGGCTGCCAGGGGTTGGGGGGGGGGGGAATGAGAGCATAGTATTTAATGGGAACAGAATTTCAGTTTGGGAAGAAAAAGTTCTGGAGATGGATGGTGGTGATGGTTGCATAACAGTGTGAATACATAACGCCACTGACCTGCACACCTAAAATATGATGGTAAATCCAAAACCAGAGTTGAAGATTTTACCATTCCTTTGAAAATAACGGGTGTAATCGTTTTTTCGTTATTTATCACACAGAACATACTACTGAGGTCTTCTGACACCTAATGCAGACTTCTTCTCATTATGTACTTTCTTTCTGAAGGAAAAAATATTAGATCACTTAGGTTTGGGAAGGCCTTTATACATATACAAGTGCAAAAAAAAATTTAGAATAGTTTACATTTGAAAAATGTGCACCTCAGATAATTCCCTTAAGAAGATGGAAATGTAAGCTACCATTGGGGAAAAAATATTCAAAAAATTTTAGTTCATCAATAGCTAATGTCCATAATAGATAGAGTTATGACAGACTAGTAGATTAAAAAAAACAAACACCTCCCCCAAAAAACACCCCAAACATACCAGTAGGAAAATGGGCAAAGAACATATACAAGTCAAGAAAGAAGGAATATAGTCAATTCTTGAAAAAAATGTTAACTGCATCAGAACTCAAGGAATGCAAATTAAAATATTCGATACCATTTTTCACTTGCCATATTGACATGTACTAGCAGAATCATAAAGTACAATATTGTTAACAGTTTTCAGAATGACATTCTTACACATTGCTTATGGGAGACTTAGTTGACACGGTCTGTATGAATGACACTTTGGCAGTCTACGTACATCAAAAGCCTCGGCAGTGAAAGTTGTGTTTTACCCAGCTTTGTACCCCTTTACCAGCAATGTACTTCCTAGAATTGATCCTGAGTGAACCGTATGCCTATGGTCTAAACAGAATAGCTATACAAGGACATACATGAAGGTGCATGGTAACAACGAAAAATTAGAAACAGCATAAATGTCCTACAATATATCCACATGGTACTCTAGAACAATTTAAAATAATTTTTTTAGAATAATATGATCACAAGAAAAAAAATGCACAAAACATCTAAGGTGATAAAAGTATGAAACAGCATATAATGTGTGATTTCAATTATTTTAAAATGCATAATCAGGTACAGAAAATATGGGAATAATATATACATAAAAATATTAAGAGAGAGAGATGGTTTTTCTTTTTTAATTACTGTATTTTACAAGTCTTCTAAAATAAATAGTATTTTTGTGTCCAGGGACAAATTATTATCTAACTCTGTCACTCCAAAGGGAGTAAAAATGGATATGACAGAATCTGTGTTTGTGTCCTTTGGCAGTGGGAAGAAGTGAAGGTGTGGGGGCAGGGAGAGAGGGAGGCCGGACCCCCTGATGGCCTCCACTTCTGCTCTGACTCCATCTCTGACCCAGTGGTGATCTGTCAGAATGCTGTATCCACTATAACACTGTACTGCTCAGAGTTCAGTTGCAGACAACCAGAACCCACTCTGGCTCCCTTAAGCAGAGGGGTTCTCTGCTGTAAGACTTCTTGCTAGCTGTCATAAAATCATGCAAGAGGCTGGAGAAGCCGGCTGAAGGCTGTGCTTTCAGGACCCTTCCACAACTGACAAAAGCTATTGCCTCTGCCCCTTACAGGAAGCCGGGGTCAGTAAAATGCCACCACCACTGCTGGTTCCACACAGTCTCTGCTGTGACAGGACGGCACATTGCCTGCAAACGCGGAGCTGGGGACCAGAGGCTGGGGCCTCTGCTGCCACATCTGAGCAAACTTAAATGCCTCCACCACCTGCTGGGACGTGGAAAGAGCAGAAGAGTGGCCTCTGTCTCGACATGCTCACTTTTTCTTACAAAATCTTGCACTTCTAGATGGTACAGGCTGAAGCCCCATGTGAAATCTGAGCTGTGATAGAGTTTGAGGGCTGCAATCTTCGGCAGTCCAGCTGCTGGCCGCAGTGAGGCACACGACAGACCAGAGACAGGAAATGGAGATGACTGAGTCAATCTGTGCTGTCTTCCAAAAATGCACTAGGTTGAGTTAAAGAGATTACCCAAACGGAAGTGGCTTACGTTGTAAGGACATTGGTTGTTATGTGTAATAAGTAGTCCAGAGGGAGGCAATTGTAGGATTAATGGATTCAGTGGCTCGGGTGAATAAAGAGCCGTGAATACATGGCTCTTGTCAAGCACTGGGAAGGGTCTGATATTTTATCCGACTTGCAAACTCATCAGCCTGTCACAGTTTCATGGACACTGGCTGCCACAGCTCCTTCACACAGTGATATCAAAAGGTCCAAGGTCTCTTCATGCTAATTACGATACAGGGCAGCAGGACTGATGTAGTCCTGAGTGAAGAAAGTACAAGTGAATTACTAACTTCTTAAGTAACGCATTCCTTTTATCAGAAAGTCAAGCTATGCCCACAAGCTCCAAGCTGGCTTCTCCCAGGCTTCCATGCTAAACCATAGCTCCGTCACTAAAACCATTCCTCCAACGCTAAACCATTCCTTCATTGCTAAACCATTCCTCCAATATTAAACCAGTCCTCCACCACTCCACCACTCCTCCAAGGCTGTGGTGGTTCTGTCTCTCTGGAGAAGCCTGACCAACAGGGGACAAGAAGAGACCAGCAATGATTCTGGACAGGTCAGGCTGTGTTACATACCTACCTCTCTGGGTGGTGGGAAGGTGCCCATGTCACATAGCAGCCACCAAAGTCCGAGTAGATACAGGATTCAGGAGACCTGCTCCAGGGACCTCTAGGGGGCCCTTCCTTCTGAAAGATCGCTCCTCTCACACTGCAAACAGTCACTTGGTTGGCCAGTGATAATGGACCCACTTCTTCAGTTCTGTTGGGTCAGCCGGTGCTGCTGCCGTGGGACAGAAGGAGGGAGCAGATGTGTCCGCAGCGAAGCTCCTCATCGACCTGGAGCTCCCAGAACCCCCCACTCCCAATCCTGCTTTTCCTGGGCTGGTGTAGTGAGGGGGACCCTGCTCGCTGCGCCATTTGTCGTGCGGGGTGGTCGGCGGGGTCTCTGGTCCCGCTCCCCACATAAGAACACAGAACGTGGTAAGGCCAAAAAGGAACACCCACGGAGCCATAAGTAGGGGAGTCAAACCAATATATTCTCGCTGGCGGCTGGGCTGGTGACACAGGAAGCAGGATCTACATAATCTGCCTAACAGCAGTCCGCGCTTGCCAGCCACCATCTTCTTGCTAGCCCCCATTCCCTTCTGCTAGCGTAGCCACAGCAGTTATATTAGTGGCCAATGGCTTACGGGTTACAGCTGACGGCAAACTAGCCACAGCTGCTGGCCATCTGATCACAGTTGATGGCCATTTACTACCCGAGCCAGCACCTTTCTATGTGAGGCCGAGAGCCTGGAAACTGCTTTTTGGGGCTTTGTCCCCACAGCTGGCCACGGTCAGGTCTCACCAAGGCCCACGACACAGAACAAGCCCCTGGCTCCTGCCTTTCCTGCCTGAGCTGTCTTCCTGAGCACAGACTTCTCACGACACCAGACAGCCCCAGCTCTGGCCCTGAAGGGCTGCTTCGGTTGGAAGACTTCACTGCTGGGAGTGAATGAGTCCAGGCTCTCAGGATGCAGAGAGCTGACACGGGCCATCAGGGGTGTGCTCAGCCAGGGAGGCTGCCTGCCGCGAGTTGATGAGATCACGGTGAAGAGCAAAACTGAAATGTCAGCTTCCTAGACGCCAGCCGTGAGAAATCCTTAGAACGGATGGGTGCAGGGCAACAGCCTGCGGACGTTTGCTGACTTCCACAGGTGGGTTAGCTTTAAAGGAGACTAGAACTTGGAAACAATTATGCTGAGCTCGGCCCTTGCCTTAGACAGAGCTGTGTTACTACTGAAGCAGCTCAGTGGAGAATTCCACTGTCACATATTGAGAAGGAAACCCGATTCAGAAACAAAAAACCCTCCAAAACCTTAAAGGGAAGTACGCTGTCTGCTGCATTGGTTTACAGAAATACGGCTTACCTCCATCATCAGATTGCCTAGGAGTACATACTTGCTTAATTCTCTTTCTGGGAGGAAAGAGGGATACCCCAAATCTTCAAGAAGTTGAAGCACAAAACTAGGGAACCCCAATGAAACAGCTGACAGGAAGATTATATCATACACAGAGCAATTTCCTAGGCCCAAGTCAGTAACACACAAAGGTTACTGGAGCCAATTTATTTTTTTACTTTGTTTTTGGCCATTTAACTAGTTGGGGTCTAGGAGGCAGCAAATGATGTAACCACGCCCAGAACCTCCTCACTCCCATCTGTAACTGGTCTCCCCTCCTCCTGTCAGGCCCAGGAGTGTGAATGGGGTGCAGGGGACAGAGGAGGTGCGGGAAGTGGCAGGGATGGTGCGGAGACCCCACAGCTGGATCCTCCCATCACCATCTGCTCAGGAGGGAAAGGAGCCACCCCTGCCTTCCTCCCTCCTCCTCTCCCAGCCCCCCAGGAGCGCCTTCTGGGTCCCAAAGCACAGCTGCAGGTCTGTGACTTCTCACCTTCACCGGCTCCCAATCCCACCTAGCCATGGTCTCTGTGTCTGTCTTTTACAACAGGCCGGCAGCCCCGAGCCCTGACCTTACTTGCATACTTCTTAGGACTTCTTTTTCTGAGTCATCAGCTCTTCCTCAGCTCCTTGGAACTGAGAGGGTGCTGTGGAGAGAAGCTCCCAGCTGGGAGGGGCCGCTCCACAAACCTGGCTGCTTAGTCCGAAGTGACAGCCACCTGGCTGGACACGCTTGTGCACAGAGTCCTGCATTCCCTCCACGTCTCGTCTGGCTGCAGTGTCCTTCACACCTCCTCACCAGCATGCCATGGAGACACAACACCCTGCGTCTGACTGTGACGGTTCCCACCTGATACACCTGTGCGCCAGGCGCAGACGTGAGCATTCGAAATGTGTCAACTCCTGTAAGTCTCACCACAACCCTCACAACAACTGAGGTCCTGCACGTTCTGCATGGACCAAGGCAAAGGGGTGGAGTCACTTGCCCAAGTGCACCCAGCAGTGAGTGGCAGGGCCGGGGCCCAACCACAGGTGCTCCTGGCCCACAGCCACCTCAGCACTGTCCTGCTCTGACCCAGGGAGACGGCATCCTGCCCTAGGGCGGAAGGAGGTGCCCATAAGGCAAGGAGGAAACGCAGAGGGCTTAGGGGTCTAACCAGGAGAAGCTCCATCCAGGGGCTGGAGGTCAAGGTGGAAATGGCAGAATTCATGGCCGTATTAGCAGTAAAGGCCAGTATCTCTTCAGCGCTGGGTAAATGCCAGGCATGTGCCAGGTGCGTTGCATGTATTAACTCTTTCACCCCCAGGCTCACCCTGAGTGGGTCACTCCCATTCCACCTACGAGGAGCCAGGCAGCCCGGCTCCGGTCCAAGTTGGGTGATGCCTGCTGAGAACATGACATCGCCAGGGTGGGACTCAACTCACGACCATTGGCAAAAGCTACAAATCAGGACTTCTTGTGATTCTCTGTTTTTATGGAACCTGGTCACTGCACATTTACCAGCACCCCTCGGAGGCTGTCTTGTCCAGCCAGAGTGACCAGTAAGCACACAGCATCCGCCTCACGAAGTCAAGGACGTCTGAGACCAGTAAGATGCTCGTTTATATCCAGAACTAACGACGTTCACATGTACGGGACAACTGTTAGACACCTGCTCTTCTCAGGTAGGCATGGGGACCCAGGTAGACTAGGTAAAGAGAACCCGAAAGCTTCCGCCCTTCCCCAGCACACACAATCTCTCTCTCCCAAGTTCCACCAAGTAGACATTGCATTGGGTGGGAAGAGCCTATATTCAAGCGGAAAGAGTGTTGGGAAACAGAAGTTTTAGGATGGGTCACCCTAATTTCATGCCCTCCAGTTAAAAGGCTCAGCTGGCTGGGAGGCTGGGCAGGCTTTGTGACTGGGAGGCTAGGACCAGCGGTGGTACCCACCTGGGGACAGGAGGCCAGGCAACTGAGAGCAGGTGGAAAGGCCACAGGCAGCACTCCGGGCCCTGCAGGGGTGCTGAGGGCCCCTGGCCTCTGGTGACAGGGCATCCTCCTCCTTTCCAAGGCATTGGGACACAGGAGGCGCTGAGCTACCACTGACACCCAGTGGAAAGTCTCTGAATTTCTCGTCCGTCACCTTCCCAGAAAGGGCGGCAGTGACCTCAGCTCATAGCCCCAAGCACAGTGGCTGCTAAAACTACGTCTATACATCTAGCATCGCAGGGCCCTCGGTTGTCACCGAATTTAGGTTCCCAGGTGCTCCCAGCCACCCCATGGAGTAGGAATCATTCTCACCACTTTACAGATGAGAAAACCGAGGCTCAGAAATACTTAACAACTAGGGCCGTGCAATCAGTGAAGGGCTACCACGACTGGTCCAAGAGCAGGGCCCTTCGCTTTCCATCATGCTACCTCCACTCTCCCTGCCCCCAAGTGCAAGCGGGTCACCTCTGTGCCTATATCTTCCCCAACACCACACTCTTGATGACTGTAGCTTTATAAGTCTGAAGTCGGGGAGTCAGTCTCTGTCTTGGTTCTCCTGCAATACCGCGCTTGCTGGCTGTCCTGGATCTGTTGCTTCTCCACCTCCGCAGACCAGCACTGGACATCTGCAGCTGGGGGCCAGCCCCTCCACGTCCGCACCCTCTAGCTGGGTCAGCCCGCTGCTGCACATCCGCTCCAGGAATGGAGGGCTGCTTTACAGACCAGTGCCAGCCCACACTCTCTGACCACGCTTTGTTTTGTTTTGTTTTGTTTTGTTTTGCTACCAGCAACCTGCCTGAGGCTGTGGCAGCCATCCCCTCTTTGAAGAGGCCTCCGCCGTGTGGGAGGGGTCCCTGTCTGAGTCCTTGTGCACTCGGGCTCTGCCTAGAAGTAGTCGCTGCTCTTCCACACCTCCGACCTCTGGAGTCCCCGAGGTCCTCTCAAACCCCTGTTAGTAATTAGACACTTTGTCTTATTCTACGTGATAATTCTTTATATTAAAATATCCCTGTTCGAATTACTGGTATTGTTTCTGTCTCCTGATTGGACCCTGACTGACCGAGCTCTCCAGCAGAGCCAAACAAGGAGATGCTGGCAGAGTCTGGGCTCCAGGGCACAGAGCAGAGTGTGTGTGTGTGTGTGTGTGTGTGTGTGTGTGTGGTGGGGGTAGAGTTGGGGGGTGCTTTTGGACATAAGAGACAGTCACTCAATGACTGAATCAAAGGGTAAAATAAAGATATTTTCAGATGAACATAAAGGACACAGGACGTCTTTTTAAAAAAGTTATTGAACACATCCTAGGCAAATATAAACCAAAAAAAAAATAATGTGGCAATTTTGGTAGCAAATATTAAAAATCAGGAAGAAAAAGACAGGCTATAATAAATAAAAAGATAACCGACAATTGAGTTAGAGATGTTTAAATGTTCTTTCTGAAACTGACAGAACAAGCAGACAAATCATAATGAAAGGTGTGGAAGATTTGATTCATGTGTCCACTACGCTTGATTAATTAGGTGTTAGAGAAAGAATATACATTGCCTTCTTGCACACAGAACCATCACACATGCACACAACATAAGGCCACAGAGGACGAAGCCTCAAGGCATTAAATCAGCATCATTCAGACGGTCTTCTCTGACCTTATATAAAACAAAATAAATCAATATCAAAGGATCAATTTATAAAATCCTATATAAATAAAAACAAAACACAGTGTGACTGAATAATCTTTGGAATACAGAAGAAATAAAGGAAATTATTAAATATTTGAAATTGAATGACTCATCACACGTCAAAATGTATAGAACCAAGAAAGCTAACGTGATGTGTAGAGGTAAAATTAGTTTTAAATACATTCGTTAGAAAACAACAAATGAGTTAAGTTCTGATTCAATAAGCTCCAAAAAGAGTAAGAGTAAACACAAGCAAGCAAGCAAGCAAACCAACAAAAAACCCAAAGAGAAAGGTAGAAATAAATGAAATAGGGAATAACACTACAATAGAGAAGATGAATAAAATCAAATAACCGGTTCTTTGAAAAGACTCCCAATATAGACACGCCAGTAGTAAAACTAATCAAGAAAAAGAGAGAGGAGATTCAAATAAGCAAAAATATAAAAACAGAAGATGAAACAGACACGTTCCTGTAAAACTTTAAAATGCTTAAATTGCCACAAGAAGCAGAAAATGTGGCTTTCCTCTCTGTACCATCATGTCTAGCATATCAAAAAGGCCTCACACATTTAGAAATGGTCAATTTTTAAGACAGGTAAACATTCACTTGGTTTTGAAATTTGCAGGCACTAAGAGGGTATGCAATAGAGACCGACCCCCCCCCCCACCCATACACCCTGGGAAACCCGGGCGCCCTCCCCCAGATAATGCTATCCCTTTCTTACGGATCGTTTCACAAATATTTAACGCACAGACAAATAAAGACATACATTATTTTTCTCATGTATGCACATTTTTCAGCTCCTTGTTTTTTTTTTTCACTTTAACGATATATCTTGAAGATCATATTGATTCATTTTAAACATCCTCATTCTTGGAAAGTTTGCAGAGTATTTCATGGTGTCTATACTAATTTAATCAATATTATGTTGATAGAACAGTAGGATGTTGCTAATCATTTATTTCAATGCTGGTGACTATATCACATGGGCACCCATATTTTTTGCACAAATTATGTGCAAATAAATCCGAAATATACGCCTGTCCCAGTTACTAAACTATATCTCTTGATTATGAAAGCTGTATAAGAAATCACCCCAAATTTGAGAAACCGCCAATGACGATGACGTTTTGTTTTGCTCACAAACCTGCAATTTCAGCAGGCAGGGCTGGGTGGGATGGACGCCCTCTGCTGCCCCGGGCTGGGCTCTAGCCACTCAGGGTGGGGGCTGGAGTCCGGGCAAATCTGGCCCACTCAGGGCTGGCAGTGATGCTGGCTGTTGGCTGAGACCTTGGCTGGAACCAGACCCTGGCATGTGGCTCTCCAGGGGACCGGGGCTTCCTCATAACAGTGGCTGGGCCCCAGAAGTGGCATTTTAAGAGAGCCAGGCCCACTGCCTTTTAAGACCTAGCCTCGGAATTAAGGCATACAGCCAGGCATCCAGCTTCAAGGGCAGAGAAATATTATTGTCTTGACATGGAGTGGCAGCCTTCTGGAGCAGAATGTGGGCCAGTAATACTGTTGTCACACTTTTGGAAAATCCAGTCTACCACGGATATGTTTCTAGATATGGACTTGCTCCATAATCATGGATATGTACAGTTTAAATTTTGATTGATGTTTTCTAATTGCCCTTTCTAGTATGGGTACAAATTCACTCTCAGTAGCAGTGCATGAGAAATACGTATTTGTGTAAGGAAGGAATGAAAGGACTGAAGGAAAGGAGAAATGAGTGAGTGAGTGAGTGAGCTGAATGAACGCACTGAGGAAGGCGTTCAGTTAAGTACTTCATCACTGCGCCACTAGAGGGCGGTGTGCTCCCACAGAAGCAAAGGGCGGCCCCCTCTGAAAAAGGTTTGCTAGCACTTCGGTGACATTTGCTGTTGGAGGGGGAGGCCAGGAGTCTCCCTAGGTCAGGTCCCCTGTGTTATGGTATTGTACCTCATTGGACGCCCTCGATAAACGGGAAGAGGAAGACAGGTGGCCTGGGATCTTTGTGGAAAGCCCACCCAGAACCACAGGCCCAGAACTCAGAACAGAGCTGTCTTCTTTAGGGGCCTCACGGGGGTTGCGGCAGTTCTTTCAAAGGCAGATTTCCAAAAGGTTTTAGTTTTCAGGCTACAAGTGCTGGAGCCTGCACAGCCTGGGACAACTGGAGTTGGTCTACAGAGACCATGGAGAGGCTGAATACCACCCTCCAGCACCTCCCCAGTGATTTTGAAGCGGTTTCTCCTTCCCCACACCCTCCCACATGTCCTTGGTCACCTCCAGGGACAGCTCGAAGTTACCAAGACCCGCGTCTTGCTTGCCTCGTCTCCCCTGCCCAGGGAGGGCCAATGGCACCTGAAGACATCAAGCAAGATTTTGCCGTCCCAGGTCTCCCATCGTGCAGACCCACCCTGCTTCTCTATCTGTCCACTTGGTTTGTCTGCAGAACACATCCTGAGACCCCTCAGGCCCACTCAGGTCATCCATTCACAAGGCTGCCCATTTCCTGACTGCGTCCCCGCCTCCTGACCCCCCCACCCCCAGTCAGGAGCTGACTCCCTCTCCAGAACATCTCCCTTCCTGTCTCCCTCCCTCCCTGTGCCACGGCAGACAGCCAGTGCCCCCCAGGACACAGGTGGCCTGTGCACAGGCTGTGAGTGGCACGCATTTCACAGGGCGACCCCACCCACAGAGGGGCCGGGTGAGAGCCAGCTCGCCTTTCCCAGGCAGGCCCGCCGGTCCACGTCCAGCTTCCTGCCTGCCGAGCACCGCTTCTCACCCACGCGGCATGAAATGAAAGAAGCAGGACATTTGGACACGGTAGCTTGGATGTCAGAATGATTCCACTGGATGTGAGCTTTCTAAAAACGTCGAGTGAGATGGCAGATGGCAGATATCCCCCTTCCCATCCCCGATGTTACGTCAGACACTGAGGTCCAGGGCGAAGCTCAGGGATGAGGTGGGGCTTCAGGGACAGTTCCCAGGAAGCAGTGGAAGGTCCTTGAATGTTCACCAATTTGCTTTTAGACCAAATTAAGGGACCAGTAGGTCTCTTCGGCCAGCCCTGCAGCCTGCCAGTAAGAGGTCGTGTTGTCACTTGCATTAAGCTCCTTGGTGCGTGGAAGTCCATTTGGGCCCCAAACCCATCACTTTCCATGTCACGGTCCTGCCTCAGCTTGGAGGCACAGCAGTGGGGAAGGTCTGCAAGCTGCCACTGCTGTCCCCTGTGAGGTGGCCCTCTGTGGCCTGGGAGGGGCTGAGGCAAATGAAGAAGGCCTGGCTTTGAACCTCAGTTCTGTGACCCTGGCCGGATGATTGCCTCAGTTTCCTCACCTAGGAAACGGATCATGGTTTCTGCTTCACAGAATCACTTTGTGACGTAAATGAGAGTGCAAATGCAGCCATCTCAGCACGATGCCTGACGCAGAGGGGCACCGTGGGCAGCTCCTGCCACGCCTGCCCTTCCCTGCCGTTGCAGCCCGGACACGGTCTTCCAAACAGGAAATGCAGGCATGTTGGTCATATTCACAGCAGAGAGGTCGGGATGAGACTCAGCACCCCTGACCCTGACAGGCAGTCACAGGCCCCTCCAGCTGCCCAGCTACACTTCTCCGCAGTGATGTGGACAGGGGTGGTAGGGGGGAATGCAGTGATGGCTCGCTATGTGTCACCTGTCCCTCAGGGGAGCGGTCTGCGTATCAGGCAGTGAGTGCCATTTCCAATTAGGGCAAATCACTGAGTGACTCCTGATTATATGGGACGCTGGCTTCACCCTGGCCAGAGGGGTGGACTTCTCTTCCTTTCCTCCCCCCGCTGACCTAGCACTGTTCCCTAGTTAACACCCACTAAGGAATTTAAACACAGGGAGCCCCACCTCCTGGCCTCAGAGTCCCAGGGGAGACATTGGCGCTAACCTACTTTCAAAATCTCTTTCTTTCAAGGGCCTCAGAACAGACAGCGCTGCTCTCTGGTTCTGTGTGTGGCTGGAAATGAGTCCAGCAGGTCAGAAGCGGGGTGTGGTGGGTAGGCTCCAGCTCCAGGCCGCTCGGCCACAAGCTCCCTGTGCCGTCCCTGGGTCACCAGGCTGCACATAGATGTGAGTCTTTTTCATGGGAGGCTGAGGGCCCACCGGGTATAAATCAGTCTCTTTGGCCATTTATCTTAGCAGAGGGTAGATAACCATGATTACCAGGTGTGGGGTCAATCCAAGAAGGTTTATTGTTTCCCAGTTAACTACATGGGAAAGGGAACCCCTAGGGAACCCCTGTAGGGAACTGGCAGCTCCACAGACTGCACATGAGGGAGAGGAGCCGTCCTTCTCCCCTTCACTGCCCAGCGTGACAGACCACTGCCAGCCCCCAACCAAGGCACCTTTGTAAAGTGCATGACTCCCCCAAAATCAATGAAGTGTTTTGCTTTCTTTTATGCTTCTTTTGATGCCGTCTGTCCCAATAGGGGCCAAGGGTCAGAGTTCCTGCCACTGTTATTTATTGTCTCATACATCTCAGCTGCCTGGGGAGGAGGAACTGTGAAGTCAGGAGCAGCTGGATTGGGAGAAATACCCATTAAGCAAACAGAGCAGGGAAGACATCAGGGAAAGGAAATACGGGGCATGGAGGAAGACAGGCAAGTTTTGAGAGTGCGTGTTATGACATCCACAAGAAAAACCCTGGCGATCCCCAGCTGCTGGGGGTCACATCAGGCCCTATTCCTGCCCCAAGGACCCCACAGTGGTAGAATCAGCCACATGTCTCACTCCAGTAAGGGAAAAATAAAGGCCTGTCCAGTGAGTGACATCGATGGGGACAGCCCACTTTGGGGACAGCAAAGATCAGGGCCCAACATTTCTCATCCCTGGAACTGAGGACAAGAGCTGAAAGGAGTTTATAAACCACCTGGTCCAGGACCATAGTCTCTCAGGTCCTTTGTGTCACCGAGACCCATGGATAGAAGCCAGTGAGAGGCTTGGGGAGGTAGGCAGTCTGGAAATGGAGGGATAGCTGCTGTCAGGAACCTGGATCGGCACCACCAGATGTGAAACGAAGGGTGGCAATTCTGCATACCTGCACCTGAGCTCCAAAGATGGAAAGGACCAGGACACAGGTCAGCTCACCTTTGTGAGCAGCAGAGCTGCTCGACTGCCACCAACCAGGCACGAGAGATGGACAGCCGCAGACTGGCGGGGCGGTGGTCTGGGGCCCAGTGTCCAGTCCATTCGGTGCTCAGATGGCTGATGGTGGCATCTCTGGGCTTACAGCGGCAATGCAGAGTCAGGCACTGAGCTGGCAGTTCTTAAACTTTGGTGTTCCCAAGGGTCAGGCTGGGTGGTAGGAAAAACGGTGCGTTCCAGGGCCCCATGCTCAAGGTTTCAGTCAGCAGGTTTGGGAGGGAGCCCGTAGATCTGAACTGCAATACGCACCTCTGATGTGGGTGGTGTCTCACCTGGTGAGGCAATGTGGGGGGCGCCTGACCCCGCTCCTTTCCTGGCATTCAGGGACATCTCAACTCAGATGTATTTTATAGCCGTTGCTGACAGGGCTCACCCCTGTTAACTTCCTTGGGCTTCCTCACCCCGTGTTGCCTCCAACCCAGTGTGGCAGGGTCTGGCCGGGCAGGAAACGGAGGCCATGGGGGGAGGAAAGGAGCCATAAGCTAGCAGCTGGGGGGTGTAAGTGGGGGACATAGGCTGATGACGGGTGGCAGTGTGAGGGCTCATGGATGGACAGCCACGGCTAGGACAGAGCCTGGATAACAGGAGCGTGGTGCAGGTGGAGGACAACTTACAACAGAGTGACATGGGAGCCACCACAAACGGGGAAGGAAAGGGCGCAGGACTGGCTGGAGCTGCACCAGTGCTGCCCCGGTCCCAGTGGAAATGTTGCCAAACCCAGGTCGGCCTGTGACAGAGCAGCTGCCACGTGGGTGGCTCGTGGGTGGGAGTGACCCAGGGGCTCTCGATGGGGAATTATCCAGGGTGACCCACTCCCTGTGCTGCTCTTGGCCCGAGATGTGGAGCACATGTCGTTGCAACTCTCTAACATGCAAAGCAAATGAATGCCTCAGCCTCTGAAATATTAAAGGATATTTCAAAGGAGCGGAAAGTTGACACCCGAACTTAATTATCAAGATCGAGTTTTGATTTCAGAAGGGCAGAAGGTACATTTCAAGTACACACACGAAAGGCAACGTCTTACGCACGTAAACCTGTTACTCACATTTGCAGGATGTGTAAGCCACGTGCTCTCAAATTGCTTGATTTCTGTTTAAACTGATTTTAGGCCAGAAGAGCTGGAGCGCATCCTAGAATATTAAATGATTTTAAATGTCACTTCATGGCAAGTATCACTTGGTAGGTTTTAAATGACTCTCGATGGGCATATTTTAATTTTTCTTCGTGGTAAACCATCTACCAATTCACCACCTCTAATGAATCACGGTGCTATATCTGAAGCTAATTACTCAGAACACAAGTGCAAGGATGAAGGCAGTGGGGGATTTAGCAAGGTGACATATGCAAATATCCACAATAGAGAGCTATTGTGTTTTGGCAAATGAATGTCCAGGTTCAGCAATGTGAAGAAAGCATACCTTGACAGCAAGTCTCTTTAATATCTAAGTCCCTGTCAAGATACTTCTACAAGTTATTCACACCTCCAAATTAAATATGTAAGTCTTCGCAAGCTTTTGACACACCTCTGTGTTAGTGGCGTCTTCCCAGAATACCAAACTACATATAGTGTCAGTGCTCTATCTGTACCTTAGTCTAAAGACAAGAAAATCAAGGAGTGATGACATCAAGCAGTGGTTTTCAAACTTTTAGGTAGTGGGACTCTTTTTTCAAACGAACCCCAATAATAAAATAGAAATATCATTTTATTTGTACAGATTTATTCCTAAATTTAAATTGGTAACACTTTGAAAACACTGTTATTTGGTGGACTTGAAAATTTATGACTAGGATTAAGGCTGGCTATTGTTAAAGTAGTCTCAATCTCTAGGTTGTTCATGTACGGTGTTTTGCTTGCATTTTAGAGAATATTCTGATTCGTGGACACAAGGCGATGTAAAGGGCAGGTGGTGCAAAGCACACCACGGAATCCCTGGGTGCCACTTAGTTAAGAAAAGATGTCACAGGTTTCATTGCAGGGTCCCTGCAAAAACAAATTCAGTTGGCAGAAGAACTGAAATGTTGGTCATCTGTTATAATTTGGTATTCAACAACAGCCTGCATTTTTTAAAATTATATTTAAAATCGTTTTAAAAATAAACATTGCAGCAAATATTTATAGAACAACGCTATTGGGAATGAAGGACTAGCCCCATTCCAGACCAACTCTTTACAGATAATTATAAACTAAACAAAAACACCACAGAACTACTGAAGGCAAAGGAGAGAAATGAAAAAACAGAAAGACACTACAGGAGAGTTGACACTTTGAAGGAAAAATTTTGGGGGTGCATTTTCTGTTTTTCAATGGCTTTTTCCCTGAGGACAGATTCTGTACTCCCAAGTAGGGCAGCTAAACTTGAAGAGAAAACCCACCATCTTGCTGGATTACCCCACAGTCAGACTTAAAAAAAAAAAAAAAAAAGGAGGACTAAGTACAGAGTGACCAGAGCAGATAGAAAGTAAAGGGGGATTCTAGAAAGGAGAGCCATAGAGGGGGATCCAAATATTCTGTGTAAAACTGCCCACATCTCTGGTTGATCCTGTAACCAGACATGAGCAAGGCCAACTCAGAGCAGCATGGCAAGACCTCAGGTGATTTCTACTGCTCTCCATAGTGGGGGGTGGGGGTGGGGAGCTTAATTCTAGACACGTTAACTGTCTCCCTTATAAAAAGTCAGTACTTTTCAGAGGAACACAACAAAATCCACAATCTGTCCAATGTATGATGCACCATGTTTATGATACAATCCAAAACTACTAGGCATGCACTCAAGAGAAAAGGTAGGTAAGAGATTAATCCTGAAAAGATCCAGATGTTGGAATTAACAGGCAAGGATTTTAAAGAGTGATTGTACTTATTCTCAAAGATGTAAAGGAAAATATACTTGTAATAAAATGAACAAGTAGGACATTTTGGCAGAGAGACAAAACTATATATATGTAAAAAAAGAACCAACAGGAAACTCCAAAATGGAAAAAAAAACCAGTATCTGAATAAAAGATTTCCTAGATGGGCTTTAAGAACAAATTATAGATGACAGAATAAAGAGTCAGAGAACCTAAAGATTGATAAATAAAAATCACTCAATCTGCTGAATAGAGAGAAAAAGAAATTTTAAATGGAAAGAACCTCAACGAATTGTGGGCCAACTTCAGAAGGTCTAATATGTGCATAATAGGAGTATAAAAAGGACAGGACAGAACAAAAGGGGTAGAAAATATATTTGAAAAACATACCCCCCCCAAAAAAAATATTTCCCAAATATGATGAAAGACATAAATTTACAGAGTCAAGCTCAGTGAATCCCAAGCAGGATAAATACAAAGGAAATAAAATCTAAGGATGTGAAGCAACATTGCTGGTGAGTGTGAAATAGCACAGGCACTTTGCACAAGTCTGGCAGGTTCTTATAAAACTAAACATACAGCGACCCATGACATAGCAATTTCATTCCTGGGTATTTATCCAAGATAGGACGAACACACATGTCCAGAAAGGACTTAGTATTAAGTCTCATCCAAGAGAACGGACAGACCCATTGTGGTATATTATACAATGGATCACTACTCAACAATAAAAAGGAATAAAGGATTGATATACGCAATGATATAAATGAATTTCCAAAAGTATGCTAAAAGAAGCCTGATGTAAAAGGATACATACCGTTTTATTCCACATATATGAAGTTCTTGAACAGGCTAAACTAATCTGTAGTAAAA
Organism: Rhinolophus hipposideros; assembly: GCF_964194185.1. Classification (NCBI taxonomy): domain Eukaryota; kingdom Metazoa; phylum Chordata; class Mammalia; order Chiroptera; family Rhinolophidae; genus Rhinolophus; species Rhinolophus hipposideros. Next base: position 7,672,778 of record NC_138050.1, read on the forward strand.
ATACAAAACAAAAAACTCAGAGCAGTGGTTGCCCTAGGGACCAGGAGAGAATTGACTCTGACAGGACATTCTGAGGTCACAGTGATGTCTCCCTTGATGGGATTTGTTACACGAACATTACATTGTTAAAACTCATTGAATGGCATACTAAAGATGTACTTCACTCTAAGTATCTTTTACCCTAAAAACATTAAATACAAATATTAAACTCTTATTTATGATATGTATACTGAAGTGTTCAGGGGTGAAGTATACCGGAAGTACGTTGAAATGCATAAAATGAGGTGGATTGACGTATGGATGGACAGATATGGGTATATGGGCATTTACAGAACAACTTTCTTGTAGGTTTCAATTTTTTCCATAATAAAATGCTGGGGCAGAAGGATATTTACCTAAGTCTTGAAGGTCTACTGTGACACAGGGAGACTATAGTTTGAAAATTTGAGAGTTAAAGAGAACAAGCTTTGAGAGCCAACCAGTGCAAGCGATGGCCAGTTACTCTATCTTTAACACTAGGGAGCTGGACTAGCTGAACATTAAGATGCCTTCTAAATAGAATATTAGTGCCGTCCAAGGCATGGAGCTGTGATGAATAACCAATGAGTAACCAACAGGCTGCAAATATGGAGAGATTTTCTGTACATTTGTAGCTGCAGCTATGGCGGTGGCTGCTGGCTCAGTAAGCTCCCTCCATCCTGAGTGCTGGGCAGGGGAAGGGTTCCACCATCTTTGTATCCCATCTCATGACACTTCCTCTTCCTCCTTCCATTTTATTGATCCTTTGGTTCCATTATCACCCATACTGTCCTTCTTACCTTTGGAGGTGCAAATGTGGCTGCTGCTGTTAAGAAACTCCTTTCCCTCCCCTTGTTGCCCAGCTCACTCTTAGCCCTCAGCTTCCCTTGGCCCATAGACTAGATTGGGCACCTCCCACCCTACCCCCAACTAAAGCACAGGATCTCAGTTCCTTATCTGACAACATTTACCATCTCTCCTTCTCTTTAGAGGACAGAGACTGGCTTCCCTCATGTCCGGCATGTGACCTGCAGACAACAGCAATGGCTTACATTCACAACGCTGTTATAAATAAGCAAAACTTTTAGGGGTAAAAGTGTAATTTTATTTAGATGTTACTTGTACATAATCTATAGTAAGATATACAAACAGATAAAAATTGTTTAACAGGTGTTTTAATACCACTTTAAATTCAATTTACAACAGCATTGGTAATACTGCAAGATGACAGATACTCTGATTAAGAAAACAAAAAGTACTTGCTACTCTGGCTGATACATTCCCACTAGTCTTTAATGGATTAGGATGTGCCATGTATTTCAGTTGCAAATTATTACAAAACCTTCACAACCTAGCCACTTGGTGCTCTGAAGAGATCTGGATATTCTAAAAATTTACTGAAATGAAAATGTTAAATCTCTTAACAGTATACTTTTACTAAAGAAAACAATGTAAGAGTACCAAATCTTATGGTTTGGATTGGGGCTAACAATAGAAAATCAACCACATCATGCTTGTGTTGCTAATGTGTGGTATGACCTTCTCATCCCCTCTGCTCATCTATGATATGAGAAAAAAGCTTATAAGAAATTAAACTAAAATACACACGGGGGAGAAGACTGAGGACAATTTAAAATAACCTTGCAATATATAAGTATTTTAAAAGGTAAAATTCATAGATATGAAATATGCTTTTAAATGTTTTTCTCCATTTGTTTTGGTAAATACTTTTGAAAACGAAAACTGAAAATTTAAAATACATTTTCCTTTTTATATAATACCATATTAGAAAAAGTCGATTAAAATTTTTGAATAAATCAAATTTGCTGAGAAAAATACTGCAAAAATAATCTAAATTGGATTTTAGTCCTTTTTCTACTCTTTTACAGGCTACATAACACATCAGGGCAAAAGCTTTTTCACTAGTCAGAAAATCAAGTTGAAAATAACTTGTTGATTAAACTACAGGAAGACAACTAATAACTAATAGGCTTATGAATATTTATGAATAAAGTGCCACTGATTTTATGGTAATAAGATATAAATAGAAGAAATCCTGACATGGATAGTAGCTTTATGTGTTCTCTCTATCCTGAGAACAGAAGGGACATAAGAAACAAAGAAGCATCACTGAAAATGTTCTAGAATTATACAGTAACTCCTAACCCAAAAGTAACAATAAAGGCAAAATATTGTAAAATAAAGACAAAGTACTGTTATCAAGACAAAAATGAGACTGAAAAATGGTAAAAGTCCCAAGAATAATGCCAACAGAGTAGGCTTCTACATTGGAAAAAAAAAAAAAGAGAGAGAGAGAGAGAAATTAAAGAGAAGTTTAAAAGTTCATTAATAACTGTTACTTATATTGAACAAAATTATGGTGACAGCCAAATGGTGACTGGTTCCAAGAAACAGATACCCAAGAAGCACACGTCAAAACAGCCAGAAGAGCTAAAAAGACGTGACAACCTGGTATAAGCCTGGTCCTAGAAAGGTGATGCAGACAGGAGGCTTTTCAGAGTTTCAACATCGATGTGACTAAAACTCAATATACAGGCTTTATCCGAACCAAGCAAGTGTCCACTCAGGGACACATGGACGTGATGTTGAGGGTCGGCTCATTTCCTCAGGTGAACTCATTAACAAAACTCCATTAAGTCCCGTTTACATTCCCACCATCAAACCAAACAGCTCTGTCTTTAGCTAAAGGTGATTTAATGTGTGATTCTTTCATCATGACTGAGCGTCACTAGCACCTGCCATCTGTTTGAAATGCTGACCTACATACAAACTCCTTAATAAGTAAAGTGTCTTAGTGTATCTGCGAAGTCCTATCTATAAGCAAAGCCTGGGTTGTTTGTTCATTCCAGATAAGCAGTTATCCTTCATCCCAAATTACAAAACAGAAGCTCTCATTCACGAGATTCCCCACGGTTTGCCTTCACCAGGAATATGACCCCAGGGGTATCTCATGTTGCCACGTGGGAAGGACAACAGGAAGGGCACAGGTGAGGGAACACGATCTGCTACAGCTACAGGTCTGATCTCATCTGAGGTGCTTTTTAAAATTTAATGTGCTGACGACAATGTGAGAAGAGAACTGTGTGCTTCTAGGATAGAGCGAAGGCCCCACTCAGTGATGGGTCCCTAATCTGGCCACAGCACCAGGAGAAGCAAACAGCTGGCAGCGTCCACATGCGTGTGTATCAGGGTGCTGGAGTTCGGACCAGCTGGAGTGGGCGCCATCGGGGGCACTTTCTGTGGGACGCCGGGGACCTAAGACCCCTCATTGGCCTTGCTCAGGACATGGCTCCCGGGAAACGCAATGCACAGGCCTCCTTCCCTCCAGGGCTGACACTTGGCAGGTCTGCCCAGCCTGGCCCTGCAACTCCCAGACTGCGCATGTCTGTTCTGCCTGGCTGGTGCCCAAGCTGAAGGGGTGGCGAGTGTTTGGGGGGTCGTCCCCAATGGCCCTGAAAGGGAAAAGGACCCTGGTCTTCATTTTCATTACTGCTGAGCTGCTTACCTCCTACAAAAGTCATCAGCAAGCACTGACTAAGTGAACGCCTGCTGCGAATTCTGCCTGAAAAGGGCCCTTTCAATTTCACATTTCACAAGAGCGTGCAAAGGCAATGAAATTATTCAACAGGACATTCAGATTCACAGAGGCTACCACGCCAAGAAAATGAAAGCAGAAGCGCGATTCTCCTTACTCGTTAAAGCGTTCTCTTTAGAACCAACTTCTGAAACACACACAAAAGAAGTTGAAACAGTATCACTTACTGATTGGAAGACATCACTCTGACACACAGTCATTAATCTTGCAAAGGCCTAAAACCAAGCCGCTTCACAAACACACAGCGAATCATAAGGATCGGTACAAACGAGTAAACCCAGACTGCACTAAACACTTTCATGGCCAAGAAAAAGGAAGCAAAATGCTGTTTTAGGACAATGCAATAGTTACAGCATATTTCCCGATGTGCAGCTATGTTTAGTGGCACTTAAGTATTACACAGTAAATACTGAAAAAACCCAGAATTTTTGGATGTGCAAAAGCAATGTCACATTATTAATACAAAATTTGCTAAGCTACAGGATTATAATACGACTATTTGGGTGTCGAGACCACTTAAAATTTTCAATACACTTTCAACACACGGCCTCCTGGTGGGCCACAGGCCCTGTCACCTCAGTCAGACCAGTCATTTTCATCAAACTCCGAGTCATCGTCAGAATCACTGTACTCCACGGCAATGCGTCTGGATAGGATGGTGGCCACGTCGTTCCCAACTGGCTCACGCTTGGCCTCTTGTTCACGCTGCTCTTGTACCTTTTTCAGCTGAATTCCTGGAGACACAATATACGGTTTAGAATTCAATCCCTTTGCTTCCTTCAAATTAAAGAAAAACAAACTAATAAGTCTACTTGACGTTTTTGTTTTCCTACTGACACTAAGGATAAATAAACAGTTTTGGAAATTTGAGAGGAGAAAAGCTTGGGAAATAGAAGTTTCATGTTTCATGGAACAAAAAAAAAGAATGGTCACTCCAAGTTGTAACATTCTTTATAGCAAAGTAATACGCTGAAACAGGGAAAGATTAGTTATAATTTCAGTGCACATGAACATCACTGAAGAAAATTCTAGAGCTGCACTGCATTAGCCACATGTGGTTTAAAGATATTTTAAACCAATTTAAATCAATTTAAAGATAAATTGATTGTAGGAGTGGCTTCTACAAGGGACTGTGTAAATACAGAACATTTTCTGACAGCACTGTAATCAAAAGGCTGGGGCAGCTCGTGGCTAACCTGGGGAGGTAACTGAGAAACCTCTGTTTAAACAATTATTGTTGAAAATGGATATAAAATACAACCACCAGCTCTCTTAACCTAGTAAGAAACAAAATGGGATGTGATGATTTAATGTGTAATTTTTTGAACTTTTTCTTTTGAAATAATTTCAGATTTACAGAGTAGCTGTAAGTCTAGTATAAAAACATTGCCATATAACCTATACACATTCCCCAACTGGTAACATTTGATCACATTTGTTTCAGCCATCTTTCTCTATCATTGTCGTTGATACACAGACACTTTTTTTCTGAACCACTTGAGAATAAGTGGCATAGAATTTGCCACTTTGCTTTTTGCCCCTGAACTACTTAATTTATAATTCCTAAAAATTTTTTTTTATCAAAATCAGACTATTAGCACATCTACTATACAGATTTTATTTACATTTTGCCAAGAGACCTAATATAGCAAATAAAACAAGGTTTCCGCTGGGTTTGGGATCCAACACGGATCACCCGTTACGTTAGCTGTCGTGTTTCACTGACATCCCTCAGTTGTTCAGCCTAGAAGTTTTATGACCTTCATGTTTTTCTAGAACATCCTCGATGTGGGCGCCTCAGAGGTTTCCTCATGATTAGATATCTGTACGTATTACTGGACAGGGTTCACGGGTGTCAAAAAGCCAAACACTGTCCACCTACGACCCCACATTGTTTTCTCGGCAAAAATCAAAGAATGTCATTGACGTTCAGGATAGACGAGAACCCAGGGATCTGTAGGAGGGTAAGTGTGCCACACTTAGGCTTGATCTGTGGGCGCTCCAGTGGAGAGCAGAGGCTGTGACGTGCCAGCTGTCCTGTGACGGACGTCACTGATGCTGCAGCCAGACTCCCTCAGTCCCTTCCAGACTGAAACCACTCAGTTGGGACCCAGAGCCTGTGTAGCTCCCCACTGTCTGAGAGAGAAGCTCTTGGAATATTTCCCAATCCTGGGCTGTGACCTGGTGTGAAGAATACATGGTGTGGAGTAGACAGATGTTGAATGTGGGGGAGAGAGGAGGCGACCGTGGGTGACGGTCCAGGCTTCCTCACCCTGATTTGACCAGAGATGCTCTACTTTGGTGTCTCATGTTCTGGGTGGAGTGTGGGACTTTCATTTCATAAAAGTTTTGCTGGTACTAAATGGTGAAAACTACTGGCTTAGCACATCAATACTGGCTTAGCACATCAAGCTAAAAATATGAAAAGTCTAGGACATATCCCAGATTAAAAAAAAAAAAAAACGGTATCGTTAATATGAGATCATTTCCTTTCATTTATACTTTTACCCTTAGAGTAGGATGCAGAGAAAAGAGTCGATTAATCACTTATGTTATCTATTTGTAGTCAAGTAAAGCTTTCCCAAATTCTCAATTCTTTATCATTATGCGTTTACTTCACACTGGCAGAAACACATCTATTATTTAAAAAAAGAATCAAATAGGCTCCTTTAACCGTACTCCAGAAAACAATTTAGTGTAGCGAGCAGTCATCTGAAGACCAGGCTGTAGCTGGTTGGACACAGAACTCTCCTTCTGAGCGAATTTGGGGGGTTCACTTACCCATTCGAATAGCAGCAAGGAGGTCACTCCGAGCATCGCTTATGGGTGGTTGTGCTGTTTCTTGTCGCTTTGCTTCAGCGACTGGGGGGCCATGCATGGGGGAGGATGAGAGAGAAGAGCCTGCGCCAGGAGGGCCTGGAGGGGGAGGTGGGGGGCCGGGAGGAGGCGGGGCTGTGACCACCAGCCCAGTGGAGGGGGGGTGAGGGGGGGCCGTGTAGGAGGAGCCAGCTGGTGCCGGGAAAGAGGGTTGCATGGGGATCTGGAGGGGACTAACGAAAGCAGTTTGTGCTGAAGGAATCATGGGGGGTGGGGGGGGAGGAGGCGGTCCTGAGGGGTTGTAATAGTCCATGGTCTGGGTTGGGAGCATCCTAAGGAGAGAGGAAACAGAGTCATGAAAACAGCAGCAGAGGGACACACCCGAAGTTCCGACATGCCAAACAGAAAGGCCTCCCCCAAACACAACACATATTGCCATCTGTGTCACGTGCTGTCATGTGGATCCAGGCAATAGGTGCTGCCTAAGCGAGCACGTCACTGGGATTCACAGCATTGCGGGACGCAAATATGCACACTGGGTCAGTTATTTTCATAGGTCTACATAAGTCACTGGGATGGAATTCAAGATCATCTACTTGAATTCCAGAGGCACCCAGAGGAGCACCACTCAAAAAAGAAATTTTCTGTGAAATGCTCGCGTAAAACAGTTGATTGCAGAGGTAAGAAGAGCAACACAAAGGCATCCTTATATTGAGAATCTGAAAAGTAGGTGGCTTTACAAATTTGTCTTGCAAGGGTTCTGTGTCCAATCAGATTTGGCAAATTCTGTGTTTTATATCCCATCCCCATGGAAATTCCCACAATGCCCATTAGAATATCTATCAAAAGCTTTGAAAGTCCTACAGCCAAGAAATCTGCTAAATTCTATTTAGCCAAGGGTTTTCCAAAGCTCCGGGACCCCAGGCCTTCCTTGTGCGCAACACTTAGAGCCTCAGAACAAACTCTGGGATTCCTGACTGAAAGAGAACCGATAGATGGGAAACCTCCAGGACCCGAACCTGTGGTCGGGAAGGAGACCTCTGAAAGCCGAGGGAGACATATCTAGAAAGTGATACAAGCTGCTGGACAATGAAGAATGCACTGGTCAGACGGACTCACACGTGCGTGCTCAACTTTCCTGGGCGCTGACTCGGAGGGGCCCACCTCTCCAACAAAAAGGAGAGCCAGGGCAGCCCGTCAAAACAAAGGCGGGCACTCAAGTTACTAACCACCTGAACGTGAGGGGCTTTTCTGGGGGGTGTCTGACTTAGAGCCACACGACACAAAACAAGGTGGCAGCACGACGACTGGGCACCGAGGTGGGGTAGGGGGGTCACACAGCCCAGTGTAGGAAGGGCTGCGATGTACAGCTTTCTCATTTGCGACGCGGATTCTCGGTGGTTCCCCCAGGACACAGGGAGCGAACTGAAGGTTTGGGACAGGTCCACAAAGCTGGCGTCGCACTCTTTGTCACCGTGTTAGCTTACCCACGCATTGTGACTACAGGAGTACGCGTGGGAAGGGAGTGTGTGCACAGGCAGCCACACACGCCCTGAGACTTGGCTGTAACAAAAGGGGAGTCGCATGACTGTGCGTCTTGCTAACACAGGATGGGCCATCAGCACCATCCGCCTGTGACAGTGGCCTCGGTGACCACCCGCCCGCCCCCCTCGGCCCAGGCCTCCCCCGCCCCCCGCAGGCGCCACGCGGCCCGAGTTACCCGTAGTCCGCGGGGGCCGAGGGGGCCGAGGCCTGGGCGCCCTCCGCGGCCTGCGGCGGGGGCGGCGGGGGCGGCTGCTGCGGCCGGTTCAGCGCCACGTGCCGCGCCGAGGCGGCCGCCCGGTACTCAGGCTCCGGCGCCGGGTTCGCGGGCCCCACGGGCGCCGCGTCGCCCACGGCGTAGGAAGGGCCCACGGGCTGCGGGTGCGCGGAGTGGTTGGGCGTGGCCGGGTAGGAGTAATCTGTGACGTCCGACGCGTGAGACCTGCGAGCAAGGGAGCGGGAGAGATGCAGGTTAAAGAGGCGTCCCCGACGCACCCCTGCGTAACAACACCGCCAGCGCACACACGCCACACACTTAGTCCCCACTGGCGCCCCGGTCGGCCCGGGGAGCCGGCGGCCACATCACTACGTTAGCCGCGAGCCCCCGTGTTACAGGGATTCCGAGTCACAGCTCTGAGCGAGTGCGTCACACACACGGGCAAGCAGGACGCAGCGGGGCCACCTCGGTGTCAGCGGCCTTTTCTCTCACACGGGAGGCCGTCACACCAATTCCACTTGATTTACAAACACCATCGAAGACAGAGGGCTTCAGTGGCGATGAAACCGACAGCATGAAGTTAGACATTATAAGCTGGCAGGGGAACTGGACACGTAGGCACAGTTAGAACAGCAAAACGAGACCGCAAAACGGAATCCAAGTCGTCTGGAACACCAGAAATGCACTTAGCCACGAAAGACAGAAAGGATGCGGGGCTGTATGGAAAGGCCTTCCTGCCTCCTGTGCGCAGTTGCGGGTGAAACTCTGAGGGGCATAAACCGTGTATTAGTTGACAGAGCTCCGAGAAACGCCAGCGAGGCCCCGGGGAGGGGCTGCAAGGGCTCGTGAACGTCACAGCTGCACGTGGCGTTAGTAACAGACAGCGGCTCCGGGCCGGGTTACGGGGCACATGGTCAGCAAGGGGCTGCGCAGCCTCTCAGGACGGCCGAAGCGGTGGGCAGCACGAGGCTGGCAATCCAAGAAAGCAAAATGACAAACCCTCTGGGCATTCTGTCCTCGTTCGTGCTCCCTGCCTGCTCCAGTTTCTTTGCGTCACTCATAAACTCAATGCCCATTTTCCTCCTCTCCCACTCTTCTTTTCTTGTTCTGACTTTTCGCACGTTTATTTGCTGGTTTCGGTTAGGATTCAGCTTGTGCTTCTCTCTCTGAAGGAAACAGGCAGACACACATGGGGACGTGCACGGGCAGGACAGACACCAACCAAACGTCCTTCTTGGAATTCAGGAGCTGCTCTTAACTGGAACGTCGCAGGGCACAGCAAAGCCCTCTGCCTAACAAGAGACTGCTGCTGCTTTCTTTTTTCGTCCCTAATTGCAGTATAATAATAACTCAGTTTTCTTCCCTAATTGCAGTATAAATTCTAGATTATGGTGCACATGTGCTTATGTCTTTTGAACTATGCAAACTGCTGGTAAGTGAGTTAAAAATATTTTTAAAGGGGGAGGAACCTGACCTGTATTTAGAATTAGCATATTTTTACAATGTAAATACCTAAAACTCTGGAGTTACTGGTGACACGTGCTCGGCTGTGTGTGCTGTGACTATGTCACGGGCAGTGTGTAAAACTTGCTAAAGGAAAGAAAGTTATCTAGCAAAGTATGGAGTGCTTCTGATAAGACGAGGAGCCTGAAATTGAAAATATCCTGGTATCGTTTGGAGTGCTATCCTTATAAAGTAGCTTTGTGACTCAGAGCCAAAAGGAGCCAATAAAAAACGGGTAACCAGACGGACAAAGGTGTAAAGGAACATCTGAATTCGAGAATGACAGCAGGAGAGTTCTGGAGGGCAGGACTGTGAGGAAGGGTGGGCAGGAGAGAGGACTGGTCAGTAGAAGAGTGAAGACCCATCTAACAGGAACCCCAGTGGCTGGAGGAGAGGAGAGGAGTTGGGTGATGCTGGGAAACAAAGACCCCCCGCGGGAAGTAGAAATCAGCCACAGTAGACACTGTACCAAGGTGGAGGTGAGGGGGCCGGTCCTAAAATGATCTGTTACAGAAAAGAGAACTGGTAGGAGTGAAGACGATATGGAAGCAGGAAGAAGAAGTATAAACAGTGGACCCTCAGTGGGAGAACCCCATGACTCTCCCAGAGTTTGGTGGGTAGACAGGCAGGCAGTTGGAGAGCTGTAACACAGGGCCCAGGATGGGATGAGAAAAAGCACAAGGACAGCGGGGCATGGAGGTGCCAAACTCCTGAATGATGGTGAAAGAGAACAGGGGGTAGGCATTTCATCAGTTCTCATCCTAAATTTACACTTATCAACAAACCATTCCTGATCTATACAGAGACAGCAAAAATTTATGAGTAGCTTATGTGAAGTAGGTGAAATATATTATGTGTATGAACAGCTTATATTCGTGCCATGAAACTTGATATTCAAATTTCCCTCAGTTATCGTGAATACATCCATTAAAAACCATGTTTCTAAATAATACTTAAAACATGAATATAAAAAATAAAATTGTCACACGATTGAAAACATAGAGCATGATTTCAATTTCTGTAAAAGAAAAACATACACTTATACAAAAAAAGACCAAAGAAGAAATTCACTAAAATGAACAGTGGTTTCTTTGAATAGGATTATGAATAATACATTAATATTTTTCCGTAATTTCCAAATACAAAAAAATTTATCTTATTTTATCATTGAAAAAAGTGACATACTTCAGTAAAATAAAAATTTCTAAATTAAGGGAGATAAGCCAAGTACAATGGTAAATTACAATCTATTAATATTTATCTGGTGCATGCATATAATGAGAAGCCATGGGAAACAGTATGAGACAAAAGGAAATACTGAAGAAACAAAAGTTATAATTCCATTTGCTTTTTGAAAAATAAAAGAAATGAAGATATATCTAAATAACATAAATCCAAAGGCAGAACTCTAAATCACCTTAATGACCACCAATTTTATACCCAGCGTGGAGCAATCTAATCTCAGATGCTAAAATGAGTATCAATCATTTAACTGAGGTATTAAAAAAATCACTTTTCCATCCGTACGTAATGAGATAGAAGAGTACATATGGAGTATTATAAAATAAAGTATATGTTTCGCCTGAGTGAACAATCACAACTAAATTAGCTGGAAAAAAAAACAAAAAGTACATTGACATCCTGAGAGCTGTCAAGTTTTAGTACTCCCTCCTCCCCACCCAAAGGACTACGGGCAGAATTGTATCACCATGCTTATTCTCTATAGAAATAAACACACAGATTCAATCTTGAGACAAGAGCTCATTAACGCTTCAATAATTCTCTAATATTTAACAGATAACATCCTGTACAGAAAATTACCTAGAACTTGCCTCATCTCCAACCAATGACTTAAAGCCCTTCTGGGGTGGGAATATTTACAGGCAGCTGTCACCAAACATTAAGTATCTTCCGTAAGCAGTTTCTGTGCTAAACACTGAGATTATAAAGATAAAATTTTTAAAAAGGAAAGATCCAGGTGGTTGCCCCTTTTGAAACATTCTTTTATCATATAAAGATTCTTTATTCAAATTATTTAAATGCTCACGGGAGACACTGAAAGTTTATGAAAATACAAGATAACAACTTTACAAAAGTAGAAATAGGGAATTAAACTGTAAGTTAAAATTGACTAGTCGGTTCCCGTTGCTCAGTGAATCCATTCTGAAACATGTGACTTACATGCCACAACAGTCACACCTGCAAGAAATATTTTTACTGAATTGGTAACACATTTTAAAGTAAACTCCAACAGCATTCTTCTCCTGAAATTAGACCACAGAAGACAGTGCACTGAAAAAATGAATGTCTCTGGGTCATCACTTTTTGAAAAGGTCACAAAAAGAACGATGCAATTATCCTTGGTCACATCAGTGACCACTCACCAATCGTTTTTTAATACCAAATGGCAAAGGAAATTCAGCATGCTATGCTAAAGAGGAAGAGAAAGAATTAAATGATTACTGAAATAAACACAGAAGTCACTGGCAGTTATTAAGCCCCAATTTAGAATCGATGTTAAAACACCACATCTAGATGAACTGAAAATAAACTTAAGTCAGAGATATGGAAAATCATACAACGTAACCAATGTAAAATAAAACTGCTTTAAAGTATTATTTCGAAATCCGAAACAAAATATATACAATTAATTTTTCAGGAAAGATTTGAGACATACTATGGGACACATAAACACCAAAGCCACTATCATATTCAGTGTATAAGATGACCCAGCTCTACTCAGAGGCTTTGCTACACACACACGCGCACACACCTAGTGTCTGGGGACAGAGACCCCTCGGAAGACGCTCCGTGGTACACACTCTGAGACAACCTGTTGTCGGGTCTAAGCTCTTTGTCATATGCCATCATATTCCACTCCTGGCGCCTGTTTCTGGCTTTTCTAACCTTTTTCACCTCACGGGTTGTGCCATCTATACGCTTTTGCTCCTGAGGTCCAGAAAAGAGAGCAAGCATGCCGAGACAGAAGGGAAAGGAAAACAGGTTAAATGCAGTCATAATGCTCAGGAAACAAGCCTGATGTGCAGACAAGAGACATTCCCCTTCATCACTCGAATGTTAAGAAAATTCTAACACAGCATATACTCTTACCCAACAGACCCAACAAAAGTAACTGATACTCAACGATTTAACCTAAATAAATAAAAGTTACTCTACTGCAACTACCAGAATTGGTTACCATCATTTTTAGTGAAGAATTCTCACATTACTAGGCTTTCAGCTCGTTTTAAATGTACCATAATCCTTTTAGATCTATACTATACAGATGAAATATCTGACAACACCGTATCATTTCCCACCCCTACACAAATTTTGACTGGCTTGTTAACAAGCAAATCAACATTCAAAAAATAATGCAAAAGTTCTATCTCCAGTTTCTAAAAGATTATTACAGAATATTTAAGCTAATCCTGCAACAATTTTAACCCCAAACAAAAGCAAGGTTAAGAACTTACCTTCCCATACAAAGACTCATTCTTGCTCCAGCCCTGCTTTGCCAGCAAAACTGTGTCCAAAAAAACTTGGGTCCCACATACATGCTTCTTTGAAGGCGAGGACAGTTATTTCTTTGTGTGTTTATGTATTTCCTGCTTCCCTAATAATGTTTTATGATCTCTAAGGACAAGAACTGTGTGCCTCTAAGTCCTATACCCTCTTACACTCCCTCCACACACGATTTTACACAGTCATGCACATGCAATCAGTAATCAAATCCAGGCGGGCTTACCAGGTCCCAGCCCATGCCTGGCTTTGATCATACAAACGGCAAACCAACAAAAAAAAAGACAGGTGTCTGCCCTCATGGAGCTTGCAGTCTAGTGAGGGAAGCCCCCAAACCACACAAATAAATGTGTAATTATGCAATGTCGTCACAACATCAAGGTATTGTCTGGAAGTCAGGGACAGCGTCCCAGAGTGAGTAAGAGACAAGATCTGTAGCGTGAGTGGCATTCATTTTGCACAGGAGTCCGAGTCAGAGGCATGCCGGAGGGAAAAGGGTGCGCAAGGGCTCTGAGAAGCGACAGGATCACGTTAAGAGAAATGAAAGATGCTGAGTGAGGAATGAGGGTGAATGACTCCCAAGCTCTGAAGGGCTATGTTAAAAACATTGTTCTAAGAGCAATGGGAAAGCACTGAGAAGTGAGAAGGGAAGGGATGACTACTGAAAAGGAAGAAGCATTTGAAAAGCTCCCTCCGTGTTGTGGAGAACAGACTACAAGGGGAAAGGTAGGGACACCAGTTAGAGAGCTCTGCAGGGGCTACGTGAAAGGATGGTAGACGGCTCACGGGTGGTAGTGAAGACAGACAGCTAGACTGTTTTCAGAGGTATTAACAAGGCAGAGGTAATTTATTGGCAAAGAATGTGAACGTGGAATCCACAGAACATGTATAAATGGTTAATAAAGATATGAAAAGATGTATAATGCAAATTAGATTTTGGGGGGAGGGAGGCTCATCAAATAATAGTAATGATAATATCCAGGACTGTTATGAGTATAAACTGGTCCAGTGTTTTAAAGAGTTGGGGAATGATGTCTTTCAAAATTTAAAACTCACACTTGACTTCTAGGAATTTACCCCAAAGAAATATCTGCACGTGAGTACGGGGATACCCACTGCAGTATTGTAATAGCAACAGTTTAGAAACAACCTAGATATTTATTAACACAGTAACGGGTAAATTGTTTATGAAACATCCACATGTTGGAACACTATACAACTGTTAAAAAGAAGTACATCTTCAATTATGTCTGTATATGTGTGTATGTGTGTGTGTAAGTTGTGTAGTACAATCCTATGTATATAAAAATACTTTGTGAAATGCGTTTGCATATATTTATGAATGTTCAAAAATAAAAAAGCTAAATCTAAAACTATGCACACCCAACTGTTAAATGTTAACAGTGATTAGTTATGCCGGGCAAGGGAGAAACATCCCAAATTTTCTAAACTTTAGTATTTATTTCAGTGTCATTTGAACATTTTACAACCAACATGTATTGTTTGGATACTTTTAAAAACCAGAAGAAAAAAAACGGAGAGGGATTTCAATGAATTCCAATACACATCCTGATTAAGAACCACTGTATTATGCTAGACTATCCCCCTTACTTTTCAGAGATGTATGTTGACACACGTAACGATTAAGTGTTATAATAACTCTTTACAATGCTTCAGCCTCCAAATCTACCCACCAACATGCACACCACACACACACACACACACACGCACGCACACGGGAACTACCTATGACAAAATGGTAACAGTGATGTATCTATACTCCAACTACACTGGCTTACAGTAACATCCCAAGAAAATGCCAAACTGTTTCCGAGCCCAGAAGGACTTTAACTACTTCCACTCAGAAGGCTCCCCAATTGTGAAGCACCCCCACTCCTCCAGCACTCCTCTCACCTACACACGCACCCACACACGTACCCACATGCTGACCTGAGCTAACTTCCTTCCACTGCCCATCGTTGGATCTCAGTGAGTGACACCCCTGAGAGGCCACCCTTGACACCCCACTTCACTTTCACTGTCGCCCCACTTTGTCATCTCACCCCCAGCACACCATACTTCTCCTTCAGAACACTTACCAGCATGGTAACTACAGACTTACATGTGTATTTGCGTAATTTAAAAAAATGTTTTTAAACTATCAAATTAAGGAATCAAAGTTCAGAAATAATGGATTTCTCATCCCCAAATTTTCTAACTTAATTTTTCCTTCAGATAGACTTGTCAGTTCCAAATTCAAAGCAACCTGCGTTTCTGCAATCCTGGAGGATTTCCAGAATGAAGGAGATCTTACCTCATTTTCTCTTCCTACACAAAGCAGATCCGTAGTACAATTTCCAAATTTCTTTGCCTCCTTATGAGTCCCAGAAGGCTGCATGATTATTTAATGCTTGTTTCTCCCACTATATTACAATCACCATGAGGGTGATAATCCTTTCATTTTCACCAGTTTATCCAGCATTTAAAGGCATTTAAAAAGAATCGTTATATAAATGAATGAATAAGAAATTCTCATCAGAATTTTATGTGTTTGAGGAAAGTGGAAGGAGACAAAACAGCCAAGGAAATGACAAATAATTTTGAAGACACGATAATCATATGTAGATTAAGACTGTTTTCCCCTGAAGAACATTGGCGAAAAATTAAGTATTTCTGCCAAAGTACCACAGAGAAGGGAATCCTAGAAGGTAATTTAAAAGGACAGGCATGTTTTAAAGGAAATTACTTTAAAAGCCTGGGGTTTTGCCCCATTACTACTAAGAGCTGTGGGGATTAAGACCCACAAGCCTTAAATATGTTTCTTTTCTGTTTAAGAAAATCGCATCTTCCTTTTCTTCACTTGAATACTTCGCAGTTGCTTTGCTTGAATACTTCTCCACTTGAACATTCAGCCACCCTTCCAAGATTTCCCAGTTAATCTCCCCAACCCACCAGCACAAGAAGGGAGGATGACTAACCAAGCCTTCGGAATTCCTTCCTAGAACTCAGGGGTA
The DNA here is from genome assembly GCF_964194185.1 of Rhinolophus hipposideros. NCBI lineage: Eukaryota > Metazoa > Chordata > Mammalia > Chiroptera > Rhinolophidae > Rhinolophus > Rhinolophus hipposideros. The sequence goes on from NC_138050.1 coordinate 7,689,027, forward strand.
ACATCTTACATGTACAGTCTGCAAACTGTTTCCGTGTTCCCTTTCTTAAACCCTGTTTCCAAATTTCAAATTCTCTTCCACCCCAAACTGTCACTCCTACTGGGCCAATATACCGAAATGCCTCAAAACCTTAGGGCCACTGACCCACAAAAAGCTAAGCATTTCTCTTAACTAAAGCACTCTCATATATTCGCCAAGCAAACCAGGTGGCACTTTTTTAAAACATGGCTTACATGCAGAAGTCTTTGGGGCATTCACTCTTCTCAATGGCTTCAGTCTAATTTTGGGGGCCCAAAGGGACAATTTTCAAAATGTGAGCAGAGCGGGCTTATCTGTCCCAGAGTGCTGATCATGCAGGTCCCTTAACCTTCAGGCCTGCAGTGATCTCGCCTACTGCCACCTACCAAAGCATCTCATTTCTAGAAAATACCATCCTCTGAACTTGCAGATCATGCACGCTTTTCAATCCCATGTGAACATTCACCAAAGCATTAATTACTACTAGGGGGTAACCCAACAACTAAGAAAGCGTTAGAAAGACAAAAGCAGGTAATGCTTTCTGGTATGGAATGTTGACTGCTTTATGAAATTTGAAAGAGCAGTAGGAGAGAAGTTCTAAAACATGGTTACAGACAAAATTGAAATTTTAGCCACTACTTTCGTGAAAGCAAAGCAAGGGTCACAGAACAAATCAAGAATATTTATTGAAAAATAGTATTCCTATGCTACACTGACTTATCAGTATCTTCATGTAAAAAATACAACCTCTGAAGAACTGCAGCACTAAATCTAACCTCTCAACCATTTAACTAAAGAACTTACTGATTTATTTATAAACTACTTTATTTATAAAAAGAATCCCATTTACATATTTACATGCACATTTCCCCTACTGGAATTATTTACCTTTTGACGCCTTTTCTCTTTCCTCTTATCTTCCGTGTCCTGTAGCATTTTTTCTTTCCAGAGGTCAAAGAAATAGGAAGGATCAGTATAGAACTTCAGCCCGTCCTTTTTATCATCTCTATAAATCAAGGTATTGCAAGTTATGGGGGGCAGAAAATGTTGTTAGATATTTTCATAAGGGGTTAATATTAATTTCAACTCATGAATCTATATGGGGCATTTTAACTGTCCTGTACATTATTAAGTTTCTCAGATTTCCTTATTTGAAATAAAGCAAAACACTAAAGAACAGTAACCTTTTCTAGAATAATTAGGTAAAAAGTACTCTTGCAAATTTAGATTTAAGTATAGAAAAGTACTACTAAAAATCACAGTATGGCTCATACACAGCAAAATTTTAATACCTTATTTCAAGAAATGTTTTGCTTATTCCAACAGGGGCCATACACAGAAATGCATGGATTCTTTATAGACATTCAATTCTACTCTGGAGTGTCAGTGTTATTAGGATAAGGATTTGTATATATTCTGTCCCTTTTCTTCAATCAGTTTTGCCCAATATCTAAAAATTCATTTATAAAGGAAGTAAAACATTCATGGTGTGTAAGTGACTAAGACAAAAAGTGATGAGTTATTTTTAATGTGGAAGTAACCCACAAAGAAAATTCACTTGTATCCATTCCATTTTCAAGCACCATTACAATTACTATGGTCTAGGGAATACTGTAAGTCTTTATATAAGACTTGCATTTATCATAAACCAATAACAATACAGACAAGATGAATCCAAAGTTGTAGTATTAATCAATAGTAAACCTTAAAATAATTATGATATGAAGAAAACACTCTATTCTACTAATGCTTTAGAAAGTATTTGGCCTGTAGATTACCTGCAAGAGGAAGCAGAAAACTGACATTTCAAAGTAGTATTTCAGTAAGTCATTTAAGGTACACAGAGGAAGCAAAAACCAGTGAAATGAGTGTAGGGGTGATTTATGCCCAAATAGTCAAAGAAAGCTACATGACGTGTTCCAGGAGGTAAACCTGTCTGTCCCAGAAGCTCCTGCAAAGCCATGTGCCGTAAGCATCTCCTCATCAGATAGTAAGGCCCAGTGCCTATGAGGGCTACTCTGGTTGTTCTCTGAAAAGCACTAACAAACCAGCACCATGCATTCTGTGCTTTAATCTTCGATGACATAAAGTCCTTCCTTTCTTTTCCAAATTTCCCAATAAGCAACCTGCACTAGTGATTTTATTAATAACATTATTGTGAAAAATATAATTTGTTTCCTGAAAATACTAGGCCTTCAATATAGATGAAGATATAGAAAATCTGAGCATGAACTTGCTGCAAAATTTAAGATAAAATGCACATTAAAAAAAAATGGAGCTAATATTTAAATGAGGGCTGAAACTCATATAAACAAATGTGAACCTTGATATAAAAACATAAGCAGAAATGTCCTATGTTTATAGCAACTAAACACTTGATTTTTCAGTCACACTGTACTTCTTGTATATTGGCTGTTGTGAGTGTCATACTTAAGCTCAAATGCAAAAGTTTGTGCTTTATATACCCCAAATATTACTGTAGTAACAAAAAGTAGATTTGAATCGGCACTGCTATTCTTAAACACACTATTAAAAAGTCAGACATTTTTTATTTTCCATAATACTGAATACACACAATATATATGAAAGTCAACTCATTTTTTTATGTAATTAAAATTTTAAATTATCACAAACAAGTAATTCATCTTGATTTATCAAATATACCGTGTTTCCCTGAAAATACGGTATTTCAGGGAAATAGTTCTAATGTGAACTAAAATTAATATAAGAACAAAAATTAATATAAGACCTGGTCTTATTTTACTATAAGACTTAGTATAACATAACATAACATAACATAACATAACATAACATAACATAACATAACATAACATAACATAACATAACACCAGGTCTTATTTTACTGTAATATAAGACCGGGTCTTATTTTACCATAAGGCCCGGTCTTATATAATATAGGACCCGATCTTATATTAATTTTTGCTCCAAAAGATGCATTAGAACTGACTGTCTGGCTATGTCTTATTTTTGGGGAAACACGATAATTGGTTAACTGATTTTTCTGGGTTCTTTCCCTGTAGAACGAATATTTAGTGAAGTTTCTTAGGAAAATTTTAGTAAGCAAGTCCTCATGGCTCCCAGTGTTAAGTAAAACTGAAACTGCCACAGAAAAATGCCTATTGAACAAACAAAATCACAAGTTAAAACATGAGGCTTAAAATACTACTATTCATATACAGCATTAATTCTAAATGAGTGCTAAAACCTCCAGAAAAGCATACCTGTTCATAGAAAAATGGGGCATCTTGGTCTTCGCCCATCAGTTTCTATTGGCTCTCAATTACATTTTTTTTTTTTGAGAGAACTTCCTTTTCTGTCCATGCTGAAAGGGATGTAGTTTGAACTGCTGCTTTACTAGCAGAGCTGTAGGCCCAAACATTGACTTTTGGACCCTGAGAAGGGACAGGAATTCAGAGCAAGAAAAACACTGGGCCAAGGAGCCCTCAGAGGCAGGAACGGAAGCCAACACACTGAATTCTGAAAGGCCTTTGTGGGGGGGGAGGGGGAGACCAGCATGCGGGGCTCACCCTGGGGGCCAAGAGGACAGCTCCCCACCACAGTCTGTGCTCAGCAGAGGCTGAAGGAACGAGTGTCATAGAAGGGTACGGAGATGGGAGAGGAACTCAATGTGTGGTGAGAAAGTATATGAAAAAGGGAGATGAGAAAGAATATGACAGAGAATATAGAAAGCACTGATGTGCTAAGAGGTAGGACAGGTGTGTTTAAAAAAGCATTTTTAGTTTCTTAATACTAATTTTTTGCACTATGTATTTTTCTTTCTTTTTCTTGGAAGTCTGGTCCTCATAATGCGTTCTACTCTTTTACGATAACAGAAGGTTAATTTGTTGACTGTATTTTCACTCTTACAAACCCCTAACGCTGCAGAATACGTTTTTCTGAATTAAGTAACAAATGTCTCTGCAGTGCTGAAACGCTGAGAGAGGTATTTTGCTGCATTATAACTGAATTAGGCAACTCCTTTTACAGTTGACTTTGAACATGAGGAACAGTATAACCACACACAATATCATTACATAATGTGTTCACTTTTACTTAAGATGTCTACATTTCTAAAAGCTGAAGTTGGAGCTCACACTTTTCTTGGTAAGTTTATCTGTATTGTGAAATACTAAAACTTTAACAACTCTGCAGCAATGATTACTCTCATTATGTATGAGATACTGCAATTCTTATTTTCCACGTTAGAAAGATACTTTCACAGCACCGCCCACCTCTCTCCACTCACCGATACTGACCACACTCTGGGAACACGAGAGGCCGTACCTGTACGGTGTGAGAATATTCAGGGGAGGTGGTTTATCACTCTGGTTGTAGATGTCAGCAACCGGGTTAGGAATACTGTTCTTTGAAACCACCTGCTGGTCTTGGACTGTAGAACTTTTGAAAGCTTTTTTCATGTTGATGTCCTGTAGTGACACTATTTGGAGAAAAGTCCCCCAAGGTAAGTTATATGGAAAGATTTTCACTGTTTACAATAGGTATAATTTGTTGTACAATAAGTATAAACAATAAGTACAATAAGTATAAACAATAAGTATAATTTGAATCACAGTCATAAACATCTAGAATAACCAAGTAATATTTTTTTGTTTTTCATTTAAAACCATGCTGAAGTAGCATGTGCATTCCTTCCTTCTTATAAGTAACAATTATTACTTATAAGAAGTAATGATGTACTCTGCATTATAACTGAATTAGGCAACTCTTTTTACAGTCGACTTTGAACATGAGGAACAGTATAACCATACACGATATCATTACATAATGTACTCATTTCAGTACTCTGAAATGATGTCTTTTTTCTGTAGTGACCTAATTACTTCATTGAACTTAATATTAGAGCATCATTCTTTATTTAAATAGCATTTCTCAGAAACCACATAGGAATATACTTATGAGTGTAACAGGCATGGAAACACATAAATTTGGGTATCCTGGGGGGAGGAGAATACCAGTTTAATTATAATACATGAAGGAAAGACTTCTGCAAAACATACAAAAAACTGTAAAAAAAAAAAAAGGAATTAAGTTTTTCTGATACAAATATTAAAGACAGCAAAGCTTTTCAACATATAGTCCTAGAAATTAAGTCACACGATATGAAACTATACCGAGGAGTAAGAAACTCAGGGCTGATGATGCTCATTTCTTGTGTTTGTACAAACTTTACATCTCATGTATTAATAACCCACTGACTCTGACAGACTTTCTGAGGTGGGCCCACTGGTTCGTTGTCCTACTTGACCAATGCAATCAGAGGTGTTAAGTGACTTTTCCAACATCACCCCGCAAAGAAGTGGCAGGCCCCAAGTAGAACAGAGATTTCCTACCTTAGTCAAGTGCGTTGTTTTTTTTTTTTTTTAACTGTAACATCCATGCCAAGGAAAGGAGAGATGATCGCCAACTTACAATGATGTGACTTACGATTTTATGATGATGCAGAAGTGATACTTATAATAAATTATACGAGATGGTCAACAATATTCAACACTTTATTATGAAATAGGCTTTGTGCTAGACAATTTTACCCAAATGTAGGCTAATGTAAGTGTTCTGAGCACGTTTAAGATAGGCTAGGCTAAGCTTATGGTGTTCGGTAGTTTAGGTGTATTAAATGTTTTTCACTTAACAGTATTTTCAACTTACAATGTGATTGTCGGGATGTAACCCCATTGTAAATCAAAGGGCATCTTTGTAATAAGGTAAAATCTTGATTGGAAAGGGATTTTAAGGATATGAACTGTACTGTAAAATCCATGAAATTTAATCTACAGATTGATGTTTTCCAGTGTAAGGTTTATCACAAGCATTTCAACTGCAAAAAAATTGAAGGAAGATAAATACTTAAAAATCACTTGTGATACAAATTTGAAAAGTGAATGATTGATTTAAGATGTTACAAATTCTTTTTCTGAATAGGCCAAGTAGCTATTGAGATTTTAATTTTTAAAAATAAAACATAATTTAAAACATCATATTAAAAAGAGCATGTCTTTCGCTCCCCAATTATTGCTGGAAAAGTCAGTGACAATGTTTATAATGAATGTTAAAATTTCAATGTTATACATTTTTGTTACATTTCTAATTCACTAATTTAATTTTGAGCTTTGAAAAAGTCCTGAACATAAGCAGACATTTTTTAGAATGAAGGATGAATTCCATAAATAACCACATTAAAAAAAATAAAATCTTTATTTTCTTTTACTAATATTATTATAGATGGAAAAATCTGATGCTAGGATCATTTTAATTCAGTAAGAGAAGCTGTAACTAACATATAAAAGAAAAAATAATTTTAAATCTAAACATTTTTCTTAAAGTAAATATGAAATGGCATTTCTTGTACTTTTTTACAGATTTCCCCCCCCCATCTAATCTCAAGCCTTTATTCAAAAGACACAGAAAGTGAAACTTTTAAAATGGAATTGTGGAGTTTTAACTTTGTTGAAACGGCCACAATTTCAGGGTTTATCATCAAAATGATTACAGTTAATTACACTGTATTATGCTTGCCAGTATTAACATTATTTTAAGACTCTGAAGTCTAAAGGCTTTCAGTAAATGCTATTTCTGAGAAGTTAAGTCAGCAGTATCTCCACGATTATTCACAGGCATGAACCCTAACAAGAATACGGGTGGAAGCCTCCATTCCCTTGCTCTCTACGCAAAACCCGCCCTTTTAGTTGGACTCTTGGGAGTGATTCTGTTATTTTTAGGTTAAAAAAAAATCTTTAAAATAACTACCAATAACCTACATTATGTCTTCTAATACTGAATGCATTCAAAGAATTCTTTAAAACAAACACTATGTGTTATTTTTTTTTAAAAGAGAGTATGAGATAGACAAGATATGACTCTTTTAATCACTAATTAACCCAATGTTTTGGGTTCCCCCACCCCCCACTATTCTTCTAAAAAAGACCAGATGAAATATCAGCATATTGCCCCTAGGAAAAAGCAGTAATTACCCTTTGATTAATTACTACTGTCTTGTCACCATCACTTCTAACTCATTGCTTTCATGCAATTACCTACCCTCTTCCACTGTTGAATCCAGCTGGGTAACTTTGACAGCAAGGCGATCAATTCTGTCTTGAAGAGAATTGGCTCTGATGTAAAAGTTGTTAGCCTCATTGAACAACTCGCCAAATATGTCTTCGGCATGTTTGCCTATATAAGAAAATGAATGGAGAAAGCCATGCGTTAACTGCTGGAACGGCCTTCACACCTTCTCACTAAAGCTGATTACTGGCAACACCCGGGACGTTGTCAAATGATTATAAAAATTGTGTCACAGTCCATGGCCTTTAGAAATTTTTGAAAATTTATTAGGGATGTTCATACACACCCGAAATGGACTTGAAGTTGCAGAATTTAAAAATACCCCAAATAGTATAGAAATTTTAGTTAATTGCTACATGCGCTATCACCCAAGTTGTTTTCCATTAAATTGAACTTCTTTGGGGAAAAAAAGTTACTCTCATTTTGCATGCTTTATGTATAATTAGGATCTCAGGACCTAAATTTTCCTTTTTCTTCGTAAGATAATTCAATGAATCATGTTAGTTTCTAATGTTAGTGTTTTTATCTCACAATTGGACACATTAGATGTCTTACATTGTGCCTAACATTTTCCAATGGCATTAAATTGTTCTAATTCATATTCGGAAATCTAGGCATAAAGCACTGACTGGCACTCGGTGAAAACCAGTATTTTGAATGCTGAGTTAAATTTTTCTGTATGGATCACCTTTACATTCTTGTGAGTGCTAGACACAATCACTTTTCTTAAGGTGTAATTGATAACATTTCTGAAAATCTGACAGCAAGACAAGCATCTATCTGCTCAGGCTGACTTTCCACATTCCAACACCATTCCTTTATTCATTCAACAAACACTGAATAACTGCCTACTCTGAGTGTGCCAGGTACCTCTGCATCCTATCTCCTCTGACAGAGCGACCACGTTTTAAAATAAACTTTATTTTTAAGAACAGTTTTAGGTTCATAGCAAAACTCAGCAAACAGCGCAGCAAGTTCCATATACCTCCTGCCCCACCCTTCAGCCTCCCCCACTGTCACCGTCCCCACCAGAGTGGTGCATTTATTACAGCTGATGAGCCCACACTGACCCATCATTATCACCCAAAGTCCAGCTTCCACTAGGGCTCACTCTTGGTGTCGCACATTCTATGGGTCTGGACATATGCAGAATGGTGTGGTCCCACCTTTACCAGGTCTGACAATTAAGTTTGCGAACTTGTTGCAATGCTGTTGCTAACCCTTTTTTGACAGCAGAGGGATTATTCATTATGAATTTGTACCAAGTGGACAAACAGTTAACCGAGTTTACTATTTGGAAGTGCTGAAAAGGCTGCGTGAAAAAGTTAGACGACCTGAACTTTTTGCCAAAAATGCATGGCTCTTGCATCACGACAATGCACCAGCTCACACGGCACTGTCTGTGAGGGAGTTTTTAGCCAGTAAACAAGTAACTGTATTGGAACACCCTCCCTACTCACCTGATCTGGCCCCCAATGACTTCTTTCTTTACCCGAAGATAAAGGAAATATTGAAAGGAAGACATTTTGACGACATTCAGGGCATCAAGGGTAATAAAGCGACAGCTCTGATGGCCATTCCAGAAAAAGAGTTCCAAAACTGCTTTGAAGGGTGGACTAGGTGCTGGCATTGGTGCATAGCTTCCCAAGGGGAGTACTTCGAAGGTGACCGTAGTGATATTCAGCAATGAGGTGTGTAGCACTTTTTCTAGGATGAGTTTGCGAACTTAATTGTCTGACTGTATATAGTATCATTCAGAGCAGTTTCACTAAACATCCCCAATGCTTCACCTCCTCATCCCCACTCAGCCCCGGGCACCCACTGATGTTTTTATTGTCTCCATAGCTTTGCCTTTCCCAGAATGTCATATAATTCGAATCACAGAGTACTGAGTCTCTCGGACTGGCTTCTTTCACTTAACATGCATTTAAGCTTCTTCCATGTCTTTTCATGGCTGATAGCTCACTCCTTTTTCCTACTGAATAATGGCCCATTGTCTGGATGGACCACTGTTCATTTATCCATTTACCTACTGAAGGACATCTTGGTTGTTCCAGTATTTACTAATTGTGAATAAACATTTGGGGGCAGATGTTTGTGTGGGTAAATAACAAGAAGCACAAGTGCTGGATCATATGGTACAAGTATGTTTCATTTTATAAGCGGCAGCCGAACTGTCTTCCAAAGTGGCCGTACCAGTTTGCATTTCCACCAGCCATGAATGGGAGTTCCTGTTGCTCCACACGCTCACCAGCATTTGGTGTTGTCAGTGTTCTCATTTAAATGAGCATTTCCCCACTGACATATGAGGAGGAGCATCTTTTCCTATGTCTTTTTTTGCCATCTGCATATCTTCTTTGGTGGGGTGTCTGCTCAGGTCTTTCCCCCATTGTTTAATCATGTTATTAGTTTTCTTATTGTTTAATTTTCTTATTGTTGAATTTTAAGAGTTCTTTCTATGTTTGGATAGCCCGTCATCAGATTATGTCCTTTGCAAATATTTCTCCCAGTCTGTGGATGTCTCCTTATTCTTTTAACAGTGTCTTTTGCAGAGCGGAAGTTTTTAATTTTAATGAAGTCCAGCTTATCAATTATTTCTTTCATTTGTCACACCTTTGGTGTTATATCTAAAAAGTCATCATTACAAGTCATCCAGATTTTGTCCTATGTTCTCTTCTAAGAGTTTTATAGTTTTATATTTAGGTCTGTGGTCCATTTTGAGTTAACTCTTGTGAGGAATGTAAGGTCTGTGTGTAGAACTACCATTTCGTTTTATTTGCATATTCTATCAATTTATCTCTCAAATGAGAAGAGAACCTGAACCTTCTATGGAGAAAACTTCCTTGGAGCCAGAATAACTGTAAGGCTCTTTCACAGTTTATACAGTGCTCTCATCTCCACTTTCCAGACTCTGCTGTAACCCACATACCATACCCTCTGTGAGAGGAAGAACCATGTCTGTCTGTCCCAGCTGTAGCCCAGCCCTAGAACAATGCCTCCTGGCACACACCTGTTCAAGGACTGAGTGAGCTCATGAGGTAAACAGGGAATTACTGCTTTCATTTTCCAGGTGACTAAACTGAGCAACAGAAAGGTGTGCTGTCCAAACCTCATGACTAGTACATGGGAGAAATAGAAGAAACAAAAACTTGGTCTTCTAACTTCTCATTCCCCGCTTTTATCATGTATTTCCGTGAACTTCCTTGGCTAGAAATTAGCAACTTCCAGGAATTATTTCAGGCCACAAGACACTTGGTAATTTCCTGTTTACTTCATAAAATGAACTACAATGTTTTGCTGCTTAAGTGCTCTTACAGACACTAGATAAGCATTCTTTAAAGTTAGCATGATTTTATAAATTCTAATAGTGTAACTGTGTTAACAAACGGAACTTTCTCTTAAAAAAATAAGAGCAACAAAGAAATATACCAATAAAAACACCAACCTATTCCATCCTCTGCCAAAAAATAGGGGGGAAATCCCAGACTCCTGATTTCAGCTGTTTCCTTAAAGCCATGTATCTATAGTATGGTCCCCTGCAGTCATTTAAAATTCTGCCAACATTTCCCACTCCTACAATATACAACATAGTTCCAAAAAGGCAAAGAAATAAAGTCTTCACTCAAATTATATGTTCTTAAACACTAGAGCTCGATGTGATATCTGGAATTAATGTTTGCTGCCTTATAAACTCTTTCCTGAGCACTGGACCTGTGTATCTAATTAGCTAATGGACATCTCCCATGTTATGTCCATGTCCAATCCTGTACAAGCTCTAATACGAATTCATTTTCACATTGACTCCAACCTGCTTGGCTCCTGTTGAAAGGCATCAACCATCCAAAATGAAGCCCAAGCAAAAAACAGCGCCATGTGTACTGCTCCCACCCTCTACAGCTCACAAAACACCAAATCTCATCACTCCTATCCCCGCCACCCCCTTAGCTCACACCCTCCTTGTTTCTCTCCTGAATTACATCAGCAGCTTTGTTTTCTCTGCTTTCAGGTTCACCTCTCACCCTCATACTGCTGCTAACTGTTCTTTCTACAAGCAAGATTGGACTGGGTCCTTTCTATTTAAATCCCTCATTGTCCCTCATCACCTCAAAGTAAAAATCTAAGCTTCTCAGTGGGATACAGAAGGCCCTGGGCAGCTCATCTCTGCCCTTTTTCTGTGCTCCAATCAGAAAAATAATTTGCAGTACCTAAACCCTCCCCACTTTCTCAAAAATCCCGACACGCCTTTGCATGATCAAGTTTTCCATGCCTGTCATCTCACTCAGCATAAAAGCCAAGGGCCAGGTAGCAGCTTGTAATGTCCTCGGTGCTGTGCTCTAACTCCATGTACCTTGCCGGCCTCGTCAACCATCACCCTCTCCCTCACGTATTCCACTCCAGTGACACTGGCTCCTCTTGTTTCTCAGACATGCCAATCATATCCCCTGTCCTCAGGCTTCTGCAGTTCCTGTTCCTGCTGCCTGGCCCATTTTAATCCCAGAGATTCACACGGTTTGCTGCCTCACCTCATCCAGGTCTACCCAAATGTCACCTTCTAAGTGAGACTTTCTCTAGCAACCCTAGCTAAAAGGCAGTCACCTTAAAACACACACACACCCCCCTTTATCTCCTCCCTGCTGCATTTTTCTCCTTAGTACTTACCACCACGTAATAAACTATACATTTGTACTTATTCATCTTACTTCCAGTCTCCTTCCTTGAGAATGCACAATCCAAAAGGACAAGGACTCTCTTCGGTCCTGTACATTGCTGTATCAATCCCCAAGGTCTAGGGCATGCCTGGCTTATACATAATAGATGCTCAAAAAGATTTTGGAATAAATGAATACAAATGCACTAACTTGAAAATCAATCCTTCAGGATGCGGACTGAGTTCCGTAAGGTCAGGTGCCCCTTTCTGTGTTCCCACAATACCCTATGCATACCCCAATCACAGACCTCATCATATAACTCTAATCCTAAACTCTCTGAAGGTATGAGCTCTGCCTTGTAGCTCTGCACTGTGCTGAGCCAGTGCTTGGTGAGTATCTCTTCACTGAAACACCCGGTATTTTCCTGTTAACAGGTTACACAACCAACAGAGGATCTCTGTTCAAGTAAGCCTGGGAAATGCTGGGCTAAAAAGATTAAATGTGTTTCTAGGCCTTGGGGCATCACAAAATCTCTACTGTGCTAATGTGCATTAGGAAAGCCAGGGAAGCATGTAGCATACCGTGTTTTCAAACTGACTGGGCCTGGAAACACCTAAGAACGACTGTCTTAGCCCATTTGGGGAAAAGCCTGCCCGTCAGCTGGATGACGTTCCCAATGCTTTAAGTCCAAGGCCATCAGTGGTTGATTCTGAATGTCAGACACAGCCAAACGTCACCCACTAAATTATGTTTTTCTACTTGACCATTCATAGTTAAAAAAAAAAAAAATTCCAGTGCTACTCCAAAAAAAAAATCCCATTCTTTTCCCTTCAGCTATGCAGAAATCTAGTTGATAGGGACAGTATATACCACCAAGCATATGGGAATAAATAACAGTCTCTTACAAAAATCACTCCCGCATTCTCAAAGCACAGAAACTGTTGTTAAGAACCACACTCCATTAGCTCAGCTGGTTAGAACGCGGTGCTACTAACACTAAGGTTGCCCGTTGGATCCCCGCATGGGCCATTGTGAGCTGCGCCCTCCTTAAAATTAATCAATCAAAACAAACAAACAAACAAAAACCCCGCCCTCTGAGATATGCTATATAAGTTATAAAGGATAAATAGTATGTGCATTTTACCTTCAGGGCTTAACCCTATTTGAAAAAAAAAATGCAACTGATACTATACTCCCATTGGAAGTTCTCAATTTATAAAAAGAAACACAAATTAAGGACCTGCATACTAAATCTTTCGCCAGCTGCTGAAAGCTGACAAGTGACTAAAGAGAAGAAAGTAGAAGGAACTATATTTACTGATGAACAAGAATAAAATGTTGCAATTACAGTATTCGGTTTTGCAAACAGCAACTTATTTGAAAAGCTTGATTTTACTCACTTTCAATGGCAAGTCTATTTATAACGAAATTACAATGATTCTGAATTGAATTAAGGACCATATTCAGGTAAGTGCAATTTATTCATTCTTTAGTGACAAAGAATCCTGTGTGGATTTATCAGGACCATTTGAACTTGTGTCCAAGTATGTCAGGCCGAGAAGTACGCCTCCACACTACCAAAGCATGAAATTATGCATGGATTTTCGATTGTATTTAAGATTCAGTGGAAAGAACCAGTGTGTCTGTTATGAGTCCCTTCCTGTGGAACAAGGAACCAGTCATAACAAGGTCCTTCAGAAATTTTAACACACACATCGAGCACCTGGATCTCGGTTTATCAAGATTTTGGCTTTTCATTCTCCACTAAAAGGAATGTGTCTTCTTGGAAAATGACTAGTTCTAGGGCTGAGGGTGGAAAAGTACATGATGAGCTTAGAATGGCTTGTGGTGCTTTTCTAAAAAAAAAAGAAAAAAAGTAAAGAAATACTCAGAGAGTGGCGAGGACATATCAAAAGGACACAGGAGCCAGCCTGAAAGGGCTCCACCTGGCCAAATCTGGGAAAATGTGAGCATGAAAATACCTAATAAAGACAACGGATTATAGCCCATACAATAAAATAAATATCCACGAGTCCATACGAATATAAATGAATGAATGAATGATCAGGAAAGAAGTGAAAGCACTTGCAGCAGAATTCCAAGTAGTAAATGTAGAAGAAATTAGGGAAAGATAAAAATCACCATTCGGCCGCTACTACAATAGTGTGTTTCAGGCAAGAGTCATCAATGGGTGCTCAGGCTAGTGGGTAGAGGTGGGATGGGAACAGGTTATATTACACAGTCTCCACATGTCTCCCCATAGACACTTAGTAATTAATTACACGGGGGCGGGGCGGGGGAAGGACTGGACCACGGGACTTCACAGTAGCAAAACCTACAGACAAAACATTAACCAAGTATCCCAGTTAACATGGGCATTTGTGGGACAAGCAGACAATTTGTGTCGTCACTCTGATAGTCCTGCCATATCCTAAATCTGATTTAATCACGAGGAAACATCAGAAGATACAGACCAAGGGACATTCCACAAAATAAATGGCTGACTCCCTTCAAAAATATCAACTCACAAAAGTCAAAGACTGAGGAACTGTTCCAGATTAAAGGATATATATGTACGTACGTACGTACGTACACACACACACACACACACACACACGCACGCACGCACGCACTAACACACACACACACACACACGACACGCACGCATACACGTATGCACACACACGCACACACACACATTGGGGAAGAGGCAGGAGGAGAAAGGAGGGTAGGTGGAAAAGAGGAGTCTGAGAAAAAGAAAAAATGTGGTAAAATAATATATGGGTGAAAATTTATGAAAATTCTTTGTATTGTTTTTGAGCTTTCTGTAAGACTGAAATCATTTCAAAATAAAGTCAAAAAAGAAAATTTATTATAGTACTTGTAATAAAATCCAGGTGCTACTGAATTCCACAAAATAACAAGCCATAATTAGTGGGCCTTAAGTTTGTTTTTTTCTTTTTAAAGTTTTGTTTTTTTCTACTATGAAAGCAATTCATACTTATATATATAGAAAATATGGAAAAGTAAACAATAGGAAAAATGGCCCAAAGTCCAATCTAGGATATCTGATGCTAACATTTTGATTTCTTTTGTCTTTGCTGTGTTTAAAAGCCTGTATAAAAGTCAGAAAACACAGTATTACACCCTAATTCTTTGAAGTGTCTTTCTGAGTATAAATGTAATACATGCTCATGGTAGAAAATTTGGAAAACTCAGAAAAACAAAAAGTAAAAAATGTGACCCATAGTTAACTACAGTGAACTTTTTAATATACTTCTTTATAATACTCTAAGCACTTTATAAGATCTAAAATAAAAGATGTTGATTATTAAATATTTGCTGTCAGTTTATTCAGCAAACATTTATTAAGCACCCACTGTGTACCAGGCACTTAAACATACAGCAGTGAATACGGCCACAAAGCTTGCATCATACACAGACAATACACAGATAGACGATATGTCACGTGATGATAAGCCTTATGAAGAGAATATGACAGGAAAAGAAGAGAGAGGGGTAGGAAGCGGTTGGTACTTGGTCACTAAAGGCCACCTAAGTGATACGGGCACCATGTGGGTATCTGGGGAGACACCATCGAGAGCAGCATCAAGGAGCCCAGCTCGGCTGAGTGCAGTGAGTGGAGGGACAGGTGGGAGAAGAGGACAGAGAAATAAATGTCCTCCCCTTCAGGGGTGGGTGACGACAGCGAAGCAAGGGGTCAGGCAGGGGCTCCTGCAGAGCAGTGGGAGACCTGGTGGCTTGGGTTAGAAAGAGCAAGGGGGTGCTAACAGGTGTACAGATTTGGTACATATCTTGAAGATATCTGGTATGAGAGAAGGGAAAGACAAATCAACAGCAAGTGGAAGAGTAGCGTTACCATTTGCTAATGGAGAGGAGGGGTGGCAGAGAGAGGAAAGAAATCATTAATTCACTATTAGACGCGTTGCGTTTGACATGACCATTAGAAATCCAAGTGAAGTTAGCCAGCGGGCAGTTGTATATGCAAGTTTGAAATCTCGGGGACAGGTCTGAACTGAGGACACAAATTTGGAAGTCTCAGCGTAAGATGGTATTTTAAGCCCTGGGCCAGGATGAGATGGCCTAGGGAGTGGGAATGGGCAGAGAAGAGTGTCAGTGACCCCGGCCTGGAGCCCTCCTGCAGGTAGCGGCTAGGCGACCATCAAAGGAGACTGAGAGAGAAAAGCTTGTGAGGTAAGAGAAACCCAAGTGTGCCAGGGAAAGAAAGTTTCTCCAGAAAAACTAAGTTATCAACCGAGTCAAATGCCACGAATGGGTCAAATAACAAGACTGAGACTGAGCACTGGATTAGACAACATTACAACATGGAAGTCACGGTGTCATTGACAAGCAGTTTCAACAGTGGATGGACAAAACCTCAATGGGGACAGGAGACAATGAGGGAAGTAAAGGCGGTGGAGATATGAATGGTCTCATCAAGGAATCTTGCTACGAAGGGGAGCAAGAAATGCGGCTGTACGTAAAGGATGATCTCAGGTTTCAGCTGGAAGATTTCTCAGTATATTCATATTTAGTAGGAATGATGCCGACAGAGAGCGAAAAGATGATGCAGGGGTGAGAGAAGGTAAACAGATGAGCATGACGGTGTGGGTTCAGTGCTTTACACGGAAACAGGAACAGACACCATTTTAAGGGAGGGTGAGCAGGGCATGCGGGCAGAGGCACATCAGAGAAGAGATGTTTTGTCCTCCTCTGACTACTTTTCTTTTCCCAGTGAAACGAGAAGCAAGGTCATCAGCTCAGTGGGGAAGTTTGAGGTGGAAAGAGATGATATGAAATAGGCACTCTAAGAGCAGGAAAACTAATTCCGCAACAAGAATTAGAGCAGGACTGCTGAGCAACAGAAAGCTCACCTGAGACTTCCCAATTTGTGTCCTCAGTTCAGACCTGTCCCCGAGATTTCAAACTTGCATATACAACTGCCCGCTGGCTATCTTCACTTGGATTTCTAATGGTCATGTCAAACGCAACGCGTCTAATAGTGAATTAATGATTTCTTTCCTCTCTCTGCCACCCCTCCTCTCCCATTAGCAAATGGGAATGCTACTCTTCCACTTGCTGTTGATTTGTCTTTCCCTTCTCTCATACCAGATATCTTCAAGATATGTACCAAATCTGTACACCTGTTAGCACCCCCTTACTGCTCTTCTAACCCAAACCACCAGGTCTCCCACTGCTCTGCAGGAGCCCCTGCCTGACCCTTTGCTTCACTGTAGTCACCCACCCCTGAAGGGGAGGACATTTATTTCTCTGTCCTCTTCTCCCACCTGTCCCTCCACTCACTGCACTCAGCCAAGCTGGGCTCCTTGATGCTGCTCTCGATGGTGTCTCCCCAGATACCCACATGGTGCCTGTATCACTTAGGTGGCCTTTAGTGACCAAGTACCAACCGCTTCCTACCCCTCTCTCTTCCCTTCCTGTCGTATTCTCTTCATAAGGCTTATCATCACGTGACATATCATCTGTCTGTATATTGTCTGTGTATGATGCAAGCTTTGTATGTACTCTTTTCAACAAATATATATATATATATATATATATATAAATATATATATATATATATAATTTTTAGTCATCTTTCTGATGTCATTTATTCCTTTTTGGAGATCCAAGCTACCGTCTGATATCATTTCCTTTCAGACTAAAAAAACTTTTTTAGCATTTTTTTGTACTGCAGGTCTGCCAAAGACTAATTCTCAGATTTTGTCTGATAAAATGTCTTTATTTCACTTTCATTTTTGAAGTATATTTTCATTGGTTAAAGAATTACAGAATGACAATTTTTTTCTTTTTTGAATTATTTATTTAATGGGGTGACAATTGTTAGTAAAATTACATAGATTTCAGGTGTACAATTCTGTATTACATCATCTATAAATCCCATTGTGTGTTCACCACCCAGAGTCAGTTCTCCTTCCATCACCATATATCTGATCCCCCTTACCCTCATCTCCCAGCCCTCCATCCCCTTTACCCTCTGGTAACCACTAAACTATTGTCTGTGTCTATGAGTTTTTGTTTCTCATTTGTTTGTCTTGTTCTTTTGTTGTTTTTGGTTTATATACCACATATCAGTGAAATCACATGGTTCTCTGCTTTTTCTGACTTATTTCGCTTAGCATCATACTCTCAAGATCCATCCATGTTGTCACAAATAGTCCTATATCATCTTTTCTTACCGCTGAATAGTATTCCATTGTGTATATATACCACAACTTCTTAACCATTCATGTATCGAAGGACACATTGGTTGTTTCCATGTATTGGGCACCGTAAACAAAGCTGCAATGAACATTGGAGCACATGTGTCTTTATGTATAAATGTTTTCAGATTTTTTGGGTAGATACCCAGGAGAGGGATTGCTGGGTCATATGGTAATTCTATTCGTAGTTTTCTGAGGAACCTCCACACTGCCTTCCATAGTGGCTGCACCAGTCTGCATTCCCACCAATAGTGTATGAGGGTTCCTTTTTCTCCACAGCCTCTCCAACACTTGTTACTATTTGTCTTGTTGATGATAGCCATTCTGACTGGGGTGAGGTGATATCTCACTGTGGTTTTTATTTGCATTTCTCTGATGATTAGTGATGTTGAGCATTTTTTCATATGTCTATTTGCCATTTGCATGTCCTCTTTGGAGAAATGTCTCTTCAGGTCGTCTGCCCATTTTTCAATTGGGTTGTTTGTTTTTTTGTTGTTGAGTTGCATTAGTTCCTTGTATATTTTGGATATTAGCCCCTTATCAGAAGCACTGTTTGCAAAAATCTTCTCCCATTCAGTTGGTTGCCTTTTTATTTTGTTGATGGTTTCTTCTGCTGTGCAGAAGCTTTTAAGTTTCATGTAGTCCCATTCATTTATTTTAGCTTTTACTTACCTTGCCTTTGGAGTCAAATTCATAAAATGCTCTTTGAACCCAAGGTCCATAAGTTTAGTACCTATGTTTTCTTCTATGCAGTTTACTGTGTCAGGTCTTATGCTTAAGTCTTTGATCCATTTTGAATTAATTTTGGTACATGGTGACAGATAGCAGTCCAGTTTCATTCTTCCAGCTATCCAATTCTCCCAGCACCATTTACTGAAGAGGCTGTCTTTTCTCCATTGTATGTTTTTGGCTTCTTTGTCAAAAATTATCTGTCCATATTTATGTGGTTTTATTTCTGGGTTCTCAATTCTATTCCATTGGTCTATGTGTCTGTTTTTCTGCCAATACCATGCTGTTTTGATTACTGTAGCCCCGTAGTACAAGGTAAAGTCAGGGAGTGTAATACCTCCAGCATTGTTCTTTTTTCTTAAGATTGCTTTGGCTATTCGGGGTCTTTTGTGGTTCCAAACAAATTTGATTTTTCGTTCTTCTTCTTTAAAAAATGCCATTGGGATTTTGATGGGGATTGCATTAAATCTGTATGTTGCTTTGGGTAATATGGCCATTTTAACTATGTTGATTCTTCCAATCCATGAGTATGGAACGTCTTTCCATTTCTTTGTGTCTTCTTCAATTTCTTTTAAAAATGTCTTACAGTTTTCAGCATATAGGTCTTTCACATCCTTGGTTAAGTTTATTCCCAGGTATTTTATTCTTTCTGCTGCAATTTCAAAGGGAATTGTTTTTTGTATTTCTTTTTCTGATATTTCATTGTTAGTATATAGGAATGCAATGGACTTTTGTACGTTGATTTTTTAGCCGGCAACTTTACTGTATTCGTTGATTGTTTCTAATAGCTTTTTGGTGGAGTCTTTAGGGTTTTCTATATATAGCATAATGTCATCTGCAAAGAGTGACAATTTAACTTCTTCATTCCCAATTTGGATGCCTTTTCTTTCTCTTGCCTGATTGCTCTGGCAAGGACTTCCAACACTATGTTGAAAAGCAGAGGTGATAGGGGACAGCCCTGTCGTGTTCCTGAACTTAGAGCAAAGGGCTTCAGTTTTTCACCATTAATTATGAGATTAGCTGAGGGCTTGTCATATATGGCCTTTATTATGTTAAGGTATTTTCCTTCTATACCAATTTTATTAAGTGTTTTAATCATAAATGGATGTTGTATCTTGTCAAATGCTTTTTCTGCATCAATTGATATAATTATATGATTGTTGTCCTTCATTTTTTTATGTGATGTATCACATTGATGGATTTGCGGATGTTGAACCAACCTTGTGCCCCGGGGATGAACCCCACTTGGTCGTGATGAATAATCTTTTTAATGCATTGTTGTATTCGATTTGCTAGAATTTTGTTTAGGATTTCTGCATCTGTATTCATCAGAGATATTGGTCTGCAGTTTTCTTTTTTTGTGTTGTCCTTACCAGGTTTTGGTATCAGGGTAATGTTGGCCTCATAAAATGAGTTAGGAAGTACTGTCTCTTCTTCAATTTTTTGGAAGAGTTTGAGCAGGATTGGTAATATATCCTCTTTGAAGGTTTGGTAGAATTCACTAGAGAAGCCAGCTGGTCCAGGACTTTTGATTTGGGGAAGATTTTGGATGGCGGTTTCAATTTCGTTACAGGTGATCGGTCTGCTTAGATTTTCCAGTTCTTCATGGTTCAGCCTAGGAAGGCTACATGTTTCTGAGAACTTGTCCATTTCTTCTAGGTTATTAAATTTGGTGGCATATAGTCCTTTATAGTATTCTTGGATGATCCTTTGTATTTCTGTGGTGTCCGTGATAACTTCCCCTTTTTCATTTCTGATTTTGTAAATTAGTGTGTTCTCTCTTTTTATCTTAGTGAGTCTAGCCAAGGGTTTGTCAATTTTGTTAATCTTTTCAAAGAACCAGCTCTTTGTCACATTAATTTTTTCTATTCTCTTTCTGTTCTCTGTTTCATTTAGTTCTGCTCTGATTTTTGTTATTTCCTTTCTTCTGCTTACCTTGGGTTTCATTTGTTCTTCTTTTTCTAGTTCTTTAAGGTGTAACATGAGATTATTTATTTGGGATGTTTCTTGAGATAGGCCTGTAATGATATAAATTTCCCTCTTAAAACTGCTCTAGCTGCATCCCCAAAATTTTGGTAGGATCTATTTTCCTTGTCATTTGTTTCTATGTATCTGTTGATCTCTCCTCTAATTTTCTTCCTTGACCCAGTCGTTCTTTAAAACTATGTTGTTTAATCTCCATGTATTTGCGTTTTTTACTGCTTTCTTTTTGCAGTTGATATCCAATTTCAAAGCCTTGTGATCAGAGAATATGCTTGGTATGATTTCAATTTTCTTAAATTTGCTGAGGCTGATTTTATGTCCCAATATATGGTGTATCCTTGAGAATGTTCCATGTACACTAGAAAAAAATGTATAGTCTGATGTTTTATCGATGAAGTGCTCTACATATGTCAATTATGTCCATTTCATCTAATGTGTCATTTAGAGCTGCTATTTCATTATTTATTTTCTGTTTGGATGATCTATCCATAGCTGTCAATGATGTAGTTAAGTCCCCTAGTATAACTGTGTTTTGGTCAATTTCTCCCTTTAGTTCTGTTAGTAGTTGCTTGGTATATTTTGGTGCTCCCTGATTGGGGGCATAAATATTGATGACTGTTATGTCTTCTTGTTGTATAGTCCCCTTTACCATTATGAAATATCCATCTTTGTCTCTTGTTACCTTTTCCACCCTGAAGTCTGTTTCATCTAATATCACTATGGCTACACCTGATTTTCTCTGGATACCATTTGCTTGGAGTGTCAATTTCCACCCTTTCACTTTGAGTCTATGCTTGTCCTTGTAGCTGAGATGTGTCTCTTCGAGACAGCATATGGTTGGGGTTTGTTTTTTGATGCAATCTGCTACTCGGTGTCTTTTTATTGGTGAGTTCAGTCCATTTACATTTAGGGTGATTATTGATATGTGAGGATTTCCTGTCATTCTATCTTTAGTTTTCTGGTAAGGCTGTGTCTCCATTGTTTCTTTGCCTTTTTGTTGTTGTCTGTTATTCCTGTGTGGTGGTATTCTATGATGTTTCCCTCTGTTTCTTTTATTACAGTATGTATTTCAGTTCTGGATTTTTTTTTTGAGTAGTTACCCTTAAGTTTATGTAAAAGAAAGTTTGATACTTAGAGAATTCCGTTTTAATCAGCATGCCTACTTTCTCCATTCCCATATTCCAGTTCAGCCTTTACTCTCCCCCTTTTTATGTTTTGGTTGCCACAAATTGTCCCTGTTGATGGTGGTCGAATAGCCTCCTTTAGTATTTCTTGTAGTGCAGGTCGTGTATTAGAAAATTCCCTCAGCTTCAGTATGTCTGGAAAGGTCTTTATTCCTCCTTTATATCTAAAGAATATCTTTGCTGGATATGTTATTCTTGGCTCATAATTTCTCTCTTTCAATAGTTTGAATATTTGGTTCCACTCCCTCCTGGCTTGTAGTTTCTGCTGAAAAATCTGATGATAATGTAATGGGCTTTCCTTTGTAGGTTACCATCTTCTTTTCCCTGCTGCCTTGAGGATTTTTCTTTGTCATTGATTTTAGACAGCTTCAATACAATGTGCCTTGGTGAAGGCCTGTTGGGATTGAGGTAATTAGGTGTTCTATTTGCTTCTTGGATTCGAGGATCCATTTCTGTCCACAAGTTTGGAAGTTCTCATCGACAATTTGTTTGACTATATTCTCTGTTCCCTTCTCTCTTTCTTCTCCTTCTGGTATGCCCATTATTCTTATATTGCTCTTTCTGATGGAGTCAGAAAATTCTTGTAGAGTTCTTTCATTTCTTTTAAGTCTCAAGTCTCTTTCTTCTTCCATCCGTGTAATTTCCAGGTTTCTATCTTCGATGTCACTGATTCTTTCCTCCATCTGGTCAACTCTACTACGTAAGCTGGCTATTTCATTCTTAATTTCTTCTATTGAGTTCTTAATCTCCAGAAATTCCATTTGGTTCTTTTTAAAAATTTCAATCTCTTTCGTAAAATGCTCATGTTTTTCTTTGATTGTGTTTCTGAGTTCATTAAACTGCCTTTCTGTGTTTTCTTGCATCTCGTTGAGTTTTTTCAGAACTGCAATCTTGAATTCTCTGTCATTTAAGTCACATATTTCCATAGCTTTAAGTTCCTTTTCTGGAGACTTTTCACTTTCTTTCTGAGCTGTCTTGTTGCCTTGGTTATTCATGGCAATTACTGATTTATTATTTCTCTTCCTAGACATCTACAGGAGTGGCTTCTGCAACAGGTTGATAGAAAGAGGTCTTTCGTTTTCCAGTACTTGTTGGTAGAATGTTTTATTTTCTCTCCGACTGCAGCCTTTTTTCTCTCTCTCACACGGTAGTGCTATGTTTTCTCTGCACTATTCCAGCTTCTCACCCAATGAGGGGGGTTCCCTGGGAGATGTGCTTCTTCTCTGTTTAAATAGCTCACCTGGGTCACAGGGTGCAGTGTCCGTGTGGGTATGCAGAGAGCTTTTGAAGTTCCAAAGCTCTTCCTACATCAGATTCAGAGACCGTATGTTTCAGTAGTTCTGTTTATTCCTGCAGGGATCCGCCCAGATAGGTGGGGCCAGGGGCAGGGTGAGTTGTGAGAGGTGGCCCAGAGCAATGGTGG
This sequence comes from Rhinolophus hipposideros, assembly GCF_964194185.1. Taxonomy (NCBI): domain Eukaryota; kingdom Metazoa; phylum Chordata; class Mammalia; order Chiroptera; family Rhinolophidae; genus Rhinolophus; species Rhinolophus hipposideros. The sequence goes on from NC_138050.1 coordinate 7,712,362, forward strand.
CGACCACCACCACAGCCGGTCCTGCTTCCACAGCTCCCTCCCCTTTGCCGGAACTAGTTGGGCTGCGAATCTGTGTCTGCGGTCCACAGTTCTCAGAACAGCAAATATTTTGTTCTTTTGATCTGACACTGCTACTGTTCCGCTTCTAGCACTGGGCAGGTGGGAGCGGGGCGAGCTCTGGGAGGGTAGAGAGCGGAGGGCTAGTCTCAGTGCCTAAGGCTTCCGTTCTCTGCTCGGCAGTGAGGGCTTAAACCACTGTTTTCAGCCTTCTTCCCTCAGCCTTTTCTCCGAGGTCTCTGCCGTGAGCGTTGGGTTCAGCCGTGTTATATGCTGTCCCCTCAGCCCCGTAGGTCATAAATAGAGCCCTAGCAGTCCGAGTTCTTCCCTCTCCTGCAGCTGCGGTAGTTCCGGGATGCAGCGAGCTCAGAGCACTGAGGTAGGTCTGCATCCTGCGCCTGCAAGGCTGTCTCCACACTTCTCCCTTCCCTCCTCCCCCGCTCGCGCGATTTGCCCACCTTTAGGTGAATTCAGTAATGGGCCTCTTCATCTTGCCTGTCTGCTGTGCAGTGAGTCCTTTGTGGAGTTATAGTTGTTCAATTAGTTGTAAATTCTAGGGGAGATTTACAGAGGCTCACCTCACACTGCCATTTTGATGACATCTATCCAATTTTTTTCTTTTGACATTTTACTGTTTTCTGGTTTTCACTGTTTCTGATGATTAAGTCAGGTGTCAATCCTAAAATTGTTCCCACCCTATTTTGTCCTCTTGCTTCTTTTAGGATTTTCTCTATCTTTCTTCTTTTAGAAATATTATGATGTGACGTGATGTGGTTTTCTTTAATTTATACTTCCTGAAATTTGCTGAGCTTCTGGGATCTGCTGGTTGATATCTATCATCAATATTAAAAAATTCTCATCCATATTTCTTCTGCCTTATTCTCCTTCTCTCCTCTTCTTCTGGAACTCCAATTACATATGTATTAGACCCTTTGATATTGTCCTATATTTTGAATGTTCTGTTACTTTCTTTTCCGTATTCATTTTCTCTTGTGAATCAGTTTGGATAATTCCTATTGATTTGTCTCCAAGCTCACTGATCTCTTCTGCTTATGCTCAGTCTGCTATTAGGCCATCAAGTGAATTCTTTATATCTAATACTGTATTTTTCAGTTGTAGTATTTTCTTCTTTTTCTTAACAGTTTCCAATTTCTTTGTTGACATTCCTTATTTCTTCATGCACGTTGTTCACCTTGTTCATGCTTTCCTTCAATGTATTTTTTATTCTTTCTTAGAATTTCCATATCTCTGTTCACGTTACCCATCAATTCTTGAAAGTTCTCTACTTTTTCACTAGAGCCCTTAGCATATTAATCATATTTATTTTAAATTCATGATCTGATAATTCCAACATCCCTGACACATCTCAATTTGGTTCTGATGCTTATTCTGTCCCTTGAAACTTTTTTGGTTTTTTGCCCTGTAATATGCTTTTTAATTTTTTTTTAATTGAAAGCCAATCATCACATGGGTAAAACAACCTGGGTTATGCAGACCTTTAGTGATGTGTTGGTAAGGTATGGGGAACAGGAGGTGTTCTACTGTCATATGACTTTTTTCCAGCTTTTCTGAGGCATAATTAACAAATAAAATTGTATGTATTTAAAATGTACAATGTGATAATTTGATATGCATATACTGTGACATGATTACCGTCATTAGGTTAATTAACACATCATCACCAGTAAGAACACTTAAGATCCACTCCCTTAGCAAATTTCAAATATACAATACAGTATTTTAAACTATAGTTACCTTGCTGTACATCAGATCCCCAGAACTTAATTCATATCATAGCTGAAGACTTCTACCCTTCACTAGCATCTCCTATTTCCCCCACCTTCCTCAGCTCCTCTCTTGGTAATAACCGTTCTAACTCTGTGTTTCCATGAGTTCAACTTATTTTTAGATTCCACATATAAATGAGATCATACAGTATTTGTCTTTTTCTGTCTCAATTATTTCACTTAGCATAATGTCCTCTATGTTCATCCATGTCACAAATGGCGGGATTTTCTACTTTCCCATTGCTGAATATTCCATTGTGTCTGTGTGTGCATGTGTGTGCATGCGTGCATATACAGAGGATGCCAAAAAATGTATACACATTTTAAGAAAGGAAAATAATTGTATTAAAATTGTAATACTCAATATATACCAAGAACAAAGATGAATACTAGTCACGTTTGACTTTTGCATTACAAGAAGTGCTCATAGTGGTTACCATCAGTGTCCAGACATTTCTGATTACGGTGAACTACTGCTTGAGCAATGCTGACCAAAGTGTCCACTTGTATCACTGAACATGCTGTTTCAATTTTTTCCTGAAGTACCGGCAGTGTAGCCTGTTTTCTACAGTACACCACATCCTTTAAAGTCCCCCATAGGTAGAAGTCAAGGGGTGTTAAGTTGGAGGTTCTGTTGCATACTCACGCCTCCACTGTTGTACTTCTACAACGTTCTCGAATTTCAAACAGCACTTCAAAATGGTCTTGTGCTCCTGAAATAACAACCGCGCTTCCGCCATTTTCTTTGACTGTCCTGCCTGTCGCATTGTGATGCTAGCATTCATTTGATTAAAGCCATCTTTTGAGCGAACGTCGTACTACACATTGTTACCGTAATTCAATTCAACTTCGAAAAGTAATACACAGATAACATTTCTTAAAATGTGTATCCATTTTTTTGGCATCCCTGGTATATATACAGGTAGTCCCCCCCCTTACCTATGGTTTCGTTTTCCAGTTTCAGACTGAAGTAGAGAACGTTTATTCCTATAAAAGAGCATGCTTTACGGAAGAATACTACTTTAGGCTGCTGATAATCACAATCGTGTACCTGATATGAGAATGATCAGAGTACATTTCTAGAAAAAATATTTAAAAACTTTAAAATTTTCCTTCAAAGTTCTTAGATGGTCTGCTTTAATAACAGTGTAAATCAAAACAAGCAGAAAAAAAATCTATAAATCACTTAAGACACTTTACTACTAAGGTAGGACTGAACATTCTCCGACCTGTGCTCTTAAGAATTATTCTATGTTTACATCCTGCTATGTTGAAACCCATCTAGGGAAGGGAGGAATGAAAAACAACTTAACTCATAATTACTCCTATAGAGCCTGTAAGGAAGTATTTCTGATATTCTAGGTCAATCAATGGCTTGGGAAAGTGCTTGCATTACCAACAATTCTGCCTTTGGTGGGGAGGGCACTCTTATGACACTTGTCTCCGAATCTCCTGCTGACAGAACTTTTATAATTTCCTACGTATACATCACTTCTTACCCCCCTTCACTGGCTTTCTATTTTTGTCCAAGAGAAATACAAGTATCTCAGTTTGAAGCATTACAATTTTTAAAATTCCTGCTGTTTCTTCCAGTAAACTTCTGTCCAGATACATCTATACATTTCCTCTTAACAAACCCTTAACCTTAGCCTTAACCTGCATAGGAACATACTTATGATCTATTTCTTTGAATCTCCCCTTTCTACCTCCCCCAAATCCCATTGGGCTAAAAACATCCATGAAATCTATTCAGTGCATGCCTTAAAAATATTTAAATCTCTATTCTGAGTAGAACTATACTCAGTACAATCAATTCATACAACTCCCAATTTCTGATCCAATTACATAAAGCAAATGTATTACAGTGCAATCTGTTAAGGAAGCATTTTTATGTTGTTTCAGCATTTGATTTGATATGAAACACAATGTGCACCAAAAGGAGTATTAGTTAAAATATTAATCACTTATTAAAATCTGTGAGAAGAAAACAGACTTCCTTTATCTTACACAATTACTTGAAACATGAAAATTAATGGAAAAATCAAATTTGTAATAATTTTTTTTCAATAAAGAGGCATAGTTAAAATTAACGGAGTCTCAAAATTTTGGACCATTTATAAGAACTACCTTTGCTCTTTATGAGGAAGGTTGATGACTTGTAAGATATAAGAAATCTTAAAAATAAAAGGTGCCTGAAAGAACCAGAAGTATCTGTCTATGCCAATTTTATACAAGAATTTATGATAGTGCCCCCCCAAATAAAGAAACAATGTACATGTCCAACAATAGGAAAATGGTAAATAATTCGGGCATATCAATATAATACTATACACTCTAGCTATTAAAAAATGTATACAAAGCATTATCAATGATTTTTCTCTGATTAATGAAACTTTTGTAATTTGTTTCCTTTGTGTTTCCCTGTGCTCCATAAGTTCTCTATATGCTCTTATTAGTACCATCAAATATAACCAAAACCTTGGGATGTACTAAAGTTCCAACTCCTTCCTTTGTGACATCTTGGGGGACTTCAGAGGGGAAAAGGAAGGCAGTTATTATCACAAGAACTAAGAGAAGGGTAAAAAACAATCTATGACATATTAAAAAGAACTTGTGTGAACCTTGACGCAAATGCCCTATTCTCATTTCCTTTTTTAAACAAATTACATTAAAACTACATTATAATATCAGTAGGAATGTGATTGCAGGATACTGTAATTTTAACTGAGCAACTAGATGATAGGAATGAGAGCATTCAGATTATTAATCAAGAAAATGATGAAAAAGCACTCCTGATTTAATGTTAATTGCTATGTTAAACTGTCATTATTTGAAGGAAAAAAATAGCAATATTCCATGGCTATAAAATCAAGGATTTTTTAAATATGCTATTAACCAAAACTGTTTTAAAAAAACGGCTTTCCTTCCCCCTCCGAGTCCCTGAAAATCACTCATATTAGGAGTTAGTAACACTCAAAGAAGAAAAAAATCTGAAAATTACTGAAGACTAATTTTTTTCCCATCGGATCAAGCTTTGAAAGCTTTTGATCCTTCTTCTTTAACTGTAAGGCTATTTAAATTTACAAATTTTCTCCTTTATTTCAACGACTGTTCCTAAACTCATTACCAACAAACAATAATTTCTCATTGAAAAGATTTCAATTCCCTGAAAAGCCAGGTAAAACTCTAATGCTGACAAAATTTCTGGCCCTTTAAAATCAAACATCTAACTTGGATGTAATGTGAACATGGTAACTGGTAAAAATAAAACCCTATAGATTCCCCCAAGGCTAAGTAGAGTCGTAGGGGCGTCAGAGGTCTATTTGGTATCTAGGCCCAGATTCTTCTCTGGCTTTATGCCTCATTTCCATCCTCACCACCCTGAACTGCCCCTAGATGAGACAGAGAATGATCTGGGGACCCAGGGCCTCAACTGCTAGTCTTCCTTTTTGAAAAAGACCAAAGAAATTCCTTCTGGCCTCCTGGTCTGCTTTCCTTCCCTAGACCCACCAGAGAATCAGTTACTCTGGATTCCACAGAAGGTCTCCCAGGGCAAGTCTTGGCTGCTCAGGCAAGTATGACCAATCTACGGTCATATCGTTAATGTTCTAGATTCTTAACGGAATGAAAAAATAGATTCTGTTTTGATTTATCTTAGGGATTAATACTCAGTAAAATACTTTTAATATGACAGAGTCATGCATTCCTACAATTTCACTTTAAAATTACCTGATAATTACAAAATTAGAAAATAACAAAAACATTCTTTTAAATTCTTAATCTCCCTAACAATTTTAGATCATAAAAATTTTGTACATAACTTACCTCATCTTTTGAGGTATTTCTACTCAGTGGGAACCCCCCCCCCCACACACACACAAAAACAAAACGCAGGTGTCATTTATTATGTGCCATGTTGTAGCAGGTGATAATAATTTCATACATTTCCTATTTTATGACCATATTCACGTCCAATTATACATGCTTTTTAAACTTCTAACTAGGCACCAAACTGATTTTATTTGCTGTATGTTGCACCTAGAGGGGTGTTGAGTAAACACTAATAAATGAAACCCTACCACCAATGAATAACTTAGTATCCTAGCTGTCTAAACATGTCACACTCCCCTTTCTGAAAGGCTCTCCGGGTTGGGTGCACAGATGCACTCGAGGAACGTGAAGGAAGGGGGTTTGCTCTGAAGACACCCAAGCACTGCCCCTTGAACGGGAGCTGGAAAGGTGTCCCTCTCCACCTCGCTGGGCCCTGGGGTCTCTCTCATGCTCAAGTCCCGTTTCTCTCTGCACGTTCCTCCCCAAACGGCTTCCTCTGCCTACCTGTAAGCTCTGCATCCTCCACAACTCCGGCTGGCAGGTGCCATCATGAGTTCTTCAGTCCTGGATGACACTGCAGCAGGAGGGCCATGATAAACTAGCAAGTTCACTGTGTTTCTTAGTTCAAACCTCCTGAAAGAATATGACCGATCCAGCTCCCCTTCAATCCAGATGCACGGTATCTAATTTCTGAGGCCACATCTCTGGGGTACACTCCAGTCACAATCTCTGGAGGGATTCCCAGCATCTTGTTTGAAAGCTCCCACGTGATTCTAGTGGAGACAGGGGTGGGATCCACTGAGGCAGCCTAGTGGAGGCTGACTGACCTGGAGGCCAGCCTCACGGGAGGGAGGCGACAGTGGACGAGGTGGATAAAACACAAACAAGGCTCACGTGGTGCATTAGATTCCTAGTGCTGCTGCATCAAATCACCACAATTTTGGTGGCTTAAAATAACACCAATGTATTAGCTTACAGTTCTAGCGGTCAGAAGCCTGAAATGGGTTTCCCTGGGCCTAACGAGATGTTGGCAGAGCTGTGTTCCTTCTGGAGGCTCCGGGGAGAATCCAGTTTCCAGAGGCTGCCTGCATGCCTTGGCTTGTGGCCAAAGCCGGCAATGGCCCACTGAGTCTGTCACATCACAACGCTCACACTGCTTCTTTTCCCTGCTTCCTCCACATTTAAAGGACCCCTGTGATGGTACCGGCCCACCTGGAGAATTCAGTATAATCTCCTTTCTTAAGGTCAGCTGACTAGCAACCTTAATTCCCTTGCCATGTATATCCGCATACCTGAAGGTTCCAGGATTAAGATGTGGACATGTCTGGAGGGGCTGTTATTATCCTGCCTACAAGTGCAGTACGGAGGAACAAATACACTGTGTGGGCTGTTTCACTTACAAGTGACGGTGGCCAAGCAGCCACCATAAACATGACCCACATAACACAATGCTGAGTATTTCAGTATGAGCCACAGCTCGACTATTAAAACTTTAACAGTTTGTGTGGGTTTTCATCACTTACACTCTATGCCAATAGATATTTCAGCCATAAAAACAGGATACTAAAGCATTCTTACAAAAATACATGAATGCAAACAAACATTTTACTCTTCAATAATTTGCAAGGTATCTTCCTGTAATTATACGGATTTACACATTTTATCAACAATCACTACCAAAAATCAATTGTAATTAGTTTAGATTCCAGAAGAAATCTATTTTAAAATACATTAATGTAATTTCCAAGTTATTTATGCCTTAACCAATGATTATAGATATATTAAAAATTAATGAGTAATAATGCACTACAATTCTTTTTAAAAACACTTATCCATCCAGAGTGTTTCTTCTTAAAAATAAAGTACTTGAGTTTTTTAAGGAAACGTTCTACTGTCGTTGAGACTACCAGTATGTGAAATTTCATGGAGGATTTTCTAGTTATTAACAGAGTTGCTGAAAAACTTAACTGTGAAAACCTGTCACCCAGAATGCAGTGTAAACCATCTAAACCAAAAAGGAGTGGGACGAAGTGAGAAAATCAGATGACGGTATAAATGGAAAAGTTAGGGAAAAAACACTGCAACTTCAAAGAGCTTTAATGGAAAAACCATTTTCACACATATCTGAGTCTTAAAACATGAAATATTCCTTGGGTATTTCATATTAATGTTCAAAATCAGAATAACAGAAAGTCTTTCTTTCCTTAAGTTTGATTTGCTTTTATTTATATAATCTATGTATATAATACATACACGGACAGTACTGTATGTTTGTCACAATCACATATGACTTCAATTTGGAAGTCAGTATCTCCATTTTTACTTTTAGTAGGTTAAAATCAGCAAATCTCACTAGTTTCTGGCTTTATTCTTTGATTCATTTGGAATAGTATGATTCATTTAGAATAAACAAATGTTTATTGAGCATCTTCTCTGCCAGCTGTATTATATGTATGAATTCGTTTTCATTATTACATTTTACTTTATTTTTTTATCTAAACTGTTCAATTTATTAGAGAAAAAGTTGTTTATAATATACACGTCCTAACTTTGAAAAATTGTTTTATTTTTCAATTGCAGTTGACATTCACTATAATTATGTTTTAAATAAAACAGTCCTGTCCAAGTTTAACAAAATAATTCACTAGTTTTTTAAAAAAACTAATTATTTTATCCACATTTAAAATTTGTGTAACACTACTGTAAATGCACACATTTGGTCTCATCTAAAAATGTGTGAATTGGTCAATTCTAACTACGTTTTCATCACATAAAGTTGGTGTCACAAGACCAGAGAGGGTGCCAGTTCATTCATATTGGGACACGCAGGAGGGGAGAAGGCGGTTCTTCCCCTCAAAGTTGCAGTCTTGTCTTTGGACAATCACATAACTACTGAAGTGAAATCAATGCGCTAATATTAAAATTAATAAAATGCCACTGGTAATCAGAAGAAAGTTGTTCCTAGAAATGAGAGGACTTACTCAGACTGCTTAGCTGGCGAATGATAGCAGCAAGGGTACTATTGGTGACACATTCAAGTTCACTGGTAATTCCTTCGGGCAGGGCGCCCCGGCACAGGTGCCGGGGTTCGATGTTCCTCTTCACTAAAGGCATGGCTCACAATCTGAAAAATAAATGGACGTATTTTGAAAAAGGCTCTTTGCACATTTTAACAAATCTAGAGCCTTCCTTCCCTTGAAAACTGCTTCCCTTTTCGAGAAATTTTCATTATCCTATCATTTTTACATGAGAGAACCAGCTAAATATGCAACAGATGTTAAATTACTTAAATGAATCTTATAGAGATTAAAGACAGATGTACAGTATAACCCTCGTTTGTAGAAAAATAATACATGCAACGTTTCCAGCTAAGCAGGAGCGAATGAATACATGCATTCTCACCTCCCCTCCCTCTCACTGAAGTGGCAAGACAGAAAAGGCGTAAACCCAGAAGCACTAAGAGCAGGCCACAAGGGCGCTAAACCTGTGGGCAGAGCTTAATCACATCACGACACAGAAGAAGCCGTACCTAGGTGACAGGAAGTGGAAAGAGGCAGGAAGTGAGCCCACCCGTGCCACAGAACCTCGCCCACCCTCCTCCACAAAGCGCGGGAACAGGGGTTGCCAGGAACCTATGACACAGGAGGACTGGCTTTGAAAAATCCATCCCTTCTCCCTTCCTGGGCTGCCCCTCGTCCACCTCACCCTGCACGTTTTACTCCCGGAAAAGGTCAATTTGAAGATCTGGACTTGAGGCACGAGGCGTAGCTGAAGGTTGGGGTAGGAAATGTGCCAAAAGCAGGACTATTAAAGCTAAGTCGACTCTGAATGGGAAGACAGATCTGCTCCCCACCGCTACGCCCGGCACCCTTCTCCTCTTGGCTCCCAGAACACTGGTGGCCTGGTTTTTACTCCCCACCCAAATAGACCAGAACCTTCTTCTCTGGAAAATGTTTGAAGAGACAAGATCTATAGACACCGACATTAAGGCAGGGCATCCACCTGCTGAAACTGCCAACCAGGTCACCTTACAGTAACACCTGTCAATAATCTCTCCCAACAGTTTCCTATTAGTTTTAATACCTTAGACTTAAATGAAAACAGCGAAGGATCACCAGACACTTCAGGAAAGTCTTCCCTTTTACCCTGGGCATTCATTTCACTTCTTTCCTCAAAGAGTGCATTGTACATGAAACAAAACTTTTTATTTAAGGAGGTACAAAGTTTCAAACCTACTACTTAAATACAACAATCTACTGCTCATACCACAGTAGGAAACCCAGTGACTGTCATTGTGACAAGACTGTCATATTGCTCAACTTGCAGGAGCAGAAACCCAGAAAAGCCTAGACCTTGGTGACATCTGTTAGCAGTCAAACCAGCCCTGAAATGCCAACCTGGAGTTCTTGTTGTGTGAGACAAATCATATTGTATGTGTCTAAGCTGCTGTAGCTGGGCTGTCTGTAACATGAAGAAGAGCCGACTCCTCCCTGGTACAATCGCATACCCTGTACCTGAGATATACCCGGACCTGAAAGAGCTAGGATGTGGTCAGCATATGATAAGTCGTGGCTTGTGTTCCTCCTTCCTTCAGAACTTTTGTTCATGCATCCAAGCAGCACTGTCTGAGTACCTGTCACATAGCCGGCAGCATGCGAGGTGACGAGGACCCAATGGAGCTTTATTCTAGTGGGGAAGTGAGACCCTGACCCAGCCACACAGGTTAGTGGGTGTGGGGTTCTGAAGCTATGTGTGCTGGGGGGCAGCCCCTCTGTGGACGTGACAGGCTGAAATCTGAAGGCTGACTAAGGGCTAACTCACAAAGGGCCTGTGGCAGAGGCAGTGTGGAGAAAGCAGAGAAGGGCAAAAGTGGGTGACAGCTGTGAAGTTCTGTTCAATTATCCAATGTTTTCCTTAATGATTTCTGCCTCATGTCCATGAAGGTAGGGGTTGAACATATTGACCATATTTTCAGATTCAAATCCTCCTTCATCCATTGCTTAGGGCACATCATTTCACCTCTCTGTGCCTTAGTTTCCTTTCTGTGAAATGGGAATAATAACAGTACCTACCTCACAGAGTGAGGAGTTAATGAGTCACCATATCCATAATCACTTAAACAGTGCCTGGCATCTCGTAACACTCAAAAATTGTGACTGATATTAATTTTAATATATCTTACACATTGTTATGTTAATTTTTCTGACCATAACAATAGAAAAGGAATGGTTCACTTGCTTGAGGATAAAGCTGAACCATGGAAAATAGTTAACAATATTTACATAAAAATTACGGAAAAGAAGAGGTGCACACCAAGGGAGGAGCGGTACAACATGGAAATTCTAGATACACAAGTCTCTGGGCGGAAGGGCAAGACTTACTGTGAGCTGTCACTTCTTCCGGGGAGAATCAATTAGAATAATAGGATGGTAACTAATCACAATACAACAAACCAGGATGCCTCACACCAGAAAGAAAAACCATTAATCAGCTTAAAGCATAAAATGTGGGAAAGAAAAATCCTGAGACCTGATCAGCAGGAACTCACTCCATGAGGACCAGGACACTAAGCGACAAAAGCATGATGTCCATAAAGCAGCACAGAGCAGTATGGGGGCGGGGCATCTAAGATGGCACAAGCAGCTAAGGAAGCGGACGGATCCCGAGGCTCCGAGTTCATCAGCAGTCAGCTCGTAATGCTGGTTTGTGAGACTGGCCCAAGCATGAATTAGCTTCTAAGTAATTTCTCAAAAGAGGGCTTTGCAAGGGTTTGGGATACACATGAGGCTTAGAAGCTGAATGCTGACTGTGTATATAATATTCTTCTCCCTCCACGTTCATTTTGTATTTCTTCAGGATGAAATGTCACCCTTTCCCCTTATTTTTAAACCTGTGACGTGCCCAGAAACATGCCAGCACAGCATCTCCCCAGCCCTATATCAAACCTATAATTGCTCGAACGCACAGAATCCTAATTATACACATATCACACAGAGGCCCCACTAGCATGTCGCTAGGTAAATAACTTCCTTCCCTCTTTCCCGAATATCAGACATGGCGTCATTAAGGCATACCTGGGAGCTAGAATAGGCTGTTTCCCACACGGGGAATCTTGAAAAGGCTCACAGAACTTTCCTGCTGTTCTCAGGTAGAAGTGCCCACGCCCTGCTCTGACACCCACCCGCAGCCCTGCCCAAGGCCCTCACCTATCTATTTAAGACATCTCCTTCCCGTGCCCCAGTGAACTGCTGAATAACATGTGAAGCACTGGGGGGTTCCATGCACACCTGGTGGCCTTGCTTAAAGTGCTCACGTGGAGACTTGCGATGGCATAGGAACACGAGAGAGAAAGCTGAACTCTGCATGGGTGTAGGAACCCTGTCTTACTTTCCGAATTCTGATGCTTTGACTTTCGGGGCCTTACTGACCCTGCAGGACTGCCCCTGCCAGGAGTAGCCAATTCTGTGAGCTGGTGAACAAGTCACCCAGGAGCATGCCTTTCACATGCAAACCCACACCTGACCTCGGTCAGAGCTCTCACACTCAGGGCCACCAACCCCCTGCCTCACACAGCTAGGTACTGACAGCTAGGAACATGGCACCTGCTGAAATGATTCAAGCCAGCCTACCCTAACCCGCTTCCCACGCCTCACCTGTTCCTTCAGGCCCTAGTCCCCCCTCACTCCCTCTGCCATCTGATGCTCCCCCACGTGGCCTACATCCATGTTTCATTCGGCCTTCACCTGCCTTCACCTCGGCACTCGGCCTGTTGTTGCAGTATTTCAGCTATGACTACACTGCTCACTGTGGTGACACCTTTATTTGGAGCTCCCACACTTGTCTACATACAAAACACAACAGAGAGAAGACAGGCTACTATCTTTACAAAGAGTTTCATAGCTCCTTTTTAAAGTTCTAATCACCGAGCACTGACTTTTATGGCTTTCCCATTCAGTGTGAAGTACTCTAGCGGATGTACATTTTCCCCAGACAGCCTTTCTTTTATCTGATGTTAATCCGTGTTTGAATAAACTCAACAGAAAGGAAGAGGTAAAGGACAAAATGTTGGTCAGGTCATTACTCTTGAAAATGCTTTGCCATTACAAAAACAAACATGTAATGAACTAACCCAATTAGTCACTGATGAACCACTTTAAGTATGCCTTTGGATCCCTCACTGGGACAACTGTGACCCATCTGAATCATTCTTCAGTCATTCTCTACGCTTAAAAAAAAAAATCGAAGAATTGCTAATCAAATGTTTAAGGATTATTAGAGGTTACATAAGATACTACTGTTAAACCTGTGGTTTGCCCAACTTTTCTGGGAAATGTTTCAATTTAGAGAGAGACAACCATGAACAACCGTGTTTCCCCGAAAATAAGACCTAGCGGGACAATCAGCTCTAATGCGTCTTTTGGAGCAAAAATTAATATAAGACCCAGTATTATGTTATATTATATTATATTTATTATAATATTATTATATTATATATTATATTAGACTGGGTCTTATAGTAAAATAAGGCAGGGTCTTATATTAATTTTTGCTCCAAAAGACACATTTGAGTTGATTGTCCAAGTAGGTCTTATTTTCAGGGAAACATGGTAAATTCCAGACACAGCTGGAACCAGGCCAGTCCTTCCCTAGGAATCTGGAAGCGCGACCACAATACCCAGATATCCAGACTAGTTGTTGCTCTCCTGAACAGCTGAGATGGGAACTCTTCGTCACATGAAGTGGACATTGACCAAGTTAGTCAGCAGCAAGAAATTAGAATGAAATAACTGAGACGCACTGGCAAAGACAAGAGAAAGTCAAGGACTCCCCAATGGCTTAACCCTAAGACTGAATAGCCGACTAAGAGGGAACCTCTTCCCCTTTCCCCTGCACTAAGTGTCAGACTCACATTGTGGATGGATGTCTCTTCCAGCCTTTTCTAGCTTCCTCTCTGTTTCCTTTCACTCGGCACTTCCCCTAATCAAATCCTTGCAGGTGTGATCCCATTTTGGAGTCTGTTTCTTAAAGGACCTAGACTAACACAAGTGGCACCGAGTAGTCTGAGAAAACAAGTAGTGAGATGGCATTCAGGACTTGGTCTATCTACACACTCTGCAGGTGACCAGGATGCCATCGTCACTGGTAGGTGGGGCCCGGATAGTCCTGGCTCAAGGTCGTAGTTCAACTGCGAAAGATTTCACTGGTAAATGACCTGGAAACTGTTCTGGTGGAGGGAAACGCCGTGACAGGCATAATAATGCACACACGTGGAAGACACAGAAGGAAAAACACCTACAGAAACAGCAGAGTCGGCTCGTTACTGCCAGGTTGTACTGAGGCCTGCACAAGCATAATGAGATACTGGAAGCTGTTAACAAGCAGTCAGCAGCTAAGTGTGAGAAGCTGAGAGCCTTCCTGGTGGGTACAGAGTGGTCTCATCATGACCTGCAAGCAACTGCAGGCTGAAGACCCCGGTATGAGACAGAGAACTCAGCACGTTTGAATGCTCAGTCAGACAGGCCCGTTATGCAGGTCAGGGCTGTGGCAGGTAGAGAGAACCTGGGATCATGGGACTTCTGGCGGATGCGCATGATGATGTTTGACCCAAGCACCTCCCCACCGCCCCGCCAGGCCCCCCGGGAGTGCTCAGCACACCAGTGAGCCAGAAGACGCTGCAGGAGCCTCTCCCCCAAAGTCAGCATCAGCGGCACCCATCTCTTCCTGGAAGCCACGTTGATAACTAGTGCCGGCCCTGATGAGGGAGGCAAGAGGCTGACACCATGCTGCCTGCACAGGAGGAACAAGTGGTGGGCAGCTAGCACACAGGAGTCCTGGGTAAGGACTCCTCCTTGGGGAGATAAACCCTGGGAAGACAGAGGGTCTGGCGACGACAGTGAAGTTTCCAGGGGCCCAGCGGTCAGAGGCATGCTGGGATAGCCCCTAAGTAAAAGCCACATTTTGCATTCCCCACCATGAAGAAGGAAGCAGAGTGCCTGTTAGGTGGGGTCCTGGAAACAACACACCTGGGAATAGTGCTGTGACCCACACACTGGGAGAAACGGTAGCCGCCAGCTTTGAGAGAGGTCTGGAGCCAGGAAGGACTGCAGTGGGGCCAGGCAGTGGGGCGAGCAGCCTGGCTGCTTTGGCTGTGGACCCTGGATGGTGCAGAGGTGGCAGTGCTGGGAAAAGATGCAAGATGGGGCCCATGGCAAGCTCCACAGGGAGAATCAAATGCATGCCCCGGGAATTCTGAGCCAGGCCATGCCATCGCAGCAGAGAACGTGACGCCCTTTGAAAAAGCTCTTGGTAGAGACCAGGGAACACAAGGGACCAAGCATCCAAGGCTCCCCCTAATGAGTGGAGTTGTCAGCCAAGTTACTGACAAGCAGCATCCACCCTGAGATAGAACGGTCCATCCCAGATGGAACCAGCATGGAAGGAGCAGCGAGCGGCACGAGCAGGAAGCTCAGACTTCCGAGTCACCCACCGTGCTGCTGTGCCCTCCATGCCTCGTACCGCCCGCGACAAGCTGCCTCACATATCCAGCTGAGCGTGGTTTACAGACAGGTCAGCTTGACATATGGCCCAGCGCTTGTTACAACAGCATTCATGGGTGGCCCTCGACGACAATGCAGAGGAAAGTGTGCCCCATAGGTGGAGCTGTGAGCAGTCCACCCGTTCACCCCACTTTGTGCAGACAGAGAAGCAGCCGGAGCTGAAGATACCTGGGCAGCCGTCAACAGCCTGGTTGTGTGGACAGGAGACTAACGGGAAGGAACTGGAGTATCAGTGACAAGGAGGGCTGGGAAGTGGCACGTGAGTGGAAACTTGCAAGTGGGCATAGTGTAAACACTTTGGGATCATATGCTAATAACACTGCTAAGTATTCCACCATGGAAAAGGCACTGGACACAGAGGAAGGTTCACCCACCTACAGCACCGGTCCCCCCAGAACTGGCTGATGGGATCCCATACGTCACTGCATCTGACCAGGGGCCCATTACACAGTGGGGGGTTCAGAAGTGGGCCCAAACCGCACGGGGATCACATACCATGCCTCCAAGAGATAAACAGCGTTCTCAAGGGATACTGAGGCACCAGCTCGAGAGACTGAAAGGACAGGTGCCACACGCCATGATCCAGTCTGCTTATGAAGTTAGAGACCTCTGTATGGCACTATCCCCAAGGAGGACATCTGGGTTTAGGAGCCAAGTGGTGGATGCAGAAACAGTGCCACTTATCATTGCCAAGAGCCCCGAGGGGCCTGTGCTTCCATCCATGCCCACCAGACTCTGCAGGGCTGGGCATCCTCGCCCCAAAAGGGACTTCTGCCAGGGGCACAGCCAACGTCCCACTGATCTGCAAGTTCGGCTCTGGACTCATTCTACCAGGGAGCAGAAAGTGAAAAGAGGGGTCGCCATACTTTCAGAGGACGCTGTGACCAGCAGGAGGCTACCAAGGGGCCCGGGAGAGGTGTGCGGGACACCAACTGGCCCATTGGGATCCTCGCCTGTGCGATCCCATCTCGGCATTTGCTCCAAGTAAGGATCGGCTCCCTTACTGATCTCCAGTACTCAGTGTGCTCAATGTGTGTCCCGTGTGTGTGCGTGTGCTGTACCCGCTGATATTCCCCAGAGGGTCATACTTAGTGCTGGAAACTTAGTGTTTCTTACAGAGGGGTTGGTTCTCTGCACTGTTTCATGAAAATGTATGCTGGGTAAAAAAAAAATCTAAAGATACGAATGATATTGCTTTTAATACTGATAGCACATATAGAGCAATTCTGGGTTTGCTTCTACTGAGACCCTGGCACAGGACCGGGGCTCCAATTTCTCACTGAAGAGTTTGGTTTTCTTCCTCACACCTGGAACCCCAGGCAGATGACAAGCTATTATTTTGCAGGGTTGGTGAGCAGCTTTTCTGTTTCACTTTTAAGAACCTGACAGCCCTCTGAAAATGCCAGCGTTTACTCTGAGGCCTCAGTTCCAGCTCCCGCTTCAGGCTGGAGCAAGGCACATTCCCATCTCAGAGCAGCAGGAAAACCGAGCCCCCACTGCCCGGTTCAGAAGCCAGCCCCTCTCAGCTCCCTTAGCTTCTAACACCATGGAGGGGGTACCAATTCCTTCTTCTTAGCTCGGTGGTGTTTGTAAAAAGATGTAGGTGCACACTCTTGTTATACTTTATCTGGCACATGTATGCGTTCACAGCAACTAGAGGAGCTATTTTCACCTCATAATGGCGCTTGTGAGGAATCTCTTAAGAATCCTGAGCCTCTGCTCTGACTCTCCCTTCATTACTGTCACATGTCATGTTTCACTGTCCCCATGACCCTCCCTAATGTAGTCCTCAAATGTATCTTGAATCATGAACAGTGACACATATCAACTGTTGATTAGGTGTAGTGAAAAAATGATAAAGGACAACAGGTGACCAGTGGAGAATGACATAAAGTGTCATTACAGAAAACAGAGCAAAAATGTACACTCAACTCTGACTTACATACCACCTTATCAAATTAACCCCATGAGTTCCTGTGTACACTAATGACACCTTCCCTGCCTTCTTTACAGGTTTCTGAGACGGTCACCTGAAAATGTGTGCTGGGCAAAAAAAAATCTAAAGATACTTAATGATATTATTACTTTACTTTTAATATTAATATCACATTCATTACAAAAACGGGATACTTAATATATTCCCTCTAATTTTATTTATTGTACAAATAAATTAAACCTGAATTTTTCCTGGAATTTTATTTATTATACAACTAAATGCCTGAACACTGGCATTTAACTTCTCCAAGCAGTGCTCTTCAAATTAAAGTCAAATGATTAAAGAATTTCAAAATCATATCAATGTACTTTCTACTTTAAGGCAACTTTCCTATCTTCCAATAATTATTTAATCTCTCTCTTTTTAATTCCATATACTGAAACTCTTAAGTTTTCCTGTAGCATGATTAATTGGAATTTTTTTTCTGAAAAACTTATAGAATTCAACGAACGTTGAAAATAGGATGAAGTTCTCTGAATGTCCCTTTCCATATTCATGCCTGTCCATAATGAATCATCTAGAAGATGTCTCTGAGATGAGCAATCATTTTGACAATCCAAATAACTGATGGATTTTTCCAGATCTCTTCCTGATTTTCAGTTTAATTTCAGTATGTTCAGAGGTCATGCTCCATCTGATTTTAATTTTTAAAAATTTGTTGAAATTTGTTTTATGGCCCAGAAAATGGTTTGTCTTGGTGAATGTTCCACATGCGGTTCAAAAGAATGTATGTTCACCTGCAATGACTGACAATGTGGCTGTGATTGTACCCTTAACTGATTTTTTGTATAGCTGTTCTATAAATTATTGAGAGGAATGCTGAAGCTGCTGGCTGTGGATTTGTCAATTTCTCCCCGAATTCTATCCGTTTTATGTATTTATGTATTTTGAAGGTCTGTTGT
Organism: Rhinolophus hipposideros; assembly: GCF_964194185.1. NCBI lineage: Eukaryota > Metazoa > Chordata > Mammalia > Chiroptera > Rhinolophidae > Rhinolophus > Rhinolophus hipposideros. Next base: position 7,730,492 of record NC_138050.1, read on the forward strand.
TGAAAGTATACACACATTTAAGATTATATCTTCTTGGTGAAATGACCCTATCATTACGTGATGTTCCATCCACTGTTGGTAATAATTGCTGTCCCAAAGTCTACTTTGCTATTAATTCAGTCGTTCCTTCTTTTGATCAGTGTTTACATAGTATAGCTTTTTTCCTTTTAACTTTAACCTTTGTGTGTCTTTACATTTAAAATAGGTTTATTTGAGACAGTATATGGTTGGGTCTTGCTTTTATTATCCAATCTGACATTCTCTGACTTTTAATTAGTGTGTTTAGATGATTAACATTCAATGTAACTGTTGATATGGTAGAATCTAAACCTGCCATCTTACAGGTGGCCAGTTAGCTCAGTTGGTTAAAGCATGGTGCTACTAATACCAAGGTTGCTTGTTCGATCCCAACAGGAGCCACTGTGAGCTGCACCCACCTTAAAAAAAAATAAACCGTCCATCTTACCAGTAGTGTTCTATTTGTCTCATCTGTTCTTTGTTCCTTTTTGCCTCTTTTTCTGCCTTCTTTTGATTACTTTTATGTTATTATTTAATCTCCATAATTAGATTTTATTCACTTTTTGTTTAAACTTTTTTTCCAGTGGCTGCCCAGGTCATATGCATATATATTTATATATAAATATACACATACATATACATGTACATATACATATATGTACATACATATACATTTAACCACATCACAATCTACTTTCAAATACTACTAAAGTACTTCAAGCACAGTGTGCAAACACTAACTTTAGAACAGTATATGTTTTCTCCCTCCCATGCTTTGTCCTATGGTGTCACATAGTTTACTTCTTGTGTTATAAACCCCACAATGCATTGTTATTGCTTTTACTTTGGACAATTATTGTTTAAAGCAATTAAAAATGAGGGAAAATACAACATTTATATTTACCCTCACTTTTACCATATTAGGGTCTCTTTATTTCTTTGTGTATATCCAAATTGCTATCAGTACTCCTGCCTAAAGAACTTCCTTTAACATTTCTTATACTGCAGATATCCTAGCAATAAATTCCCTCAGCTTCTGTTTGTCTGAAAAAGGCTTTATTTTTAAAAGATATTTTTGCTGGGTATAGAATTCTGGATTGACAGGATTTTGTCTTTTTTTTTGGTCTTTTGGTACTTTAAAGATGTTATTTCACTGTTATTTTTATCTTTGTTCCTCTGCTTGTAATGTTTCTTTTTGCTATGTCTGCCTTTAAGACTTTTCCTCTTTATCTTTAGTATTTCAGCAACTGGTTCTAATGTTTCTAGAATAGGGGGTGGCAGGATCCCCGTTTTTTAAATCCTGATTGGAGTTCAAGATTCTTGGATCTGTTCATATTTCATTAATTGTTTTTTCCTTCCATTATTTTGGATGATTCTCAGCAATGTTTCTTCAAGTATTTCTTCTGGACAGTACTTGATCTTTTCTTTTTGGGTTTCCAATGACATATATGTTAGACTACTGATACTGTTCCAAAGCTATTAGATATTTTGTTCTGCCTTCCCTTCCTTCCTTTTTCTGTTTGTGAAATAATAGAAGTATATACATTTGTCTGTTTCCTTGTACAGAGTTCTTAAAACCCTTGTAATTTCCTAAGTGATAAGAGCACTAGGAGCATCTTTTATTCTAATATTTGATCTCTGACCCCAGTTCCTAACACCAAGCTCCTCAATTCTTTAGAAATTCCTGGGTGATAGGAATGTCATTTGGTCTAATGAAGTTATTTTTGGTGGGCTCCTAAATTGGGGCTAGGCACCAGAAAGACTAAACCATGATTAGAACCTTGGGATTTTCAGCCCTACCCACTACTGCCTGGAGAAGGCAGAAAGGCTGGAAATTGAGTTAATGATCGATCATGCCTTTATGATGAGGACTCCATAGAAATCCCCAAGAATGGGATTTGGAGAGCTTCCTGGTTGGTGAACACATACTGGGAAGCTGGCATACCCCAAATCACAGGGACCGAAGCTCCTGTACTAAGGGCCCTTCCAGACCTCATCCTATGTATTTCATCCGGCTGTTTATCTGTATATCCTTAATGATATCCTTTATTATATAATAAACTGGTAAACATAAGCAAATGTTTCTCTGAGTTCTGTGAACTGTCCTAGCAAATGACCAAGCCCAAGGAGGGGATTGTGAGAAACCTGATTTATAACGTTCAGGTGACTTACAACTGGGACTTACAACTGGAGGACTGAGCCCTTAATCTGTGGGGTCTGTACTAACTCCAATTAGTGTCAGAATTGAACTGAATTATAGGACACCCAACTGGCGTCGCAGAGACCTGATGTGCGGAAAACCGACACGTGTTGTCAGAAGTGATGTGTTATGTGTGCAGTAAAAAAATGAGAGTAGAAGGGAAACACAGGAGAAATGTAATTTTTTCCTATACACTCTCCTTTTCTCTCTCCCTGCCTCTTTGTTTATGTTGTTGACTTAAGCTTCAATTAGCTGACTCTTTCCTCAGCTATGTCCAGTTTGCTAACAAACCCAACGTACGTGTTTTGTTTCTAGTAGTTTCCATCTCTGTTAATATTCTCCATGGGTGCATGTACATTGTCCGCCTTTCGCACTACATCCTTGAATATACTAATCACAGTTACGTTCAAGTTCCTGTCTGAAACCTCCTACGTCTGGGTTATCTCTGAGTCTGTTCCTGTTGATTGCCTTATCTCCTTAACAATGAGTTGTTCCTTCTGTTTTTTCTTGTGCCATAATACTGTTGCTGAAGGCTAGAACAGTAGCAACTGAGGCAAACAGTATTTCCTCCAGGAAATGGTCTTCTGGCATGCCATTCCTACCAGCTATTGAGTCAACTTACTCAGTGGAACAGATGTGTTGCTGTGATGAAAATCCCCTACCATGGGCTATTAAAATCCCCTAGCCATGTGTGGGGTCTGGAATGCTGGATTATTCTTAGCGTGCCTGCAGTTCTTTCATATTTATGTCACAAAGGTAACCCTTCCCCACACTCTTGTCTCCCAGCAGAGGACTGCTATTGCTTTGTTTCTATGTGCAAGGCTCACGGTGAGGGCAGGGGAAGTTCTCAGTTCTTCTGGTCCAGCCTGAATCTTAGGAAGGCCCTATGAACCTGGACCTCCGAGTGAGGCTTCTTCAACATTTGTGCCTCTCCCCTCCATGGAAGCTAAACTCTGCCTTGTCATTGTCCCTGTGTCAGGCACGAGAAAGTGTCCTGCCCCTCATTAGGAGAAGCAGAACTCTGTTTTGAATCAGTGAAAGATTGTGGGCCTGAGAGCTTGTCCTGCTCTTGTACCATGCTTTGACCCAGAAGCAGAGGATCTTTGTTGGCTACCAAGGGCAGGGAGAAGGGTCTCCCAGCCCTCCACCGTAAGCAGTAAATATTTGCCTGGGTCCTGGGGCCTAGAGGGTTTGCTGCCTTCCCAGCAACATCTGTGTCATAGGAAGAAGAATCTGGGGAAGCAGATGTTGTATCGTGCATGTCCCCCAGTACAATCACCTCCTGTGTGGCTGTACCAATAAAGGGGGTTCTGTCTAATCGCCAGCTTTGGCTCTACTCTTTCTTATGAGGACCTAGTAGAGGCCTGTAGAAAACAACCGTGAGTCAGTGTGAACTCCCCTTGTATCTGGGTTCCCGGTTATTCTAAACTGATGTGTTGGCTCACATTCACCCTTAAGAACTTATTCTACCTACTCCTGTGGTGGTCACCTGTTCCTCCCGTGCTCTGCTGAACAGAAAACAGCTGGAATCCTGTCCCTCTTGAGGAGGGCGTGTCCCTCTTTAGAAGTCAAGAAAAGTTACTGCTTTTCGATGATCTGGCTTCTTCTCTTTACTGATGGAAGCAATGTTCTCTTGCAATTTTTACATCCTAATTGGAAGAGAAACTCCACCAACATAGTCACAACAAGATGAACAGATCAGCTTCTTGTTAAGACTCTGAATTGCTAAGTGTGGTCACAAAGGAGAAAAAAAAGTAAACTGACATGCTTGACGAGTGAACATTTGAGTATTTATGTGCACAGACCCCAAAGTGAACAAACTATTTTGGAAAGAAAAGAAAACTACTACAAATATTAGTACAGGTAATAGCTCTCACATATAGAATATACTTCAATGGGCACTATAAACTGAAACCCACAACTATGATTGTTTCCCAGTTTATACTGCGATTGTAAAAGGGTTGATGGGATGCAGAGAAACTTATATATATTAACTACCACAAGTCCTTATTACATAGTTTAAAACTGTATTATTGAGAGAGCTAGTGGAGTGTACAAAATTGACTGAATAGGCATCGTGATGCATTTCTTTCTTCACTCTGCAGCCATAAAGAGTATCCTGAGTTTTGAGACATGCACAGTTTGCAGAACCTGGCAGGGTTAACGATTCTGTCTTTTCTCTTCTTGATGTGCTGGCAACCTTTGCTCTGATTGCTGTATGCTGGGCAATTAGAGTGTAGTGCGTGGCAGAACTAAATCACACGACACTATATTATACACACCAAACTAAATGTGTGCCGACTGCAGATGGTTGGCGTTTTAATCATGTTGATTTGTATGTACCAGTTTTGTAATGAGAATGCAAGTGATCCAAGCAGAAGTAGTCTTATCCCTATGCCCATACAGAGCTGAGAGACACAATATTGCCTAAGCCTCTTCCTCTGACTGCCCGCTGTGCCCTTTTGATCTTGCAGAGCAAGGGCCACGTCTGCTTAACCCAGTTTTGTGGCACCCACCTGCCTACTGACATTCCCCAGGAGTTCCTTACCAACAATGCCCCATTCCCACAGCCAAAGAAGAGCCTGGGCTTCCTCAACTTCCACCTGTTACACTACCTTCTAGAGTGACACTGCCTCACCCCCTCTTACAGTTAAGCCTTAGATGAAAGCTGTGATGCATCTGGGGGGGAAAAGACTGCCTAAAATTTAATCACTAGCATGTCATTGAGATCAATGCTTACATTTTGCTGTTTAGAACATGGGCCATACATCTCTGCATGATGATAGACAGAAAGGCAGAGTGAAGCTGGATTAGGAGCTGGGGACCTGAGTCTAGTCCCAGTCCTCCACTAACACATGCTTCTATTCCCTCTACACTCCCAATATTGAACTGTCTAAGCACTTGACCATCTGCCACGAGTGGTCGACTCTGTAAAATGTCTACATTCCCAAGGTTCCGTCTATAGAAGATATCTTACTATGTTATTAAAGAGACGGTTTTCTCTGGCCCCTCAACTCCTGATGCTCCTTGTTGCTGTGTGCATAAGCTTTAGCCTCCCTCATCTTATTCTGGTTTGTACTTTTGATATACATGACTTTTGTATCACAGCTGGCCTTTGCTTAACCATTGTAGAATTCCAGATTTGTATGTCCTGTCCTACTTCCCAGGCCAGGGAAGCATTCTGCTGACCATGATTCAGCATGACACCTGGTAACTAAAATCGCACTTGATGTCTATCTGGAAGTTGTGTGTGTAAGAGTATGAGTATATACCCAGTCTCTAAAGAAACTTAAGAGAAATGCTGTTGTGTATGAGTGAGGTAAATTACAGTTTAACATGCTCTTTGGGCTAAGAGAAAAGGAACTCTCTCCTTTTCCTTCAACTTGGGATTATAGGTAATTTACTGTTTTTTTAGGCCCTGGCAATGCTAAGTATATTTGTCAGTTAAAATGAGACATTTACAAGAACTAGGGTGTGTGTCTATATGTGTGATGTTAGCGCATTTATAGAAAATCATTTCAAAAGCTATGTAATTGAAACAGCAGAACTAAAGAAACAAGTCTAGATAACGAGAATAAACAGAATATCTGGTCTAGGCTTCTCAAGTTTCAAATCCCCTACAAATGACAAAAAGGTCTATATTTAACATATATGCAATAATATTAGAGAAGTAAAATTTATAGAGAGTATTAGAGAAGTAATATTAGAGAAGTAAAATATTAGAGAAGCTTTTGGAGATGATCTCCAAAAGCTAAAAGGCAATAGGATCAGAAAAGTTGTTTAAAAATGGCCATGAATTAGTGAACAGAAAAAGTCAACAAGATTTCTGGTCAAGATGGCAGAGTAGAGAAACGCTGTGCTCAGCCTCCTCCCATGGCCACATCAAAATTACAAATAAATTACAGTACAACGGTCATTGGAAAACCTCCTGAAGACTAGCTGAACAGAACGCCTAAAACTAAAGATATGAAGAAGAAGCCACACTGAGGCGGGTAGGAGAGGCTGGGAGGAGAAACGGGCTGGTCCCACAACCACAGTGTAGGAGTTAAGAAATGGGAGGGATGCCCAGACAAGAAAAGCTAAAGGAGGTCATCACCACTAAACAAGTATTACAAGAAATGCTAAAGGGAATCCTTGAAGAAGAAGAGGAGGACAGGAGGATGAGGAGGAAGAGGAGGAGGAGGAAAGATAAAAAATTTGAATAATAAAATGGCAATAATTATATACCTATAAATAACTACTTTACATGTAAATAGATTAACCAAAAAACATAGGGTTGTTGAATGGATAAGAAAACAAGACCCTTACATGTGGTGCCTATAAGAGACACACTTCAGATCAAAGACACACAGACTGAAAGTAAAGGGATGGAAAAAGATATTTCATGAAATTGGAAGTGAAAAAAAAGGCTGGGGTAGCAATACTTACACCAGACAAAATAGACTTTAAAACAAAGGCTGTAACAAGAGAAAAAGAAGGACATTTCATAGATAGTAGACAAGATATGGAAGCAACCTAAGTATTCATCAATAGATGATTAGGTAAAGAAAATGTGGGACAAATATACAATGGAATAATATCTGGCCATAAAAAAGAATGAAATCTTACCATTTGCAACAACATGGATGGACCTAGAGGATATTATGCTAAGTGAAATAAGTCAGACAGAAAAACAAATATTGTATGATTTCACATATGTGTAATCTAAAACACAAAATAAACAAATAATTGCCAGATGGGTGGGGTGTTGGGGGATGGGTGAAAAGGTGAAGGGATTAAGGCGTATAAATTGATAGTTACAAAATAGTCATGGGGATATAAAATAGAGCACAGGGAACAGAGTCAGTAATATTGTAATAACTGTATGGTGTCAGATGGGTACTAGATTTATCAGGGTGGTAAGATGGGAGGTGATCACTTCGTAAATTGTGTAAATGTCTAAATCACTATGTTGTACACCTGAAACTAATGATATTGTATGACAATTGTAATTGAAAAGTTAAAAAATTATTTTTAAAAAGACAACCAATTCCAAAAAGTTGAAATTACACAGTAAGGACAATGCAATTAAATTAGAAATGAACAATATTTAATTAAAAAGGGGATGTTCGTTAAGTTCTGTCTCCAGCATTTTCACCTTTGATTCCAGACCCCTGCTCTGTCTTCTGACAAGGACCTTGGGGTACTTCAGGCCAAGCCTAGGCTGCTTTGATGTTGCCCCAGGGAAGCCAAGTCAATACTGATCAAAACTGGAATGGCAGCTCTCCAGACTCAAGAAACAGTGCTCTGAGCATCCCAAGACAAGAAACACATTCACTAATTTAGGGATCATTTCTGCCCAAAGAGTTGGCAACACCCTGAAAGGGATTAACTCTTGTACAGCTAGCTGAGAAACTGGCCCTAATCAAAGAGAAAATGAATCAAAAAAGTTGACATAAAGTAGAAGAAAAGGTAGGAAAAAAGTGAAGAGGATGTCGGGGAGTAACAACTTCTTTTGGGGTAGGTTGGGGAAAATGTCAAAAATAAAAACAGAAAAAATCCTACATCACTCCCCAAAATTTCATTCTGGGGTAAAAGAGAAAACAAAGGCTAATAAAATGGATAAAAGTACAAATCATGTATCTAATAAAGGTCTTATATGCAGAATATATAAACCCTCAAAACTCAATAAAAAACAAACTTATGAGCAAAGGATTTGAACAGACACTTCACGGAAAATAGATGGCAAATAAGCACCTGAAGGAAGCTCAACACCATCAGTCATTAGTCACTAAGGAGATGCAAACGAAAAGTACAGAGAGGTACCACTACGTACCTACTTGAACGGCTAAATGTAAAAAGACTGGCCCTGCCAAGTGTTGGTAAGGATGTGGAGAAACATACCCTGCTGGAGAGAATGTAAAATAATCACTTTGGGAAACAGTTTGGCAATTTCTTATCCAGTCAATCCAGCCATTCCACTCCTAGGTATTTATGCAAAAGAAATAAAAGCATATGCCCATATAAACACATGTACATGAATGTTCGTACAGTTTTACTTGCAAAAGCCAAAAACACCACCAAAATTCCACCCATAGGTGAATGGATAAACCAACGGTACTACACAACAATACCACGGAAACATGGATGAATCTCAAGATAGTCATGCCGAATGAAAGGCAGACCAAAAAAAAAAAAAAAAAGAGTGTATACGGTATGATTTCGTTTACATTACTATGATATTGTGATTTATAACAAGAAATACATATTTTGTCTTCATCCCCATTTTGACACAGAGCTCCTAAAAACCTTGGAATTTTTTATTTCAAAATTGGAATAGTGATAAGAGCTATAATTTTGATATTCACAATAATCCCTGTTCGATCTCACCTAAGTACGTTAATGAGGTGACTTTTGGAAGGTCCCCAAGGATGGTGGCTGGTTGCCAGTGGTAGGAGCCATGTGATTAGAGGGTTGGAACGGTCAGTCCTATCCGCCACCTCAGGGAAGGGGAGAGGCCCTGGAGATTGAATTTAATCACCAATGGCCAAATGTTTAATCAATCAAGACTATGGAGGGAGCCTTTAACCAGTGAAGCCTTTTATGGAGGCTTCATTACAAGCATCCATAAAAATTCAGCAGGGTTCGGAGAGCTTCCGCGTTGGTGAACCAGAACACATCCTCATACTGGGAGAGTGGTGTACCCCAAACTCCACGAGGACAGAAGCTGCTCCTGTGTTAGGGACCCTGTCAGACCTGGCCCTAGTATTTCTCCATCTGGCTCTTCATTCGTAACATTTAATATCCTTTGTCATACACAGGTAATCTAGTAAGTAAACTGCTTTCCTGGGTTCTGTGAGCTGCTGAAAGTAATCAATCAAACCAGGAGGGGTCACGGGAACCTCTAATTTGTAGCCAGTCAGTCAGAAGCCCAGGTAACAACCTGGACTTGCAATGGAAGTTGGGTGGGGCAGGGAACAGATTTACGGGAAAACACCTGGGATCAGATGTTATCCCCAGGTAGATAAATGTCAGAATTGAGGGAAACTGCAGGACACCCAGCTGGTGTCGCCAAATTGCTTGATGTGTAGAAAACCCACACACCTGTATTCGAAGTAACACAGTGTTGCAGTGAAGCATTGAGAATACACAAGACACAAGCGTGTTTTTCCTTTACAATAACATTCCATTCTAGGAAATGCAAACTCATCTATAGTGACAGAGAGCAGATCAGTGGGTGCCTGGAGGTGGGGGAGAGACTTGGGGGAGGGATGACAAAGAGCCATGAGGAAACTTTTGTGGGTAATGGTATGTTTACTATCTTATTTGTGACCATGGTCTCATGGGTATACGCATACATGTCGGAACTTAGACTGTGCATTTTAAATATGCAGAGTTTACTGCATGTCCACTTATGCCTTAATAAAGCTATTTAAAAATAGATCTGTGGAGGTGGGTAAGAGCAGAAGATAAATTGGGGTATCATTTTATCAATAAATGATAAAACATTTATTGACTATTTAGAGTCTAACATGATGGCCAAGTAGAAAAACTCTATTGTTAGCCTCAGACACAGAACTAAATATTATAACAGAAGAAACAGAAATAAAAAATAAATTTAGTAATTATCCAGGCACATCTCCAAAAGAATACTTATGAAAGGCCATAGCTAATGGCATAATCAAACTAGCTAACAGAAATGCTAACTCAATCCCTAAGAAAAGGGTTTCCTCCTACAGAGTTCCCTCATCTGAAAGGAATGTGCCCCCCCACCAACTTAATCAGAGAGTGTACCACTTAAAACAGCCTGAACAATTTCTTCAGGGGCCTGGTACCCTGGCCCAGCAGCCCGACAAGTCGCACAGGGGTGGGGACAGAGCAGCAAGTGGGCGCCCCAAGTTCTTCAAGAGCTGAGACCTTGGGGCGGGGGGTGCGGGGGGAGGTCCTTCAATCCCACTACACCCAGGACCCTACTTAAAATATGGAAGCAATAATATCTGTGTGCTGTCCTCAAAGGGCTGTGATGAGATGATACACCTGAAAACCCACCGAAAACCCTAAATTGGAACTCAAACACTTGACAGTATTCCTATGAAAAAATAAATGCTTACCTGAAGAATTAAAAACAATTAACTATTACCTTTTCACTTTAATTGGATAAGAAGCCAGTTATCAGCACCCCAATCAGCCAATATTCACACTGCGGTCAATATGAAAAGCTCATAAGCTGTTTACTACATTATTATTATTTATAATCCACACTAAAAATGTGTTAAGTTAATGCCCTTTTAAATGAAACTAAAACTCTTAGCTCCTTACTCAAAATACAATAAACATATGACCTACAAACATTTCACAAACAGAACCTTAAAATTAAGCTAACACTGCAAATTTTTGTAATATAAAGTACATTAATATAACACTCAGAAGCTAAAACCTCAACAGTATTTTAACATCTGCTAGTGAGATGTGACTTTCTGAAAAACACTGATCTCAAAGACTTTGAAAAATTCAAAATGAATTTTTAGGTACTCAGAAGTACCTGTTGTGACCTATGACCCGCAAGATTTCATTCTCAAAAAGCGCTAGTTTTTGTTTCTCATTACCTAGTTAACCATAAATTAAGTCTTCTCAGAAGTTAGCTTCTTTTCTTTTTGTTAAGAAAGACATAGCACATATTGTTTTCAATTTTATTCTTTTGCCTCAATTTTCTGAGAATGACATTCACCAAAAAAATTAACAAGGAAAGTCCAAAATGCATTAAAAATAAATGTAAGCTCCTAGAAGAAACAAATTATAAGACACAAAATTAGATGATTGGTCAAGTGTGTAAAGAAAACAGTCACTGGACCCTGAAATATCAAACTGAGACATATGAAATTACAGCTTCTGTTGGTCAAAAATCGCCAAATCGTGTCAACTTCATATAAATGAACATAACAAGATAAAGTCAAAACAGCAATAAAGCTGTGGAATCTACCAACTGTTCTGTAGCACACATGCTACCAAACTTGAGTAGCTGTGTTTTTAGAAACAAAAAGCATCTTGATGCCAATATTGTGGGCAACTTGAAAACGTGCTCATGAAAACAAGTTAAGATAAATTAAATGGTTATTTTAGGTAACTATTCCCAATTGTTTGAGCCATGAAAGCAGGACGAGAACTACTAAATAGAAAAGTAACTCAGATTTGCAACCTGTGAACTTGATCTCCAAACATCAAGTCTGGCATCCTATCAGCTCCTTTCTTCTGAACACATCCCAACAACAAACTATGACCACCCACAAAAAAGATCAATCAGTGTTTCTAGGTAACTTTACAGAAAAGTCACCAAAGAAACAAAATCATACAGCTAATGGTGGTATACTGGTTAAAGAGGATAAGGAAACATTTTACAAACATAAGCATTTTATATCTATTAGATCACTTACGTCCCATTACAACTTTATAGGCTGGTATTGCCCCCACTTAACAGATAAAGAAATCAGGGCTCAAAAATAACTTATCCAAAATCACTTCACTAGTAAGTGTAAGAACTTAAATTCAAAACCCGCTCAGTCAGATGTCAGTCTTTTTGTCTGTCTGTTTGTTTGAGGTATACGTGACATACAACGTTATGTTCGTTTCAAGTGTACAACATAATGATTTGGTATCTGTATGTACAGTTAACTCTTTTTTTTCTTTTACATAATTAAGAAATCATATTTTTGGCAAGTATTTTTCTAAATATTTTAGGATATGTGTTATTTCAACTAGCAAGAAATCCAGAAGTGTTTATTTGAGATGTAAATGGGAACTAAAAATAGAGTTTATCAAATGTTGTTCTTGATCCGGAAAATAAAATAACAAAGAAATTTTATGCATGGGAAACTTAAATCAAAATATTAATATTCCTCTTATAATAAATATTCAGGTTCTTCACTATTTCAGGCTTGCAAGCCTGCTTGCTTCTGATAGAATTTCTTAGACTACTATAATAGGTAATAACACTGTTGATAATAGTGCTATTATCAATAGCACTAGAACAAGCTGGCATTGCCTATTATTTGTTTGTTTTTTGTTTTTTTATTATTTTATTTTTTTTAATTTATTAGTTTCAGGTGTACAAGACAAGGTAATACTTAGACGTTCATCATTTATATCCCTCACACTGTGAAGCCCCCGCCCCCCATCCACTATCCCTCCGACCTCACACTGTGCCATCACATTATATATATAAAATTATAGTTGGCATTCATTAATGTTTAGCTTCTGGTATACAATGCCATGATCAGGCATCCACAGTATCCCTGAGGTAGTGTACAGTTAACTTTTGAACAGGACGGGGTAAGGCGGCGACCACCGCTGTAGTCAAAAATACTCATAAAATTCAGCTGGCCCTCGGCACACCCGGATTCACAACCTCGGGTGGAAAATACCTTTGACCCTTGAACAACCTGGGTTCCTGTGTATAAGTGGACCTGCACAGTTCAGACAGCACTGTTCAGAGGTCAGCTGTACCATGAAATGATAACCACATAAGTCTAGTTAACACCTATCACCGTACAGTCACACACACAAAAATTAGTCTTGTAACAAGGACTTTATATCTATTCTTAGCAACTTTCACATATGAAATGCAGTGTTGCCTTTGCTTTGGAGTCAGATCCACAAACTCATCAAGACTGATGTCAAAAACCTTACTACCTATGTTTTCTTCTGGGAGCTTTATGGTTTCAGGTCTTACATTCAAGTCTTTAATCAATTTTGAATTAAGTTTTGTGTATGGTGTTAAGACAGCTGTCTAGTGTCATTCTTTTGCATGTGGCTGTCCAGTTTTCCCAACACCATTTATTGAAGAGACTATCCTTTCCCCATTGTGTAATCTTGGCTTCTTTGCTATAAATTAATTGACAATATATGTGTGGGTTTACTTCTGGGCTCTCTATTCTGTTCCATTGATCTTTCTGTCTGTTTTTATGCCAATACCATACTGTTTTGATTACTATTTTTTTTGCAGTATCGTTCTAGTTCTTTCTCAGGATTACTTTGGCTATTTGGGGTCTTTTGTGGTTCCATACAAATTTCATTAATTGTTTTGTTCTATATCTGTGAAAAATGCCATAATATTTTTAATAGGAATCGCACTGAATCTGTAGATTGCTTTGGGTAATGTGGGCATTTTAACGATATTAATTCTTCCAAGCCAACTCAAAACCAGTTCTCTCAGATGCCAAAGTCTTACAATGTTTCTCCAGAGAGGATCCTCTATTAATGTCACCATTTGAGTACCCTCTGTCTGCTCGATGCTCTGAGTATTATGTTTTCAGCAGCTCGTCAAGATTATCCTCGAAAGGCACAAACCAGTTACGAGATAAATGAGTACGAGGGATGTAATGTACAACGTGGTGACTGTAGCTAACACTGCTGTATGATATAGGGAAATTGCTAAGAGAGGAAATCCTAACGATTCCCATGAAAAGTAGAAAACTTTTTCCTTTTTTCCTTTCTTTCTTTCTTTTAATTTTATTTTATCTATATGAGGAAATGGATGTTAGCTGAACCTATTGTGGGAATCATTTCACAAACATGTACATCAAACCATCATGCTGTACGCCTTAAACTTATACAGTGATGGATGTCAATTATTTCTCAATAAAACTGGAAATAAAAAGATTATTATCGCCCTTTTACAGATGAGGGAAATGAGGATCAAGGATTTAAGTAGATTTTGCTCAATAGCTGAAGCTTGTACGTTTTCAGCATTTGAACTCAAGATTGCCTATGAACTCCTAAATTTACGCTCCCTCTACTACACCACTCTGCCATACCAAGTACTCAACACTAATGGATATGGTCACTAATATGTAACTAAAGTAGCAATGCATAGTTATTAAATTATATATTTGTGTAAATTTGTAAACATTCTACTTACGCTGAAAAACTACTTTATTCTAAGAGACTTAGAAATGATTCTAGCAAAACCATCCAGAGACACTATCTTGTCAAATAACAATCCCAGACAATTAGGACTAGAACACAAGATCTCCTCCACTCTACACCGCCAACCATGGTAAAAATAAGCCAGAATTTGGAAATTACTTAACAGAAACCAATGAGCATAATACGTGGCTTATATTATTATACAGAACATCTCGATGCATTCTAAGATACAAACAGCAAGTATACAAAACAATTTGAACTCATCCAAAACTAAATGATGGTTGACAGATCTAACAAATAATTCTGTTTGCCCTCTTTGGATTTAAGAGGACACCCCGACGATATTTCAGATAGCCTTTTTCTTTAAATTAAAAAAAACAAGAGCTATTTAATGAAGTTTAAATCAATACATAACTTTGAAGTACTACACAACTTTCTGGATATATCAGTAGAAACAAGAAAATGCTGAAATAAAACTATCCCAACAGATTATGCTGACTTTAAACTTTAAAGAAAACAGTAACTTAAAAGCCCAAGTTATATAAACATTGCTTTGCTTCTTATGATTTTCAGATCACACTCACAGAAACCAAAATATAGTAGATATTGTCTACTGGCATTCAACATCTATTCCCATCTCCTGTCCTTTCCCCTATATCACAGAGACTAGAAGGCTAAAATCTACGTTTCTCAGGTTTCTTGTCATGGGAATTCTGAATATGACTTTTCTTCTTGTCTTATTTACATGCCTTTTATTTGTTTTCCTTACATTGCTGCACTGACTAGGACAATTTTAAATAGGAATTGCGTTGCTCCTAATATTAGGCAAAAGCATTTAGTCTTTCACCAATAGTATTAGCTATAATATTGTCATAAATACCTCTTAGCAAGTTTAGGAACTCCCTCCTTTTCCTACTTTCCTGAGTTTTTATCATGAATGATAATGAATATTGCCAAATGTTTTTTTCTACATCTATGGAGATGTTCACGTGGGTTTTAAAAACTCCATTGTTTAGTGTGCCGATACTGATACTGATTGATTTTCAAGTGATGAACCAACCAATCTTGCATTTCTGTAATGAATGGTACTTTGGCATGATTTATTATCTTTTTTACATAAACTATTCAATTTACTAATTTTTTTTGAGAAACATCTTGGCTTTTTTGTATCAGAGTAATACTGGCCTCTTAAAATAAATGAGTGTGCCCTTCCTCCTATTTTCTGAAGTTTTTGTATTTCTTTCCTAATAGGTTGGTAAAATTCACCAGCGAGTCTATCAGGGCACAGTACTTTCTTTTGGGGAGGGTTTTTAACTACAAATTCAATTTCTTTAATAAAGAGCTATACAGGTTATCCATTTCTTCTTGAGTAAGGTGTGGTAGGTGTGTCTTTGATGAAATTTGTCCAAGTTATCAAATGTATTAAGTGGCTCATAATATTCCCTTATCTTCCTTTTAGTATCTGTAGGATCTACACTGATGGTCTCTCCTTTCTGATATTAGAAATTTCTGCTCCCCCTCTTTTCTGATATTAGCAATTTCGTTTTCTCTCTCCTTTCCCTCCTTCTCCCTCTTCGTCTCTCTCTTTCCTAATTAGTGTGACTACAGGTTGATCAATTTTATGGATCTCATCAAAGAACCAGCTTTTAGTTTCACTGATCTTTTTTTCTATTGTTTTTCTGTTTTCTATTTCATTGATTTCTGCTCTTTATTATTTTCTTCTGCTTTTTACGGGTTTAATTTCCTCTTTGTCTTCTAATTTCTTAAGGTGAAAGTTTAAATTATTATTTTAAAACTTCTGTTTTCTAATGTAAGCCTTTAACACTGTAAATTTCCCCTTGAAGTTCTGATTTAGGTGAATCCCATACATTTTGATATGTTGTATTTTAATTTTCATTCAATTCAAAATATTTTCTAATATCCCTTGGGACTTCTTCTTTGACCCATGGGATTTTCAAAATATGGTATTTAGTTTCAAAATATTTGGAGATTTCCCAGATATCTGATACTGATTTCTAGCTTAATTCCACTGTGGTCAAAGAACAGAGATATGCCCCTGAAAAAGTACTTGCAAAGGGAAAGTATGGGAATCAAAATCCATTTTCTGATAGTAAATTAATATAATATGTCCAAGATCAAGGTGAGATAGGATTAGATATCAAGTCTTCCGACATCCTTTCCTCTAAAGGATATTTAAAGCAACATGTTCTCACTTAGTACTCTTCTCAAAACCAAAAAGGCTTTTGTTATTCTCCCTCTATTCTGAAAGAAAGAAAAAGAAAGTAAGAAGGAAGGAAGGAAGGAAGGAAGGAAGGAAGGAAGGAAGGAAGGAAGGAAGGAAGGAAGGAAGGAAAGAAAAAAAGAGAGAGAGAGAGAGAGAGAGAGAGAGAGAGAGAGAGAGAAAGAAAGAAAGAAAGAAAGAAAGAAAGAAAGATAGAAAGAAAGAAAAGGACAATTTCACACACATCATCTCATTTGATTTTTGCAGCTCTATAAAACATGTAAGATAAATGATGGCACTTTGTACATGAGGAAAGTGAAGCTCAAAGAAATAACTTGTCTTACTAGTCAGCTGTGTCTCATTACTCCCGAATCATCCCTCAAAGATAGAAGAATATAGATAATTTAAATCTTTAAATAATGAAAAACCTCACATTAGCCACTGTTGGAATCACCACCACTTCAGTTCAGAGTAAGTTATAGTAAAAACCGACCAGGCCTGAGTTTTATCATCTTGACTTTTCATACCCATTCATTATTTAGCAAGGTTCAGATAATAAGGAACTGGTTAAACCCCAGGAAATAAAAAGAAAATGGGAAAATATACAGTGAGGAAAACGAGATCCCAGTTTCATAAGAAATACATTATATAGCCATATTTGTTGTTCATACCGAAAATTAAAATGAAATGCACACACCAAATTAAATTTTTTTCTCTTTCAAATTCTTACTGTTAATTAGGATCAAATACTCTATAACATTATGTCTTAAGACTTATATATTAAAATACATTAATATTTTGAAATATTAAAATAGTTTACCCTATTCTATTTCAAATTAAAATTCTAAAGTATAACATTATGGAAATTAAATGGCTTTAAGAGTAAAAGGTGCAGACACTTACCGTGTAAGTGGTGACTTATGGGTTGCCAAAATTTCTTTCAGGTAGCATCACCGCTTTGGCTCAGATATCAGGAGTAACAGCAATCAAAATTAGAGCTAAAAAGACAAAAAGAATTAAATACTGGTAAGCAAAATGCATTCAAGTGTTAAAGAAAGTCTTAAATTCAAATTTCACATTTCAACAACTTCATCAAGGGAGCTCTAATCCCAGTAGTAGTTCTTTTTAAATTAGTTTGAGTAAGAAGCTAGTAAGGTATGTAAATTCCTGTATTAATTCCAACTCCCTATCCTGGAATAAGCTCTGAAATTAACATCAAGGAATCATAATAAATAATAGCTAACAGGCAGAAAAACAAAAAGCCAAGTATATTATAGGTTTATTCCACTGGACTGCTCAATTCAATTACCCAACAGCAACACATACATTTTAGGTTTTGTTACTGCCCATAATGAATTCACTACTGATCACTCACAGAAGAATTCTATCAGATATGAGCATTTGTATTAATTTTTCACACAAAAATACTTAAATTCAGTAAAAATCTTGGTGATCACATTATACACATTTTAATAGTACATATGGGGATAAAATAGTAACAAAGATTTGATTTAACGTCTGCCTGATTGACCCTATAAAGTGTTTGCAGGGCAACTGTTATTAACAGCAAGTGTACAGAACAAGCTAACATTGGGTACCAGTGTGCTGGAGGGACCAGAAAGTACCATACAGTTTACTACCCAAACAGAGCTACGGTTAACTGAGAAAGAACACATACAAGAAAAATGTAGTGAATAAAGCATTCAGTCAGCAAAACTTTACCAAGCACCTGGTAGGTAAAGGGGACCTGCAGTCCCCTTTAAAGACTGCAGACACAAAACTGAGTAAGGAAATGCCTGCTTGTGAAAGAACTCACCGTCTAGTGCGGGTGACTAATTATAACGTCATCAAGTACAGGCTCAAAAGCAAGAGCATGGCACCCAGAAGTGGGGTGGGGTTTATCAAACAGCTCCGGGGGAGGTCGACAGGGATGAAGAGTGAGATTAGGGAAAGGCCAGGCCTGCAGAGGAAGGGGGAAGGGTGCCATTTCCACGGGGAAGAAAAGCAACTTTAAGGCTACTGCAGAGAACTACCCGGGTACGCGTGAGTTATCCGTAGGCTAGTAGATAACGAGAACCTACACAGTCAAGACTGTCAGTATCTTTTTAAAAGTATGGGGGGGGGGGAACTAAAAAGATCATTCAATGATACTCTAATTTACAGACATCCTACGAGGTGGCTTATTTAAAATGAAAAGCAGCACATGATTTCCTTCCCCGTCCGTAGAAGCTGTACAGCAAGCCCTTGATTACATAGAGTGAAAGGGAAAAAAGTGAGTTTTTCCTAAGTAATTTGCACATGTGTTCACCTTATTTCCAAATACAGAGAATTATCCCTGCGTTTTAGATTATCCAGGGCAAATCTGACTTCTACCGGATCATCTTATTTGCACAATTTTGAAAGTAATCAGCACTACACACTTCACTCTAGAGATGGTTCTATCGAGCTGACTGTGCAGAAGGGCCAGAAAAGTGTCCGGTATATGTGTGGTTTCCGCATGACCAGTTGTGTTTAGCAATCACGTGAACTCCTCCTTTGGGAGGCACAACTGTGACCATTCCCGCTTTGTGAAAGGCTATGTAACTCTTACTGTGTTACTAGCTAACTCAGGACTAAGCATAGTGCTAATATGTGACATATATTTAACTTAAACATGAGGAAATGAAGGACCAGAAGGTGACTTTCCCAGGATGACATAGCTGGAAGAGGCGGGGTCAGGATACATCTGTCTGGCCACAGTCACACTTTTTCATTATTGTGTTTGATTGCTTCCTTTTGGACACCTACACATGCATTTTTCTTTCCTACTGCGCTGCTAACATGTCTGACATAAGCCACAAACATGTTTATATAGATTATAGTTATAACTATAACCATGAAGATCTTGAAGAATTAACTAGATTCTGTGAGAGTTGCCTAGTCTACAGGGGAGTTATTTGTCAGTCCTCTGAAGGTTCAGATTAAGGTTACTAAGTTGAAACCCAGCACCCCAGCACGTCTACTAAAGTGGTGTAATGTTAGCAAGCCCAGGGAGACACGTTTATATGAACACCGGAACTCAAGTTCTGTTCATGAGCCGTGGTGAAGCTCTGAGAGGTGCTGAAAACACTCCCCTGTGGCTTCAGTCTAGGAGCAGAGTTGCCCTGCTATTTCCGACCACTGGGCTTGTGTCCAGGATGCTCCCCACTCCCCTGTAAATGTCCTCTTGTCTCCTGATCTCCAAGCACCAAATTGTCCCTCACCTTCAGAATGCAACCTAGGTCAGCCTCCTTCACCCATGTGCTCAATACACACGTATTTATTGTGGTAACGTGTCAGGCATTGTGTGTGGCCCTGCCCTGGGAAACCAAAGCCCAGTCCTGCACCCTCAAGAACCTCTTGGTCCTCCAGAAGACAAGGGATTAGCATTCAGTGAGGTCCAAGATGCGTACATCGTATCAGGAGAGCACAGGCGCGGGAGTAGCTGCCACTGCAGAGACGGAAGGCAGGGAAGGCTTCAGCGCTGCCAACACTAGGGCCTTTGTTCAGATCGCAAAAGAGGAAGGGAACCAACATGAGATGAAGATGTTGGGCGATGGAGGGGATGGGAAGCTGAGATGTGTCAGAGGGTGGAGGCAAGAACCCCGAGGCAAGACGTCTGGCTGAGCTCCCTGCAGTGACGCACAGTTCACAGTGGACACCGTCAGCCGTCTGCCGTCCAGTATGGCAGCCTCCAGCCACACGGAGCCTGTGAAATGTGGCTAGTGTGACTAAGGAACGCCGTGTTTTACTTTATTTCATTTTAATCAGTGTTAATTTAAATAGCAACCTGTGGCTGGACAGTGCAGCTCTTAAGATTTCAGGCTTGAGAGGATGAGATGAAGAGCATATAGACACCTAAATAATTGTTGGGAAAAAATGAATGACCAAGTCAATTAACAGAGGAACAAACTGGGTGATCTTTAAGGGCTCCTCCCTTTAAAATCTCATCAAAGGGGTACCTATACTTGCTCATTCGGGTTTCAAATATGGCCCTCAGTACGGTGGCACTAAAATGTACTCATGCTGTCTCCTGATCTCAATCCAATTCTTAAAATAGTACTACTAAATTAAAATTCCTTATGCTACTCAGTGAAAAAAACCACGTGAAAACGCTATCATGAAACCATAGCAAGTTGTAATTTAGGAACTAATCATAAACCAATGGTAATAAATCAAGCCAGGATAAGTAACTGTGTAGACATGTCTTCTTCTGAGAGAGAGAGCAAGAGAGAGAGAGAGAACGAGAGAGAGAGAGAGAGAGAGAGAGAGAGAGAGAGAGAGAGAGAGAGAGAGAAGGGGAGGGAAAGGGATGGGAGGGGAAGGAAGGAGAGGAGAGGTGGGGAGGGTAGAGCAGGGGAGGGGAGGGCAGGGAAAGGGACCAGACAGCTTTATGATGACTTCAAATACACTACAGACCATTCACCGCCTATGCAGTTTAGTTTACATTCAGTTTACATTCCTCTGTACTCTGGTAAGAAAAATGACTAAATTTATCTCATGAAATGCCTTCTTTTGTTCTATAGAGCATTTTAAAAGGTCAATGAAAATTTCCCTAGTAATATGCCTTAATCTTAGTTATCCACAACACGCAGAGTCAGTATGAAATATAAAAAACTGTGATACGAAACAACCTAGCCTGAGAACCAGTTGTCTAAATGACACATTGCTAATCTGCCAACATTACCCTAATCTGATTGTACTGGGATTTGCTTCCTATTTTGGTCCCTGTCATCTCTCTCAAGCTCCCAGATTTTTCCAGAAATGAGACGCTGGCACTCACACATATCCCAGATGTCTGTTTCCCCATTTTTTCCAGTGCTACCTTCTTAACCAGACCCAGATTCTAAGTTCCTCTCTACCCATGAGATTGTGCCACTAATGTTCTTCTTACCTATTCACCTATAAAGCTCTATTTACAACACTGTTAGACACTTTAGAACATGCAGCCTCTATTAGCTTCAGAGAAACATCCCATCGCAACGTCTGAAATGAATGTTTTTAGCAAAAAGTGTACGTCTAACCACGATAAAACAGCAACCCTTGTGCTTCTCTCCTTGGCAATTCCCATTGTGTGCAGAGCCATATGAACACACTTAGCTGGCCCCACAATTCAATTCAACCTGTACGTGAGTTCTTACGCAGGTGAGGGGGAAAAACAATGTTAAGTAATAAGACAGCGTCTTGGCTCCCAGAAAGCGTTAGCTGGTGGGGAAGAGCAAACAAAGCCCGGAGAGCCACAGCCAGCAGCAGAGGGGCACTGCTGTAAGGAAGCAAACACATCAGCGATCCGACAGTCACTGAGCACAGTGGGTGCCCGTCGGCCGGGTCCACTTTCAGTTAGTCACTGAGACAATCAGATTAACTATTCTGGGGGAGCGCAGGGGAAGACAAAGTCTCCCAGTTTTGGGTAATTTGTTCATTTAAAAACTATTTATCACAGACTTAAATACAGGGTCATAAAACAACATGTCCTTCCGCTTCACTTAATGAACAATCCCTGCCCAGTAGACTATGGAGCAAGCATGATCCATTCTTGACATCATATGGCTTTACCCCATCCATGGAGGGCCAATCCCCCTGGGCGAACAGCTCCTGGCCAGAGAATCTGACAGCCCGGTTACACCACTCATCGATCCATCCAAACTCTTACTGTCTTCCTACTATGCGTAAGACAGGTGACCATGAATCAGACCATTAGAAAACGCTCAGTGACAACGGAGACACATGCAAAGTGCCATGCGAGAAAACAGGCCACGCAGCTCCGGTGCAATAAACAAGACAGGTTAAAGCTTGCCTGTGGAACAAGGGGACACCAAAAGGGTCATCACTGTCCTTTGGATGCACAGAGTATGCAAAGTTATTACAAAGATAAGTGCTGTATCACCCCCTGAATGTTAGGACATCACGAGGAAGGACGAGCCCAGATCCAGAGCCTCTCAGAACGGAGAGTGTGTCTGCAGGGAACTGCGGGGCCCACACGGCTGAGGCGCAGCGCGGACGGGAGCCAGGGGCCTCGACCCCCGGCCCACTCAGTGCGGCCGCGCCACCACATCCCTGCACACTCTGCGGCGAGAGGAATTCAGGAGTTCGCACTCCCACTTGTCGAGAAACACTGTTTGAAGTGAGGCTTTCTGGGTATGCAGGTAAGGCCTCCATCTTCAGGACTTTAAACCAATGCACTCTGCTCTACCCACTGAAGTCAGTCTACCAAACCCTCAACTCTACAAGCCTCCAGGTGTGTGACGGCGGGGCGCACGTTGCGGTCCCTCCGGCCTTTCCCAGGCGCCCTCCAGGTTGTGCTTTCCGAGACCCAGGCTGGCACCGCACACGTGAGATGCGGCTGGGAGAGGCGGCACACCTTCCCAGGAACGCAGCCAGCCTGCCGGTGCCCATCTGGTCTTCCGGTCCCTGACAGCCAGCACGCTGGGCAACTCGGGCTTAGAACGACGCCCCTCTGCCCCCATGCGGGGCAGCCAAGGCCAATTCCTGGGGACAGGATCCCAGACTTGCCCTCCTGGCGCCAGCTGCCACTGCAGGGGGGTTCCACCACTTCTCACGCTGCAATCACACCCGGACTGCGCCCCACACCTGCATTTCCCTCCACCTGCCATTCCTCGCTGGCTAGGCCTCCAGGCCCCTTCTGACTAGTGAGTGGACTCCAAGGTCACTTCGGCTGCAAAGCACTGCTCAGCTGCTTGGCCGGGTCCACGTCCCCCTTCTCTGTGCCCACCGAACCAGAGGGACAAAACAAAACGCCACAGTGCTGGGCGCTCTAGAGCCAGACTCCAGGTCAAACTGCCCTTTCCACTGACACACTCGAAGACTCCAGACGGGTCATTTCAGTATAAATTTCTCCAAACTACAAAAATTAACTGAGCTAATCCATGGGCAGAAGCTGGCCTCGACCACTGCTGCTATTACCTACCACTCTACCACCAGCATTCCAACTTGTCCCCACCACGACACCCATCGGGGTGGGCCAGTGTCACACGCGTTTTTAGCTCCCCAAGGCTTTGCACAGAAAGGGGTTCACGGTGAATGCTCCATCGATGCTGGGCCCAGACAAAACAGAGTGAACAAATAATGAGCACACAACAAACTAAAACCAAGGTGACTGAAGAAATTCAGATTTACTTTTGGTCTTAAATTGCCCAGTTGTTCATCCACAACAAAGTTCTCACCTGCTAAGCGATCAAAGAATTTAGAGTTTGAAAATGTTCAGAATTCGTGGCAAGCAATATCGATTATCAAAGGAAATATGGATTACCCATGATGTTTGGACGCTACACGTGACTGGATATGATGTTTCTGCTACACATGACTGTTAAGCTTTTTTTTTGCTTTTTATTATTATTATTAATGTTTTTAATGTTTGTGGTACAGAGGTTTGGCTCTGGGCAGCCCCCTAGGAATCCTATTATTTTTGACCCCTAACTTTTCTCTCTTCACTATGAAATACATTTTTCATTTTCCTTTTTAATTCCCAGTACCTGGCTCAATGCCAAACACAAAAAACTGTCAAATAACTTTCTTGACTGGCGAGGATTGAAAATTGAAAAAACATCACACTGCATCTTCGTGACCTACTTCAACTATAAAAGTTGGACCTGCCTTGTGGTGGGCGGCCTCATGGTGGCCCCACGGTCACCACTTTAAGTGCTGGGCTCCACCCGGGCAAAGAGCAGGAGAATATGGGTCAACAAAACACTCATTTCTATTGAACCAAACAGTTAATAAGCTTTTGTGCAATGGGCATGAAAGGACAAGCTAATAATAACTTGTTCAAGATAAAATGAGGCTTCCAGCTTGCGGAAAGATTGCTGACTAGGAGCAAGCTTTTAAAAAGTGGTTTAGCAACATTATGGAACAAGCTTCAATGTTACAGACAAATGTGGAAGCCACTGTCATCCTCCCAACAGTTTCTTATGCAATGCTCAAGGGGCAGCCTGAGGAGGGAGAACAGAAAGGAGCAGGACAAACGAAGGTCCTGAGGCGGGGTGAAGAGACCCACAGGAAGGGCTCGGGGACTGGACAACAAGGGCAGGCCCAGAGAGCCTCGAAAGAATGTGTTCCAGAATTCTGCAGATTATACAGATGCACCAAGTTGACCCGGTAAGAAACCCCAGGATTTTCTCAACTTCCCTTCAGAAGTGGGACGCTGTGTCCCTGGCTAAGGTTCTGACGCTTTTCCTGTAGTATTGAGACCCCCCAGAGATGACAGATCAATGATTCCAGGGAGCCCCTGAAAACAACAGTGTAAACCTTGAAACAGATCCAACTCAAGGAAAAAGCGTTTCTTGTCTAAACGATGTTATATTTTTCTCTGCTTTAATTACTGAATCCTGCAACTAGAATTCATCACTGATTCAAAGAGATGCTAAAAATAGTCTGAATAGAGAATGAAAAAACATCATGTAATTTTGCTAACTAAATGGACTCCTAGTTTTTTCACAGCTCAGTAACTTACTCTTCAAATATATTTCCTCTTTGTATTAACCAAAAATGTGAAACTTCAGATACACATTAAACATTAATTTTCAATACTAATTATGTATTTACAAGTGAAATCTCAGACGTAGAACAACCTTACTTAAAAGTCTCTTGACTCTTTCCCTCTAACATCTAATCATGACCTTCATTAAACACCTTTGATTGCAAGAGTACGATTCCATTTACATATGATGAATTAATTAAAACAAAGCTGTTACCCAACAGGCTCTCCACTGCAAATAGCAAATTATTAACAACAACTTACATTTGAATCCATGATGCCATTTACAAAGGGCTTTCACATAAATCATCTCATTGAATCTCCACAACAGCTCCGACACTAACGAGAAAGGTAAAAATTTATTTTACAAGTTAGGAAACAGGCTGAAAGAGTGAAACGGCAAGTAAAGGTGGGAGAGGCACACACCACGTACATCCTCTCACCTAAGTCCCACCTTGTATTCCAAACTCCGCTCCATCCATGACGCACTCTGTCTTCTCCAGCACCTTTTCTGGACCTCCCTGCCCAGCCAGATCACTCACCCCTTCCCTCCCACTCCAGCGGAACTTACGGTGAGTGTCATCTCTGCGATTGCCAACACATCGCCTTTCCGCTGTGCTTTGTCTTTGGATGGACATGCTCTGTCTTCTCAACCCATGAGAAGCCCCTTGAGGGTAAAAATCTAATTTTATATTTCTTAATGTTTAGATAATACCATGTACATGACAGACATACACTAAATTACTGCTTATGACGCCACCTATCCAGGGATCATCAAGTAGGCAAATGTCTCTTTTCCAAATGTCAGCATCCCGACTATGGCATTGCTCCTAGCTTTGGCCCCACCTTTCAGCCGCAAGTAGGTTAGGAAACGCTGGAAGTCATCCCCAACCCATTATAAGCAACTATAAAAGATGTCTTTTTAACAATGGTTTGAGTCTCTGCTGTTCTCCCATTCCACTGTCCATGGTTTCCGACGGTTGGTCCCGAGAACGTGATCCAGTTATCTGAGGTTCTACTTCCTTGACATGACCTGCCTTCCTTGTGATATTCACCTGGGCTCTGATTATGTCAGGACCCACTCCTGGAACTTCCAGCCCCAACTCGGTGCTCTTGACCCTGACTTTCTGAGCCGCCCTCACAGCCACCGCAGTCCAACGCCTACCACGGGTACCATCCAGGCCCCTTCCGAGCCTTGTATGACTGGTCGCATGAGGGGTGCTACCTTCTTCCGCACCTTCGTCTCAAATAGCATTTCCAAAGCTATTTCAAGAGAAAGACACATGTAACATAGGGACCAGCTGCAGTCACTCGTACTTCCCCGGGACCCCATATCCTTCCTCTTCAAAGCCACACTAAACAGTACGACAAGCCAGACTAAAATGCCACACACTCAGCAATCGACCCCTGTGGGATAGCAAACGGATCAGAACCAAATCCGGGTTACCATCTGGCTTCATTACAGATGCTGAATCTGAAGTTTGGACAAAGAAAATTATGATATAAATGAACAAAAATACTTAGGAATCTGCACATTACCAGATGGAAACAGCAGATGTAAATGCTGCATTGCAGAGGTTTCTTTTTTTCATTACCATGACAATTTTTACATATCCCAGAATCAAAATACATTTCAAAGCTAGCTATGTAATACAAAGCCTGACATAAAGATTTCATGTGCAATTTGACAAGCCACTCAGTTATTTGTTTCCTCCTAGGGTAAAGTATAACAGCAACCACTTTACCAAATGGGTCCATAAACCTCCACCCACAGGGGACCCCGTGTGTTCAAGCAAGACTAACAAACAGAGCAGTAACATTTTACGACATATCCACATTCAATTCTCCTGAGCCTCTGGTCAAACCCTAAGGTACACTATATCTAAAGTAATCAGGGACAGTGGCTCACCACCGCATCGCAAGACGCCAGAGCTTACGGACGAGAAGACAGAAACAGTGGGAAAATGTCACCAACCAGAAATGAGTGTTAACATTTCAGTCACCTAGAAAGTAACTACAACATTCCTAACATGAAATTCCGTCTCCTAGTGATTAAGTGATAATCATTTAATTAGTGGCATCCACTGTGATCTTGTAGGAAACATTTTCCAGGGGCAGGGGCTGCATGGGAAAGGGCAAAGAACAGGTGTGTGCATCAGAGATCTGAGTTCCACACCTGGGTCCACCCCCAAAAGCTTTGGACTCTGCGCAAGTTAGTCCCTCAACCTCCCCACTTGTAAAACAGGCCTCAGGCCTCCCCTTAGAGTATAATGAGAAGGGGAGGATGAGTGATTATGGGCAAGGAACCCAGTGAGCTGGCAGAGGCTTAGTAAATGGTAGCTGCTAACCCTCGACAACCACAGCTAAGCATGTACCTGCCCTCAAACAAGGAGGTGAGAAGCACACTTGCCACCATCAGTCAGTGTCACTTGGGCCGCTGTAGCCACGGGGAAGTCCTGATACATCGCATTTGTGTATACAGAGGACACGTGTCTTCTCATTCTTGAGTTATGGTCATCGCATTCAGCTGTCTCCAAATGACAAGCAGATGCTGTGGCGAGTGGCCAACGTAGTGGATGAGCCTGACCCCGTTTTTCTATGATTTCTACAGGTAAAGAGAATGATGGCCCATTCACCACCAAAAGGGCAGAAATGTGCCTAACAGTAGGTATTTTGATACTTGAAATCCTCATGTTAACTAAGGAAAGCTGCTTTCCCTTTCGCAGTTTTTTAATAGCTTGAATTCTGCATCAAATGCTAGCTAAACCTGTCACCCCAGAAGGTGTGAAGGTATCAAAGGTCCAGATTCTGCCTCTATTCTCTCCTTCACCCACCACAATCCCCAGTAGTCAACAGCATTCAGCTCTCTAAGTCAAGAAGCACCCACTCTCCCAAAGGTCAGCCTCACCTCTCTAGAGCCTTTCAGCACACAGGTCACAAGGAAATAACTGAATGATTCCACATACCAAGTAAACTGAGGAAATTAAAGTGGCACCAGCCTATACACAGGGATAGTCTAGACTTGAAATTAAAACACACTCTAGCAAGTTTTATATCCAATTTTATCTTCTCCCCTCACAACCCCTGAGGACATTTAATAAAATAAATACCATATAGTTCAGATGTCGAAGATGTATAATTGTATCGATTTGGATGTATTGCAAATATAGAAATTAAATACCATTTGTATCAATCTCAATGCTTAAAATTAAAGACCCTTTAAATCTTTTTAACAAAAAGTAGTCAGCAATTTAAAAATTCCCTCTGAAAGCAAGTGAATAAGTGATTGCGCCTAAAAATACTGAAAAGGCTTTACAATTCAACTACCAAAATCATGTCATTTCAACATACTATGGTCCTCTCTACCTCATAACATATAAATTGAAGCATGGTCAGTCTCAAAAAACTACTATATATTGATGGTCTCTACCCTGCTGCCAAGAAAGAACTCACCACCACCAGACACCCTGCTCCTGTAACAATTAAGGAAAGGGAGGAAGACAGAGTGAGAAGGTGGGGGGAGAACCTGAAGAGGGGAAACCACCTTCAGATTCACCTGACCTGTGGACCTCTCCTTCTGGGAGGAAACAGGTGATGGAACTAAGAACAGGGCGGATAGTCCTGTTCTCCTTTGCTGATGACGCCAACACCAGGAGATTCAAGGCATCAAAAGGAGCCCAACACATCTGGCCTCCGAAACTAACGACCCCACAAAAGAAAAAGCATCCCAACTCCTGTGAATGTTGTAAGATTTCTTATTTAAAACACCCTTTTTAGTTGGGATTTGTAGCATGTATTCTTTGCTGGGCTGAAAGCTGCCCACACAGAAAGGCATTTAAAAGAGAAGAATGTGAGACACACAGTAGCACATAAGCTAACACTTATGGAGCCTGCCATAGCGAGCCTGGTGCTCTGCTTAAGTGCTTGATGTGCTTTGGCTCTCACTTAATCTTCACCACAACCCTGTTGAGAGAGATGCTATTATTATCTCCACTTAAAAATATAAGCGGAAACTAGGGAACAGAGAAGTTAAGTGATTCGCCCAAGGTCCCACAGTACATAATGGAGTTGAGATTCAAAGCTAGAAAACCTGCTTCCGGAGACTGGAAGCAGTCTATCCCATCTTCCTTCATTTGAAATTAAAGACAACTCAGGAAATGGAAAGCTATCAGGTATTCACTCCACTCACCTTCCTGTGCACTCCACCACGACAGGTAAATTCCAGAATCTCTCTGTACAGTAACCTAGACGAGCCATTCAAGCCCTGGGAAGTCCACTGCATACCTCTGCATGGAGTCCATCATTTAATCCTCCGAGGAGGGTGGAGGTGGGAATTATAACCCCCAATTAACAAATGAGTACTTTTCAAGGAGCAGATAACTGAATATTATTACCACCGCTTCTAAGTGGCAAGGTTTGAAGTCCTCAGTCCATTTATAGTAGATGGTACCTTTGGAAATATTTTGCTTCCATTGTCTAAATAAATCAAATCCTGTAAGATGACTGTAATGTCCATTCTATAACATTACACAGATGGATCCTTCCAGAAGGATCCCTAGAAGGGGCCCTTCAGGATCCCAGGGAACAACTACTCTATCAGGGTTAATAAAAGAGTTGCCTGAACAAAGGCAATGATATCTCTCTGAGAATGTGAAAGGAGGAGTTGCTCCCAACTGGCTCTAGTAATCTAGGGCAACCTTCTAGAAAGTGCAGGGCACCAGTGGGGGTGGGGTGGGGGTGGGGGTGGATGGGGCCACAATGACTGAATGGGAGGAGAGAAAGAAGTGAAGTTTTACTCATAGTTAATATATGTAAGACATCATGTCTTCATATGGGCCATAGATCAGCAGTCACATATCACACAAGGTAAAAAACTACCCTGTCAGGAAATAGAGTTCCAGTTCCGAAAGTTGTCAGCAGGTTATGACATTCTGCAGGGTTTCAGGCAAGTGGAATTACAAATTTAACCAGTTTTAACAAAACTAAGCCTCACAAAGTGGAGGAGGAGTTAAGAAAAGGAAAAAAGAAAAGATTCCTAGAACAACAACAACAACAACAAAAGGATCAAAAACAATACTGATAATACAAGAATAAACTAACAAGAAAATGGCAAGGTTGACACTTGTCCATATATGATCCCTTCCTGTCAGCAAGATGCATTAAAAACAATCATGATCTAAGCAGATCTACAAAAAATCAATTTAACATTTTTCAAAATCATCAAAACAATGAACTGAAATATTTATATCCATTATCAACAGTATCATATGAAAACAAAATAAATTTAAAAAATTTTTATCGATATTATATATAATGCATGTCTTAAATGTGAAAATACAGTTCAATAAGCTAACGTATGTAATTTGTAGGATATACATACATTGGGGGTCTGTGCTCATTTTTAAAATTACTTTTTCATTAAATTTGTTGGGGTAACATTGGTTAATAATGTGCTCATATTCTTTATGATGAAGCACATAATCAAAAGGTTTTGAAGACCACTGCTTCAGACAACAGGTTACCTAACAATGAGAAATTAATACAGATACCATCAATACTTCAGTAACAAAATGTTAAACATATTTATAGCTAAGAAAAAAAATTAATAAAGAAAATTTCCCAATGAGTATACGCTGAATAAAGCCATAAAACCAAAGACTTAAGGGAAAAAAAAAAAACCCATAAGAAAACTCAGAACACAAAGAAACCTTAGTGAAGTAAATACCAAATACTGACATGGCCTTCCTAGGAAAGAAGTGATCCACAGTTGTTTTCATCCCTGCAGAATGACAGGAAGAAGAATCTGCCATAGGTAACGGTAAGAAAATATCAACTGAACTGTTAAACTTTCAACGTCTACATGTGAGCTAAAATGATGAGTTGGAATCTCAAGGAGCCCCGAAGCACAGCAAGTCTGCACCTACCTGCCAACTCTTTCCCGACGGTCTTTACCAAGTACACACGGGTAGTGCACATGGAGAAAGAACAGACGAGCAGAAGAGCTGAGAGACTTACCATCTCAGGCACCTGAGAACTTCTCTGGATGCACAGCAGCAGACCTACACCAGAAGGAACGCAAGAGCACTGAGAGAAATCCCTCTAAAGAACAATACAGCAAAGAGAGATCCCCTGAGGAACCGAAAACCACAGACCGGAGAGAGCAGAGAATTCATCAGTGTCCAAAAAGAACTAGCAGCCAAGCTATAAAACAAAGAGAGATCTCCCATTGCTCAGAAAGCTGGCAGCTTGTCTAAGCATAAAGAGATCTCCAAGGTCTGGCTGGGGCTCATTCTGAAGCTCTGCTGAAAATAAAGTCCTGACCCCACTCTCAAAATATCTGAAGCTAATGATGAACTGAATTTACAGCTGCTACAAAGCCCAGACCCAGCTCAGTGCCCCACTTTAGCAGCGTGACAGGCCGTTTTCTGGGGGTAGATATTCCCCAGTCTTTCCTGTTTTCTATATACAACGTCCAGCATGCAATTAAAAATTCTGAGACATGAACAACATAATTCATAGACAAGAGAAAAAAACAGTCAACAGAGATAGACCCATATATAACCGTGATACTGCAATCAGCAAACATAACTAGGATAAATGTACTAAAGGATTTTGTGGAAGATGGGCAGATGACCATGAACAGTGAAGAATTTCCACAAAATGAAATCAGAACTAGATAGCTAAATATATTTGCTTAAATGCAAATGAAGTAACAATGACATATCATTTCATAGCCACAAGATAAGCAAAAATTAAGTGAAAATATCTGCTGCTGAAGAGATTTGGGGAGAAAGGTAGTCTCATACATGTGGGAATTTTTAAAAAATAAATAAATAGAAAAGCTAGAAATAAACATCACATCTTTAGAAATAAAGAACTCCTTCAATGCGCTTAATGGCAAACTGGACACAGGAGGAGGTTCTGCAAATTTTAAGAAAGAAAAGCAATTAAAAACAAATAATGAAACTTCCCAAGATCCGTGGAACAGTATCAAACGGCTTGAATACATGTGTAATTGGAGTCCCATAAGGCAAAGAAGGAGAGAATGGGACAGAAGAAATACCTGAAGAAATAATGTCTGATCCAAATGTCTTGAAGGATTTCAACCCACAGATCCAGGAAGCTTGCTCAAATCCAAGGAGGATAGATACAAAGAAAACCCCACCTGGGCACATCAAAGCCAAACTGCTGAAAACCAAAGATAAAGAGAAAATAAAATATTCAAAGCAAACAGACGGGAAGAAACCATATTGGATATAGGAAATAGCAATAAGGACTACATTTAAGAAAGCTATATTTTGTCAAAAATCATGAAAGTCAGGATACAATAGACTGACAAGTTTAGAATGCTAAGAAAGAAAACCCTGTCACACACAATCTTTTATACAGCAAAAATACTTTCAAAAACAAAAGCATCACAGTTTACAATTCTTGAGCTGTGCAAGACTATGAAGAGGATGAAAAGCAAACTAACAAACTGGGAGCGAATATTTGGAAACCAACTATGCAACAAAGGCCTCCCATCTAGCATATATGGATGCCAATCATTACTATTCATGGACAACATCGTTAGTCAGCATCATTAGCTATAGAGAAAAGCAAATTAAAACCTCAATGAGATATCACTGGATACCTATTAGAAGAGTTAAAATAAAAAGTAGTAGCGATTAATACCAAATTCTGTTGAGGATACAGAGAAACTGGATCACTCATCTATTGCTGGTAGGGATGTAAAATGGTACAGCTACTCCAGAAAATGGTGTGGCAAGTTCTTACAAAACTAAATATGCACTTGCCATTCAACCTTGTAATTATACTCATGGTATGTATCATCCCAGGGAAATGAAAACTTACGTTCATACAAAAACCTATACACAAACGTTCATAGCAGTTTTATTCCTAATATGAAAATACTGGAAACAGCTCAACTGTCGTTTGGGTGGATGGCTGAACAAACTCTCGTACAGCCATACAATGATGTCCAGCTCAGCAATAAAAAGCAATGAACTATTGATACAAACACCACCTGAATGGGCCTTATGGGCTTTAGCCTAATGAGAAAGCTAAATCTCAAAAGGTCATACGCGGTATGATCCCATGTATGTAACATTCTCAAAATGACACAGCTATCGAGCTGGAGAACAGGGTACAGGGACCAGGGGTAGGGTGGATGAGATTACAAAGAAACAGCACGAGGGGGAGCTTGTACAATGATGGAATAGCACTGCATCTCAACTGTGGCAGTGGTTACACAAATCTACACGTTATAAAACTGCAGCACCCCCCCACACACACACACACACCGATGCAATCTACACTACAGTGAACAGTGAATAAGGTCTGTAGCTTGGTTAATAACAGTAATATACTAATGTCAGTTTCCTGGTTTTGCTATTGTACTACCAGCTATATATAAAATGTCCCCACTGGGCAAGCTGGGTAAAGGGTACATGGGACTCTAATTTTGGGGCAATTTCCGGTGAGACTATAATTATTTAAAAATAAAAGGTCTGATTCCTTTTTAATTGAAAGATATTTTCTGACAAACCAAAGCAGAGCAGATCTACACGACAAAAAATGTTGACGTTCTTCAGACTGAGTGGAAATGATACCAGACAGAAGCAGGAAGAAAGGAAGAACACCAAAAAGACATCAACTCAAAGAATGTTTCTGCTGAGATATTCATTCCTTCAACTAATATTTGTTAAGCATCTTTTCTACAATAGTCTCCATGGTAAGTGCCATGAAATCACAGATAAATAATAATCACACAGCGTGGCATACAAACCTCTAAATAAATATTTGCCAACAGGTGATACTGAAGATCCAGCCCTAGCAGCACTTAACAGAGAAGAAAGCTGTCTCTGGAAAACGGTCTGCAGGGAAAGCCTTCTTGGAGCTGAATTTGCAGATGAATGTTAAGTGACCAGTGCGGGCAGTTCTAAGCAGAATCCAGCCAGCGGCCACAGAAGTCATGAGAGTTAACACAAGACTCTCTGGAGCACCAAGGGCCCAGCCAGCGGGAGAATATGCAGGAGGGGAACAAAGCCCGAGGAAATGATGAAGGGCAGACTGTGGAGAGGGCAGGCAGAGCAGTTTCCGGAAGTGGGACAATCTGAAGGAACTTCATTGAGGGAAGCAACAGAAGAGGGGCATTTGAGGGAGATAACTTTGGCAGGGATAGTGATGTACTAACGAAAAGTGATCAAGGAGGTAGGTGAGGGCAATGATAGTCCAGGAAATAAGCTGAGACTGAGGTGTAGAAATAAGGATGGAGAAATAAAGATGTAGAAATAAAGGGACATACAGAAACTAGCTAAGGACAAAGAGGAAAAGGAAAGAACTGAGACTCACGCCTGCACGACCAACTTGGATGGGGAAAAGACTTTACCTTCACTTAACTCAAAAGGGAGCAGAGCAGTAGGGAGTGGATGGTTATGGAAAGATAATAATTATCTTCTTGGGAATGGTGAACTTGAGGTGCAGGGGCACCTCCAGATACCTGGTAAATACAAAGTGAAAGCCTGGAGTGAGAGGCCACAAACCATCAACTGGCATGTAACTGAAGGAAAGGAACAGGGCAGCAACAGATGGCACTGCCACAGGGAGTGAACACAAAATGGGAAGAAATCACCATTGCAGATCAAATTCTAGGAGAAAGGGCCTCTGTTCAAATGCCAGTGGGAGGATAAATTGTTATACTTTTGTTGTCAATACACGTTAAGAGGCTTAAATTATTAAATTATTTCAACTAAAAGTTCTTTTAGTTATGTATCATCCTAAAGGAATAAACAGAAATGTGGCCAAACGTTTATACACAAAGATATTCCCTTCAGTGTTACTTATAATAATAAAACACAGCAGAAACTAAATATGCCAAACAAAAGAATTTATTCAAAGCAAATTATGACTGATAAAATAAATTGTTAAACAACGTTTATGTACCATTTTAAAAAAACTTTTTAATTATGTGATAAAATTCTTATGACATTAAATGGAAAAGCACACAAAATAGTATCTACAGTATTTATTTATGTACGACTGTTTATTGACTACTGTATACTAGTACTTAGGTACTAGGAATAAAATGCAGTAAAAGACTGTTCCAAAGAGCTAAAGTCTTTGGGGAGTTTAGATTCTACTGAAAAATGAACCAGAAAGGGGCAATAAATAAATCTACAAGAGAATCACATATGAAATTCATACTAATAAGACAAAGATAACAGGTGATATAACCCGAGAATATTATCAATTGAGTGAAAGTATCTCAAATTGACTTAAAATAAATGAACTGCAAGGCTAACAGTAAAAGATTATGTAAAATAAAAATTAAAAACAAAGCAAACTGCAAGTGGCTTAGTAAATGATCTAGAAAAATAAAGGTATAATTATAAATGGAAAGTTCTTAGGCTCTTTAGAGTTTGTCTTTCAGCATACTCAGGACACAAAACTTTGACGACCTCTTATCTTTTTCACCCTCAACCCAAAAACTCAGGAAGGACAGGAAAGCAATGTGTGTAAGGAGGCCCATGCTGCTTCGGAGTTGCTTTGAACCAAAATGAACTCCTCAGTGATACCAAGAGTAGAAATTTTCACAAGATAAATGATCCTTCCATATATAAACTAAGGTGATATTGTTTACATTTCCATTTTCATTACAGTACAACCCTCTGCCCCATTCCACACACATACACATTGAACCAATATTGTATGGCACGGACTCCCTTAAAAATCACAACGTCCCCTAGAAACAGTACTCAAAACGCTATGAAACTTAAGGACCAGTTCCCATAATGCAAAACGTTAGCTTGCTAAGCAATTTTTGAAAAGACTAAACTGGAGGTAAAGCACTGAAAATACTAACCCAAATTGTACAACATACTACCAAAACACCCTTTGAAAATAATTTATCTATATCTAAAACGCATACATACATACACAGCTAAATATTCTCAAAATATTACCTTACAGATAACTGATAAGAATGTCCCCATACCAGAGATAAATTGAGAAACCATTGTAAAGTAAAAAGTACTATATAATTCTATGAAGAAAACTACTGGGATTCACATTCCCCCCAAACCTGGCCACCAGAAAAAAAAAAAGAAGAAAAGAAAAAAAAACTACAAAAATATTCCTAGTATTCTGGAATATTTCCTG
This sequence comes from Rhinolophus hipposideros, assembly GCF_964194185.1. Classification (NCBI taxonomy): domain Eukaryota; kingdom Metazoa; phylum Chordata; class Mammalia; order Chiroptera; family Rhinolophidae; genus Rhinolophus; species Rhinolophus hipposideros. The sequence goes on from NC_138050.1 coordinate 7,766,504, forward strand.
AAAAGTAAATATAATTTAAATTAATTACTTACTTTTAAAAAAATCAATTGTCAGAATGCGATACTGTGTTATTAGAGGATGATTAAGTAAAGTAGTTTGCAGAGATTGGTGACATCATAAACTTGATTGAAGCCATAATACAGCAACGCTTACCAGGATGGAGATCAAGCAGAGCTCAGAAAAACCTAGAATCACTCTGACCCAGCTAGCAAAAGAGAAAAACAACTTCCTCTTTCTCTCTCAGTCCCTCAGAACTACTACCTAATACCCTTCAGTCAGAAGTCCATCCTGAAGTAACAGCTGAGTACTCGGGGGTTAAAATGTCACAATGAACCAGGCAAGGAAGCAAGTACGTTAAGGAGTAACCAAGAGCTAAAGTCACCAATGCCCCACTGCTCCTAAAACTTCCCCAATCTGAAGCGCCACAACTCAGTCTTTGGACCTTTCCTCGCCTCTGCCCACACTCCCTCCCTTCAGGATCTCAACCAGTCTCGTGGTGTTGTCGACAAATGTACACTGACAACTCCCAAATTTCCATCTCCAGCTGAGACCACGCCCCTGAACTTCCAAACAGTGTGTGTGGACCCAACAACTAATTCAACATCTTCACGGGGAAGGTCTGACACACACCCCAAATTTAACATGCCCAGGGTGAACCCTTCATCTCCACCTGCAATCTGGCCTTCAGTCTTCCCCAGCTCAGTTAATGGCAACTCCACATTTGCAGCTGCTCAGGTCAAAACCCCTGAGACAGCCTTACCTTCTGTCCCTCACATGCCTCCCCACCAACGAATCCTACTGGCTGTTCTACCTTCTAAATATGTCAAAGTGAGACCTCTCCTCCCACCCCAACAGCTCCCACCTTAGCCCTGGCCACCGTCAGCTCTCACCTGATGAGTAAGGCTCCACTAGCCCACCACCTGGTCTCCTGCCTCTTCTCTGTGTTCCCAACAGCCTCTGCTCCTCCACAGGGACGCCAGAGCAATTCTGTCCAAAAGGAAGCCGGATCACGTCTCTCCTCCACTTGAAACCCTCCAATGGCTGTTCAGCTCCCTCAGGTAAAAGCCAAAACCTTTACAATGACCAAAAAGAGCTACATGACCCATGTCCTTCCCTTCTCTTACCCCTCTGTCCTCATTTCTTGCTCTCAATCTCTTTCCTTCATTCTACTTCAGGTCTCCTCCCTGTTCTCCCTACCCCCCAGGGAGCACCCCACAGTAAGACCTTGGCACTCGCCATGCCCTCTCCTGGAATGTTCCTCCCCACACAGCCCCACACCCCCAAGGCTCTGTCCCTCACCCCTCCTTCAAATCTCTGCTCAAATACTATCTTCTCCGACTCCACCTCAATATAATTGTAACTCCTCTACCCCTTGCCCTTCTCTTCAATGACTTCTTTTTCTTTTTAACACCTATCATCTTCCGATATGCTGTGTGTGTGTGTCTGTGTGTGTGTGTGTGTGTGTGTCACTAAAACGTCTCTCTCTCACTGCCTAGTTCTCCCATTAAAATGTCAGCTGTGAAGGGAGGGCAGGGACGTTTTAATATTTGGTTCACTGATGTACCCACAGAACAGTACGTGACACATAGGTGTTCAATAACTACTTGCTGAAAGAATGAAGTTTCTGTGGCATTTCATTTCTACTTTTTATACAGCAGAAACTCGAGAATTATGAGGTTACCAGATTCTAGATGTATTTGTGTCTTTGGCCCATTTCCGTGGTGATCTCATCTGGTGCTCTCACCTAGATCTGTCTTGCACTTAAATCGCATCCAGATTGCTTGCTAGGAGTAGATATTTAGGGGATATTTCTGGTTTAGGACCTATAGGTAACATCTGCAGAATAAAAGACATTTGGAAAGAATAATCAACAATTTCCCACCTTTCTTTAGGTTTTTTCCTCCAAAAGGTCAAAATTCAAAAAACTCACTGAAGCAAAAGCGAATACTGTATTACCTCTTTATATAGAGTAAGAGATAGCAATCTTATTAGTCCAGAAATAATTAGAAGTCAAACCTCTTTTTCTGCATGTGATTAAATTAAGTAAGGGGGACAAAACCTTCTCAGTAGAGGGTCATGGGTAAGAAGCGAGCAGGACAGCAATCAAAGCATCCAGGCTTCAAACCAAGAACATCCTGACAAGTTCTTGCAAAGTGAGGACTGACAAAGCATATTAATGAGAAAAACTGTTAGAATGCTATTCAGATATGAGTCTTCAGTTTCAGCTTTTCCGAAGGAACTGGTTGGGAAAGGTCACAGGGGAGGGGGAAAGTTACACACACAAGAGCAAAAGCATGTTTATGTTTTCCATTCACTCCTGTACAGAGCTCAGGAGGTAAACTTTCATCGAAACTGGCAGAAATCCAGAAGGGAGGGTGGCCAAAGAACTCACGCAAAACAAAGGAGAAAATGCCTTCGACAGCACGACTCTGGCTTTCATTCAATGTAAGAAGCATGACAACAGTGCTGCTCACTAATATCAAAAATCTAAAGAAACATTGAGCCAAACTGAGTATATTTAACTGTGTTCAAGACAAGCGACCCAAAGCTCAAGATCTAACATTCTCTCGGAGGAAGAGGTACATCACACCCCAACCTACACTAACACGATTGTTTTTAACTGAATTTCAAGAGAAGTATGCCCATAAATCTGTGCAGCTATGTTGTGCTCTGAAGAAACAACAGCAGGAAAGATTTAAATATTAGATAATGCAAAATCACTCCACCAATGGCAAAATCATGGTACCAATTTTATTCTTGATATTCAACTGATGTTAAATAAACAGCCAGACCCCTCATACACATGCATCTGTTGACAATACCACACCAGGAGAAATCTCTAAGCCTCCATAGGACTCTGCCTCCTGCCTACATAAGAAACTTTCTAAGCCAGACAGTGATCGATCCCTGCTGAGCTAAGTTTGCAGTACCCGTTTGCTGAGCTAAGTTTGCAGTACCCGTTTGCTGTCTACCAGGATATGGGGGGGGGGGCCTTTAATGCTTTGCTGGCACCTGCCCACCCCACTCCACCTAAGCCAGTCCTGAGATGAACCATTTTCCGTGCTAAATTTGATGCCTGATAAAACAAGCTGAAACTTTTCCAAACTAATACTCTTCACAAAACATAAGACTCCCCGTAGCCCAGCACTTTAGCTGAACAAAAGCAGAAAGAAACTAAGTAACTATCCATGCAGTGATGAATATAAAAGTAGACGTGAAAAAATGCCCAACCTCACACACCAGTGAATAAATGCAAACTGAAGCCACCAAGTGTTATACCGGTTTCACTTATGAGAAGAACAAAGAGTAAAACATAGGAAAAATCCCAGTGCTGGCCAGCATGGGGGTGCACAGGCACTCTTACACTTCACTGGTGGAAGTCTAAACTGTAAGTTAAGCTTTTTAAGACTGCAAAGGATCCGCTAGATCAAACTAGACTCGAAGGAAAAACCATGTATTTCCCAAAATGTACTCTGTGATGACAACTGACATGGAAGTTAATTAGGGGGTAGTTTGACTTTTTTAGAAAAAGAAGGGGTTAATGACCCCTGTAAACCCTGGACTTAGTGACCCCTACCCTCACCTGTTGGCCAGGACAGACACTACTGGAAACAGGCCAGTCATCAACCTCTCCGACCCCCAGCCCACAACTGGGAACTGGGACTCCGAGTCTCGATTCCCGGTTACTCTAGTTGTATGTGCTCGTGAACAAAACTCTCCGCTCCCACCAAGAGCTTTACCTTAAGAAGACCCACATCCTGGCCTAGGGTTTTCCTATCTTCACACACAAACAGCATGTGAGAACTCAGTACACTGACTTTCACTTTGAAGTTTTCAAATTTACACTGCAGGACTATTTTCTGCTTATGTTTTCATTTTTCCTAAATTCCCTTCTCTAAACTAATCTTTCTAATTTCAATAATGGTAATTTTATCAGTTTATCTGACTATCATATGTCCTCTTGCTTAAGAACATTATTTCCATTTCTTAAACAGATTGAGTCTGGAATAACCAGACTCAACAAATCTCAAACCTCACCCTCTACGTCAAAATATTATCTTTGACAGGACTATAGTATTTCTGGTAAATTGTCTTAGGATTTTTTTAAAGCCCTGTAGCAATTTTCAATCAATGAATCCTGAAAGTAATTTTCCAAAAGGGGCAAAAAAACAACAACAAAAAACTCTATTCACTTTAAAAACTCATTTTAATTTAATGGTGATTGCCATTCACCAACAGATGAAGGTCAATTTTCTCTCATCATTTGTTCCCTTATTTTCCAATCTGTTACGGAATTGTATAAACTAGAGACCTGATTTGCCCTTCAAAATATAAAGTTTGACTTTTGAGAATTATCACAGCCTTGAGAGTCTTTACCCATAAACCAATCACTCTGTTCAGTGTCCTTGCTCAACCTAACAAAGAACACTCAGAAAGGGAAGAAGACACATACATACTTATTTCAATCACAGTAGTCAACTATGACAACACAAAGAATTCAAGCTTTCAAAGCACTTAATTCTGCTGAAGATGCAATCACGTTACATGCTTCGAAAATAACACATTCCCCCATCCTGTTTTTAGAGAACTTTGAAAATCTAGACAATATGCTTCCTTTCAAAACACCAACTGCTTACAGAGGAAAAGAAAGAAACAGACAGATGATCTTGCCAAGAATCATTTCTGTAGTTTCTCTAAGTAGAGTAGCCCTTTTAGTGGCTACAAAGATTTAAATTCAATCCCTGATTGCATTGATGATATACCTTTTATTTATTTAGAAGTGAGTTTTAGAACAAAAAAGAGCTTAGAGAACTCTAATTCAGTTGTTTCCAACTTTTGCAAGTATCAGGACCCCACTGAAATGCTAAAAGTTTTTGAGGATTCTTATAATAGTTATATCTGGTGACTGAAAGGAGAAAGAAAAAAACTGCAAGTACACAGTAATTCTTTAAAAGCACCTGCAAACGTGTAAAATATGAGTCCAGTATTTTATTACGAAGTCAGTTAATGTCAGACCTAGGTCTAAAACTAAGTCTCTCCAGATGTATAATACAGGTGGGGCTCTAAGAACCAAGTGTGATTCATCATAGAGGAAGGTTTTGTTAAGTATCCCCAACAATTCTCTTAGGAACTAGACAAGCTAATTTTAAAGTTCTTATGGAAAAACAAGCAAAAATAGACAATTCTGAAAAAGACTAAAGCGTATCCCCATGAGATACTGAAATACCTCACAGCTACAATAACTAAAATAGTGTGGTGACTCCTAAGTAAATAAATCTATAATGGGACAGATTAGAAAATGTGGAAAGTAATACATATCTAGGAACTCAGTATAAAATGAATGTGCATTGAAATCTCTGGGGTAAGGATTCTTCATTAAATGCCACTGTTAACAACTGCATATCCTTTGGGGGGAAAAAACCAAATTGAGTACTTACCTCACCCCTTATACCAAAAGAAGTTCCAAATGAAGCAAAAAATGTACAAAATGAAACCACCAAGGAACTTGAAGAAACATAGAAATTTTTTTCATTATCTTGTAGTGGAGAAAGTCTTTCAAAGTATGATTGCAAAACAATAGACGCCAAACATTAAATTACTTCAAAAAAATCAAATGCTACTTCATTAGAAAATCCGAAAAAGTCAAGGTTTTACATTAAATGAAGTCCCTTCAGAGCATCCATTACATTCTAACCCAGGTTCTACGCCATCCAAAAACCACGGCACTCTATATATTCCGTACAATCCCAAATCGCTCAGAAGAAAGTTTTAAAACAACAAGAAATCAAATCTTAGAGAATCTGCCTCAAACCTTTCTTTCTTGCCTAGGCCTATGCAGTGAGATTTCTGTAGCACCACCCTCAGCGATTACCTCCCCTCATAGGTAATAGCACCAACTGGCCACACATTCTGGTCACGTCTTTCATTGTGCATTTGGGAAATGCACCACATGCGCGGAGTAAAGTAACAAGGGTCAGTAGTTTTATTCCAAGTAAACTTGCTCTGGGTTATTTGGTCTGACCATAAACATGCAGCTTCAACCAAGTTCATAAGATCAACAGAGAATACTGAGCAGCTACTGTCTGTAGGGAATTGCACCTAACTCTAAGATGAAGAAGAACCAGTCTCCTGCTTTCCAGAAACTTACAATCTAACTTCCTAATTGGTCAAATAAACCACGATGATAGGATATCTGCTTATCAACAGCAGCAACATACGTTATGCTTCAATCTTCATATCTCCCCACGTAACTAACCAAATAAAGCAAAATTACAGTTATCTAAGTACTATAAGCAAATCATACCAAATCTAACCATGTGATTTTTTAAAACCAGATTACGATGTATTACAGAATTGTACACTTGAAACCCATGTAACTTTACTAACCATTGTCACCCCAATAAACTTTAAGAAAAAACTAGTTTATGGGTCTAGGTAAGTGACTCTGCCCGAAACCCGAAGGCACTTCTGTAAGAGCATATAAGCTGCGTGAGGAATGGTATCCCCAGGGTAATGTAAACAGCTGCTCTTTAAATTCACATTATTAGTTCAGCACCATCTTGATCCTGAAACCATGTAATTCGTATTCCCGTGGACTTTCTCCGCTTTTACTCCTATCTGGCATTTCTCCAGCTTCTTATCAAGTCATTGTTTCTTTTGGATATGAAAATATTTATTGTAATTACGTCCTGGCTCCCTTTGGTCAACATTTAGAAAGTTTTTCTTCCTTTTTTGCATTCCATACTACTGCCTGGGAGAATTCCGCATATTACGTATTTTATGACGGAAGCTCTGCTTCAGAGGGAATTTGCCATCCCACTGCTCTTTTCCCAGAGGATGAAATGCTAGTATTCCTCTACTCCCTTGGCCACTGAGCACGAGTTCTCAGAACTATGGAAGGAACATCAACCATTTTCACTGTTTTCATTTACAAAGACTTTGAAACAGTTATGACTTTCTGTAAGGTCAGTGTGAGAGGGCCATGCTGACTTGGCAAGAGATTCCAAAACTTCTTGTCTTACAGGCAGCTTCAATACAAACACTAGCAACTAAAATTCCTGAATAATGATCTCACGTGTTTCTTTGCTGCCTGTGAATGCTCTTCACAAGTTCCTTATTTTAAGGAAATGACTGAACTCAAGACAAAATCAATCTTATTAAGAATTGAATGAAACGGTAAGTCAACTCCAATTACCCATCCTTAATAAATTTCTGTAATAAATAATTCCACTGGTTAACAACCAGAACTCTTAGTACACTGCACTGACATGTATCAAATGCAGATTAGATTAATAAAGGCCATATAATCTTAATTCCAGATCCTATGACTACTGCTTCATAAAAATAATGTTCACTGTATAGGACTGCAAATTAAAGTTACACATTTACTCTAAAAAATAAGCACTCTAGGGAAGTACTCTTAGCAAGTACTTCCAAGGAAATAAGAAACACTCCTTTGCCATAATCAAGGATTTTCACAGTAAAGATCTTTAAAATCCTGAGATGTTTCATTTGCATCCCAGCAGAAACCATTTGGCCCTCAAGAAAAAGCAGTTAAGAAAAGGCTCCACCATTCAGGTAACGTACTGGTCCTCTGTAACTAAGTGAGGACTCTACAATAGAAAAAGGCACCTACAGGAAGTGCCTTTGTTATAATGCTTGCTGGACCTCCATAATCCAGCAAAACCAAGTGTGTCTTTTTTTTTGGGGGGGGGGGGACATATAGGGAGGAGCACCGGGAGTACCACTTAAAAGTTAAGGGTTTAAGTAAACATTAGGCAAAAATGGAGTATCTTACAGGAGGTCACAGATTCAGGGAGTGAGCCCAAATGTACCTACTTCACTGAATCGAGTTTTGGGGCCCTCTGGTTGCAGATCACTCCTGTGGGAAGCCTTCTAACTTGTGTACACCAAGGCTTTTGGCCTACTTAGGTGGCAGCCATAACCCTACTCCTCTTACTATCTGCTGTGCCTATCTGAGGAGACTGAAACGCTCTTTACACAGCCTCGCAGTCACAAAGGCAGACAACAACAAAGCTCGAGTAGCTTCAGAAGACTGTCCAGGCTTTAAGAAGGGGAAAAAGGACGCTCTGTGAGTGTAATACAGAAGGGTAGTTTCAAGAAAGTCCAAACCCCACAGTACAGTGTGTTCAGGGCTACTTCTCTGAAAAATTGTCCAAACAAACAACAAATACAGGGAACATATCAAATTCATAATTTTAAAACCAAATAATTTTCAACGGAATAAGCCATTTTCAACGAAAATACCACCTAGCAGAAAGGAACTCTTGCTTGGGTTGAGGGTCCCTGGGGTCTGGCTTCACCGTCACCTCTGCCTACTCTAACTGTGAACTAGCCTGCATCTCCAAATCTTCCGATCTGGGGCACAGCCAGGATAACCAACGTGCTTTGGAGAAAGGGCCCTACACTCCAGGCAGAAATTCTAGAACCAGTTCTATGCATTCATTCACGGGCTGTGTGTGACCATGTCAACCTTTCTGTGTCTCACCCATCAGGGAAAATAATTCTATTTCAGACCCTTGCTTGCTTCCATTGCCTTTGGAACTTGCCCCCACTGCAAACCAGGGCCATCTGAATAATAAGCTTCCCAAAGGATCGTTGTAAACATCAATGTGATCATGCAATTAAGACACTTAATACCATCAATCATTATACAAATAGGCACTCTTCTGAAAACTGATGCATGTTATCCACACTTTACCATAGTGGTTATTCGCTTGCACTTAAGACTCCAGGCTTCAAATTCCCAATTTCGCATTAATTTCTTTCGGCCTCATTTTTAAAACCTAGAGGTACCTATCATCATCTTTCTTACTGATTAATTACGTCCTCAGAGTATCTACAAAAGAAGATATGCTGATGGCTAAAAGAGACATCTAAGTTGTTTGTGCCCCTCTCTTCCAAGGTGAGGTCTCAACACATACACACAGATCTGAAGCTTTCTTAGGAATTTTCTTGCTATTGTTCTTTATTCTGCCAATTACTGGGCAATTTTCTATTTTCGGCACAGTGCTCATTTACATAGTCTACATTACTCCTTACTACTCTGGGGAGTAGACATGGTATTTTTAGATGAGGAAATCAAGGCTCAAAGAAGTTTAGAAATGCCCCAGCCCCAGCCCCACCCCAAACCACATAGCCAATAAATGGCAAAGCCAATATCTGAACACAAGTCAGTCTGGACCCAAAGCCCCTGCTCTAGACGGGGTTGCAGTTATGTCTCAGTGTGTCCTGGGGGAAATCAATCACCTAGCCCTGAACCTGAAACCTACAGAGGGGTAGGTGTAGTCAGGACCATCCACATATGACTGCATTTACATACATCCCACTGAGTTCTAAAAAGTCAGATAACATTTTAATGGAAGTAGGAGGGGAGAAATAGAAGCATTCAATGAGCTAGAAATGAAACACATGCAAAAGGGACCCCTTTAATCACTTGACTCCTCTACTTCAAGTGAACCACAAATCTGGTTCAAGAACTTGTAAAGGAGAATCTGAGGTATTACAGAATTCAGTGTCTGCAAGCCAGAAATCTACCAACTCCCCAAAGAAAACTGCCTTTATTCCTGATACTAAGACCCAAAAGCAATTTCAGTCCACACTTGCTAACAGATTATCTCAAAGCAAAGAGTGAATAATCACCACTACATACTACTCTTTCTTCAATATTGCACTCCCCCTTATCCATGGTTTCACTCTCTGTGGTGTCAGTTACCTACAGTCAACCATGGTCCGAAAACATTGGTAGGGTGAATAATCACCACTACATACTACTCTTTCTTCAATATTGCACTCCCCCTTATCCATGGTTTCACTCTCTGTGGTGTCAGTTACCTACAGTCAACCATGGTCCGAAAACATTGGTAGGGAAGATGTTAAGGAAAATTTGCCTTTATTGGCTCGTATGAGCTTTTGTCTGTTAGTTTCTGTTCCTTTGTTTCCCCACATGAGATACTGCCTTTGGGGTTTCCTCACATGAGAGACTGCACGTGAGGTACTGCTTGGCTTTTAGTTAGCTTTTTGTTCCCCCACATGAGAGACTGCACGTGAAGTACTGGTTAGCTTAGCATTAAGAAAATTTCTCCCTTATCTCATTCACAGCAGGAGAGATATGGGAGGATGTTGCTTTCTGTCTGTTTTGCCTGCATCAGCAGATGAGGTGGAGAAGTAACTAAGTTATATCAGGATGACGTGACAGGCACATTGCCAGGCTTTGGAAGGCCTTGGGCTGATGGTCTCAGGCGAGAACAGCAGGTGTTGTTTGTCCGAATGCACTGGGCCTTCAGCCACATAAGCAATATTCTTCTCACAGTAACTGCCGGACCCTCCCGGAACTGGCCATTCCCCGAGGGGGAGGCAGGAACAAGGAGCTTGGCTCTAAGGTACATCTGAAAAAATATACACGACAGACCTCAGTTGGCAGTGTAATTTTTTTGCAATTTTGTCATTTGTCATTGATGCTTCTTCATCATTCTAACATTGTGGAAACTTCCAGCAACATGCCGCTTACGACACCAGATGCCCTGACTTCCAGCCACGGAACTGGTGAGGTTAGGCTGGTTCCCGACCTCTTCAGTGTTGTTCCCCATAGTTAGTTCTCTAGTCAGCATTTTAGTAACTTGCATGCAGCTTGCAGCATCGAGATGCCCTAACTTCCAGCAACAACAAACAACGGCAACGGCGGCAGCATTCTGGGGAACTAGCAAACAGCAGCCGGAGACGCCTCAGCTTTCCATGCTGCAGAGCTGGCAAGGTTTTGATTCCTGACCTTGCCACTGTTGTCTTTCCTAGGGTTTGGTGAGCTTTTGGCACCTACAGTAATAGTTGCTATCCTATAGAGTTTATTAGTGCTTTTGGGTACTCCTTATTGATGTTGTGTATTTAGCCAAGTAATTTTTGATCAACAGTAAACATATGTTGATATCTCTTAAACTTATATGTATGTGTACTCCTTTGACATGGCATTGTTATCAATGTATATAGTTCAGTCTTAACCCTCTTTACTTTCTGTCATTAGCACATTCTTTTAAGTGCCTTTGTCTTTTGCTATTGCATGTTGCTAAATAAATTGATTACATATTGCTAAATAAATTCATTAGTCCCACTCTAACGAGTCCCTCCCCTTTCTTTCCAGAAATAAACAATTCGTATGTTTTAAATCGCATGCCATTCTGAGAAGCATGATAAAATCTTATGTTATCCCACTCTACCCTGCCCGGGGCATGAATGATCCCTTTATCCTGCATCTCCACACTGTATATGCTCCCCCTACATTTCCATCATCATATCAACTGTCATGGTATCACTTTCTTGTATTCAAGTAACTTTTACTTAATAATGGTCCCAAAGCTCAAGACTAGGGAGGCTGGCAATAAGGATGTGCCAAAGAGAAGCCATAAAGTGTTGCGTACGGTACAATAAGATACTTGGAGAGGGAGACCACATTCACATAATTTTTGTTACAGTACATTGTTATAACTGTTCTATTTTATTATTATTTATTGTTGTTAATCATTTACTGTGCCTAACTTATAAATTAAACTTTACCACAGGTAGGTTTGTATAGAAAAACACATAGTATACTCAGGGTTCAGTACTATCTGCGGTTTCAGACATCCCCTGGGGGTCTCAGAACATATTCCCCATGCATAAGGGGGACTACTGTATTCCAGAAGGCCCTTCTGCTCTTCTGACAGCAAAGCCTTCTTTATAGCAAATGATTGTTAAAGAAAGACTCTCTAGTAGATGCTAATTAAAACAAATAGTCAGAAGGTTCTGATTGTCTTTCACTGATAACAAGGTAACCCGGAACCCCAAAAGCAGTGGTTGTGTAACCTTATTTTATTTTTTTAAAGACTTTTATTAAAATATAACTAACATACAGTAGTACCGTGTTTCCCCCAAAACAAGACCTAGCCAATCAGCTCTAACATGTCTTTTGGAGCAAAAATTAATATAAGACCCGGTGTATTGTACTGTATTGTATTGTACCGTACTGTACCATACCATATTGTACTGTATTATATCATATCATATCATATTATATTATAGACTGCGTCTTATATTAAATTTTGCTCCAAAAGACACATTAGAGCTGATTTTCCAGCTAGGTCTTATTTTCAGGGAAACATGGTAGTTTCAAGAATACATCATAGTTATTCAATATACCCACCTGGCACTACACAGTTATTACCACATTATTGATTATATTCCCTATGCTAAAAAAGTGATCACCATGATAAGTCCAGCAACCATGTGACACCATACCACACTATTCCAATATTATTGACTATATTTCCTATGCTGTACATTACATCCCCAAGACTTACTTGTTTTATACTTGGAAATTTGAGCCTCTTATTCCCCTTTAACTTTTCCCTGCTTTTTAAAATTTCCAATTACAGCTTACATTCAATATTATTTTACATTAATCTCAGGTGTATAGCACACTGGTTAGACATTTATATAATTTACGAAGTGATCCCCCCAACTAATTCCCACCTGGCACTATACAGAGTTATTACCATATTACTGATTATAGTCCCTATGTTTTCCTCTACATCCCCATAACTATTTTATAACTAATAATGTGTACTTCTTAATCCCCTCACCCTGCCCCCAATGCTCTTCCATCTATCACCCTAACAAATCTAGTACCCATCTGACACCATAGAGTTATTAAAGTATTGACTATGTTCCTTATGGTATACCCTACATCCCATGACTGCTGTGTAACAAACAATTTGTACTTCTTAATTCCTTCCCCTTTTTCACCCACCCCCAATGCACCCTGCTATCTGGCAACTATCAAAATATTCTCTGTATCTATAATTTGTTTCTGTTTCATTTGTTTATTTTGTTCTTTAGATTCCACTTAAAAGTGAAATCATGACATTTGTTTGTTTCCTGTCGGACTTACTCCACTCAGCACAATACCCTCTAGGTCCATCCATGTTATCGCAGCTGGCAAGGTTTCATCGTTTTTTTACAGCTGAGTAATATTCCATTGTATACATGTACCACCTCTTCTTTATATCCATTCATCCATTCAGGGACGCCCAGCTTGCCTTCATATCTTGGTTATTGTAAACAACGCTGCGACAAACATATGGAATCACACATCCCCTCAAAGTAATGTTTTGGGTTTCTTCGGATAAATACCCAGAAGTATAATCACTAGGTCCTTCTTTGTCTCTTATTATAGCCTGCTTTAAAGTCTATTTTGTCTAGTATAAATACTACTACCCCAGCTTCTTTTTTGTTTCCATTTTCACGAAGTATCTTTCTCCATCCTTTTACTTTCAGTCTATGTGTGTCTTTTAATCTGAAGTCTCTTGTAGGTAGCATACATAAGGGTCTTGTTTTCTTACCCAGTCAGCCCCCCTATCTTTTGATTGGAGCATTTAATCCATTTGCATTTTAAGTAATTGTTTATAGGTATGCAATAGTTGCCATTTTATTATTCATATTTTTTTATTTTTTCCCCCGTCTTAAAGAACTCCAAGATACTTGTAATACTGGTTACGTGGTGATGAACTCCTTAAGCTTTTTCTTGTCTGGGAAGCTCTTGTCTGGATCTGCGGAGCAGGGCTCTGGTACCTGCCCAATCCACCCCTTGGGTGTGTTGTCCTTGGAGGCAGCTGAATGATGCTCCAGCCGTTTTTGAAGCTGGCCACTGGATGCACCAGCCCCAGGGCCACCTGGGAGGGGACCTGCTGCAAGTCAAGTTCAGCAGCCACAGCACGTGCCCCACCCAGAGCCACCTGGCAAGAGCCAAAACAATCCACAGACGGCCACTGCCCAAGCTGCAGTTGGAAGTAGCTCAAAAGGCCAAACTACAAAGCAAGGCCAGCTGCCACTAGCGTTGGGCTTAGGGCTGTTCAGCCAGAGGAACAGGACATGCTCAAGCCAGATGCTGCTTGTCTGGGTTCTGCAAACCTTTGAGGCCCTAGGAAAGTCTGCAGCATGAGCTAAGACAGGTGGTTTGTACAAAAAAGCCATTGGAAGCAGCTCGAGTGTACTTGTAAGTTGGGTGGGGCGGGGTCTCAGAATCACCAGGACATGTCCAACGAATGGTATCAGCCAGCTTGATGGAGACTCAGATATGGTGACAGCTTATGTCTGAACACAGAGAGGGGAGGGCTCAACAAAGAAACAATGGCTTCTGCCAGCGTCTCCCTCTGGGAGAAAACTGCCCCTCCAGCCCTCGTCCTGAAGCCAGACAATTCATTATTACCTGCCCTATGTCCCTGTCTCCTCTCCAGCTACTGCCCCAGTGCTGGAGCTCAGTGCCAGTGATTCCATTGGTAAGTCTGTGCCCAGTGCCTTTATGAGGAGCTCCTGGGACTCCAGCCATCCTCCACCTCATTTTAGCCACAATCTCTGCTGGTTTCACAACCAGAATTATGGAGACTTCTCTCCCTAGCACTGGAATCCTGAGCTGGGGAACCTGGTGTGGCCATGGGACCCCTTGCTCCTTTGGGGGGGGGTGTGCCTCCACAACTGAGATATCCCTCCTGATTTTTAATGGTCACATGTGGCTGTGGGACCAGCCTGTTCCACATATCTGCTCCTTTTACCAGTCTCGAGGTGCCTTCTTCTATATGTCCTTAGTTATAGGACTTTGGTTCAGCAAGATTTCAGAAGATTCTCAACGATGGTTGTTTTGTACTTTAGTTGAAATTTTGATGTGGTCATGAAAGAAGGTAAGCTCAGTGTTTACCCACTCCGGAACTCCCCTGTAACTTTATTTTAAAGGTAGAACTTTAATTTTTTTTTAAATAAAATTTCCATCAGAACTCCAAGCTAGAAGGGAGTGATTCTGGTTGGAACAGAGTGGAAAGGCTTCCAAGTGATTCTCTAACTTGGCTTATCTGAAACTTGACAAATCACTCATGACTATTCCCTGTCCTCTGACATTTACAACTAACCCATATTCTATTGCTGTTTCCTTGTACCACAATAGGAATTTGTGAAGTTTATCTCTTATTTTCCTTCCAAAAGCAATCAGCAAAAATTAAACTCAGAATAACAAGCATATCAAATATATACATGCATATACATACATAAGAGAAATCTCATCAGAAAGAAAAAATAGCAAATTTAAAAAATTGAAGCAAATCGAAGTAACTTATATACAACAACAAAATATTAGTGACTAAAAAAAGGTTATTAAACTATGCTAGATTTAACTTCAATACTCTATAACCACAAAGACAGCATTAAAACACAACCTTAGGAGATACAGCATTTATCACTTCTGCTTCTGGGAGGGAGAAGGAAGGAAATAGATCAAAAAGCTTTGGTCAACTCAAATCTCTCTGGGTTTCTATTTATTCACCTTTTAAAAAGTGTTGCTTAACTAGTTAATCATTCATATCCCTACCACTTCAAAAATTCTGGGAACTTTAAATAAAATTTGCTAAAACTTATCATTTATTTTAGTACTTTAATGAGAAGCGTAAGAAAAATCAAATTCTATTCAATTTAGGAACAGAAATCACATTTCATCCATCCAGATATGGGTTAAGGGTTCCTCATTTCAACAACCAAGGCCTGTAAAACAAACATGATTACTTTTCAAAATAAAAAAAACAATGAAATTTAAAAATTACCAGAAATAATTTAAGGCTGAAACTAGAATTGAGGGGTGGGAGTGGGGGGAAAGAGAGTCAATAAGTACCAAATATTAATATATGAAATCCAACACTAAAGAAATTTAAAACTTGAATGTTCACTGGACCTACAAAAAACTATGAATCTAATGCTTGGGTGGTTCGACACAAACCCCACAGAATGTGTCACACCACTCATTAAGATTCTTTCAGACATTCCTGATAAAGATGGATAACTACACAAATTTTTAAACAACATTATGCTACAGCACTTCTGAGAAGGAGAAAAGCCCATGAAAGCCAACCTTTGGACACATTCATATTAATAAGAGTCTATCCTAATACTCTCCTAAAAAGAAAAGTTTAAGGGATTATTTTTAAATGAAATCATATATACTGGAAAAGTAAAAATTACTGAAAATGCAGGCATCTCCAATTTTCAACATCTGAGGTTTCAGAAATACAGTCATTCTAGAAATCATCTGTTTTTCAGCATGATTCAGTTTCATTTTTTTCTGGGCTCATTCATTTATTTCCTTTGCCAGTTCACTCATTTCTGATGCCCATGCATGATCAGTGTTCATAACTTCCATTAGGAATGCCATTTCCAGATGGGAAAGGATCATCATAAGGGTATATATCATGCCTACAGATCACTGTGGGATTGGGGGTTTGGGGGATGCCAACAAAATCATGTTTTGCCTTTCCTTTTTTTTTTTTTTCAGGCATTCAGAGACAAAAAAAAAGGTAAAAATAGGCAAGGTGACAATTTATGTAAGATTTTGTTATATCTGCAGAACAACACAGAATAGAAATGTCTCCTCAGTAACGGAGCACTATTATATTTAATCTCATTTCCTATCTTTGGCACTTCCTAGAACCAGACTATTCATCTGTATAATCCATGGAATATTAAAATACTTGAATTTTATTTATCTACCACCCAAAATTACTCAATAAAAAATTACTATCATTAAATAATTTGCTTATAATGAATTATTACGTTTCCCCTTCTCTAACTTGGATACGTTATTTACTTTTGTATTTTAATCTAGTTTCTCTTCTTGTTTTTACATAAAATAACTTAGTTTCACATTCAAAAGACAGTGACAATCATCATTCTAAAATGCTGTAGTCTACAATGCAGTCACAGATATTAAATAACGATCGCTTTTTAACATTTTTGACATTAAATCCTATCGAGAGTGTAAGAAATTTACAAAACTGACATACCTTTATACTGACTAAGAATAAAGAGGGAAAGCACAAATTGGCAAAATCTTCAAAAAAAGGGAAGACATCAGTCATTACCAACCATACAAAAGTTTACAAGAATTAATTATAAGCAAATACGCTGAACAAATTTATGCTACCAAACTAGACAACTTAGATAAAAAGGAAAATTCCTGAAAACACATAAATTAACAAAACTGACTAAAAATGAGAAAAGTTGGATAAACCTACAGCAAATTAAGAGACCAGATTAGTAACTTGAAATCTTCCCGCAAAGAAAAGCTTAGGCCCAAATAGTTTCACCGGTGTCT
Source organism: Rhinolophus hipposideros (assembly GCF_964194185.1). Taxonomy (NCBI): domain Eukaryota; kingdom Metazoa; phylum Chordata; class Mammalia; order Chiroptera; family Rhinolophidae; genus Rhinolophus; species Rhinolophus hipposideros. The sequence goes on from NC_138050.1 coordinate 7,783,683, forward strand.
AAGCAATGTCTAAGGAAGAAACACCAATTCTTCACAAATTCTTCTAGAAAATAAGAGGAAATATTTCTCAGCATGCACACGCTGCCATATCTGAGTCTCCATCAACCTGGCTATTACTATTTGCCCCACCCTACTGATTCCTTGAGACCCCACCCCACCCAACTTTTAGGCCCACCCAAGCAGTTTCCAGGAGCTTTTCCATACAAACAGCCTGTCTTGGTTCATGCTGTGGATTTTCCTAAAATCTCTCAAAGGTTCACAAACCCCAAACAAGCAGCATATGACCTCAGTGTGTCTTGTACTTCTGCTAAGCAACCCTAAGCCTGGCCCCAGCAGTAGACACCCTCAGTTCGCAGCTTAGCCTTTCTCAGGCACCTCCAAGTCCAACACAAGTGGCTGCCATCTGCAGATCTCTTAGTAGCTCATACTAAGTGGCTCTGTGCAGGGCACAAGAAGCAGCTGACCTTGGCCTGCACCAGAGCCCCGCCTAAGAGGCCCCAGAACCAGCACACCTGGTGGCCAGCTTCAAACAACATGAGAGCACCACTCAACCACCTCCACAAATGATACACCCAGAAGGCAGATTGGGCAGGCACCAGAGCTCTGTTAAACGGAATCCTGCTCCATAGGGGGTCAGCTCCTGCACAACAGCTCCTCCACTAGTCACACCCCCAGTTCTCACAACCAATCAATCTCTGTGCAAATAGGAACCAAGGCTCAACTACAACAGCAGGGCACACACAACCCACATAAGGGACACACCTGGAACACCCAGCACAGGTGACCAGGGAGACTGTGCTGCTGGGCCCCACAGGACATCTACAGCCAAAATGGGGAGACAAAAAAACATGTCACAAATGAAAGATCAGAACAGAGCTCCAGAAAAAAAAAAACTAAACAAAATGGAGACAAGCAATCTAGATGTAGAGTTCAAAACACTGGTTATAAAAATGTTCAAAGATCTCAGAGAGAACTAAAACAAAGAGATAGGAAACATAAAAATGAAGTTATAAAAAACAAAAAAGAGCTAGTCAGCAATGAAGAATACAATAACTGAAATGAATACATTAGAGGAAATCATATTAGAGGAAAACATATTAGATGAAGCAGAAAACTGAACCAGCAATTTGGAAGATAAGATAGTAGAAAACACCCAATCAGAAGAGCAAAAAAAAAAAAAAAAAAAAAAAAGAATCCAAAAAAGTGAGGACAGTTTAAGGGGCCTCTGGGAGACTAGCAAGTGTACCAACATTCACATCACAGAGGTACCAGGAGAGAGAGAAAGCAAGAAACTCGAAACCTATTTGAAGAAATAATGATGAAAAAATTCCCTAAACTGGTGAAGGAAATAGAAATACAAACCCAGAAAGTGCAGAGTCCCAAACAAGATGAACCCAAAGAAGCCCACACCAAGACACATCACAATTAAAATGACAAAGGTTAAAGACAAAGATAGAATCTTAAAAGCAGCAAGAGAAAAGCAGTTAGTTGCCTACAAGGAAGTTCCCATAAGACTGCCAATTTCTCAACAGAAACTTTACAGGCCAGAAGGGATTGGCAGGAAATACTTAAAGTGATGAAAAGCAAGGACCTACAACAAAGATGACTTTACCCAACAGAGCTATCACTTAGAATCAAAGAACAGATAAAGAGCTTCCAAGAGAAGAGTTCATCACCACCAAAACAATATTACAAGGAATCTTAGGGGGGCTTCTTTAAGATGAAAAAAAAATCAGAATATGAATATAAAATGGCAATAACTACATGCCTGTCAACAATTACTTTCAATGTAAATAGATTAAATGCTCCAATAAAGAGACATACGGTGGCTGAATGGATAAGAAAACCAGATCTTTACATATGCTGCCAACAAGAAAGACTCACTTTCCTGTTGATGCAAAATCCAAACACATACACAGATTAAAGTAAAGGGATGGAAAAAGGTATTTATTGAAAACGGAAATAAAAAAGAAAATCTGGGTAAGCAATACTTATACCAAACAAACAGACTTTAAAACAAAGGCTATAACAAGAGACAAAGGAGAACCCGGTAATTCCACTACTGGGTATTTATCTGAAGAAACTCAAACACTAATTTGAAAAGATATACGCGGGCCGGCCCGGTGGCTCAGGCGGTTAGAGCTCCATGCTCCTAGCTCCGAAGGCTGCCGGTTCGATTCCCACATGGGCCAGTGGGCTCTCAACACACACACACACACACACACAAAAAGGCAAAAAAAAATGTAAAAAAAAAGAAAAGATATATGCATCCATTTGTTAACTGTATTATTCACAATAGCCAAGATATGAAAACAACCAGTGTCCCAGTAGATGAATGGGTAAGGAAGAAGTGGTACACATATACAACACAACATTACTCAGTTATAACAAAGAATGAAATCTAGCCATCTGCAACAAAATGGATAGACCTAGTGGGTGACATGTTGAGTGAAATAAGTCAGACAGAGAAAGATAAATACCATATGATTTCACTTATGTGTGGAATCTAAAAAACAAAATAAATGAGCAACAACAACAACAAAAAACAGAAACAAACTCATACAGAGAACATTTTGATAGTTGCCAGATGGAAGGAGGGTTGTGGGCACTGGTTAAGGGGGGAATGGATTAAGAGGTACAAATTGGTAGTTACAAAATAGACCTGGGGATGTGAAGCACAGGGAATATAGTCAGTAATATTGTAATAACTATGGATAGTGTCAGACGGGAACTAGATTTATCAGGGTGACTGACCACTTCAAAAGTTATATAAAAGTCTAATCACTATGTTGTACTCCTGAAACTAATATAATATTGTATGTCAACTGTAATAGAAAAATAAAGTTATTTTTAAAAAAGTATGCAGAAAGGAACTGACTGATAGAAAATAGACAAAGAAGGTCAAACATTTATATAATTGGAGATCCACATATTACAATGTACATATATATACAAAATTCTGGAAGAAGAAATTCAAAATACTGAGACAACATTTAAAACACCAATCCAAGAAAACTTTCTGGAACTAAAATAAAACTTGAATCTACATAATGAAAGAGCCAACTGGGGGAAGATTACCAAGAACAAACAACTAAAATGTATCCTAGTAAACCATAGGACTTTAAGGGTAAAAAAAAAAATCCTCAGGGCCTCCAGTCTGAAAGAATCAGACTGGCATCAACTTATTAAAACAATTTATAAAGCAAGACAAAAGCAGAAGATCATTTTTAAGAACCATAAGGAAAAAGTGAAAAGAAGGATTTTATACCTTCAAGCTGTCCTTCAACTACCAAGACCATAAGAATATGTGAACAAGCAAGCACTTACAAAATATTTACACATGCATCTTTGCTGGGGATTCCAATCACCTGTCTCAACCCAGGCTCATTTTCTGAATCACACACATAGAAAATGATATCAGTGACTATTTTCTCAGTTCTCCCAAAGATACACAACTAAGTACAATTCTAAATGAATAGGTGAATTTAACCCATATTCAGCAGATGCATTTGGGCTTGAATTCTATCTAATTAAGAGATGACTGAAGAAATTTAAGCAAAAGGACTGATAAAGAAATGAGCAGTTTATGTATTTCATTGTAAAACTAAGACTAAAAGCAAGACTGGGCTCGTGGGAGAAGAAAGATATGCAAATACATGTTCTGACAAAATAGAAAAATGCAACTAAAACAACAGGAAGAGATGGAAGAGAACACAGAATAAGATCACTAATTATTGTTTGGGTGATAGGGAGAAGCAAAGAATACCATTTAAAGCTGACACACAGATAGTATTAATAACAGGACAGGTTAAAAAGTGGGAAGGGGATTAAAGGCATTAAAAAAAAAGGTATATAATTGAAAGGTAACCACTAGAACAAAAATTTAGTCCTCGCTAGATATCAAAAAAAGAATACTTTTAAACTCAAAGAAAATACAGTTAACAGTGAATAAACAAAGTATAATACTCGTATGGACGGTAATTATAACACAGATAATGGCATAGTTGAAAACAAACATAGCAGTTATGACAATTAATGTGAATGAGCTTAACCTGTCTATTTCAAAACTTTCAAATTTGCTTAAAGAGCAAAGCCCAACTCTATGCACTATATATGAGACATACTTAAAATGCACTCATTCAAAAAGGCTAAAATTAAAGGGACAAATACTTCCCAGGCAAATGGAAGCAATTAGGTTGCAATCATACCAGAAAAAAATAAAGTTTAAGGCAAAAAGTATTCAATGGACAAATGGTAAAACTCTATACTTCACAATGAAAAAATAAATTACTAATATCCATAAACCACATAATAGAAACTATAGCCAATCCAAAATGAAATAAATAGAAATTCACCATAAATAAGACACTCACATACCACTCAGTACAAAAGAGTTCAACGGGAAAAAATTAAGTAAAGACATAAGTGATCTAAACAAAAAACCAATAAGGTAGTTTTTTTGGACATATATTAAACACTACACTCTTATAATAGAGAATATACCTTTTTTAACAAGCACACAAAAATTATCCTATATTAAGACACAAAGGAATCATTAATATAGTCATAAAATGGAAATATTGTAAACAATATTCTTTGATTACAATGCACAAAACAACTAGAAATAAAAAATACTGGAAACAATATAAATACCTACCAAAAGGAGAGATGGAATAATGAACTGGGGTATAATTACACAATGAAATATACATCAAAAAGAATAAATGACATGAATACTTGCAACAACATGGGTAAATTTAACAAAATTGTTGAAAAGATCTAAACATAAAACAATATATGATAATGATCTATGTTCAAAATCAGGCAAATTCATCAATGTTAGAACTCAGATTAATGGTTACCCTTTGACAGTGGGGCGATCATGACACAAAGGGGACACCGTAATGTCTGGGTACTAGTTTCATGGGTGAATTAATTTGGTGAAATTTTACCAAGCTCTACATTTCTGATGTGTACACTTTTCTGTATCAGTATCAAGAAAATTTACAAAATTAAGGGAAAAAAACAAATCAGGAAAAAGAAAACTAGAAATTTAATACAAAAAAGTCTTTCCACCTAAAAATTGAAACACTTGGATGAAAGGAAATACATACACAAATCACAGAACTTCTGAAAAATGGTGATAATGAAAATGCTACACATCAGAATCCATGGGATAATTCAATGATCAGAAAAAAAAAAATTCAGAGCCTTAAAACCTGTATCAACTTTTAATTAAATAAGTAAATTACATTCCTAACTCAAAATTCTAGAAAGAAAACAAGGTAAACCAAAAGAAAGGACAAAGATACTAACTATAAAGATACAAGCAGAAATTAATGTTCTAGCGAATTGATCAAATTAATAAAAATCCCGGTTCTTAAAAAAACTGAATCCATTTACATGAGGTAGCTAGGGTAGTCAAATTCACAAAGACAGAAAGAAGAACAGTGGTTCTCAGGGCTCAGGGGAGGAGTACTGGGAATTAGTATTTAGTGGTACAGAATTTTGGTCCGGGAAGATGGAAAAGCTCCGGAGATGGATGTAATGAGGGTTGCGCAACAATGTAAATGTACTTAACGCCACAGAACAGTACACTTAAAATGGTCAATTTTATGTTATGTACATGTTTTTACCACAATAAAAAAACTGAAATAAACAAAGCGCACACTAATTTTATCAAAGAAAAAAGGAGCAAACACATAAATGCCCTAGAAGAATTAGAAAAAGTTACCAAAGAACTACCTCAACGAAAAAAAGAAAAAAAAAAGAAAAAAGAAAAGGAAAAGAAAAGCAAAACAAATGAACCAAACAACCCAGGTGATTATCCCAGAGGAATTCTATCAAACCTTTAGAAGCCAGATAGTCCCAATATTACATAAATTGTTTTAAAACATGAAAAATGAAGGTTAACTTCCAAATTTTTTTTGTAAGTCAAGTGTAACACTAATACATACACCTGATTAGGATAACACAAAAAAAGGAAAATTACAAACCAATACCACTTATGAACATTGACACAAGATTTGAAATAAAATAATAACGAACAAACTCCAACACTATATTAAGAGTTTATACCAGGAATGCAAGAATGGTTCAGTATTAGGAAATCTAGTAATATAATTCACCATACTAAGTATAATGAGAAAATTCATAAAATTACCACCAAAGAGGCTGAAAAGGCCCTTAACAAAATTCAACATCCATTCCTAATTTAAAAAATCTCAATATGACTTTAGACAGAGAGAGAGAAAAAGAGAAAGAGAGACAGAGAGAGAGAGAGAGACAGAGAGAGAGAGAGAGAGAGAGAGAGAGAGAGAGAGAACACAAGTGCACCCACAAAGGTGAGCCTGAGCGCCAATATTTTAGTGGGCAAAAAGTGAGGTTTTCCCAGAGAACCGAGAACCAAGGCCGAGAACCAAGAACCAAAAACCAAGCAAGGATGCCCACCATATCTCCTACTATTTAACATTGTTCTGGAGGTATTCGCCAATGCAGTTAGACAAGAGAAAGCAAGTCAAGGCACAACCAATGGAAAAGAAGAAATAAAACTCTCAATTGGCTGATGACATGATAGTAAACCTGGAAAACCAAAAGAATCAATGAGAAACCTAACTCAAAAAATAAAAGAATTCAGCAAGGTAGCAAAATACAAAATTAACAAACAAAAACAACAGCGTTCACATATACAAATAATACCCAGTTAGAGTATGTAATGTAAGAGAAAACTCCATTCACAACAGCAACAGTAAAGAAGAAACTTAACAAAAAATGTTGAAAACCTGTAAGAAGAAATCTATAGGTTTACATATTCCTAAAAAGCACACAAATTACATCTGAGCATCCACTGTTCTTGACTAAGACATCACGACTTCATCAGGTTGTTAGTTCTCCCCAAATAAATTCATAAATAGAACACAATTCTAACAAAATTTACTCAGAAGTTTTTTTACGGAACGAGACAAATTGATACTAAAACTCACGTAGAAAAATACATGCACAAAATAGCTTAGAAATGATTGAAAAGGAGAACGAGCCTTTCATGATTAAAATTGTGGAGTAGCACATGAATAGGCAGACAGACCAATGAAATAGAACAGAAAACCCAAAAATTAACCCAACCTACATAGAGAAACTTCATAGGAGGTCTGACAATTAAGTTCGCGAACTTGTTGCAACGATGTTGCTAACCTCTTTTGATATCGGAGGGATTATTCATTACAAATTTGGACCAACTGGACAAACAGTTAACCAAGTTTACTATTTGGAAGTGCTGAAAAGGCTGCATGAAAAAGACGACCTGAACTTTTCGCCAACAATTCATGGCTCTTGCATCACGACAATGCACCAGCTCACACGGCACTGTCTGTGAGGGAGTTTTTAGCCAGTAAACAAATAACTGTATTGGAGCACCTACCTGATCTGGCCCCCAATGACTTCTTTCTTTACCCGGAGATAAAGGAAATATTGAAAGGAAGACATTTTGATGATATGCAGGACACAAGGGTAATACAATGACAGCTCTGATGGTCATTCCAGAAAAAGAGTTCCAAAATAGCTTTGAAGGGTGGACTAGGCACTGGCATTGGTGCATAGCTTCCCAAGGGGAGGACTTCAAAGGTGACCGTAGTGATATTCAGCAATGAGGTATGTGGCACTTTTTCTAGGATGAGTTTGCGAACTTAATTGTCAGACTTTGTATATAATAATGGTGACATCTCAAATGACTTGGGCAAAGATGGACCTCATAGTGTTGGGACAACTGAATAGCCATTTGGAAGAAGATGAAGTTAAATCTATTCCTCACACTACATAGTACCAGAATGAAAACCAAGTGTATCAGAAATGTAAGTGTAAAAAATGAAAACTACTCAAGTTCTTAAAGACGTCATGGTGAAGCCTGTGTGACCTGGATGTAGGAAAAGGTTTTCTGAGCCTGACTTCAAATCCATACCCAATAAAAGAAAGCTTGGTAAGTTTGACAATGTGAAGATAAAATCTTTTGCATGGCAAAAACCATAATCAAAACGGTCCAAAGACAAGAAAAGTAGCTGTAGTATATATCACATATAAAGGGTTATTTCTATGACAAAAAATACTTTTCAAAAATAAGCTGCAAAAAAGCAGGAATCCTATAGAAAAATGGGCAGAAGACCTGAATAGACAAACTCACAAAAAAATATAAAATTTTCCTCAAACATATGAAAAGATGCTCAACTTCTGTAATAGGAAAATGCAGATGTTAGATTGGCAAAAGTTGAAAAGCCTGTGAAGAAACAGGCATTCACATTGCTGGGAGAACTGTGACACGGTGCAAGGTCGATGGAGGGGCAGCTGGCAGTACCTAACAAACTTATATGTGTTTATCCTTCAATCCAGGACTTTACTCTGCATCCAAACCTTCAAGCCGCCAATACAAAAATACATATTCTCAAGGTTTATTCACAGCACATTATCTGTTAACTACATAAGATTGGGAACTACCAAAATGTCCAAACAGAAGCCACAGTGACCAAACCACGTCATAGACACACAATGTGCACACCATAATGCAGCTATAAAATAAACACATAAATAAAATAATGACGACCTCTAGGACCCAATATGGAGTACTTTCCAGGATATATTTTTGAGTGAAAAAAAGAAAAGTACAACAGTACATACATAGTATACTACCTTCCTTGTACGAAAGGGAAATAAGGAAACATACACATATCTTCTTACCTTCACAAAAAGAAACTAGTGAACTAGTGAATTATCTACACGGGGGCCGGTGGGGAGGATCAGGTCAAAGGGACACTGGAAGAAGTGACATTTCCCTGAGTACACCTTTTCCCATGGTTTTTTGACTTTGGGAAGCAAGCTTAATAATGTTAAAAAGAACATCAAATCAACACGGAGGCGGAGGACCAAACAAACTGAAACAAATGAACTCAGGTGTTATTTAAACAAATAAAACCACACCAAAAGGGGAAATTTGACCATTTAACCCAAAGCTAAAATTTAGCAGCAAATCTTGTCAAAAAAAAAAAAACCTTTTATATTGGCAGGGCCTTATGTGATGTTCCCTTTTTCATTCCTGATATTGGTTACTTGTCTTTTTTTGAAACTGATTAATCTCTCCACATGTATTGATGTCATCGGTCTTTTGAAAGAACAGCTCGCAATGTAGATGTCCTCATATTGTATGTAGATGTCCTCTATTTTATTACCTTCTTTTGTAATGTCCATCTATTTCCTTAGGGTTTGGTTTGCTGTTCTTTTTCTAACTTAGATGCATGCTTTTTTCAGTCTTTCTTCTTTCCTAACACGCATTTAAAGCTATAAACTTTCCTCTAAGTATGACTTTATCTGCACTGCACAAAATTTCAAATACAATATTTTTATATGAACTCTGATTAAACTATTTTCTCAATTTTTCTAATTCCTATTGTAACATACCTTCTACGACCTATGTATTATTCAGAAAAGATTCACTAGTTTCATTTTGCTATTGATTTTAATGTAATTTAAGAATGCTATTCTGTTTGATTTCAACCCTCTGAAATATACCGAGACTTGCTTTTGTCCCAAAGCTGACAGCTTGGGTGCATGTCCACCTATACTGCTAAAGAATGCGTATTCTGCAGTTGTTACAGACAATGTCTAGACATGCAAGGCAAGTTTATCAATTGTGTTCCCATCTTCCACATCCTTACCGAATTTTGTTCCATCAGTTGCAAAGGTAGTGTAAAAAAATCTCTATGATTGTGAATGTATCTACTTCTTTTAAAGCTTGTATTAGTTACTAAAATTCTTTCTCAATGTAGACACTCTATTACAGACAACAGAAAGGTAAATAAACCATAAAACCACCTCTATGCCAGTAAAAAATGGCAGCCTTTTTTTTTTTTAGCTAATTATTATCCAAAATCATCTTCTCTCTCAAAAATAAAAACCATTTTACAGACATCCTCCAAACTTTAACTGGGTCATATCCCAGTAATTCAAGACAGCAGCTCAATTTGTTTAATTCCTCAGAGGTACATTTTACAACTAATTCCTGCTGCTGGGCTCCTGGGGAGAGTCAGCAGTGCTCTACATTCTATAGACAAATTACTGAGACTTTCGTCCACACCACAGTTACTTCGGTCCTCCTCTCCGGCCAGATGGCAAATGTCGTCGTCCCCTTCCTCCCTTTCAGTGCTCCTGGATTGTACCCCACTGGGTCTCAATGCCATCTTAGAACCACCCTCCCAGAGAGCCCTCCTTATGATCTGCAGCCCACTGCCACCTCTGCTCTGCAGCGGAATCTCTGATGATCTGGCTGAGTGTCTGTCTACGTGGTCCTTCCAAGAATCTTGGCGCAGAGGTACAGAAGGACCACCTATTCAAATCAGTCTTGATGAGCGTCCTCCATTTTTCTCAGAACAGACATCATCTCCCAGTTTGGATCAAGCACCCTCCTGTGCCATCCCAGGACACCTTTTCCATCTTCCTTTCCCATCTGAAGTGATGCACCACAGAGCCTGTTCTCTTTCTCAGCTAGTACTACCGGCCCCTCAAGCACAGATACCATTTCCTTCATGCCGATATTCTCAGCATCTCGCCCTGTCTAGCGCTCCTTCTACGCTCGCCCCTCCAATCTAGTCCCCACACAACACTCCCAGTGGTCCTTTTGAAATCTAAGTCAAAGGATATATCATTTTTCTTTATCTTTAAGATTTTAATTAAAATATAGCTAACATGTATTAGTTTCATGGGTACACCATCATTTTTCAACGTTTATATACCTAAAGAAGTGATCACCATAAGGCCAGCAATCACCTGACACCTTATCACACTATCACAATATTATTGACTATATTCCCTATGCTGTACATTACATCCATGTGACTTAACGATATACCTGGAAATTTGGACCTCTATTCCCCTTAAAATTCCCCCCCTTTTAAATTTTTCAATTACAGTTGACGTTCAATATTATTTTATATTAATAGCAGGTGTACAGCATATGGTTAGACATTTATATAATTTAAGTGATCCCCCTGACTAGTCTAGTACCCACCTTGCACCATACTTAGTTATTACCATATCATTGACTATATTCCCTATACTTTACATCCCCGTGACTATTTTGTAACTTCCAATTTGTATTTCTTATTCCATTCACCTTTCCCCAACAAATCTAGTCCCCATCTGACACCATACATAGTTATTACCATATTACTGACTATACCCCTTATGCTATACCCTACATCCCCATGACTACTGTGTAACAACCAATTTGTACTTCTTAATCTCTTCCCCTTTTCACCCATCCTCAACCCCCCTTCCGTCTGGCAACCATCAAAATGTTCTCTGTATCTATGAGTTTGTTTCTGTTTTTCTGTTGTTCTTTAGATTACACATATAAGTGAACTCACATTGCGTCTGTCGTTCTCTGTCAGACATACTCCACTTAGCACAATACCTTCCAGGTCCATCCATGCCATTGCAGATGGCAAGAACCCAGCAATATTCCATTGTATATATACGTATCGCCTCCTCGTTATCCAGTCATCCATCGATGGACACCCAGACTGCCTCCACCTCTTGGCCATTGTAAACAATGCTGCAATGAACATATGGATACACACGTCCGATTTCTTTGGATAAATACCCAGAAGTGAGAATACCGTCCTTCTTTGTGTCCTGTTATATAGCCTTTGTTGTAAAAAAGGCTATTATCATTTCTATGCTCACAACCTTCAATGGCTTTCCATCTCACTCCGACTACAATGCAAAGTCCCACCACCGTCTGCCGGCCCCTTATTACCTGTGTGGCCATATACCCCACTTACTCATCCTGCTCTCCTTGACCGCAAGGGCCTTTGCACTTGCTTTTCCTTCCCCCACACGACTGTTTCCCAAAATATTTGTCTGACCGGCTCACTCCTTCACCTTAATTCACACCTCTGCTCGAACGTCACCTCCACCCCCAAGACGCCTTCCTGACTGCACTCTGACTACACTATCAAAAATGGGAGCCAGACACTCTCCTCCCTTGCTTGCTTTCTTTTCTTCACGGCCATTATATGACACATATTAATGTTGTTTAGTTATTACCTTTCACCCCCACTAGAATGTAATCTTCGTAAGAAAGGGCAGAAATTCATCCTCTAGAACTGTGACGGGTCAGATAGTAAAAAGTTTACACTTGGCAGGTGAGCAGTCCCTGTCCCAACTACTTACCTGCCTTGGAGCAGGAAGGCAGCCACAGACAATACACAAATGAATGGGCGTGTCTGTGTTCCAACACAATTTTCTTTACAAAATCAGGCAAAAGGCCAGGCTGTAGCTCACCAACCCTTGTTCTAGAACAAGCCTGGCATACAGTATATTGACTCTGAATTAATCAGAGGCCTCTAAAGCTACCTTAAATTGACAACATAAAATAGCAGCAGTCCAAGCTCATCAGAAAAGAAAATGTCAAACTAGCTTCTATACATTTTTCACCAAAAAATCCACTTGAGATGAATTATATTCCTGAAGGGCTGTTTGAAGGATATGCAATGTATTCATTCTTGTGACTGGAAAGTATATAAACCATGTTAGTTTGAACCTCTGCAGAAATGTTTTTAAGTTGTATTTTAACTTCATGTAAGGACTTGACAATAAAAAGCACTGTTCTAAATGCTGGAAGCATGTCACTGAGCACCGCAGCCATTACAACTTTCAGTGTAACCTACACAGCCCAAGTGTGAAGTCGGGAAACATATTAAGGAAAGGAATCTGGTATGCTTGCCATGGATGGTGAGCTGAGGATGTTTCCCTTTCACTGTGGCTATCAGGATGATCAGCCGAGCTCCTAGCCGGCCCGTGGCAGACTGGTCATGTCACCATTATCCACATCCTCTCTTCTCCAGGGTTTCTAGCTAGGCTACGTTTTTTAGCCTGAAGTAAGTTAAAAGAGGCTGTGTCTGAGTATGGCAAGCGGGTCCTGAAAACCTCCCACAGGACTGCGCTCTGCTCTGTCCCCACCCACCAGCTCACTGAGCAGGTTCCCACTTCCTACTGGAGGCTGAGTCACAAGGTGGAAAAAGCTTGATTACCTGCCCTGTGGGAGACCACCCGAACAGTGAACTCTAATGTGGATGAGAAACACATGCTTCTTGTGTTAAGTTACCGGAATCCTGCAGTTATTAGAGTTAGCCCACTAGATGTAAAACACTGACCTGGGATGCTTGACCCTCACTGAAAGTGTAGGTTTTACTGTTTTAATTCCTGATCCTCAAATAATTTTCATTCTCATTATTTATATTCAGCTTTATTATTATAAGTATTTCCTATAAACTAATTCAATCTCCACTGTTCATGTTCAATAAAATAATAAGCAACTCAAACAATAAAAATTTGGATAATATGTATGTGTGTGTATATATGTATACATGTATAGAATATAAAGTATATATTTAAACAAAACTCTGTTCGTAACTTTCACTTATACACCGTTGATCTAAGTTATATCAGTGCCCAAAAAGAGAAAGAAGAGGAGAAATAAATAACAAGCCCTACAGTGCAAGGCAATATATTTCATCTCAAATGAAATCTGACAATCATTTGAAACCAAATAGCCTAGGAAATGAAACCACAAACTTCTAAACTCCTGTCTACCAAGAGGAAGTACCCATAAATGTAGCTTAAAAGAAAAATTCTGTTTTAAAGCCTGTAGTGCCTAATCCCTATCTAATTCTTTCAAATATGAAGTTCTAAGGTTTTGTTGTTTGCACAATTTTTTGAAGGGTAATATGGAGGGAACTGGACATATCAGAAATGGAAGCAGCATTTAATTAGCCTGTGGGACACAATAAACAAATAGCACAAAAACTATGAAAATTTTAATTACGGCTCAGGCATGAACTTCATTATCATTGATAAGCCTTGTAACCATTCAAAATTACAATGCCAATTTTTTAAAAGGAGTAACATTTTAATAAATTTCCTCAATGAAAACAATCACAAAGAACAGTTCACATTTTAGTAAAGCCTTTAGAAACAATGTTGTTTGCTGTGTGCAATTAAAATCTGAAGAGAGGTGACTGAGGAATTTGAGGGTTTCTCTGTATTTCTGGGTTTTAAGTCAAAAACCAGGATAATTAATTCTAAACGATGTACAAAAATAGGACACAAATATTATGAAGAACCAAGATATGCTTTAAATTCTATAGGATTAGTTATAACACAAAATGTGTTCTTGTATTTCTCTTGAAAATGGACCTGTACCCTGTATTGGAAAATAACAATCCCTCCCCCAAATTAAGATCTCATTTTTGAAGAGATGAAAAAGTCTGTTCATTCTTAGCTGTGCAGCAGCCCCTCTCAGAATGGTACAACATAAGCATAAGTTGCTCCCTCCCTCTGCTTCAACCTTTCTGGTTAACGTCATCCTTCAATTTGGACTCGATACTTTTCTCCCTAAGTGTTTAGACATTGTTCCTTCCCTGTACCACAGCGAGCAATTTAAATTCATGAGCCTCTCCATAAGCATTGATTCTCAATTGAGGCAAGAATACGGCCCAGCAAAGAGTTACAAAGCCAATTCAGAGCTGAAACTTGCCTAGGTAACTCGAGACTACATAACAAAACCAGCAAAACAAAAACAAACAAACAAACAAAACCCAAAAGCAAATGTGTCACGTACAGATTTGGGGGAAGCTAAAAAATAACGATGATATTAGTAGCGCAAAATGACTCAGACCATTTTTTCAATTACATAGTAGTGACAGTGTTGGGCTGATTTACATGGTCATGGATCAAAACACATGACATACGCGGTCAATGAAAAACTGTTTGAGGATCTAGTATGTGCAAAGAACACACACCATTTCATCCATCTCACTGACAAAACACAGCCCCATGGATTCCAGTTGTCAGTGACACCCACTCGTTTATAATGCAGTGTGATTTCACGGGACTGTTGACGTCCACAGGATGGGTAACGGCGCTCAGCGAGAGGCTGCTATGAGAGGAAGTAAAACGGAACTGCTGTAGCGTGGCAATAAAATCTTCAGCGTGCAGTGAGCACAACTTCTAAAACTCCAACAGAGCTTTCAGGTGCTAGAAAAAAGGACTCAAAGACCAAAGATGACGAAGTCCACGGGAGGGTGGCCAGCAGGCGCAGAGACGGCGTGGACGGCTATCCTGAGGGCTAAGGCCGTGACCTAACGACAGTGCTTACAGGACATGTAAAAGATTGCGCGCCACAGCTGGGACACACCTGTGAGCACTGCAGGGCTACACGGCACATGCTCTATGGCTCCCGGGCAACAAGGAGTTCACCGTCAGTTAGCAGACAGCGGACTCTGGTTTACCTCTCCAGCTCTGTGACAACAGGAGCGTGGTCCTACCAACAGTCATCACCAGTAACTGCAATTATGCAGAGTAAGGCAGTCAAACATTTGTGGACCAACTGAAATGAAGCACACACTGAAAATTAAAATGAACAAAAATTAAAGTACATAAAACAGTGAAAAAGTTCCAGAATACATCATACACACCAGAAGCCATCTTTAGATCGATTTCACTGCTGCAGGAGGTCAGAGGGCATCCTAAGAACTGGCCCATGGGAACATTTCACAAGGAAAAAGTTGAGAAATGATCCCGGAGGCTGAGCTCCGAGTCAAGGTCTAGAAGCTGTAGCAGACCTGAAAGATGAGAAAATGCCTTGGGATATTTGGGATGTCTAAAATTAAAAAACAAAACACCAGTCAACAGAAGAAAAGAGCTAACCTCAAAGAGCTGAGGAACGGGTCCAGGGAAGAAGAAACAGAACAAGGCTGGCTCCAGAGATTAAGAGTGAAATCTGAGTGTGGAAAAATATTCTAATCTGAGGACATCTATGAAGATAGGAGGATAGGCTCCGACACAAAACAAACAGAACTGGCCTTGAAGTGAGTAGCAGAGGAGAACAGAGAACAGGACGGCCACAGAGGACAGAACAGACAGATACAAGCTCCAGAGGACAGCAGGACCTAGAAAAAGCCAAGGCCATCACTGGAGACAGGAGCCCACTCTCAGAAGGACCAAGCAGTTCTAAGAAAAGCATGCCTTAAGAAAGGGAGAAAAAAGCATCTTAAAAAAACTTTTGTAATAAGAAAATAAAGTAACTGTCAAAAAAACAAATTTACCCTGCCCCAACCACGTGTCCCTCTCTAGTGTATACTTTCTCTCCTCTTCAAAGTCAGTTTTAGAAAGAACAGCCTACCCTCACTGGTCACACACACACACACACACACACACACACACACACACAGCGCCTTAATCCACAGCAATAAGGCTTCTTTGAGACTCCTCTGGCCAAAATCAGTAAATTATATCCAAGGGCTAAATCCAATGGAAACTTTGAAACCACTATCCAACTGGATCTCTCTCCAGCACCCTCCCCGCCTATGTTCTTTAAAGGGATGCACAAATCCCTCCACTGAAAAAGCTCCCCCTTTCTCCAACCTCCTACACCCACCACCACCACCACCACCACCACCACTACCACCCTTTTGAAGAGGTGTCCACTCACACTGGCGCCACTTCCTGGCTCCCAACTCACTATCAAACGCTCTTACAAACTGGCCATCGTGCTTCTGTCCCCAGCACTGTGTTGCCATTGCCGTGATCTACGTTCTAATGACCTCCTTGCTGTTAACATCCCCGCTTACTGTGGTTCTCTTGGACCATGTCTTCCAAAACACCATTCATGTCCCCAGCACCCATCCTTCTCAGTCTCAATGTGGGAGCCTATTCTCCTATCTTTCCAACACAAGAGTTCCTTAGATCTCATTCCACACCATTCCTTTTTTCACTCTACACATGCTCCCTGAATAATCTCATACACCCCAACGGCTCCCATTAACAAACACAGGCAAAGGCAGAGATTCTTCTAGAACTTTCTCTGTCCACCACACTCTTAGTGTCTCAAGCCAAAAGAAATGGCTATTTAGTGATGGAATCATAAGTGCAAAACACTTATTTATGTCCTAACAACTTAGTTGGGGCGGGGGGGGGGGGAGCAAGCATACTTTGAGAGAAAAAAAGAGTATTTTAATTTCGCTTTTAATAAACCACAAGTGTTTGCTAATAGTATGTGCACATGTTGAGCACCTCAGTTTCTCAATCCCTGGAGTCAGACTGGATATTACCTCTCTCATTTCCTGTTCCATACAGATTTTTCCACACATGGAACCGCAACCACTGCAAACCAGCTTTACAAAGATGACATCACCGAAAGGAATGTAGTGCAGCTGATTGTAGAAACCGCTCACTCCTTTGAACGAGCAGTTCCCACAGGGTTGCCCAGATGTTACACAGTGCTGGGTTTCATTCAACCATTTAACAGCCGGCAGTCTCCCTGTGAGTTCACAGCAGCACCTCAGCAAAGAGTTTAGGGACCATGGTGCTAAGACCTCTCAAAAGTCTCTCCAATCCAGACATCTCCCGATATGCAGGTCCCTAGTGCAGCCAACAGAACACTATGTCCGATAGGCATCTGAAACTTAGAAAGGCCGAGGGTAACCCACCTTTTGCCCCAAATGGTTGCTGCTCCCCCTCCTGTTCCGTCATCTACTCAACTGTCTGGCCAGAATTCAGCAGTGCCCTGAACTCCTGGCTCTCCCAACTCCCCCACCACACACACACACACACACACACACACACACACACAACAACAACAACAACAACAACAACCAAGTCCTAGCAATTCTACCTCCTCGAGTATCCCTCCTCCCAGTCTTGCCCCTTCTATCCATTCTCCAAGGGCAAATCTGACCATGTCCTTCAGCTCAGGATTCTTCAATTGCTTCCTACTGCCCATGGAGGGGTCCGAACGCCGTATCACAAGAATACATGGCATGGCCCCTAGTTACTTCTCCTGTCTCACTTTCTGCCACTTCCCCGCCTCGCAATCTCCACCACTGCCACACCAAACTTTGTTCTCAGTTGCTCCAATGCACCATCTCCCCCAAACAAGCTTCTGCACATTCTCTCCTCCTCCCAGCCTTTGACCAATTCCTTCTCTCCTACTTCTCTGGGAGGGTTTCCTTATCTCTGAATAGTCCCTAAGCTTGGGTTTGGAGTTATCCTCTGGGGTCCTGTCCCTGGCGCCTTGCAAAGCACTTAGCATACACTGCATTGCAGCCAATGGTTAATACGGTCTGAGAACCACTCCGAACGGTAAGCTCATCTGGGCCTGACAGAGGTATATGCCTTATTTCTCACTGTATCCCCAGAACACATGATGAAGTCTGAAGTGTCCCAATGAACAAAGTGAAGGATGAATGGATCAGGTCAGTCAGGTGACGCTCCAGCCCCTCCCCGCTTACTCATCACAGCACTCACTGCACAGAAACTGCGGCTCGGTAAATTGTGAACGTCTTCAAAGCTCTTATCTCCTATTTCTGCAACCCCAGTATGAAAATAGTGCCCGGTATTTAGCAAGCATTCACTAAATAGCTCGGAATAAAAAAGGTTACTGAAAAAATTCCGGAAGGCTACACCCCATACTAGTAAGTGTGGCTACCTCTGGAGAAAGAAAGAGGCCAACGGCAGCAATAAGACGAAAACGGAATTGACATTTTTTTACTCCACGTATCGCTATAGTGATGTGAAACTTATTCTACAACATGCATTACTTATGTATAACTGGTAGACAGTATTCTTCTATTACCAGCATAAAATTTAGTCAGAGGTAAAGAACCAGCCCAGAAGAAGAATGCACGGACTGAAAGCAGCATTTGGTTGCAAATGCCCAAGAGCCAGTCCCAAGAAAACCTGACCTCAAAGAGGAACACGAGGTACTAAGGAAAAAAAAGACTGAAAAAGAAGCTGAGCAGTTAAGGTCTGAGCAGTTAAGTACAGCACTGTAGAGGCACTCTCAAGAAAACATAAGGAATGAAAACAGCATATGACTGGAAAACATAATCTGATGGTAATCTTCAAAGAAAGTTCCTGGAACTCTAAAAGAAGACAGCTCATACTGGGCCACTAGTACAGACAGTTCTTTTAATACTCATAATGGCAACTGTTTCAATCGAAACACTCCAATAACCAAAAGAATACCTGCCACACGCAGCTTTCAGTGGGAAGCGTAAAGTATGCCACGGAAGACACACTGAGGAGATAGAGGACGCTACAATGTTGGCATGACCACTTAGAAAAGTGTATTCCACTTCTATTTCCAGAATTTTAAAAAAATAATGTGGCACATCATTGACTCTTAGGTCATAAAATAGTAAGCAAACAGATACAACAATGCCGTAAAGCAACTTCATGTTAGCAACTGTAAGTGCAAGAGCAATTTTTATATGTCGATAGTTCTAGAACAAGCGTCTTCTCACTGTTTTCAGAAAACAGTGAATACAGGTCAGACAGTAAATATGTAAAGTCAATCAAACTTTCCAATACAGTGAGCTTTCAACATCTGAAAAGAAAACTTTTCGTGAATATAAAATAAGATCTTTAAAAATGAGTACTATTGGACACTATTAGAAAGGAGACCAGACACACAATAAGAAAGGCCTATGGGAAAGGTCAAACCCAGCTTTCTTTTGTTTAACCTCTCAAGTAGATAAAAGAACTAGCTTTAAAGAATCACTGCACCGTTTCATGGCTAGAAAAGTAAAGTATATAAAAAAAGAATCTGCCCTAGAGGCAATAGAAAAATAAGTTAATAATACTTTGAACTTAGTTTTGATAAAGATATTTTAAGTTTTAGACAAACCAAATTTTCAAAATGCAAAATATTTCACATGGCTAGCCCCTCCCTTTAAAAACGTGGATTCCGAATCTCACGTTAAGATTTCATGCCCCGTTACGTATTTGGTTGGCATAACTTCAAAGCAAAAACTGGCTTGATTAATTTTCAGTTTCTAAAAACTCACCAATTAATGCTGGCCGTAACTGCGAATTTTAAATTAATCCCCAAGTGAGAAAGAATTCCTATGCCGCCCAATGGCATCTCAGAAAATGAGATGATCCTTCATCTTTAAACCCATCGCTTAGTTTCTTAATAATTAAGAACTGTGCTCTCCACTGGGGAACTATCCCTTGCAGAGAGGCTGCTAAATCAAGAAGAAATCGCCATTGTCTGTAAGTATCGCCGACGGAGAGGAAAAGCTTTCCCACTCGCCGAAGCTCTGACGCGGAGGAGGCGCGAGGGCCAGGCGCCGCGGGCCCCGCCGCCGCGCGCAGGGGTCTCCCGGGGACGCTGCATCCCGGGCGCGCAGCCCCGTCCCCGGCCCTGCGGCGCGCCCCTCGCCGGCTCGCGACCCCTTCCCTGCGCTCGGAGAGCCGAGCCTGTCTGCCGAGGCCGGAGCCTCGCGGGCCCGCAGCCCGGGAGGAGGGGGCACCGGCGCGGGGGGCCTGGGGCGCAGAGCGCGGGGAGGGCGAGGCCGAGGACGGAGGGCCGGACCCCAGGGCGCGGGCACGCGGGGCTGGGAGAAACGCGGGAGAGGCGCGCGAAGCGGGAGGGATGTGACGGCGCCGGGCGCGGGGCAGCCCCGGGCGTCGTGCGCGGCGCGGGAGCAGAGGCCCCGGCGCCACCTGCAGCCGGGAGGGCGGGCGCTTGCCCCGCAGCGGGGTGGCGTGCAAGCGGCGGCGCCGCGGCCGGAGGGCCCGGAGACCGCGCGGGGGAGAACGGCCGCCGGGCCGCGACGGCGGGAAGCCGCGGTCGGCTTGGGAGCCAGCAAGAAGGGTGCAGCGCGCTGTGCGGCAGGACGCGGGGCGGCGCCGCGGCCCGCAGTGGGCCCCGCCGCCCGCCCGGGCGCACCAGGCGCGATGCAGCAACTTCACTTCGCCACGGGGCTGCGGGGGCCCGGCCCGCGCCTGCCCTCCCCGGGGCAGCCGCGCGGCCCGGAGCCGAGCAGCGAAGGGGCCGGGACCGGGGAGCCCGGGCGGCCGCAGCCCGCACTCACCGGTCCGCGGGGCCGCCGCCGACGCCGGGGCGGCGCTCCGAGCTCCATGGTCCCGCCGCGGCGCGGCCACCCGGTGCCCCCGCCCCGCACCACACCGCACGCAGCGGCGCCGACGACGCCGCCTCCGGCCCGGCCGCGACCGCAGCCACGCCCCCTCCCGGCTGGGGGCCGGGCCGGAGCAGGAGGGGGTCCCAGCGTCGGCTCCACCAACCAGGGCCCGCTCACCGGGCCGCTTCACTAGGATTGGCGAGTGCCTCGTCCAATAGGGAAACGGCAGGGGCGCGGAGCGCCGGCGCCGAGGGGCGGGGGATTGCGGAGGAGGTAGCTTTCCCCCTCCGTCCTCCGCCTGGGCTCTGGCTGGGGAGCTGGCGGAGGTCCCTCGCGGGGTGGGAAGGTAGGGCTACTTTGAACCGAGTTTAGCGTGGCTTTTGTATCGCCTCTGCTTACGATGTACCGCCCACTGCAGTCCCTTTGAATTTCCACCCAAACCCTCACCTCACCTTAGCTGGGTTTTGAGGGTCTCCTGGAAACAGCCTCACCTACCTGTGTGTTGTCAGACGCCCTGCAGCGTTTCGGGTGCAGGCAACCCTGAGCGGATCACAGCCCTGTCGTCGGTGGGGTTCATGCCCTTCTCGAGTCCGTGAACGTTCTGCCTACAAAATCTCATCTCTTCTGCAGATTCTTCCCCTTTTAATCACACTATCTCCAATCTCCCTGTTTATGAGAAAATCCACAGTATCTGTTAAACGTGGGATGTCCCTGAACCTACAAAGCTAAGCCCTGTGTGCAATAGAACATAGCCAGGATGTGCTCAGGAGGAAATGTAAAAGATGGGAGGAGGAAAGGAAAAGTAAGGAAAGAAGACAAAACAGAAAAGCCACATATTCTCTCGTGGGTCCTGAAGGAAAGGAATTTCAAGACATCAAATAGAAATGCTCTCTTTGTTTTACCTGCATGCCTTTATTCTTTCTGATTTACAAAGAAGACCACCGATAAACGTATAGGAGAAAAAGTTCAAATCCCAATGAAGAGTCCAAGAGAAACTAACTCAAGTTGTCGTTACAGACGTGTGGCAACTGTCCTCACCTGCTGCAGCTAGTAACAGCCGCTAAATACAGGGAAAATGGATGGCAGTTCCTAACAGTTTCAGCAAAGTTGGCAGCACCAGAAACACAGATGAAAAATCATGCACCCCTCTTCATGTGTAATCTGTTAATTAACCCATGTTACTGCCAAAGGGTAGATTTTAGAAGCTCTGCTTTAAGATGATATATACTTAGTTCCCATATCATGTCAACATGAAATATACTAGTAATTAATAAGGTAAACAGGATTTTAGTGAATTGGTAGTGCTCTGTATTTGAAATATTGATACTAGAATGATACATTTCTGCTGAATTCAAAGCTGCATTGGCATTCAAATTAAATGACTTTCCTTCTTTTTGTCTTCACTCACCCAGGGGAATAGCTTCCATGTCTACATTGAGGTCATTAATTTAGAACTCAAACATAAGAAGGGATAGGACACCGAGAGTGTGTTTTCATGGTTGCTAACCGCATTTCCCTCGCTCCTCCCACTTCAGTGATTCCCGCCTTATATGAACTGCTGCTACACTTAGTTTACACCCACAATGAGCCCTTACTTGTACTATCCTGAATTGTTTCATATAGGTCAGCCTTATTTCTAACAAGATGGTAAGTTCCACGAGGGTAAGGTCCTTATTTTGTATTCCTGTTTTCCCCCACCACAGTAAAGAACATGTAGTAACTATAACTCTATCCTTACTATTATATCCATACTATAAAAATTTTCAAATGCAGTACTTCTGTGAACCAGTCCTATAAATAAAAGTTGCTCAAAGTAGTCTTGTTAGGGAGCTAGTGCCTCACTCTTAACAATGCTTGAGAAACGTTGCCAAAATCTGGGAGTGATTTGGTTGTCTGTAACAGAAGCTTGACTGAAGTGCTTACCAAATAGGGGCGTTTCTTATCTCAAAATAAGAAGTCTGGACCCAGCCTTGGGGCTTCCGCAACATCTCCCAGGTGTCAGTATATCTCAGGCTCCTTCTATTCATTGGCTCCTCTGCTCTTGACATGTGACTTTGTCTTCCCTTACAAGATGGCTGTTCCCTTTCTGGGCATTGTGTCACATTCTGGAAAGGTAGGGGAATGAGTAAAGGGCAAAAGATCAAAGAGATGCATGCCAACTGAGTCTTCCCTTTAAGAATCTTTCTGGGAAGCCCCAACCAGCACCTTCTGCTTGCTTATTGGCTAGACCCATGTCACACTGACCACCCCTAAATGCAAGGGAGTCAGAATTACTAAATATTTTAAGCTGGGGACCTTGTCTGCAACAATGTTGGGGTTCTGTTAGTAAGGGTGATGGGGAATGCAGTTTCTGCCATAGTTGCTGAATAAATGAATACATGATTGGACGCTCACTCTACTTATTCATATGATGACCCACTTTTTTTTTTTAAAGAGCCATTCAAATCTCAGTAAGAAAACAAACAACCCAGTTTAAAATGAGCCAAAGTTCTGAACAGACACCTCACCAAAGTAGGGATAGCAATATACAGATGGCAAATAAGCATATGCTCAACATTGTATGTCAGACAATTGCAAATTAAAACAACAATGAAATATACAGCATACCTTCTAGAATGGCTAAAATCCAAAACGAAAATAATAATAATAATAATAATAATACCAAATGCTGGCAAGGAAGTTGAGCAACAGGGACGCTCATTCACTGTTGGTGGGAATGCAAAATGGTACAGCCACTTCGGAAGACAGAGTGGCAGTTTTTCACAAAGCTGAGCATAGTCTTACCATCTAATCTAGCAGTCACGCTCCTTGGTATTTACCAAAATGAGTTTAACACTTATGTCCACACAAAAACCTGCACCCAAATGATATTTATAATCATCAAACAATGGAAGCAACTAAGATGTCCTTTAGTAGGTGAATGGATAAAGAAACTGTGGTACATCCAGACAATGGGATTTTGTTCAATGATAAAAAGAAATGAGCTATCAAGCCATGAAAAGACAGGGAGGAACTTGAAATCAGCATAATGCTAAATGAGAGAAGCCAGTCTGAGAAGGCTACATACTATATGATTCCAACTATATAACATTCTGAAAAAGGCAAAAGTGTAGAGATAGTAAAAAAGGTCAGTGGTTGCCAGGAGTTAGAGGGATGAATGGGCAGAGCACAGGATTTTTAGGGCGGTGAAAATACTCTGTATGATATCATAATAGTGGATACATATTACATACCCTGTTTCCCCAAAAATAAGACCTAGCTGGACAATCAGCTCTAATGCATCTATTGGAGCAAAAATTAATATAAGACCCAGTCTTATTTTATTTTACTATAATATAAGACTGGGTCTTATATTAATTTTTGCTCCAATAGATGCATTAGAGCTGATTGTCCAGCTAGGTCTTATTTTCAGGGAAACACGGTATTTGTCAAAATGCTACACTGTAAAACACAAAAGTGAACATTGATGTAAACTGTGGACTTTAGATAATAAAATGTATCAATATGGGTTCATGAATTGTAACCACATTTGTTAATAATACAAGATGTTAATGAAAAGAGAAACTGAGAGGGGGTGGAGGGATGGGAGTGGGAGTGGGAGCAGTATATGGAACTCTGTACTATCTGCTCAGCGATTCTCAAATCTAAAACTGCACTGTAAAATAAAATCTGTTAATCACTGAAAACAACAGGAACCATAGTTAGCATAACAAAGTTAACATCATGAAGTTAACATAAAGAGAAAAATATTTAGAGGAGTCAACTTTATTGATGGACTTTTAATGCATTCACACAAATTCTGTTGCCCTTCAACTATTGCTAACTCTAAAAAGTTCTTTATCACATATACTTTTTTAGTTTAGGAGGTGTTACCCTACTTTTTAATATGGAAAATTTTCAAATATAAAGAGAAGTTGGAGGAATGGTACAATGATCACCTACATACCTTTTACCCAGATTCACCAATTGTCTACTTACTGCCACATTATTTATCAGTCAGTCTCTCTGTCTCTGTCTGTGTGTGTGTGTGTGTATGTGCACATGACTTCTTTGTTCTCTCTACCACTTGAAGGCAAATCGCACACACCAAGACACTTTATGCTAAATAACTTAGCATGTATCTCCCGGGTCAAAAATGCCTTGATTTTCTAGTATAGAAGAAGAGACTAACAAAGCCTGTAAGATAGGCACCTCTAACGGCTCAAAACTTCATTACCCCTTTTCTTTCTTTTTTCCCCTTTTCTGTAAATATTTATCCAACCTGGTATATAATGCCCTTATCCCCACGAACTGGTATCATGCTGAAGTAGTAAAATTAAGTTTAGGAGCAAAGGAGATGACATGGCATCATGCTAAAGAGAAGTCTGCTGATGCCAGGCAATCAATCAATCATTTGTGTTCCATGAAATAGTGTGTTAGAAGCACATGGTGGAGCTGGGCCTGAACCCACGAGTGAGCTGACTGCATGCTGGCTGATGTTATTATGACATCCGAGGACGCTCTCGAGCATATTGCTAATAAGATCTTCATAACTGTACTTTGAAATCTCTTGAAATGTGCCATTTTTTTGTTTCTCTTTATCCTTGCCTGGTCAAAATCTTGGATGAATTTCCAAAATTAAAACGTAGACAGTTTTAGTGTCGTCTTTACTTTGAATCAGATGAATCTGATAGTGATGACACAGTGACTTTTTCAAGACATTTTATAAATTAGATACTTGTTCAGTGATTTGCCTAAGTTCTATCATTACTAAGTCTTTAGTGGAAAAACAATTGTCATTCTTTTTACTTAATAGCATGTCATCTTACATAAAAATTGTAAACTGTTCTATATTAGGAACTAAGTTCAGTCTCACTTTGGGGAAGCTAGATAACAAGAGTGGTTACTAATTAAAAGAATGTAATTAGAATATGTAAGAAATCAAATTATAAAAGCATAATAATTGTCATCATTTTTGACATGTTCATTTGTACTTGTTCTCAGAATGAAGTGAAATAATGACTACAAATACCAGTTCTCGAGAATTAATTTAGCTCCCTACATAAATCTTTATAAACATGCTTCATTTACTCTAGCTTTCTCTTGAAGGATAGTACCTATTTTTATCTTGACACTAGAGTGAAATAAATACACATATCTACATACTCACATCTCCCAGGAGTAAAATCTTCCCCAGAAAAATGAGAAACTTTATCTTCAATAGGAATCTGAACCCCATTATCTCATGGGGGCAGCGAGAACGGGGCAATATGTTGATATTAACCTTATTCTCAAGTGAAGAAAAGTATGGGATGGTTAACATAACTAACATGGGTTGAGAATTCACTATTTGCAGTATGCAGTACTTACCACATTTGGTATTCGTAACGCCTACTGGATACATGGTATTAGGCCCATTTTACAAAGAAAGCACAGAGAAACTGTGTTTTTCCCAGAGTTACTCAGAATCAGTGGTATGCGCATGGGAAAGCTGTATTTCCAATGAATCAGGGTAGTTGTGACAGTTACTAAGTGACACATGGCAGTGTGATGTGTACACACTCTTCTGACACCACTGCCAGTATTTCTCTCATCTGTCCCCTCTCCACTTCCCATCACCTCACCCAAGTTGAGGTCACAGTGTTTCCAACACATTTCCCTTGACTTCATTCTCCTTCAGCCTGTCTTCACACTACTTTATGGGTGATTTTAAAAATACAGTCCGCTTGCCCTTTTCTGCTGCTCAAAAGCCTTCAGAGGCTCTCACCATCTACAAGATAAATAAAGCCCTTAATGACTGCCCAGCTCCAACCGGTTTCCCTAAAGCAGCCTGCCCCTTTCACATTCTCCCCACATGGCTGGGTGCTTCCTGTCTGAACACCCTTCCGGCCCTTCTTCACCTGGGAGGCTCCCCATTCACAGCGGCTCAAACTGATACCTGCTAGGAATACAGTTAATATTTGTTGAGTGGATTTTCATGATATGATAGGAATAAGTCATAGCCAAGCGATTCAAAAGCACTTAAAGACAGAGCTCCGAGGCATCAGGCTTAGAAATTTCCATGGGGAGCACGTGGAAACAGGCTTCCATCCCCATAAAGGCCACGAAGCTGATGGCAAGAGCATCAGGAAGATGAAAGGTGTCCTGGGAGGCTGTTACTTGGCAGCCTGTGTGTGCTGCCTCCTCCCATCCTGCTCCAGCCCCAGCCCCACCTGACTCGCGCGTCAGCTTCCCTGGACTTCTTTTGTAGACACACAGTCCTGAACTTGTGGGGAGAGCGCCTGGATCTGAAGTTACCTGGCTGCTGAATGTGTTCCAACAAGACAAGCACAGGCCATAATGAGATGCCCTTCGTTGTCTGCTCACTCTGGGCCCCAGAACCTTGTGTGTGGGGGGGGGGGGTAGGACGGGTGGGGAGAGAAGGGGGAGTGGGAGGGAAGAAACACGGGACCTTGCATTAAACAACTCAGGATTTACACTGCACACGCCCAGTTTACTTGGGAAAGTAACTTAATATCTCTGAGCCCCCATTTCCCTCAAATAAAAGTATAGCTGTGCAGTTGCCAGTATTCAGGAAATATTATCCCTCTTTACCCCTCTCCCTCTCCAGATTGGTCTTGTTGATTTATTAGATTCATGCCCTTCACCAGCTGCTGGAAACCAGGTTTCAGTCAATATTCCACAAACAATGCCGAAGGGTTACCTGGAAATGGCTGAACTAAAGCTTATGAAGTAAACTAAAGCTCCCTGTACAAATTTAAACAAACAGTAAATAGGGAAGAGGATGGGCCTATGCATTGCAGTAAGGAATATTTTACAAAAGCAAACTTCATAGCCTGGTTTTACTGAGAGCAACAACCCCGTGCTGGTGCCAATATACACTGTCCTCTAATTTCTTCATCCCTGCCTGGCACTTATGCTGCCTGTAGCCCCATGTGTACCTTATTTTCATATGATTACAAAAATTGAAGAGCAATGGGTCCAAATTCAGTTATTAAACTCCAGCATCTTCATTTTATTGCTTGGGTTATTGCTATTCCTAATTTGCTCCTGAAACAAATGTACACCACGCTTTTGCAAAGTGACCTGCTGTGCCTGCCTGGGATGGCTCTTATCTCTGTGCTATTGGAAGGCAGAGTTATATAAGCCCATTGGGCTTTGAGGGGAACAGAATGACGCCCAGAGCCCCAGATGGAGGCTACCTGAAGATCTTTCCTTATCGGACCTTCCCCTGGACGAGCAGGGCCTGGGGCTTTTGCTAGTTAGCCATTCCAAAGTCATTTCTGTGTAGGTTATTTATGCAATGGCGTTTCCTTTAAAATTTAAAGATCTTAACAGTTTGGGGTGTTTTGAAAAATTTATTTTTCCTTAGGAAAACCCTTGAAGAGGGGGTATTTGACAGATGTGTTGTCTAGGACACAAGGAAATTAAAGGAGTTGCCTGAGGTCACAGAGGAATTTTGTTTAACAAATCCTGATTACCTTAGTTCCCAATCAGAGTCATTCTTGGTGGAAAGGACTGTGTTTTATTCATCTTTGTAGTTCCCACCTCACGGCCACTAGCACTCACTACCCACAACAGATAATCAAGTTTTCTCAGTTACAACAAAGCTCTAATTATTCGCAGTAAACATGTGTAAAAGGAGACACGGGTTGCTCTGGAGGGGGCAGGAGACGTATAGTGTTTCTTCCTACCGGCAAGAGGCATCCCTACAGCGTGGGAAGGGGAGACTCGGGCATGTTTCCAAGTGCAAAAATGTTAAGTCAGGAAAAAAACGTAGTAGGTTCTAGGAGAGAAGTCAATGACAAATTAAAATCCACTGGAACATCATGGAGTGGGAAAATACATCCATCCCAGTGGAAGCATGGAAGAGGTAACATTAAATTTGAACCGTACTGGGTAGACGGCACGTGACAAACAGCAGACGTGGAGGGGGCTCCTCCAGGGCTCAGAGTGGCATAGTTGGGAAGAAGTTGCCAAGTTGAGGGGATGCTGGAGAAAGTTGCCGAGAAGCTGAAAGAAGCGATTAGGATTTAACTACGTAGTGACACGCAGGTCTTGCTGAGAAATTCAGACATTATTGCATAGACTATGAAAGGCCACGGAAGGCAGTCCTTCCATTCCACAAGGATATGCAGCCCTTCGGTGGGTCCCAGCCCTGTGGAGAAGAGGGAGTGCTGCAGGCGTTGGGACGATTTCTCTCATCCAGGTGGAGTAGGTTGGCGAAGAGAGAGGAGGCAAGGTGACACATCTGCTTCTCACCGTGACAGGTAACAAAGACTCAAACTGAGAAATAACAAAGGGAACAGAAACAAAAGAGCAGTGGGGGGCGTGCTGCAGGGGTACCATCCATGGACTGGAAGTAAGAGGACAAGGGGATTAAAGTGTGGAGATTATTTCAAGGTTTCAAGCTACTGGGGAGGAGGACGTCATTACCCGAGAAGAGTGAGTTCGATGGAAAACTTCTGGAGTTTCATGGAGAATGCTAAAGAAATGTATTGGGTGCTATATAAATGAAAAGATAGAAATGCCACAGTCAAAAAAAAATATGTCTGCAGAGGTTTACTTATTAGAATCTGAAAAACTGAACTATCCCTCTACAAAACTGAATATAAAGTCAACCCGTCCGAGATTAAATGACCTATTAGGACAGACTTTACAGTGAAACCTTGCTCTCCAGGGGAAACCAAGTGATTTTAGGTAATGTCATTCACTGACATGGAAGCATGATTAAATGACTAGATCATATCTACGTGGAATATATTAATTTACCCCAACAAAGGTCCGTGCTTCTAAAAGTGCTCTCGCTGGTTTCTATTTTATGTTTTGTCACTCATTTCAATGTGGGCAAGTGTCGGAAGAGCATTTCCTTGCACTTAGGGAAATGTTCAAAAAAAAATTAAAAGTCTCAGCCACCAAGGAATTTTCAGGTTAGTGGAGAAAATCAAGACTATTACAATTAGGATACACACTGTTCAGCGGGTCCTATGAAAGCAGAGAGGGACATCTTAAGCAGCAAGGCAGAAAAGAGGGAAACTGGTTGAAGACTTTTCACGGAGGAGATTCAAACTCCTAAGGAATGAGGAAAAAGCGATAAGGTCGAGCAAAGAGCCAACTTCAGGCAGAAGTTACACCAAATGCAAAGACATGAAGGTCCGTAGTGAATTCAGGTGTCACGGTTAGTTCTGGGTAGCCCCCCAGACTGATGTACATGGTGTGTGTGTGTGTGTGTGTGTGTGTGTGTGTGTGTGTGTGTGTGTGTGTGAAGAAGAGAGGTGTGGAAAGAATTACACAGAAATGAGACCGAGGAGGTAAACTAAGGCAGGTCATATATATGTAGTTGATTTATTTATATAATATTATATTACAAAGAATATTTAAGATGCCTTCTCATATATATTCAAGAAAATAGAATTAAAATTAATGAGGAAATCAAAGAACGAACGTTTGTGAGATACTGCTGCAATCATGAGTAGTGGTTAGAGGTGGATCATCCATTTGGTTTTGAGTTTCCTAGCTGCCAGCCCAAAGAAGAAAACATGACTCACAATATCTGGTAAACAAAAAAAAATTCAGTTGCTGAGAAAAAGCAGCTGCACTTGAAATGTAGAAAGTACTCCTTAAAGTTCACTAGGAAGAAATTTTGGGGTTAGGAGCACTGAGACCTGAGAAGTAAAGCTCTGGGGAGAACTGCCCTTGGAAGGCCTGAAGTCTGATTCAGAGGGTGAGAGGCTGGCTGCAGAGAGGAGCAAGGCCTCTAGTGTCCCCTCTTTGCGATGTGAGCTTCTTTCCTGCCATTATGAAAATAAATCAAGGTCACACAGCAGAGCCTGCAGACCACATCCAGCCAGCAGATGTGTTTGTCTGGCTGGCACAGCGTTTTAATATTGTCTTTTACTGTTGTTTTCACTTTTCTCCCATTACTACAAAAGCAGCACATTTGTAACATTTTGAAAATATAGACAAGCAAAAAGAAAAGACAAACTATAATCCTGCTCAGAAATTAGCACTAGTCACACCTGCTTTTTATTCTATTCTCTTCAGTGGTTTTTTTTCTTTCCTTCATTTGAATCTTCTAGGCAGGACATGCTGTATCTAGGTGCCTGGACCACCTGCTCTTCTATTGCCCGGCCCAAGTCATATAATCGTGTTTCCTATTTGGTCCCAGTGATCCCCAAAATAAAATCCTAAACGATGCATGATCCCTGAAATGAAATCACAAAGTAAAAACAAACAAAAGTTCAGAGAAAAGAATAAATGGGAAGGTAGTTCGAGAGGAGAATAAATCTAGTAAGTCAAGAATAATTCATGGTATTTTAAAACACCACGTAAACATCATAAAATAATTTATTAAACCATATCAAGATTGGAAATAAAAAATGTTTAAATAATAAAATAGAAACAGGATAAATACAATTTATACTAAAAGAGATGAAAAATCTAGTCAAAAATTAAAACACAAAAGTAGAAAGGATAAAAGATGAAGACCAAAAAAAGGTAAAGTGATTGCAACCAGAATAAAAAATACAAAGCTAGATGGCCTCAGAGAGATTAACAAATCAAAAGTAAAAACAAAATCGAAAAGAAATAGAATTGGAAGTGAACACAGTTCTAAATAAAACACATCCAAGCATTCTGAAAAGTAGAAAAGAAATGGATTATTAAAAATATAAAAGAGAACAATGAAAGCCACACAAGTTAGAGCCATAAAGTTCCCTAAAATAATTTTGAGGTACAAAGCTAAAGTACTTTTCCGTTAAAATGGAAGAGACCGAAAGGAAATAAACTAGTAGAAAGCACACAGTAGTAGAGACCTGTGACAAAGTCCCGAGTCTCACCTGGCACGCCACCCCACGGATCCTGTTTGTCACAGGGGTGGAGAGTCTCCAGGGCAAAGGACTAGGCCGCTGTTGCCTGCAGCACAGTATCTCCTCCCCCTGACTCTTTTCACTGCTCTTTTCAGCTGGTATCTGAAATCAGGGGTGGCTGGCCTCTCTAATTCAAACATCTAGAGGGTACCCAATTCAATCTCAGAAAATGTCCTTCGGTTTTTTTTCACACTTGTCGGTAGAAGACATACTACTTAGTTTATATCGGGTAGAATTTGTGCACAGGCAGTGTTGCCCGAGAGAAATAAACGGAAACAGGCAGGAAAACAGGCAGAGGGAGCATAGGCTTCATTAGAGGTCCATGGTATGGTGGGACCTCTCTAATCCAGAGTCTGGACTCCACTTTGACAGATTTAGGAGACCTCATTCATCAGCTCACTCCACCAACAGTCCCGCAGTCTCCACAGCAGCGAGCGCAACCAAATAAATGGACTCAGTAGACTTATTTGTTCTGAGCAATACAACGCAGAATCATAGGAAAAAACAGCTTGTGTTATGGTATTACTGCAGACATGTTAAAATTAGATCTTAGCTTAATTTCTGTTATTGGTAGTCACATTTTGGTGTTTTGATGAGAGCTGAGATGACCTCTTGGTGACACCAGAAGGCATCCTTGGGGCTCCCTTTCTCTTGGGCAAGCAGTCACTGCCCCCTGCTCTGTGTGGGATAGTGTGCGGAGACATTATACTAAGTGAGAAGCACTCTTGCTGGCCGACCAACAGTACTTTTAAAAGTTTTCTTAATTCTTCATGTAAAATCAATTTGAGGCTTAGATCTTACTATGTATTTTGTGTACTTATGTTCCCTGTGAGAAGCCAAGAAGGATAAAAAATGGGTAAGAGTGTGACTTATTTATGGTTCCTATTCCAAAAAGAAAATCAAGAGCTAAAATTCATCTTATGTTTTTGTATTTATCCTTATTATTACTCATCCTTTCCTCTCACCCTTGCATTCCCTTTTGACAACTCAATTACTTGGCAAAATAGTTCCTAGATGTCCCTGTAAGGATATCCTTCCTAACCCTGGCTTAGGATCCTTAAGAATTCTTACTGTGTCTCTTAAATCATAACGTTGTTATTGGAACAGAGACGTTATATACAGGTATGCATGAACCAAAGCTCCATCCATCCATCCACCCATCCACCCATCCACCCATCCACTCATCCATCCACCTATCCATCCTCCACCCATCCACTCACCCTTCCCTCCCTAATTCCCTCCCTCCTTCCACAGGAGTGAGGTTTTGGACCTTAGGGCGAAGAGGTGTCAGACAGCACAGGTCTCTTCTTTTGTGACTGATCCTCTGTACCTTTCCTTCTTCCTACTTTGGTTTCCTCCTCTTTAACCTCCTCCTCTTCTTTAATGGACCTTTATTTTATTTCTATTCTGGCCACTCTATGAAAGTGCTTTCTTACTATTCCTTTCCTTTTCCTGCCCTGTTTCTGTCGAGCAGACTGACCTCCTGCATGCTATAGGTTCTCTGGAGAGGATCTATTGGGAGATGAACAAGCATGCCTCCCGAGCTTACCTGCACTGGTCATTCTCCACGCCTGCCCTCATCTATTCCCTGCCCTTCCGTGCCCTGCATCTCTCAGCTCAGGCGATGGGAGCCACTGGCAGAAGTTAAGAGGGCAGGAGGAGAGAGGGGGCAGCTTCCTTCTCCCCTCACCAACCCTTGTCACTCTATGGCCACTGTTTCTGTCCAGACACCTCTCTTCTTCTACAGTCACAGCTCTCCAGGGGCTCCAGCAACACTGCCTCCTCCGCTCACCCCTCAGGTCTAGGTGTGCTAATGGCTTCCCATGGTCGCTCTTCTCTGGCTTTGCACCAGCCCTCCTCAGTTCTCTCTGCCCTGTCCACAACTCTGTAAATTACCCTTCATTAAACTCTTCAGTGACACCTTTGCTGTGTACGCACCATCTGGTTCTCACGGGACTGTGTCTGAAACACTTCCTAATCTGCTCACCCCAGATAAGTACCCTGTCCTCACGTGGTCTTCCCCCTGTGCATGCAACCCATCCTCTTCTTAGAGACACACCAGCCATATTGGATTAGGACCCACCCTCGTGGCCTCATTTTGACTTAATCGCCTCTTTAAAGACCTTATCTCTGATTGTAGATACACTTTGAGGTAACGGGGTTTGGGACTTCAACATATGAGTGGGGTAGAGGCTACAATTCAGCACATAATGGCTTTAATACCGTCTAACTGGAAAACATTGGCTTCAACTCATACTGTAGTCTTCTGTAACTATCCTATGCTTAAGTATAATTACACCGTACTTAAGTACACTTTAAACATGTTATACTATATTTATATAATGGTTTCTAATCTTGTGCCTGCCCAATACATATGAAACCTATAGCATAGGCCTGCTTATAAGACCCTCCAATGAAAGGTGCTCCTAAGAAGAATGTGATATGGGAGAGTCCATCCCAGCCCCAGGGAATGAGTCAGAATTGGAGGGTGGGGGTAGTGCAACTACCCACGTCCGGACCTAAAGTCACTGTTTTTTAAGGATTTTTTGAGGACCTGGCTTTTCTGTCAATAACAATTGCTAGGATCTTAGAGATTGATTCTTGTAGGTTTAAATATAGCTACAGCTAATGACTTATAGATTATTGCAGTGAGACCCTGCTAAAAGCAGTTTCCCACTTGATTTCTTGTAGAACCCAGAAGAGGTCAAGCTCAGCCAGTCTGGGGAAGCTAACAATGCCCCCCAATCTTTCTGTAATTCTGGTTGTTGGGGTTTTTGTTTGTTTTGTTTTTTTCTTTTTTTTGAGAGATAGAAAACCGTTAGGCAAGTGACATAAAACTTATGGCAACAGATGTCCAGAAGTGAGAACGGGTCTGTGCTCCACATACTGTGGAGGCAGTGAGGGCTCTGGGCATTGGAAGTACGCTGTCTGGCTCTGTCCCATCTTCTCGCCATGTGTTTACACTGCCTGCTCTCTTTCTCTTCCTAGAATTAGGTCTTTCGATCTGAAGTTTAGGAGAGCATTAATCTATTACTCTCCCCCGCCTCATCCCCACATGCAACAGTAAAAGGAATACTTCACATAATACTAGTAATAATAGTAATACTTCTCTTCAAATGATTCAAAATGAAGTCATTTTTGCTTTTAAAATGATCCCTCTTGTATTTTTGAAATTATAAATGAAAACAAATTTTTTGAATCAATAAATAATACATTTTCATTCCCAATAGTTGCCTGTTTTGACCCACATTATGCCCCAGTTTTAAAGATTTGTTTTCAAACTAATTAGTTTGAAATAAGCACCAGGTCTTCCCATCCATCCATCCACCCATCTATGCATAACTCCTTCCCACACATGTACAGGAAATCCCAAGAGCCAAGGAGAAAAGCAGGAATGTGTTCACATAAACAAAGACCCCAGGGTCAAAGCCAGACACAATCCCCCATTTCCACGAAACCCCAATATCCTGCTGCTCAGGAATGCCTTAGAGAAGTAGAACTCAACCTTTCCACACACAACATTGACAGGACAATATCCCAGAGCCCTGCACTACCCTCCATCATGGATGATTCTCTCCACCTACGCAACCTTCTCCCACCTCTCTAGCCCATACCACAAGTGTTTGTCCCATTAAAACTGCAGGCTCCTTATATGCAGACATGATTTCTGTTTGCCCCACTCATTGCCTTTCAAAAAGGGACATGAAATAACGCTACAAGGCATTCCAGTCAATAAGCATTTATTGAGCACCTATTTTCTGCCTACAGCGACAAGCGGCGCATGCTAATCAGTTTCCAGGGGACGCTGGGCAGGAGGTGGCATGGAGAGCTCTCAAACCCAGGTAATGTGTGTGAGGTGTGAGGTGTGTCACTGAATGCTCACCTTCAGATACGTCACTTCTGCCACACAGCCTTGCCTAAAGGTGCTCAACCCCCTACCACTTCCCACCAACAGATTTTGACGCAGTTCTACAATTAAAATTCTGCGGCACTCTGGCAAATGTAATACAAAAACATTTGAAAAGGAAGTATGGTCTAGATGGAGCATAACAAACGCATTCTAGTTTACTTGCCAAGACATGTAGGAGGTAAATATAAAACAAACCTCTAGCAAGTTTAGCATTTTCCGTCTCTAAATAGAAGGCTGCTGACTGCAGGCCAACAGCACAGCCCTGCGTAGTTCCTCGCACTGAAATTGGCCGGGAAGCAGATGCCATCAGTGTGCAGCACTTAGATGCCATCGCAGACACGTGCAAGTCTGTGGCCAGATACTGGTTTACTGAAACAACCTGCCGTCTTACTTATAACCTACTCTGGATATCACAAAGATGATAATGGCGGCATCCTGCGACACTGTTAGCTTTTACATGCGACCAAAGGTCATACTTTTAAGTGGGCCCTTAATCTTTCTTATATGTGGGAGGCAACAGGTTATGCACAGTTCCTCTGAAGCAGTAAATCTCAGCCCTGCACCGTGCCCGGAGGAGATTTCAGTTAGCATTTCTGGAGGGCAAAACAATCATCTGCGAACTGCGCGACTCAACCCAAATAATTAATGTGTATGACAGCATGGAAGACACAGTGTCCCAGGTGTGGGGCCACAGAGGGAATAAGACAAGTGCAGAGAAGTCAGCGTACATCCAGGCTGGAGGGCCTGCTGCAGGGACAGACGGACGCAGAAGAAAGGCTCCTCAGGCTTGGAGGCTCGGGAAAGAAAGGCTTGAATGAAGGATGTGACATCTGAGCTGGAGCTTAAAGAATGGGTGGGTATCGGGGAGATGAAAGAAGAGAAACCCATTGGCTGTCAGCGGGCCAGGTGGGTTCATGACCCAGCCCTGCCTGTCTTCTTTCCCATAACAGAAAACATTGATTACGTACTTATTGTGTACCAGGCACCACTTGAAGTAAATGTCACATAATACAATCCATTTGATTTTCAAAATATTCCTGAGAGTCTCCATACAATAATCTTATCTCATTTTTCATACTGTGTTTCCCCGAAAATAAGACCTAGCTGGACAATCAGTTCTAATGCGTCTCTTGGAGCAAAAATTAATATAAGACCCGGTCTTATTTTGCTATAAGACCAGGTCTTATATCATATCATATCATATCATATCATATCATATCATATCATATCATATCATAAATAGAATATAGTACCAGATCTTATATTAATTTTTGCTCCAAAAGATGCATTAGAGCTGATTGTCTGGCTAGGTCTTATTTTCGGGGAAACACGGTATCAGAAAAATTACTCAGAGAGGTTAACCAACTTGCCTAGGGTGGCACAGCTATCAAATGGTGAGCAGGAATTCAATTCCAGGCAAGCTGCTAATAGTTGCAGGGTAAGCACTCCTTACCCTACCCTCGGGAGCTTGGGCCCAACACTTGGGGCTCAGCTGAAACCTCTAGTTCTTATTTGACTCTGCTTTAGGGTCAGTAATCTCTGTTGGACCTCGGCTTGGCTTCTGAGAACCAGGACCTCTGGAGTTACCTTACGTGTTTTTCTCTAAACATAACATCTTTTTTTGTTGTTTTCCTTATTTAAAAAGAAACACTTATTTACTGCAGAATAATCAGATGATAGTGATAAACAAACAAAAAAAAGACTTCCATAATTCACCCTAGACAGCCACCCTTCATATATTACATAGTATTCTTGCAGACCGCCTTGTGCATGTATTTAATAGCTGGGGGGAACATATACAAATACAAACGATCTTGCAATCTGCTTTTGTCACTTAGCACCCACAGAGACATCTGTCCCTGTCAATAAATATTTATCTAAAGTCTGATTTTCCATCGTTCCCCCTATGCGTTTTCTCCTAAGACGGAGTTAGTTAGATGAAGACAGAGACAAAGCAGGCAAGTAGGGGTTTTGGGGTCTGAACCAAGGAAGGAGGCCCTGGAATTGACCATCCACAAGAGGAAGTAGGAACGTAGGAGATACCTTGGAAAAGGGCTCAGTTATAAATGTAGTCCAGTGGGGCGATGGGGCATGGCAGATCCAACCTGATGCCGAGCTGGTGCTGGTGCCCATAGGGGCTATGCCAGGGCCTGACACTGATGAGGCCGGTGCAGAAAGAACCAGGTCAGCCAAGGGAGTCCAGAAAGTGAGGAAGTGAAGCACAGCAGAGCCAGGTGCTGGCCGAGGCAGGAGCCAGACCCAGACAGATGGCCCCGTCTTCCTGCCAGGCGTCAGGACTCTGGTGCTCCAGGGTCAGGCAGCCAAGGACTGGACCAGCGGGCCCTGCTGAGAGTACCAGGCCTGTGGTCAACCCCCTGGGCAGAGGCTGTGGCCTGAGGAGCGGGGATGCGGAGGGCAGGTTTCTGAGTGCTTGTTATGAAAAACGGACTGAGCCAGACTGGGACCAGGGTTAATGCTCTACCCAGTTCTCCTTGCCCAATGAGGCCTGATAATTCGTCCTTTTAGGGTGTGAAGACCAGACATCCATGGCTGGGAGCCCACTCTGTCTGTGATCTCTATCTGCTCCATAGAGAACCTCGGACTGTAAGTACCCCCATCTCCCGGGGTCCCTCCAGTTCCTGCGTTGGGCTGCACTCCTGTTTGCCACCATGCTCTGCCTGCCAGGTGGGACATTTCCCATGCCTGTACCTGGGCTGGTCCCTCCGGGCCACCCCCAGCTGTGTCCAAAGACATTGCAGGAAAAGCAGCAAGTGAGCAAGAACCATGCAGGCAAGCCACAGGCACTGCGGCTGGGGTGGGCTGGGCCTGGCACCAGGTGTCTCCAATGATAGGCTGAGGAACCTGGTCAAATTCAGAAGTAAATGGAGAGCTCTTGGGTGGTTCTAAAGCCTGAGACTGCGAGATTGCTCTGGAAATAGTGAAGAAGATACATGTCTAGGGGGAAAGGCTGAAGCAGTAGTTAGTTCTGGTGATTTTAAAGTCACCTGGGAAGTTGCTATTCTTTTATTTAATGCCTAGGTCCCACCTTCCGTGACTCTGACTTAACTGGTCTAGAGAAGATATTTTAAAAATATCATGAGAGTCTTACCTGGGAAGCAAAAGTCTTCAAAACATAGCTGAGAGGTATAACCGTTGTTTTAAAAGGAGTCAGCAAAACGTTACTTACAGGATTAAATGTCCGTCTCCGTTTCCTCCTTGGGTCTCCGGTTCCTGCTTATTTTTGCATCATTACTTGAATTTGGGTCCACTCTTCTAGTACCCATCCCTCTCCTCTGCCACCCTCCACCCTTACTTAGCGGGCCCCCACCTTGGTCAACAACCCCAACACTCAGTAATTAACCTTGGCTGTGGTTCCAAGTTCTGCATTTGCCCTCCTGACTTGATTTGATGTGTACCATTGTTTTCCTGCCGAGCCCACACCCCCAGTCTGTAGAGCAGATGAGAGGGGCGGGATCCAACAGGCACAGAGAAAAAGAAGCACATGGGTCTTGGCAACGGATCGAATGTGACAGGCTATGATTGTGCCATTACAACCGAAGAAAGAAGAATGAAACTCCATTCAGCAACCAAGAATTCTTGCCACTTACCAGCCTTTTCTGGGGAGACGGCATGTAAAGTCTGTGGGAAGAAGAAGATTCCCCTGGTTGCATGTCTTTAGCCGTAAGAGGATTTGTGTTTTTGGCGATGATGGAATCGTAGTGTTTAATTAGGAGAGGAGAATGGATCGACAGGTGTGGCAAAGCAGAACAGGAACCTGTCATCAAGAAAAGATAATAGAGATCAGTAAACCCACAGAAGGAGTGGGGGGGGGGGGTCAGAACGGCATAGATGCCCGTGAGGGAAAGGCTCAATGTGAAGGAAGGTTCTGGGGTTTGACTTGAGAGCCGTAATTTGAGCTAACAGGCTTGCCCTAGTATACTATAAGGATTTTCCCTCCTGGTACAAAACTAAATGGTTGCAGTGTAAAATGAGTGTACGTTTAATTTTTATGTTTCCTCTGTGAGTTTCACGGTTCACATGGACTCAGTTGGGAAACAGCGTGTGAGATTCTGTGAGGTTCTGGTTTAACGGGAACAGAGTCCCGCTTTCATTGAGAGAAAACTCCCAGTCAGCTCTGGGACGTCGTGGGAGGCAGCCACCCCAGGACCTCAGCCTGAAACTCCACAATTTCATATTCATTGCCTTATGTTCCTTTCTCTTTGGTCTTCTTTCTAAAATTTAGACATTCCCATTTACTGATAACACATGAAGCACATTTGCATGCAGGTGTTAATGATTTCTCAGGTTTCCTTTCCTGATGACAGAATATTGAGTAAGGATGACAACACCAGACACTTAGATTATGAAACAGAGAGAGAGAGACAGAGTTATTTGTACACCCACACTCATAGCAGCATTATTCTCAAGAGCCAAAAGGAGAAGCAACCCAAGTGTCCACTGATGGATGAATAGATAAACAAAATATGGTCTACACATACAATGGGATATTATTCAGTCTCAAAAAGGAAGGAAATTCTGATACATATTACAATATGGATGAAGTATAATGGAAGACATTATACTATGTGAACTGAAGAAGTCACAAAAAGACAAATAATGTGCGATTCCATTTACTTGACGTCCCTTTAGTAGTCAAATTCATAGAGACAGGAGTAGAATGGTGGTTACGAGGGACTGGGGATGGGGAAATAGGAAGTTAGTGTTTAATGGCAATAGAGTTTCAGTTTTGCAAGACGAAAAAAGAGTTCTGGAGATTAATTGCACAACAATGTGAATACACAACGCTACTGAACTATACACTTAAAAATGGTTAAGAAGGTAAATTTCACTTATATGTGTTTTATCACAATGTAAAAAGAAAAAGGAAAAGCCCAAAACGAATTTTGCCAATTTTGAAATTTTGCACAGAGCCGGCCCTAAATGAAAAAAATACTTTACTTCGTGTGTGTGTGTGTGTGTGTGTGTGTGTGTGTGTGTGTGTGTGTAAGAGACAGAAGGGAGAGATGTAGTGTGGTGATTGCTTTTCTTCTCTGAATACTCATTGGTGGGCGCTAGTCTCTTTCACCACCATCATCAAGTTCAGAAGCAGCAGCCTGTTCAGTTAGCATTTGTTGAACGCCTCCTGTAGTCTGAGGCGCTTCAGGCAGTTTCTCCTGAGTCCTCACAACAGCCCTAATAAGGTACTATGATCCTTATTTTACAGATGGAGAAACTGACGCCCATTAACTCTTCTAGGATCAAAAAGCTGGGAAGTAGTCAACTCTCATTTCGGAAAGTTCTTTTTTTTTTAACCCTAAGATCAGTATTTATATCCCCACATCTTCTTTATTCACCTCAGAAAATTACAGAAAACTTGGAAGTGGAAAATAAATGTCTTCCTAGATCTTCTTGATGGCAAGTGAGAGAATCAGAGCGAGGAAAAGAGTCCAGTTAAACACCAGCCCACTGTGTGTGCAGCTCCAGGCCAGCTTCCTGATCACTTAATCTTGATGCATTTAATCTAAACTTAGGACAAAAAGAGTGCCCCTTATTCTTAAGACGTATATATGCAAAGTTAGCAAAAGTACATAAGATCTTGGGACGCTACCAGTGGGCTGCAAAGCAAGGAATTCTGAGCTTGTTTTCTCTCTTCCAATCACGTAAGGCACCTACAGCAAATATCTGTGTTTCCATCCTGTTTACACTTCATCATACACGGGTGGAGATGGCCCTCTCCCCTTCCTCCCTTCTCCATTCTGCGATCCAACTCAGTGGGCTGTCAGCGCACCCCTCATTCCTACCTCCGTTAAACCTTTCACTGGCGCTCTCTGGATTTAGGTCAAAACCTGCACTCTGATTTGCAAGGCCCATATGAGACGATCCCACCTTTTTCAGCCGCTCTCTCTTGGCTGACACACACATGGCCAGTTCTACTCTTATTAAGTTACTTATAGTTCCCTGATCACACCCTTCTTTCATACCTTTCACATAATAGTAAGTGCCTCTGTTTACCAAGCGTACGAGGCACTGTGTTAAAGGCTTAACGTATGGAATCTCCTTTTATTTGTAGAGCAATCCAGCAAGGTAGTATTAATTCCATTGTACAGATGAGGAAACTGAGGCTCAGAAATATTCAGGAATTTGCCCATGATCACATAGCTAGTAAGTGGCAGTCAGGATTTGAAACAGGCCTGCCTGACTCCAAAGCCAGTGGTCTCAAACAGGGTCTGTCCACATGGCCACATTGTACTTCTCAAAGAGCCACTCACATTTTATTGCTACAATCCTTCTTGAAGACCTTGCCACCTCTGCCCTCCACATGCATGCACTCTCTTTATCCTTCCTGCCTCCATGGCACCCTGGCCACACTCACTACTTGTATTAACACATAGGTATTTAGCACCTGTCGTGGGAGAGGCTTGTGTGGTGTGCATGTGACAGCAAGATGAGCGAATCACACCTGCTAGGGACGTAACTGTGGCTCTCTCAAGGGCAGGGCCTGGGTTGCACTTTTGTTGAGGTCCCTCATCCAGCACGGCCCCTCGGTTGTTGACTAGATAGATCTGATTCTCAGCCTGGAGGCTGATGGTTAGGAGCAGGCCCACCCAGCGAGGGACCCTCTCCCCAGCTTTGC
The DNA here is from genome assembly GCF_964194185.1 of Rhinolophus hipposideros. NCBI lineage: Eukaryota > Metazoa > Chordata > Mammalia > Chiroptera > Rhinolophidae > Rhinolophus > Rhinolophus hipposideros. Next base: position 7,826,043 of record NC_138050.1, read on the forward strand.
AGGTATCCCCAAGGGGGGATTCCTCTTCGCCCCCAATTCCCTGCGATTCCCACACACAACAGGACAATCCAGAACTGAGGCCCAGAGCAGCAGGTCACAGACCCATGTCCCCACAAGGTGTGTGGTGATCATAATCCCCAACTCTTCATTTCTTTTAACAATTCCTTTCGAAATTGTTATCAGTCCAAAAACAATCTGGCTGCCAAATAACTTCTAAGAGATACTCTGCTTAAACTTGACATACACCAAGTTTGCCTGGGCATCAGGGCTGAGGAGAAAGCAAGGGTGACCTCTCTCTAGAACCCACGGTGAGTTTTCTCCCAGGAAGGAAACCACAGAGCAGATGTGACTGTCTGGGTCCCGCAAGGTGCTCTAATGTCCTGGCTGTAAAAGCAGGGGGCTCGGGACTTACCAGCCACACGTGTCCAGCTTATTTACCTTTGACTTACCTTCCATATCTGTGAAGGATTTCCCCGTCTCATCCGCTGACACTTCAGGGAACTGCTAAGTCACCCACTCTGGGTGGCTGCCACTCTGTGTTGATGGATGACAAGCACAAAATGCCCTTGAGCCAAGGATTCTGTCCCTGAACAGTAAGCCCGACGGAAGCTGCACTAACTCTTTCAGGCCATGAAGGTCCCATTAACCAGATTGCTATTTCAGAACAGTCAGAGCACCTGACTCACGAAACGAAATAATGGTAAATCATATGGGTCCGTTCTAACACGTGAAGAAGGAATTAACAAGCACCCAGAGGCCTTGGCTCTTGCTTTTGTTCCTTCAGAATCTCGTCAGCTTTGTGAAACTTTCAAACCAGGGAATTTTAATCGTATTTTCTAGACCTCTTCAAATATGTCTATAAACTGTGTCTCCAGTCTCCTGATAAATTGTTACTAGGCCACCCGTCATGCCCAGGCTTTTACCTCGTAACTACCTGAATCACCAATATGGAAGACTAAAACAGCTCCCACATTAAGGGGGAAAAAGCGATTAGATACTATCATCAGAGGCTTACCTTGTGAAGACAGAACCTCAGGGATATGAATTATCGGTCTTCCATTTAGGCTCAAAACTTTCCCTCCATTTTCCCTCTATTGAGGAACGTTCTATTTATGAGGCAGGGCTTACAGAGGTAATATTACCGACCTCTCACCTGAAGCTTTTTTCTTCTTTTTGCCTGCTTTGTTTTGCCTATATTCTTGATGTTTGTTTCTTTTTCATTGTTTTTCTTTTAAGGCAATATTAAAACTTGTATTGACATTGACTTCCAATCAATGATTTTTCTTCTGAGAAAGTGTTCCTTAATATGACAGAAATAAATTGTGGTTATTTGTGGAGAAAGGGAGAGGGAACCAGGTCGGCAGGGAGGCGAGTGATGGCAAATGGAATTTCAGTCTTTTTCTAACTGTTGACTGTTTTCTAAAGAAGCCTATATCCATGCATTACTAATGTAATTGAAAATTAAATTTTAAATAAGTAAAAACAATAATGAGACACAAACATGTTGTATCTGATTTGGAGGTTGATATTGTTTTCCCAAACACAGCTAAATTTATGTGTTCCCTAGGTCCTTGCTGCTTTCTGAAGAATTTATTCAGCCTGCACAAGCTGCTCTCTGCTGCTGCTTGGCTGGCCTGTGGACACCCACCCTGAATGCTGGGCACCCTCCATCTCCTGCCCATCATTTCTTCCGTTGCCTCTTAGGGTGGTGCTGCACCTGTCTTGGGGGCTGCTTCCAACATTCCCGAAGTTGCAAACTCTCTAGGACCCCAAATAGCCTTCTATTCCCTTCAGCCCTTCTAGCTCTGAAGTGTGTCTATTTGTGCATGCATCAGGGAAATGTGCCTCTCTTCTTCAGGCTGATTTAGTCCATGGGGCTGGGAAAAGCAACAGATACTAGGCTCGCTGCTTCTTTTCCTGGCCTGGACTTTGGACCTCACCTCGTTCGTTGCTAATAGGACTTTCAAAATGTTCCCTTTGAAAACTCTCTTCCTTTTGCAAAGCACTCAGGAAGGTAATTTGGAGGGGAAAAAATGAATCTTCTCTGGCCTCACATATATGCAAATAGCTTAGATTGAGTCATACACATTTACTTATCTATGCATATATTGAAATATATGCACGTATGTTTGAAAGTATATATACATGCATGTATATTTGCATGTATATTTAAAACCGTATTTATATATGCAGATATATGAGTGAACACAGAATTAAAAGAGGGACTCAAGCAAACACTAAGAGCAGTGCTCATTTCATAATTTTACCACTTTTTGCTTTTGGAATTTTACTTTTACTGTGGTCCAATACATCCTGTTAACATAGTTCTAGCTTATAATTAATTCTCAATAGGATACACTATTTCAACATGTTTGGAAAGCTCTCCTTATGCTTTTAAATAATGCTATTTAAAAAAAAATCTTGCAAAAGTCATCATGGAGTTAAAAGATTTCAAAATACCAGAGGTTTATTGTTAATGTTATTTTACAAGTTAAATTAATGATAAGAAATGGCGGTATGAAATTCAGTAAGTACCCACGATTGACAGAGAAAAGTATGGGTAGGTGCTCATCTTATATGTTTTCACATCCCTGCATTTTTTTTGAAGTAAAATTGATACCACAGCTTATACAGTAAGTATGTCCCTTGATACAAACATATGTGAGATACATATCCCTATGAATAAGTGGAAGAGGCAAGGAAAATATGCTAAAGCAAAGGAACTGATTTGGTTTCTAAAGGAACTCTTGACGTTAATGAACTCGTTCTTGATTCTTAGGGTGGCTAAGCTTGGAAAATCAGGCCCAAGAACATCTGTTGCCCAGAAAAAGAATCTATGATTCAGGGCAAAAGAATGAAAAATGGAATCAAAATGAACTACAGCTCATTTGGCTGGAACACATGGGCTATTTCAGGTGTGTGGTGGTGGGGGGAGGAGTGTGCAAGCCTACCTGCCTCTTTAATCTGAAGTGGCTTGGTTCCCGACATAATCCATACACTCAGCAGTAAAAGAGAGCTTGCTTAATTACTTAAGAGACTCAGAGAATAACAGCAAGATCTTTACTAATGGAGGCATTTCTGGCCTCTTGTGCTTCTTTCTTTGATAAGCTGATTATTGCTTTATTGGCTCCTGTCTTGTCGGGACCATGGACAGCTCCACCACAGCAGGGAACTACTTGTAGAATTTTAGAGAAAAACAGACCTGAAAGACTAACCATTATCACACCTCTACAGATGAGGAAACGGGTGTATTCCTAAGAGTTAAATGACACTTTCAAGTCACAAGCTTAAATCCAAAAAGCAATGTCTCCCCGAACATAGCAGAGCATAGGGAAAGAATCACTTAAAGTGAATGGGTTTAATCTACTGTTGCCTCTTAATAGCTGTGTGGACTTTGGGCTTCAGTTTCCTCATTCTGTAAAGGGTGTAAGAATGTCTGCTGTGCACAGTAGTGAGGGTCAGAGATAAAGCAAATAAAATTCCAAACCCAAGGTCACAGTAAGGGCTCCATAAATGATAGCCAGTGATAATATCGACACTCAACCCACATTCCATCCTGAGAAATAACTAAATGCAAAATACCCCCAAGGTGCTGCCAAACACCCCAGAATGAGAGAGACTGTGAATTCCAGAGAGCGTGGAGTTCTACCTGATTTGTCATAAGCCATACGCTTGTCCTTCAGGGCAAGGAGTTTCAAAAATAACTATGCAGGGCACGACCGGTAGCTCAGGCGGTTAGAGCTCCATGCTCCTAACTCCAAAGGCTGCCAGTTCGATTCCCACATGGGCCAGTGGGCTCTCAACCACAATGTTGCCAGTTCAATTCCTCCCGCAAGGGATGGTGGGCTCCGCCCCCTGCAACTAAGATTGAACACATCACCTTGAGCTGAGCTGCCGCTGAGCTCCGGGATGGCTCAGTTGGTTGGAGCGCATCCTCTCAACAAACAAGCCTGTTCGACTCCTGCAAGGGATGGTGGGCTGCGCCCCCTGCAACTAAGATTGAACACATCACCTTGAGCTGAGCTGCCGCTGAGCTCCGGGATGGCTCAGTTGGTTGGAGCGCATCCTCTCAACAAACAAGCCTGTTCGACTCCTGCAAGGGATGGTGGGCTGCGCCCCCTGCAACTAGAAAACAGCAACAGGACCTGGAGCTGAGCTGCGCCCTCCACAACTAAGACTGAAAGGACAACAACTTGACTTGGAAAAAAGGCCTGGAAGTACACACTGTTCCCCAATAAAGTCCTGTTCCCCTTTTCCCAATAAAATCTTAAAAAAAAAATAACTATGCAATCCTCTTTTCCCCCCTCAGATCATAAGGTTTAAGAATTAGCAAAACCATATGTACATAATTGGGTAGTTTGAACACGATTTATCAAGCTTAGTAAACTAGAACCTTCTGTTCAGCCTGGAAACCTTGTTCTGTTGCTTTCTAGATGTGTGCTCTCCATCAGTTTTTTCCTCCCCACAACCCTTGTCTCTCTGTTAGTATTAAAATCACTGATATCTATTCTCCCTTTCTCCATGCCTACCCTCTCCACGTGGTGTAGGAGGTTCACTGAGTACCTGCTGCGTGCCAAATACTGTGCGAGAAGGCAGGCATAGTTCCTAGCTTTTGTGATACTACCATCAGAGGGAGAAGACAGACATAAAATAAGCAATTACTATAAAGTAGGACTGTAATCACCTATAAGGATCTCCCTGTTTCAAAGAACAGAAAAGTAGCTCTTTCTTAAAAAGAGCTTAAAGACTCTCATCCAAACTGAAGAAAAGCGACAGAAGAAATCATTATCATTATAATAGCCTAGTTTTTACCTTTACAATGGATATATAATGATAAAACCCAGCATTTCAAATTTCATAAAATGAAATATAGGAATTTCTTAGTGCTGTCAACTTTTTCCTTCACTGGGGAAGAAAAACCATCAGAATGGGGTATTTTTAAATGTATCTAACACACACAAAAAAGGAAATCTTCTAGAAGCATTAAAACAGGCACCACAAAGCCACTAATCACACTGGAAAGCACACAAAGGATTAAAATTCAGATTATTGATAGTTCAGCCTAGCATGAGTGCTTGAGACTTTTTGATTATGTGATTAAAGTGGATGCTGAACATGTACGTAGTACGTGCTTGTTTACTTTTGAGCCACGTTACTTGACTTATGGCATAAATTTCACGTCTACGGCTTACTGTGCAGAGCATATCTCATTCAAATAAGGATTTGGGTGCAAATCTTCATCCTCAAATAACTTTGTGAACATTCATTAACACATTCATGCCCATGTTGAAAGAAATGTGTTTTGTACCCCTAGTTTTCAGGGACTCAGGACTGTGTATGCTGGGCACCAAGAGAATCAGTGATAGAATTTGGGTATCTAAAAATGCATAATCCTTATCTTCCATTATTTTGAGTGTGAGGGTCTCCCTCACTCTTTTTAACATTCATTCTCTACTTTTTGTCCTATTTTTTTCATACCAATCTTAGAGACCAGCAGTTTACAAACAAGTTATGTTCAGAAGAAATCAGCAGCAGAAAAAGAAGTAAAATTGAAAAGAAAAAATATTTAGTTTGTAAACATCTCATACCACCTTATATGATACCTAACTTGCCTTCCCATGATTTATTGCTGTCTTATTAAAATGCTAATACTACTCTGTGTCAAGTGACTTATATGCCAGGCATTGTGTCAGACACCCAGGATAAAGTTGTTTTTGTTTTTTTTTAATGGAAGATACAAGGTCCTTGTCTTCAAGGAATTTATAATCTATTGGGGAAGAAACCTTGAAATCAGGAAACTTTGATGTACTCTGGTAAATGTTATGATATTAATAGTTGGACTCACAGAGTGTAAAGACAGCATGTAGAAGAAGTATTTGATCTAATCTGAATCGGTCATGCCAGAGTTCTTAGAGGAGATGAGACCTCCTATGTGGTGAATAAGAGTTACCAGGGTGAAGTGGGGAGAGGCATTCCAGACTCGGGGGGCAGCATGAGCCCAGCAAGGAGGTCTGACCCAGCATGCTGTGTACGTGTGTTGTGGGCAGGGGTCGAGGAGAGAGGCAGGGAGAGGAAGCGGCGAAATTCTTACCTTTGTTCCAGCATATGATCAAGGCAAAGAGTGAAAGGAGTTAAATTTGGAACATAGAAGCCAACCCCATAACTAATGGGAAGCCATAATTTTTCTCTAGTGTCACTGTATTATCTACGTTGTACACATTTTATGGAATGAAATTGCTTTCCTGAATATATTTTTCATAAAATTTGTTTCTCTCATTCGAGCTTCTAATGGCACCAGCAGCTGCAGTTTCTCAGATGCCAAATGAGATAAGAATTTTTCTGCCCAGTCATTTGTTCTACAAATATTGACGTCTAGCACTGCAGTGGGTGACAGGGAGCGAATGCTAACAAGATCACACTACTTTAAGGAGCCCAGGATCTTTGAGGGGAGGAAGCAAAAATCCCAGTGATTCTCTACCTCTGGAATACAAACTAATAGAAGTATGCCCAAGGGGTGATGGGGCACAGAAGAGGGGTGTATTACTCGGCTTGGGCTGCCATAGCAAAGTATCATAATTATGCTTTAACCGGCATAAATCCATTTTCCCATGGTTCTGGAGGCTGATGTCCCAGATAAAGGTGTCGGCAGGTTGGTTTCTCCTGAGGCCTCTCTCCTTGGCTTGTAGGCAGCCACCTTCTCTCTGTGTCCTCACATGGCCTTTTCTCTGTGAACCTGCATGTGTGGTGTCTCTTCCTCTTCTTATAAGGACACAAGGCGTGTTGGATTAAGGCCCACACTGATGACCTCACTTAACCTTAATCACGTCTTTGAAGGCCCTGTCTCCAAATACAGTCACTTTCTGAGGTGCTGGGGTTAGAGCTTCAGCATACGGATTTTGGGAGAACACAACGCATCTCACAACAAGGGGTACTTAATAGCTTGGGGGCTGGGGTGGAGAACAATCAGGAAAGGATTACAAGAAGAAATGTTTCCTAAGGTGAGTTGGGAAGCTAAGTAGGAATTAGGCAGGCAGAGAAGGACGTGAGAGTGTGGAGATGAGAAGACATATGGAGTGGGATTGCTTCTAGGCTACAGGGTGCCTTTGTGCCAATGAGAAAAAGGTACCCTCTCTGGGAAGACACAGCTCGTGGGCGCCTGGCTTGGGAAGCGGAGATGGAGCCGGCTATCAGCCCTCACATATCCCCTGGGCCAGGAGTCCCTGTGTAGCGCACAACCTGTATAACCTTTGGTGGCGATCTGAAAGAAGAACTAGCTTGGAAACCCAGAGGCAAGGGAGACCACAGGGTGTCCAAGCTCAAGTGGTTGGGATGAGAGCATGTGAAGGGGTAGCTGGACGTAGGGTCAGAAAGGAACTGGGGGTCAGTACAGAAGGGCCTTTTGAGCAGGCTCTCTGACTCTGGCCTCTTGTGTCCCACCCTGCATTATCTCAGCCTACTTTTAACTCTAACCATTGCTGCATTTGTTTTACTCAGGGGTAACCTGATAGAACCATGTCTCAGCTTCAATCTGTCCCTTCCCCTCTGCATATGGTGGCTTCTCTGATGCTGAATCAGGTGCTTGCAATGACCCATGTGGTCCTCAGTCATGTGCAACCTGGCAGTGACAATCCATGGGTCACACTGAGCCACTGTGTGATGAGAGTGAAAAACAAGTGTTCCTCTTCTAAACCTTGAGGGGACAACAACCCCATGGAGATAAGCCCTAGTTACACGAGGGGGGCACCCTTTGGTATTGGCTCCCCCTCTTTCCCTATCTTATCTTCCCCAATTTTCCATTCTTGTTCCATGGGATCACTTTCCAAAACAAAGTTTCTTCCCACTAGACTTTATCTCAGGAGCTGCTTTCTGGGGTTATCCTGGGCTACACCTGTGACTGTACACTTTGGGGATATCGTTGAGAATAAAAGGAGGGAGCTAGTAATAAATTACCCTGGGACCATAGGCACAAGCCTGAAAGGTATTAGGCTAATTGGGACATATGATTAGTCCTTTTGTTATGTTGTTTTTAAAATTAAGAAATAATTTATATACTGTAAAACTCATCTTTTCTCTATGATCTTCAACAAATGTATATAGTAGTGTAACCACCACAGAGTCAAGATGTGTAAAGTTGCACCACGCCAAAAAATTATCCTGTGACCCTTTGTAATCAACCCCTCTCCCCGCTCAGCCCTTGTCAATCAGTGTTCTGTTTTATGTTCCTATAGTGTGCTTTTGCAAGAGTCATGTAAATGAATTCATAAAGTCTGTAGCTTTTCGGATCTGACTGCTTAGCATAATTCATATAAGATTCCTACATGTTGTTGAGTATGTTGGCAGTGTGTTTCTTTTTATTGCTGAGTAGTATTCTATTTTATGAATACTTCACAGTTTGCTTATCTATTCCCCACTTCAGGGACATTTTTGTTTCAGGTTCTGGCAATGATGAATGAAGTCACTATAAACATTTGTATACAGGTTTTGGTATGACTATAAGTTTTCATTTTTCTGGGTTCATATCTAGGAGTGGGATTGCAGAGTCTTCTGGTAACTGTATGTTTATGAGAAACTCCCGACTGTTTTCCAAAGTGGCTCTATCATTTTAAATTCCTACCGGCAATGTACGAGAGTCCCAGGTGCTCCATGTTTTCACCAGACCTTGGGACTTCTAAACCATGCTGAAGAGTGTGAACACAATCCCAGAAATGAATAGGGGAACTGCTGAAGGGTTGTAAGGAGAAGAATGGCATGATGCAGTCGGTGTTTCATGGAAATTGCGTCTTCATCAGGGAGACTCGTGAGGGTCTGAATGAAGGCAGTGGCAGAAGAGGGGAGACAGTTCAAAGATGTTTAGGAAACAGAATAAAACAGACTTGGTCATCTAGGGCTGTGTGTGTGTGTGTGTGTGTGTGTGTGTGTGTGTGTGTGTGTGTGTGTAAGAGGTGGTGAGAAAGTGGAAGAGCCAGATAAAAACCATGATTTCTTTCAACCTTCTGGTCAGGAGCTTCAGAATAACTAGAACAAGAGGATCAGCTGCAGGCACTGCTAAATTGTTTTGAGGATGACTTAGTCGTGTAACTCACAATACAGCACAAATAAGGGAATAAGGTCTTGTTATAGACTGAATGGTGTCTCCCCAAATGCATATGCTGAAGCTCTAAATCCAGCACCTCAGAAAGTGACTGTATTTGGAGACAGGGCCTTCAAAGACGTGATTAAGGTTAAGTGAGGTCATCAGGGTGGGCCCTAATCCAAGACTCCTGTGTCCTTATAAGAAGAGAAAGAGACACCACACATGCAGATTCACAGAGAAAAGGCCATGTAAGGACACAGAGAGAAGGTGGCTGCCTACAAGCCAAGGAGAGAGGCCTTGGGAGAAACCAACCCTGCCGACACCTTGATCTGGGATTTCACTCTGCAGAAACTGAGGGAAAATGGATGTACGCTGTGTAGGGCACCCAGTTTGTGGTATTTTATCATGGCAGCCCTAGGAAGACTAATACAGTTAGGTAGCACATTTTCCAGATAACTGAAATCTGTTCCTTGAAGTGTAAAAACTTTGAAAATGTCTAATCACTTTGGAAGGACGTATTTATGAACTCTATCTCTAAATGGCAAAATACTGGGCATACTTTAACTGTTGATACTGTCAGGCCCTACCTCCATTTTACGTCGGGATGTAATGTGGTCCTGCCATGCTCTCAGGCACTAGAGAATACAGGACTGCCTGCTGATTCCCCAGCCGTCCAGGGTTCTAGGCTTGTTTCGTCTATTTTCAGGGTGTGTTTCTGTTTTGTTTTAGTCTCCTCCTACTCTGTCAGGCTGTAATTTCCTTCCATTTTTCATGGTCTTGCCTCAAAGCCTTCTGCATTCTTCCAAAAGGTGGTTCTATCGGCTGTGAGTTGGACACCAGATAACCAAGTTTATGGGAATTTGGTCTAAAACTTCATGCATTTTTGTGAACAAATTTGGTGACGTCTCTTTCAACTCCTCAGAGACACTTTGATTTCCTCCCTAGGTTTTGGGAGCATCACAGATAGTTGAGGTGGCCATCTGAATGACTGCCAGATAAGTGAGATGTTGCTGTTTTGGCCAGAACGATGGGGAATCCTCCATAGGTGTGAACAGTTACCGTGGAATGGGAGGGTCATTCATACCTTCCGTCTGTGTTCTCTCGGCCTCCTCAGACAGGCTGTGATGCTTCGGCATGGGCTGGCTGCTCCAGGGCAAGCTGTCAGGAAGGCGTCCCTTCTGCCCTCGCAGCCTGACATTCTGCTGAACTGGTAACTCTCATAGGGGACAGTGTATCTTCCTACATCTCTGTAAAGATCCAGGAAAATACACAGACATGTTAGAATTCATTCAGAACCATCACACAGACTGGCGAGGCAATTTGTTAAACGTCAAAACAAAAATCAGGGGCCAAAAGTGAAGCTGAACAAATCGGCCCATGAGACAGAAGCTGCCGGAACTGGATCTGATTTGGTGCTGGCTCCCATACTAGGGGCTGGGGGCATGCTGGTCTTTACGGGGAAATGCTCAGTGTCCGTGCTTTCATTTAAATGAAGTCATTAATCCCTCCTGGCCAGCTGAGCACAGCTGCACTGGGGACCTGAGGACTTGCTAACCTCTGGCCTGTTCACTGACCAAGCCTTTTTACACGGCAGGGAAGGATGAAGTGGACAGCCCACTCTTTCAGCCATCTCCACTGCTGCTTCCAGAACCACAGACCCCTCTCTCCCCATCTTTCCCACAGGATTTCACATCAGACACCCTTACTCTGTCCGCAGATATAGAGAAAAGACATGCTTCTGGTTTATTTTAGGGCTATATGATGGCCCAGATAAGCTAATTAACCATTGAAGACAAGATTTTTACTCAAAAATGCAGGCACCAAGTGATAGAGAAAACAAACGATCCCTCCCCTACCAGGTCCCCACCATCCCCCAGGAGCCCTCCTTAGGTCTTATCACTCCTCCCTACTGGGACACTGAGTCACACGACTGTCATTGGGAGTAACAGGATGGGGTTTTGTGATCCTGAGACTGTCAAAGAGCTTTCTTAGAGTTTCAGCATCCTCAAAATAATACCAGAGGTTGGACTACTGAGGAGTCTGTTTTTAATCACTATTTATTCCATAAATATTAAGCACCTACTATGTGCAAGGCACTGAGCTGAGCACCATGGGAGAGGTTAATAAGATGAGTCAGACAGAAACCCTGCCTCCCAAAACCTGGTGTTTAAAGTTCAGTAGGGCACAGAGAACCATACAGAACGGCCTAGACCACAAGAAAGAAAATGGCAAATGTGGTGATGAATTCAAGATGGACAACAGTTCTTTCCCACTAGAGATGGGGTTGCTTTCTCCTTCCAGCCTTGAATCCAACTGGCTCTGTGGCTTGTCTGGACCAATAGAATGAGTGCCAGTGAGGCCACATGACTTCTGAGCTGGCCTTCAAGATATCTGCGCCTTCTGCATTTGCTGCTTGGAATGCGCCCTCTTAAAAGCCGTGAAAGCAGTATAACTTCCCTGAGACCTCCACGCTACGAAGAAGACCAAGTTAGCTACATGGAGGAACTAGACTCTGAAGTATTTAGACATTTAGGGGCCAAATGTGTGTAACTGACTCCCCAATACTTCAGAAAAAAGTCTCTCGCTCATATAATATAATATATAATATAGTATAATAAATAGAATGTAATATAATGTGTAAATAATAAAGTAAATGAAGCAAAATGTTAACAATAGGTGAATCTGGCAGACAAGGGTGCGCTGTATACTATTCTCATCCTTGCAACTTTTCTATGTATTTGAAATGACATATTTTCAAGTTAATAGTCCCTAAAAAATGAATCCTGATGTAGACATATTTATTCTTGCTGATAGTTATATTTACCTTGCGGTTACCTACAGATAACAGTGGCTCAGAGAAGCCATTCAGTCTTGCTGAGCTTCTGGGTTTCCACTAATAAAAAAAAAGCCATTACATCCGCCCAAGCCCTCTCTGTAACCCAGTTTAAAAGCTGACACCCTCACCCCCATTGGTTAACTTGAGTTAGGGATGCAGTTGTAAGATTTGTGTTTCATGTCTGTGTGTCTTTGGCTCCTCTGTTAGATGTTAAACCCCTACAGAGTAGGGACCAGGCCACTGGTAATACGGCATTCATTCATTTAAGCAATCACTCATTCACATATTTGTTTCATTTCATCCAATATTTAGGGCATGGCTACTCTGATCATCAATCTGGTTCGTCTTGCTCCTATTCACTGGAGTAAATGCAGACAAAAAGTACATACTCAAGATGCTAATTTTCATGGCCCTAACTCTGGCCAGCGGTGCGGCCACTGGGGGAAAGGGGTGAGGGTATTCCAGGTGACCGTCAGACTCTGCCTGTCCCCACATATGGAAAGCAGACCCCGCTCTTACTCTTCAGATGGAAGAACCCTAGCCTCACTTTTTCTTTGGCCTCTCATATGGTAAAACCGGTAGAACCACCAAAAACTGCTGGTTTAAGAAAAAAGCCTACGTATCCTCTAACCCAACCCTCATCTTCATGGCCCATAATGGTTCTATGTCAAGTGTTTACCGGATAGAGCTGTGATGTGTGGGAGCCACCATTTACCTTATGCTGTATCATAATTCATGGTTTAGCAAGGGGCGGTATTATTGAATATTTTAATTTTATGACTTCTATAGCTCCCATTTTGTATAATTTTCACGGGAAGAAGGCTACGAGTCCTGATCGGGGCCATCCTCCACAACCTTCTAATCTGAGATTTTTCAGCCTATTTTCTAGGTAGCAGGGACTTGTCTAGAGCACTCAGAGGCGACCTTAATTAGCATCTAGATCTTCTAACATCTCCCTGCTGGTTAGTGCTACTTTCAGAAAAAGACTGCTGTAAGGAAGGCTGCAGGCTACCGGGTGTGCTTGAAGGAGAGTGAGAAAAGATGACATTTATGTGATTGCTACAGGCTTAGAGCGAGGATTCCCTTTGCTTTCAAGTGTTCTGGGTGTTTAAGCACCTTTGGTTCAGGCAGGAAAGAATTAGAGAGCTCAGTAACCTCATCTCCTGTTGTTTCCATTTTCCAGCCCTCTCCTCCCACCTCCCACCCTGATAGCTTTGGTCCAGGGGAGAAAGGAAAGGCTCAGAAATGGAGAAGAAAAAGGTTGGGGATAGGATGAATGTAGAGAAAAGAAAGCTGATTAGCTCTGCCTCCCCCACTCCACCTTGCCCCTGAAAAATAGCTCCTATTCCTTTAACTTAACTCTAATCTCCCTGACGAGGTTGGGAAAGTAATCCTCACAGTAAATCTGCTTTTAGCGTTTGTCCTTGGAAGGAAAGATGAGGAAACAAGAATTATGTGGGGAAAGCGCTGTTTTTTTCCCTTCAACTCTGGAGGAGAGAACTCATGTAAATAAACAAGAAATTAAAAAAAAAAAAAACCCACAAAAACTTTAATATACTGTGCTATTAGATGCATGCCCTAAAATATTATGTAAAATAAAGCTGATCGAAGGGGTGATAAAATAAACCAGAAGTACTGTCAAAAAAGAAAAATGGACAGAAGAGAATACTGAAAATATTAACTTGCCTAAAAATCTCTGCTTATGCCACACACATCACCTACAATATACCATCTGGTGAGCTATGAAGTTAGCTTTAAGCAAGTACAACGACCATCATTTACATTTTAATTATTATATTTTATGGGACTGTTAAATTTTATTGAAATACACATTTGTTTACCCAAATTTCTCTTTGCCATATGGCTCAATAATTGGGCCTGTCTCATAAGCTTTATGGGGTCAGGATGAAGAATAACGATTTTCCATAATAACATATTATTCCAGGAAAATGATGTCCTAGCCATAACCCATAGCTGAGGTCCCAGTCCAGCTTTGGGAGCTGGCCTTGAGGACTTAAAATGTCATTTGAATTGTCCTCCACTGCTGCTCTCCAATCGTGGGTGACGGATTTGCATTGATCTTGAAATGGACAGCACATGTAGCAAAATCGCTCCTTCTGTCTGGGGAAGAAAGTGCTACCTCTGAGGTTTACCCATTCCTGAAATAGGAACATTTTATTTTGGCACAATGAAAAAAAAGGTAGCTTTCTTCTGAAATGGTAGATTTTGTGGTGACTTAGAAGGTTCCTTCTACCCTGCAAGGAAGAGGACGCTTTTTTAATAACTCCAGTATTCCCTCTTTCCATTCAGCAATTCTCTCCTGATGAGCCTCCAAATTGGTCTGCAAACTCAAGGGGTTTGCAGAAGGTTCCAGCTCGGGGGGTTCTCCATAGTTTTCTGATTTCATCTTCCCAATCCGGTGCTGCCTGAGAGTAGAGAAGGGGAAGAGAGACCTTAGCAGTGTCACCAGGAGGGCAAATGTCCCTTTCCTGTGTTAACGCAGAATGAAAGGTGCTACACACAGGGCTGGCGAGTGGTCGGGGCTCAAAACCACACTCAGAACAAGTGGCAAAAGCCCACCTCCTGTTGATTTCCCCCAGAACGGGCTGGGATGCATTCCCATTGCCATCCCAGGATCACCCAGGATGCTGGAATAGCCTGGGCTCTTCAGTACACCAGGGGTCAAGGGCCAGCATGTGTGGTGGGCTGGAGTGAGCCATCACTGGCCAAGGGTTAGGAGGTGGAAGGAGAGAAGGTACAGCCAGCCATTTGTAGTTGTGGCTGCATGGATGTGGCTCCACTGAGCAGAACGGGGCAGGAAGGAACCGGCTGTGCCTCAGGACTGGCTGGAACGGACGGAGTCACAGGGATGTTCCTGACTCCTTGGCCAGGCCGAAATCCCAAGGGTCCACTGCTCCTCTGCCTTTTGTATAGTGCGTCTAGGGGTGATGGTGATGGTGACAGTGATGGCAATGATGACAAAAGGCATCTTTATTATTCTGTCGATTATTCAGACACTTGGCACACGTTGCCTCATGGCGTGGGAGGCAGGTTGGGTGATTATGCTTATCTCAGAGATAAAGAATCAAAACTCAGAATGTTTAAATGCCTTTCCTCCATCCCACCGTAATAAAGTCAGGATTCAAATTATTCAGAGTATGGATCTCCAAATCCTATGTTCTTTACTACACCAAGTTTTCTTCCTAAAATCACCCAAGAAAAACCCAATTGGAGCAAAGAGATCTGGCTGTTAAGGAATGGCTAGCCATAATTCTGAAGGGTGTGTTTGATCTGCCACAGGCTAGATTGTTTTTTCTTTTTTTAAATTTAATTTATTGGGGTGACAATTGTTAGTGAAATTACATAGATTTCAGGTGTACAATTCTGTATTACATCATCTTTAAATCCCATTGTGTGTTCACCACCCAGAGTCAGTTCTCCTTCCATCACCATATTTGATCCCCCTTACCCTCATCTCCCTCCCCCCACACCCCTTACCCTCTAGATTTTTAAAGTAAGGTCATAAATCTCACAGTCTTCTGTTTAGAATTTTTTATTTGACAAGTTCAAGGTTGCCAGGAAACACCAACCAGAAGAAACGAAAAACCAATATCACATTTTTTTAAATCCAAAATTTAATTGAATCTTTTACTCAGAGAAGAATTCTGATTTTAAAAGTCTATTTTTATATAGTCTTCAGAAAGGTAGCTTCCTTTCACTTTAACAAAACTTACTGGAAATGACTATGTAAATTTACAAATACCTTAGAAGTCTTGTTAATGCCAATAAAGCCTTCTACGACCCAGACAGTGCTGGGAACTGTGGGGAAAGGGATATAAAATGTAGTGCTTACCCTCACAGTGTTTCTTATCAAGTTGGGATTGGTGGTATACTCACCAAAGGAAAAGTAAGTGGATGAATGAAGTTCAGAAAGGAAAGGAAGGGTGTGAGTGGGGATGAGCAGGATCAGCCCCAGAAGCCTGGCAGGAAACTGGAGAAAGTAGGTGTGGGTGGTGGACCGCGGACTTCTCAGCAAGGGAAATGCACAAACACACAGGCAAGAGTGAGCTGAGGGCAGAGGGTGTTTGAAAACAGAGCTTTTTGACTGGGCTGGAAGGTTCAGGAAGGGAAGTAGAATACAAGCTTGGATAGTATGCTGGGATGAATTATGGCGGGTCAAACAAAGCAACTGGATTTTGACTTATACAGGAACACTGAATGATCTGGTGGCTTATATTGGAGTGTCCCTGGACGTAGTAACCTGTCAGGAGGCTGTGGGGCCAGAGGTCAGAGGCGGAGAGCTTGACTAGAGAACCAGCAATGAAAATAACAAGAGAAGGGGGAGCTGAAAAAGGCACCAAGACTATTGTTGCAGAGTGATAAAGGCTGCTTCCGGAGGCCCTAGTCAGGCAATCCGTGGGCTTTACCCAGGTTTGGGGATACCTGAGACAGTCGTCAGGCAGGCAAGGAGATGAGGAACCAAGAACAGACCAGGAAGAGACAACGGACCTTTTTTCAGCCATGGATTCTGCCATTTGCAACACTCCTCAGCCCTTTCCTGCCTTTCTGTCTTTAACTTCAAGGCCACCTCCATCCATCCAGTCAGGCTGTCAATGAATAAATACTTATTAAGTGTCTGATATGAGCAGGAGTGGTCCTAGGCTGTTTGAGGCCACCTTACTGATTTATGTTTTCTCTGCAGCTCCTTTTCCTATCCAGCCTACCTCTTTCATTAGAGCTGGCTCCCATGGCTCCATTTTCAGCACTTCTCGACTTTCATTGGCCCTGGCTTCCTTGGTGTGGTTGTTTGCGTGATTTTCATTACCATCAATTTGAAGGTTAATTCTCAGAGCCACGTGATCCTAGGATATACCACGACAGGCCAAGTGTCTCCCAGCCTGGGGGTTTATCCCACATCTGTCCACCTGGTCCCCCTTCTCTCCTAGATTATCTTTGCAGATCCCTAAAGAGTTCACAATTGCCCCTCATAGTACTTTATAGTTTGTTACTAAAGGCTTCGGATTTTTCCAATAATTTCCCCTCTCACGCATCCTTTTCCTGTACACGAACCCTTCCTGCTTCAATGAGTAGCCAACTTCCAGGATCATTAATAGGCTGCATTTACTGACCCTGTGCTGGGTGATTGACATTATTTCTAGTTATTGGTGCAGCTACAGAAAAGGCCGGGCCAGAATGTTAATCCATCCCTCTAAGGGTGTCCTGCTCTCACTGATCTATCTCTAAGGCGCCCGTTACACCAATTTCTAGCCTAGAATACTCCGGGAACTCTTGAACCAAATTTTTGTGACACCGCTCAAATTTGATTTCTTCCCTGGAGACTTCCTATACGCATCCAGTCTCAGCTAATGAATCAGAAGATGGCCTAGAATTAGAACTTTGTTTTTGAACTGGAAAGAATCTTCACAATCATCTCTTTTAAAACCCTCTCTTTTTACAGATGAAGAAACTGAAGTCTCCAGAATTTAGATGCTTCCCCAAAAAGCATTAGCTTCTGGGTGACATTAATGGCACTAGCAGCCCCATGCTGTGGCTTTGCCCCCCCCCTCCCTGCACAGAGCAAATGGGCACTGGGCACGTGTAGCAGTCAGGCTATGGGATGGGATCTGGGAGGTCTACAGTCCTTCCTACCTCCCTGGTCACTTGGCATTATTTACGTCTGATTTCTACATAATGCTAGCTGGTGGTGATAATGTATTTAGAATATATCCTAAATAAAATTTTCTGCCCAACTGCAATTTGGCTGACCTTTCTGTTCTGCAAATTGCGTTTGCCAGGTCCCAGGAAATGTCTGAAGGCAAATTAATAATAAAGTTGATTTTTTTTAGAAGGTTATGACCTTGATTTTAGTTGCCAGATCACGGCCATTTTGTTTCAGCTTTGAAATGTTTCCAGGTTTTTCTTAGATATGAACACACCACTTTCAAAACTACACAAGCAACCAAGAGGTGGTTGAATCAATCTGTATAACAGGTAACAGGCATATCATGCTATATGCTCACCATACGATACCTGCAAAGATCAGTGTAGACTAGGCCCGGAACAGGGATTTCCTCCCATTTTCTCCATAATTTAAGGTGGCATGGTTAAATAACAAACAACTTGCTGTTGCAAAAAGGAAGTGGAAGACAGACTATAATTTCACAACAAAGAGATCTGTAATTTGTGATAACAGTATTGTTACTCTGATTCATTCCTTATACATCTCCTTCCCTTTAACACAAACCTTTATAAAGGATTCCATGTTTTGAAGTATTAGCACTTCCTGTGAAAGAGACCAAAGAATTTTTGATTTGCCTACAGGCCTTCAAGCTTGCCATTTTAGCCCAGGGCCTAATATCAACAGACAGACACTATTATGAGAAGCTTCGGGGACAGTCTTAAACTAACCCAAGGTGAAAAGGAGGTATTGTGGGTGGTCTTTTGTTATCAATAAATCTGGTCATATAATCATTCCTATGTTTCATCAGAGTATAATTCAACTGTGTATGCAGAGAGGTGGCCTGAGATGCATCAGGACACAGAAGAACCTGGCATTGAAAAAATACCCAGGTGAAGCAATTTTATGGCCTAGAATTGTTGATAAAAAAGACAACAGTTAACGAGGTTTCAAAATGTCCCCCTCCTCTTCAAATTCCAGGGTCATGCTCCACTAAAGCTGCCAGAGAGGACTTGAAGTGACAAGGAGGAGAAGCCAGGGCAATCGGAAGCTAATGACGTGTGACACACTTCAGCAACACGGGACTATGGTGAAGCCTGCACGTTTGGATGGAGCCTGAGTGACAGAGATTTGCCCTGTGCTGTGGTAGGGGTGGCCTAAGAAGAGAGCACACAAGGAGACCCAGCTCTCTCTCCACTAGCCGTTAGTGACAGTGTGGCCAAGACAAAGCAGTGTAGTTTTCTCTTCCAAGTTTCTTTAGGATTCTGATAGCTCCTGAAAGGGGAAAATCCCTAAAATGATGAGGAAATGGAGGGGGCACTGGTAGAGAGTGAATTGAGCGGAAGCCAGAGAGAAGGGTCTTCCTTGAGTCCTGGCTCTCAGCCTCAAGCTGGCCCTGGGGCGCAGACGAGTAGGCTCTAGGGGACTAAGGAAAAAGGGGGGTTGCCTGTGGGGGGACCTCTGGTCGACAGCACAGGCTGAGGGAGCTGCATTTCAATATGAGACAATTTTTTTGCCATCTTTTTTTAAAAAAAAATATATCAAATCATCCCCAAGACAGTCCAGAGCCAATTAAGCCGCTTTTCTTCATCTTCAAAGCTCAGCAGGAGACAGACTTTGACATTAAACTACCTGTCATTTTTTCTCCTTTTGCCAAAGAGGGAAATACCCTGCTTTAGCCAAAAAAACAAGGAATTCTCCAGACTGAGGGGGGCAGGGTGGGGTCAGTGAGAGGGTTGTCCAGTTCAATCTTTATATTTAAAAAGCTGTTCAGACAAAAGAAAAACAAAAGAAAACCTCTTTAACTGGCCTTCATAACAGGAACCAACAAGCTTTTTTAAAAGAACATTCATCATGTAGAATTTCCAAATGTAGGGGTTGCTATTAGAGTCTCAGAACTGCTGTAACAAAGTACCCCAAACCAGGTGTGTCAGAACAACAGAAAATTACTGTCTCACATTTCCTGAGGCTGGAAGTCTCACATCAAGGTGTCAGCAGGGCCTGCTCCCTCTGAAACTTCTAGGGGAGAATCTGTCCCAGGCCAGTCCCCCAGCTTCTGGTGGCCTCAGGTATTCCTTGGTTTGTAGATGGCTGTCTTCTCCCTGTGTCTTCACGTTGTATTCCTCTGTGTGTGTCCAGGTCCAAATTTCCCCTTTTCATAAGGACATGAGTCATGGCCTCATTTTGACCTGTTTAACTGTGTGAAGGACCTATCTCTAAATAAGGTCTCATTCTGAGGGACTGGGGGTTAGGACTTCAGCATATACTTGTGAAAGGACACAATTCAACCAATCCCAGGGTTTTTGGTGAGAATGTACATGGGGAGGGTGAGATGTACATTGTACTGGAACTTGTGACGTATGCCCCAGGGTGGCCCCTGCACATTTCCGAGGCACAGCCAGAGCACCCCAGGACTGAAAGCTCCGAGAGGCCCTGGGTTTATCCACATTGAACCCTCTCTCACAGGTATTAAACTCAACCTAAGGAAGATTTGTTTCTTCCCAGGGACTCCATCTTCAATATTAAAAGAAAAAAATTAACAGAAAAGTCAGGTTTATTACCTTTCATTTAAATGTGGCATTTTAAACATCAACTTAAACACAGTTTTCTCCCAAACCCTGCTAAAATGACAGCAAAGCAATAAAAAATTATTTTTAATGTTAATTATGATTCCAACAGTATGACATTCTGGAAAAGGCAAAACTACAGAGACAATAAAAGGATCAGTAGTTACCAGGGGTCGGGGGAGGGAAGGATTTTTAAGGCGGTGAAAGTTCTGTGTGTGATACCTTAATGATGGATACATGTCATTATATATTGCCCAAACCCACAGAATGTACAAGACCAAGCATGAACCCTAACATAAACTGTGGCCTCTGAATGATGATGACGGTCAGTATAGTTTCATCAGTTGTAATAAATATGCCACTCTGGGGGGCAGGGGGGGTGTTGATAATGAGGGAGCAGAGGGATATGGGAAATTCCCGTACCTTCTGCTCAGTTTTGCTGTAATTTTAAGACTGCTCTAAAATTAGTTTATTAATTCAAAAAAATGTGAATTAAGCCCAAAGCCAAGGAGCCCAACAAGGAAGGATATTGGAAATGGTATTTTGAAGGCTCAAAGCAGAGGGAAGCCACAGATGTAGGAAGTCACACCTCATGCTGGTGGGGAGGGGCGGGAGGATCCTGACAGAAAGTCTCTGTGTCTGCACCCCTTGTGTAATAGAGGAATCAGGAGGACGCCCAGACCAGAGCCGAAGGAAGGGGTCAGCAGCTCTCCTGAAAGACAGCTAGCTGTATTACTGAGTTGGAACTTTGTGTCCATTGAGCTGCAACTTTCCCCTGGAGAGAAATCCTCTGATAAAATCTGGGGGCTGGGGGCTGGGGGCTGGGATGGGCTGGGGGTGTGAGCCTGGCCTCCCCCAGGAGGAAGGAGACCCCAGATCAGATTCATCATTCAGTCAGCTGACACTCACATGGCCCCCTGCCTGAGATGTCACCTTACCCCAATGCAGGCGGTATCCGGCATCCCTGGGACCTCAGGCTCTCCAGGCGCTGAGGGAAGAGGGCAGCTAAGGCCTAACTCCCGTATCCACTTTCTCACCAAGCCCTGCTCTTAGCCTCAGCTCCATCCCACCTGCCTTCTAGGGACCTGGAGAGAAGCAGGAAACATCTTGTTCCTCCTCCTCTTTCCCTCCCCCGCTATATGTCGTCATTTTGTGAACAGATAACCATTTACATACATCACAACCCAAACACTGTAAGAAGGTGTCTGTTTTCAGAAGTCTTGCTCCTGTCTCTGCCCTTCCACCCTTTCCCCTACCCCTACAGAGACTAACTGTTTTTGGAGGGGGGTTTGCTTATTGGCCTGTCCTATTTCCCTCACCCACCTTCACTGGGAGGGAGCTTTAGAGAGAGGCTTCACATTGCCCATTCTACCAAATCAGTTTCTACTCCTGTCCTCTTCCAAATGTTTGCTGAAATTGTGTGTCATCTCCTCTTCCATTTCTTCTCCTTGTGAGTTTAGACTTCAGAAGTTCTCTGCAAACTTTACTGTCATCTTACCGATCGTGAAGTTTCATGAGGGAGTGGAGAACAATTCACTAGGAGATTTCATTCTTGCTCCCTCATGTTCTCTTTTTTAACCCTGTATAAATTGTAAAATCTAACTCACTGAAAAATGCACAAAGTTGATGTTCCAGTTTAACATGTAAAGAGCAAACACTCACTGAACCATCACCCAGGCCCAAGTCCCCACATGTCCTTCAGGGCCACAGCGCCCTCCTCCAAGACAATTACTTTAAGCTACTATATATCATTGTCACCCCGGGGAAGTTGGGGGAAGGGGGCAGGGGACCCTGCCCGATTCTTGCAACTTTATGTAAGTTTATAATTATTTCAAAATAAGTGTATATATATCTATATAATGAATTACATGTGCATCGAAACGTGAATTGAATTTTATACCTTTTGCAAGAATTAAAAAAAATTCACCCACCAGAAAAAATCATTTGGAAAGGTAAGTGCTCACCTTTTACTGTTTGGAAAACAGGATCACTATACATTTGTAAGAAAAATAAGCAGACAAGGAGAGGAGAAGAATTCAAAATTTTAAAAAAACTGACTGACTAATCAAATCCCCTATGATGGAGATATTATCATTATGTCCATTTCAGTGGTGAGAAAGCAGAGGTGCCGTGTAACTTGCCCACGGCCACACAGCTGGCAAAGAGGTGGCCTTTGTGCCCAGCCAGTCTGAACTTTTATTACATTGTCACTCGAGTCGTGGCACACGTCACTTCCACAGGGATGCTTCACTAAGAGATCCATCTAGCAGCACCTTTCCCTTTCGTGGTCTCTCTCAGCCTGTCTTGTTTTCCGCCATAGTGGTCATTACCAACTGACATTATATTATACACTTATTTGTATTCTTTTTATTGACTATTTCCCGCACCCCCCCCCAAAAAAATAGAAACTCCATGAGCAGTTTCACCTGCTTTATTTATCTCTGATCTCTAGTATCTAGAAAAATACCTGACACATAGTAGGCACTCAAGAAATACTACTGTGTTTCCCCGAAAATGAGACCTAGTGGGACAATCAGCTCTAATGTGTCTTTTGGAGCAAAAATTAATATAAGACCCGGTATTATGTTATATTATATTATATTATATTATATTATATTATATTATATTATATTATATTATACCTGGTCTTATTTTACTATAAGACTGAATAAATATTATAATATAATATAAGATAATATGAGATAATATAAGATAATGTAAGATATTATATTTTATAATATCCGGTCTTATATTTTATATTAATAATATTAATATAAGACCGGGTCTTATATTAATTTTTGCTCCAAAAGATGCATTAGAGCTGATTGTGTGGCTAGGTCTTATTTTCAGGAAAACGGGAGGTTCACGAAATAATAAGTAAAATTAATTTTAAAAACAAAGGAATGTATGTAATACTTAAGAAAAAACAGCTTTGTAGGAACACCCTTAGTAGGAAAACTTCTCATCTAATTTGACCCCCGAGGCTAGGTAAAAAATTGTTTTCCTCATTAAGGATCTTTTCCAAAATCTTGGACTGTGTGTCAGAAAACCATAAGAGTGCTTGCGGGGGACAAAATACCAACAGGGCATCTAACATTTCCAATTAGATTCATGCCCTTAGAAACTTAGCAATTGAACTAATAATTGTAACAGTTTTCATGAAATTTGCACGGTCACAAATTCAGCGTCCTGAACCCCCTCGGCCTCTGTCACCAGCTGTCTTCGTCCTCCTGGTTTGTAACAGGAGGCACTTTTATCATGGTGCTCATTCTTCGCCTGTAGTTAGCCGTTATCCCAGTTGGCTAGGATATTTCCCAAAGTGTGGTGCACGTAAGAACATATTTTACTTAAAAAGAAATCTTTTATTTTTGGTGTACTCTAAAACAATGTCACCGATATTATCGTGAGAAGGCCCAAGGAAGCGGAGGCCGTTACATGGAGTCTGTACAATAGGGCAACACAGCAGGTAACCTAGAGGTCACCGATTTTTCAAGTGGTACTCAACTTGGAAGTCATTCTTTTCACACCCCAGTCCTTCTGACCCTCTCACCTCACTGCAGCCGAGGGAGAGAAGTCATTTCCAGATAGCGGACAGCTGCCCCAGAAGGTTGTAGCTGTCTCAGAGAAGGATGTCTGTGCCACATAGAGGCAAATCCAGCAGCGGGGAGGAAGAAGGACCCAGTTCGGTCTCTTTGGACCAGTTGCTCAACATCTTTGTACCTCTGCTTTCTCATCTTTAAAACAGAGAGGACAATAGTACTTATCCAACAGGGCTGGGATAAGTATTAAATGAGTCAATACATGCAAACACCCCATGACTGTTAAGTCTTCCTGTCTCACTAGAACTTAGGCTTACCGAGGGCTAAGAGGTTGTCTGTGTGGGGTACAGTATTGCCCCAGTGCCTAGCTCAGGGCTGCCACGTGGTGAGTGCCACGTGGTGAATATATTTTTGATGTGAACGAATGACAAATTCTAGCATGGCATGGATCTGTGCAGTAGCAAAGTAGGAAGAGAGGGACTATATCTGTAGAAAGAATGACGAGGAGTCCATAGTTAATATCTGAATTTAAGCAACTACAAAGGAAGAATTCTGCCTATGAATGGCAAAGCCACCCTGATAATAAGGGAGTCAGATTCCATCACCAGCTAGCACTGGATGTGAAACCGTGAGAATCATACAGAGAATTAGAACCAGGGCAACAAAGAAAGAAGAGTGACCTTGCCCTTGGTCACTCCTGGATAAAGGTATCAACTTCCTAGTGAGGAGGGATTAAATGTTAAGAACAAAACAAGGTTTCAGTTTCCCAAAGATTTGAAGGCAGCCAGCAGGCCGCTGCTACGATACATCTCTTTCCCCAGCCCACGTGCCCCCCTTGACACTTCAGCTGCTCCTCCGGTGGTGCTCAGAGTCGTCACCGCTCTGACCACCCACCCCTCGAACTTCCTGGTTGTCTGGCCACGCAGTTCCGGAATGGCAAACTCCGCTAGGCACCCAGGCCAGTGCAGAGACCAGCAGGATTTCTGGAAACCACTCTTTTATTAACACCACCGAGCAAGCAGTAGCTGTCATGGCAACTGCTTCACCCAGTTCACACTGGTTTGACTCAGAGGTGACTCCGGCTGAGTCACTACAACCACCAAAGCCTCTGCACGTGGGTTTCTTTCAAGTCAGATGGCTGCCTCCCAGGTCCAGAACTGAATGTCTTAGTAGGTCAGTGGAATATCTTTCCTTTGAAAAGTTATATTCACACGTTTCCATTATAAAAAGATAATTATGGAACTGCAAATTTAGAAAATAATGAAAAAAAACCATCCATGATCTTCCCACCCTTCTTCAATCACTGTTGAGGTTTTAGCAAGTGGTATGGCAGTTTGTTGCCACGTCTCGATAGAGGTGCACGAGCCTGATTTTTTGTTTTCAGTGAACTTAGCATTTTCTCATCATTTGTAATGGCTGACTAATATTCCTTCCAGGGGATTTACAGTTTACTTAACCATTACTCTATCATTCAGTATTTAAAGTGCCTACTGTTCTTTCATGCTAATAAGTAGTGTTACAATAAGCATAATCATGAATGTCGGTTTTTTCCCCCCAGAATTTAGGATTATTTACTTTGGTAGATTTATACACTGGAGTAAGGAAGAGGCTGACAGTGTTTTACCAGGGACCGTCAGGCTTAGCTGTTTCACAAGCAAGTCAAGTAACCCATTTCCAAGAAAGACCTAAAATAATGTTTATTACTAAAAAAAATGTTTTTGAAGCAAATACTCTTCGGGAAGCTAATGATCAGGCAAAACTGAATACATTTGAAAGGCCAGCTTCTTGCCTCCTTGGTGCAGGTTTGCTGCCTCTACCTCCTGTCTAGTAAACAGAATGAGAGGATGAACATGACCTTTTTCTCTTTTAATACTCTGAGGTCTCGTGTCTGTCTTTCACGCCAGTTGCAGAGGCAGTAGAATTGATAGGTCCTATTTAGCCTTCCCCCACTTTATTATCGAAAGCCCACTTTAATGGCCGTCAGCACCATTGAGGGAGGGCAGGATTGCCAGACACAGGATGTCAAGGCCTGGGCATCCAGTGGTCCTTCCTGTGCCAGGACACCCCTCTCCACCCTGTCCCCAGGCCAAGGAGAGGAAGCTTATTAGCCCCCTGAAGCACTGGGTGGGAAGCTGGGTTGCAGGGTGATCTCTTCCCTCAAGTGCAACATCGGGTGGTTTGTGATTTCCTGGGAGTTCCTTTGCTAACCAGTCATGAAACAGACACAGAGATCAAGGCTGGGGATGAGTTGTCATGCAGTGTTTCTCTAAGAATGGCCACCCACCAGCTGTGTTCTTCCTGCCCAGTCTGCCTTTCACCTGGGGGTGTATGACACCTTCCCCCCGTCCCCCCCACCGCCAAAGAAAACCCTCCTAAGCCCCTTGCCACTGTTCCATGTGCAGGTACTTATTTTGGCAAGAGGAAATGGTTGAACTTCTGGGTCAGCAAGGGTCACGCTGTCTGAAAGAGGGGGTGTGGGGGGTTCAGGGGTTGTGGGGGGTGGTATGTGTGTGTGAGGCCTGGAAGCGGGAACCTGAAGGTACCAGAAGACTTCAAACTGCCTGGTGACTTAGAGACCCATTGCAGTGTGGTCTGTGATCCTGGAAACCTTCCTGCTGTTTGCTTTAACATCTTCGATTTAGGAAAAAAGAAAGGGAGGCAGAAAGCAGGGCCAGCGCAGTCAGATGCCTACTTGTAGTTGTCTCCTGCAGAACGCCTGTGTGGACGCAGGTACTTCCTCTACTTCTGAAGTAGCCTGAATGCATGGTATTAGGAGGTGGTCAGGTCATGACCTGGAGTCCTCATGAATGGGATCAGTGCTCTTATAAAACAGGCCCCACCCAGAGTGCTCCTTGTACCTTCCACCACGTGAGGGCACAGGGAGAAAGTACCATCTATGAACCAGGAAGGCGGCCCTCATCAGACATCAGATTTGCCGGTGCCTTGATGTTGGCCTTCCAGCCTGCAGAACTGTGAGGAATAAGTCAAGCAGTACATGGTATAAATAGCAGCCCACAGGGACTAAGACAGGCACCTAAGTCCAGTGCTATTGCCTGAGCCCCAGTGCAGGGACACAATGCGGGGCTGTGTCCACAGGGCAGTGTTGGGGGGTGGCGTGGCACTGAGGGTAACAGGTTGGACAAGGAAATTTAGCCACCTCTCTGCTGCTAACTGCCCGTGTGACCTTGGGACAATCATCCAGGCCTTCTTGGATGCTTCAATGCCTAGTCCATGAAAAACATTTCATACAGTGTTTGCATTACGTGGCTTCAAAGTGCCTCTGGAGGTGGAACAGCCTGTCATTCTGTGAAACCAGTTATTAATTGCGTGATGGACTCAATTGTAGAGACCATGCACAATACAACAGCTCAGACCATTTTCCATGGAAAGAAAAACATCACGCTGCTTCCTCCCTCCTGACAATGTGTCACATTGAATCTCACTGTAATAACAGAGCGGTCGTTTGCACCGCTCCCTGTCCTGTCCTCCTGTCAGGGGTGCTGAAAGACTCTGGTGATATCAGTTCCTCTTTGGGGGGCGGGGAACACCCAGCAACAAAAAACACGGCTTTTCAGTGGGCTGCTGTTTGCAGCTTGAGGCCCTTTTTTCTCTTGAACTCTACATGCTTTGGAGATTCTGCTTGCATTCGACAGACATTACATGAAATCCCCACAGAAAGGAAATACAGGTCCCCGCGGCACACATTACAGTGAGGCCATGCTGGGCTAGCAGATGGGTTCTCTCATCTCCTAGGGAACTGAGGTCTGGCTAGCCCCAGGCAGGGGCCCAAGCTGCCTGGCACCACCCCCACCTGCCTTGCTGAGGTCAGGTCTTAGAAAGGGCATCTGCCTTCTCTTTGGAGAGAGCAAATGTGTTCTAGCATTTTTCCTTGTTACTTTAGGGTATGTTTTCAAGTTTTCTGGAAAACTGATATTCCATTTGATCACCAGGTGAATGAACATATCCAATTTTGATTCTAAAAGTGGCTCCTTTGGGGCTATCTTTCCTCACTCCGCTCTTGCCACCAGAAGAGAAAAGCTTCGACTTCAAAGTTCAACAAATTCCATTGCCTGTTAGGTTACTCACAAATTGTTGGGCTATCAAGGGAGGGTTGGGGTTTAAAGAATCTTTTATTGGCTGCCAGCCACAGTTTCACATATTATTGGAATTCAATATTAGCAATGACTTCTTGGAGACAGGAAGTGTCTGAAATTGCCCTGCCTAGGAAAATGAGCGTCGATGGACTTCTTCATAAGGATGTAGAATGAGGACGTCTGTGCACCCATGCTGACTAACACTGAATAGTAATTACACTGAATGAGTCCTTGGTTTTCCAAAGTCAAGAGAAGAACCAATAAACCAAATGTTTTCTCATGAGAGGTAGAGTTGCAAGGGCTTGCCAGACCCAGCTCTTGCTGGGAAGTGAGTTAGTGAATCTTTAAAACTCATTTGCTTTCTCCCAGGAGCTGCTTGATTCATACTGGTTATCCTGGAGACAATACTAAAGCTGCCTGTAGGACTTGACTTTGATGTCTTTAAAACCATTAGAAGTTAGGATTGGGCCATGTATTCATCCATTATTGAGTGGCTATACAATAGGCAGCCTTTTTTTGATTTAGTCCAGAGATCATAACAGAGTGTGGTCATTGCTAGCATGGGGAGGTTATAGGAGCCCCTGGAGACAAAGGTCCCCAAAGGAAGTAAAATGCTATCCAAGACAATTGATACCTGATAGGTCTAAGATAGACCGTCCGTAGGCAGATGAGGGCAATGTGCTATGTTCTAGGAAGAAGGAACAGCATATACAAAGGCTCAAAGATGGGAGAGAGTGTGAAAGGAGTGGGCAACAGAGTACCGAGTGAGAGTTGGGGGTGGGTGGGTGGTGAGGGTGGAGGTGGCGGATATGAGCACAGGCAGACATCTCGAAAGTGTGATGAAAGAATCTGGACTTGATTCTAGAGCAGGGTTTCTCAGCTTTGGCAGCACTGACATTTGGGGCTGGGCCATTCTTTGCCATGGGGTAGGCAGGAGGCTGTCCTGTACACTGTGGGAGGTTTGGCAGTATCTCTGGCTTATGCTCACAAGATGCCAGACGCATCTCCCCAGGCAAGGCAATCAAAAATGTCTCCAGACGCGGCCAGATGTCCTATGGAAAGCAGAGTTTCCCCTTGTTGACAGCCCTTGCTCTTTCCAGGGGCAAAGGGGAATTGTTGGAGGGTTTTGAGCGGCACCAAGACCCTGCCAGCAGGAAAGTCTGCAGTCTGAGTTGCTGCAGCCATTGCCCCCCATTGTCCTCCCCGCCTTGGGCTGAGCTTCTTGTGAGCATCAAAAGTTGAAGGAAGCACAGGATTTGATGTGTCTTTCCTCTAAGAGTATCTTCTCAGAACTGGAACTAGAAAAAACTTTCCTCTTCTGATGAATTGGTATGCTTACTTCTATAATACAAAGAGCCCTGTACAGTCTCCCTCGTTTCCTTGGTGGCCAGAAAGCTTAGAATTCATCTTTCTACTTAGTTGTGTCAGCCTCTCTTACTTGGGATACGTCAGAGTCGCGTACTGGGGCTGCCCAGGTAGTTCACACCAGCAAGTGGGGAGGTGGGGGACCTCCAGAAACTGGAGGGTGCGTGTCTCCGTCTTTCCTCCAGGGGGCAGCAGTCCCCCAGCTCCGGCTGTGGGGCTATCGCGTAGGATCTTCGGGTTGTTCAAGAAAAACAGGAGATCCGTATTTCTGTGTCAAAAATCTCCCAATATTTAAATAATGGCAATTAATTCAGATGTGTGTGTAGGGCGTCTACCAGGCCACCTCAAATAGTCTTGGGGCTATTTTCTGCTTGAGGGCCTGTTCGTGACTTCTCAGTGGGTTTTTTTGTTTTGTTTTGAAAAATGTTATCACTTTTGTCGTTTTATTGATTGGCTTTTTAAAAATTTGCTCTTGTCTTAATGGTTTTAATTTCAGTTTTTAAAGTTTTTTTGGAGTAGACGACTGGTTTTCTATTAAGCCTACTCCATCCCTTTATCTTTCTCCACCTCGCTCTCTGTCCTGGGAGCAGTAAGTAACAGGCTCTCTTGCAGTGCAGGGTTGGGAAGGAAGTGAAGTTAGGCTATGTATGACCCTCCAGGGCTCCCCTCTCATTCCCCCTCTGAAGATCCTCCCACAGGCCCAGCTCAGGTCCCACCGCCTTGCTTACGGCCTGTCTCCAGGCTCTGGACTCTGCTTCCTACTCTTGGTCCTAGAACAGGAGAGCTAAGCAGCCTTGGCACTTTCCCTAGAACCTTCACCTTCACCTCAAACCTGCCCAAATCTTGGTGAATAACCTCATCAAACACTCTTCAATGGTCTAGTTTGAGGGTCTGTTTGCTTCCTGCCAGGGCCTTTGACTAATAAGGTATATTCAGAATAGAACAGGAAAATTGGAGGATTGTTTTTGTGAACAGAATATAAATAATACACTGGTCTCAGAGGGTGGGCATTGGATAGGAAACCGTACCTACAACATACACCAGGCGAGTTTCTAGATTCCCATTTATCACATCAAATTCACTTCATCTGACAGGAGTTTGAACCCTTGTTTTAAAGCAACTCATGGCATTTTTATGTAGACAAGCATTTATCCTGAATGAATATTGTTACTTCCCCTATGAAAAAATGTACCCTCATGGGGAAGTGAGTGAGGCATTTCATAGAAGCTTCACTGGCCTGCTCTCATGATGCTTGTTTTCTGTCTCCTTGGTTGACTTCTTTTCGGCCTCTCACTCATCAAAACAGTCTGGGTCTTTCAAGGCAGTGTGCAGTAGTGATTAAAAGCAATTACTTTTAAATTAGATATGTTTGTGTAGGGGTCTCAGCTCTTGTCATTTTCCCCATATAACTGTGTACAAGCTAGTTCTTCTAAGTTTCCATTTCCCCAGAACACAGACTTCACAGGGCAGCAGAAAGAATTAAATAAGAAAATGTAAGGAAAGCACTTAGCTTTGCTGCTTGCACAGAGGGTGCCCAATAAATGGAAGTGATTATTAACCAATCAACCCCTGTTGCCCCGGAAGCTGTTAACGGTTAACAGATAATATGTTAATGTGAACTTCTGTCCATTGACAGTACACAATTTTGTCTAGTGTAAGGACCCTGAACAGGACATGCTTCTAAATTGCCCTCTGGGTCATCAAAGAGAGATGGAGTTATGTTCTGTTTAGTGTTCAATATATTCTATTGTTTCCATGTTATCTGTCTCCAGTCCCTCGGCACTCCTCCCATTTTGTGTTCCCTGATGATTGCAGATAGTGGTTCTGAGATGACATCCCCTTAGCCATCTGCTGTTTCTCTATATCTAGAGACTCCAACCCATTAAAGCAGGTGTGGCTTCCTTTTACCTCTTCACTGATGTGGGACTGCAGTTTCTGTTTTGCACACCCCTTTTAGTGAGAAGCCCTTTCTCCCAACATACTCTGCACTTTCCAGGATAACAAATTTCACCTTAAAATCACTATATCACTAATCACTAAAATCACTAATCACTTGCTGGGAGCATAGGACAAACATGCTGAGTTGGGAAAGAGGAAGGCTGGGAGGTAGTAATGATTCAAACCCAACAAAGCAGACAGCTAGTAAAAGAGAAAATATTGAACCCCCGCATAGTGGCCATGGCTAACTTGACTTGATTCTCTCTTAATAACTGGATTATATAACCCCCTTCTTCCCCCAAATAACTCTCCCCCTTAGCCTCTCTTTCAAGGGTGAATTGGTGCAACTAATGACACACCTGGATTACAGGCTGCCAGTGTCCTGTTACACCGCTCTCAGTTCCTTATCTGTAAACTTGACTAATCAGTGATGTCTTGGCTGGCATATGTTGAATATGTATTATGTGCTAGCACTTTACGGGATTATCACTCTCGTCCCCCCAAACAAACCCATGAGATGGAAATGTTTGTTATTGTCATTACTGATGAGAGACTGAGAATGGGAGAGGTGGAGTATGGCCTGGAGTTGGAGCCCAGAAGACCCAACAGCACATGGTGAGTAAGGCTCCCTCTCAGCCCCTCCCTTAAACAGAAGGGCTGGCACAGCCAAATCAGCCCCCTAATGATTTGCAAAGAAGCAAATCATTGCTGGCCCTTGGTGGCAGGGTGGGCCTGGTAGACTGTCTCAGCACTGAAGGAAGGGAGGGAAGGAGCACAAAACCAGGGAGAAGCGTGCTTCTGGTAAATGGGCTGTGTGTGCAAAGGCCCTGAGACATAAATACTGTTGACATGTCTGAGAAATTGCATGAAGGCCAGTTTGGCTGGGGCTGAGTGGTAGGCGGTCAGAGAAATGGGCAAAGGCTAGTCTTTCAATCTTGTAGACATCAGTGAAGATCTATTTTATTCTGAGTGTGATAGAAAGCTGTTCGAGTTTTGAGACCAGGAGTTACACGGTAAGCTGGCATTTTAAATAAGAGACAGTCACTGCTGTGTGAAGATTTGTGTGTAGTTGGGTGGGAGGAGAAGCAGGCAGAGTGTGGAGAACTGTCACGTCAGGTGAGAGATGATGGTGGCTTGGAGCGGGGTGATCACTGTCAAAGGCAAGATGCCATCTAACAGGTGGACAGGATAGGAGCAATGAGCGAAGAAAGTTGTCAAGGGTGATTCCCAGGGTTTGGGCTGACCAACTTGGTGAATGGGGATATTACACACCGAGGTGGGAGAAGCAGCTTGGGGGTCAGGAGCAGAGGTCTGTTTGGGACACACGAAGTCTAAGATAGCCATTAGACATCCATGTGGATATGCCATTTTGGCCGTACCACCTGCTGTGGTTAACTTTATGTGTCAACTTGGCTGCTTACGGCACCCAGATATTTGGTGAAACACCAGTTTGCGTGTTGCTGTGAAGACATTTTTTTAGACGAGATTAACATTTCAATCAGTAGACTCTGAGTAAAGCAGATGAACCTCCAGAATGTGGGTGGGCCTCATATGATCAGTTGAAGACCTTAACAGAAAAGTCTGAAGACCCCCAAGAAAAAAGGAATTCTGCCAGCAGACTGGCTTCAAACTCAACACTGCAACATCCACTCTACCTGGCTCTCCAGCCTGCTGGCTTACCCTGCAGATTTTGGACTTGCCAACCCCCACCATCGTGCGAGCTAATTCTTTAAAATAAATCTCTCAGTATATACATCTGTACACATCCTCTTGGTTCTGTTTCTCTGGAGAACCCTGACTAATATACCACTCTAAAACTCAGGGAAAAGAGGCTAGAGATAGAAATTGAGGAATGATCGACATAGAAACCTGAGCTGTCCAACAGAAATAATGTGTGAGCCACGTAGATAATTTTAAATTTCCTAGTAATACATTTTTAACATGTATAAACAGGGGACACTAATTTTAATATATTAACAACCCAGTTGGAGCCAACGTTTGATTGCCACATGCAATCAATACAAAGATATTAATAGCTATTTCACCTTTTTTCCACACTAATTCTCCACAATCCAGTGTGCCTTTCCACTAATAACACATCTCAGTTTGGACTTGCCACATTTTAGGTGCTCAGTAGCCGCATGTGGCCGGTGGCTACCCTGTGGGACAGCACAGCGCCGGACGGTACTGAAGTGTATGGGGTTGGGCAGGATCACTTAACATGCATGTGCAGGTGGAGGAAAAGAGGCAACAGAGCCAAGACTGAGCCTAAAGCTCTCAAGTGCTCAGAAGTCAGGAAGGGAAAGGGGTCCCGCAAAGGAGCCTGAGACCAAGTGTCTTGTGAGCAAATGAGAAGTGAAGTGTGGATGCCTAGAGGCCAAAAGGAAAAGTACAGATCACGGTCAATAAGACACGGATTGAGGACTGACCATTGGATTGGGCCAGGTAGAGGCACTGGTGACCTTGACAGGTGTAGTCCAGTGCGATACTGAAGATGAAAAGCTGAGAGTACAGACAACCCCCAGGAGATTCACACAGAAGGGAGCTGAGCCATGGTTGTGCTTGGAGGGGACGTGGGAACTGGGAATTGCTGTTTGAGACTAGACATCTTACAGCTCTATTGCTAGAAGGGAGCTGAGCCATGGTTGTGCTTGGAGGGGACGTGGGAACTGGGAATTGCTGTTTGAGACTAGACATCTTACAGCTCTATTGCTAGAAGCGAGCTATAAGAGCTGCACGTGCGGGAACGTACCCCCACGCTGGCAGCGGGGTGGGTCCAGTGCACGAGCAGAGCGGTGGTGAAAATGGGGGCCAGGACAGAGCTCTGGGCACAGATGCCGATGTGGCGCTATGCTGCTGGGAAGGTCAGGCTGTGCTCGCTTGGTGGGTGAGCCTCTGGAAGGGAAAGGGAGGGAAGAAAGGGTGTGATACAGTCTTCCAGGAAGTGCCAGAACGATGTAACAGGTGACATGCTTTTCAAACCTGGACACACGTTAGAGTTGCTGGGGGAGTTTTTACAATATACCAACGGCTGGGCCCGACCACAGGCCAATGGAGTCAGACTCTCTGGTCAAGTCCAGAGCACCAGCATTTAAAGTAATCCTGCAGGTGATTTCAATGGCATCCCTACTGGATTAGGGAAATGCAGCCCACTGGATGGTGGGCTGTGCCATTTAAACATTAAATCTGATGTGGGCAAGGAGGTTTCCATTTAAACGAACAAACAATCTCTAGCATACAGAGCTTTGGATAAGAGCCCTCCAATCCAGATCCTGGAGTGGAGTGGAGAAGCAGTAAGGGGACGCCATGGAGGTCCTGCAGCCATCTTAGCATGCAGATTTACAAAGGTCATTATCTTCATTATGGGATCATAGAACAGAGGTAAAAACATTTGCATTTTGTAGCCAGGCATTTAAGTGCGACCCTTCACCCTGCAGAGGAACCATAGTCCGGAGAGGAAGGAACAATTCAGACATCGTGGTTAGGGAACTCATCTGAAGACTTGTCACCAGGACACTGGACTGCATATCATAGGGAAGGAATTTAAGGAGGAGTTTACGTGGTAGACCGGAAGGAGAGTGGATGCTTTCATCTATTATTTATTCTCGACATTCTGCACACATTTATTGAGCACTTACTATGTGTCGGGCTGCAGTCCCTTACAAAAGGTTAGAGTTCACCGTGTGTGTCAGTGTTCAGATTTCACCAGCAGAAGATAGACACCGCCCCCCAAGGAAATCTTAGAAGATACAGTAGGTGAACACTCTTAGGAGCTGCATCACTTCCCCCAGATCCCAAGTAGAACCAAATCAGCCCTCTTAGGGAACTGAGCAAGGCCACCCAGAAACCCAGCCTCAGCTGCCTCTGGCCTCTTCGTTCATTCATGGTACCAGGAGCTCACAGCCTGGCAGGGAAGAGAGGCCAAGGGGAGCGGCAGTGGTTAGGTACATCCTCAAGTCAATATCCAGGGGAAAGTCAAGTATAATCAAAATTACTCTTGGGAAAAAAATCCCATTGGGCAGAGGTACGCTGGCATGGGAAATGTGGCCTCTCGGGAAACACAATGCAGCCAGCTCCTTGCAGCACCGAACAGATGGCTGCTGCAGTGGGCTGAGCACCAGAGGAAGCGCTTGGCTTGGCTTGTGTTCTGAGGTCATGTTGTATGAAAACATGTATCGTAGCTTTAAACACGGCTGCGTGAGGTGCTCCCAGCACGAGAGGATCAGAACTGAGCGATGTTCAGAGATCCACATTCCACGGCACAGAGATCCATATTGTGGGCACGGCGGGCAGAATCCCACACTTCATTTACGTTGTGTTTTACTTAAAGTTTCCTTTGATCACTTCCAGTAGAATTCACTTAAGCTAAATGTACAGATGACCAGACTCGATGGCAAAAGGACGATGATGTGGCAAGAGGGAGGTGACACTTCTGTGGGGAGATGCAGCAGGAAGCCCTTGGCACAAAGCTCCAGCATTGCAGAGTCTGGCACCCTGGTGTGCCCTCCTTCCACGGAGTCCTCTCAGAAGACAACACCAGGCTTCCTCCTCCAGTCCCACCAGGGGCTCGGCACCCCAGGCCCAGGGGCAGCCTCTGCAGCCAGTTCCAACCATCCTGCGGAGGGTAAGGTCTGCCTGTGCAATTCACTGGGGGCTGCCATTGCAGGTATGTATTGGGTCATTCCAACCCCCTCCCCCACTCACCTTCTGACCTTCCGAGGCCTGACCAGCCCGTGGTGCTTGGGCCTACCACCGGTTGCAGACAGACTTCATGGGCTCAGCTCCCTCAAGGGCACTTGGCACTTACCTGCAGGCTCCATGCACTACTGGCTGAGGATGGCGGACGCGCCACCTTTCACTCCAGCTTTGCCTGACACCATTGGCCAGGCCTGCCTTGTCCGACTTTCTTGCCAGAAAAGGGGATAAGGCTTGATCGCAGAGACCAGACAGCTCCCGAGCTATGGCAGCTCTAGATGACTTAGATGACATCTTGCTTCGCTTGCTCCCTAGGGGCCCTCACACATCCTTTGGGTGGGTTTGTAGCCCCCAGCAAGGATCTGAAGGCGGGTTTTAGATACTACATCCCCACCCAGTCTGGTGTCCCTAGACACGCAGTGGGTGGTCCACAGGTGGAGACACCGCAGGAGGCCCAAGGCTGCTCACAGTTCCATCGAATCTGCAGGTAATTATGACACTGCCGTGGCTTACTCCTCTACCTTGACTACCCTACATGCAACTTGCTTGAGAAGCGGAAGAACGTTTTCTGCCTCATCACTGCTCACAACCTTATGTGGTCTTGCATTACTGCTTGCTCCTGCCTGGACTCAACTTGGCCTGGACGCCCCCCGAGACTGGAGAGTGAGGAGCACACCACACTGCTGCAGGCAGCGCCATCATCTACATGGCTTGCCCAAGGTCCACCCATTACAGGTGGCAGAGACCGTCTCTTTTGCTTGTTTGCACTTGATTTTCATTTTGTTTAGCACCTCATATAGGGAAGTGGTTAGTATATAAAAAGTAGTTCAACACCATGGGGGCAATTTTTTCTGAATGGGATTTTCCAACAATTTTTGTTTCCAGAAATCCCAGGTATCCAAAACACGGAAATAAATAACAGAAAAAGAACGAATGGATGTCAATGTCTATGAGAGCTCATCGTACAGCCACAGAATCGACTATCCTTGAAAAGGCCGCTAGACTTCCAGTCTCATATGTCCCCTGACTTCTTGTGTCCAGACACAGTCACCTGTCACAGAAAGAGACTCGATCCTATCTTCAGGATGAAAAAAATCTGAAGCAGGGTTCTGCCACTTTGTCTGCTAAGCTCCCCAGCCCTCCCGCTCCTCACTTTGTCTCTCTTCAGCCTATACCTTCATTTCTTGTTAAATTTGCTTTGTGGTTTTTATTACTCCCGGAAGCATGTTTGTCATCAGCCCACCAACAGAAGCTCGGAAAGGCAGGTATCTTGTCTGGCTTTCACTAGAGTGGCACCCAGGTGGTGTCTACAGGCATTTGTTAAATAATGAATTCAGGTTGCTACCTGCACAGGTAAATCGTCATTCCCCTGAGAAGGAATACATCCTGGGTGCTTCTGATGACATGGATTGTGATTGTGGTTTAGCAAACACAGAAGGGGATGGAAGCTGTCATCAGGATGACTGACTACAGTTATGTTCGAGATGACGGTCCACCAGGCACCTCTGACTTTGGCCTGGGCCCCCTCCCCAACTCTCACTCTGCACACACATCTTGCCCACCAATGATAAACCAGAATTAAAAAATAAAGCAGACATTACCCAAAACCAAGAAATTAAAAGCAACAACCACTAAGAGATCAAGCAGGGGAAAATGGAAAAAGGAAATTTAAAAAGATGAAATAATTTATGTTTATTAAAATAATTAAGATAGATAAAAAATTACAATGTGGACAACAAAAGGGTGTTAGCTTAAAGAAATGAAAATGACTTATAAGCCATGATAAAAGAAATAAGAATTTGTTAAAGATAAAAGTTAAGACAAAGATAAATAGAAGAGAAAAATTCAGAACAGGGGCAGGGAGGATATTAAGGTCATTAAAAATGGGTAAAATTATAAAACAAAGACCAGAAAGCTGAAAGAATTAGAAAGAAAAAATAAAAAAAAGCAACAATTTATGTACAAATGTAAAATATTTTTAAACAGCATAAAAACTAAGGCTCTTAAGGCTAAGGGAATTGAAAATAAGATGCCAGTAAGTTGGAAGCCAACAGTGGGAATTCCTGGAGCTTCCCCTGACTGAGGGCCCCTACGATGAAGGGGCCCTGGCAGGTACTGTCCAAGTCTGGAGTGTTCTTTCTGCTCCCCTGGAAGTGCTGGTGAGGTCCGGGAGACCCTGCCTTTCGAAAGTGCTGCCTGCCCCCAGTCAACCCTAGGACTGCCTCAGGCCCCCCAGAGCCCAAGAGACCCCACACTGGGAGTGAGACCCTCGCTCCACTGTACCCTCTGCTCCCTCCCACCTTTGCAATGTGATGCATGACACCACATGGATTTCTATACACTACTCCTTTTAGGGCACAAATTAAAAAAAAAATCCCTTTCTGGGCTAAAGAGA
Source organism: Rhinolophus hipposideros (assembly GCF_964194185.1). Lineage (NCBI taxonomy): Eukaryota > Metazoa > Chordata > Mammalia > Chiroptera > Rhinolophidae > Rhinolophus > Rhinolophus hipposideros. The sequence continues at coordinate 7,864,222 of NC_138050.1, forward strand.
AGAACAAGAACGAGGAGATGGCAGAAATAGGGAAGAGAAATCATGTCGAGTACATTACAACATGCTAAGCACTGTGCCGCTTCCCTTAGAGATGCCCACAGCTCACCTGCCAGGTTGGTAGTGGTAGTGTGCCCATTTTACAGATGGAAACTTGGAGTCTGGTGACACCTTTCCACCCCCTCTTTAGCCTCTGCAGTCTTGGTGCACTGCGCTGGCCTCTCAGCTTTCCCGGGTGATTCTCAGCCATTTTTTTTCCTGCCATGTTTGAAACCGTGTTTGTTCTCTTCTCAGCCTGGCCTACCATCAATCCCACCGGTGCTCACTTTCATTCTTGACATCTGTGTGTTACCCGGACTTTCTGGATCCCAAATATGAACGATGGAATCTCTGGCATAAGATTTTAAATGCTACCTCCATTTGCCTTAGAAACAATAATTCACCTGGTGATGCTATAGAGCTGTGCTGCCCACAGGCGAAGATGTCCACACTTCCCAGGATACAGGCCATCTCGGTAAATAAACTGAATGATTCTGACATCAGTAACAACCCTTTCTATGAGAGGAAGCAGTCCGGGATCCCAGAGGCCAATTCCCTAATTCACTCATGACACAGAGAGGGTGCTAAGTCAACCCCTCAGAATGTGGGCAGGTACAGGCAGTCTTGATTAGCTGAGTTATGCAAGGTGGCGTGTCATTAATTGCCGGTGGCGGTTGAGACGCTGAAACAGTGAGTTCAGACACAGATCTGGGCTCAACTGTGACCTTGGGCACAGGTTTGTGAACCTCAGGCTCCTCACTTAGAAATCAGAATTCAGAATAATGTCCCCCTCCAAGGGGTTGAAAGTGTTCACTGACTCATGTCTGTAAAGCATCCCTGGCACATCGTAGCCATTGGAGGAAGGGTGGCTGTAGTCACAAGTAGGTTAGAAATGACACTGAACAGTGTGGACTGGACGGCAAGGGCTGGACTGAAGGAGCTCCCCCCAGAAAGGACCTGGGATGGGACTGTGTCTCTGCTTGACGACAATGTGACCAATTCCAGTTTTCTCAGTGGTCCTCAACCAGGGGCAATTGTGACATTTGGCGGTATCTGGAGACATTAGTGTGGCTGTCACAGTGGGGAGGCGGGAGCTATGCTGCTGGCATCTGGTGCCACCCAGCTCATTACCTTGTATACAGTAACACTCTTGTTGACTGGATGAATGATTAAACAAACAAATAAATTCAAGTACTCTGACTTCAAAATTTTCTTGCCACTCTTGTATGGTAAGTCTTTATCTCATAAGGTGTTTAGAAGATGAGATAATGAAATTAAAATGATAGGAGCTGTCATTTTAAAAGGTAATAGGAGCAAAGAGTTTCTATTTTGGACAACTGATTTTGAGATTGTTGAGACATTCACACCCAGTAATGGAAATTTATCTTAGTCTCTGATCCTGAACTTTTATCAAAAGAGAAGAGTGGCCTGTTGAGATTTGTTGAGACAAGTGTTGTCTGTTTCTAACTTTTTTTAAAAAAATAGAGATGCTATTTAGGCTATAAAGGGTTAAAAATCAAGGCTAACATTTTAAAATAAGCATTTTAAAAGTTTGCCCTCTGGTGGAGAGATGTAAAACTGCATATGGAATGTTAAGGAAACCCTGAGGCAGCCCGTGGCCTCCCACACTTGCCTGAGCTCTCTTTCCACTCAGAAGACAGGAGAGAGGCTGCTATGGGCTGAATTGTGTTCCCTCAAATTCACATATTGGAGCCTGAACCCCAGAATCTCATGTGTGATTGCATTTGGACAGAGGGCATTTAAAGAGGGGATTATGTTAAAATGAGACCTTTAGCGTAATGCCTAATCCAGTTAAGACTAAGACTGGTGTCCTTCTAACAAGAGGAAATGTGGACACACAAGAGACACCAGGAGCATGATGCATGGAAGAAAGAGCATGTGAGGACATTGCAGGGACGTAGCCATCTGCAAGTCAAGGAGAGAGGCCTCAGGAGAAACCAAACCTGCTAACACTTTGATCTTGGACTTCCAGCCTCCAGCACTGTGAGAAATATGAGGTCTGACAATTAAGTTTGCGAACTTGCCACCATGCACTTACATTGTCAGCACTGTACAAACAGCTCGGGAAGGTTTCATGACTTTGGTATGTCCGTGTCTCACAGCTGTGTTCGTGACGACGTGTGGCGGTGTCTTGCTGAGTGGCATTCATTATTGTTGCGTGTTGTGTGCTTTTGTGTGCCATCACAAGAATGTCCGAGCTTGATTTAGAGCAACGAACAAACATTAAATTTCTTGTTAAACTTGGCAAGAGTGGTAGTGAAATCAGAGACATGTTAGTCCAAGTTTATGGGGATAATGCCATGAAGAAAACGGCAGTGTACAAATGGATTAAACATTTTTCTGAGGTGAGAGAACGCGTCACTGATGAAGAGAGGTCAGAGCGGCCAGTAATGACCAGGACTGATGAAAACAGTGCAAAAGTTCGTCGAATTGTGCATCAAAATCATCAGCTGACTGTGAGAAGCATAGCATACCAAGTAAACATCGATAGAGAAACAGTTAGGAAAATCTTAACTGAAAATCTTGGCATGAGAAAGGTGTGTGCAAAAATGCTCCTGAAAGAGCTCCCCGATGAACAAAAGCAAAGGAGAGTCAAAGTTTGCCAAGACCTTTTGGAGAGGCAAGACGATGTTTTGGGCCGTGTTATCACTGATGATAAAACATGAGTGTACCAATACGACCCTGAAACAAAGCGTCAAAATGCACAATGGAAGTCAGCCAATTCTCCACAACCAATCCAAATCTGTCAGTCCAAATCAAGAGTCAAAACGATGTTGCTAACCTTTTTTGATATCAGAGGGATTATTCATTATGAATTTGTACCAACTGGACAAAGAGTTAACCAAGTTTACTATTTGGAAGTGTTGAAAATGCTACATCAAAAAGTTAGACCCAAATGGCCTGAACTTCTCGCCAACAATTCATGGTTCTTGCATCACAACAATGAATCAGCTCACATAGCACTGTCTGTGAGGGAGGTTTTGGCCAGTAAACAAATAACTGTATTGGAACACCCTCCCTAATCACCTGATCTGGCCCCCAATGACTTCTTTCTTTACCTGAAGATAAAGGAAATATTGAAAGGAAGACATTTTGATAACATTCAGGACATCAAGGGTAATACTACGACAGCTCTGATGGCCATTCCAGAAAAATAGTTCCAAAATTGCTTTGAAGGGTGGACTAGGTGCTGGCATCAGTGCATAGCTTCCCAAGAGGAGTACTTCAAAGGTGACCATAGTGATATTCAGCAATGAGGTGTGTAGCACTTTTTCTAGGATGACTTCACAAACTTAATTGTCAGACCTCATAAATGTCTGTTAAGAACCCTATTTGTGGTTTTTGTTGTGGTGGCCCTGGCAGACTAATACAGCCACCATTCGGGGACAACCTTCCCAATAATGAGGAAGGTAAACGTTTGGTGTATCATTGAGCATCTTTAAATTTGTGTCCTACCCACCGAAGGGCCTCTTTGGGCATGGTCGCAGTCTAATTCAGGTAAAACTCCAGCTAGGTCTCCTGCAAAGAGGTCAGGGCCTCCTCATGGAGCTTACATGGCAGCTCTCCCTCCAAACGAGCGTGTGCCTCTCTGTCTGCCTCCTTTTCGCTCCCTTGTAGGACTGTGTCTCTATTCATTGAAAATTTTGATTTAAAAAAATGAAAACTATTATTTATTTCAAACTTATGTGTGGATTTTTAAGAAAATATAGATAAGCAAAAATAAGGAAATAAAATCCAGGCATGATTCTCCTGTACTCAGAGCTGATCCCATTAACACTTGTTATTTCCCATTCAAGTTGGCTTATTTTCTTTCTATGACCATAGAGTCATAGTTGTGGTTCATTTACAAAGATAGGGCCATCCTTTACATATTGATTGTATCTGGTTTGAAGCGGTTTTCACTAATAATATATCATAAAAAACTTTCCACATCATCAAATATTATTCTCCAATGTTATTTGTATGGCTTCTAACATGCCATTGTAAGAACACACATTGTCTCTATAGATGGATTTTTACTTTCCTTTTTTTTTTTTTTTACTTTAGACAATATTGTGATGAACAACGTGGTAATCTTTGCATATAACTGTGATCATTTTCTTGGAGTACCAAATTTTGATTTTAAAATTTAACTTGAGCCTCCGGTGACTGAAGGGGGAGCGGGAAATTCCCACACTCCCAAGCAGTAAATGATCAAAACCAGATGGGTCGCTAGAATAAGGCAGCCACTGGTTTTAGACTGGATTGGGAGGATGACATTTCACGGAAGACTGATGGGAAATTACCAGGGGAGAGGAATGAGGGGAAAGAAAGCAGAATGTCCACACCTTTTGATATCTGGGCTGAAACTGAAACCACCAGAAAACAAGTGAGGAAATAAAAAGGTAAGTCAAGAGAGTTAAAGAAAGAGAATATGATTGTTGAAAAGGAGCAGAGAGAGAGGGCCATAGTTTTAAGACCTGATATGACTGGTAAGCGTGAAACGTTGTAACTCATTGCGAGACCAGCTGGTATGTCTATTATACAATGTGTGCTTTCAGGTGACTTAAAATATCTAGCTGGTTTCCCCCCCGCATAGCCCACAGCCCCTGTCGCTGATATGTGCTCAGGAAATACGAAAAAAAGTGTAACACTTGACTTGGCAAAATGTGAAAAAGAGACAGATATGCTGAAGGAAGAAAATTCATCTAATGCTTTACAAAGTAAAACCTAACGCATTGCAATATTCTGTTTGATACCTGGAGTTGCCCACTAATAGGAAAATCTAAGACTATCTGTAATGGACATATATTCAGGGTGCCCAGTTTAGGCCATTTGCTCATTAACCACTTTGTCAAGGAGAAGTATGTGTGTGATTTAATGGACTCTATCAGCCCTTAGGAGACTGATGCTTATTGTGTCAGAAATGGGCCAAGATCACTGTGGGTGAAGACCACGCAGACAATAAATGTGTCCTAGGGACACTGAGCACATTCCAAGAGAATTTTTCAAGCCTCATGATTTGCTGGTTCTTGGTTCCAACCCCTTTCCATGACTGTGCCTGTCAATGCTTCCTTGCCAACCTTGGTGTCCATCTGTGAGCTTTTCCTGACCACTCGCTGTAAGCTCGTGGCCACTAGCACGTCACCCTCCCTGCAATCACAAACATGCTGAACCCACTTGCTTGTGGGAGCCTGTGTGGGTCCTGCTCACCCCTGGGGTCGTCCACACTGCTCTGGCCTGGTGGCCTGGAGAGACACGTATATGGTGTGACAAATACCACACCATGATTTAGACCCTAATCCAACTTTAAGACATTGATGTCCATTCTAAAATCCAGTCTTGGCTTTTGGGATTTTGGACATCCAGATGGGGAAAGTAATGAACGTTTGTTGGCAGAAAACACAGAGATGTCTTCCTGAAAGGAAGGGGACCCTGTGGCCATGTGGGGCGCAGGAATTTAGACCAATCAGTCATCTTAGATGGTGCTAGGGTCCAATGGGCCTGTGCAATAGGTTACTGCCGTTGTCTTCATAGGGCGCATTCATGAAATGAAGCCCAACAGGGCCCTATTGTCAGCTGCAGAGACCTGAGAGGAGGGAGGCTGCCAGCCGGACAGGGCATGTGTTTTGCAGAAGCTGTATGAGGCCACATGGAAGAACCAGTGGTAAGATGGGGGAGGGAGAAGAGCAGGGTAGGAGCAGAAAAGATGTAGATGAAGCACAATAGGAAAACAGGGACAATGTGTGATGAGAAGAAAGTACACACACTGTGGGTGACAGCTCTGGATCCAAAAGGTGGGGGACAGGGGGCGTTGCACTCAAACTCACTTTCCAAGTGAATCTTGGATGCCTAATTCAAAACATTCATCTGGCACCTTGGAGGAGGCAAAGATTTCTTAAGCAGGGCACAAATATGCTAACCATAAAGAACAGTGTTAGCAAATTGGACTGTATTAAAATTAAGAACTTCTGTCCATCAAAACACACTGAAGGGAATGGAAAGGCACAGCAGAGAGTAGGAGATGGTATTTATTAGCATTGCATACCTCTGACAGAGAACTCAAAGAACTCCTAGTAAGCAATAAGAAAAGACAGACAACCAATAGAAATATGGGTTAAAGACTTGAACAGATCCTTCATAGAGGAGATATCCAAATGGCCAATAAACATATGAAAAAGCACTCAGCTTCATTCATTATCAGAAGAAACCAAATTAAAGACACAAGTTTCCAGTACACACTTAGCAGAATGTCTGAAAGAAAAACGATGGGTAACATCGGGGCTGGTGAGGATATGAAGCAACAGGAGCCCTCAGAAACTATTGGTGGGGATGTATATGGTCACTTGGGAAAGCTGTTTGGCAGTATTCATCCAAAGCTGACCATATGCCTACTCTGAGACTTCGCGATTCCACTCCTAGGGGTATACCCAACAGGGGTACATAGTTCACCACAAGACATATTCAATATTGCTTGGAAAAGCGCTATTTATCATAGTCCCAAACTGGAAAACCAACTGCCCATCAACTCTAGCCCATTCTGGAATGCCTAAATAGTGGGATATTCCCACAACGGAATCCTGGTTAGCAGTGCTTCTCAAAGTATGATTCCTGGGCCAGCAGTGATCTCCAGCACCTTGGAAACTTGTTAGAAAAGCAAACTCAAGCCCCACCCCAGACCTACTGAATCAGAAACTCTGGAACAGGTCCAGCCCTCTGTGTTTCAATAAACCCCCAGGTGTCTGCTCAAGTTTAAGAACAACAGCTTGACAGCAATGAGAATGACCAAACTACAACTCCAAGCAAAAGGACGGCTGAATCTCACAAACAACGTGAACAAAAGATGGAAGACACAAAAGAGTGCCTATTGGGTGATCCCATTTCCACAAAGCGTCAAGGCAGGCAGAAGCCACCTGTGCTATAGAAGTCAGGATCAAGATCAGATGAGGGTGAGGGAAGTAGGTGCCTGGGGCAGAACGTAAGGAGGCTCCTGCCTAACCCTGAATTTTGCCCCCTCGGGGCCTCACTGGCCTCACCTGTCCCAGGCCTTGGTCAGGAGGACGCTCAGCCCGGAAGGAGCACGAGGGGCTGTGTGTGAGTCTCTGCTGGTCACTCTAGGTGTTCAGTTCCTGAAAATTCATTGGTCTGTACACATATGATTTGTAAACTTTTCTGTACATAAATTCAGAATAACCTCTCAATAAATATTTTTTCAATGAGCAATTAAATACACACAGAGGGTGCCAAAAAAATGTATACACATTTTAAGAAAGGAAAAAAAAAAACACTATAAAAATTGTAATACTCAATATATACCGATAACAAAAGATGAATACAAGTCACGTTTGATTTCAACAATGCCAAGAGGTGCTCAAAGTGGTTCCCATCAGCGTCCAGACACTTCTGATTACAGTGAACTACGGCTTGAGCAACGTTGACCAAAGTGTCCACTTGTATACTTTTCTTTGGTGCCCCCAGTATTCAGTTGGAATGATGCCCTGATTTATGTAATGAAATAATGACTCTAATGTATTGGTAACCTTTGAATATAGCCGCTTCCAGGCTGTGGGCCTTTTGTGGGTCTTATTTGTTTGTTTGTTTTAATTGGGTTCGGAAAGTAGCAAAAAAGAAAACTTCAGAATCAAATCTGGTAGATATGAAATCAAAGTGGGTGACACCATTAGTTTTGTTCTAAAAAATGAGATGGGGTTTCTAACGTGGCTTAAATGGACTCTGAAGGCCATTGCCAAAGAGAAGTGAGTTCCAGATGGGCTGTGAGTGCAGGAAAAATTGGGAATAAGGGTATGACCTCTGGGGGTGGGGGGGGGGGACGCCTTGGAGCCGCACCTCCCTGAAGCCTGTGATTTCTGGCACAGGTGCTGACAAGTCAGCCATGTTGCTTTACAAGCACACCTGGTAAAGAAAGAGATTTCGCCTGCTTTCTAGGAAAGCAGTGGTTTTGTCTGCCTCAGTGCTTCTATCTTATTGTGTGCCTCCGTGAGCTCTCAGTCCGGCCTGACCCACGTTTGTTTTTGAGTGTGAAGGGGAAATGTCTCAGTGGGCTGTGCTTTGTGCAGCTGGGCTGGAGCTGGCGACAAGGCACGAAGGAGGCCAGACCCTGGGGAACTCAAAAGCATTCTGTTTAGATGATGAGGAAAATCTGCACAAGTAATTCTGGTATTTCCTATGATGCCGGGAGGAAGGTGATGGGGTGGGAAGCTGTTGGCCAGGCCAAGCCCCACTGACTCCTGACACTCGGACCCTTGGCTGGCCAGCGGTTTCTTAATCATAGATGTAGTTGCCTTGGAGAGGCACAGAGTGACCACAGTCTTCCTGTGGCAAAGCCCTAGGACATTCTGTGTAAATGGAGGTGTATGGGAGTCAGAGGGCCGCAGCTGGCCCTGACAGCGTCCTCTCTTTGGGCACCGACCTGCTGTGGGGACAGACCCCGCTTCTAACCCCAAGCTCTGACCTGGGAAATGTAATGACCCAAACAAGCCTGGCAAATTGGTGAGGAGCCAAGGGACAGTAATTCTGTGTGTCTTTCAGTTATTACTTCACTGTCTAAACTCCTCCGGAATTTCACTGAAGATGTAAGTATTTCAACAAATGTGTTCTCCTACCCTCCCTCAGAAGTACACTGGTAAGGGCCTATTCTCATTTAGTTCAGCTTGCTGGTGCTTGAGTGAGGAATCATTTTAGCAATCTGTCTGTCCCTCCGTTTATCCGTCTGTGTCCAGAATGCACCGCTTCCCCCAACCCCAGAGCCTTCATGCTTGCCCAAGCCTCCTCCTCTCCCGGAGGGTTGCAGCAGCCTCCTGACTGTCCCTTTGCCACTCTTGACACCTTCCTATCTCTCCTCCTGGAAGCCAGGGCCCCCCAAACACAGCCTCCAGCTCACACCCCTCCCTGGCTCCTGCTTCGCCCTGGAATTAACCTTGTCTTTCTGATGCCTTGGCATCTTGGGGACTTGCTAACCCAGACAGACTGCCCCTCCCAGCGCTGGCCACTGGAGCAGAGCAAACCGGTGTGTGAGGCATCTTTCCTATGCAAATAAACCAGTCCAGAGCCCACACCCACACCCTCTCCTCTGAGGGGCTCTCACAAGCTGGGCCACTACCCCCCTTGCCCTAGCCACCCCAGGGTCAGACTGCAGACAACCAGGGGCAGCCATTTGCCCCCAAGTCTGCTGAAATTATCCCAACTAGCCAATCCTGTGCCTACTGGCCCAGATTCTCTAATTCCTTCCCGCGGAAACCACAATAAAGGCTTTTGCTCAGTTTCCTGTCCTCCAAGGCCTCCTGGCTGACGCTGGTCCCTCCTTGTGTGGCCCCTGTGGAGAAGTGTGCCCCCTTCTTTTGGGAACGGTAAGGGTCATCACCCAACTTTTCAGCGGCAGTCATCTCCTGATCCATTGGCCTTGCCATACCTCCATAATAACAAAAGCTGCCTTTTAAACACCTCAGAGGAACAGTCTAGGTCTTTACATGTTCTAGACTCTGCTATCCACGGCGGTAGCCACTAACTGCACCTGAAGTGTGGCATTGAACACCTGAAGTGTGGCTAAGTCAAAATCGAAATGTGCTTTAAGTATAAAATATACACTGGATTTCAAAGACAGTACAAAAGAAAAACGTCTCATCAATAATATTTGTATCGACCACATGTTGAAATGATAATATTTCAGATGCATTGAGTTAAATAAAATACATTAAAATTAATTTCACCCTTTTCTTTTTATTTTCTTAGGACAGCCACTAGAAAATTGAAAAGTATACACATGGCTCCCTTATTCCCACTGGACAGTGCTGATCTACAGAGCCTTGCGAGACTTAACCCTGCTACCCTCCTGCCCTCACCGTCTTCCCTCCTCTGCCTCACTTGCTCTGTCACCATCACACTGGCCTCCTTGAATGCACCAGGAAGGACCTTTGCCTTTGCTGCTCTCTCTACCTGGAAGGAGCCTCTCAGATACCTGCCTGGCTGGCTCCCTCACTTCCCTCACATCTCTACACCACTGTCACCTCCTGTGTGAAGATTGCTCTGGCCCCCCGTCTAAAATGTCAACATCATCCCCCAGATTCCTATCTCTCTCTCTCTCTCCTGCGTTATTTGTCATGTTTAATATGTATCCCTAGCCAATATTTTGCTACCGTGTTTCCCCGAAAATAATATCTAGCCAGACCATCAGGTTTAATGTGTCTTTTGGAGCAAAAACTAATAAAATACCCAGTCTTATTTTACTATAATATAAGACTAGGTCTTCTATAAATATAACATAACATAATATAATGTAATGTAATATAACATAACACCGGGTCATATTAATTTTTGCTCCAAAAGATGCATTAGAGCTGATGGTCTGGTTAGGTCTTATTTTTTAGCAAACACAGTAATTTATTATCTATGTTCTGCCAGCATGAAAGCTGATAAAGGCAGGGATTTTGGTCTCTTTTGTTCTCTACTATGTCCTCTGTACCTAGAAAGAACAGTGCTTTATACATCAGACCACTCAATAAATATTTGTTGAATGAATGAATACAGGATACAGGCTTTTAGCCTCATGATCCTCATTCCAAATGAGAAAAGTCAAATACATATAACAGATAAAAGCAGTGCTGGGGGTTGAAGCAGGTGAGGCCCACAGGGAGCTGGGAACTGGGCCAGCTGCGGAGGCCCGGCTGAGAGGCCCTCAGACCCACTCTGACCTGCTCAGGCGTGTCAGATGGTGGTGGTGGGCGGACGGTGGAACAGGCTGGAAGGGGAGAATGAATAATTTGTATTTTTAAAAAGCTTCCTGTAAGGTTTGTGGGACTCGCTCAGAGATCAGCCTTGGGTGCGGGGGTTCATTTTCATGAGTGGGATGGGACACAATGGGTGAAGAACTGGCCTGGTGTGTAGAGCAGGTGGTCCAGAAGCTTGCTGCAGAGCCTCAGACCTCATTTCAGAAACAGTGATTCAAGTCTGCATTTAACTCCTTCCACAGTGAGTCCTGTGCATATTTCTCCTCAAAATGTAGTCAGCTCCATTAACAGATGACTAGATAGACAAAATGTGGTATATGCATACCACGGAATATGATTCAGCCTTAAAACGGAAGGAAATCCTGTCACATGCTACAACATGGATGAACCCTGAGGACCCTATGCTTAGTGAAACCAACCAGACACAAAGAGACAATACTGTATGATGTCACTTATATACCAGAGGAGTCAAATTCATACAGACAGAAATTAGCATGGTGGATGCCAGGAGCTGGGGGTGGCAGGGAGAAATGGGGAGATAGGATTTCACTGGAATGGAGTTTCAGTTTGGGAAGATGACAAAGTCCTAAGGATGGATGGTGGTGATGTTTGTACAACAGTGTGAATCTACGTAATACCATTGAACTGCCTGCTTAAAATGGTTAAGATGGTAAATTTTGTGTCTTTGTATTTTACCAAGTCTCACAGGTCTCCTAGGCTGGGGCCGGAGAATCTGCATTGCTGAAAAGTTTCCGAAACACGGCTGACGCTGCCGGTTGGAGGACCAGAGGTAGCTGACACCGGTAAGTACAGCGCCATCTAAAGCCCCACCTCACAGCACCTGGACCCAGTGTCCCGCCACCGCCAAACACTGTGTCTCTTGCTGCGAGCTCAGTCCTCTCGTTAGAACCAGTTTGGACAATAAACCAGTTTTGGGGAGCCCATGAAAACCCCCACCCTCCTCTGGGAATGACCTTTCTCCTTAAGGGCCTCCTTGAGGGACCCTCAACAGCACCTCTGCCGAGCATTCACAGTAATTCCTCCCACAGTGGAGTATCCGCTGTGTAACAGCTTATGTAGAAAGCCCGGGCAAGTCAACAAAGACTGAGAGACACCCCAATGGGGAAAAGGCTAAGAGTAGGAATGAGGAGGTATCTGCTAAAGTAAGGAAGACAGACGGCCAATAAGAGTCAAACGTGATAAATCTCATCCATAATCAAACAAATGGAAGAAAACATGACCAGGATGCATTTTTCATATATTGGGACAGGAAAAAATTTTTAAACGATAATGACCAGTGGTGGTACAAGTGAGGAAAATGACCCACATTCTCAGACTAGAGGGACTGTCAATAGGTACATTTGCGGAGGAATTTGAAAATATGCATCAAAGGCCTTCAAAAGATACATGAGCTTTATAAGATTCCACTTCCAGGAATTTGTTCTCAGGAAACAAGGGGATAAATGCACAAAGATAGATGTGCAAGATTACTCAGTTTATAGCAGCAAAAACTACCCAAACCTCCTACACAACTGATAATTCTAATAAGAGCACTAGATAGCCGTTTTAAATGGCGCTGTGGCTTACAATGCTAGGTTTACTTCTCTGGAAGGATGTTGGGCATAAATAATAAGTTGGAAAAGCAATTTAAAGAGCTGTAGGTATAATATGAATCAAATTTTTTGAAAAAAGGACCTATATTTACATGAGAAAACGTCTGGAATCAATGGTACAGTAGTTGTCTGGGTGGAAAATTTGGATTCTTTTAAATTGTGTTTCTGGTTGTTGCTTATTTGTATTATCTATTTTTTCTATAATGATTTATGTATTACTTGTTTTTTTATCTTCCATTTTGGCACATGAAGAGGAGTACACAAAAGAAACCATAGTTACAAAGATTAAAGGTGTTTACCAGGCTGAGCCCTTGTGTAAGGTAGGATCGCTGCAGGCAAACTGAGAAGGCAATAATGAGAATGAATGTCGAGGGATGAGCCATTCAGGGAAGCAGGGTCCCTTTGGAAGAAGCAGAGTCCCTGGTGTTTACCAACTTCCTGGGCCTAGAATGCCACCCAGGACACTGTGAATCCCCAAATGGCACCTGGCTATCAGTAGAAAGGTCGTTTACCTTCTGCCCCCACCAACTGCCATTTAAGGGACACTGGGCATGTGAGAGGTGCCAGATGCCAGGCTTAGCATTTGTCTATAATCTCTCATCTAAGCCCGGGGACAACGCTGGGGGTGGGGGTGGTGCGTGTTTGACAAGAGGGTCACTAGTGGGTGCGGAAGCCAGGCTTTGAATCCCGTCGTCCTGATCCCAAACCCTCCTCCCTCAGTCCCGTCACTCCCCTCCCGACCTGGTAAGTGCGTCCCCAGTGTGAACACAGTCTCCGGGGGGAGGGAGGGAGGGAGGGGCACTGTCTCCCAGCAACCGGCCTGGGGCTAGACAGTGTCCCTTCCAGAGCCCTTTCTCGGTGAGCCAGGAGCAGAGGAAACAGGCACTTAGCCCCCTTGATCGTGTTTATTTTGCAGCAGGTCTGAGGGGACTGGGTTTTGACAGTAGAGCTCCCCCCACCCACACCCCCGCATATTCCCATGGCAACCTGGACGCGTCCCAGCAATGTTGTGAAAGAGCTGGGGGCAAGGTCACGGTCACACATTGCGTGCCGTGGGAGGGAGCCGGGCACAGGCCTCCGGTGGGGCACTTGGGACTTTGTAATCCGTGTTTGGCGCTGGGGCGTTTTCACGGAGCAGCAAGCCTGGAGGTCTGCGCCCGGCAGCCCCTCCCCACGGCCCTGCCAGCTCCACTTCAGCCAGAAACAACGCAAGTGCCGGGAGCTAACGGAGGGCACACCATTGCTGCGCATTTCTTGCGTGGCAGTTCAGAACATCCGCAGGCCCACGTGCCCGCTGCGCGGGTCATAGCACCCCCTGAGCTGCTGGGGGCGCGGTTCGCACAGACTGGGACAGGGGGCCTCTTGCAGTAACCCTGGCACAATCTATCCATAATCCAAACAACAGCTCATGTATCCAGAACTCACTTTTTCAGTAACCTCAGTTATATCGAACACAAACAAGGACTAGATGGGAAGCAGAAAAACCTTCCAAAGTAGAAATAGAGATTTCTAAAGACAGTGTTGTAAAATCACTCATTAGCAAGCGAATCAGGACCTCAGTCACAGCAACTTGCTCTTCTGCGGTACATCTCCTGTTTGTGATAACAAAGCACCACAGACTGGGTGGCTTATAAACAATAGGAATTTATGTCTCACAGTTCTAGAGACTGGAGGTCTGAGGTCAGGGTGCCAGCCTGATTGAGTCCTCTTCTGGGTTACAGTCTGTCAACTTCTCATATCCCCACATGCTGGGGGGCCAGGGAGCTAGCTGGTTGGAATCCCTCACTCATCCCATTCATGACCTAATTACTTCCCCAAAGCCCCACCTCCAAATACCATCACCCTGGAGGTTAGGATTTCAACACACAGATTTCAGAGGGACACACACATTCAGACCATGACATCCCCCAAAGTCAGTGTGGGTATCTGGTATCCCAGTCAGCAGAAGATGAGAAGAGCCTGAGAGCAGGCATCTTTCCCTGGGCCTGTGCACCTGTCCCCCTGCTCCCCATCCTCTAGCAACTGGGAATATTGGCTGGTATGGACTCACGGTGTCCCTTCTTGGGAGAATTGTCTCTGGCAGAAGCAGGCAGTGGTTTAAAAGCATCCTCTCATCCCCATCCTGGACAGCCCACAGCCTATATAGGACTGACAAAGGGTCAGCTGCCTTACTTAGAGGCGCAACCACCCTGGGTGCAGCTCACATTCCAGAGCTCCCATGCGATCAGTCTCCAGCTGAGACCAGACCCGTGCTTAGCTTCCCCCTGCCCTTCTTCCCAAAACACGCCCTTCACAAGTCAAATCCTTGTCTCAACCTCTGCCTCTAGGAAACCTGAGCTAGAACTGAGAGCTCGGAAAAAGAGCACTGGTTTTAACCCAGACACTTGGTGTTGTCTGTAACTCCTCCCTCTCCCATAGCAGACAACACAGCAACCCCGAGACCCGCACACCAGAGCCTAATCTGAGTCTGTCCATTCTTCTCTGTGCCTTCTGACACCACCACCACTCCCCACAGGTCTTGTGGCGACCTGTTGAGCTTCTCACCCATGTTCTCTTCATGTTCACCAGAGAGAGCCAATCAGACCATGTCACTCTCCTAGTCAAACTGCCCAATGACTTCCGCTCCATTTAGAATACAGTCCTCCTTGACAAAACCAGACTTGACCAGGCCTGTGCTGACGTCACTCATCTCCCTGTCATCCTTCCCTCCAACCACCCCCAATAGCTTCACCCCACCCTCCAGACATCGAAGCTATTCTGAGCATCTTGAATGTGTGCGGGGTCTCTGGTACCCTGTCATGCTGTCTGGAAAGCTCATCCCAACTGCTTTGTCTGACCTGTCTGTTCTTCAAGGTGTGGCTTAGACATCATCTCCCACCGGAGGCCACCCAGATCTCTCTGTGGGCCCCCTTCCTGCTTAATCCCTCTGTCAGAACAGTTGCTTGTATTCCTGGCCTCCTCATGCACAGGAGGTCTGGGTTAGGAATCTTTTGTTTGTGGCTGTATAATGGGCACTCAGTCACCATGTGTATATTAAATGAATAAAATGATGGCCTGATTTCAAGACCTCAGAAAGCGGAGCCATCTGGAGTCACCTAATGTAGAACAAGAAGTACTGCCCACTTACTTCCATGGCCCCGAAAGCACTCATGCGTCAGAGTCCAGAACAGTCTATTCTGACACAGAGAAGGAGAAACTAGCATGTTCTCTGGGCAACTCCAATTTTAATAGGACAGATTCCAATTCTCTGCTCCAGTCACTCTGGCCTCGAACAAGCAAATAGGTTGTACCTGAGGCCTGCGGTTCCCTCTGTCTGGAACACCCCTCCCCCCACCTCCCTCACCTTTGAGGTGACTCAAATGCCTCTCAGTAAGACCTTTCCAGACCACGCTATTTCAAATCCCAACTCCTCTATCCCTCACTCTCCAGTACCCAATTCCTTCCTCTACTTTGTTCTCCTCCACAGCAGTTATCATCCTCCAACATACCAATTACTTTACTTGTTTGTCTTGTTTATTGTCTGTCTCCTGGTAGACTATGACCTCCATGAGGGCAAGGGTTATGGGGTGTTTCCCCCTCATTTCATTCAGTGCTGTACCCACAGTTACCCCAGTGCGTGGTACACAGCAGGCATGCAAAACCTCTTTGTTGAATGAATGTATAAGATGAAAGCTCGTATAGTTGAGAAAGGCTATGTAGCACAGAGTAATGCAAATCCAGAGATGAGACTCAGGAAGCCCAAAGCCCAGAAGCTTTGAAGCTGGGCTTGGCAGGTGGCCTGATGGCAAAAGACAGCTTGGTGAAGCCAGAGATCCTCAATCCCTTTGCTTTCTCTATCAGTGAAAATTATCTGAAAACCGGAAGGGAAATAAGACTATGTAATGGCATAAATTAGCTCTATACTCATGAGGGAAGACGAGCTGCTTTCTTCATTTTTTTCTCAATCCCATCAAGCCTTGTCCTACTCCTCCTTCCAGGTTTAGCAGGAAATCCAGTCTCCGTGATTTTGTGGAGGCCCCTTTCCTGTAGGGTTGTTCAAGAGTCCTTGGGGGTGGGGAGCAGCACTTAAAAGAGCCCTGTGTGCCACTCAGCAGGATCTCCTGGTCTTGACCCAGGCCATGCTTGAGAGGGTACCAGACCTGGACACTATTCTCTCCCTCCTCTCTACCAGACTTGGCCACAGACCGACGTTGGTTCACAGGGAAGCGTGGTTCAAGAAAGGGGAGGCAACAGGCAGCTGACATTGAAGGTTTTCCATCAATTCAGACAGGCAGATCCAAGCAAGGCCCTCCGAGGAGCTAGGGGTAGACTCATGGGAGGCCTAGAGACAGGGAGTTTTGAGAAATTATAGTGAGTAGTGAGAGGCAAAGAGACTCTGGATGTTCAAAGTCAGAGTGGGGGGCACATACCCAGTGGGTATCAACAATCACACGCCAATGAATGTGACCTTGAGCATCAACAAATGTCTCGCTTAGATTAACAAACGGATAGCATGTTATTAAACTGATGTTTCCTATACATTAAGGAGAAGAATGAATGGCTCTGAGGAGTTAACTTCTGTCCAGCTAACCTTGTACCATATTAAATTTCTTGACAGATTGAAATGCAGGATAAAAGAATACTTTCAATTCGACAAGATGATTTAGGAGTGTCCTTGATACTTATCTCAAGTTGGGGAAATGCTGGCCAGACGAGTCACCCACACCACACACACTGCACACTCGCGGTGCTGTACTAGACAGTGAAAACACACAAAAAACGAATAAAACACGGTCTTTGCCTTGGAGAAACTCCGCTTGGAGAGCGAGACAGCTATGTAAAGAAGTAATTACGATACACTTTGATAAATGCTGTAATTGAGTCATTTACAAAGTGCTCTGTGTGACATTACAAGCGTGACTTTGTAGCTGGTTGAAGAACATTAATTATTCACCGTCCAGGCAGAGGGAGGTCTGTCTCTACTATGGCACCACCAAGGTTGGTACCAATCCCATGTTACCCAAGCTGTTTTTAAAAACCTTACACAAAGACACCAAAGTCATCTTGATCAAATTTGCCAATGACATCAACTTAGGGGGACAGCTACTGCATTGGCCCTAGGTTAGGATTCAGAAAAATCTCCAAAACCTAGAAAAGCTAGGTTAAAACTGAAAGATAAAATTAAATAAGGAAAAACATCAAGTCTCCATTTGGATTCTGAGGTGATTTTAAGAGAAGGTCTGTGTAAAGTTTCCAGAGGGTTTAGATGCTCACCAGATCAATGAAAACCAATTTTAGTGAAGGACTGCTTCAAATTGAATGAGCAATTTGGGGGCTACAATAACAGCTGTGTGATGACCAGGACAAAGAAGGTGTTAGTTCTGCTCTATTCTGTACTGGTTGGACTGCTTCTAGAATATTGTACTTTATTAACTGAAGGGGCTCAACGAGGGTGGAGGTGCAAGGATCCTAGCAGCATAGTAGAAACCCCAAATGACACTCTCTCTTTGCACAGCCCTCCACCCCTCCTCAGAAGGAAGGGGCCCATGCTGATGACAGCTCTTGCCCCGTGAATTAATGGAATCTAGAAATTGTTTTATAGTCTGTGGTAAGAGCCCCACACTCTCCTCTGACACTGTAAACCAGCAGCTCCTTTTTGTCCCACCACCAGGAAGAATGGCTGACTTCCCTTTGCTCAAGTCTCCTGGGTATTTTGAGATGTCCTGGACCAGTGTCCTTAACTTCAGCTGGTACCTGACTCTGGCTTCCTGCCCCTCTCTTCCAGTGCCCCCTTCTGAAGATCAGGCTCTGTTTCTCCTCCACCAGTCACGTCGCAGATGGAGTCTCTCAGATAAGCCAGTCT
Organism: Rhinolophus hipposideros; assembly: GCF_964194185.1. NCBI lineage: Eukaryota > Metazoa > Chordata > Mammalia > Chiroptera > Rhinolophidae > Rhinolophus > Rhinolophus hipposideros. The sequence continues at coordinate 7,882,458 of NC_138050.1, forward strand.
TGTGTTGGCACTGCTCTGCGTTTGCACACCTGTCCTTTCCATCCTGCCCCAATCTCTCCTTCCTTGGATCTTGACGGCTGCCGAACGTGGACGTGCAAAGGCCCCAGTTGATTTCTAACTGTTGCTTCCCTTCTGCCTCCCGTCTGCTCCTACCAGGTCTGCAACACACATGAGTACACATCTGTGTGTACACATGCATATACACACACTCACACTCCCAACTCTGTGACCGGGGCTGTTCTCCCAACCCCTCAAATCCAGAGGGCTTCGATCTGTTATGCCAAGGGGCAAACCGGCAAACGGATAAACATTTCTCTGTGGTAGATTTCAGCTCAGTGAGAGAAAGAATGCCATGAAGACTGGCTCAGGAATGTTGTGGAACGAATTTCTGTGCTTGTGGGGGCTTAGAGCTGGCCAATGTCTACAAATCTGGCTATATACCAGCTTGCTTAACTGAAGGTCCCAGGGCCCACTCCAAATCTACTATGTTACAATTCAGAATGGGAGAGAGGAGTCTGTATTTTCAGCAAGTTCACCAAATGATTTGATGCAGCTGGTCCTGAGACTGGCATCTGGATGAGACCATCGCCTCTGAAGCGAAGATCACATTTATGCTCTTTCATAATGATTCTGAGAGGTCAAGAAATTGCTCAAAATGATAAAAGAGTTTAAAAGGGCATGTTTCAGAGCTGACTCATTCCTTAACACTGCCAGTAAAGTCAGAATTGCTCTTCTTCATGTTCAAGGGTGCTCTTGCTGCTGAGGATTGCTTCCTGCTTATGGGGCAGCTGGAAGGTCAGGTGCATGCGTGCCAGGCCTTTCCAAAGGCTGCATTCCTGGAGTATTTATTTGAGAGAGAAATCTCTAGAGAACTGGCATGGCCTTCTGGTGAGCCCACCCTTGGCCATGGCCTGCTTCCGCAGATACTGGGAACAACCCTGAACATCTGCTTTCCTCTTGAACTGCTGAGTCCCGTGGGTGAATCCACAGTGTCACGGTGAGGAGCTACACAACTGTTCTGGCTAACAGGGCAAGAGGTCAGAGCCCCTCTCCCCTGGGAGATCAACCCATCCTCCTGTCTCACAGCCTGGCCTCGGTTTTCCTTCTCCCTAAAGAAAAGGAGTTTTGAATTCCCATCATCTAGTAATTGAGATTAGCATCTCCCTAAAATTTCATATACATACATATATAATGTATAATAGATACATATCTCACATATATAAATATACATAATGTGTAACATATAACACATAAATATATAATGTATAATATATATCACACATATAAATATATAATGTATAATATATCACATATATAAATATATACAATGTGTAATATATATCACATATACAAATATATAATGTGTAGTATATATCATATATGTTAATATATAATGTGTAGTATATATCATATATGTTAATATATAATGTGTAATATATATCATACATATACGAGGTATGATCAAAAACTACAGTGAATGTTTAAATTAAAAAAATTATTACAGTAAAAGACACATTGATATTAATCTCCCTCAAAATACTGCCCCTCACTTCGAACACACTTATCCCATCATTCTTGCCACTTTCTGAAGCAGTTCTGGAAGTCCTCTTTGGTGAGTGTCTTTAGTTGTGCTTTCGTGGCTGCCTCAATGTCCTGAATCATTTTGACTTTGGGGAAGAGCGAGAAGTCCACGGCGCCAGATCCAGTGAATAAGGTGGATGAGGACACACCGTAATGTTTGTATTTGACAGAAATTGCCATGTACCAGAAGCGATGTGTGACATGGAGCCTTGTCATGGTGGAGAATGATTTACAGCACACTTTAAAACACACCTTCTCTCCACCGTAGCTCACACCTGATTGACTGCACCGACCATGTTGAAACTTGTCACACACTGTTACTAAGGTTCTATGCGCCACTTCCCTGCCTTTAAGTTGGATGGCACTCAGCAGCAGAGTTCACCATATTTTTTTAATCATATATATAAATATATATAATGTGTAATATATATCACATAAGTATGTATAATGTGATATACATATATGTGTATATATGTGTGTGTGTGTGTGTGTGTGTGTGTGTATATATATATATATATATATATATATATATAAAATTCTATCTATTTATCTGTCTATTTATAATACCTGCCGTTTATCTGGACAATTCCTAACCCATCTACCAGGGGTGGACACTCTCTTCAATATATCACCTTGCCACAAATGAAATTTTTCCCATATCCAAAAAGAGACTAACACTAACATTATCCATAGTCACAGAAGAACAATTTTACTTCTTAGTGTTACCTTTCATCCCACCACACACTGAGAATCAGACAACTATATATAAATAAACTAGAATACTTTTCCTTAATGTTGGATTCAAAGAACCACCTTTTTAACCAAACAAGCCCAGAACAGTCGCAGCAATATCTACATGACCTCCATGCTGGGGACAGAGAGAGGACAGGCAGAGGAGGAAGCACGCCAGGGCTTAGATGTCCCGGGAGCTCTTCTGGGAATGAATGTGCATTCAAAAGCCAGAAATCCCACAACAGCTGCTCAGTGCCACTGATGCCCATGAAATCCATCCACCATTAATCCCGGGCCTTGGTGGGATTTATGCATGAATTTGGAGGCAAAACAAGGATTTTCTAGTATCAAAGCAACATACCAAGGGAGTCAGAGACTCTTTGGTGCTCTTGAAAGGCAAAAGCATGTGCAGGGTCCTGCTCATCCGACCCCTGTGGGACAGTAAAGCTTTGATGCCCTCCCTCTGCGCCCTGCCAGTGAGCTCCTCAGTCTCAGTTTCAGAGAGTGCTGGAGAGGTGTGGCACACGGGACGGGTTGGGACCACGTTCTGTACACATTCTGTACGTATGGGCATCACGAACGGGCTGCATCACTGATCATGAGAAGAGCGGAAATGCTGTCCCCCTGGTCTTTGAAGCCCGTTGGCCAGCTTTCACAACTACCCCCGTAGGCAGGGGAGAGCCCAGCCCTGTGTGTCACTCTTGCCCTTGGGGGAACCACGTTTCTGTTTGTCACCTGGTCTATCAGCCCCCTCCATGAGTTGTATTGAATATCAGGTACGGAGCAGTCATGGAGCTGGGGTCATCGTCACTTCTCGGCTGCAAAGCAAGTGCGGAGTGCTGGAGGTGGCCTGGGGACATGGTGTGTGGATCAGGCCAGCCACACAGGTAGCTGGTGGCATGCAAGAACCTCAGAAAAGTCCCCTTGCCTTAAAGTATCTCTCTCGACAGGAGACCATGGGGCCCGAGTTCCCACCATTAGTTATTTTTCAATTAAATGATTCCATAAAACTACTGCTCAAATGGAAGGAGTAAAGAATCAACACAGTAATTCCATGACTACTTGCCTCGTCCCAGTTAGTTTATAAGATTAGTTAAGGACATCTAACAGAGACAAGGGCGGGCACTAAGCTTTGGTGGGAGGGAGTCAGGACCCCCGCTGTGGCTTGGAGGAAGGCCTGCACTTGTGCCTGCGCAGACCGGAGAATGAGGGCACTGGGCAACGACCAGGGGCGCGGGAGTGGGAGGGAGGAGTAGACTAGGTCAGAACAGCCTGGGGGTCTTGAGAATAAATAATTTTCACAACAGAGGTGATGTCACAGTGTACTTCACTGTGACTTCTATCTGTTACAATGAGGTGGAGGAAATGCAAGTAGAATTGGTGTAAAAAGCCGCACACAATCATCCTGAAAAATAAGTTGTTTTCATCTCCAGAAATCATTTGTTGATTGTTATGCTCAGCATCTGAACAAAAGATGACTGCAAATTCAATCTCTGCCTCCTTCAAAGCTTGTCAATCAAAGAGAGACGCATAAGTAGGACACAGAGAGCAGGAAAAAGCATCTAAACGTGAACGGCGGGTGAGATATTTATAGCATGTGTAACCGAGGAATGTACAGCTGCAGTGGGCAGCACCGCTGGGGAACCAGCAAGGGGCAGTCCCAGCAGGCAACCCATCCTTCATTGAGTCCCTCAGCATTCAGAGTGCCAGCCAGGTGCCAAGCCAGACACTGTGAGTCTTGAGGTGTGTAAAGATGAAAAAAAATAGGTCTTTATTGTCAGGGAGGTTACCATCCAGAGGAGAGTGAAAGCATACACACCATGGAGCAGTAACAGCACAGATATGCATGCAGTCAGACAGCCTGCCACCAGAATTCAATTTCATGGTGCCACTCTGAGCAACTGTTTCCTCTTCTGTAACAAGGGCGTAATAGTATCCATCTCTCAGGGATGTGTACACACTGAAGGAGCTAATAAAAATCCTAATGCAATGACTAATCTAATAAATGTTCATTTGTTTCCTTCCTTCCTTCTACAAATTACTCTAATGCAAGGCAGAAAGTGATGTCACAAAAGAGGTATAGAAAAGTGTTGAGAGTTCAGAGAATGAAGGTGCAATTATTTACAGCTGGAGGAGCTCAGAAAAGAGTGCATGGGAGTGGTGGCATTGAACTTGGCTTTGAAGATTTATGCAGAAACAGGGAAAGAAGGAGGGAACAATGTGGGCAAAGACCAGGGGCGGGTGAATAGCTGGAGTGGTAGATAATGCTGGAAGAAAACCATGGATCATGCCCTTAAGAACCTTGATGCTAGCTAGGTGAAGGTTAAATCTCGGGTATAATCAAAGATATTTGAGCAGGAAAGGTGACATTAGTTGGAGCTTTGCTTTATAAATATAAATCTTATAGCTGGGTTCTTATCAATTAGAGAGGACTTCTTATCAACTCTAGACTAAAAGGTATGACGATAGGCAATGGTGGTCTAAACTGTAGAGGTGAAATGGAATAAAAGATAGCTGGGAGATTCAATCAGCAGGTTGTGTGGGTGCAGAACACAGAAGAACCCATATGTATATTTGTAGCCTCTGTGACTGACAGGATGGTGGCCCCTTTAACAGAAATGGGAGGAATACCGAAGGAAGAGAAGATGGGAATGTCCAGCCGGTGCAGTCCATTCTGGACACTTCAGATGTCTGGGAAGAAAGGACCTCCAGGCACCTGAGAACTCAGTGGACAGGTCCCACATAGAAAGATCTGTTTGTGAGTCACCAACATCAAGAATAATACAGACTATGAAGAGAAAAGAGGAGGGCTGAGGTGAGAGCACTGGCATAGGGACATTGTGGGGGGGGGGAGGAAGGGGAGAGAAGGAAGGAGCACCAGGGGGACAGAGGACGGGACAGTGCAGCCCTACGGAAGCCAAAGAAAGGAGAGCTCCTGCAGAGGGAGAGGCCACTAGTGACCAATAGTGCAGAGAGGCCAGAGAAAATGAGGAGCAAGAGTTGAGGTTTGCAAGTCAAAGCTGATTGATAAAAGGGTATCTTTTATACCCTTATTCATTTTTGTTGATGGAATTTTTTTTTCTTTAGGATTTCACGTGGATAGCTTTTGTAACAACAACAGAATTTACTAATGACCTTGAAGAGGTAAAACCCAGGTTGTAAAGGAGGGAGAGAGAGTCCAAAGTATACAGATGATTGTAAATTACTCTCTGAGAAGTTTCACATCCAAGAGAAGGCGGAGGTTCTCTGAAGGAAGTGCAGAGCCACCGGAAAACTGTCGTGATGCCCTAGGGCCCTCCTGCCTTTGGGAGAGCTGGTTATTACACTTGTAGGAATTCTGTGAGCTTCTTGTTCACTTGGCTTGAACTATCCCCATGATGGGAGTGTTTGCGCTACAGAAACTGACAAATGCTACAAAGCAGCCGGCTGTCTCACCCCCAGGTTGTTGTAAACACTTTACCACTGTTAAGATGAACAAGACCAGCAGTTTTTAGGCTATGTGGATGAAGACAATGGACAGGGAGAGACTGAAAAGTGGGCTAAGGTAGAGGATAAGAGGTTGGGATGGGGAGACGGGGGAGCAGTGCCAAGGTTTATCGAGGCCTCAGGTATCACCATACCAGGTGGGGATACTCAGGTTATAGAGGGTGTGGGATCGTGATAACAAAGTGTTGGAAGGGTCATTGCATGGACTCAGATGAAAGGGTTAATAAACCTACCCGCTTAATTGAGCTAAGAAAGCTCAAATCCATATCTCAGCAACTGAAAGAAATTAGGTCAAACTATAAAAAAAAAAAAAAAAAAAAAAAAAAAGGCAAATTATGCTTGGGGAGAAAAGAATTTTCAACGGAGCTGGAAAGCCAAGCCTTCATTACGTGTATGTTATGGTATTTCTTTGGGTGTTGTGCATAATGCCTTGGAAGTTTGATCATTGCCAACGTTAAGGCTTCAGGGTGGTAATTCCTGAATTTTATAAAAACACTATCCCATTACCCAGGAGAGTAGCTCAGTCACCCCAAACGAGAAGAACTGGAAGAGAAGGCACGTATGAGTTTGAGAGAATCTGAACCCCAAACATAACACACTCAGCGTTTTCTTACCTAGGAGAAAACGAACAGTCCAGCTAGACACAGCCACAATCAGAATGCCAGGCTAAAGTTTAAAACTTGGTTCTGGGGCGACTGTAACCCTAAAACCATTATTTGAAGTTTCTTCTCTCGAATAAGATGTGTGAGATTTGCTCTTTCCTGATACTCCTATGATACAGTCCTTGACCTTTCAGAATTTTTATTTAATTTTAAAAGGAGTTAGAATAAAAGCGCATTTCATCCTAAATATATTTAACCTTCCCAATAGGTTTTATTAAAGTGTTCTGTGTAGAGAAGGACAGAGAAGAATGTCTTGCCCCCCTTGGGGGCTGGGAACCACATGTGATTCAAGAGCATTCTGGAATGACCCCCGCACATCTCTCAGGTTCCCTTCACGGCTGTTGGAAACAAAGGCATTTCACAACATTTCAGGGCTGGTTGGAAGAGGGAGCTCCAGCTGCTTCCTTACTTAGGGCAGCAGTCCCACAGGCTCCCTTGCAAATGTCAGAAATGTCGGGCCCACTCCCAGGCCAATATCTCAGGAAAGACATTCTCAGGGCAACTCAGGACACTTGGTTCTATTCCCTTCACCTCAATAGTGTCTTTGACTGAATGCACTTGGCCTTCTGCTGCTGAGATTCCCAGGGGGGATTCTTTGCAACTCTATATGGTACATCATCTGGCCCATAAATGAAAATCAGCTTTTCTTTCCTTTCAGGACAGTGAACTCAGTGGACGGGACAGAGAGGTCAGTCCTCAAGTCAGACGCGGTCCCCAGTCTTGGACTCCAAGGTCAGAGAAGGGTCAGCCACTTTGATTGAAGGTTTAAATTCAGGAGACTTTCACTATCATAGCTCGATGGAGATTAACTTGGAAATGTGGCAAGGTATGAAAAGAAGCCAAAATGGCACTGCAAAGAGAGGAATCGTAGTCATAACAGAATCTAAAAAATATGTGAGGGGGGTAACGAGAACTTCTCAGTACCTCCCTCGCACTGTCCCCAGGGAGGGGAGCTGCTGTCTGGTGTGCTGGGCCTTCTTATTGTGAACTACTGTGAACTAACAATGTCCTGGTTTATAAAGTGGTGTACATCTGTGGTCACCAGGATTTGAATAGAGCTAGGTGGTAAGATCATTTCTAAGTCTTAAAAAAAAAAAAAAAAGCAATGAAACTGATGGTTAATATGTGCTTAGACTTTATTATGTCCCTGGCACTGTGCAAGGGGCTTCGTACGAGTGGTCTCATTTCAGAACAGCAGTATTATTATACTTACATCTCCACCAACGCAGTTAACCCATTTCATAGATAACAAAACTGAGGCTTAAGAGGTTAAGTAGCTTACCTCAGGACAGTCACTAGTCAGTGGCGGAGCTGGAATCTGAGACCAGGGTTTATCTGGCTCCCAAATCCATGCATTTAATCACTTACTGAGACCCTTGGGCTCAAAACAGTTGAGTGGAAAGACACAAAATAGACACAGACCTTTGTGGACCAGAAATCAAAGCCCTATTCTGTAAATGGGATGCTATGTAACAACCATTTAGGTTTTTTTTGTGAGCCTCGGTTTCCTTACCTGTATAATAAACTACTAGCATCTACCTCAGAGGTACTATGAGGATTAAACAAAACAACACATATGGAATACCTGTTCATGTGAGGCAGGGCATGCATTAGCCCATTGGAGCAGACACCCCCAAATCTCCCTCTCTCCACTTCTCGTTCTCTTGTTCATTCATTCACTCATTCATCGAGTTATTAAGAACCTATTAGTCCCAGTCACTGTTCTGGGAGCTGGGGAAGTAACATGAAAAGACACTCCTTAACTGCAGAAAATGTACAAGTCCAGTTAAGACACAGGCACGTGATGGGGTTTTGGACCCAATTCTATCGTGCGTGTAGAGGCTTCCCCACACCACCAAGTAAGTCTCTGGACTCCAGCAGGGAGTCCCAGAATTCAACTCTATTCTGACACTACCTACCCGGAGATAGCATCAGATTCCACAGGTAAAAGGCTCAATCCCACAAGACTCCCCCATTTCAGAAACCAATGTCAAGTCCAGGTCAATGTCATGACCTGTTCTGACCTATAAATCAGAGGTTTCCATGACCCTGTCCCTGGGTTTGATGAATTTTCTATAGCAATTAATTAGTTTTACTTTTATGGCTCTGAAGCAATTTCAGGAACCGAGAATAAGAGACCAAATATTATAGCAAAAGAGACTCTCATTGCTCTTATCACTCAGGAAATTCCAAGGGTCTTGGGAGCTGACAGACAGCAACCATGGACGAATACCACGTACATATGAGAAATCTATATCAGTCACCTAAGTGACCAAATATATATTTCTTATAAATCACAGTATCACAGTAAGCACTTCTACTGTGATCACATCGCTGCTTTATTGGAAGTATGAGAGAGAGTAGGAATGTAGCAGAAGGAGGCCCTGAGTCTGCTGGGAGAGCCAGAAAGAGTTTACCACAGAAGGAAGTTTGGCTGTGCCCTGAGGCTTGAAAAATGAGTCGGCGTCAGCCAGACAGAAGTGGGAAGATTCCTTCCAAGAAGAGAGAAGAGTGTGTGTGGGGAGCTCTGAAAGAGCCAGACAAGTCTGAGAAAGTGCAAAAGTTGGAGGTGGCTGAAGGGCAGCCTGGTGCAGTGGTGGGAGGGGCAGGAGACGGGGCCAGAGTGTGGGGGTGACACCAATGCACCCTAAAGAGCAACTCTGCTGTGGGTCCTTCCAGCTCTGAAGTTCTATTATTCCACGAGTAACAGATGAACTCAACTGTCTATTTCAATTCAGTTAAACAAATATCTACTGTGGGAACTTTAGGGATAATTTTTGCCCTTTAAAGAGTCCACAGGTAAAATTTTTGTCCTCCAAGAAACCGTAAGGAACTGCTCTTTCCAGCAAGTGGACAGTGTCCTAGAAGCTCTGCAGATGTTATTCCAGGCACAATTTCTGCAGTCTTCTGTTCTTTCTCCTCCAGGGCACCAGTAAAACTCATCACACTCTATTTGGATCTACACCTCTGAAGGTGTCCATATTTCGTTGCCCAGAATGTGGAGGCCAACAAAGCCCTCCCGTGCCTCTCATCCCTGCCCTCCTAAGTCACCAGCCAAGATGGGCGCCTCACGATGTCCTCACATACCCCCACAAACCCCGACCTGGCTTCCCAGCAGCTACTCCCCTACCTTCTAACCAGTGCCCGATCACCTGATCTGTTCTCCCGCCATCTTCATCCTCTTCCACCTCTTATCCTTACAGGAGACATTCCCCACCTCTCTCTAAGATGGAGACCCTGTTTTCCTTTATAACCCTCAACATCTTGGAGCCCTTGGGTGGCAGCAGCACCCTTGTTCCCTACTGCTTCTTTCAAACCATTACTCTGCTGCTCTTGTGCACAAACCTCTCCTTTGAAGTCAAGGCCATACTCACCATACCCATGGCTGCCATCTTGTGACCTTATCTTCCCTTGCCCCATTCATCGAGGTCTTTGACACCTTGCCCATGATATTTCTCTCCACCCACATCATCCTGGGGACTTGAACACTCATGCGACATTGTAGTCTGGTCACTGATGTTCTTCCCTCCTCTTCACTTCAGGCTCGCACTCTCATGGCCACAGTTTAGACCCTGGTATCACCCCGAACTGTCTTCCCTCGAAATCTTATACTTGAGTAACCTTCTCTTGACCATAATCTACTATCATCCTTCTCCATCAATTTCTGTTTGCCATGCTAACCAAGACCCCCTAAACCTCTGATCTCTCTGTATTTCTCCCATCATTTCTACCACAATGGCTCCACTTTTTCTCCATCCAGCCTAGTTCCTGGAGTTCATCACTTTCCCCACTCTCTTAATAAATCTCTAAGTGTCTTTACCACGTTGCCTTTCTACCACATCCCCCTTATTACATCCAAGTCTTGGACGGACCCAACAGTCTGTTTTCCTGGTTGCTGCACACAGGCAGCTCAATGCTGATGCCGACCAATCAGAACCAGTACAGACGGATAACAACACAGACGTATGGAGTCCAATCTTCAGTGCCCTTGGAAACTCAGATTAGCTCCCTCTTCAATGCTAGGCAATAGCTATTCCAACTTTCACTTCTTTCCTCAAACCCACTGAGATATAAATCTTCAGCCATGAATGTCCTCAACTTCCTGCCCCTAAACCTTCAAAATGATCTGTATCTGTACTTGCCCTCTACTTTCTTCCTCCATTCCCGGAGGAAAAGGTGTTCTCTTTCCATCTCTGGCCTTCCTGTCTCATCCATGACTAAGCCCTTTCCTCATTGGGCCACTCTTAATTTTCAACTGCTACTTCACTGGCTTTTCCTCAACAGCCTATGAAATTTGTTAAGTCTCTTCAATATTTAAAAAAAAACAAATATTTTGACCCTACCTGCTTCTTTGCCTACTCATTAACTTTCTCTTCCATTTCACTGTCAAATGGCCTGTTCACTGTCTCCATTTCCTTCCATCTCATTCACTGCTTGGCCTCCTGCAATTAGGCTCTGCCACCATAACTTTATAGTAACCCCTTTGGCATCTGACAGCAACGATCTCCCACATGACGATTCCAATGGGCTCTTTCTTGTCTTCATTATGTTTGGCCCATACACAGCATTTGACAGTGTTGACTCTCTCTTTTTCTAAAAGCTGCCTGTTCCCTCACTTCTCTACACTGTGCTCTCCTGGTTCATCTCTACCTCTTTGATCATTATTTCTCAGCTTCTAGATGTGATCACCTTCCTTCATCCATTGGCTTCAACTGTCATCTATGTGTGGATTACTTGGAACCACACATCTAGTCTAGAACTCTCTTCTGAATTTTGCTCTTGGGCATTCAATTGCCTTTCAGACGCTCCACTAGAATGGACCATATAAAACTCAACATACCCCAAACTGAACTCATCTTTCCCTCCCAAACTTGCTCTTCCTTGCATTTGCAATCTTCACAAATGTCACCACCAGCCACGCCGTCACCTAAGCCAGAATCCAAAAACTCACCTTTGACTTTTCATCATTCTCTTATGCAGCACCCTCTGTCCAGTTACACTCCCTTAGTACCCATCATAAATCTCCCTTCTGTAACACTCTACTCCACAGAACAAAACTCATGTTTTATCTTATTTGAATGACTACAAATCTGACTTTCTCCATGCTTCCAGAGTAACATTTACAAAACACAAGACTGAATATATTTATTACGGCTCACAACTCTTCAGGAGTTTTCTTGGTTTGAGACCCCTCAAAGTCTGCTGGCACCCACATTTTCATCTCTGGACATTCACGGTCTTCCGGAAACCTTATGCTTCAGCCAACCACTTGCATTCCCTGGAACATGTTTAGCTATTTCCAGGTTAGAAGGTTTTGTTCTTCTGCTCTCGCTACCTAGAATTGCTTTTAACTCCTTTATTACTTGGCAAATAGCTACCTATCTTTCAAGACTTGGCTCAAATACCACCTAGCCTCTGGTTGGAATCAACTTCTCTCTATCCTCGGTACAGATCTCAACCATAGCACTCTCAATGCTTTGCTGCACTTTATTGTTTTAATCACCAGCACTTGCAGGGAGGGGCCACGTCTGATTCATCTTGATATTCCCAGCATAATGCCTGGCAAGCAGAAGACTTCAATAATTTTTTGCCAGCTTTCTTGAAATATAATTTACATACAGTGAAACTCACCAGTTTTAATTAAACAATTCAGTGCGTTTTGACAGATATATGCAGCTGTGTGCCATCACCACAATTAATGATGTAGGCCAGGGGGGTCCAAACTTTTTTCAACGGTTTTCACCAAGGGCCATATGCGGTAAAATACACACACAGCCGGGCCACTCACTCGAGGTGAAGTGCGTATTGCCTCACCTGGTTTATTTAAGTACACTAAATATATTGTTGGAGTTTGCCGCCGGCCAATTAACAATGGGTTGCAGGCTGCAGTTGGCCTGCGGGCCGCAGTTTGGACACCCCTGGTGTAGACCATTCCCATCCCTCTGAAACTTCCCTTAGGCCCCTGTGTATTCAATCCCCTCTTCCCTCCCCCGACCCTTGGTAACCTCCGATCTGCTTTCTATCACTATAGTTGTGCCTTTTGTAGAGTTTCATATAAGTGAAATAAAATAGTATATAGCCTTTTTGTCTGGCTTCTTTTACTGAGTATAACATTTCAGCAATCCATCCATACTGGGCATGTGTCTAATTCATTCCTTTTTCTTTCTGAGTTGTAGTCCATTGTATGGCTACACTGTCGTTTTGTTTAACCTTTCACAGCTTCATGAGCATTTAAGATATTTCCAGTTTGGGGCTGTTATGAATAAGGCCGATAAGCACTTTTGTGTGCAAGTGGTGGACATATGGTGGAGTGGGATTCCCAGATCATATGGTAAGTGTATGTTTCATTTTATGAGAAATTGCCATACTGTTTTCCCAAGTGATCGTCACATTTTCCACTCTGACCATCAATGCACAGGAGTCCGTCATCCCATACCCTTGCCACAGTATTACCTTAGTTATTCTGGTGGGTGTGCAGTGTACCTTACTGACTAACGATGTGAGCATGTTTTCATATGATCATTTGGCACACACATAATCTTCATGGGTAAATGTATTTTATTCTTTTCCCATTGAAAACAATTTGAGTTGTTTGTTTTCTATTTAGTTGTAGACATTCTTTATAAATTGTGGATATAAGCCCTTTGTCAGACATATGTTTTAGAAATACTTCCTTTCAGCCTGCCACTTGCCTTTTACTTTTTTAGCACTATCTTTGGAAGAGCAAAAGTTTTAAATTTTGATGAAATATAATTTATCTTTTTTTTTTTTTTTTTTTTTGCTTTTTGTATTCTATTTAACAAATCATTGCCTAGCCTAAGGTCAGTGAGATTTTTCTCCTATGTTCTCTTCTTGTAGTTTTATAGTTTCAGCTCTTTTATTTACATCTGTGTTCCATTTCCAGTTAATTTTTGTAAGTGGTATGAGGTAGCCATATATATATACGTGTGTGTGTGTATATATATATATATATATATATATATATATATGTATATATGTATATATATATATATATATATACACTTTAAGAAAGGAAAACTGTATCAAAATAGTAATATTCAATATATACCGATAACAAAAGATGAATACAAGTCACGTTTGACGTCTGCAATGACAAGAGGTGCTCGAAGTGGTTCCCATCAGCGTCCAGACATTTCTGATTACGGTAAACTACGGCTTGAGCAACGTTGGCCAAAGTGTCCACGTATATACATGTTTTGGGCACCCCTGTATACATATAGAGTTGTCCCAGCACCATCTGTTGAAAGCTCCTCTTGCTTCATAAAGACCTTCTGATGGTTGCTTCATAAGCAGGGGCTATGAATCCTCCAAGCTTGTAGCTTTTCTCGGCACTGCTTTGACTGTTCACGGCCCTTTGCATGTCCATGTGAAGTTGAGACTCAGCTTGTGATGTCTATAAAAACAAAAACGATTTGCTGGGAGTTTGGCTGTGATTGGTGTCGCACTGAATCCATCAAGAACTGACGTCAATTCTGTTGAATATGTCAACTCCTTCTACATGGAAGGTGCTTACAGTCATTGAGCTTGTAGAGCACTTTATAGTTTACAAAGCCAATTCACATACGTTACCCCCTTTGATCCACCTAACAATCCTGTCCCGTCAGAGGGAAATTCTGGCCTCACTTGGCAAAGGAGAAAACTGAGTCTCGGGGGACTTGGCTCAGGACCCCCAGCGGGTCTGCGGTGGCGCCAGCTGGCCTGGCCTTTTCATCTCCTTCTACAGCACATGTGTCGTGTGGTCCTGTATGTATTGACCTGGTGCGTCTAAAATGCTGGCATGCAGGCCTAGGCAGAGACGACCAGGCAACACAGCAAGTTCAACCCTACTTTCCTGTTCCCTTCACTTGGGTGAAGAGACCTAGAGATGCAGTCACCCCTGCTTTCAGACCAGCTCTGAGGAGCTGGCTCTGACTTTCTTGTGCTTCACAATTATCCAGGGAGCATTAAAAATGCAGCCTCCCCTGAGAGTTTGATTCAGTTGACTTGGGTTAGGGCCCAAGTGTCAATATTTCATAAAAGCTTCCGGGTGATCCTAGTATACAGCCAGATTTCAAAACTGAAATTCAGGGGTTTCCAGGGACAGGAAGAGCAGGAGAGTCTGAGCAGAGATTTCTGGGAGCTGGAGTGAAAGGCCTGTGGGCCAAAGGTCACTCTCAAAAGGGGCCCCTCTCCACAGAAGGGAAGGAAGATGAAAGAGCTGGACAGAAGTTCTCCCGAAATTCCTTCACAGAATCAGGAAGAGACACTACAAACAGAACAATTCCCCTCTGGGAATTGATCCCCATTCCTTACCCTCACTGAATAATGAGGAATTTGTCTCACATAGATTCAGATAAATTCCTAACAGGAAACGGTTGGAGATTATTTTGTCCGGTTTTCTTATTCCGCAGATATGTAGTTCTGGGATGCTCATGGCTGTGTCTGTGCTGTCCCCCCAGTGGGGGCAGAGCCAGGACTGGAATTCAGGGCTCAGGATCCGAGAGGTGGGGGTCTTTCCACTTCTCGGTGTAGCCAGGACACCAGCCTGCTGTTTTAAGAGGAAGTAAGACCGACGTAGGGCCTGACTTCCAGTTCAAGAGCCACTCGGGTCACTGGCTCTCAGGCCCCGGTGTGTGAGAATCACCAGGGAGTTTAAAATCTACATTCCTGCATACAGCCGAGAATCTAAATCTTTGGGGCAGGGATAAGGCATTGGATTCAAAGCATTCTCCTCTCTCCCCTGGAGTCCTCGGTCACTGTAGGTTTGGTGGTTCTCTGTGGAGTTTACTTAGTGAAATGTCTACGGCCCTTGCATCATTCAGAGTGAAAAACACTAGATTTGTAGACTTAGGCAACCAAGATTTTTTCTCATTTCCATGAGCTAAAATACAGACTGAACATAGCAATCATTTTAAGGCCACAGACGAGCTGATGCCAAGACCAGAGTTGCGGGCAGCCACAGAAAGGGCAGGACCTGCTCAGCCGGGCGGGCAGGCAGCTCCTTTACACGATGCAGGAAAGAGTCTGAGTCAGCACTCGAGAGGTCCCTGGAGCAGTGCCAGGCACAGGGCTTGTGGCCAGACAGACGACGCAGTGGCGATTACTAGCTTTGCAAGTGCTGGGTGCCTGGGTCTCTGTGTGTCCCCAGCAGGCCCCTCCTCACAGCGGCTGCTGACCTGCCATCTCTCTGCCTCCCTGATCCCCTAGCCTGATTTCCACTCCCATTTGGGGCTCTCACTGGATTTGGGGCCTTCTCCCTTTCTGATTCAGTCCCTCAGACCAGCGGCACCCCTTTAGCACAAAAAACTTGGGGAGCATTTCAAAATGCACCCAGACCTGTACCCACCATCACACGGATGAGGCCAGGGCCTGGGGGTGGGAGGGGGTGTCAGACAGTGGGTTTTACAACATGCCTCCTGGGGGGTTATCATGTGCAGCTGGGGTGAGAACCACTGCTTTAGAACTACAGTTTCTGGGGTGTTTCTGGGGGTAGAGGGAAGCCATGTGCTCATGGGTCTCTGCCTCTGTGCTCCTGCTTCCAGGCCCAGAAACGAAACTCTTCTCTTGCTTTCACACATACACACCACACTTAAGCTTCTTAGTTCTTAGCAGGCCTTGCCCCTCCCCTGTCACCAGGGCCTCCCAGTAGCTCCTTACTCCGTGACCTACCAGCTGGCCTACCGGGTCTCGGGTCTCGTCCTCCTGTCTGCCCTCACCCTCCCTCTCACCCCCTTCCAGTAAGTCTCCTGCTTTGTGGCCTGGGCCTTTGCTGAGCCTTCTCAGCCTCGCCTTCCACCCAAGTGCTTTAGTGGGCATTTTCGCAAGGGCAGCTCCCTCCCCAAGATGTACCAGCTCTTAAGGAAAACATCTGCCTGTGAGCTCTGTGTAGCCGGGCTCCACCTGAGTCCCTCCCACCTGCCGCTCTCCGCAGGCCCCTCCTCCTTGGGCCTTGAGTGCCCCTGGCCTGCTGAGCTGAGCTGTGAGGCTCCCGACAGGCAGACAGGCCAGCTGCCAGCTTCAGCGGCCGGCCATCGCGGTGTCCCTGGTGCCTGTCCTTGAGAACGCCTGGCTGAGGGCTTCAGGGTCTACATGTCACAGACGCAAGAAATGATACCCTGTGACACCAGCCTTGACACCCCACCTAACCCCAAAAAGGAGGTTTGACTACCCAGGAATTGCTCAGTCTCATGGGAGAGGGCCAGGTGTATAAACAACTATAATCCAGTCCGTAGGGTAGCTAACAAACTGCCATCTGCGGCCTGGGAGGCAGGGGTGGGGCAGGCTTGTGGGTGTCTGGGAACAGAAGTCACTGGAGCTGTCTTAAAGCTGGACCAGGGTTTAGAAAGCAAAGACAAAGGTTGAGGCAAATGGACTCCACGTGAAGAGACCGATTCCCGAGTGAGTCCTGTGCCTAGGGAAGCTGGGGTTACCGGTTCGGCTGGACTCAGGGCTGCGGCGCTGCCTGGCCTGGAAGCCGTCCCTGGGTCCTGTCAGGCTCTATCGGAAACACAGGGGCTGCTGAAAACTGTGTAGCACTCAAGAATGTTTCAGTCTCTTATTTTCTCAGAAAACCAGGCAAATAAATGGTTTAATGAGAACCCACACCACACGGGAAATGCCAGTGAGAGAAGGCTGTGAATTGGGAGGTCGATGAGGGCTGAGAGCCTGTGGCACAGTACAACTCTGTGTGTTTCCTCCTTTGATTTGTGGGACTGGATTTTGTCCTATGACCCTGAGGGTGACATGAAAATCTTCTCTCCATAACTGAATTAGCCACCGGAGAAGCCTATCTCCATCCCTGAGCAGCAGAAGCCCCGAATTCTTTGCGTAGTGGCGCCCTGCCTCCTTTTTTACCACCTCATGTTCAAATAGCATCCTAGTATTATCCGCAGAACACTTTCCCACATCCCTTTGTTTACTCCCCTCAGGACCCCGGAATGCAGCGTTAGTGTCTTATGTTGTGGAAGCTAAGGGTCAATAGTGTGTCCTGGCTTCGAAGGAACAAGGAAGAGACCCCAACCTTGGTCTCTGACACCCCCCCCCCCATGCTTCCCCAGCCCTGCCTCCCTAGCTCTGTTGTGACTGCAGGTTTCCCCTTTCCTCCAGTTCCCATTTCAGGGTGGCTTTTGTTAAAGGGTGGTTTTGGAAGAAGCTGTGGAACAAGAGACACTGAGCACAAAGGCAGGAAACAGGACACCCAGGGCGGGCCCTGGCCTCGACTGGTGATCCCTACCCGCAGCCCCATGCGGGAGCCCAGGAGCCCACTGGCGAGGCCTTCCCCAGCCTGAATCGGACCCACCTGTCCTGGACTGGCCTGCCCTCCTGGCCGCTGGCCGCCGGCCGCCGGCCGCCGGAGGTGTGTCAACGGGGTGGGGGTGCCTTGTTAGGCTTTGCCGCGAGGCCTTATTCCCTGAGGATAGGCCCTGTTTGTCCCAGACCCCAGACGCCGCCCGCCCGGCAGCCCCTGCCCTCCGCCACCTTCAGAGGCCCCCCAGCTGGCTCAGGTGTGTGCGGCCTGAGGGCTGTCTCCAGGTGGGAAGGCTGCCAAGGCCCCAAGGTTGTGTCCAGACAGCCTCCAGCCCCCTTGCTGCCCACCTCCATCCCCCCGCTACGTTCTTAGAGGAGGCTGTGCCTCCTTGAAGGTTCAGAAGGCAGAGGACATCTGAAGTGCTGGGCACGGCCCTGCCCGGCTGCTGAGGCCGCCCTGACCTATGGCCCCGAGAGGTATTGCTGTCCCAGCGGGACTCACCACTTTCCTGGGGAGGCGGAACTTCTGCCGGTGACTTCCTGAGCTGGCAGGGAACGCTCTCCAGAGCCTCTGGGTAGCACTGGCAGTCTTTGCCTTTGGGAGAAGGTGAAGGGCAAGTAGCCATGAGTCAGGCTGCAGTCGGGATGGACGCGGTGCCCGTGGCCCCTGGAGCAGAGCAGTGCCAGCCTCCCTGTCTCTCCGGCTCCACACCTCTGTGTCCAGTCAGCCGGCGAGTCTCACTGATGGCACCTCCTCAATAGTCTTTTTATTGTGGCAAAATATAGACATAAAATTTACCCTCTTAATCATGTTTAAGGGACAGCTCAGGGACATAAGTACATTCACGGTGTTGTGCCGCCGCCGCCACCGACCAGCTCCAGAACTTTTTCATCTTGCAAAACTGAAACTCTGTGTCCATTAAACAACTCCCCATCCCCACCCCCAGTCTCTGGCACTCACCCTTCTACTTTCTGTCTCTATGAAGCTGACTAGTAAAACAAGAAAACAAATTTCCAAATCTTTTTCATCGACAAAATACAAAATGTGAGGCTGATGATGAAGCACTTTTGTTTTGTCGATGAGACGAGGAGAGGCTGGGTGAGGACGCCTGGTTCTCCATGGCCTCTGGCTTCCTCCAGGGGGGCTGGGTGTGCTGCCCCAGAGGGTCTCACTCCTTGACCCCAAGTACAGCGATGGGGGCAGAGCACTAAGACACAGCGGCGCCCGCGCCCTGCCCCGCACAGGGCGTGGAGACAGCAGCGCTGCAGCCAGACTTCAGCCGGTGGTCGGCGCATCTCCTCCTCTGTCCCCTTCAGCTGTGCTGCTGCTCAGACTCTGAGTTTACAAATCACCTGGTGGTCTTGTTGAAGGTAGATTCTGCATTTTGAACCAGTTCCAGGTGACCCAGATGTGCTGGCCTGGGCTTGGAGAAGCAAGCCGCCTTCCACCCTGACGTCCAGGCCAGCCAAAGCCTCTCTGAGGATGAAATAGGTCAGGGCCAATCCACCCCTGTAGTGCAGGGACCCAGCTCCTGCTCCCCGCACAAGAATGTAGGATGTGGTGAGGCCAAAAAGGAACAACAACAGAGCCATGGCTAAGGGGTTGATACCACTATAGTCTTGCTGGTATACCACTATATACCAGTCTTGCTGGTGGCTGGGTTGGAGACACAGGAAGTCGAATCAACACAATCCACAATCTGCTGTCCGCTTCTTTGCCAACCAACCCCCCAACGAACCTCTTGCTAACTGCAATCCGCGTTTGCTAGCTCAGCCACGGCATTTATATCAGAGGCCAATGGCTAACTGGTTAGAGCTGATGGCCAACTAGTCACAGCTGACGGCCATCTACTACCCAAGCCAGCACCTTTCCACATGAGGCCAAGAGCCTGGAAACTGCTCTCTGGGACTCTGTCCTCACAAACCCCCACTCCACTTTAAGAAAAATCCCTCGATATATTTAAAAAAATGAAGAAACGTACAGCAGTTACAAAAATATTGCCATGTTTTAAACATTCCCAGTTTAGAAAATTAACAAATTTATCACGCCTGTGCAGACACCATGTAATATAATTGTGCCTGTCTCAAAATAATTACTGCATTTAAAAAATACATTCATTCCTATAGCGCTGTGGGTGTGTGGTCTGGGGACAGGACACCACTTTTAGGCGTTGTGATGAACGTCTTGCTCTCCTGTCAGTTTTCTCTGGGACCAAGTTAGACATTATTTCCTTTGGAAGTAATGTGGAAGTGACTGAAATGGAGGGTCCTGAAGCAGGAGGGAGCCGCTGGTCCTGCCAGCTCCAAGGCACACAGGCGGCCCGGCCGTGCCAACAGGGCCCGGTGTCCTCGTCCTGGTTTGGGGACAGCCTTTCCTGATGATTGTCACAAGGAATGTCTAATACCTCCAGGAAGTCCCTCCCCGCTTCCTCCACAGAGCTGTAGATGACTCTGGCCTCAACTGGACATTGCAGGACATGTCACCGTGAGTGGACAGTTTCATATGGACCAAGGCAGGAAAGGGACCTAGACCCAAGTGACACAAAGGGTGGAATCCTGCTGCCCCATCACTCTTCAGAGGCTGGGGTGGGATCAGGCCCCCATCCGCAGGACTCCTTATAGGGAATCTTGGAAGCTGGATCCAGCAGCTCTAAGGCTGCCCAGCCCCTTGCAAGGCCCTGTTTCTTGAACCCCCAGTTCTGATTTGAAGAAAGAAATGGTAACATTTCTTTGAATAAGAAGCCAGGTTAGCACACGTACTTGAGATATTGTTAGACTTGTAACACAGACCACCTTCCCCCACTTACCCAACTAGCATACACACTTATTCTCATTAACTTGGAACCCAACAGCGTCTGGCTGGCACCGTGAGGCCTCAATGAACAAGTGAGTGAAGTTTTCAGATCAGCCCTACTAGACTCTAATATCACAACTGGGCCTGCAATTGCCTTCTGGGCGCCTCTGCTGACCTTCAGGAGATGGTCTCCTCCTAAACCCACGTGGCAGTGAATGCCTGTATGCTCCAGGGTCATCTCTGCTCATCCAGACTCCGTCAGGGTATCTGTCCTCCCCAAACTCCTGGTCCTGTCTTCCTGTTTGCTGGCTGTACTTGTCCCATAAGTGAGTCATCTAACCCCCAGGCTCTGCACCTTGACTGTTGGGGTTGCTGTGAAGGCCTGCATTCACCCTGGTCTCTCCTCGGGGTCACATGAACCACAGACACTGTCCCCTCATGGCTGTCCCCCTGGCCCAGACAACTACAGCTACCTCAAGTGTCCCCATTGGGAAGTGATAGGAATCTTTTCTTGCCTGCCCATCCATTCTCCCAGGCAGCTTGGGTGGTGAACACACAATGGGATTTATAGATGATGTAATACAGAATTATACACCTGAAATCTATGTAAATTTACTAACAATTGTCACCCCAATAAATTTAATTAAAAAAATAGGTTAGCATGACACCAAACCCTTTCAGCATTCAAGACCCTTCCTCCCAGGCCACAGCTCAGTGGCCTCTCACCTGGCTGTGAGATTACCCTTCAGACTGCGGCTTCCTCCCGCCCTAGGGCTGGTAAACACATCAGTGCTTCCTGGTGCACTGAGAAAGTGGGTTCTGTTTAAGGATAAGAGAGTCATTTAGACATAATCAAGGATGCAGAGGAGACTTCCGGTGGATAACGACAGGCCATTTCTAAACCTGTCATTGCTATCTGAGTGTGGGAGGCGCTCTTTCCACAAGGCTGGGATTGTGCAGCTCTCAGAGAAATAAATGGGCTTGGAAGTGAGTGTAAAAGGGCTTTGTGACCAGAAAGCATGCTTGCAGCACACCACCAAGAAATAAGTGTTCCCTCGTTCTCAGTGGAGAGCCAGACAGTTTATAAACTCGTAGGGGCATGAAATAAACCCAGAAGTTAAAAGATTTTTTTTTTTAATTCACAGAAACAAAAGCATACAAACACATTTTTAATCATCTTTTGACATAGTTTGATTTCCAACTGGTCTATGATAAATATCAATTAAAATTTCGTTAACAAATATGTTCCTGCAGGGAGGCACATCTGTAAATAATTAGTAAGCAGAAGAGGCAGCCGTGGGTGATTCGTCCCAGACCCAGCTTGTCTGCTGCATCAATAAGAGTACTTTCCATTGCAAAGAGCAAAACATCAACTCAAAATGGCTTAGAGAGTAAGGATATTTATTTGTTATGTAACTTGAAAGTCCAAAATGGGACAGGCTTCCAGGATCTACCTCAAGCCTCTGGCTTTTTGGGGTCTCTCTGTGCTGCCATTCTCGGGGTCTGCTTCGTCCAAGGACAGCTCCTTCCTCCCTCTTTCTCCATTGACTTAATGGGACAACATGACTGCAGCAATTCACTGCAGAGGTGGAGACGCAGAATTCACAGGCAGACGGGCCTCATTGGAATCCTGGTTCTGCACAAGAGCTGTGTATCTTGAGCAAGATGTGAACCTCTGAAAAACCAGGTTCCTCATCTGGAAAATGGGAAGAATAATAGTATCTATATCCTAGAAAATAACAATAGTATCTACCGTGTTTCCCTGAAAATAAGACCTAGCTGGACAATCAGCTGTAATGCGTCTTTTGGAGCAACAATTAATAGAAGACCTGGTTTTATATTATATAAGAGCTGGTCTTATAGTAAAATAAGACCGGGTCTTCTAGTAATGTTTGCTCCAAAAGATGCATTAGAGCTAATTGTCCAGCTAGGTCTTATTTTGGGGGAAACACGGTGTGTCCTGGGATGAACCAATAATATCTGTGTCCTACGATTGTTGTGAGGATTGAATGAGGTGGCTGGTACGTAGCAAGCACTCAGTAAATGTGAGAGCTCACTCCTTGATGTCATGGAACTTGTTAAACGCTTACAAAGTGTCAGGTACTGTGGTAGCTTACGAAGGTAAGAGTGAGTCAGCACACCGGCAAGCACCTGGCGGTTACACTGGATATCCTTACCCCGTGATCGGAGCGGGAATAGGGACACGTTGGACGGGCACCTGGTGAGCGACAGAGAGATAAGCAGGAGGAACGGGGAGGAGGTGACAGTGGACTTCAGTGCCACTTCAATGTCTTTAGGCTTCTTTATGTAAAGCACAGATTTGGTCTCATGTTTCATTTCCATTCAAAAGAAGAAAAAAAAGAGTATTGTTGATGCAAAGGGAGTAGAATACTTTTTTTTTTTTTTTTTTTTTTTTACACAAAGAAACCCTACATTTTCCAGGGTTGGGAAAGCAAAAGGGACCACACCTTGCTTAAACCAAAGGACCTGTGTGGTGCAGAGATATCTGAGGGGAAGGAGTAGGGGACACTATGTTTCTAGTTCCTTATTTTTGGATGATGGTAGGTAGTCCTTCACTGTGCTTAGAAATGTTCAGTGCTTTTAGTAGACATCAAACACTGAAATGGGTAAGCAACTTCCCCCAGGAAAAGAAAATGCAATCAAAATCAATTTAAAACAACCATAAAAGTTAAGGTGTTTGACCTCTCAGAATTTGTAGTTGAGTATTACTGTTTCCCCGAAAATAAGACCTAGCCGGACAATCAGCTGTAATGTGTCTTTTGGAGCAAAATTTAATATAAGACCCGGTCTTATTTTACTATAAGACCGGGTATAATATAATAATATAATATAATATAATATAATATAATATAATATAATATAAAATAGCGGGTCTTATATTAATTTTTGCTCCAAAAGACGCAGGAGCTGATTGTCCAGCTAGGTCTTACTTTCGGGGAAACAGGGTACTGCTCCCTTCTTCCTGCTGGCCATCATGTCCCCTCCTGAGTTCTGCTCACTGTGTGGGGAAAGTCAACTAGAAACTGTAGCCTTAAGCATCATCTTCCCTGACGAATTCCTTTCACGGACATTTAACCATCACGTGACCCCTGTTTGTCAGCCAGCCTCTGGGGCCCCTGGGGAAATGTATCAGGTCGAGCTCCTGCTCCTGGGCTCACAGAGGGTGGCTAGGGATTGTCAATAGAAAGGGGGTGTGTGTGAGCTCACATGGGTCCCATCCCAGGTCCTCTGGAAGGCTCTGCTCACCCATGTGGATGGGCACAGGGACGCTGTCAAACTCTGTTACTCGCCCCTCTGCCTGCTTCACGAGGGAACCCCTGCGCCACCGAGAACCAGACTGATTTGCCCCAGCGCTGCCCCAAGAGCCCAACTTAGGTCAGAAGGGAGGTCCATGCACCTTCCTCCAGAACACGCGGTTTCCTCAGGCACATTTTTAGTCTGACTCTACATCACATGTCATAATACAATAGAAAAGGCTGTGAAAGAAATCAAGACTGCCCAGAATTGGCTTGGTACCGACTGGATGAGAGACAACGCTGCAAATACCGTGGCTATAGCCGCACTTGCCCTTAACAGTGCGAAAAAGAAAAGCCCTAAGGCAATGCCACTGGTTAAAGTCATGTTTAAAAAATTCTGTAAGAGCACTCGACTTCACACACATGAAATCTTGGCTGTAAAAATGAGTAACTAGTGTGGGAGAGGAACTGGATTACAGGGCTGGTTAATATCAAGCTCTGGTTCACATCAGTTGTCTGGCTGGTAGAGAAAGAACTGTGCTGGAAAGAAAGGCAGGGGTGTTCTTTAGGGATAGGAATGTGTTGGGAGAAATTCCTTTTAAGCTAAGGTATAAAGAAGTTGCTGGAACCATCACTCGACCTCCCCACTGCATCAGCCTCAAAGGCAGGGAGCTCTCTAATTTTCCTCAGAACCAGCAGTGTCATCTGCCAACAGGAACAACAGCTGCTTTTCTACGTCAAGAAGAACAAAAAAGAAAGGAAGGAAGAATTAAAGAGGCAGTGGGTATTATCAGTGTGTGCAAAGCCCACGCTCAGCACATCTGGGCAAGATAGTAACCTTACTAACTGCTTAATCTAAGAGTCTCATGCTTCCTAGGGATGTTTTATTGTGTTACTTTCAAGTTTTATCACATTATTTCCAATTTGTATCCTTAAGGATAGAACAAAAATGACTTTCTGAATCATAGGAAATGATTCCAGCTGGGTACAGTTTGATACTAACTGAGGATATTCAGGAGTCACAAAGGAACTTAGCACTTTTTCATAGATTCTAAAACGGGATCCAAAGTGGCAAATGATATTTTTTTTCCTAATGTAATAAACTGACAGAACAAGTTAAGTTATTAAATATCTGACAGCCCACCAGGACTCTGCAGTTCTGAAGTAAAGTGAATTACTCTTTCTAAATAATACAGCAGGGGGAAATGAAAGCGTTACCGTTACTATGCCTCGGAATAAATTAAGAAAACATGTTCAGTTTTATGAAGAAATTCAGTCCTCAAGACTTCTATTTTTTTTTAAGTCACTTGATTAAAGGGCTTCTGTAATCCTAGAGGCCTTCCTAGATACCACGATTTGCCATTTAAACTGCCTCACAGGCTTGTGTGACTTAGGAAACACCTGCAATCTGTGTAGTCATGATGGTGGATGAGAAAGATGACACTTTTCTTTGAAAAATGCTGGTATGCGAAAAGAATTAGGAAAATAAATCTGAAAGTAAAAATGAACATAACTTATCTAGTCCAAACCCATGTTAATGAATATCACAATATTTTAGTTAGCAATTAGTAATTTCCTATCATGTGAATGAATACTTGTGGTGTAGGTAAAATTTCCTATGAGAGCAACATATATGAAAAGTCAAAAAGTGCTATAATCTCAAGTAACTTTGATGACATAAAAATGATGTTTTGGATAACTCAAAAAGAGATAGCAATGACAAAATTACTAAAGTCAAAATGCATATGAGATTAAATAAAATTATTTCATGTGAGTGTCGGAAAAGGCAATACTATAAAATAATGTATCATCACGAAGACAATAGATAACAGGTGTTGGTGAGGATGTGGAGAAAAGGGAACCCTGTGCACTGTTGGTGGGATTGCAAACTGGTGCAGCCACGATAGAGAACAGTGTGGAGGTTCCTCAAAAAATTAAAAATTCAATTACTATATGATGCAGCAATCCCACTTCAGGGTATATATCTCAAGGGAATGAAATTCCTATTTCAAAGAGATCTGCAAGTTCATTGCAGCATTATTTACTATAGCCAAGGTATAGAAACACCCAAAGTGCCCATCAATGGATGATATGAAATATATGTATACATATATGTGTATATGTTTATATGAAATATTATGTATATATGTATATATGGTGCCAAAAATTTATACACATTTTAAGAAAGGAAAACTGTATTAAAATTGTAATACTCAATATGTACCAATAACAAAAGATGAATACAAGTCACGTTTGACTTCTGCAATGACAAGAGGTGCTCAAAGTGGTTCCCATCAGCATCCAGACACTTCTGATTACGGTGAACTACTGCTTGAGCAACGTTGACCAAAGTGTTCACTTGTATACATTTTTTTTTTTGGCACACCAGTATATGGGTAGACCTTGAGGGCATTATGTTAAATGAAATAATTCAGACAGACAAAGACAAATACTGCATGGTAACACTTACATGTGGAATCTAAGAAAAAAAGTCAAACTCATAAAAATAGAGAGTAGAAAAATGGTTGCTAGGATGAGGAATGGGAGAAATAGGGAGAGGTTGGTAAAAGTTTCAAAACTTTAGCTATAAAATGAATAAGGTTTAAAGATCTATTGTGTAACACGGTGACTATAGTTGATAATACTGTGTTGTATAACTGAAATTTTCTGAGAGTAGAACTTAAATGTTCTCACTAAAAAGAAGGAGGAGGAAGAGGAAGAGGGGGGAAAAAAGAAAAATATTTGAGGAGTGTTAATTAACTAGATGGGAAGAAATCTTTTCACGACTTGTGGTATATCAAATCAGCACACTGTATGCTTTAAATATCTGACAATTTGATTAGTTCATTATACCTCAATAAAGCTGAAAAAAATTACCAGGCATAAAAAGCAGAAAAATATGACCCATAAGTGGGAGAAAAATCAATCAATAGAAATAGACCTAAAATGATGCAGATAATGTAAGTTGTAGACAAGGATGTTAAAATAGCCATTATAAATGTGCCCCATCTGTTCAAGAAGGTAGAGAGAAACATGAGCATCATGAGAGATGAAGGAGGGGAGGCCCATATGGAATTTTTATAGTTGAAAAACACAATAGCTGATATACAAAAAAATAAATTGGTTGGGATTAGTAACAGATTAGACACTACAGAAGAAAAGATAAGTGAATTTGAAGACAGTAACAGAAACGCTCCAAAATGAAACACACTAAGAAAAAAGTATCAGCGACAGCCTTGAAGGGGCTAATGTACACGTAACTGGAGTTACACAATGGGGAAGGGATATACACATATTTGAAAAAAGTGACTGAAAATTTTCCAAATTTTGTGAAAATTATAAACCCATAGATCCAAAAATCCTAACACAGCCTAAGCAGAATAAAATTACAGAAAACTGCTCCAATCACTGAAAACCAGTGATAAAAAGGAAACAAATCTTGAAAGTAGCCAGAAAATAGACACATTTTGTAAAGAAGAAACATAACAATGATTTTCTCAACTGTAACTATGTAAGAGAGAGACATCTTTAAAGTAGAAATCTTTATCCAATTATATCATTTTGAAATGAAGGCAAAACAAATATTCTTCCAGATAAACATGAGCTGAGAGAATTCATTGCCAGCAAACTTACACTATGATAAATGTTAAAGGAAGTTCTTTGAACAGCAACAACAAAAAAGGATACCTTATCAGACACATGATTTGTAAATATTTTCTCCCATTCTGTAGGTTGTCCTTTTAGTTCCTTGATGGTACCCTTTGATGCACAAAGTGCTTAATTTTGATGAAGTCAAATTCATTTTTTTCTTTCGTTGCCTGTGTTTTTGGTTTCATATCTATGAAGACATTGTCAATGTCTAATGCCATGAAGATTTTCTCTAATGTTTTCTTCTAAGAATTTTATAGCTTTAGCTCTTAAATACTAGGTCTTTGATCCATTTTCAGTTAATTTTTGTACACAGTGTTAGGTAAAGGCCCAGCCTCATTTTATTGCATGTGGATATCCAGCTTTTTTCAGCATCATTTATTGAAGATTCTCCTTTCTCCATTGAAAGGTCTTTGTACCTTGTTAAAAACTAATTGATCACACATGTGAGGGATTATTTCTGGGCTCTCTATTCTATTCCGTTGGTTCTATGTGTCTGTCCTTCTGCCAGGGCCATCATTTTTAAAAAGAAGGAATTGAGTTTATTCAGATAACTCTTAAGTTTCAAAGCAATAACATTTACCCAAAAAGCAGGTTATTTTTGCTTACAATGTTTGCTCAAATTTTAATTTGTTCCATTTTTATTTTTAGAACCAAAACACACACTTAATGGGAAAAAGAAAATACTCCACTTTTTTCACTTTCTGTTTCAAACTGCAGATATTTAATTGTAGAACATTTAGATAAGTGTTTTTCATTTTCCTTTTTTTGAAGAAGAAATTAAAAGAAAACCCATGAAATAAAAATATCACAAAGACAATGTCAACAGAATCATAAAGTTGTTTTAAAAAATGAGTCCTTGGAGCGGTCGATAACTTAGTTGGTTAGAGCGCAAGCTCTTAACAACAGGGTTGTTGGTTCGATTCCCACATGGGATGGTGGGCTGCAGTCCCTGCAACTAAGATTGGAAATGGCGACTGGACTTGTAGCTGTGTTGCGCCCTCCACAACTCAATTGAAGGACAATGACTGATGGGTACTGGAAAAACACAGTGTTCCCCAATATTCCCCAATAAAACTTTGGGGGAAAAATGAGTCCTTAGTACCATACTATTTTAACTACTGTAGCTTTGTATAAGGTTTGCAGGCAAAAGTGGGAGTCCCCAAACTTCATTCTTTTTCAATATTGTTTGGCCATTCAGGTTCCTTTGTGATTCCATATGAATTTGAGGAAAATATTTTCTCTTTTTATAAAGAAAAAGGCTGTTGGAATTTTGATTGGAATACCATTGAGTCTGTAGATTGCTTTGGGTCATATTGATATTTTAACAATGTTGTCTTTGTATCTATAAACCCAAATGATTTTCCATTTGGATTGGTCTTAACTTCTTTCAGCACTTTTTTTTGTAGTTTTCAGTGTACCAGTCTTTTACGATCCTGGCTACATTTATTCTTATTTACCTTCTTTTAGGTGATATTGTAATTGGAATTGCTTTCCTAATTTCCTTTATGGATTGTTCAGTGTTGGTGTATCAAAACAGAACTGATTTTTGCATGTTGATCTTATACCTTGCAACTTGCTGAATTTATTAGCTCTAGTAGCTTTATTGTGGATTCTTTGGGATTTTCTATATGTAACTTCAGGTCATCTATGATTAGATTGTTTTACCTCTTCCTTTCCAATTTGGATGTTATTTCTTTTTCTTGATTAATAACTCTGGCTACAGCGTCCACTACAATGCTGAATAGCAATAGTGAAAGTAGGTAGCCAGGGCCTGTTCCTGATCTTAGGAAAGCTTTCAGTCTTACACCACTGAGTATGTTAGCTGTGGGTTTTTCATAAATACCCTTCATCATTTTGAAGAATATTCTCTCTATTCTTAGTTTCCTCAGAGTTTATATCATAAAAGGACATTGGATTTTGTCAAATACCTTTTCTGCATCAATTGAGATGATCATTTCCCTCTTCCTAATATCAATATATTACATTGATTGGTTTTCTTGTGTGAAACTACCCTGACATTCCTGGAATAAATCCCATTCGGTCGTGATGAATAATCCTTTAAATATGGTATTGGATTTGACTTGCTAATGTTTTGCTGAGGATGTTTGCATGTATATTCGTAAGAGATACTGTTCTGTAATTTTCTCATCATGTGTTTATCTGGCATTGGTCTCAGAGTAATGCTGGACTCATAAAATGAGCTTGGAAGTGTTCCCTCCTCTTAAACGTTTTATGGAAAGGTTTGAGAAAGATGGGTGTTAATTTTTCTCCAAATGTTTGGAAGAATTCACTGGTGAAGCCATCTGGTCCAGGATATTTATTTATTGAGAGGATTTGATTATGACTCAATCTCTTTACTTGTACATCTGTTGAGATTTCTCTTTTTGATTTAGCTGAGGTAATTTGTGGGTGTCAAGGAAATTGTCTATTTCATCCAGGTTACCCAATTATTCAGTGTACAATTATTTACAGTATTCTCCTATAATCCTTTTTATATCTGTAAGGTCAGTAGTAATGCCACTTTCACGTCTGATGTTAGTGACTTGCCTCTTCTCTCTCTTTTTGTAAGTCTAGCTAAAGTTTGTCAGTTTTGTTGATGTTTTCAAAGAACCAACTTTGGGGTTCATTTATCTTCTTTATTGTTTACCCAGTCTCTATTTTACTTTTGATCTAATCTTTAGAAAGGATTTCTTTTTGCTATCTTTGGGCTACTTCGTATTTCTTCTACGTAGTTCTTTAAGGTATAAATTTGGGAAGTTTTCAGCTATTATTTGTTCAAATAATCTCTCTGCCTTTCTCTCTTCTCCTTCTGGATTACCACAATATATTGTAGTTGTCCCACAGACCCCTTTAGACTTTGTTCACTTTTCTCCATTCTTTTTTCTTTCTGTTCTTCAGACTTGTTAATTTCAATTGTCCTGTCTTCCATTTCACTGATTCTTTCTGCTCCTTGCTCAAATCTAATTTCGAACCCCTCTGGTGTATTTTAAAATTTCAGTTATTGTACTTTTCAGCTCCAAATTTTTTTGATTCTTTTTAAATAATTTCTATCTCTATTTTCTCATTTTGTTTATACATTGTTTTCTTCTTTTCGTCTCTATTTTCCTATAGCTCTTTGAGTATCCTTAAATAGTTGTTTTAAAGTCTTTGTCTAATAAATCCAACACCTGGGCTTCTTCACTTACATTTTATATTAATTAGTTACTTTGAATGGGCCATACTTTCTTCTTTCTTTGTAGGCTGTGTGACTTTTTTATTGTTGAAAATGGGACATTCGAATCCTATCATATAGAAACTCTGGAAATCAGATTCTTCTCCTCCAGTGTTAGTGTGCTTTAAAAAACTTTTTATAGGGTGGTTGTGCCAGGGTGAAAGCTCAGGCTTTATCTGAGCCTGTGTTTTTCCCTGAGTCTGGATGGTGGCTTTCTAAATTTTCCCATGTACAGTTGTTTTTGAATGTCCAACAACCTTTAGCCCTCCCTTTAGTCCCCCCATTCCACCTTTAGCCCCCCCCCCCATTTCATCCCCACACAAAACAAAACAAAAAACAAGTACATTTTCAGCTCCCTTAAATCTCCTGGAAGCTGCTTCAGTTGGTGGAGGTTGATACGAGGGCATCCAGACTCCTTCAGTGACCCAAGAAGCACTCAGTGAAAACACAGAACCCCAATATTTGAAAGACAAGGTCCTTATTGTCCATTTTGGCTGCAGCAAGCTGTGCCAGAAATGAGGGTTGCTGTGTCCCCCAAATACCTGCCACAGGATGAAGGGTGGGTACACTGACTGCTGAAATAAACTGCAATTTACCAGCCAAGCTGTTCCCTGGAAGCTGCAAGTGTTCAAATAAACTCCAGAGTTAGAACATTGTCACTTCAGACTTTCTGCCTGTATACGCTTGTTTTCTAGGTGGAGGTGGAGTCCTGGCAGCTTCCAACCCTACCATTTGCAGAAGAAAGACTATACTATTGTCCTTCCCAGATAAACAGCAATTATTTTTGATTTTCCTTATTGATGAGGATTGAAAACAATGTGTTCAAGTCTAAACCACAGATGAAGTGCCAGAGGCAATGTTGATTTGTTCTAGTAAAGATAACACATCTGGCAGAGCAGTTGCAATTAGGGCTGTTAGTTGGTTCAGTTTACATTAAGTTTACATTAGTTTGCCATTCACTCTGACTTCAACAAAATGTCTTGGGTTGATAATCGGCTGACCTGAGCTTGTCATTTTCTATTTCCAAGTTTTCCAAAGCAGTGAACAAAAGCCAGCCAATCCCACAGTATTTTAAATATCATTGTTTCCATTACGGTTCAAGTGCCCCAGCTTCTTCATAATCCAGTGATCCACCTTCCAGCCGTGTCGGCTCATCCCAGACCATCACAGGGAAAATGTAACTTTGATGCAGCGACAGAGGTGAGCACCATCCACTTACCACCAGCGGCGGCCATCTCACTACCGACTTACTACCTTACTGGTTACCTTACTGCTTTTGAAGATCCATTGAAATACAAACTTCTTAAGCCTCGATTCCACGCTCCCCCAAAGCAGAGGCCGAGACAAAGAACTGTGTGTCGGAGGCTTACTTGTGAATGTGATGTCAGGGAGCAGTAGTGTGAGACAAGGGGGAGAACAGGGGAGGCAGGAAGGAAAGCCAACACAGTGCTGCAGCCTTCAGTGGGCTGACACCTGGTGGTCCGCGCCCCATTCTGCTGAGACCTTTTAGAAAGCTCATGACATGCCTCCCCAGATTGCTCCGCTTTGGAAATCGGAGGAAGCATCTACCTATGGACTCCTGTAATCATGTCAAGGGTAACCGCCTGGGCCTTCGCGCCCCCTCACGGCCCAGGTGTGGATTCCTGAGTTTAGGGGGGGTCCAACGGGCATTCTGCACCGAAGAGCTGCACTACGGCAGGAAGGACACACCAACCAGGGCCCCAGGCCAAGCACTTCCCCAAACATGGCCGCAACCAGTGTGGAACCAGTCAGGGCAGCAGTGGCTGGAGGAAGAAGGGGACCAGGGCATTCTGAGGGTACACAAGAGGAGTCCTGTAGGATCTGGCATAGGAAAAGCTTCGATTAAATCGGAGAGAATTGTGAGTTGTCTATTTTTACCTACGCATATGTACAGCCTATTTTTCGGCAATGGAGAAACTCAACTGGAAAAGCAATTACTGCATATTAACCAAGCTGAGTTTTGGGCCTATTAAAATAAACCAGCATCAGTTTTTAAATGCATCAGTCCTGTTGAGTATGCTTTCAACAGACGTTACCAGTAACTCTTAAAATACAAATCCTTGTTGCACTTCGTTAGTGGGAAAGCACACCTAAAACATGACTTCATTTGGAAATAGAACAGCCCTCCTGGCTACAGTTGCCCAGGTCACGTCTGTGCTCAGGACACTGTGGCCACTGCACCATGTGTGGCCACCCGAGGCCTAGTCCTTTCTCTGGGACCTGGCAGCTGAGATAAAGCAAATGTGACTTCAGCACAAAGCTGGCTGCATTTGAGCAGGGCACGGGCAATCTGAACTTCGTTCTTCTCAGCTGTAAACTGGGAAAAGGAATACTTAACGCACAAGGTTTTTGTGAGGATTAGGAATGTGTAAAATGCTTCATGGAACGCCTGGCAGTTGGTCGGCATCAGTGTTACTTTAGGGTCCAGCTGAGATAATACTTAATCATGCAACTTTGAATAGTGATTTATAACTTGATTGACAGTGTCGTTCAGCATTTCTGTGACTCGGTGAAAGCATCACACTTATTACTGTAATTATTATTTACAGGGCTTAGGAAGTTGAAGGACTTGACCGAGGCCTTACAGGCCCACGAACCCCCATGTTCTTTCTGATGCTCCACCCCAATCCTCTCTCCTAGAAACCTTTCCCACCATACTTTTGTCTCTTCTCAAAAGAGAAACAGTCATGGTTCTTAACTTTCCATTTATGCTCCATCCCATAATGGCTTCCCTTGCTGTTTCCTATGTGTGTATCCTGACTCACCAAATTAAGTTCCTTGCATATTTAAGGATAGGGGTTGTGGTTTGTTTCAGTTCAGTTTGGCCACAAGTCCCAACAGACTATCAAACACATACCAAATGCTTAGTAAATATCTAGTAAATTCGATTCTATTGCTCCCTCAAAGGATGTTCTCAGGTTATGAGAAACTTCCTAGTTGTCCCTAGGTGAGCTGAATACTGTGAGAACTATTCATTGTTGCTGCCTACAAGAGACGCACTTCAGATCGAAAGACACACACAGACTGAAAGGGATGGAAAGCTGTTTCGTGAAAATGGAAACAACCAAACAAAAAAAAGCAGCAAGCACCACACAAAATAGACTTTAAAACAAAAGCTATAACAAGAGCCAAGGAAGGACCCAGCAATTCCACATCTGGGTATTTATCTGAAGAAACCCAAAACGCTAATTCAAAAAGACACGTGTATCCATATGTTCACTGGAGCATTGTTTACAATGGCCAAGATGTGGAGGCAGCCTGGGTGTCCATCAATGGATGAATGGATAAAGAAGTGGTACATATGTACAGTACTAGGATAAAGAATGAAATCTTGCCATCTGTAACAACATGGATGGACCTAGAAGGCATTATGCTGAGTGAAATAAGTCAGACAGAGAAAGACAAATACCATATGATTTCATGTATATGTGGAATCAAAAAACAAAATAAACAAACAAAACAGAAACAAAATCATAGAGGACATTTTGATGGTTGCCAGGTGGGAGAGGATTTGGAGGTCGGCAAAAAAGGGGAAGGGATTAAGAAGTACAAATTGGTTGTTACAGAACAGTCATGGGCATATAAAGTACAGCGTGGGGAATATAGTCGATAATATTGTAATAACTATGTATGGTGTCAGATGGGTACTAGACTTATTGGGGGATCGCGTCATAAGGTTTATAAATGTCTCATCACTATGTTGTACACCTGAAACTAACATAATACTGAATGTCAACTATAATTGAAAAATAAAAATTACTAAAAAACCTAAAAAATAATAAAAGAAATAAAAGTAAAGTGTACTATTTGATGAATTTTGTTATGGTCAGGCCTATCAGTATTGGAATTCTTCAGTTCTTAAAACGTTTTAGAATGTTTTTTATATGAATGAGTTGAATTAAGACAAAAATTGTTAGTTGTTTTATCTTCTGTATTTTGTGCAAAAGGAGGGAGGAAAAATATTATTTGAGATAAAACAAATTGCTCTCAGCATAACCAAGAATTGGACATTATTCTAGAAATGGAAGGCTCATTACAATTTCTTTCACTTAGAAAGTTGTCTATTTCACAGCTTATAGTAGTGTGGTACTAAGTGTAACAGAAAAGAACCGACATCTAAATCATACATCATTAGTCTACTTCCCTGTAGAGGAAAAATACACAGATATTATTAATGAAAACAACTGAAGAGAGTGACTCAGAGGCCACTTGTTAAGGCACATTTAAAAAAAATAAAACACCTTTGTGTATATAAAAATACAGCTGACTCCATATTGATTTATGAAAAATAAATTTATTACATAACACCTTGTTTTTAACAATGTTCGATTTTTTTTTAAATTCAGAATACTTGTGTCATTCATGTAAAATAGTTTGATACAGTACATTGTATGTTATAGGTTTTTTTTTTTCCTCAAAAATTCTAAGGCTCTCCTACTCCTTCTCCTTTGCTGAAGTAAGGGCACCCTAAACAACGTGCGAACAAGTTTTAAAAAAGAAAATGAACTGAACAAAATTTTAATAGCACTACACCAACCAGCTTTAAAATCAGGACAAAATATCTGAATGGGATGCCGCACCTTTTTAAGGAAGTTATCATTCATGCTTTTTTCATCTTAAAGCATGCTCACAAATCAGCAACACCAACAGGAAAAATAAAACACTGTCTATGACAATCATTTTAGTTTGTTTGCTGAACCAAACAGCTTTATATCAATGACAACATATTTAATTACTATCAAATAGCAGCTTTAATACCAGTCAAGTCATAGATTGAAAATAAAAACAAACTTATAAGTTGGAAAT
The DNA here is from genome assembly GCF_964194185.1 of Rhinolophus hipposideros. Classification (NCBI taxonomy): domain Eukaryota; kingdom Metazoa; phylum Chordata; class Mammalia; order Chiroptera; family Rhinolophidae; genus Rhinolophus; species Rhinolophus hipposideros. The sequence continues at coordinate 7,917,906 of NC_138050.1, forward strand.
TAATCTTTGGGAGTTTTGAAACCTTCCTGGAAAAACTATGTGGCTTTTTGTACTTTCAAAAAAATCCAAGCAATATTCTTGGTCAAAAAACACTGATTAATGTAGAAAATGGATCAACTCACTGATAAGACACTAAGATGAAAGGTGTACCAAAATAATCTCATTTTGAGTCTGTTATTTTTTTGAATTAACATATACTGTATGTTTCAAGTACCAGATCACGTTTCTGTGTGTACTATTGGTCAGAGAATGTTGTTACACTGAAAGAACTCACCACATACAACGACAAATGCTTGTCCCTAGCACATTTCACAGCTTCAACTGCTACCGACTGTCACTGAAAAAAATGCATTGGTCAGTCTGAACCATGTCAAGTAAACTATGGAAGTAGCAAACCCACAACACAAACTGTGCTAGCACTTTCTGTTCAAGTCTAACTCCAAAACAGGTACAACTTGGAAGCCACTACTCCAATCTGTGAAAAGTGGTGGAACTTGGCTACTGGACGTTCTGAGTATGTGGTTGTACAGTACATTCTCACGGCCCATACCAGGTTCCCGCAGAGCTGCAGCCAGTCCTGCAGCGTCAGCAACAGTGCATTGGCGACATTCCAACGCAGCTCAGTACCGGTGTGTCTGATGGGAGTACTGTGGAGGCTGCTGGGAGGTAGTTGAGTAGCCCATGCTGCTCTGTGGCTGTGATGTGCTTGGTCCAGGGTTGGGATAGGCAGCATGTGGATTGGAACGCTAGAAAAGGAGGGCGGGGAGAGGTGTAAGCAGGTGTTTCTATGAGCTGGCTGTGTCCCAAGCTGGCAGGCTGATTATGCGCGTTCAAAACGCCATTTATTTCAAGGCAGTAAGAATTTAAATGTCTTGTACTATGTATTGTCGCTTTACAATTAAATGGCAAAAAACCCAGATCTTTTAATACCAGCTCTCCTTTATGAAGGTCAGAAGTACCGCTAGTAAAGAATACTAAGCCAAGTCCAAGCGTGAAGTTCAGTTTTTCTACAGCACTCACCCCCCTTTTATGCTGTTTTATATCTACTTCATAAATAATAACTAACTTACTTAAGAGGGTGACACATGAACTCAATAAAGTATACATTAAGAAATTCAAAGGACATCCACGCACTACTTTCTTCAACAGAAACCGTCCCAATACACACATATGACTAAAGAATAAAAATGAATACAAGAAAAGGTACCACAGAATCATTTTCTTTGGCACTGAATATTTTTATGCCCTTTCTACTAATGAGTCTTATTTTCTGCTACTAGTTATGTACAAAAGTAAAATTACAATGATTGAAATGCAAGAGGGTATTCTCAATTCTAAAACTAGCACAAAGGGATAGACCAGTGATAGTTTAGGGTCCTCTCATTTTGATCAGTTACACTATTGCCATTCCTGCACCTCCCTCATACTATTAGCTCCCAAGACAAATGCTATAAAAGATCAGCCATGATTTATTACTTTCCTCTTTCAAAGCTTATTTAATAAGTCATATAATTCTAAATTCTCCTAATCCTAACAAAAATGACATTTTAAAAAGAGTGGGTACATGAAATTATAGTCAGAAATACTGGTTTTGAAATGACCCATAAAACCAACCACAATAATATCGACAGAGAAGCCCAGCACTTTGGTGCAAACACACTTTGGTTTCAGGAGCAAAGGTCGGAGCACCACCCTGCTGCATTCTAAGGATGCCATCGCCCTCATGTGCAAACACCTTCTGGAGCCCAGAGAGATGCACTTGCCCCATTTAGATGGGGAGAAGGACATGCTGGAACAAGCCCCTGTCCCCACAGATGTCTGCCTTGATTTCCCTGTTTCGCTTTCTGGAAGAGAACTACTCTCAGGCAATGGTTTCCATGGTTTGGTGAGCTGGACCTCTCCCTCCCAAAGCAAAGAGAGTTAGTATCTAATTCTTCAAGTGCAGTAGCGGGCTCTGGGAGCCTTACCAGTTTAACACGCTCTCTTTTTCTCTTTTAGTAAATAAATAACTCGAATTGGCCAAGTTTCTAGTATCCTTCCCACACTGACACCCAGGTTAATTGGGAATATGATTCAAATAAGCAGGGAGGTGGCACGTGATTTTCAAACCAGGTATTTCTGCAAAGGAAGTGACAAGGTCACTTGCTGGGCTCCACAAGCAGGCAGTGCAGCTGCCTCGTTGGTCAGTTCTGTGTCTGAATCCTGGCCTCTCCCCGGCTCGCTGGGCGAACATGCGAGGTTTTAGCCTCCACACGCCTGTGTTCTGAAATGACAGCGCTAACACTTCCCTCAGTTACTACAGTGACTGAAGGCTATGAGGTCCGCTACATTCTTAGCACACAGCCGGCGCACAGTAAGTACCCGGCAAGCCATTATCATCATCACCACCACCACCACTTACGTGCTTACTGTGTCCTATGAATGCTACTGAGAATTGTAACGATGATGATAATCCAAGGGACACACGTGACTCGCATCTTGTTGGAAGTGCGCATGTCAGGCTAGCCTTCCACACTCACGGAGCCTGGGCAGACATCCTCCCATTGAGTCCTTACTGCCTCACACTTACCATTATCTACATTCTACAGTGAGGGAACTGACTACATCTGACCCACTGACGCAAGGGTACCCAGGCTCCCCCCACTGCACCGCCATCAGCACTTCCCAGGCCAATAACACTTCATTCCTGTCAGCTCCTTCCCCAGGAGCACAGAGGTCTTCATGACATTGCACGTTCCAATGGCCACACACCCACGTGCAAACACGGACATGGCGGCTCAGTACAAAACAGGCCCGACATACCTGATAGTCTGAGGTCATGATGAGTCCACCTGAGGTAGTGGTAGGAGGAACAACTCTCACTTTCTTCAACGGGGGTCCCTGTGTGTGACTGCTGTCTTGATTCCCTGGGTGACCAGCCCCATTCGTGTGGTTATTGCCCTGCTGCTGCTGCTGGTTCTTCTCAATTGGTTCAACAGAAAAATAAAGTTCCGCTCAGAAGGAGAACCACACACACCCCAACCAGACAATGTCATGGTAGCACTGGCCGACACAGGCAACCGACTGCGCTTCAACACTTACTTTGTCTCCTTTGTCATCCGGTTCTTCTTCTGTTAGAAACTCTCGTTTGGGGTAAGGAATTTGACAACCGGCAAAAACACTGACCACAAAGAGAAAAAAACGATTTCTGGTGTACTAATCAATATTTCAGATGCTTCAGTTAAATAGTTTTCATTTTAATCTCTTAAGATGGACTGTGTCTCCATATTTATAACATAAAAACCTTTCAATCAACTGAATCTTTTCTTCTCACTAGTGACATTACAGCAGGTCACTTGAGGGCTCTTCAATGTATAAAAATAATCAATAATCGTCTAATATGACTCAACTTTTTCTTTTGTCCCAGCATTGCTCTTTTATTATGACAACCAAAGTATAGATTCCAGCTGAAATGTCACTATTCAAACACATTTTTTTAAGCCTCCCTACTACATTTAAAATAAAAGATAGTACAGGGAACACAGATTTACTCGGGAATGGGATTTAAAATTGTAACACAGAAGTGGAACTGCAGGCAGGGAGCAACCTCGTGAGTCGGAGTGAGCTGCAGCACAAGTCACCTGTCACTGCACAATGAGAGGACTGCGGAAACGAAGGCTAGAATGTTTCACGAAGACAGGAGCACCTCTTACCTATAAAACCCCTACATGACACGTCACTATCAGAGCTCACTTTTTGCTTGTTGTAAGGATGTCCTTGGTCCCCATACAAGAGGAGTAGCAACATGGAGTTGAAACTAAAAGAAAGCAGGCCTCCCCAAATTCTATCGCACTAGTGAGTTAATAAATTGATCACTTACTCTGATGTAGGAAGTGGGTCTTCTAAGAAATAGGGATCCTGCATAGCCTGTTCTGAGGTAATTCGCTTTATTGGGTCCATGGTAAGCAACTTCTGAAGCTGAAATCATAAATCACAGAAGCATTACGCATTACTTCTCCTAGTCATACCCCATGGCACATATGTGGGAAGTCGATGTTTTTTAATGAATAATACCACAGTTTGGAGGGCATTTATTCCCCCAAACTAACAAAAAACTAACTATTACATTTAATATAGTAATTCATATTTAGTCACTCTGATATCTATTATCCCATGTGGTTCTCCTACAAGAAGTAACTGAAGTTGTATCTTCTTACTCTGAGCCAGTTATCTCTTCCCTACATTATTCATACTGCTGTATTCAACTGAGAACAGGACTACAATTCTTACATTTTTTGTATTCTTTTTCCATTAAGGGGGAAAATTGTTATAACACAAATAATACACTAGCCACATGTGGCCATTCAGATTTAAATCCATATAAACTAAAACAAAATTAAATTTAAAAGAATCAATTTCTCAGTGCCTTCAGGGACATTTCTAGAGCTTAGGAGCCACCGGTGGCGTGGGGCTACCCTATTGGACAGCACAGATCGTCAGAGAAAGTTCTCCTGAGCAGTGTGGTAGTAGTTTGAAAATAAATACGGTAATTGATCTAGAACTAGTCGAGTACAGAGGTGTGGTGACGAATGGAGATTATGGAAGGAGGCTGCTTAGGTAAAATCCTGACTTCATATTTCTTAGCTGAGTGACTCTGAACAAGTTACTTAGCTTCTCTGTAACCCCATCTGTCAATGGAGACTAAAGACTGCACCTATTATCACAGGTTTGTTTTCAGGGTTAAATGAGTTAATGTATGGAAAGCAATTATAATGGTGCCTAGTGCAAAGAAAGCACTGCATAAGTATTAGCAATCCTTCTTCTTCTTTTTCCTTCTTCCTTTTTCTTCCTCTTTTTCCTCCTCCTCCTCCTCATTATTATTATCACTACATATAGAAATGTCACACTGATATGAAAATTTGGTATTTTTTGGTTAAAACATAGTGTACTGAAAGCCTTATGACCTACAATATTTGATTTTAATATGTGGTTTAAGAGATTATCTAAATAGTGGCTGTGATATGAGGTACTGCAGTGGTTTTCAGACCGCAGAGTACAACAGAACCCCTGGAGCACTCCTTACAACAGACTGCTGGGCCCTCTCCAGAGCTCCTGCCCGGTCCACCTGGGCAGGAGCCCGGAGACCTGCACGTCCCGCAGGCCCTCAGGTGAGTCTAAGGCTGTGGGATAAGGGCCACACTTTGAACACCCAGGAGGTAATAGACATGTTGAGCCTTAATGAGCGATGTCACAACTAGACAACAGAAGGATATAAAATAATTAAAAATGCAGATGAAATGCTTGGGATGATGAAATTAAAATTTAATTTTAATGATCTGATATTTCAATGCAAGGACAATTTTATTTTTAGAGTTGAAAGGAAAAACATGCATTTGCTACTTAAAATAGCCAATAGTTTTAATGAAGTTATATTTAATGGAGTTATAACGGGACCACCCAAGACAGCTCATTCCAGTAAAAACAAGCAAAGAAGCTGCAAAGGAAATATATCTCTAGAATTTCAGTGGTGATGATAGAGTAATTTCAGACTATACTGAGTAGTAGTGAGTTAGGGGGGAAGAGTAGCTCCCCTAAATCGTGACTTTTGATGTAACACTATTATCATTATTTTGTTAGAATACATCTTTCCATGCTTTTGAAGGAATTGGGGTCCTGTGGTAAGTACATTATAATAAACCATTATTTGGATAATAATACACTATGTGTAATATGATACGTTAAGCACAGCTTTTTAAATTGCTGATAAGATATGAAATATATGATAACATAAAAATAAGTAGAAGATGTAGAAGCAGAAACAGTATAAGGAGAAGAAAAGAAAAAATAGAAGAAATGTTTGCCAAGTGGCCTGGACTGTAATAAAGTAAAATTTAATCCTTTCAAAGTAGAAAAAGAAAAAATTTGCATTTAATGAGCTCATTTAAAAATATTGGGAATAAAGGAGTAAAAGAATTTCAAGTCAAGCAAAATATAAGCTGCTTCTTCCTCAGATTCTGCCTTTTATGTTATATAACTTTTTCAAAAAACATAAAACTTAAAACATTTTTAATTTTTATGGTGTAAAAATGAAAGTTTCTTGTAAACAAATTTAAGTTGGCAATTGTTGAATATAACCTCAACATAAATTACCTTGATAGTGCATGAATTAACTTAGATTCTAGGTCAAATCAGTGTTCCACTATACACTGATACTGAATTTCTCATTCTCAGAAAAAGCAAATAATACATACAATAACGAAGGATTTCTAATGGCCAAGTTTGTAAGAGGTATCTTGGGAATTAAAAATTTTCTAAACAGTCTTTCAGAGTTGAAACAAAATAATCTGTAAAAAATATTTCTGAATGATGGGATTGTTTCCTTCTTGATTCTTCTCTGAAATTTTTGAAATTTAAAAATAACTGATGAAAAACAATAATGTAATTTAAAAAACGCTCTTAACAGACTTGGTACAATGGCTATCTTTAAGAAATCTAATCTAACCATGCTATGGGTTTGGAAAAACAAGTATTTGAATGTTTTTACTCTTCTGTACCAACACGATCTCTGCATTTACCATGAAAATACTCTAAATGTGCTCAGGAGCCATATAAATTGACCCAAAAAGTCTCAGGGTGGGCTAATCAGTTAGGGGAAAAAAATGCATTTCATTAGTGCTGTTCTCTAAAGCTTACCAAGTGGAATGCTTTACTGTCCGGTTTAACTTTATGTTTTTCCATATACTTGATAAGGCTGCAGTTGGTATATCTGAAAGAGAAATAATATGAAATATCTGTATTAGAGTTAAGGTTAATTTTAAACTGGCTGAAGTTTTTCCAAACAGAATTATTTTAATCATGACCAATATAAAATATACAATGGAAACTGTATGATCAGCACAGTAAGAGTAGGATTACAACAATTTTATACTTCATTCTATATTCAACTGGTCATTTCTGAATGGATGCCATTGATTACATGCAAGATAATTTCATGAATAATATACACTGAATAGCTTTTTTCATATGAATGTCATCTCAACAATTATCTTAAATAACATATGGGTCAAAAGTTTAACTTAGCCTTTAATATATAAAAAAGAAAAAAAAATTGTTATAGGCCTATAAACTGCCCTCTCCCAATCCCCTAATCTTGCATTGTAAATGAATATTCCTTCTTCTATATTAAAACATACTTAAAATTACACAACCCAGTAATTGTAGATAGGCAACTGGCTATTACAGAGGTTTGTTTAGTTCAGTTTCTTACTGCCTCAGCTATGATACCTTCCATTGATGTTTCCAGAAAGTAATAAATATGGAAAGAAATGAAATTTTTACTCATATCCAAATCAGCTGCTAATATTAGATATTCTTTGTATCATTTAGACATCTTAATGGACACTGTCACAATGTAAATTATTTATTAGAGTAAACATGTAAAATTAATTATTGGAATAATCTTATGTCGAGTAGATAATCTTCCACTGAGTATTCTGGAAAAGCAAAAATCAACAAAGGGTCTATTTTCTTTCCAACTTACGTATTTCTTCTGAAATCTTTCATTAATGTTGAATGTTCGGGCATCTTTTTTATATCTTCCCAATCTTTATCTGTGAAATACATTGATAAAATTTTATGTTGTCTAGGTTCCTATTCTCAAGACCTTTAATAAATGTAATTTTCATTACATTTCCTATACTTTTAACCTCCATGAAGCACAGACTTCAAATAAATGGTTAGCTATAGTAAACATCTTGCGGTGTAAATACAATTCTCCATTCTGTGTAGTGTTAGATCTCTCATTTTAATGTCGACTTCCTATGTGTTTTACTATGTTACCTCAATTTCTATAACTAGACGTGAATAAGTTATAAATAAATATTCCTATTATTAAATAGTTCTACTTGTAAAACCACTTTTTCCCCCTTTTCATCAAATTTCTTGGTTACATCAGCAACCAATTTCTTCAACGATAAATGTAATAGCTTTCCCTTCAGGAGCTTTAAGATACACTTCTTTTTATATAGCCCTCCTCACTTAAATACATTGCTTTACGTCAGCAATCTATGTAAGATATAACTACTAGGATATAACTAGTATATTAATAAATCAGCTGTTGCCTTGGCTAGTTTCAGTAACATTAACAAAAACAATCCTAGGTAGAAAACGTTTCGGTTAGTTTTGCTGGCATTAAGAGATGCTAGCAACACGTGCTAGATAACGTGTTTTCTCCATCACCGTCAGTGGGCTTTACTGAGAGTTCACTAGGCGCACAGCACTGGAACAGGTGGCTTAAGGGCACCTTTAGCTTTTAAATGGCCTTTAGAGGTTCGATTTTCTTTCCATTTACTTGTAAAAATATTTGCTACCTTCCTCCATAGAAATCACATTATTACAAAGTAAACTAAATATATACTTTAAGTTCATAAATGGGAATTTTCTTAACTATTTCCTTGCTCCAGTTCTCTATTTTGTCAATTTCTCAAGCCAGAAATCCTGATGATCTTACTCTTCCCTGAACTACACACTTCCTATAAAAAGTATACATTTGTGTTTTGTTCTCCACCTTTACTATCACTTCACACCTAAATTACTGCTGTCGGCAAGCAGCTGGTCTCCCTGACCAGCCACTTCTCTTTCACTGATTTTTACGTACCACTGTCATACTAATTTTGACAAAATATAACATAAACCATGGGGTGTACTCCCAAGAACTTATCATGTTTTCTCATTCTGTAGCATATCAAATCTGAACTCTGCTGCCTGCTTTTCAAATTCCTTATAAACTGAGCCTACTCTAACTGTGGAACCACACATTAAGAACCATCTCCTAAAGGGGTCTTCCCCACTTCCACACTTCTGCACCCCCAGGCCTGGGGCCCTAGAAATGGTAGGCCCATTCAGAAGTGAGAAGCAAAGGCCATTCTGCTCCATCTACTCAAACCATACCCATTCTTTAAATAGTCTACTTAGAACAGTACAATGCAAACTCCAAGAGGGCAAAAATCATGTCTGATATGTCAACAATACTTTATATTTACCACAGTGCCTGGCACATGGCAGATACTCAATAAATATTCAGTGAATAAACGAAATTCCCATCACGACAAAGCAGTCTTTGCAGAACTGTTAACCAATTCTGGAGAAAGGTAATATATGTGTAGTTATTGTGTGTTTACTGCTAAGTAACACCCTTGTAAGGGAATGTGAAATGATAACTCCTAGATATTTCTGTATTAGTCTTGAGTTACATTGATCTAAGAAAAATTCCTAATAACTAATTTCTAGTAAGTACTTAACAAACCAAAATTATGTAGGTGTTTTAAACAAATGTGTGTTATTGAACCACTGGGCAGAGTTTTGGGGTGACTGTGGTATAACGAAGGACAGCGATCCAATGCCCGCCATGAGACACCTGGGCGGCTGCAAACGATGCAGGCAGGGTCGCTGTGGAACGCCAGCCTTTCACCCACATTCTGACTCTTCTACCAGAACACTTAAAAGAGAGTTCTTATTGATAAGAGTTAGAGAACAAAACATGCTATTATTCAACATAATGTGATTCTGTACAGTGCCCTAAATAAAAATCATGTTCAGAATTTGTATTTAGATCCCAAGTAATGGCAATATTATAGGTGCTGCCAGACAAAACTGCACCTATTGAATTTTATTTATAGTGCCCACTGGTAAGAACTAAAGGCACCTTTTTAGTACAGATACTGCAACTATTTTATCATTTCAAATATTAAACAACAAAACAAAACAGAACAAAAACCAAAATGAAAGAAAAATATACTCTCAAATTCAGGAAACCCACAAATTTTTTTTGCTAATATGTGAACTCTACAAATTTTGCTATTTCTATGGATCTTTGATTAATGCAAGTCATATATATAAAGAATTGAGTAAGAGTAGCTTTTATCAGCTAAAATTATACACCTTTCCAATGAAGATATCTAAGTTCAAACAACAGTGATTTAAAAACAAAAACAAAAACATAATGTGTACCTGCAGGAAATCCCATTACATTGAATATTCTGTCCAGCTGGTCATGGTGATAAGGATTACTAGTTTTGATGTCCTCTTGTCGACAGTGAAATATTGGTTCTGACGTTAGTAGTTCTGCAAATATACACCCTATAGCCCAAATATCTTTAAAACAAAAAGACAAAAAAAAAAAAAAAAAAAAAAAAGGAAAAGAAAAAAGAAAAAAAAGGAAAGGAAAAAAGAAAAAGAAAGGAGGAAAATAAAGTGGTTCTTTCCAAAAGAAAATGCATTTTTATCTTGGCGGGGAATGTTTTTCTTTCCTTTCTTTCCCTAATAATCATATTAATTCCTAAGCAATTACAATTATAAATATCACGGAATATGGTTTGAAATACATATTCCCATTCCACCCACCCCAATTTTTCATTCCCTTTTATACCTCCACCCCACCTAATGGCTTCATTCCAAGTTTAAATCAAATTCAGTAGCTGAATTTTTGGCGAGTTTTAAATGCCTCAAACATTACCTTATCTATCAAATACATACAAAGCTACATACGGAGCATGGGAACCACAAATAAACAAAAGTAAACAAAAAATTAAACAAACAGAAAACCCAAACAGCTTTTGAAATTGGGCATACTTGCCAAAAACAATCAGCAGAATTATTTTGTGGTAAAAAACATTTTTTTCTTTATCTTGTTTATGTACTTGCTAATTTGTAAAGTCTAATAATTATTCTCCCATGTTAGCACTATTTAGGAAGGTGCTATTCCAATAAGAAAAATACAGTGCCTGACCTCAAATAGCCTAATGAAACAGCATTTCTACTTGAACAGTTTTTCATTCAAAGCGTTTCTTTATGCTATAGATTTTGCAAGTGTCAGATTTTGCAAGTTTAAGTATTTAATATGGACAAGAAAATAGGGGGTAAAACACTACCTTTAAAATGGGTACAAAGGCTACAAATTCATAGGAATTACTTATAAAGGGAGGTGAATGGTTTTCTTTGTATACAGCAAATTCCCTTCACTCATGTTAAGATATTGGCTAACTTTCCTTCATGCTAGAAAGACCTATATTTAGAAATTAAAGCTGAAAGTATTCCAGTTTTACTTTTAACAAATCCCAAAAAATGACAATGTTAACTTTTCCACTCTGAGTAGCAGCATTGTGTGCACAGAGCAGATACTCAGAGTGGTTTTTGACTGATCTAACCAATACCTGTGGTAAATATAAATAACTGTAGGGGGACAAATAAAAATTACTATTTTAAAGAAGTTTATTTTTCAGCTATTTTAGTAGCTGCCACTTAAATAGAAAATGAGGAAAAAAACACAAATTTATGAATGACTGAGACCGCTTAAAACTCCAAAACTGGAATACAGATATTTAATTTAATGTAAAATTATCACATTTACATTTCAGAGTAACAAGTTAATCATCTAGTTACTTAAAGATTATACACCCTAACTACCAGCAAGTGATTTTTAAAAAGTGACAGTTTGCATTATCAGTTTTATTCCACATCAGACAACCAAGTCTAGCCCACACCACTCACTACAGGAAAAGCCTCCTCAGGAAATATAAACCAAGCTATTTTGTTTTGAATGTCAGAGAGTAAATGGGAAAATTAGGGAGTTTGTGATTCTTCGTTTTACATGGGTACCCCATATAAAACTGACCTCTGATAATCTTACTCAAATGAAAGACAGCCAAACTAAGTAGGATCACAAAAAGGGCTCATGGATCAGTATGCACATTACCCAAAAGACACTGCAGGAACTCCTTCTGCTTAGCTATGCAAAATTCTAAAGAAAAAAAATGAAATATGTAAAGGAAGATGAGAGGTGAATAAATAGGTTAGCTATCCCTAAAGCCACACTGCTTTTAAAATAAGAAGTCCAGAAGGAGAAAAAAAGTTTATTGAACCTTGCTTAATCTTACCCTGATAACCTCTTTCTTTATATCTCTTCTATGATTTTTCTCTCTTGTCAATTTCACCAACCTTCCTTTCTTCAAAATCCTGAGCCAGACATTAATCATGAATTTGAGTTAACTGATCAGGCCATTATTTCAGACAAATTTCTAAATCTTTGTAATTAAATCTCTCCTTCCTATCTTGCCTATTTTTTTTTTTTTGCAGATTGTGCCAAGTTTATGGGAAAGTTCTTTCCTGCTCACCTACTTGCTAACCTCCTTCTAGAAAGATTTTTCCAAATTAAAAACATATAAATGCCATCTACTTCTCAAAATCTGTGATGTTCATGTGTAGCTACTGAGCGAACCAGGCCAAGGGGATAGGGACTGGTATGCTACATAGACCCAAATGGGGCGGGGGCGGGGGGGGGTGTTAAATAATAGTTTAATCAATAGGTAGGTGTACGAACAGCAAGCTTCTATCTTAACAAAAGAGTAAATTCTCACTCTTCCTATTTATTGTCTATTTTCCATTTAAAAGAATGCTACATAATTGGTGGGTATTCAGTTATTTGAGGACAAACATCTGAGCTTAAAAGTCCATAATTTAGTAAAACTTGAGACTATTTTACTGACAATTAATTTAAAATTAATAACCCTCTTTCAGACTTCTTCTCCACCAGGTCAATCAAACAAACTGAACCCAAACACTCAAAACTGAATTCAACTTGTCCCTGGAAGTACAATGTTTACTAACCTATTATTTCCTCTCTTTGGTTTAATGATTCAGCTTGCAGTTCTGAACCACTGAATAAATGACCACAGCACTAAAATCTGTTTGTAATGGAAAGTAGGAATGTATCAGCTGAACGTGTTCGGATTTTTTCCCTGTGTTCTTTCGCTGCTTCTCCGTAGCTTTCAGTGTAATATAATTCACCCAAGTCCACTAGCAGATTTCACCCTTCTAAATGATGCGGAAGGTATTAGCAAATTATGTATGAATTCAACCACAAAGGTTCTTCTCTCAGCTGCTCACACTACAACTATCTGACAGGGAAGTCAAATGCTTGGAGAAGTTCTCGGTATGTAGCTTTAACTGTGGTGTGGGGAATATGTTAAGTACTTTGACGGCCCTTGGGCTACCTGCACAGGTAATGGGAGAATGGGATGGTGCGCAAAACAAGAAAGAAATTTCCTTTTTTACTCCTTTATTCTAGTTTTAAAAATTTAGATTAAAAATGGTTTATGTATGATTTCTCTCTCTCAAAAAAAAGCAATTTGTAAGATACCTACATGATAACTTTTGAGCTAATGTTTTGATAGGAGAAAGTGTTCTGCAAGACTGCTCTTGGCCAAGTCAGGTGGACAGGAGTGGGGATCAGCACTGCGGAGGGACTGGCCCTGACCTGAGTTTCAATCATTTACACCCAAGTCAGCTCCCTGTGTGATTCCCCGCACCTACCTCACAGGGCAGCTGTTTTCACCTAAGGTCACAGGACTTTCAGACTTGACTCATCTAAGAGATGAGTTAGGCTCAATCCTCATTTTCAGAAAATGTGTGTGTGTGCCTACACACACACACACATACACACACACACACAAACACACACACACAGAGTGACAAGCTAAGGCTAAGTCAGGCTGCTAGTTTTTGTTACTTCCATTGTTCAAGGATGACTAAATTATTTAATGCATACACGTATTCACACTGTTTTCTCAATTGGACTGGAAATCCTTTGTGGGTAATCTACATAATTTGCATTCATTTTGGTTTCTCTTAAGTTTTAAAAGGTTATCTACTAGTTGTCCAATAAATTTTTATGTTGATGAAAAAGAGGAAGAGGAAAGCAAAATATGAAGAAAGGCCTCTTTCCCAAATTATAAAGCCATCTGAACAAGGGAACCTACCTAACTGCTGGTGGTTTAGCTTTGTGACAAACAGCCCTGCACTAAAACTGCTGAGCTATAGAATTTACTAGTGAATAACAGGTTATACAAACCTTAATGTTCATGGTAGTTTCTTAATAAAAAAGAAAAAGATAATAATAAGCCAGAGTCACAAGCTTATGTGATAGTACATTTCTTTAATTTAATTCAAAGTCTGAAGTTTTCAGTTAACAGTAGCTAGGATGACATAGTCACTTCTATTTGTATGGTCTATTAATAAGTCTTACCAAAAGTAATGCTGCTTTTAAATATTCATTTCCTAGGTGGAAAAAAATAGCTATATATCGTATTAGTTTATGTGCTTAAGTACATTTAGAATATACTTGTAAAAAAGGACATCCAAATGTGTGTTTAGGTAATAATATGTACTCAAACACAAAACTACCTTCAATAATTTTTATTTTTCCTTTTACCTGACTTTAAAATGTACACACACACACACACACACACACACACACATATATTTATATATTTTATTTTGGAATAATTTTAGATTTATAAAAAAGTGAAAGACAGTTGAGAAGTCCCATATCTAACTGACTTAACTTTACATACCTTTATTTTTCTATAAAATAAAATGTGATCTCAAAGCAGCTATGAAGATTAGTCAACATAAAGATTTTTTTGAAAAAAAAAAAGACATGTTGAATTCACAATTGATATGGGGAAATGTGCACGAGTATTTCTCCCTTTCTCTTCTTGAGTACACATTGAAATGGCAGCCAAGTAATAAAAGTACAAATCCACAGTAATATAAAGAACAGAAGGAGATCATCAGGGACAAGACTCATGCATTTATTCACCAAAGAGTACTGAGTTCTCACTACAGGCACTGAACTCTAGCGGGGAACCAGAGCGAGGCCAGGTCTGTCTATTTCAGTGGGTCTTAGACACTGATCCGTGCTATCAAGACAGTAAGACAGAGGTGTGATAGGGAAGGGAAGGTGCTTACTTTCGACTGTGTGACCAAGGACGTTCCCTGTGAAGAGGCCATATCTGGACTACAGTCTGAATGAAACAGACTGGGCATGTGAAGATCTCAGCTAAGCAGAGAAATGTAAAAACACTTCTAGAAAATGAAAGGCAGACGAAACAGTTCAGAGAAGGTCCTAAGGCCACAGTATTATTGGTGAGTGGGAAGCAGATTTATCCTGCACAACTCTGGGAAGATTTTGTACTTTGAAATACCATCTACAAAGTCTGTACACATTTTCAATTTGCAGTTGGGAATCCATGGAGGGTACGCAGAAGGCCCACAAGCTGTATGCGAATTTTTCACTGTGGGTGGTTGTCGTCCCTTTCCCCTGCATTATCCAAGGGTCAGCTGTACCATTCTCCTGCACTGCCCTGGGGCTGCCAGGTATGCAAAGACTGGGCCAAAAGCTGGAGGATTCTTCCTTTAAAAAATCTGAATGGCTTCAGAGCGAAGATTTGTGCATACTGGCACTTAAGGTTTCCCCACTTACTGGCAGTTCTCTGTTGGATGACCCTAAAGTCCTATAATCTATGTACCCAGAGTTCCCAAGCGGCTTTTGGTAATCTGATTCTTAAATATGAAGAGACAATCAAGGGTCAACGAACAGTTGAAGAACACTTGTCACATGGAGAGACGAGCCTAGCAGTGTCACCAGTGGCCTCGGAGATATTTGAGAAGCTTTTCCTTCCACGAAACAGTACAAGATGTTATGAAACATTAATAATCACAGAATAAGAAGGGGCCCTTAGAAATAAAAAAGACAAAGTCAGGAAAACTGATCAAAGGATAGTCCAAGAAGCCTAACGTCTGCCTACACTAAGTTCAGGAGAAAGAGAAATAGGGATGCAGAAAATGAATCTCAGATCGAACGTGCCTACCAAGTGGCCAGCACATCACTGGGAACTGTAAGAATGAGAAATCCTATTTGTTTTCAGAAAGAAAAAAACCCCACATCATCCACCAATGAATAAGAATAACATTGACATGAGAAGTTCAGTAGTAACACTGACGCTAGAAGGCAATGGAGGAGCATCATCAGATTCGGAGGCAAGATTATTGTGCAGCTAGGATTTTAAATCTGACCGAGCTGTCAAGTATGATAAAGGCATTTTTTGAGACATACAAGAACTAGAAAATTTACCTTTTGCCTCTAAGATACCCTTCCAAAGGAAGTTACTTGAGAATATGCTGTAGCAAAATAAGGAATGAACTAATGAAATCCAGAAAGAAATAGATCCAACCCAGAGGAATAAAAAAGGGAAAAGCCAGGATGAAAACCAATCTAGAATAGAGCAAAGCATAGAAAAGAAAACTTCAGGATGGGCTGATCTAAGACAAGAAAGTTGACTTTAACGCCATTCTGGGGGACACAGAACAAGTTAAGTAAGCAGCAAACACACATAAAGGCAAAAAGAGGCAAAGAACGTTAAGAAAAAGCTACTTGATAAAATTCAACCCAATAAAATGAAGCAGAATAAAGATGTCAGTAATGGAAACTTGTGGTAAAAGCTCTGTGGTAGTTGAACACTGAATCCATTACAATATATTAGGTTGGTGCCAAAGTAATTGCAGTTTAAAAGGTTAAAAAAAAAAAATTGCAAAAACCCCAATTACTTTTGCACCAACCTAATATAATCTAAGTATAAACCATGGGAATTAGTACTTGCAAACAGAAAATAAATGTTGTAAACACAGACATGTAGTAATAATGATGATAATGACATTACTAACACAGCTTATAAATTGAGAGGTTGGTGGGGGGAGAAGTATAAGAGCGCTGATTTCCTCATACTTCTTAATAGGGAGGTAACCAATACTATTAAAGATTTAAAAGTGAATTAAAATGTCTTAATTTTTTAATAATTTTCTTTCCCTTAACTGTAAGGGGAACTTTTAGAAGCTAACGTTTCTTTTGTTGAAAGAATCATTTGTCTGAAGTTCAATGATTTAGAAATTTTACTATGTTTATTTCTCTTTTCAAGTAAAATTAAACTTAAAATACTTTTTATCCAGAATGCATAATATGATCCCATATATTTAAAATGTTTTTAATATCTATTTATCTATCAGAGAGATGTGTCTGGAACGATATACCCGTAATGCTAAAATGGTATTTCCAGGTAGGAGAATTTTAGGTTAGTTTTTGCTCTTATTTTTATAATTTTCTATGTTTCTTGATTCAAAAACATATAGAAATACATATATATTTTTTACAACAAATCCACTTTTAAAACATCATGGAATCTTAATGAGTTCTACTCACCAATAGCTTTGGTATAATGTCTTGCTCCAAGAAGTAATTCTGGGGCTCGGTACCAGAATGTTACGACTACTGGATCCAAGTCTGCTAAAGGCTTCAAAGGTGAATTAAATAATCGGGCAAAGCCCATATCAGCTGTGAAAGAAAAAATAATAACAATGTTAAGTAAATACACTTTAATAAATTTAATTTATTACTCTAATTTTACTATTGTTACTTAGTAAGATATGAGAAATGTGCTGAATGCTGGGAGAAAAAGCCCACAAAACCTTTGCAGAAATCTACAACTCTAAGATTTTCGTTCTGTGCAAACTACTGTCACTCTTCAGCTGGGTTAGAGACAGGCTCTGCTGCCAGAGGTCAAGGGTGACCCTATCCTCTGGGCAGATTTTTTTCCATCTGTCACACCACTAGTGGGGACACGACTGTTAAGCTGCAGTTCCATTCTCTGCACTGTTCCCCAGCCTGGTGAAACGACATCAGGGGATGGCTTTCTGTGATTTGCATCAATAAGCCTGTTCACTGGTGTAATCAAAAGGTGACTACACAGTATGTTAACACCACTATTACCCACCATTTATTTGGGTTGAATTTTACTGATTTAATTTTAAAGAATAGTATTTTGTTAAGCTGGAAAAGACTTTAAAGGTCATATAATTCAATCACCTCCTTTTTCAAATGAGGAAACCGGTTAGAAGAAATTGATTTGACAAATGTTGTAACTCATATCTCAAAGCTGGAGCTGTGGTGAGATATAGTTCATAGCATGGTTTAACATGTAGGATAGTTATTCAGGCATAGCTGGTTATCTTACTAAACTGTAATCTTCTTACAGGCAAAAACTGTTGTCTTTTTCATCCCTCCATACTGTTTAGTGTCACATGTGGTGTTGTCACACATAGCTTTGGCCAAATACATGTTGAATGAACAATCACTACCATACCACCTATTCGAAAGTTTCAAGAGTCACTCACCATTTGTTTAGTTTTGTTCTCCTAATATACAATTTTAATGAAGTAGACCCTAGTCTAATCTACTTAATTATGGAGGTTAAAAGAAAACAACACAGAAATTTGGCAAAGAACTAAAATCATGAGTCAGACTATCAAATACTGGGTTATAGAAGAACTAATATTTCTTCTTAAATGTGAATGCTTGAAGCCGTGAGGGTCCCCCCAACCTGTCCCCCATACGCATTACGCAGAAGTATAATTCCAAACAAGATTATCTTAATATGTAAGTTTTCCATAAACCTTACAGTAAAGAATACATCTGTAACTACTGTTCGGCTGGGTCTTTTATATTTTGCATGCACTGAACTTACATTTGGTTTTGAGGCCACCAAACTGGACTGGACAGAGTACTTGGAAAGCACCTGGAAGGACTTTGATGGCGCTGATGACAGTGCTAAGGGGCCTGGTTCCCTAAGGAAGCCGAGGGCTGGGAGGCGTATACTGTGAGGTGCGCCAAATGCTCCCACCACTAACAAATGTGCAAAGCTGACATTATAAAAGAGGATTTTAAGTCTAATTAAAAGTGGAGGTGGGATCTGGGGAATTTATACGGGAGGACAGAGAAGAAGGATTAGAAACACCTACATTTTTCTTCGTTGGTGAAGTGGTACAAATCAGCTGATAATTCTAATTCGTGTTAAATTATGCACTCAGAAATTACTATTTACTTCATTAAATACTCCCACAATCCTGCTGCGTTTAAATTAATACAATTCAGTAACAATATTTCTTCTACCCACACACAAAACAAACTCAATAAATGTGACAAACACAACTTGGAAATGACAATGAAAAATATAACCAGTTAGGATAAATTAATTTAGTTCTAGCCTTATAGGTTATCAGACCAGAAATGGGTCAAATTTTTCTTTGATATGAAAGGAACTAGAGCTACTAGAAAACATGCCAAGGTACAGAACACTCGTTAACTATTTTCCCATCGGGCAATGGCCCACTACAAGACAGGCTTGTTAGAATGTAAGGTTCTGTACCTCTCTGGCCTCGGTGGCTATCCTAGTTTGTAATTCCTAACCTAGATGAGGGCAACAGAGGCGGACATTCTGATCCAATCTGGCTCAGGTGAACAGAACTGATGGTGTAATTACTTGGCTCTAAAGGTGAGGCTGGCGTCTGACGTGGATAGAAGCCACTCACCTCTACCAGCTATTTTTAACGAAGGCAAAGGTTTCTAAGAAACTTGCATGGCTTATTTTATAATTAGAACGCTTCAGTCTCTAAAGACTGTCTGACACCTTTAAGAGTGTGAAACACTTTTCATGTATACTCTTTAAAAATGGATTTGATCATATGGAAGTACACGAATGTATGCATATTATTCAAGCAAAAATTAGAAGTGGTATAGCTGCCTGCAAAAGTCTTAAAAGAGTGCTACACTGTGACTTATCAAAGATATAACATACCAATTTTTACTCTTCCTCGCTCAGGACCTTCACCCATAACTAAAATATTAGCAGGTTTCTGTGGAAACAAAATAGTGTTTTTTTTCAGTAGACAGTAGTGGTTTCTTTAAAATAGACAATATGCCAAAATAACATAAATCCACCTTTTAAAAAAACCTCGTTTACTCAAAAATTAAAATCAAAGAAACAGGAAGTCACCAAAGAAACTTTACATGTATATATGCAAAGCAGTATGCAACTTTCATGAACGCCCAAATATGGCAGTACTGTTCTCCACGCAGGGCTGAGGCTTTTCTCGGCCCTTTTATCAGTCTGGTTTCACCACTGTGGAGCATCTGATAGAAAGTTATAATGTGTGGTTCCTTTTGATTCTTTCAATTATATAGAATGTCCTGTAACTTTAAGGGACAATGATTTTTCAAAGGTGATTTAATACTAAGTAGCAAATTAATTATAGGGAAGGAACCACCTGACACCCTTTTCTGGAAATAGCAAGGTAGGCATCAATGTTTAATATATTATAGCAAAACCAATTTATTAAAGGCTTTTCTAAATGAGTTAGCAAAGTGATAGGAATTTTCCGTGATGAATAGTTTTAAAGTTTTTATTTTGAAATGAAAAGGGAAGCTAAAATTTAAAATAAGATTTTACAAAAGTAATACTTCAGTTTTGAAATCTCAAAATATACAGGATTAAGTGTCATCTAAAATCTATTACACTGGTATCTACTATAATAACACAAAAGGGCTGCCCCCTCTTCAAGAAGGAGGAAAAGGGGAAGACGGAAGGGGGGAGGCTGAGGGAGGAGGGAGAGGGAAGAAAGGAGCAATCCCCAAACCTTACTCATCCTGCTATCTACTTGATCTAAATCCACCAGTCTGCTAAGCGAAAGTGAAGCTGGATCAGAACGCCTTTCAAATATTGATCAAAGCAACCCTAAAATCAAACTGGAGGTTTTCATGAAGGCTGTCGCCAGTGGTTAACTAGTTCACAGTCTTCCCTAACCTATGTAGTGAAAGCACAACCCCTATGCTATTACAGACGAAATGTAACATAGTATTTTATTGTATCAACTACTAAAGATCAAAATTACTTTTTGTATCCCCAGCAAAAAGAAAAAATATTGCTGAAATGGTAGCATATGCATTTTAGAGGTAAAACATTCTCAGATGTTTTAAGGAGAGGAAAACAGGCACCAGAGAGGCTAAATGACTTGTCCTGAGTATTATCAAGACTGGAGCAGCAGCAGGGTCTACCCCATCTCTGAACAGACTAGGGCTCCCTTCCTGATACATCATTCTGAAAGTACTTTTATGTAGCAAGTTTTTAAATTAATGCGTATCACTGCAATAATAATGAAAATGTTTTACTGAAGGAAACGTTTCCAGAACCTCTATCACCGTCATACACACATTCCTGACCCGAGTAAAGGCAGCACCGCACTGACAGTATTACCCGGGAGCTGCAGACGAGTGCTGCCCAACACAAATAAAACTGCTTTCGTGCACTGTTAATCTATCATCACTGGGCTCGTCGCTGCAGATTCTTAGAGCTCAGCCTACTTCAAAACAAAACCAGATCTCTGAGACTTGTGTAAACTGTTGAAGGCAGAGGGATAAGGCAGCTCTTCTATTTGCTTGAGGGGAAAGGCTTGCTCTCGACTCACAATGTGGGCTCAGGAGGGTACTTTCATGTTTGTGCTTTCATGACTGTCTTCTCATGGTCCATCAGGGCAGCACTCCCTAAATATCCCTTGATCACATTCCCTTCTCTTTAACCCCATTTTGATTCTCTTCCCATCAAATCCATCTTCCAAACTGATGCCAGATGCCAGGGTTATCTTTCTAAAAGACAGCTGATCATATCACTCCCTTGCTTAAAATTTTTCACAGTAACGCAGAAAACTATTACAAGAAAATTAGTGCAAACAGCAGAACATAAAATAATGCACAAACTATGATTACAACTAGGTGTAAAACAAAGTGCTGAGTAGGACTAGAAGAAAAAGATTCAGAGAGGCTATGAACCTTTTCAAAAATTTCTTTGAAGGCTTTTGCTATGCTTTCTTATTGTTATTAAAATATTACTTCAACTTTAATTGGTCCCTCACCACCTGTGAATAAAAGAAGTCCTTATTATGTGATGCTAGGCACCTGTAAGCTTGTTCCCTCCAATCTCTTCCAGCCCCATCTTCCACCATTCCGTACTGCTCCTGCCATGCGTTTTCAGTGTTCTGTGACAAGCCTTTCACAGCTATGCCATTGCTATCCCATTACTTCTGTCCCCAAAAACCTACCCTTTGCTACTTGGCAAAATCTGATTCTTGCCCCCACTCAATGACATAAGTAATACATGAATACAATCTGATGGTCAATATTCAAACTATAACGTCACATGTAGTTAAAAGTTAAAGACCCTTTCACCACCCATCACTCCTCCACCACACCCCAATCCCACTCCCTTCTCCGGGGGCACACATTAACTGTTTTGCTGTAATAGATTTTTCTAACACTGGAGTGCTCGATCCTAAAAGATTGTCTCCATATCTGGCCAAAGCACAAGCACACACAGGCATCTCTCTCCTTCCATTTTGGATCGTGTGGGAAAAATCCCACTTTTGCTTCCTTCCTCGTTCAGCAGCTGGGCCCAGGTTTGAGAAGCCCTGAGAGGGTAGTAGTTATTGGTCAGCCTGCAACTAGGCAAAGAAAAAGCTCCCTCTCTTGTTCTTCATTTTATTCTAGGCTTAGTGGACTGGTCCAGTTCCAAACTTGGATTTGACCGTTGATGGGAAATAAAGTTTCTTTGTCAAGGTCTAGCCTAGTATTAGGGTTTGGGGCCAAAGCTCCAGTTAATTAAAAATTACTTTGCTAGGCAACTCACTGCTTATTGCATGATCTGAAGCAGGTATTAGCGAAAGCCATGCCCTACCTCTGTAAGTGAATTTAAATTTATAAACAAAAAAGAAGGGTTTTATGTGTTGTTTTAATAACACTAATAAGGAGTGGGTCCCTCCTCAGGTTTTCTTCCGTGACAGCATTCCATATGCTCCAGGGCATGGTATTCTGATTGAGCCGATTTCTTTTGTAAATGGCATCTAATGGAAATCTCACTAGAAAAAGGCAGAAAGGCTGTAAGGATCACAAACACTCCTCAGTATTTGTTTTGTTGCTTAATCAGCATTAAGGAAGACTTCAAAGGACTTGAACAATTTTTTAGTACTTAATGCCACATTGAAACAATATTCTCCTCTCCAAATAAGCAAATTCTTTCTTTTTTTCTTTGTCTATTAGTAGGAGGATTTGGATTTGGTAGTTTTTAGCTCTAGAGCCCAAACTATCAAGTAGTTGGTGATAATCCATGAAACAATGAGCGATAACCAGTCTGTGATCTTTCATATGCTCCCAAACAGAATCACCTTGAAAGAGCACATAGAATTGTGCTGTGATAGCCGATGAGGCACGCACTGTTAAACTATATTGTTGCTATGGAGCACAGAGGTCCAATGTGACTTAAAAGTATTGCAGCATCACGGCAGTATCTTCAAGTATTGCTCATACTATGCACAGAAACAATTATAAAATACCCTTGACTGCCTGCTGAACAATGACATAAATCAATGAGATACTTGTTTGAAGTATACTTGTTTGTTTGAAACTCTGATATCCTTATCATATTGTTTCATTTCTCCCAGAAAAAAACAAACAAAACTAGGTTTGTAATTAAAAGAACATATCCTTGTTTTATAGTCTCATGGCTTTTCTCCTTGTTTTCTGTGGTTGTGCTCCCCCAAAAATCGCACTGGTATCTCTGAAAGCAAGATCTTTGTTTTGCAGAGACAACCATTCTCGTACAGGCTCTTCTGTTGTTTTCAGAATTTGACATGCTGAGGAAGAGTACACTGATGATTTTGGCATCCAGTAGGAATGGCAAATTGGTTTCACTTAAGGAGTGAACTCTGATAGAAAAGACTACAAGGAGCTCTGTGTTAAGAAAGGACAGCAATTGGGCCGATCAGGAAACTGCCACTGTCAATCAGAGGTATCTGACATAGGTGTGGGAGTGGAGAACGGAGCCATGGCTGTCTGGTTAACTGCGCGAACATTTTCTTCTAGGGTGGAAATGGGGTTCGCATATGTTCATTAACACATTGAGGCAAAAAGGAGACTTTGAATCAACAGGAAAAACTGATTCTTGATGATCTATGAAAAAGACAGCAATCCATAAGAAACCACAGTCAACGCTTTTCTCCAAGATTTGTTCAGTTAAACTTTCATAAACATCAAACATCGTAAATAATACAACCTGATGGCAAACTTTCTAGATACTCAATGACTTTGTTTCACTTTGGTTGTTAACCATTTTACACTATAACACATACTGAAAAAATTAACTAACTCTGACACACACACACACACACACACACACACACACACACACACACACACGGTGCCCAAAAAATGTATACACATTTTAAGAAAGGAAAAAACTGTACTGATTGTAATACTCAATATATAGCGATAACAATAGATGAATACAAGTCACGTTTGACTTCTGCAATTACAAGAGGTGCTCGAAGTGGTTCCCATCAGTGTACAGACACTTCTGATTACAGCAAACTACTGCTTGAGCAACATCGACCAAAGTATCCACTTGTATCGCTGCACATGCTGTTTTCAATTTCTTCCCGAAGTACCGCCAGTAGCCAGTTTTCTACCATGTACCACATCCTTTAAGGTCCCCCATAGGTAGAAGTCAAGGTGTGTTAAGTCAGGAGAACGTTCTTGAATTCCAAATACCACTTCAAAATGGTCTTGCGCTCCTCGAACAACAGCGCTTCCTCCATTTTCTTTGATTGTCCTGCCTGTCGCATAATGATGCTAGCATTCATTTGTTAACGACATCTTTTAAGTGAATGTCATACTACACATTGTTACCATAATTCAATTCAACTTTGAAAAGTAATACATGGATAACATCTCTTAGAAAGTGTAGTTTTTTGGCAATATACCGAGGATGCCAAAAAAATGTATGCAAGTGGACACTTTGGTCAGCATCGCTCAAGCAGTAGTTCGCCGTAATCAGAAGTGTCTGGACGCTGATGGGAACCACTTTGAGCACCTCTTGTAATTGCAGAAGTCACACGTGACTTATAGTCATCTTTTGTTATTGGTATATATTATTACATATTTAATAGTTATTTCTTTTCTTAAAGTATGTATACATTTTTTTGGCACCCTCTGCGTATATATGCGTGTGTGTGTATTATATATACAATATATAATACATAATGTATATTATATATATATTATGTATATTATATATGTATGAGATTCAAATGTAGGCATCCAAGTCTTAGACATATATTCAGGAATTTAAAAATTTTGTTTTAATCAAATCTTCTAAAAAGTTATGTTACAGATAGAAAATTGGAAATCCAATGAATGAGGTCTGGAAGACAACCCTCTAATCCAGTTTTCACTTTTTATTCAGAGCTATGAATTTGTATTTTTTACCTCTAATACTAAATTTTACTCCAGTATTGCTGCTTAACACCTTTAGGCTAAAGAAGAAGTGACCAGCTTCTAGTAAAGTATTAATAGCATCTTGCCTTTTGTATAAATTTGAAAAAATGTGTAGGAGAATTCTTAATAGACCCTCCCTGCTTCCTAATAAGAACACGAATGTTACTTATAAGACCTAATTCTATCCTCCACAGTAAATAGTTCAAGCACTGTACATTCATTCATATATTTACTGAATTAAGAGGCACTGAAGAACTAGAGACCAACCGACAAACAAACAAACAAACAAACAAACAAACAAACACACACACAGTTCCCGATCTCAAAGAGGTCACAGCCTAGACTAATGGCTGGGGTAAATTCAAGTAAGGGAAAGCTTCAGAAGTGATGAGACCTGACCTGCCTGAAATGTTAAAGAGCAGGATTTGACCTGGAAGGTAAGAAGCAGGAAGCAGGGTGCTGCCTTCCACTAAAACCCACAGAGCCGGGCTGCACCTCAGGTGGCAGGCTGGAGGTATACTTAGTAAGTGCATCCTACATTGGCAGTATCAAAGCAATCAGATATGTTGACCAGTTTTTTACTTACCTAAGAAATCCTCTTTTAAGGAGAATAAGAATAAGCTTCTTTTGTGATACTCGATGCAAATCGAAATATTTTATGAAAAAAGTATTAATAATTTCATGAGCGTAATCATGCTAATAATAGGTGGCATTTCCTTTCAATAAGCCCCTCATACTTTCCTCCAGTCCAGCCTGCTAACTCTACTTTTTGTTTTCATCTATGATCATCTACGATAAAGTTAAACTAAAACAGTCTTTCAACAAACTGTGAATATCATCAAAAATATTCAACATAATAAACAGGATTCAGATTACTAGTTTAGAATTGCTATCTTTTAAATCAATGAATTTTTAGTTTTTAAACTATAAAATTCTTAAGCTGTCCCTTTTAGGCAGTTGAGGCACAGAATATGACTTTAAGTACTAAGAGATCAATGTGAAATATAACCTCCGATTTTCACTGATTATTTGATTTTCACAAAGATTATTTACTGTCAAGACTAATAGAGGCAAAATTCATTTCAATAACAATAGAACATGGGTGCACGTGGCAGGCAATAAAAATAAACTTTAAGAACAGATATATCATATTTGTTCCTAGTAAAGAGTGTGTGTCGACACATATTAATGTATATGTATTTTCTAATAGATGAAAATGTGTTTTTCCAAGTCTGATTTATTTAGCTGCATTTTTTGTAAAGCTGTAAAGTTTTCTGACAGTTTAAACAAAGATTCTAATAAAGAGTCAAATAAGAAAGAATGACTATTACCCGACGACTAGAAACTGAATAACACTAAAAAGATCAAATGCATCTTAAAGGAGAGCTATTATAAGGCAGAGATAGAATATCAAAAATCTTTTAGTTTTAAAAATAGATATCTAATTTTTTTCATTATTGTGAACAACTAAATTTACAAAAAAAGTGTACCTAGTTTATATTAAAATCTGTTATTCCAAATATTATTCTAAACAACGTTTATATCTTTGGTACGTACGTTGTATAATGGCAATCTGCGAGGAGCACTGTTTTGTGCTCAAGTATTATTTTCTTGACAAATCTAGATGTTTGCATATGACTTTTACTAACTCCATTGTATTCCTCTATTAACAGACAGTTGCTTGTAGCTCCCAAACCCCCACTTTTAACACCAACCCTTATGATGTTCCCATCAATGTTGTTTGTATGAATTATAACACCTTTACCTCCCCCCACATAAGAAGAAAGCATGACACATACACTGAGCAATTTCCTTGGGATAAAATCTCAGAAGTAGAAATATCAGATCAAATAATACCAACAGCCTTATTGTTCTAAAACTAGAATTTTGTTTTGCTTTTTTAAGTTTCAAAGATAATACGTGTTCAATGGATGTAAGTTGTGAAACGAAGAAAAGTACAATATGTTTGATGATAGATGAATGAAAACAAAGCATCTACAATCTCTAAACTATCAGATGACCACTACAAACATTTCAGACTATACCTTTTTGTCTCTTTTTCCAACTTATAAAATAAAAAGAATACCATCATACTAAATATGTCGTCTGCACCTTCTTTCCTCACTTTTATATCATAAAGATTTTTTAATCTGGAAATTACTCTTCTGATAAAATCTTTATGGGTTATATACATTCATAGGAGATATAACTCATCTCCTATTAAACACTTAGTTTGTTCCTAGTTCCTTAATAAAAGAAAAATAATTCCATGACAATCATTTCTGTGTATACCTTTGATAAATTCCTAAAAAGTCAAATTGTCAGGCAAAGATTATAAACACTTTTAAGGTTTCTTTGATACACATGAACATACTTTGCTCTTCAAAGGATCAAGTATCAATTTTGTAAATCCAACATTCTTCTACAAACACAGTAACATTAAGTATGATAAAACCAATCTCCAAAACCAATAGCAACATATACCTATATCTAATATCTATTACATAAGATTATATCATTTTTATTAGCTTGATATATAATAGTAACTTAAATATTTTTCACTGATAATGTTATGATTTATTCTCTATAGTTGTTTTTATTGAAGAGAATTTGGTTATTAAGTTTACATATCCAAATCAATCCTCTACATTCTAAGTAGCAAAGGTGTATTCAATTATTTTTGTCATTGTTCTAATACTACTTTCCTCTGGCTACTAATTTTATGTTTTACATTCTGTAAGAGTATTTTTACTAGTGTTTTTATATTTTGGCAGATCTATCATATCTTTAGTAATAGCTGTCAATTCTTAAATAGTTAGGAATTTACCTCCAGTTGTAGCTGGAATACATATCCTAATATTTTAATACACACTTTATATCCTATGATCCACATGGGATTTAGTGTGGTTTTAAGATATAGATGACAAAAAAAATTTATTACAGGCAAAAAATTCTTCTTCCTAATGACAATAAAAGAGTAAAGCCCTTCTTTATTGTGAAATAACTTCTGGTTTATTATGTAAGTTCTCATAATAATGTGTGAAATTATTTACACAATTTTTGTTAATACTTCTGACACTTAAAAAAATATAACACATTTTTTTCCTTCTAGAATATAATACATGGTCTTGTAGAAAAGTTATTTTTTTTTCAAATATGATTAAGAAAATACAATCACTATAGAGATTTAACCATAATTTTTTGGTATACTTTCTTTCGTTGATGGATTGTTTTTAGTTTATTTCTACTATTTTGTGTCTGCTTTTTCTCTTAACATTATAACATTATTTAAATTTACCAAAATTTTATGACTACACATTAGTTCATTTTTTTCTATCATAATTTGTTCAATTATTTTCCAGTTGTTAGACATAATTTTTTTTCAACTTGTCATTATTATCAATAATACTGTGATGGCCGTTTCTCCAC
This sequence comes from Rhinolophus hipposideros, assembly GCF_964194185.1. Taxonomy (NCBI): domain Eukaryota; kingdom Metazoa; phylum Chordata; class Mammalia; order Chiroptera; family Rhinolophidae; genus Rhinolophus; species Rhinolophus hipposideros. Next base: position 7,946,359 of record NC_138050.1, read on the forward strand.
TTTTTCTAATATCCTTAAGAGAGTTTACTAAAAGTAAGATTGATGGATCTAAAGGAATGAAGGTTTTTTAAAGTTCTTGATAATTCTTACTTTCTAGGTTGTAATTTATGTCACAAAAGGAGTGTGCATTCCTTCAACATATTCAGGGCATATCATGTACTATCCCTGGCATGTGAGAGATAGTGGGTAACAAAACAGACGTGGTCTCTGTCACACAGAAGAGCCAGACATTAGAAAAGGTCAACAAATCCATAAAGAATTATAAAGTGTAATAAAAAGAAAAAACGGATTCCATTACAGAGAATAATGGGGACTCTACTTTGAATCCGATGGTGAGAAGAGGATAAATGGAGGCACTATTTTGGACGGGTGGTAAGGGAAGGCCTCTGAGGTGACATTTAAGCTCCGACCTGCAAGAGAAGGAGCTACCCAGAGGAAAGGGTTACATGTGCATGTGTTATGTAAGTAGATGAGGGCAGCACTTTCCAGCCAGAAGGACAAACAAGAAGGCTCTGAAGTGGGAAATAGCTCAGGTTTATTCAAGAAGGCATTTGTGGGCAGAGCATGATATGCAGGGGTACACTGGCAGGAAACGCGGTTGCAAAGATTGGTGGGGGCCAGACAGTGCAGCGTGTCTAGTTTGCAGATATAATTTCCTTTTTAATCTCTAAAATGAAATTTCAATAAAAACTTTTAAGCAGGGAAGTGACAGTCTGACCACAGCAACGTGAATGCTAGTTACATGCCAGGTCCTCTACTCAGATTAATTCATTTAATCCTCACAATAACTCTACATGAGTAGGTATTATTATTCCAATTTATAAATGAGATGACCAAAGCCAGAAAGGCCTCGGTTGAACTGACTTCATATTAACCATTTATACTGTCTCATCAGTAGAACTAAGGTTCAAATGCAGGTAGAGTCCATTCTCTTAACTACTGCATTATACGGCCAGTGCACAATTGAGTACTATCATTTAATAGGAGAAAAATGGCGTCTCCTAAATATTGCATTACTTTGCTAGTGAAATTGGACTTTTTAGCAATAGATGTTTATACACAACAATATATCTATGTGTCTATGTATGTAAAGTGAATTAATTGCTTGTATCATTTGTGGTCTGACTTTTGGTTAGTCTTGGTGTTTTTCTTAACTTATATGACCTATTGTTATTCCCTTTCCTAATATATTCCAAAAGCTTTTTGTTTTTATTTGCCTTTCAAACAACTGGTTTGAAGCTATATATTCTGCCTACTTGTATGATTTCAAAGAATTCTTACATTGGGATGTGTTTTGCAATTTCCAATGGATTGCATACATTTAACTTGAGTATCTCTTATACTTTCAAACTGTATTTTAAAAGGCAAATTTTTCAATTGACGGTATCTAACAGTTAAGAAAATAGGTGAATACTTACTATGTATATCTTCATCATCTAGTACACACTGAAGTTTTCTAGACATGCAATTTTTTGAGTAAATGTTTACTTTAAAAATATATTTTTAATATAGCCCCAAATACCAAGCAAATCTAATATATCATATTGCTTTATTCTATAATTTTTGCTCATTCTTTAAGAATTTTATCATAATCTGATGGAAAAATGTCAAGATACATAATTATGTTTCTAATTATTTTTGTACAATTGCCAAATTGAACAAACTATAAGTTCTTTGGTGTATTTTCATTATTGTAATCATCCTGCTGTTATAAAATGTTTCAATCTTTTGAAATAAAATATCCTTTATCTGATACTATAACTTTTTTCTATAATTGAACACAGACTTTAGATCAACAGCTCCCAACTTTTTTATTCCCTTAAACACTTGAGAAATATGATGTACTTATAGGAAGACGAGCAGAGTTAAGAGTTAATAAATAGGGTTAAAAAAAATCAAGAATGCCATCAGCTATTAGTTGTAGGACCTTAACCTCCATTTCGTTATTTATGAAACATGGATAAAAATGACAACCTATTGATATTGCTAAGATTATTTGTGATCAATGCACATAAAAAGCTTAATCTGATGTTTGGTATATAAAAAGTCATACAATTTTATAATGATGATAATAATGGCAGCCAACACTATAATCTTTGAACAGTGATTCAGTACTGTAGTGTTTCTTAAGGAAAACTTTCCTTGGGGAGAGGATACCCACTCATGATTGGACAATGCCCCCAAGGTGATTTTTCTCTATCACTCGATCAGATGAACTTAGTTGCTACTGATCGTCTTCTAACTTTCAGTCATTTATGCCTTTTACAGATTAAAAAACTTTATTATTAACAACAGCTTTTAAAAAAACTAAATACACATTCTTGTAGAAAATCAAAATATAGAAAAGCATAACGAAAGTAAAATTTACCAGAAATCTCAACCTCAGAATTAAGTCATTACAAACATCTTGGTAGAAATAATTCCAGATTTCTCTAACTCTGTATTACTTACATTTATTATAAATCTCTTATAAAGGCTCTTTTGATTCCTGTATTTGTTCAACAGTAAATGAATAATAAATGCATTGTAAGTACTATAATTATCCGATTTTACTTAACCTTTTCTATGATTATTTAGGTTGTATGTGGGCCAGAACAGTTCCAAAACACTGTTAAATAACAATGTGGTGATAGGTAAGAATGATACTGTTGTTAATTGGTGTACAGTCACGTATCAGAGAAACGCGTCAGTAGGCGGTTTCGTGGTGCGAACATCAGAGCACACGTATGTACACACCCTGAGATGGTACAGCACACTGCACACCTCGGCTGAGCGGTACAGTCCACTGCTCCCAGGCTGGACCCAAGCAGCACGTTACTGGACTGAATGCTGTAGGCACCTGTAACACAATGGTATCTGTGCATCTAAATGTACCTCAACATACAAGTACAGTGCAAATATGGCATACAACGTAAAACATGGTACACCTGTCTGGGTGTACCACTCACTTACCATGAATGGAGCTTGCAGGACTGGAAGTTGCTGTGGGTGAGTCAGTGAGTGAGTGGGGAGTGAATGTGAAGGCCTAGGGGACATGACTGTATGTACCGTAGACTATAAACACTGGACATTTAGTATACACTGAATTATAAAACCACACGAGAGAAAACGCTGCTGCTGCTGGTGCAACACAACATACTGTTTTATAGAAAAACTTTTAAGTAGAAAGAGTAGACTGTAAAATAACAATAAAAAATATAGTATAGTAAATATACAAACCAGTCATTCAGTCACTTATTATTATCAAGTGTGTAGTGTACCTAACTCTCCGTACTTGATTTTCACATGCCTGGAAGCTCAGGTTTGTTTACACCAGCATCACCACAAACACAGGAGAAACACGCTGCGCCACGACATTATGATGGCTATGATATCAACAGGCATTTGTAAGCTTCTGGGACCACAGACATATATGGGCCCATCGTTAACTGAAACGTCATTATGTGGGTACATGACTGTATATACTTTCTATGCTTGGAAGTTTCTTTCTTTTCTTATTTTTATTAAGAATTTCAATTTGAAATAAAAGTTAAATTTTGTCAAATACTGAAGACTGAATTCTGCAAAAGTGTTACATTTACAACTATTGAGATAACCATAGTGTTATTCTCTTAGCACGACTACTATGGTGATTTCTGTTAATATGTTTCCAAATACTGAATCCTGCTCCCATTCCTGAAATGAGCTTCACTTACTTATAGCATAGTATTCTTTTAATGCCCCCTGGATCCTATTTGCTAACATTTTGTTGAAGGTATATGCATAAATAAATAAGATAAATGGCAGGGTTGTATGTATTATCTTTATCAGGTTTGTATCAGTGTTATACTTTCTTCTTCCAAAATTATTAAGGAAACTTTATTTTGCATTACTCTAGAACAGTTTATATAATGTAGAATTATCTGTTGTTTCAGGATTGCAGCAACTGTCAAACTATTTGCATCTGTTACATTTTTTAGAGGTAGCTCTGTGACAAGTGTCTTTCTTTCTTCCATAGCCACTGGTCTATTTCATTTTTCTACTTCTTCTAGGGCCAATTACAGTAATTTGTACTTTATTTTTAAATGTTTATTTAATTTAGGGCTTTATAGAACACCAGGATAGTTCAATAACCACTAAAGAAATTTAAATGTAGTTAAAAATCATCCTTCCCTACTTCAATGTACCAGAATCAGAGTTGTACAGATGAGTTTTACCAACCTTCCAAGAATAATTCCTATGTTACACAAATGAGTCCAGAACTAAAATCATTTTCTTAAGATAGAATCATGATAACAAAAGAGAATAAAGACAGTATACAAGCAGAAGACAATTGACCACTCTCACTTATGAATATAGATGGAAGAAAAAATTAGCAAAGGGAGTCCAACAATGATTGAAAAAATAAAAATCTAGACCAAGTAATGTTGATCCCATTAATGCAAGACGGTTCAGCATTAAAATCAAAATAAAACCTTATAAATGTAAGTTACTATCTCAACAGATTAAAGGAAATAACCATATGACCATCGCAAAAGATGCAGAAAAAGCATTTAATAAAATTCATTCTTGATTTAGAAACAATCAGATACAGAAGGGAACGTCTTTAACCTGATAAAAGGTACCACCAAAACCCTAGAACAAGTATCATATATAATGTTGAAATTTAAGAATTCTCATTAAAGACAAAAATTGTCTCCTCAGTTATTTGCCACTGTACTAGTAAACAGGTACTAGCCATTTTACCATTACCAAATGATAAGAAAAATGCATTTCATGGATTCCAATGTTCACTTTCCTTTTTAAATTTTAGTATTTCTGAAACTGGGTTATGTCTTGTAACCTCTGTGATGTGACAGTCGAAGTGGCAGTACGTTTTCTCTCTTAATGATATGTAAAACAGTGCTGCAGCTTTCACCTTTTCTAGTCTTTGCAGTAAAAGGGTATAACATGATATGTTTAGGATAGATTTTGAGTGTGTTCGTTTCATAGGTGGGAAGCCACTGAGGAATTTCAGGTAGGGGAATGACATGATTGATTTACTTTTCAGAGGGATCATTCTGATTGTTACGTAGATATTAGATCATAAAATTACAAGACTACAAATGAGAGAGATCACTTGGGAGTTTCTGTAGTAATCCAGATGGCCTGGATTAAAACAGTGATAGACATGAAGAGAAGCAAAGCCACAAGGCAGTAAGCAGAGTACAAAAAATTCAACTGTTTAAACTGGGGCGGGGGTATCGTCGTAGGGTAAATGAACAGAAATTAATGAAATGAACAAGGTGAACCTGTACACTAGCAGTCCTGGAAAATTCAAATCCATGTCCAGGCAGCAAGGAATTTCGGAATCTCGCTGGTAGTTGGCACCTGATTTATTGGATTGATGCAGGGATCATAAGCTAGGAGAACTGCACAGTCTCTGTCAAATGTGCTCTTCCCTGCATGTTTTACTCTCTCTGCAGTTCCTTCTCCCTGAAAATAAGCACTACAGTTTACTATTCTTTGAGAAAGAAGTGGGACCAATGGCCAATTGTGCCACATTCTAACCTGAGTTATAGAGGGGTCTTACTGGGGTTCAATATGAGATCTGTTCTTAAGGTAGAGCTGACAAGAATCCATTTATTCATTTAACAAATATTTATTATACATCTGATATTCTGGGTCCTGATGATAAAGCAGTAAATGAAATGGATCAGGTTCCTGCTCCTAAGGCACTTACATTCCTAGGGCAACCTGATGATGGAAGGAAGGTGAACATTTACTATGTCAGGACACAGTCCTAACACTTCGACGAATCTCTGTCAAAAAGATAAAAATGTAGGTATGGCCCATTTTATAGATGAAGAAAGTAACCCTCCCAGAGGTTACATAATTAAGTAGTGGCACTAAGATTCAAACAAATCTTAGGCCCACTATAACAGGGGCTTAATTTTTCCTTTAGCTCATGATGATAGAAAATGATTATCCAGGGACAGAAAACAAGATCCTTTATTCCTCCGTACCATATTCAATCCTTTCTTATTTTTCTTCGTAATTTTTCATTGTGTGATACTTCACTTCTCCGAAGCTTTCGCCTATTTTTTTTCATTTTCAGATTCCCCTCTCCTCCTTCACCATGAAGTCCCAGATATTTGATTTTCCCTCCTTGTGTTAATCAGAGGAAAAACAATAAAAGAGAAGATCAGTCAAAAGAAGAGAGGACAAAGGATAAACGTCCTTTGACTCAAACTTCAAAGGCTTAAAAACTGTGTAACGAAAAGTCTACCTTAATAAGACAGAACACTTGGAAATGTAGGATGGTTATCTGCTGCGGGAATTACCAAGAATTAATGACCACATCACGCAACGGACGGGAATGGTCAGTCACTTTGAAGATGCCTCCAAACTTTATGGTCTATTAATTAGTGTCTGAAATTAGGAAAAACAAAATATGCTCTTCACTTCAAATGATATATGGTGTTTAAACAGATTTTTAAACTAACAAGTTAAAAAAAATTAACAGCTTATGTTCCACCTTTTATATTTTTGTTAACTAGGGATCTGAAACTGTATTGAGCTGAAATCAGGAGCCTATATATGATTTGAAATGACTGCAAATTCAGAGAGTTGCAACTAATCTTAGATTCAGACATCTATTTTACAACAGAAAATTAGGAATCCTCAGATTATATACCTAGTTAAAGTATTATCTCTATAGCATGACATAAGTTTGAAGGCAAATTATATATAAATAAAAAATGGACACAGGTAATTATAACAAAATGATACTATATAAAGCAAAATGTAAAATTCAGCTGTCCTGAGGGTAGGGAACTTATAAAGAAATACTTTTTCAATAGCTAATTCAAAAACTATTGCTTAGTTAATATCTAATTGTGCCTAAGGAAACTTAGCTTCACTAAATTTAAATAAAAATTTCTATGTGTTAATTAGAATAACGTTTACAGAAAATCTTGAACTTTTATGTTGAACTAACTTTGAAATACGGTTAGTTATTTGTGCTTATTTCTGTAAGACTTTCACCTCTTATTTGATAATTTCTCATTTGTTTGTATCTAGTAAAGTGATACAGTTGTCAAACCGAAAAAGCCTTAATGAGAAATACATATGGCCATGGGCACCAGTGACTTACAACAGGCTTAGATAACAATTTTAGCTAAGAGAAACACTAATCTAATATAGCCCATATTTAAAGATTAAATTTCTTTGGCAAATCTTCAGAAATCTAGAAAATCATATAATACTCTAAGGCCTGAGTATATTATTAGAAAGTTAGACTGAAATATTAATTTTATATGCTTTTTCAGAGTGTAATTCAGAGAAATCTGAAATTTTTCTTTTGGAAAAACCATTTCTGACTACAGACAGGGTATTTCTCTTTTGCTAATGTAAAAGTCGAAAGGCCAAAAGAAAAAAGTGGGGCTTCACCATTAACATAATATTAAATAAGGTCACAGCTTCCTCAGATGCAGGCAGAGACCTGGTAAATTCTTATCTCCAATAATATGATTCAAAAGTCTGTTAAATAAAACCATCCCAAATCTGTCTTGTTTTGGAAACATACTGCTCTGGATGATAGTAAATTTTGTTTATAAAAATGGGCACAGTTATGTAATTACATAATTGATATATCACATCAATTACGTTAAAAATAGAGAAAAGATATACCTGACTTAAAACTCAGAAAATCTTCTAGTGAATTTTCAGGATCACTGAAAATTATCTTAAACTCTACTAAAAAAACCTCAATCAGATTATTTAGAATAATCATCTTTGATTGGTAAGAAATTTGACTAAAAAGATCCTAACATTGTGTTTACAAAGCATTGGAAATACTCATTTGGAATCTAAAGAAAAGCAGACTAGAAGCAATATGCAAACAAAAATAACATAATATTTTTATTATCAACTTGTAATCTGCCCACATAAACATGTCTGATATTGGCAGTTGTGCTATTTAGTAAAATTAAGTGGGCCACTTTTTGGTTATTTACAAATAATAGAACACAGCCCTTGTATGCTTAAGATCACTATCAAAATTAAGCAAATGGAGCATTTATCAGGAAACCAAATGGACCGTTTACAAATACTTTCAAGAAGGAAAACTACCCAACTGGTTATTTAAGTAAACATACTCTAGAATAATCACAATATTCATAATGTTAACTAAAATATATGCTAAACTCATTTAAGTTTGCCTTAATCAGTTGTTATCAATAAAACCTATGTTTTATCCTCAAGCCGAAATTTTATGGATGCAATCCTATATGTTTTACTAGCTACACAATTAAACAAACAAGAAAATTAGAGTGAGTCCCTGGAGCTTCCAATAAATGAAGCAAATCTCAAGTAATAAGCAGTGATGAAACCTGATAATTACAAAGCATTTTTCTTCCTAGAAGCTCTGTATTAAAGACATATGGTTAATATGTTCCCAACAGTCACTTCAAGGAAGCAAAAGCACAGAAAAGGGGCACAACACAGAAGAGAGGCCAAGAATGCAGGTTCCTTTCTTCCCAGCTATTCACTTTGTTGCTGTGCCTCTTTCAGCATATGGATAATCTTGGGTCCTTTCCGCTCATTTGTGTTTCCCAAAGAATGTACTGGCCCTTCTTTTTAGGCAAAAAGAAAGTGTATGAATGCCGTTTTCTTTTTTTATAGCACTCATCTTGTAACATAAAATACACTAAACCACATTGATTATGTGTGGACTTTAATTATAGACTGAATAGACATTTTCCTCGGTTTTCTGGTCCAAATGAAACATTTTATTTCTGATTAACAATAATATGTTAACTGAAAACTATTCAGACAACTTAGAAAGATATTAAAGGAAGTGAAATTTTCTCTGAAATTCTCCCACCTATATAGAAATCCTACTTAGAAAAATATATTCGCTGAGGGGCTGCTCCTATTCAAAATGATTTTATAATCAATGTCAAGAATTTTGCATAAACATTAAAGTACTTACAATAAGCATTTTCTACAGATTTGACTTAGTTTTTCCCTGGACTGTCTCTTTTCCTAACAGTATCAAATACCTTTTGGAAAACAGTCTAGCGCACAGTGGCTTTTAAATCTTTTTGAACACAACCCACAGGAATAAAATCATTTAATATTACATGACCATATTCACAAACAAACATATTGTGAACAGAATGTTTCATGAAACAGAAGCTTCATGAAATAATAATTGTCCTCAATACATACGATGCACTCTGATCTTTTCTCTATAAATAAATAAATGATGAATAAAAAGACTGGTTGTGTTGTGTGACTTCCTGACTCACGGTTTACAATCTGCAATTTAAAAATTACTGACCTAGACGAAAAAAATCCCTAAGCTCAATAGTCCAGCTTTGTCACAGTTCTCCAGGTAACTAGAATCAAGTCATTTAATCTCTTTGCTTCTCAGTTTTTCCACTTACTAGGGTAGAGTTCAGTGGACAATAAGAAAATGCACCTCAAACAAACAAACAAACCATATAATCATAAGGAAGCACTGGTATTAGTAAGCGAAAAACTTACAAAAAGGTAATCTTTCACATGAAATGAATCAGATCCAAAATACCCCAATAATTCATCATGCTACCATCAATACATAATAACATGCCTTGATAAAGTAAGCCCTATGAAACTGAGTTTAGTCAATGGCTCACTCTGAGAGTTTGATCTTATTTAATTTAGGTTGCTAGGAAACCAAATCATCCTTCACCAAGGACAGCTAAAGCCCCACTCAGTGATTTCAAGTTACCCAGTATAATTAAAATGAACTGCAGGGCAGCAGTTCAGATTTTTAAGAAAATAAGTTAGATTAAAGCTTTGAAACAGCTCCAGCATCTTTTAAATATGTTTAGCAGGGGCCCCCTGGGCTACTTCACATCATGTACCATTCACAGTAGCACATCCCCACTGGGATACTCCCAAAGGAAATCTCTGCAGAGAATTATTTTCTAGGAAAGTTTTAACATGGCATAAAAAACCACTTTGAATTGGTTTAGGGGAGGAGTTCCCAACTAGCAGATAGCTGCAATATTACAAAACACTCCAAATTTTATATACAGCTTTGTAATTCATCTTGACTGAAAAAAAAGAATAAACCATGATGAAAAGTTATAGTATATATCATTTAATATTATACTCCACTTGGTGTAACAGGGCAAAAATACAACCCTATGTGCCTGGCAGTTCCAAGATAACTACCATTATGATAAAAACCATTAAGGTAATAATTAAAATAAAATTTTGGATATCAGATTTTTTAAAAAGCAGAACACATTAACAACCATATGAAAACTCAATATATATTTAACAAAAATGAATGCAAGTAGGCCAGTTGTATTAACTAATTACTCTACTCTCTATTAAGCTCCTTAGACAGTATGTCAAAAGCCCAAGTCTTTAATACTTAGAGTTTGATTTGAGTGTAAAACATTTCTATGGACTGTCTGATATGGCTGCACAAATATTTTCAGCAAAAAACATAATACTCAGCCAACATTGAGTGCACTGGAAAATTAAAAATGAACTATTACCTAGAAATTACAGTATTGACATGTGATTAGAAATGAACTGCTCAGTTAAATGTTGTGTAAAAGTGAAATATGCGAGTTGCAAGCCCACAACAGCTGGTGTGTTTAGGAGAAAGGAGGTCTTGCCCCCTTATTTACAGTTAAAGAGTAATTTACCCAGAAGGAACGTTAAGATGTTTTTGGGAAAAAGTGAGGGATGTAAAGGAACTATGATGGAGATATAGTAACCTTAAGATGAAAGAAAAAAATTGGGAAAAATGACACAAAGAAAACATCAGAAGGAACAGACACAGGGTCAGGAAACAGGTTTCACAGTGTGGGACACAAATATCGGGTAGCGGAAGAGTGTGATAGATGAAAGAGAGTAACAGATCAATATCATTAGCTGACTGGTCTTTGAACTGACTGGTGAGAGCTGAGTCCTTTCAGGTAGAAAGACGGAGGCTGCTGAAAGGACAATAATGTAGTATTAATCGAAAAGTTTTTCTGCACGTTCCACTGCAGTAAATCGTAGCAGAGATAAGAGGATAGTAAAAAATAGAATGCGACAGAGTATACGTGTATCTGAGGTTATGGAGAAACATCAGGTGATATCGGAAATAACCAATAGAGAATAACTGGAAGCCATTTTGTTTCTGTTATTAACGAACCAGTTCACTCATTAAACAAATATAAGCAATACTGTATATACATCTTGTGTATTTTACTAGCATTGAGAGGGGCACAAACACTTATTAAGTCACACTCTTTGCCCTCAAGAGCTTATAATCAAACAGGTAACATATTACTAATACTAGTAAGTCCCTCACGGGGAGTTCAAAGTAACTGCTATCGGATTTTAGATGTAAACAATCTCATTTCTAACTAGGGTGGCTGGGGGCAGGGGGGCTTTATTAATGAGGTAGCAGGAGTGGAGTTTTATAGGATGAACAGAATTTTAAATGCTGGAGATAAAGGCAGGAGGGGATTCAAGGAGGCAAGGTAAGCTCTTGGTGGGCTGAAAAATAAGTATAAGGAATGAGATGGAATAAAAAGAGACTGGAGCCAGACTCTAGCATCAGTTTTCAATGCACAAATACCAGCATATATATATTCGACAGTGTTTCTCAAATTTTTAATTCATCACAGAATTTTTGCCAGTGAAAGAAAAATTACTTGTATTTTTGACATTTATTTTGAAATTTATTTCACAAATTGCACAAGAAAATCATTCCTAAATTCAGAAACTTTTATAAAAAATAATCAGTTCTACTTAAAGAGGCCAGACAGACAAGTGAGTGAATTGGCTGGATGTCCTGAAAATGGTTACGACAGACGCACTGGTGGCGAAAACTTCGCATGTCCTTGCCAGCATGCTTTAATTCAATACAGTAGGGCTTCTTTTTCGGAGAAAAAGAGTTCAGACACGATTGCCAAGCCAAACCCTGGCTTCTTCACAAAAGTATCAAATATGATTTGGATGCTTCATGCCTTTTTATTTGACTGGGCTCAGGAAAATCACCACACTAAATCCAATCAGCCTAACAGACTTTAAACCTTTCCTTATTTGGAGTCACTTATACGTATCGTTATTCGAAGTTTTCATTAAGATTTCATCCTTAGTTCTTCTTTATAATACCAGGCAAAAATTCTTCATGGTCTTTAACCCAACACTGACATTTTATATAAACAGGTAACTTGGAGGAAATAAAACCTGAAATATTTTGTTCCATATTACTTCGACTTGTGCCTCTGTTTACTCATTTGCATAGGATGATAATTTTATAAATCAACTTGGATGTGTCATGGTGCCCAGATATTTCGCCAAACATTATTCTGTTTCCATGAAGGAATTTTTAGATCAGATTAACATTTAAATTGGTGGACTTTGAGTAAAGCAGATTACCCTACATAATGTGGGTGGGCCTCGTCCAATCAGTTGAAGGCCTGAACAAAACAAAGACTAATCTCCCCCGAGCAAGAAAGAATTCTGCCAGCAGGTGGCCTTTGGACTAAACTGCAACCCTTCCCTTGGGTCTCCAGGCTGTCGGCCCACCTTGCCGATTTTGGACTTACTAGCCTCCATAATTGTCGGAGGGAATTCCTTAAAATAAATCTCACTCTCTCTACATATATATTCTGATTCTCTGGAGAACCCTGACTAATACAGATAGTAATGCCAGAACCAGGGCTATAGACTGTTACTTAAACTATTTTAATTTCCTAAGGAGAGGAGAATAAAAGAAGAAAGGTAAAAAGTGTAGTCAAAGGAAAAAACAAAGTTAACAACACATACACCTTTGTTTTTTTAAATCTCTACTTATAGCAAACAGATTAAGAGTATAAGCAAGCCAACTAATACATAGATAATTTAATGTTCTAAAACTAAAGAGTTTGGATTCATACATTATCTCACAAAAATAAATACTGTGCTTTCTTTCCAACTCATCTCTCTTAAAACATCTATACATTATTAAATCTCTATTTCCCAGCAAGGATGACAGACCCCAATTAGTGATCTGTTATTATGTGATGATTAATAGGGACAAAATTAACCTTTATTTACTAAATAGGACTATTAATTGTGAAAGTTCAACTTCACATAGCAAACAAAAAACTTCCTAACTACTATCCCAAACCGGTATTTCTATTAACAACAAAGTCAATTTTATATAAACAAAAGCTTCAATAACATTTTGGGGTATTATTAAAATGGTGTTTTGGGGAGGGTCTGTGCCAATTATCCAACTTAGTATGAAGTTTCTTGTAGCAAATCAGCAACTCAACCAACTGGTTCAATTCATAACATTAGAAACCTATGTAGATCTGTCAAGATCAGTATTCCCACATTTCATCTAAATGTGATTGAAAAGGAGCAAAGAATATAATTAACTATTAATTGTATTTGTTCTTATAGGGTAAATATTTCATCTGCAAATAATAACAAATATTTGAGAAGAATATAAAAAGTCACGTTATACAGTTTCTAAAGAGTATCCTTCAGAGTAAATACTTTATTACTATATATTAGTATCTCATGTAGCTATAGTTGAAATTTATATAACATCAAAACTCCAAAATTTAATTTTCAGTTGGCAGGAAGGTTGGCACATTTTTAAAGAACATGAAAATGAATCTTTCCTCCAGGATCTGAAGTATAATGCAAGAGGTAGGCACCTGAACCAGTAAGATCCAGATTAGGGCCAGAGGTTACCATTTCAATGATACAATGGTTTAGTGGGCCTGTGTGTGCCTGTGACGCACAGAAGGGTTAGGTGTTTAGAAACAGCACTAAGAAGTCATGTACAGACAACACAGGAAATCTCACTTCAAACAGGGAAAATCAAAGGAGGGAGCAGTAGACAAAAGATATATTACACTTTGGAAAATATTTTGGGAAAAGAGACTACTAAACAAACAGATAACAGTGGCATATCAAGAGGGACAGAGGAGTGGGAGCGGTTTGCCTCAGTGAATAAGTACTTTATCACTGACGTTGTTCAGAATTGCTGGCATGTGGTGACAATAAAAAGTAATTATTTTCAGTCTGTTTCATTATTATTTTAAATCATCTACAGACAGTGCATCCCTTTGTTGCCTGCACCTGAGAGCACTGTTCCCACCGCCCAACTCTAGGTATAGCACTAACACACAGAGACGACTGAAATGGCCTGTTCTACACTAACCCTGTGTCAAAGAGAACCTGTGGAAGTGACAGAGATAGAATGAGCTTTCCCAAAAGATAAGGAAAAGAAATTAGACTTCATAATTATTTTCACGACTGTAGTTAATACTGTGTTTCCCCGAAAGTAAGACCTAGCCGGACCATCAGCTCCAATGCGTCTTTTGGAGCAAAAATTAACAAGACCCCATATTATATGAATTATATTATATGAATTATATTATATGAATTATATTATATGAATTATATTATTTATATTATATTATATTATATTATATTATATTATATTATATTATAATGTAAGACCGGTTCTTATAGTAAAATAAGACTGGATCTTATATTATGTAAGACCTGGTCTTATATTACAGTAAAATGAGACCGGGTCTTATATTAATTTTTGCTTCAAAAGACACATTAGAGCTGATGGTCCCGCTAGGTCTTATTTTCGGGGGAACACGGTACTACTCTAAGTGGTTCAAATACATCATATATTAACATAAAAATTTAAATACTGGTTTAAAAATCATTTTCTATTCATTTAATAAACATACAGATTTTAATGATGAAAATAATTTACAATAAAAAGAAAATGTAGCATTACCTTAGCATAAAATTAACTCTCTGGGGGGAAAAATGCCCTTTAGACCAGATTTTATTCTTTTAGAGATAAAACAGGTCGGGCCGGCCAGGTGGCTCAGGCGGTTGGAGCTTCGTGCTCCTAATTCCGAAGGCTGCCAGTTCGATTCCCACATAGGCCAGTGGGCTCTCAACCACGAGGTTGCCGGTTCAATTCCTTGAGTCCCACAAGGGATGGTGGGCTGCGCCCCCTGCAACTAAGATTGAACACGGCACCTTGAGCTGAGCTGCCGCTGAGCTCTCGCATGGCTCAGTTGGTTGGAGCGCATCCTCTCAACCACAAGGTTGCCAGTTCAACTCCTGCAAGGGATGGTGGGCTGTGTCCCCTGCAACTAGCAACGGCAACTGGACCTGGAGCTGAGCTGCGCCCTCCACAACTAAGACTGAAAGGACAACAACTTGACTTGGAAAAAAGCCATGGAAGTACACACTGTTCCCCAATAAAGTCCCGTTCCCCTTCCCCAATAAAAAATGTTAAAAAAAAAAAAAAAACCACACACACACACACACAAAAAAAAACCAGTTCAGGGTCAGTAGCTCAAAAATAGTAACAGTCTTTCCTTAAGTTGACTCCACCTCTAAAAGCTGAAATTTTCAGCTTCTAAAAGAGCCAAAGAATTTATTTCTGTTCTTCAAATCAATTTTGTAAGTAAAATATTCTAATTCTAATAAATATAAATTTTGCATAAGGAAAAAAGTTCTTTCAACCAAATTTCTGATGTGTTATCAGTCCTGGTCTAAATGCTTTCTAGGTATGAGAAGTGGTGATGAAGTAGCTATCATCAAATGTATTTCAAGGAGATTTATTGAAGATAGATAAAGAACTAGAAACTCTGACAAGGGATCACCTGATTTGAAGGCCAGAATTAAATGCATTAACTAAAGAGCAGCTTGGAAAGAATATCTGCGCGAGGAGCAGACGAGCTCCACCTCCAATCTACAGGGTTTTTTCCTGTGTACTCACGAGTAGAGACCAAATCATCATTTCCAGCATTGTGTTTATAATTGTTTGAAATGAAGGCCCTGTTCATTTCTATAGTTATTACCTTTACAAAGAAAATAACCAAAAAAAAAAAAAAGCGCAATATAATTATGCAACAAGGGAATCTGAGGTTTAAATAATTTAAATCTATGAAGATTTAATGGACAGTGCACAATTTAATGAACAATTTCATGCTAGATGGATTTTAAACAGCATAAACTATTCTGCCACATAAAATGAAAGTTAAAAGCCAATTTTTGAAGTTGCCTAGTTCGTAAAATTTAATGCACCTTAACATGGTAAGGCTTCTCAATAATGTACTCGGCTATGATTAATAAAGGCTATTGGCCATAAGACTGCCACTAATCTAGTGGATTAACATCTCCTCTTTTAATATGTAACTTAGTATGCAGTAGGCTCCAAAGTTTCCAAGTTACTCATAAACATATCAATTTCTAGAGGTTGCCTAGCATCTAATAATCAATATAAAGCAAGCCAATTATTTATTGACAGACAAAAAAAAAAAGCTGAGGAAAACAAATGTGCCCTCTTTCATCTCTTCAGTAGACAACAGCTACTGTATGTCACAGGAGCAGGACAGATTACATACAAAGCTCAAGGTAAGGCTGTAGCACTCCCACTCTAGAACGTTTGCAGGCGTAGGTCGCATTGGTATCTACAGACAACTAGAAAGTCATCCAAACAGAAACGCATCTTTCTAGCTTAAACCTAACTACATATGAACTTACCAAATCCCTGTGCAACACCCAGTTAGCATGCAGGTAGTGAATCCCATCTAGGATCTGATATAATAGTGACTTCACCATTCCCCGAGGTAACTGAACTGGCTTCTTGTTTGCTTTAGAAGCTCTGTGAAACTTGATTATATGCTGAAAGAAAGAAAAATATCACCAGAAGCTTAAAAAAAGAAAAGAGGGAAAGATAATTTGATGTATAATATTTTCCTAACAGAAAAAGAAACACTCAGGGATTCCCAAATATATTGAAAATATAATTTCACATTCTGCTGAATAACAGAAAGAACTTTAAAATCTCCTAATCACTAGAGCTAAAATTTCATTTCCTAAGCATATGATAGTGTCTCGGAAAATAAATGATTACAACAGAGAAGTAGAAAATAATGTGGTTTTATTTTTAAAGTATAATTAAAAATTACTTTTAGACTATACTTAACCCCTGTTCATGTGGTAGAAAATTTTCTTAGAACAGAATCATTTTTATTCTGTAGTGATTAAATGAAAAAAAAAAAGTAGAGCAAATTTCAAGAGCTATATCTGGCTGGCTGATGTAACATAGATTTGGTACCTATTTATAATATATGTGTTATAAAGAAAGCAAACAGGGAAATACTTCAATAAAATATACACAAACACAAAGAAATAACATGCAAATGACCAGTTCACACTGGAAATACTTAGAAATGTGAAAGGTTTGGATGAAAAAACAAAAGCCTTGTACCATCTATCAAAGCTTTCTAGGTATAGTGTTGATGGACATCCTGTAAAACAAATACTACTTTATAAAGAGAAACACTTTATGAATAAATGTACCTCTCAACAGAAACAAGATCCAATGTTGCAAACTCTCAACAGTTTCTTCATTTTAATTAAAGCACTCTTAGACTGCAAGAAAATCTAGAAGTCAGCGGCAGCCCGCTCTGCTTGGGCACCAGTGTGCGCATGCCTGGCATCTGATTCCCACAGAGCGGACTGCTCACCGGTACTGGCCAGCGAACACTAATCGTGCTCTCGAAATCAGCAAACATAATTAAAACAGGAGATATTTAATACTGTAGGTGAACATTTTGATTTCCTATGTTCTTATGACATAGAAAGCAGAACATGGATAAGGAAAACTAATGATTAATGAGGGAAGGAGTCTTACATTCCAAGGCGAAAAGATACAGCAAAGACTACCCAGTGGGAAGGTAAAGGGTACCGGCTGATGCATATGCTCGGTGGTTAATCTGTATTTTGTTAGCAGAATCACACTGTTTTAAGTTTCTTCTCAGTCATTTTTGCAAAATATTTAAAAGCAGGCAAACAAAATACAGTTACAGCCACTCCGAATGAACTAGAATGTTTTGTTACCTATCCTAAGTATGATGTGATAATCAAGTCTATTCACTTTAAGAAGTTAGTGGCTCTCAGAGCTAAATAAAAATAAATCAAAATACATCATTTTTTAATGATGTGTTTTAACCTAAAATCTGCCCGAGTTAAGAATGAAAGGAACAAATACACAGGGGAGGTAAGATAATCACCTGGTGCCATATACGTTTCTTCAGTTAACACTTTTATTAGGGCATTGTAAGTTACTTTTTTAACCAATTTTTTATAACTACCAAAAACTACCATGGGGACATTTGTTATCTTCATTTTTATTCCAGGACTAGGTAACAAATATGTGGTATGCATATCATGAAATTGCACCGACACCTAAGTGATTTTTTAAAATGACTTTTTTGCTACAACTGTTTTAGTCACCCTCTGTGGCCTTACACCCCAGCTAGTTCAGTTCAATATTCCAATTAAAATAAAATAAAATGGATAAAGAAGTAGGTTTTAGCACACAGAATTATCATTTGGTTTTCATTAAAATGAACATTAAAAGTACTTATTTGGTGTACATAAGTATTATTAATAAGATGATGATAAAGCCAGTGGTGACTATCTATACACACCTGGCAGCAATAACATGCAGAATAATTTGCAAAAGTATAAATATTATACCTACATGTAAAATGAAATATTATATACCATCCTGTTAGGAATCATACTGAATACAATTATCTCCTATACTCAACTATGTTTTACTACAAATCGTATTTATAAACCAGCCTGGAAATTTTCTCATAAATTTGGATTACGTGATTTGATTTCATGTTAGGTTTGAGTATGGTGAATATTCAATTCAATATTGGCCACCTGATTTAATGAATTTTTATTAAAAGAATCCCAATTTGATTGGCTTGGATTTCTTTTAAAAGAACAGACTCTAACAATGAAAGAAAATTTGCAACCAGCAAGGACCTCTGACAATAGCTTTACAAAACACAGAGAAAATTTCATGTCTATTTTGTGTTTGAAACAAATTTTTTTCCAGACAACTTATAAAAACAATTAGAATCAAATCACATTTAGTCATGGAAAATAGAGGGTGCCAAAAAAATGTACACACATTTTAAGAAAGGAAAAAAACTGTATTAAAATTGTAATACGCAATACACACCCATAACACAAGATGACTACAAGTCATGTGTGTACATTTTTTTGGCACCTCTGGTAGAAATCTACAAATAGAGTGAAGCAATTTCTTATAAATCTGAAAGCATATGAAACCCAGATAAACTTCAATTTCTGAAATGTTAAAGTTAAAATTATATAAATGAGGCTAATTCTTGAAATGAGTAAAAGAGTTTGAAACTGTTTTACTATTTTTGAGGTGAATTTAAACAGTTTTATTGGAATTTGTGCTGGTTTTATTCCAAATTTTTGTATTTATAATTACAAACTACAGCTGAATGGGAAATGTACATTGTTTTGAAGATTTTTGAAATTGAGTCAGGCTATATAATCCCTTGCGTATCAGTGTATATATTTTCTCTTTCACCTTAATAAATGCCCAGCCGTGCTAATTTAGTAAATATAGACCAGTATACAAAACACAGTGAAGTGTTTAAAGACCTTATTAAATATCAGAAAAAGTATAGTTTACAGTGGTAAAGTAGCTGTTAATGAATTAACACAATATTGGGTTTTGTTTACCTAAGTTTTGTTTTTAAACTGTAATTGTGTTAACACAACTGATCAAGATATAAATTTGATGTTTCAAAATTTGGCTAGCTAGTCTGTTATAGATTTTTATTATGTATATCAGAAAGTCTTACCCACAAGATGGCATTTTAGATTTTTTTAAATGTAACTTATATTTAACAAAGGAATAAACTTTAGGTTACGCGAGACTTTTTAAAATACCAATGTTAAAAACATCTCCTTAGAAAATGCAAAATACTGAGATAATTGGATAATTGTATTTCAGCTATTTAGACAAAATAAACTTAAATTCTTAGTTTATAATAACTTTTATCAATATCACATCATTTTTTCATTATATTAAACTGATAATCTGTATCTAAAAATATTCTCATTATACGTCAGACAAACACGAAATAACTAAAAGCTGCAGCAGACTCTACTTTCATGCCAACCTAATATTGTAGTAGAGCTCTCTTCCACAAAGAATTCTTCCTATACAATAGGCCCAATTCTAATAAGTACAATATTGAATTTCTGCTGATGAAAATAAATACATTAGAATACTGAATATCAATTATGAATGATATTCAATAAATGATTAATAATAGTTTCCTACATTTGTATAGTACACGTAATTTATAAAGCTTTTCGAATACAGAACTGCTCTTCAGAAAAATCCTGTAAAAGAAGCAGGAAAAATATTACGTCTTACAGATGGGGGAAACTACCCTTCACAGCCATTAAGAGACGTGCATCATGCCATGGGACAAATAACAGAACCACTGGATCTCAGTGTAGTCTTCCAAATGTGATATATTCGTTTCCCTACACGAGCAGACCACCTTCTCATTTTATATTCCTTTACACTACAGAATAAAAGGAAATATGCTTTTAAATGTTAGAACAAAAGTTATTACAGTTAATTTTTTGTTTTATCAAAAATCTATCGCTAGGCTACAATACTGAGTAGTTGTTTATACTCTTTAGATTCTATTATTGTCTGTAGTATGTTACAAAGTCAGACTGTTAAGATCAAAAAGTAAGAATACAAAACAAAAGACTCTAGCCTTGGGAATACATCAAGCATTTCTATTAGGTTACTTTTATTGTAAAAATGTAAATCTATTCTTACTATCCTGGACTGAAACCAGTTGCTCTGTGTCTACCAGCCATTCACCTTACCCAGAGGTCATGTTCAGCGTAGTCAAACAGAAGCCATACTTTCCTATCAGCATGAGACAGAAACACCTTTTGAAGAGAGATGACATTTGGATGCTTAAGCTCTCGAAGTAACTGCAAAACAAAGGAAATCCATTAAAAATCTTTGCCATAGAAATAATGTTTAAAAAAACCCCACACCATTTGTAATTCAAAGGCAATACAAATCCAACCCTAAAATCTAATAATTTTCAATCTTAAAAATCTAATAGGAACCCACACAATTTTGAGATGCCCACACAGGTGCTTCAGTAATAAAAGAGGAAAAATCTGTGAGGAAAAGATACTGAAAAGATAAACTGTAATAAATTTATCTTGTTATTGTTTACTTTTTTTGTTTTGTTTTAATTTTTATTATGGTAAAATATACCTAACATAAAATTACCATTTTAACAATTTTTAAGTGCTCAATTCACTAGTATTACGTACACCACAATGTTGTGCAATCATCGCCATTATCCATTTTAGACCTTTTTCATTATCCTAAACAGAACCTTTGTATCTATTAAACAATAACTCCCTATTTCCCTCTGCCCCTCAGGCCTTGAAACCTCTTCTCTACTTTCTGCTTCCATGAACTTGCCTATTTTAGGTACCTTATGGAAGTAGAATTATACTATCTGTCCTTTTGTGACTGGCTGATTTCACTTAGCATGTCTTCAAGGTTAATCCATGTTGTAGCATGTACCAGAATTTCATTCCTTTTTATGGTTGAATATCCCATTGTACTCGTATGTATACACCACATTTTGTTTATCCATTCATCTGCTGATGAACACGAGTTGTTTCCATGTTTTGGCTACAGTGAATACTGCTGCTATGAACACTGTTATACAGGTATCCGATTACCTGCTTTCAGTTCTTTGGGTGTATACCTAGAAGTGAATTGCTGTGATCATATGGTAATTCTATGTTTAACTTTTTGAGGAAGCAGCAAACTGGCTTTCACAGCAGCAGAGCCACTTCACATTCCATCAGCAATGCAGGAGGGTTCCAACTTCTTCACATCCTCATGAACACTTACATTCCTTTTTTTTTTTTAACAGCCACCTCCTAATAGGTATGAAGTAGTCTCACTGTGGTTTTGATTTGCATTTCCCTGATGACTAATGATGTTGAATATCTTTTCATGTGCTGATGGGTCATTTGTGTATCTTCTTTAAAGAAATGTCTGTTCAAGTCCTTTGCCCATTTATGAATTGGATTTTTTTTGTTGTTGAGTTATAATTCTTTACATAGTCTAGATATTAAACCTTTATCAGATATGATTGATAAATATTTTCTCTCATTCTGTTAGTTGTCTGTATTTTGACATCACAAAACAATTGTACTTGAAACAAATCTGTAGCTTGTGATTCTTTTAAAAACTAATTGCAACATTAGAAAATATAACATTCATCAACATCTAATATCAAATGAAAATTCATATCTGTAACTGTGAGATAGGGTACTTTTTTTTCAGGCATTCAAATTATATAGTAAAGTTGATTTAATTTTTGTAAACAGAAGCATCCAAGTAGAAACATTTTTATGAGTTTAACCTTTCTCATCTCCTAGAAGGACATTCTTCAATTTAAAATGTTTTATCGCCTTTTATCCCCTGTTAATAACCAAAGTGGCCCTAATAATCCATCAGTTAAAAAGCACTCCCACCACACCAAGCAAAAACAAAACAGCGACAATGACAAGAAAAAAACTTCTTAAAAACCTGATATTATGTTTTTATCAATTAAAACTAACTTACACAGTGCATTCCAAATGTGTTCCAAATATATGACAGTCATGTGAGAAAGTCACAGCCATGTGAGAAATTCAAGGTCTTAGAACTTATGACTTCAGAACCTTTTATAAGAACATTGCTGCCCCCCAAAAGAATCAATACAAATGTGATATGAACAATATATTAGGGGCTCTAACATGAATTCAGCAAAGAAAAGACAATGAATGGCCTATATATTAAGTCACCTACATCAACGATTATTCTGTGAAAGTGATAATTATTTTATTTAGGAGCAAGATTAAATTCAAGTTATATATTTAGGCTTTTAGAATACTCATATAATCTCAAACTTATGAGACTTTAGATATTATGCACAAATCCTCAGAAACCTAAAGGCCAGTATCTAAAATTGACCATTTTCTAATTAATAAAAAGGCAACTTGGATAGGGAAAGCCTAGACTTTCATCCAGCTGGCTGAAAGAGTTAAACCTAGTGCTAAGTTCATCTTAGTTCTGGGTCAGTGTTTTCTCCATTACCTCACAAATGGAACACACTTCTCAGCTAGGCAGCTATTTCAAGTCCTTTCTGGAAACTGGCCAGGCAGAAATTATAACAAACAAATTCCAAAGCTTTGGCAAAAGTTCTCCAATTATTAGAAATGTATATATAAAGCTATTCTTAGATATCTCCCCAATTTCACCTCCAAGATGAGGTTTAGCTCCTGCATTTAAAAAAAAAAAAAATTAAAAAGCAGCCAGCATTTTATTAAGCTCTTCCCAACTGCCAAGTATGGTGCTAAGCATATGACATGCATTATCTGACTTAATCATGATTACCCTCTGAAATATTTATAGAAGAGTAGTCCCCCCTTATCTACAGTTTCACTTTTCGTGATTTAAGTTACCTGTGGTCAACCATGGCCTGAAAATGTTAAATAGAAAATTCCAGAAAAAATTCATACGTTTTAAATTGTGCGCCATTCTAAGTAGTGTGATGAAATCTTGTGCCATCCCGTTCCATGCCAGCCCAGGCCGTGAACCCTCCCTTTGCCCAGCGTCTCCACTGCATACACTCCCCGCCCATTAGTCAGCCGCAACTGTCTCAGTTGTCAGATCAACTCTTGTGGCATCACAGTGCTTGTGTTCAAGTAACTGTTATTTTAGTTAATAATGGCTCCACAGCCATTCACATAACTTTTATACAGTATATTATAATTGTTCTATTTTAATATTAGTTATCATTGTTA
Organism: Rhinolophus hipposideros; assembly: GCF_964194185.1. Lineage (NCBI taxonomy): Eukaryota > Metazoa > Chordata > Mammalia > Chiroptera > Rhinolophidae > Rhinolophus > Rhinolophus hipposideros. The sequence continues at coordinate 7,970,116 of NC_138050.1, forward strand.
ATCTCTTACTGTGCCTAATTTATAAATTCAACTGTATCATAGGTGTGTACCTACTGGAAAAAACATGGTAGAGTTGACCCTTGAACAACACGAGTTTGAATGGCATGGGTCTATTTGGATGTGGATTGTTTTCAACAACTACTGTAAATGATCCTTATGATTTTCTTAATAACATTTTCTTTTCTCTAGCTTACTTTGTTGTAAGAATACGGTATATAATACATATACCATATAAAATATGTGTTAATAGACTGCTTATGTTCTTGGTAAGGGTTCCGGTAAACAGTAGTTGAGTTTTTGGAGAGTCGGAAGTTATACTTGGATTATCAAATGTATGGGGGCCGGTGCCTCTAACCCCCATGTTGTTTAACTGTACAGCACACAGGGTTCAGTACCACCTGCGTGTGGTTTCAGGCACCGACTGGGGGAACACATCCCCCGCAGATTAAGAGGACTAATGTACTTCCACTTCACAAATGAGAAAACAGTGGGGTCCTGGGATTAAATCATTTGCTCAAGGTCACATCCTTAGTTAATGGTTAGAATCAGGATTTAAATGTTTTTAATGAACTTTTAAAATACACGGCCAGTATTCTAGCGCTAATACCAATGCCTCCGGAGACCTAGCACCCTGGGGCTCTAGTTCTCCACAGTCCACACATAGATGTGTTACGTACCCACTAGGTTGTGAACCGGACAATGGCAAACACTGTGTCTTGCTCACCACGCACTGCTCGCTTCTCGCACATTGCCCAGCACCTCACAGGTACTCATTAAGTGTTTGGTGAGTACACAAATATGTGAGTAAATGAATTATTGTGTCCAAGGAAGTGTTCTGAGCTACTCACCATAACCGGACAAGATACCATTATTATTCCTATTTTACAAATGAGCTAACTAAAATAGGAAATTACGTGAGTAACTTACTTTGGGTCCCACAAGCCAGTTGAGGAAAAGCCAGGCTGAGAGCTCAGGTAACCTGGCTGGGGCCTTAACTGCTGCACGCAATACTGCGAGGTTGGGGCTGACCCTGTGGGAGCATTCCCCAGTTTTCATATCTGATGAACAGAACTTCAGTATTTCATCACCCTACACAGAGTTCATAGCATATGGGTGCCTATTTCTTAACATTTTATGTTACTTTTTACCTCTTTGAAAATTTGGTGTTAAAAAAATTTAAAGGAAAAGTTTAAACAAATGTATGCAATGGCTTCCATCACAGAAACCACTGAAGTTTCTCCAATTCTACTTGGAATAAAATCTTATAATACCCTGAGTACTAAGATCACTGCTAAAAATACAAGTGATTTAATACATCAGTCATCAAAAACTTAATTCATTACAATTGTGCCATAAAATATCGCACTTAATCTGAACTTTTAAAGTACAAATAAAAAATTAATAATATTTAAAATTACATCTTGTCAACAAATACCACTGACAGGGGTGGTGAGAAAACAGATAAGAAAACTGTAATATCTCAAAACGACATTGATTTCTAATATTAAAAATTTTAGAACACAGCAAAAAAATAAATTCTAAATTTATGATGTAAGTGTCATAGTTGAGTTCAAGTTATTATAAAAGCATAAGGAAAAATATTCCAAAATTTATTTCAATTTTTCAAAAAGCTGTGAAACCTTTTCTTCAATCGAATCCTTGCAAGTTAATTTGAAAAGAACTGAGGGGCTTAGGTTAAAGTAGATGTGAGCTTTAAAAAAATAGAGTCTGGAACTTTACCTCTGATCCCCTAACTTCCCAATCCCAACTACAAGGCAGCCTCTTGGAACACAGATGGACCACTGAAGCACGGTTTGAAAATCAGTAAGCTAAAGAATTCCAGCTCACAGGAAATTTTAGAAATATAAAACAAACCACTTACAATGCAGTGAGGTGGAAGATATGCAATGCTCTTAACTTTAGCAGAAATTCTCAGAATTCTTTCCTTCCTTCCATTCTTTTACAATTATTTACTGAGCAAATACTACATGCCAGACTAGTATACACTGGTGAAGAAATGTTTACAGTGTAGTGGGGGTAGAAACCACAAATAGAAAATAAGTAAACAAATAAACACATAAAAAGAAACTCCTTGTAATTATAATTTATAGTAAGTGCTATGAAAGAAACTGGGTACAGATCATGAGAGAATAATAGAGATGAGTGGTGGGGAAACAGGACGTCTCAGAGGGTTTCATAAATGGAAAGGAGAGAGACTTGCCTGGAGATGGGATTTTTTTTTCTTTTTCATTATGAAAATATTTTCAAAAGTAAATAAAACAGTAAGAGAAACCCCATATAGCATTCATTGTCAATTCACAGCCTATCTCGTTTTATCTATATTCATACCGACTCCTCCCACTTTATCCTGGATTATTTTGAAGTAAATCCCAGGCAATATATGATTTCTCCTATAAATATTTCAGTACGTATCTCTAAAATATAGGGTCTTTCTTCTCTGACTGCAATGAAATGAGTAATCAACAATAATAAATTATCTAGAAAGCCTCACATATTTAAAATTAAACAATACATTTCCAAATAATCCATGAAAAAGAAAAAAAAAATCACAAATAAAATTTGAAATATTTTATACTAAATAATGCAAATAATAACAAAATGTGTGGAATGCAAGTAAAACACAGTTTAAAGGGAAATTTACAGTTTTCATTGCTTATATTAGAAAAGAATAGTTTAAAAATCAATCACCTAAGGTTCCAGCTTAAGAAAATAAAAACGAAATGTAAGCCAAATAGTAAGTACAAGGAAAGAAAAAAATAAAGGTCCGAGCAAAAATCAATGACATAGACAGAAAACACCAAATGATATAGACAGAAATTACCAAATCTGTAATGAAATAGGGACATCACTACAGAAGCCACAGATGTAAAAAGATAATAAGGGCTATTATGAACAACTTTGTGCTAATAAATTCAACAACTAAATCAAATGGACAAATTACATAAAAATACAATTTATCAAACACAAGATGAAATATAAAATCCGATTAGCTTTGTATCTATTAAGAAAATAACACTGATTGGTGATAATATCAAACATTTAGGGAAGAATAACTACCAATCATATAGAAACTGTCAGAAAACAGAGAATGAAGACATGCTCTGTAACTTGTTTCATCAAGATAGCACAACTTTGATACCAAAGACAGTGGCATCACAAGAAAGATAATTATAGACTAACTTCCTTCAAACTCATAGACCTAAACTCTTTAAGAACACAAAAAGCATTTGATAAAATTCAACACCATTTATGAAAAAATAGAAGGAAAAACATCCTAAGTCTGACTAATAGCATCTTTAAAAATAACTACAGCTGGCATTTTACTTAACGGTGAAACACTGAAAACACTTTCCCTCAAGATTGGGAACAAGTCAAAGATGTCCGCTCTCACTACTATTCAACATTGAATGAAAGGCCATGGCCAGTGCAGTAAGGAAAGAAAAACATTAAAAGCATAAAGATGGAAAGAAGTAAAACTATTTTTATTCATAGGTGACATAATTACTTATATAGAAAATCTCAAGATATCCCAAAAACTTACCAGTGACTTTAGATATATAAGACATATATAATATACATATGTACAATATTTTTAAAAAATCAAGTCTATTCCTGATTACAGAAGCAAACAAATGGAAAATAAAAATTTTAAAACAAATCCATGTACAACAGTATCAGAAAACATGAAGTGCTTAGGACTGAATTTAATAAAAAGTCTGCAAAAAATCTATACTAAAAACCATAAAACATAGTTGAGAGAAATGAAAGAAAACCTTAAAAATTGGACTAGATTCATGATTTGGAAGTTTCAACATTATTAAGATGTCAATTCTCTCTGAATTGATCCAAACGATAATCACAGTAGGCATTTTTTAGAATTAGAAATTGACTAGATGATTACAAAATTTATATAATAATGCAAAGGACCTAAAGCAGCCCAAACAATCCTGAAACAGATGAATAAAGATGGTAGACTTACACCATCTTACTTCGAGTCTTGCTATAACACTAGCTTAATCTGGTATTGGCATAAGAATAGACAAAGGGATCAATGGAACAAAACAGAGCCTGGAAATAGTCCCACACTTAAAAAACCATTTCATTTTTAGGAAGAGGCCAAAGGAATTCAACCAGGAAGAACCTTTTCAAAAAATGACGGTACAACAATTGTACATTCATATGGGATGAGAGGAGAGCCTCAAACCTTACATCATTTCACAAACAAAATCTAATCATAGACTAAAAAGTAAAGCTAAAACTACAAAGCTTTTAGAGAAAACTTAGAGAAATATCTTCACAATCAGTGGGTCGATAAAGATTTCAGCCAGACACAGAAAACAGCAGTCATAAAATGAAAAAATGTATAAATTAGACATCAAAATTAAAAATTTCTGTTCACCTTAGGTTGAAAAACCACAATCAAATACATTAAAACTAAGCTTTCATATTCCTTTTTGTGTTAAACTGCATTTAATTATCAATGTAAACATAAAGAGAAGAATGTCTCTTCCCGCAACCAAATTTTTTTGTTTTTAAAACTTTCTGAAGTATAACAAACATAGAGAAAATCACTGAGTCATAAGTGCACAGCTCAGTGAGTTTTCACATATTAATCCCTAAAACCAGCCCCAGAGCAAGATGAAGAAACATTACTAGCATTCTGAAAACTCCCTTCTCCCCTTCTTGCCACTCCCTATCCCCTCAAAGGTAATCACTATCATGATGTCTAACATCACTGACCGTCAATTCAATGGATTTTAATTTTTTAAAGCTGACTAGAACATACAGCATAGATGTTGAAAAACTTACAGTTAATGTACAGATATCTTGCCTCAAGATTCAAGAGTATGAAAAATTTATCAATTCAATGAAATACGATTTCCAACACAGCATACCTTTGGTTAAGAATGCCCTCTGTCTCATCCCTATTCTTCCCTCATGTTGGTAATTCGTACATGTCCTCCAAAACCCGGAACCCTCCTTGATTCTCTAGTTTAGATGTTTACCCTTCTAACATTCTCTATACACTTCGACCATAGTGCTTGGCACACTGCTATTATTTTACGATTTATAAGTCTCTTTACTCATCAGCATGTAAATACTTAAGGCCAAGGACTCTGACTTGTTCTGTTTCTTTACTTTTAAGTGTTTTAGTTCCTATCAACATGCTGCACAATAAATGACTGTTAGTTGAAAACCCTTTGGTATAGAATCTGTTAAATGTGTAAAATTGTTTAAATTAATACCACCAGGTCACAATAATCTATATCTACGGGTAAACAGAAGGGCTGGAAGCCCCAAAAGGAAAGATTATAGGAATTATTCTAGAATATTCTGTTCAAAGCCGGAAACGACAAATTTGGACCCATAGTTTTACAACAGTAAAAATTGAAATAAAATATCATGAAGTAATACTCAGTTTCATCGTATGAATAATTATTTACTAATGGATTAACATGAAGAATATCTTCCTTTGAAAACAAAATGAGACTCTAATACCATATGGAAAGCTGCGCTTCCAAAACAAAAAGGCATATATTTTTACATACGCAAATGAACACAGATACAATGAAAATCAAGTAACACAATCTCATTTTAAGTTCATATAAGTAACATTAATTTTGTCTCATTAAAATAGAAGTATTAATTTTGTATGCACTAACACACCATTTTTATTGTACTCAATGAAACAATACCTATAATAAATAATTAACTAGCGACATTTATTGGCAAAATATATATTGATATAAGCACGTGAGATAGACTTAACCTCAAATAAATGAATTTACATAGAAATGTTTACTAGATCTACATACCACCTTTACTTCTCTTCTAAAAAATTAGTGATTTTCTACAGAGAGTTGATATGGAAAATATTCACTAACTTTCAATTAATGTGTATATATAACAAATACAATTCAGAGACCTACACAGTTGTCACTCTGAAGTCAGTTGATGATAATGATAAAAAGAACTCTACTTACTGCTATTTCTCTACATGCCGACATAGAGATCCCGGTTCCTTCTATTTGTTTTAAAGCGTAGTCTTTATCATCTTTCCTGTAAAAACAAAGTTATTTTAATATATAGATAAATCTAAATTTATGTGCATTTTAATGAAAAACATAAATGTAAATCACACATTTAATATACATTTGACATATCTCACATATATTTAGAATGTAGTACAGGATAAACTTTTTAGATAATCTAGTCCAATCCCATTATTGGATGAGAGACATTAGATTCAAAGGAATAAAAAGACTTGCCCAAGGCTCCACAGTTATTTGCGGAAGACAGAGAATCAGAAATAGAGCTTCTGACTTCCAGTAACAGGTTCTTTCTGCTGTGATATATATACACTTTCTCTCTATGGATGCATGATGGTGCACATAAAATGACACTTGCTTTCTAAAACCCATTCACATATTCGTGGGTCAAAAAAAAAAATGAATGCATCACTAAAGTACAAAATGGTTATAATTTAAAACGTGTTACAGTCCTCATACCCCTGAATACCTTCAAAGAGATCTGCTCAATAAGTGTTTATTAAGCACTTACTATGTACCCAGAACTGTGCTAGGTACTAGGGATACAACGGAGTTCCTTTTTTTGAGCTCTCTGTGTCTACACAGATAAATAATTGATGTACCACAACACAGTACGATAAATACTCTGATAGGTAACCCACAGAGAAGGTCACCCTAAAGTTACTCTGGGGGAGGACCCGAGCAGACTTCTCAGAAGCGATACCATCTAACTGAGGCCCATCTGGCAGTTCTCAAACTTCTCAGACTCAGGACCCCTATACTCCCATGGTTATTACTGAGGACCCTGAAGAGCTTTGTGTATCAATATTTACCCTATTAGAATTCAAAAATGCAAACTTTAGAAAACAGAATATAAAAGCATATAACCATTCAGCACCACAGCAATGCCATCATCACATTATGTCCTCTTAGGGAAAAATCTGCCGTACACTCATGAGTGAAAAAGGCAAATCATCTCATAGCACTATTAATGAAAAGAGTGTTGACCTTGCAGATCCTGTGAAAGGAACTCACTTAGGGATTCCCAGATCACACTTTGAGAACCTTTGATGTATGGTGGAAGAAGGGAGGGAGGGAGAAAGGGGGGGAGGGAGGGAGAGATGAAGGGGGGGAGGGAGAGAGAGAGAGAGAGAGAGAGAGAGAGAGAGAGAGAGAGAGAGAGAGAGAGAGAGAAAGAGAGAGAGAGGAACTAAGAACAAAGACTGAAACACTGAGGAGAAATGAGACAGGGCTAGAAAGAGAAATACTTCTTCCATTATAATAGGAAGAAGAAAGAAGGCAGAGGAAAGGATAGATATAGGTGCAAAGAGGTTGTTCAGAGGCAGAAAACTGGGGGAGTTCTCATTTTGATGGCTTTCATATCTCTTTGATGTTGGAAATGAGGTCATATGCTAAAAGGAAGGCAGGGATGGTAGAGCTGGAGATCTGAATAGAGTGAAGGTTTGACTGAAATGAATAGCTCCTTATAAAATTTATTCATTTAATACTTAGTTATTTTAAATGACTATTAAAACTTACATAGCTTTATCTTTGTTTTTATACCCTATTTAATACCTAATCCTTCGTCAGGAAAACAAATTCCAACTACAACATTATTTTTCTGGAAAAAGATTTGTTTTATGACAATCAGCTTTATAATATACTTTCTAGTAAAGAAAGTACCATGGGCACTCATTATATTAAAAATTCACTAAGAATATCTGTACTCAATGCTCACTAAGTCTGAATGAGTTCTGAAAAACTTAAAAAGTTAAACAGGTGACACAAAAATAAAATGCAACTGGGATCAAAGTAAGTCTATTAGACACTTTCATGTACGTGGTATTAATTTAACCTGACGGTTAATCCAGGAGTATAACAGATTCTTGTTTTATCTACTATTTGAGGATGATTTCCTGGACTTGAGCCCTCTATAGAGAAAGAGTGGTGGGAAAGGAAATAAATTAAACCAAAAACTTACCCATTCACCGTCTTAACAACAAGCCCCCAACTTTGTCATTTAAAAATGGCCAAGTTGCTATATAAAAATTCCTTCTCGATGAACTAAAAATTCCAATCTGCTATCAGTCCTCTCCGCATCCTTAAGTAACTATATATTTATATTTATAAAAGTAAATTACCAGAAGTAAAGGTGAAATGGGAGAATATACAAAACATTTTAAAAAGATGTTCGATTATCAAAAGTTAACCTCCTCTTAAAAATCACCTAATACAATTGCCATCAAAATATAACAGTAGTTTTTGGTTTATAAAGCACATTTATCCACCCAGCTACACAATCACTTTTTAGTAAAACGGCACTCTGGAGATGAAAGAGATTTGTTCCCTAGTTTCACTTACGATCCTTATATAAATAAATAATTGCACTATAGTGTTCTAAGTACTGTACATAGCAGGGATGACCAACTATACCTTGAAGGATTGAAGCAAGATGAAAGAAAACTTCAGAAAGAATCTACTTAAGTGAAGATTCTTAAGACTTCAGAGGTTTGTCAGGGAAGGAGAGAGGGGTTAGGGAGAAAAATCAGTAGTTATATGAGACATCCCAGGAAGTGGGAACAGCATGGACAAAAATAAAGACACACAGACAGGGTCTGCCATGCTCAGAGAATAGCAAAGAGTAGCAGCAGCATTTTAATATCATTGAAATAGGCTGACAGCCCTGATGACTGATGGGATTTTAGAAAGAGGCAGAGGTAAGACGGGAAGGGGCCTTTTATGTCACCGGCTCCAAAGAGGGGGTGTAAATATGTATTTCACTTCAAAAGTGTACAAAACAAATGAATATGACAATATCACATAAGAAAAGAAAAGCTGAGAGAAAGCACGTTATGTGAGAAGAGCAAAAAGAAGAGGATGGTGAACATTAGCCTTTAACAGATGGGAGGAGTAACACGAAAATATAAAATGGCTGTAGAGGAATGGTTCAAGAAGAATGAGCAGTGTTTAGGAAAAATAGAGTGCTGAACACACTATCAAACTTCACATCCTTCCTAAAACCCTTCTAAAACTATGATAAAGGGAATTTTTAAAGACATAAATCCGTAAAGATGAAAAGTGGGAGAAAAGACAACATAAAAATTTGGAAGCTAGAAAGGAAGTAAGTGGACAAACAGTAGCTAATGATTAAGAGAATCCAAGAAAACGAAATCAGAAGCTAACAGTGAAGAAACGTGAGAACCAATTAGATTTACACATCAAAATCCTCCCAAAGCAGAGAAATGAGAGGCTACGCGATACCTCTGGAAATAGAATTGGCTGGAAGAAAGATAAAGTTGAAGAGATCCTAGAAAATAGAACAATAAAACAAGAGAAATGTGAAAGAAAAATTGTAAAATTAGAGAACCAGTCCATGAAATCCAATATACAAATAATTAGGAGTTCCAGAAAAAAAAAGAACAAAGAGAGGAAGAAAATGTATAAAGGAAATGTATAAAGTATCAAGGAAACTTCCCAAACTGAAGGACAGGATTTGTAAAACTGGAAGGTCCAATGAGTTGCATCATAAATGAATGGAAATAGACCCACATCAAGACATAATATTTAGAAATTTTAGAAAACTACAAACAAGTAGATTTTATAGGCTTCCAGTGGGGCCGGTTAACAGGCCACTTAGAATCAAAACTACTAGTCAGCCATGAGAAAGAAGGAAATCCTGCCCTCTGTGACATGAATGGACCTTGACAGCATTGCGCTAAGTGAGAAAAATCAGACAGAGAAAGACAAATACTGTATGATATCACTTATATGTGGAATCCGAAAAAGTCAAACTTGTAAAAACATGGAGTAGGGTGGTTACCAGGGGCTGGGCTGTGGGGGGGTTGGGGCAATTGGGGAAATGTTTAAGGGTATAAATTTGAAACCAGTAGATAAGTCCTGGAGTTTTAATGTACAGTATAGTAATTATAGACAACAACACTTTATTATAAACTTGCCAAGAGACTAGATCGTAATTGTTCTCACCACAGAAATGAAAATTATGTGATGCGATAGAGGTGTTAGCTAATGCTAGGTGGTGATCATTTCACAATATATAACTTTATCAAATGAACACACTGTACACCTTATACTTACACAATGTTATATGTCAATTATACCTCAATAAAAATAATTTTTTTTAAAAAAAAGAGAAAGGATCAGGAATCAGGACTTTGGGACTTTTCAATAGCAGTTTTGGAAGCTAGAAGTTCTAGATGGGCTCTGCACTATATACAATCAAGAAGTGTTGTATTAGATTGTCAATAGATGTGCCCTGTCGTTGAAGCTCCGTGTAAGTCTGTTCTAGAGGATTACATCGTCAGCTGCATTGATAGCAAAATGTCACAGAGGCGTCAGCCAGATGAAAGAGCTTGCACCAGAATGTAAATCAGTGCCCTGCTCCCTTCGTGGAAAAAGGCATTCTTAAGGGAAAAATAAAATAAAGTAAATAACCAGCTGAACATGCATTTAATCACTGTGCTTAGTTACATAGTCAAAACTGTGAGTTACATAAAGGCCAATGTGTTAAATTTAAGATTTACTTCTCTTCCTTGTGTGACAGTTTGGAAGCAGATCATACGCAACTGTCGTATGCTGACATATGACAGTTATCGAGGGGGAAAGATCTGTGAGAATGCTGGATTTCAGAACGAAATCTTAGGGGCTATACAACACAGTAAATCAGTTTGGCCCCAGCCCTGCAGAGATGTGAACTAAACCACCTGACTCGCTTTAGTGTGCTACTTTTGGTATTTTTAATGATTTTAATATTTCCAATTAGGGAAAGAATACTCTTAAATACATATTATTGGGCCTTAGTGATATTTTAAATCATTTCTAATAAAATTTATTAACTTAAAATGATTAAAGGTCCTAATAATTAGTTCTTATTGCTGTATTTTCAAATATTGCCTGGAACTATATATATATCTTACCTTCGGAAACCATGACTAAGGTTCACGTATTATACCATTTAAAACTCTTCTTGATTTTGCCTTTTATGAATCTAGGTCCCAAGATCAAAACAAAAGTGACGAGTTGTCTTTGACATCTAAAACATCTTTGGATTTCCTATTGTGAAAACTCTGTTCTCTCCAAATTGATTTGACAAATCAAAAAAGGAGTGCAGTCTTTATAGATTAGTTAAATGCAAAGCAAATGCATTAATGTATGTGTGTTCAGTAATTATGTACTTTAAGAAGAGGCAGACTCATGTTCATATACAGAAACTGGTACAACAACAACTGCTTCCAATGGCTTTTTGTTTCTAGGGTTTTCGATATCCTCGTTCATCGGGGACAAGCACAGTGTCACTGATGGTAGGAATCCAAGGGCCGTGCAGGTTTGTTCAAGGCCTCACTGCGTTCTAACGCCCTGGGTAATCACTGGCCGAACCCTCGTACATTAACTGTGCCCTATACATCAATGCAGGAGCCATTCTCTTCCATTCTAACATTTCTGCTTAACATAACACTGCGGAGCTGTTCAGTCTTCTCACTGAAGAACCGCTATCTTGCTAGACACTTAATCAGCTCTACATGCTCTTAGATTAGGTAACTGGCTATTTTTGAAGCATCACTAGGGAAAGACTGAACTTGAACTCCCATGGAAATGACCTTGCCATATTCTGTTAACAACTAAAACAGCCGTACAACTCTTGGATCCATAGCTCTCAATTACACTGAAAACACATCATCAAATTACTGCCGGACTGTTCCAGCCAGAGACCTCAAACTGAAGATTCCTAAGAATCCTCCAGATGATTTTAGAGAATGACACAGCTTCTACCCAAGACCTCTGGAACAAGCAGCGTGACAAACTGCCTCCCAGAACCCATAGAACAAGATCTCAATGGCCGGAACCAAATTCTTTTCTTATCTCTCTACTGGTTCAAATTTCTGAATTATTAACAGATACTTGTTATCCTTAACAACTATCCCCGTAGTGTTGCTCTTTGCATCCCTAGTCAATTCCTGGCTACAATTTGCTCATGATTTCACTAAACTATGCAAACAGACCAGCTGTTGAGATGGTAGCCACTTTCTTTTAGGTGGCTCAGCTCACTCCAGTTCCTAGGCAATCACACTCAACTTCCAAGCAACTCTTTAAACAGTAGCTAAAAACAGTAAACACAACGGACAGCCCCTATGATGTCAAACCTAGGAATGTTTTTGTCTACACAAAACCACACTTGGGACCTCAACTCTTGGCTTAGGAGTAGATTAAAACTCTGTTAATAATCTCTCAGCATTTGTCAGTGTTGGCGTGCTCAGATGTGATCTCCAGAGTCTTAAATGTGCACAGCCATTTTTGCTTCAGATGATTCAATAACTAACCTTACAACAACAAAAAGTATACAAAGAGAACTGACGTTAGTCCAACAAGAGATGAGGTTTTCTGAATAGTCTCACGATCAACGGAATTCTGGCAACAGAGCAGATCTGGATTTCATAGAACAGTGTCCTGAATGGCTGAATCTGGCCCAAAAAAGGGCCTGAGAAAGTGAAAATAAGCCCCACTGACAAACAGGTTGCAGTATCCTTCACAGATGAGTGGCAAGGCCAGGAGAAAGGAAAACAGGAAAACAAGTTTTGCCCAAGGCCATGCCACAGCTGCAAAATGACTAAATGGCCCTGTTTAAGTGCTTACTGCTTTCTTACCCTGGAGTCCCCTCCTACTCGTGAGCAGAATGCTGACATACCCAATCACCAAACCCCACTTCATGACAGTCTCCGATCCAGACTACTTTCCCGGTCTTTCCTTAGAATCCCGCAGCCTAGCCCAGACCCTATGACGCTCCTGACACTTCTCTTACCAAGACACCTCACAGTGCCCAGGTGTGTGTTCTCCCAGGCTACAGGAGGCTAATAAACTTTGTTTAACTGTAGGTGCATTCCTGGTGGCCTTTATCATTCATTATGCCTAATTGTCTTACATAAAATCACAATGCATTAAAGCAAATTGAAACAACACTTCCTTTCATTTCAATTGGGCAAACTCTGATGACAGAGCACATTCCAGCTGGCCACGCTATATAGTCTGCTTAAAATCCTTTGTCGTATTAACATGTTCTGATCTTTTGATCATTCTGACAAACAAAATCCACAAGTTAATTTTTGGGTTACTGACATAAATTTATTTAAAATATTATTAGAACGACTCCCTCCAGATTTGAGGGGATTTCCTGGCAATTCGGGAGCTTTGTTCCTGAGATACAGCAGTGTACAAGGGATCCAGCAGGAGTTACTTACAAGTTTCTGGCCCACTCCAGATGCCGAGCTCCAAGGACTTGCAAAGCTTCTTATAAAACTAGCGATGAATATCTCTCATCTGCATTATCTGATGAAATTCAACCTAAATGTCTTAGTTTTCATACTTCAAACTCATCTTTACCTTGTTTGGAAAAATAGCTACTCAGAATTTAAAGAAATTATTTCCAAGTTAGGATGTTAGAAAGAAACTCTTGGTCCTTTCCTGTCTGTTCAGTTACAAGATTACAGTAACATAATCAGATATCACTGAATGTGGGGGTTTTCCATCAAAGCAAACTGCTTTATCAATCAATCTTTCTTAAATCATCTTCCCAAAGTGTCTTTTTTCTGAACACACCTCTCTAAAGTTATACTCATTGCATCTGATTTCAAGAACCATACTTTGACACTGGTCATTTTTAATCATTCCTTTCTCCACGATAGTCATGCAAGAAGAAATGAGTGACACTAAAAACAGAAATTAACGTACACTACCTTTCTCCCAAATGGTTGGCCTTTCCTGCTTTTTCAAATAGCTGACTGATTTATTTCTACTTGTCCCCATTTTTCTTCTTAAAAGTACTATTACATCAGGCATGTGAATACGCCTGAATATTCTTAAATGTTCATGTGTTATATGCCAAGTAGTACTGTAAGTACTCCAGACTGAAACGGCCACCGTGTCTCCCTGAAAACAAGACCTAGCCAGAGCATCAGCTCTACTGAACGACTGAGGTTCAGAATGACCCACCCAAACATCTACTCAAATTTGGACAATACTCTCCAAAGCAGAAGTGAAAAGGACTAAAACCAACAGTTGAAATCCTTAAAGAGAAAGGACTTATACCTCACAGTAATCCTTGAAATATTCCCCATCTTTGTGATTAAAACACACACACACACACACACACAGGAAAGGGATATAGATTTATTCAGCATCTCAGGGCCATAAAACTTCATCTCCCCTCCCACTTCACTTTCCCATAGAACCAAACCAAAATATGATTTTGTCTTCGCAGCCTCCTGAAGCAACACGAATCACACTTGTAGATCTGTGTCTTCCTGCAGTGGTTTTTAAGATCAAAATAGTCGATACTTACTTGCCTTGGGAAAGTCACCAATACATGTGGACTGTTAGGCCACTGGAGTTGACTGAGGCTCCCTCCAATTTTTCAAAAAGTCCTCAACCAGTAGTAGCTCAGGGAAGTTCACGATCAGCTCTAAGGCTGATTACGCTTTTCTATTTTAGCTCAGAAAGGATGTAAGATTTCCACAGAGAAGTTACAACCTCATGAAAGTATACGTGATTTACCTCACAGAGGTAAATCCCTTACTACTGACATGATTACAGATAGTTCAAAACTCCAAGGCACGTAACTAAGAGACTATTACAAAGATTCCTAGATCTCACTGACTATTGCAGGCAATGGGTTCCCATTTTTCTTTAATTGTATGATTATTAAATGATTTCACCAAGTCCTCAACAACCAAACCTCTTCCCTGGGAACCCAACCAGGAACAGATCTTCTGCAACTTCCTACTGAGGTTATTACCTAATGATCATAAACTTTCCTGCATATTGATCCATAAGAGATCTGAACAATCCCTTTGTGTTCTGACTTAACTTCATGAGAATCAGCAGAAATCTAGAGATATCGAAGTTTCTCTTGCCCCAGTGACAAAAGGCTATCTGGTTTGTCTAAGCATAGCCACAGAAGTGAAAGGATTCTGTCCTTTGGCTGACAGGGCCTGCATGCTGTACAATCTTTGTTGCTCGCTGGAAAAAACAGAACATGTCTCAGCAAGGAGGCTGAGCTCATACAAAATCCTATTACTTTACCCCTCACACACTTCCATTCACTAGTGCAATACTTCAGGGATCAGCAAACTACGGTCCATGGGCGAAATTCGGCCACAATCTGTTTTTTCACGGCCTATGAGATAAGAATGGTTTTTATATTTTTAAAGGATTGTTTTTTTTAAAAAAAGAATACACAACAGACTGTTATGTGGCCCACTAAGCCTAAAACATTTACTACAGGCCCTTTACAGGACAAGTTAGCCGATACGTGCCACTCTTCTATTCCCCCCAAAAGGGGGAAACAAGTCACTACAGGTAAACTGTGCCCTGAATAGACTTACCATAAACTGCTATTGTAAATTCAGCCATACCCTTCCTTTTTGATGAGTCATATCTTAAGACTGAAACAAGAAAATATGAAGCAGGATGTGCTGGACCAGATCTCAACTTATCCCCAGAACGACCCCCTGCTAGAGTATGCCCAGATGGCAGAACTCAGTGCACTCACCAGAGTTTGCCAGTTAGCCAGAGAGAAAAGGGTTAACATACACAAACTGAGAGTGGATTGGCTTTTGGGGTAGTCCATAATTTTGGAACGCTCCAGAAACAATGAGGGCTCTTGATTTCAACAGTAGTGCTTCCTAAAGAGGTAACTACTATAAAGCTAGAAGACCACTTAGAAAAGAGAGATAACATGAAGGTTGAAGAAAACGCCCTAGCTGACCAGTATAGCAGACCTGTCGATCCTAGCCCTCAGGATAGGAAAAGACCAAATCTTTAAAGAGGTTCAAAAAGGGTTTTAGAGAATGCCAGGGACGCTCCAGGGTCGGAAGAGGAGCATAGGAGAAATCTGAGTGCAGTAACATTACGAAGTTGACTCTGGTGCTCTCGGGAGTTTCTGTGTGGCATCAGAGGTCCTCCAGTGAAACCAGGAGAAAGCGGTCAGTGACCTCAGTCAGTGGGCAGCTTGACTGAGATTGCTGAGCGTGTTGTGGTTGGTGTCTCATCTCCCAGATAATCCTTGGTTAAAACAGTGAAAGTGAAGCAAGGACAAGAGTCCAAACCACAAGGTTCCTTTAAACATGTCCAAACGTTTTTCCAAAGGGTTTTCAATGTGTCCTGGTTGTCAGTTGCTTATTCTTGGGGTAGACTTAAAGCCTTTCCTTGTTGGAAATCTACAGCTCAAACAGGAGCCAAAAACTTACTCAATTTTGTGTTCCCAGCCTGAGGAATTCTAACCTCTCTCTCTGACGAGCGGGTACCCATTTTGCTGAAGCTCTTATTCAAGAGCTTTGCAAAGCCCTCCCACTTACTGCCCACGTCATCTCTCATCTTCAAGACAGGTAAAAAGAACAAAGGGAATTCTAAAACTAATATTAGCGAAGGTCTTAGAAATTCTGTGGCCTAAGCTACTGGCATTGTCTTTGATGACAACGAGATCAGTTCCTTCCGGGGCTCAGTGAGGAGTCAGCGCAGGCCAGCCCGTACACTCAGGAATGCCAGCTCCAACACCAGACTCCACTACTGTAAGCAGGCACGGCCATACGCCTGCCAGGAACCCATGCAACATACCCAGGCTCACCACCAACAGGTACAAGCAGCCTTTTCTCAACATGCTCTTCAACAACTTCTGTATGACTAAAATCTGGAGACATTTGGAAGACACAGAAGACAGTCCTTGAATCTGATGGAAAGAATGTATCTACTGTTAACAACTAGTATGGCGGTGGAACAGCTTGGAATCCCGTCTCTCAATGAAAACAGCATTAAGTCAGCCTTGAGTCACTGAAAGACTTTCCAATCAGACCGCAGGCTGAAGGTTCTCAGGAATCTTCTAGAAGCCGGTCTTCGGAAAGAGAGTGCTCCAAATAAAGACCTCCGGAAAAAGACTAGTGATCTTTAATCTTTACTTTAATCTCATGCTTTAATCTCTACTATTCTGTTCTTCATTTTCCTAGCTATCTTCTTTCCTCTTTTGCTTTGAAGGTTACCTTTAACTATATCACCTCTAAGGCCCCTAAGTCTTAAAACTGTTTTTTCCATTTTCAGTCACTCCCTGGTATGAGCCCACTACCTGGCTAAAATGTACTCACGCTTGGCTAAAGCATACAATCACACTGTTTTAGTCTATTTAGGTTACTGTAACAAAAAATACCATAGATTGGGTGACTTATAAACAACAGAAATTTATTTCTCCCAGTTCTGGAGGCTGGAAGTCCAAGACCAAGGCGCTGGCAGATTTGGTGTTTGCTGAGGGCCTGCTTCATAGACAGCTGTCTGGCTGCTGTGTCCTCACGTGCTGGGGGGGAGGGGGCGAGGGAGCTCCATGGGGTCTCTTTTATAAGGACACTAACCCCATCCCTGAGGGCCTGCCCTCCCAAAGGACCCACTTCCAAATACCAACACATCGGCAATTAGGTCTCAGCCTACGTATTTGGGGGGACACAGACATTCAGTCCATAGCACTGACTACTGGGTTTATACATGTTTTCCTTTGGGAGTCACCCAGCTTCCCTTAGTACTGATCCTTGTAATGAATAAATCTGTGTTCTGCGCAACTGCATTCAGGTGGTAACTTTTTAAATGCCAAGCCCCTCAAAAGGCCATCTATCATGTAGTTCATAGGAAAAGTGGTTGCTGTCTCCACCAAAACAATACACAGGAATCTTTCCTGGGAGAAACAGGCCTTGAAAAAAGACTAGAAAATAGGTGTATGTGTGGAGGCGGTCTCCCTTTCACAGACTTCCCCGTGCAGACAGACTACTTACATTCAGCTCCAAGCTCTCTGCTTAGAGCTGCCTTATGATACTGACACTACAAATTCATCACCCGCCACTGGATCACTCTTGCTAGGTGACATCAAAATCTCACAATACTCTGACAATACACAACTCCAACAGGGGTAGTTGCTCCCAACAGCTCACCAGGTGGCTCCTAAAGACTCACATTAAATTTGTGGCATAAAAGTCTATAGGCTACTACTTGCCAACTAGTCAGGGATTGTAACCTTGGTAAACGATGCCTCCTTTGGGACATTCCTGATATCACCCAGAGCCCACGGAGGCCCACCAGTTTCCCTGCTGGGAAACCACCTGAGAATCTAACTGCCTAACCACTCAGAAAGATTCTGATTGCTTCCTTCTCACATCAAGCTTCTTCACTTCCAGCTTTAACAAGAGGCCCATTAAGTAAGAAGAATTCTACACACTGAGGTCCAGAGAACAGCAAGGGACCTAGACAATGCAAACAAGACCAAAGAATGCTTCGTGTAAGAGGCCTGTGAAAACAGGTAGGTTGTAGTTCAGAAAAGAGCCACTTTAGACAGAATATTGGTCTAAAGGGGGAATGTCATACTTACCACCCTTCAATCATTTCTGGGATCTTGACTACTACTAAAAAGACTAGAGAAGCAAAGAAAATAGTCATAAAATTGTTACTTTGCCAATAACCCCACATCTGGTTTTGCGGGCTTTTTGAATAAAGTGAGATCTATTTTCTTGGCTTAATTTTGGCACTCCTGGCTCCGGATTAGAAATAAATATCAGATGGGCCTAGAGAGTATTATACTAAAAAGTAAGTCAGACAGAGAAAGACAAATACTGTATGATTTAACTTACATGCAGAATCTAAAAAACAAATAACAAACAAAACAGAAACAAACTCATAGATTCAGAAAACAAGTCAGGGGAAGGGAGTGGGCAGATGGGTGGAAAAGAATAAGGGGATCAAGAAGTACAAACTTCCAGTTATAAAGTAAGTCACAGAGGTGTAGAGTGTAGGGGCTATAGCTGTTAATATCGTACTAACCATGCATGGTGACAGATGGTTACTAGACTTTTTGTGGTGATCACTTCTCAAAGCCTATAAATGTTGAATCACTATGTTGAATCACTGTGTTGTATTACGAAAAGTAGTGTAATACTGTATGTCAACTATAAATTTTTTTCTAATTTCAAGTGGACTGCAAACTCTAATCATAATCCTTTTTGGTATTTGTCTGTGTTGTAGCGCTTTAAGTGTGTGACCTCCATAGAATTAAATGCTGCTGCGTGGCCGCTGCCCAGTCAAATGGTCCAACAAATGACCATGCAATAAAGGAAACTCGGATTCTTACAAAGGTTGAAGTGACCCGTGCCCCCTCCCCCCACAGCCCCACAGCTTATTTCCTCCTGAGACCTCATGCAGTGATAAAGATCTGGATTCATCATGTTCCCAGATGGTAATGCTTGGGCGTGGGGGGCATGTGGGGGCTGAGAACCCAAACCATCTAAAAATACACACTGTCTATATTAACATGGCTTTACTATTTGACTTAATATGACTTTATTATTCCAGGAATGCTTGCCCAGGAAGATGAACTTACAAATAACCTTATTTGTTTCAGGAATGTCCCTAAAATACATTTACCCAAAAAATAAACTACTCATTACCCTTTTCTCAGGACAACAAGTCACTCAACTAAGCTTATCAAAAACTCTACTCTTTAAGACTCAATTTGAAAGTCTTGTCCACTGCTGTTATCTTTGCCTTATCCCAATCAGGCCTCTGCAGTGAAAGAGCTCCATTGAACTAGGCCCCCAAAACCTCGTAATGTCCTTCCCCACTCTGAGACACTACTAAGATTCTGTAAAGGCAGAAGACTCCCTTAGCTCAGTACACACTAGACAAGGTTTTGCTTTATTAAGATACCTTGCTCACTTTTGGGGAAGCACAAGAGAAAAGATCTACAGATACTCAAACTTAGGGAGATCACACAAAATGGCTTGTTCCCTATCTAATCTTCTTATAAGTGAGGATGTGCCTCCACAGGCAGATCTTTCAATGCTTTGGTGCTTTATGCTTAAATGTCAATAAATTGTTGAGAATCACCACACTTAAGAAGAGTCTCTAATACGGAGAGACCAAAATAGCTTAGAGGAAACAGACAATGCACAAAGGAGAAAAGAATATTAAACAACTATATCATCACAAAGAGATGTTATTGCATCCATAAGATATAAGCAAGATTACATAAAAGAATATTCAGATGAAAACTCGAAAATATACGTGAAAGCAGAAATGAAAAATAAAAAAGATTGAAAGACTAAGTTGATAAATGCAAGTCCAGGTAAAGGTAAAGAAAATGCAAGAGAAAAAATAGCAAATAAACAAGAACATTTTATAGAACTTAAGGATAAGTGTTTTCTAACTGAAACTCCCTGCTTTACAGCTCAATATTCAGCACAATAAATTAAATAAGACCCACATATGTATGTAATTGTTATAGTTATGTAAAATTGAAGTGTAAAAAGAAAAGATTTTGAAAGCAAGGAAGAAAAGCAAGTTATACACAGGGATTGAGAGTCTGAATGGCACTGGAGTTTCCAACAACACAGAAGGCACAAGACAGAGTAACAATATATTCAAAACTCTGCGGTTTTAAAAAGGATCTGCAACCTAGAATTCCATATCCAGCAAAAGTATCACTGCTAGATTACCCTCATATCCATTCTTTTCTTCTTCCTTTTAGTAACAGAGCCTGCCAAGTATAGCTGGGCACATACCCACGTAACTAAATATTAATATACTACATTTCCTGCTTCCTCTGTCACTACTAATAGGTGTGGCTATATGTCAAACTTGACTGATGAGATCTGAGTGAAAGTGATGGGGGCAGCTTCCAGTTCACGCCCTTGAAACAAATCTGCATGCCCTCTGCTTCCTCTTTCCCCCATCTCACTGGATGGCATAAGAATACAGGGTGGTAAGCCATCTTTGAGTAGACAGGTTAAGAGTAACCATAGACAATTCTTTATGTGCACATGAAGCACCTGGAGTCTTATGAAAATGCAGACTCTGATTCAACAGGTCTGCGTTTGGCCTGAGATTCTGTGTTTTTAACAAGCTCTCATATGATATGGCTGCTGTTTCTGGGAATCATACTTTGAGCTGCAAGGCTCAAGAGCAGAAAATGGTGTAACAACAAAAGAGAAGGCACTCGGGTCCCTGGAGACCCACTCTACCTTCCCTCAACCACTTAGCAGCGGGGGCAGGGGAGGGTGAAGGATATCAGATGGGGACACACACACACACACACACACAGCCCTTAACTTTCTGAAGGGACTTTTCAAAATATTTATTTAAAAAATAAAAAATACACGGAATTTAAAAAATATTTTAAAAATATATTTTAAATATTAAAAATTATTGAATATTAATTATTTAAAATATAATTATTAAAATTATTAAATATTAAAAAGTATTTAAAATTATTAATATTTAAATATTTAAAAATATATTTTAAAAATATTTTAAAAATACACGGAATAATGGTCTTTCCTTAAAACATTTCCAAATACTCAAAATTTGGGTCTGAACCTAATGATTCTGATGTGTGAACCTAACTAATACAAAGTCATGAACAATACAAAGTTAAATAAAGGTATTCTTTGGACATGCAAGGTCTAATAATAATTCTACCAAAAAAATTATGAGTGATTTATAATTTGTATTAAAATAAACACATGGAATCTTGTCCAAGGAACACTCTTAAACCAAAATTCAGATTAGATTATATCACAACTTAATGTTCTAATACAGGAAGTCTGTTAAATACATTACATTATAATCAAATAGTAGGAAATAACACAGTTCATTGCATAAATTTTGAATTTTGAAATATAAATCATTTATTTTTCTCAAGAAAGAACTATTCATTACCTTGGCATGTTCTCTTCCAGTCTGAATTTGTTTGTCTTTCTACATGTGTTCATTTTAATATTTCATGGGATTTTTAAATTTTATTTTAACAAGTAAACATATCTTACATATGATATGAAAAAAACAAATGTTATTTTCCTTAAAAACCCAAATACTAATACAATGAATATACTGAGATATATATACCTCAATATAATGAGATATCAACTCATGTTAACTAATCAGTGAAAAGAAAGCAACAGAGGTAGATTTAAAATAACTTTCAAGAAATCTGTTCATAGGGAGCTAGGCAAAGAGAAGAGGTTTATATAAAGGATATATACTGTATTCAGCAATCACATTCCAATTGCACTTTTAATATTTAGCATAGGGTCGTCCTCCAGTATGGGTTACACGACCCTTTTGTTTGCTCCTATATCATCCAGAGCATACGATAACCAGATTAGTATCATTCTACTGTAACTATTTATCTGCTTCTGAACCCCCACTCCTACTCTTGTCGAACTCTAAGCTCTTTGAGTAGTTAAGTACACAACAGGTACTTTATAAATGCTTGAAAAATTAATAATAAAAGAAAAATAAGAAGTATTTCTGAAAAGCACAACTTTCATAAATCAGATTATAGTTTTTAAAACTGCTTTAATTAACACATTATATAATACAGGGTTATGCTAAAATTATTTCCAGAAGAAAACTAATGGTAAGAACTAGCATCTTTATGGGTCTGGTTTCTCTAATTTTGAGTGTGTGTGTGTGTGTATATCTATATATATATATCTATATATATATATAGATATACACACACACACTCAAAATATATATATGTATATATATGTGTATATATGTATATATGTATATATGTATATACGTATATATATGTATATATATATACGAAATTGTGTTTAATAAAATATTTGGACTACAACTGGTAGATAATAAAGTCAACCTTTATAACACGTTAATTGAATATCAAATATTTGACTTCTAATCCAAATGCAATACAGCACTCAAGAAAATGTAATAGGTTTTACACAAAATAGAGTTGATGTGTTAGATTACGGTAGGGTGATGTCAGGGATAAAACCAAGAATTAGAAGAATCTTTGACAAATTATTAAAATTTAGAAGCACATTAAAAAGTTGCTAGATACATTGTCCACATACAAAAACTAATTATATGCCTATATACTAGCAACAAACAAAGATTAAACGTAATTAATAAATACAGCTTACAATAAGACAAAAAAGATACCTACGTAAAATCTAACAAAAGATGTGTAAAAACCTCACTGAAAACTATGAAGACTGGGAAAAATTAATGTTCTAAATAAATAGAGGGTATACCATGTTCATGGATTAGAAAGTTCAGTATCATAAAAATGTTAATTCTCCCCCAAAGTAATTTATAGATTCAAAGCAATCACAATCAAAATTCCAGTAGTGTGTGTGTGTGTGTGTGTGTATGTGTATGTGTGTGTGTGTGAAATTGATAAGCTAATTCCAAAATGTGTATGGAAATGAAAAGGAGCTAGAAGGGCCAAGATCACCTTAAAGAACAAATTGGAAGCCTTATAGTAATTACAACAGTGAATAAACTGCATCTTGACCCTATCTAACACAAAATACACAAATCAAAAATCCCAAAAGGACTGTAGATCTAAATGCTGAAAAAGCAACTTTGAGGCAAGCAACAATTGCTTAAATAGGACAGAAAAAATTGCTGTTCACAAAAGAAAAAGGATTAAACTGTGCTAAAATTAAGAACGTGTTTATCAAAAGGCAGTTACAAAGGTAAAAATGCAAGCCACATTATGATAGAAAAATTTTGCGATATATATATAGTCCACTAAAGACAGGACTTTCTACAAATCAGTAAGAAAAAAGTAGAAAAACCGGTAGAAAAATAGGCAAAAGACTTAAACAGTACTTCACAAAAGATATTTAAGTGGCCATTAATCATATGAAAAGGTGCTCACATTCACTAATTGTCAGTAAACTAAAATGACATTAAGGAACCACTACATACCACCCGTGGTTTACTGGCAAAATATATACCGAGGGTGCTGAAAAAAAATGTATACACATTTTAAGAAAGGAAAAAACTATTAAAATTGTAATACTCAATATATGAGGTATGACAATTAAGTTTGCAAACTTGTTGCGACGATGTTGCTAACCTTTTTGGCTATCAGAAGGATTATTCATTATGAATTTGTACCAACTGGACAGTTAACCAAGTTTACTATTTGAAAGTGCTGAAAAGGCTGCGTGAAAAAGTTAGACAATCTGAACTTTTCGCCAACAATTTCTGGCTCTTGCATCACGACAATGCACCAGCTCACACGACACTGTCTATGAGGGAGTTTTTAGCCAGTAAACAAATAACTGTATTGGAACACCCTCCCTACTCACCTGATCTGGCCCCCAATGACTTCTTTCTTTACCCGAAGAGAAAGGAAATATTGAAAGGAGACATTTTAATGACATTCAGGACATCAAGGGTAATACAACGACAGCTCTGATGGCTATTCTAGAAAACAAGTTCCAAAATTGCTTTGAAGGGTGGACTAGGCACTGGCATCATTGTACCGCTTCCCAAGGGGAGGACTTCGAAGGTGACTGTAGTGATATTCAGCAATGAGGTATGTAGCACTTTTTCTAGGATGAGTTTGCATCCTAGAACTTAATTGTCAGACCTCGTATACCCATAACAAAAGATGAATACAAGTCATATTTGACTCCTGCAATTACAAGAGGTGCTCAAAGTGGTTACCATTGGCATCTAGAGATTTCTGATTACGGTGAACTACTGCTTGAGCAACGTTAACCAAAGTGTCTACCTGTATACATTTTTTTGGCTCCCCGGTACACAGATAATACCAAGTTACTATGGGAGTCACTTTGAGCAACTTACTGTTATGGAACTATGGGACCTACCTAGTTGCCAGTGCCCCTACCTCATTAATCCCATGTCCTTATTTAGTTTTCTGAAGGCTCCGGGCTCAGCTTATAATGAGTAGGAAGCTCCAAGGAGGAATAGGTGAAATGTTCACAAAGTTATGGAGTCACTCAAGGTTACTTTTAGTGTTATTTTGTTACACTATAAGTTTAACTGAATATTGGAGAGTTTATTTAAAGTCCTAAGTCTCCATTTATAAAATCGTCCCTAAGTAATCTTGAAAGATTTACATTTAATTGTTTGGCAAACTGTCATACACAGCTACACAGGATTATAAGTCATTAAAAAATCATACTTTGAAAAAATTTACCACTTAAAAGTTTTTAAACTTAATGAAAAGTTGAAGGGATAGTATAATAAACACCTGTAGATAGATATAAGTTAAACATTTGGGGCAAGAATACATCGTAAGTGGTTTTCTTTCTTATTGCATCACATCAGAGGACATATAATGACAGGCTCTCCTATTCACGATGCTAAGACTGATCATTGTGTTAAGCTGCCAGATCTCTCCATACATAAAGGTACGCTTTCTCCTTTGCAATTAGTAGCATATAACTCATGAGGTGATACTTGGAGATGAAAAGAATATTTTACTTCCCAACAAACTTTCATCAAATAGCTTTAGTATC
Source organism: Rhinolophus hipposideros (assembly GCF_964194185.1). Lineage (NCBI taxonomy): Eukaryota > Metazoa > Chordata > Mammalia > Chiroptera > Rhinolophidae > Rhinolophus > Rhinolophus hipposideros. The sequence continues at coordinate 7,995,506 of NC_138050.1, forward strand.
CATAGATGATGCTTGTTTGAATCAATTATTACACTGGGAGTTACAAAATGGTTTTTCTGATTCTATCATTCTTTCCATATTTATCAACCGGCATTCTTCTGTGAATGCCTCTTCTTCCTCCCTTTTTTACTATCAATAGGGATTCACAGATTCTTTATATGACAGTGTGATCTATTATTCTTTTTATGCTCAAATTATCCCAAATTTGTCCAGTAAAAACCTCTTCAAGTCACTCCTATTCCTTTTGAAATACTCGTAATGTGACATCTTAAGAGATGTCACTAGATAGCAAACAGAATCTGACACCTAAATAATTACATCAGACAATGAAGACAACGCAGCGTGACAGCCCCACGCAGCTTCCTGTTCTTCCCAGTCGCCTGGGGTCTGGGAGTCACCTGCCTTCACCGCCGTCACTGGGTGCCAAAGGCCGGAAACAGCGGACCAGTCAGCACCCTCCCCTTTGTCTCCCTACTAGGCCGAGAGGACACAGGGCAGTGGGAGGACCGCAGCACGACCACTCCCATTTCATGCCCTTCCATGTACCATGTATTTACTGTTTATATTTCTTTCCACGACCATTTCATTACTTTCACATTTTTAAAAGTACTGTGTAAAAATGTAAAAATGATAAGCTTGTGCTCATCAACTTTTAAAGGCAAACCAACCATGTCCAGCTCTCAGCAAAGCTACAGTACTTTTTCTAGATTTAGTCCATTCCGTCCAATGTTCTCTAAATATGGTTCCTGACATTTTATTTCAAAATCTCAGAACTGCAGGACCATATCAGTGATTCAATCCAAACACCCATCCAGTACTTGAGTTTCCTCTCCAACCACTCCATCAATGGATCACGCTGAAAGTGTCAGTAGAAACAAAGAATTCTCTGCCTTCCACTTGTGTTTAGGCCACATTGTTACGAAATTGCTCCCGGTGTGACAGTGCCCACGGGTGTCTTCTTTAGTGTGAAGTCACTGGTCACAATTCTGCATCTAAGGTCACAAAGAAGTTGTGATCCCCTTCCACATGCCTGAAATAGCACCCACAGGGGCAAGTCTGCTTACACCCTCGATTTAAACCTCAGACCACCGAGGATACAACCTCAAAATAGCTTAATTTCATTTGGTAACTAATGATAGATCTGTCCTCCATGAATATACCTAACTTTATATAGAAATTAAGGATGTTTTCAGCAGCGAGGTCTGTAGAGCCTCTAGCCAATCATCCTACTTCACGACTGGAAAAGAAACACCAGCTCATGAACCTGAGATTTAGAAACAGGTTCATGTTCAACTTACCTGCATAGTCACAGTTTTCTATACCTCAAACCCACCCCTTTTCGTTTATATACTACAGTACCCTTACCCTAATCATTTTGTCTTCAAACCGGTTCTAGTTCTTGTCTTCCTACAATGTGACAACACTTGCCAAAAGTAAAGACGTACTATGATTTTGTACAATAGGATTATATTTTCTACTTTGTTTTCACATATGGTCTAAATGATACACTGAATACCTGTTTCATCGCCCAACACCTTACCCCCAACATGTGTTTTCTAGAGATGCCTGCCCCCTTGGAATTTTCTGGAACCCGTTCAAATACTTATAACAAGAACAACCATATTTATCCAATAAGCATAGTTTACTGAGCCAAACTTCAAATAATATATGACATGGGTCCTCTGCAATCAACAAGTATTTACAGTACTTACTATTTACCCTGTATTAGCAAATATAGGCAAATCTCTTATAGCATGAGTTTTTATAACGTAATGTGGCTACTATAACATCACCGATTAATTAGGGGGAAAAAAATCACCACACAAAGGCATTATTACAATGCAAACTGGAATGAGCACAGGGTAAATAGGAAAAATAATAATTGCATGCAAAGATCAGGCACATACAGATGCATTGTTTGAGTGTCTGGGTGTTGTTCTGGAACAGAACGGTTGTGTTTATCCAAGCATTCTTTTATTCTTTTGTTTACCACTGGCAGTGGCAACAGTATTGCAAGCAGAACTGCACGTCAAGGACAAAGGTGACAGGGGAATCCAAGACTCTTCTGAGTGGAATAAATGTAAAGGAGGAAACATGTGGTTTATTTCTCTTAATTTTAGTCAACAGCTATATTATTTTTAGACTACAGCTATAAAAATATTTATATCAGGTCCTAGAGAAACCCTCTAGACCCCGCCCCCAATGAAACAGTTCTTTTTATGAGAGATTTCTCAAAAACACAACCGTGACTCAGTAGGAGAAGCACTACAGGCTGCTATCTGGAAACAGACATATTTAGGAAAATCATTTACTATTTACATCTTAAATTCTTCTCTAAAAATGTGAATTAGCATAATTGGGCACTGGAGAAATAGGAAGTCATGAATGACTGAATAAATTAGATTAATTTAATAAATATATTAGACTACATGTAACTTACATGGCTTTGTGAGAGCTTGAAAACTTTTACATTTTATCTTATTATGTTATACAAAAGAAGTCTGTGAGATGAATTCACATTACAGATGAGAAACCTGAAGTGCTCAGAGATTAAATGAATTGCTCAAGCTCATAAATCTAGTGCACTGCATATCAGATGTCAATCTCATATCTAATGTTATGAGAATAAAAATTAATAAGAACTCTTACTTAACAGAGAAACACTGCACACATTCCCATTTAAAATTAAAAGTAAGGCAAAAGTACCAACACTGCCATAATTAAAAAGTTATTTATTAAAAAGTTACAATTAATGCAATTAATGCAATTAATGTCAGATTTTCTAAAGTTGAAGTACTAGAAAGGAATTAATAAAACTATTAGTATTTGCAGATTATATGAGTACCTACTTAGAAAATCCAAGACAGTGAACTAAAGTGTTTAGAAACAAGTATATATTATATAAACATCATTACATACTAGGAATAAGTATTTAAAAAATACAATAGGAAAGATTAACCAATACAATAAACTTTTTTAACTAAGACAGGAACAGCAGAAAGTTTATGGCTATTTGAGCACTACAGTACATTAATTCATTTAAACTGTCTTTATTTTGGGGTATATTTTGTTAATTCCTTAACAAATAGTCAATACATGTTTTTTAGTGTAAGTATGCGACAAATATTGCACAAGACCAACTGGTACTTAAAACTGCGCATAAGCCTACTAAAATAAATAAAATATAGTATATGGGATCTACATAAAAGAAACTGTAAGACTTTATCAAGATTCATAAGATAAAATTTGAAATGAAAAAAATATAACCACACTGCTGAGTATGAAGAGTAATCTACATATTTAACATAATTTAAACCCAAGTCAAAAAATATTATTTAGACCTTGAATTCATTTGAAAGTTTACCTGTAATAAGTGGACAAGAAAAACTATGTTTTAAAAGAGTAATGAAAGGGTGTGGTCTTACCATATATTATAAATGTGCAAGACTTAAAGGAATAGGGGAAGTAACCGAGGAATAAACAGATCAACGGAACAGTAGATAAAGTCCAGAAATAAACATCAGATACACGAGAACTTAGGGCAATGATAAAGGTAGTATTTCAAATCAACTGTGAAAGAATTATTCGACAGCATTAAAAGGATTAGAAAGTTTACAGTTAAGTCACCTGTTATGTGCCTTACGTGTTGTTGAGTCGGCTGAGTTGACTATGACTGGGCAACCCTATGAATGAGTGACATCTACACGTCCTGTCCTCAATGCCCTGCTCAGCTCCTGTGACTCACGCCGCTGGCTCCTTTATGGAGTCACTCCAACTCATACTTGGCCTTCCGGGGCATACGTAGCGCTCTCCCGCAATACCCTATTTGAAATGAACCCATCTTCTTCCTAGCGGCCTTCTTCCCCGTGCAACGTTAGCATCCGTAGATAGTAACTGGGAACGCTAGGCGGTGGGCGATCCGAGCCTTGGGGTCTAATAACAGACCTTTGTTCTTAGTGACCTTTCTTAACTCTTCCATTGTGGACCTTCTACATTTCAGCTTTCTCTTGATTTCTTGGCTGCAATTGCCCTTTGATAACAAATAAATGCAAGATTAAATAAAAATGTAACTGCAAAAAATGTTTAAATCTATAAAAATGTTAGAATGTAAGAAAAAATGTATGTAATGGAGAAATGTCAGAAGCAGTGAAATGACAAATTTGATTATCATTAAAATATCATAAATGTGAACAGACGAAAAATTGGAAATACTTGCAACATGAAAAAAAGAGTTAACATCTTAACAAACAAAAGACTACCAAAAAAAAAGTTTTAAGAAGAATATTTTAGGAAAAGGGGCAAAATATGATTGAGCACAAAAGAAATTAAATAATGAATAAACAAGAAACTGTAAATTTAAATATTAATGAAACAAATGTAGCGTAAATAAACCATGATTCCATAGGTTTCCTTACAATTTGCAGATTTAAAAAAACAATTAAAATACTAATCAAGTCAGCAGCAAACATTACTTCTGTTCATTATGAATGAGATTACAAATTGGTTCAAACTTTTTAGGAGAAAACCTGACATTTATATATCAAAAATCTTAAAAACTGATCCAGCAAGTCCACTTCTAGAATTTTTCCCTAAGAGTGTCATGAGACAAAGATGTAACAACAAAATTTTAATTGCAATGAAAAACTGGAATATGAAAGTAAAATGTGATGTAAGTTATAAAAAACAAACATAAAACATGATACCACCACACAATACAATAAATACGCACATTAAAACTTAATGGAAAGATCAGAAAGATAGTTAATGACATAGAATATACATAATCAATTGTTGAGGGAACGAATCAGGTTTCAAAACCATAGGCACAATATAATCTGATTTAAATCTTGCCTAGAAAAAAAGGTCTGGGTGGGCAAACAAAGTGAATTTTATTTTCTTCTTAGAATCTTTTGCATTTTCTGCAATTGATACTACCATGTTTCCTTGAAAATAAAACCGGGTCTTATATTAACTTTTGCTCCAAAAGAGCATTAGGGCTTACGTTCAGGGGATGTCCTCCTGAAAAATCATGCTAGGGCTTATTTGCCAGTGGAAACATGGTATTACTCATCATTTAAAAAACATTTTCTCTTTTAAGTGACAGCTGACAACAAGATGAGTAAAAGAAAACAACATAGACAGATGAACTCCAATACATACAAAACTATTTAGTCCAGGAGCCAATACATACACACATACACATACATACATATAAATAAATTACATATTTTAGGATGGGTTTTATCCACAATGATTAAAATGAAGGCTTGGTGTATAAAAAATGAATCAGTTACCCAGAAAACTTAGTAACCTGGAACCATACGAGCACATACATTTCTAAAACATCCTGATCCATTAGAAAAATGAAAGTTAATAGCAGACGCAGTCAGAATTCAAATTTTATGAATTACAGAATAGTCAAAACAATCTTGAAAAATAAGAATAAAGCTAGAGGACTCATACTTCCTAATTTCAAAACTTACTACAAAGCTATAGTAATCGAAACAGTGTAATAATGACATAAAGACAGCCATACAGACCAATAAAACAGAATAAAGAGTACAGAAATAAAACCTTGCATGTACAGTCAAATGATATTTGACAAGGATGCCAAGGCCGATGAAGGAAAAGACATCTTTTCAACAAGTGGTTGAAAAGCGAATATTCACATACAAAAGAACGAAGCTGAACCATTACCTAACACCATATATAAAAATTGACTGAAAATGGATCCAGGACCTAAATGTAAGTCCTAAAGCTATAAAACTCTCATAAGAAATGGGCAAAGGCTTCATGACATTGGATTTAGCAGTGATTTCTTAGACATACCACGCAGGCACAGGAAACAAAAGAAAACAGGTAGATTAGACTTCATAAAAATTTTTAAATTTTGTGTATCAAAAGACAACATCCACAGAGTAAATAAGCAGCCCAAAGAATGGGAGAAAAATATCCGCGAATCATGTATCTTACAGGGGATTAATACCCAGAATACAAGGTGTGATCAAAAAATACGGTGAATGTTTAAATTAAGAACATTTATTACAGTAAAAGACACATTGCCATTAATCCTCCTCAAAATACTCCCCCTTGCTTTGAATACACTTATTCCATCGTTCTTGCCACTTTCTGAAGCAGTTCTGCAAGTGCGCTTCCATAACTGTCTTGAGTTGCTCTGCTGTGGCTGCACTGATGTCCTGATTCGATTCAAAACGTTTACCTGTCATGGTCATTTTGACTTCGGGGAAGAGCCAGAAATCGCACGGTGCCAGATCCCTAGAATAAGGTAGATGAGGACACACCGTAATGTTTTTATTTGACAGAAATTGCCGTACCAGAAGTGATGTTTGATACAAAGTGTTGTCACGATGGAGGATGATTTACGGCACACTTTAAAACACACCTTCTCTCAACCGTAGCTCATACCCGACTGACTGCACCAAACAAGTTGAACCTTGTCACACACTATTCCTAAGGGTCAACTCGCCACTTCCCATATTGAAGATCCTTTCCTTTCTTTTAGATGGCACTCGGCAGCAGCATTCGCCGTATTTTGTGATCACAACAGGAAGGCTCTGTGTCACACATTGCTTCTGGTACAATAATTTCTGTCAAATAAAAACATCATGGTGGGTCCCCATCCGCCTTATTCACTGGATCCGGCACCGTGTGACTTCTGGTCTTCCCCAAAGTCAAAATGACCAAGAACGGTAAACGTTTTGAACTGATTCAGGACATCGAGGCAGCCACGACAGAGCTACTAAAGACACTCAGGAAAGAGGAATTCCCGAACTGCTTCAGAAAGTGGCAAGAACGATGGAATAAGTGTGTTCGAAGGGAGGGGTGTATATTGAGGAGGATTAATGGCAATGTGTCTTTTACTGTAATAATTTTTTTTATTTAAACATTTACCACATTGTTTGATCACACCTCATTTATAGAGAACTCCCAAAACTCAACAACAAAAAAAACCCAACCATATTAAAAAATGGGCAAAGGAGCTGAGTAGACATTTCTCCAAAGAACATATACAATTGGTCAATAAGCACATAAAAAGATGCTCAACATCACTAATCATCAGGAAAATTAAAATCAAAACTATGAGATACACCTCACATCCACTAGGATGGCTACTTAAAAAACAAACAAAAAACACAAGGTAACAAGGGTTGGCAAAAATGTGGAGAAATTAGAACCCCTGTGTACTGCTGGTGGGATGTAAAATGGTGCAGCCACTATGGAAAACAGTAAGGTGACACCTCAAAAAATTAAAAATAGAATTATCCTATGATCCAGCAATTCCACTCCTGGGTATATATCCAAAAGAAATGAAAGTAGGGTTGCAAGATATTTGTACACCCAGGTTCATAGCAGCATTATTCACAGTAGCTAAAATGTGAAAGCTACCCAAGTGTCCTCAATGGATCAATAGATAAGCAAAATGTGATGTATACATACAATGGAATATTATTCAGCCTTAAAAAGAAAATTCTGATATATACTACAACATGGGTATAAATTTTGAGGACATTCTGCAAAGTAAAATAAGCCAGTCACAAAAAGACAAATACTGTGTGGTTGTACTTACATGAGGTACTTTGAGCAATCAAAATCATAGAGACAAAAAGTAGAATGGAGGCCGCCAGAAGCTGAGGAGCGGGCAGAATGGGAAGTTACTATTTAACAGAGACCGAGTTTCTATTTTTCAAACTTTTTATAAAAGAGTTCCAGAGATAGATGGTGGTAATGGTTGCACAACTGTAGGAATGTTACTTAATACCATTGAATTATACACTTGAAGTAGTTATGATAGCAAATTGTATATTATATGTATTTTACCACAGTAAAAAAAAAAAAAAAAAAAGGAAAAATATCTTGAAAAAGAACAAAATTAGAGAACTCACACTTCCCAATTTTCAAACTACAAAATTACAGCAGTCAATACACCGTAGTGCTGGCTCCAGAACAAACATATGGATGGACAGAACTGAACTGAGGGTGCAGGAAAAACATCCTACATTTAGGGCCAACTGATTTTTAACAAGGATGCCCAGACAATTCAAAGATGGCGAGACAACTGGATATCCACAAGAAAAAGAACTTGGACCTAATCTCACACAATACTCAAAACTGATCACAGACTGAAATCTAAGAGTTAAAATTATAAAATTTTTAGGAAAAAATATAGGAGTTAATAAGTCTTTCTGACCTTGGGTTAGACAATGTTTTCCATTTTTTTTTCTCAAGCACAAGCAACAAAAGGAAAAATAAGACTACATCAAAATTTAAAACTTTAAATTATGTGCTATAAACAAAACAAGAAAGTAAAAAGATAACCCAAAGAGTGGGGAAAATATTTGCAAATCATATATCTGATAAGGGTCTAGTATGCAGAATATATAAAGAACTCCTACAACTCAATTACAAAAAGATAAATAACCTAATTTTAAAATGAGTAAAGGATTTGAATACATTTTCCCAAGAAGATATACAAATGGTCAATAAGCACATGAAAAGATGTTCCAGATCATTAGCCATTAGAGAAATGTAAATCAAAACCACAATGAGATACCACTTAATACTCATAAGGATGGCTTATATTTAAAAAGAAAAGGAAAATAAGTGTTAGCAAGGAGAAATTGGAATCCTCATGCATTGCTGGTAGAAACGTAAACTAGTGCGGCTGCTGGGGAAGCCATTTGGTGGTTAGTCAAAAGTTAAGCAGTTACCATATGATCCTGCAATCCCAATCCTAGGTATAAACCGAAATAATTACAAGCAGGGACTCCGATGCTTGTATACCAACGTTCACAGCAGCAGTATTCATTATAACCAAAAGTGGAAACAACCCAAATATCCATCAACTGATGAGACTAAACAAAATGTGATACATGCTAAGTGTATCACAAGTGATACAAGGATGAGCCTTGAAAACATTATATTAAGGGAAAGCAGCCAGTCGCAAAAGAGCTGATATCATATGATTTCATTTAAATGAAATGTCCAGAGTAGGCAAATCCAAACACAGAAAACAGATTAGTGGTTGACTAGGGCTAAAGGGTTGGAAAGAAAGGGGACTGACTGCTAATGGTACAGGATTTCTTTCAGGGGGCACAAAAATATTCTAAAATTAGATTGTGGTGATGGCTACACAACGCTATGAATACACTAAAAAAGAACAAATGGTAAAATTTAAATAGGTAAATTGTATAGTATGTGAATTCTATCTCAATAAAGCTATTAAAAAACATCATGAACTACAAATTTGTAACTTCTTGCAATGTATTACTAATAATATTTTCTCCATGGAGATAACAGAGATGTAATTTCCCTACTTAGTACACCACAACTAAATCACCACTTTTTAAACACTTAAAAATAAATAACTAGTGGCAAATGTTATCTTACATTCCAAAACATTTCAGGGATAATTATAGCACAGAATTTCACTGAGGAAAAATGTAATTGTACTGCATTCTAATTTGAAACCAGAAAGCATACTTCAGCTCAGTGAGTCCAGTTACACAAAATGCAATAGAAATAGACCAAATACAGTTCATGATCAAAGTAAAAAAAAAAAAAAAAAAAAAAAAAAAAACAAGGAGAGTAGTCTATTTGGTTAGTATTTTTGGCTTGCACTGAATACTTCAAGTACTTAAAGACCATCTGAATTATCTTTTAGAATAGAATAGTCCCATCCAGAAAAAAAACAAAATCCAGAAGAAAAATAGATGAAGTATGAGAAGTATGTGCTACTCTGATAGATTTCCTTATGCTCGTGACTTACGCACTTCCGAGTCTAGCCTGTGTCATAAGCCCAAAGAGGATCTGCAGAGGTCAGTTCGTGTTGGACAATAGTAACTTTCAGCTCCAGGAGAACTGGCTGAAATTCTCTAGCAGAGCTGAACTCATTTGTACTAAAACAGACTTTCAGACCAAAAGATAAAATAGTTGTGTACTTCTTTAGCACCCAATCCATAAGGAGTAAGTACTTGACAACTTCTGTTGAGCAGAAATTGTCTATGAAGAAAGAATTGTTTCGTAGTTCTTAAAACATTTTTTAAGTCTCTTCGAAATTAACAAAGCACATCAGGATCACCTTATAGATAAAGCCTGCCTGCTTACCTAGCAGGAACCATCACCTCTGCTGAACACACAAAGCCAAGCAATTACCGGCAGCAGGAGGGGCACTAGCTTCCCAGTCTATGGAGTCAAGTCCAGAGGTGAATACAACCGAAACAGGTGACAAGGAACAAAGCCAAAGCCAAAATCAGTACAAAACAAGCAAAAAAAGGGAAGAAAGGAAAAGACTGGTAGAGGAAGGTCAGTGCTGAGCAGGGAATGAGAGGAAGACTAAAGCCAAGCAACAAAAAATAGAGAGATCATCTAAGCAGAGTAAAACAGTAGTAAGGGCCAGAGCTAAATAACTGGTCAGAGAGAATATGTTAAGAGCATCAATCATTTCTGACAGGAACAAAGTAGCAGCAGTATTAAGTTGGAATAGAGAAATCTGATGCAAGTGAACATAAAAGAGGCAAACATAATGATGACTGTAAGTTTAAATATCCACAATGGCTCATAAATATTTTAGTAATCTAAAACACATAGGATTCTGTGGGAAAAGAAAACCCAAAGCAAAATTTCCAAAAGAATAATCGAAACAATTCTAACTTTATAATGCATTTAACGCTCAGGACGGAAATGTGGCATTACTGTATCTACTTCCATTTCTTCCTTCCAGGTAAGTTTTGTTTTTGGAGTTTTTCTGTGAATGGAACTGGTGCAGCCTTCTCAGAAGACAGAAGATTAGACCTGAGAAGCACCTGAAGCCCAGGCCTGTTAAGAGATTCCTGGGAAAGCGACCTGCACGTCACTGGTCTTGCAGTGATGCACTGGGGTTGTCACCAGTGGGCATGACGCTCGGTCTCTGCACCTGCTGAGAGGGGCCAAGATGGATAAACCCCCTGCGATCAGAGCAGGGAGCTTCTCTCGCTTCAGGAACACTTTGCTTCTCGCCAGTGGCCTCATCCACAGCAAGCATCCCTGCGAGGAGCGTGGAGGACCGGGGAAGCTCTGCCTCCATGTGAGAGGGTGTTGGTACAAAGACACATGCAAAGGACATTTATTGCAATACTGTGTAAGAGCATAAACAAATGAAAACCACCTAAACATCCTCTCATTGGAGCAGTATATGTATTATTACATCATGTCCATAAAACAGAATGATGAGCTGATGAACTGAATTGCGTTGTATGTGCTGATATCAGTCTCCAAAACACAGGAACAGAAAAAAGCAAGGCACAGGATAATACATATGGTATCAAGCAATCTGTGCTTAAAGATGATACACAGACCTTTCTAACTAATTAACACACATAACCTAGCAGCCGTTAAAGAAATGATTGATAAATGTGACTTCATACAAATAAGTGTTACACATGAAAAATACCATAATATCGTGTCAACTATACTTTAATAAAAATAAATTAGTAGATACACTCGAAACTAACACAATATTGAATGTCAACTGTAAATGAAAAAATAACACAAGAAAAAAATTAAAAGAATTAATTTTAAAAAAAGAAAATACCATAAACAAAGTGAAAAGATGTTTGTTTCCACAAACTGGAAAACATACACAAGACACAAGAAACAAATCAGTAGACAGCTCTGAGATGAGGAAATGAATGGCTGGGAAGATAGGGGTGAGAAGACTTAAGTTTTCCTTTCCTCAGTATATTTACATTTTTTCCATATGCGTGTATTATCTGCTCAAAATGGATAAAGTACTAAAATAAATTTTAAAGTCTACACATACATATATATATATGCTTTCATATGCATACACACAAGCTGCTGCTGACAATGATTGTCCCTAAAGAGGGAGACAGATTTTTCCTGGGTATCCTTATGTACTATTTGAATTTTTTACCATGAGACTATATTAACTTTATAATCTAATCTTATTCAATAATAAAACTACAGTTGTTGAAAGTATATAACCTTTGACTCTGAAATTCCACTTCAAGGACTTGACACAATGGAAAAGCACAGACATATTTTGCAGGAGGTCCTTTGCTAATTGTAATGGTTAAAATTTGGAAACTACTTAAATTTTGCCTGTCACTAGAGAACTGCTTAACTAGGTACATATTTACATGCATACATATAATGTGATGCCGGCAGTAATTAAAACTTAGAGCTGTATTTACTGACAAGAAAGATGCATAATAGTCTTGAATGAAAAAACGTAAGATCATTGTAGATTTCATTAATCTATACTTATATTCATATTGCTAATCTGCAAAGACAATGAGGAAAATAACTGTCTCCTAGTAGTAGAGTTAGCGCTTTTAGTTTCTGTATACATTTCTGGACTATGAATTTTTTTACAATGAACATGTATCATCATAATCGGGGGAAAAAGGCTATTTTCTTTTTAAAAAATAAAAACAATATTGAATAGCATAGAACAAAGAAATAAATAACCAGCATCTACAGGTTTAGCTTCAGTAAGAAATAGAGCCAATGGGGAACCAAAGATGGAAGTGAAGTTTTTCATTACTTGGCCCTGAAATATAAGGCTAATCGTGAAAGTACCGAAACATTTTGGATGAAATCTGCAAAGTGTATTATAATTTAAGCTCTGGTATCAAAAATGCTTAAGATGAATTTTTCTTTTGTTTCACTACTTAACGCAGACAGCTCAGTATTCCCCTTGCCCCATGTGGCACGTGGTACTGCCTACCACTCTTTCTGGAAATGCCTTCTCCCTGGTTGTTAGGACGGTACCTACAAGGCCCTGTTTTTTCTCCGAGCAGCTGTGTACAGCCAATAAGCTGCACACTGCAAATTCCTGTTGCACCCAGGGTGACCCTGGGTTTTCTCCTTCTCAGGACTCAACTTCTTGACCTTCTGGATAGACATCTCTTTCTCTACATCCCTCCCTAGGTCCTTTTCTCACTCTACACTCTCTCCTTAGGCAATTTCAAGGCCACTCGAGGCTACCACTTCCAGTACTTGGTAATTCCCACATCTGTCTCTATGCAGATCTCTCTCTCGAGCGCGAGATTCACCTATCTGCCCAATGGACATTTCTTCTAGATGTTTCACAGGCAACTAAACTTCAGTATATTAAAACGCCGTTTGTCATAGTCCCCCTCAAATTTGCTCCCCTTCCTGCGTTGGCTCACGATGTGAATGGCAATGTCCTGCTTCTCAAGCCAGAAACCTCGGCATCACTCTTGGTTCTTCTCACTTCTTCCTCTCTCACATTCAATAATTCAACAAGTCCTATCACCCCCTGTCACTTCCCTAATTCCAGCCACCAGCACCTCTCGCCTGGATTACTATTACATTCTGCTAACTCCAGTGCCTAGAGCCATTCTCATTGTACTGCCAAGCAATATTTTCAGATGATTCATCAACTGGATACTACCTTTGTAAATCCACAAATGGTCCACATTATCTTCAGAATAAAGGACCAAGTCCAGAGCACGATTTACAAGACCCCATTTACTTCCCAACTTTACTTTTTCTACCTCTCGCCACATCCCTTACTCCTCTCTAAGATCTGGCAAGGAAATTCTTTCTGGCAACCCGCTCACCATAGTATCTTTCCTTCCAATCTTTGTAAACGCTTCTCGTGGCAGTTCCAGTGGGCGCTGGAAAGAGCCTTACTCTCCCCCACAACAGACAAGCTCCCCAAATGACCTCAGATTAACATCTGTTTTCTACCCATCATCCATCCCCTATCGCACTCCCCTTTCAACCTGATTGTACCCCTTCCTATACTGTGTAAAGAAACTCCGGAACCAAATGCTACCCATCTAGCCTGCACTGTAAGTCTTGCACTACAACCCCACTCGCTCTTATTTACTGCCTATTCACCTGCGTACCTTCTAATTATCTTTCAAGTCACAACTAAAATATCAGCCTTGGGCCCCCAAAAGCAGATGAGGTACCACCACAGCCACCTCCAATTTCCCTATCACAGCCCTATCCCACAATATTGTAAGTACCTGTTTACTCAAAAGTCTGACGTTCCCTAAGGACCAGACGAGGGGCTGCTCACTGCTCAGTCACCTGTGTCTGGAACAGAAACTGGCATATTACAGACACTTGGGAAATAGCTACCAAATGAATTACAAATATACAAACTTACCAAAAACAACTACAACTAAAAAAGAAACTATAATGAAATGTCAAATATCTAAATGATTTAATTTTACATTTAAAGGAACCTTCAATGTTAAGTCAGCATTAGAAAACAAATTACAAGTATGTCTTACTTTGTGCTTGACATTTTCTTGGAAATTGTATATATACACGGAACTTTTTGCAAACTGAGCCACACGATAAATTCACAAGGCGAGTTCACATACTTAAAGAGATTCTTTCATAAGTGAAAAAAAATTCCAAACAAATTTATCTATTCTAAATAAACTTAAATTTTCACATGACTTATTGGCCTTCCATAAAACAGAAGCCTTATGACAATAATTTTTCAATATATGCCTCCTCTTTCCCCCAAAATATGACTTATTTAACATAAACCATAATACCAAGAATGGACAAGTTTTGGATTTTTGTGATCCCTTTAGTTCTCTAGACAACCTATAAATTCAGGTGTATAGAAACACCCAGAGTGGGCTTTGCACCATGATGCAAAGAATTCCTCTCCATAGGGTGATTAGAATTCATGGGCTATCATAGAGTTACAGATTTTAAAGAGCTTGTCTAGAGAGATGAGTAACTGAGTTAACTTGAGTAGTAGTTAACCTAAATAATTTTTTATTCGTATAACAAAAGTAAACTTCAAATATGAAACAATCATGCATTTAAACAAAATCAGATGCCAACTCTGGTTCAGAAACTATATTTTCCTTAAGTTGAGAAATATAGGTTTGATTCCCATTTAAACTGATTCATTTACAAGATACATTTCAAAAAATACTTTATAGTTTGTAGTGGCTCAATTTTTCAAATACCTGGGCCTTCTAGCTGGTTCAGCCAATTAACAAAACTTGCCTCTGCCTCTGGCTTTTGGTTTTGCACCTGGTATCAATAGAGCCAGCCCATCAAACTTTCCTTCTCTGGTTATTTCCACAAGGTGCTGCTTTTCTACCCTCCTATAAAATGCTCAAGTTTTTAATTTTAGCAAGTTTAAAAGGAAGACTTTCAAATACAAATTTTAGGAACACCAAAAATAAAAAAAGTACTAAATACCTGTCAACATGTGGCAACGTGCCAGGAACGGAGGGGAACACAATTACTGCCCTAGAGGAAATCTATAATACCTATCCCATAAACATTCACCAGAAAGACCCAAAGGACATATAAACATTAACCACATATACACTGAAGTAGTTACATAACACATCTACGAAGGACTCTGTTTTGTGGGGTGATGAGTGAAGAGGGAATTGTCAGAGTTGTATGTTAAGGTAAAGTATAATAGTTAAGATTTCTGGAGCTAAATGTTAGAACCTATGTCAGCTGAGGATAAAAATGTTCCTAGAACGAGAGGCTGCCTGAGAAAAAGTTGAGAATGGTGGTCTGATTTGATGCACGAGGAGTTGTCTCAATCTGTATTTCAGAATCACTACGATAGACTAGAGTGTGAAATGAACACTGTCCTGGGAATAAGGCAGGCTAGTCGGGTCTTACAGACGAAGGACGGACAAACATCTTGGTCCTAAACCAAAGTCAAGGTAAAGCCACTCAAACGTGGTTCTCAACCACTTAGAAAAAGTTTGGCAATTTCTTAAGAAGCTAAACGTAAGAGTTGCCCTATGATCCAGCAATTCCATACCTGGGTATACGCCCAAGAGAAATGACAATATATATCCACATAACAACTCGCACAGGAAGGTCCACAGCAGCATTATTCATAATAGCCAAAAAGCAGAAACAATCCAAATGTCCACCAACTGATGCATGGATAAAAAAATAGGGAGTATCCATACAATGCAATATTATTTCAACCATAAAAAAAAAAGAATGAATGCTGATACATGCACAACATGGATGAACCCTGAAAACATTATGCTAAGTAAAGACACAAAAGGCCACACAGTGTATGATTCCATTTATAGGAAATGTCCAGAACAGGCAAATCCACAGAGACAGGAAGTAGATTAGTGGTTGCCAGGAGCTACGAAGAGGGAATATGAGGAATGACTAGTGATGGGCATAGTTTCTTTTTGTGGGAAATAAAACTGTTCTGGAATAGGATAGTGGTAATGATTGCACAGCCTTTGAATATATGAAAAACCAGGGGACTGCACACTGTAAAAGAATGAGTTTTATGGTATGTGATAGATCTGAATTTGAAAGGGGGCCGCAGCGTTCTGGCTGTGCCATGACACGTCCACAGCACATGGCAGCCCCATCAGGAAAGGAAGCTGAGTACGACAGGAGCTGGTTTGGGGACTTTGATAATAACGATATTAAAGAAGTTTGAGAGTCACTATACTAAAGTGCCTTCCAGCCTCGAGATCAAAACAACAGGTCACTTTTTAGTGACAACATAAAGAAGTGCCTTGAGGCGACAATAGCTATCTAACGACAAAAAATATCATAGTAGGTTCTAACAAAGAGGTGGCCAAGGCCTACCTAAGATGGAGTGAAGGAAAGGATTTACAAACTTTTCTGAAGGAGGAAAGGACAGTAGGAGTTTCATTCTCCAGCCGCAGCTAAGAACAGGAAAAGGATAAAACAGAATAAAGAGACAATGAGGATTGGATTCAACAATAAAAGACAAGAAAGATGACACCAGCCACAGGGTATATATATATTTATCAACACTGATTGGCACATACAGTTCCCAACTTTCATATGGATCACATTGCAAACGTTTGTAAATCACAACTCTGAACACATTTTCCCAGAGAAATAATTTTTGAAAAAGTACTTAAGTTTGCAAATGGCCTACAGGAATTTATAATAATTTGTCATGGTTTCTATTTTCCTCGCTGAAATCCAGTGCGCCAGAAGCCATTTCCCTACCTCCCGTGTATTCACATATCAGAGAGTCCCACCAAGAGAAATCCCCCCTCCAATCTGTTACCAGCACCATCGCAGCAGCATAGAAGAGTCTGGTCTGGCTCCTACTCTTCATGTAGGTGAGGCCAAAGCAGAATCATCTGTTACCCAGAGCCTCAATCAAAACGGCGTTCTGCCACGGCAGTGTTACATGTCTGAGGCCAGACAGCGGGATTTCAGAGGCTGCCTGGATGTATTCTGATTCACCAACATTCTTGTGATGGAAAAACTGCCACCCAGACAATCAAGGTGTTGAGTGCATGCTGATAAATGTATCCCCATTCTTAAAGAGCAGACCTCATCATGACCAATGGGTACAAGGGAACACTTGTAGTATATATACTACACATACAGCGGGAGCTAAATTAAATAAATGCCAGCAAGGGGAAAGGAGTAGGAAGGAAAAGAGTGGGGAGGAAAGGCGTGGGAAGAAAACATTCAATCCCACAATATTTGCTGGGCTCTGTAAGGGCACAATATAAAGCACCCCTCTTTGTCCCATTCCTCTTGAAATGCCCTTGCTGATGAGATTCTCCCTGTCTTCTAAGAGTCAAACAAAATTTTGTCATCTTTGAGAGGCTTTCCCTGAAAACCCTAAGCAGTTGGGAGTATCCATCTCTGTGTTCCAAAGCACCTTGTATTAATTATTATAGATTATATTAAGTTGTATTGTATTATATTGTATTATATTATATTGTATTGTATTATATTATATTGTTTTAACTGATTTACATGTTTGTTTCCCCAGTAGATAAATCCTCAAATAATGGCATATTTTATTCATCTTTGCATTCCTAATACCTTGGACAGTGCTTGGCACATAGAAGGGTCCAATAAATATTTGTTGAATGGATTTCTTCAAATGTTGGAAGAAACAGTAAAAGTACTAATCAAATCAATAAATCCCACAGGAACAAATTTAATTTGCCAGTCTTGCTAGTAAGAAAATGGGATCTAAGCATGAAACCTTTACGTAGCCTCAACAGTGCATCTGAATGCACTGATACCCAAGGCAGATAATAAATTCAACCGGCAGTAGATAAGGTAAATAAGTAAGCAAGGTAAATACGCTGCTTGTCCATTCTCATCACGTTTTTTAAAGGTTGTAAGAAATACTCGCTATTGGGCATACAAATCCCCAGTGATGGGGATTATTGCATGTTGTATTTGGCATTTTTGACATCTAAAGAAATATTTCAATCAAAGTGAACTTAAATACAGGGTTCACAACTATTTAGGAGAAAAACTATTAGAACCCTTTGGGGGAAATAAAGGGTTCCAACCAAATTCTGATCATAGTTAAGGCACTAAAACTGAATGAAAGCTCCAATTCAGACTGAATCAGAAAAATCAGTTGTACGAGCCTCCAAATGAATGGTTCACAGGAGTGGGAGCAGGCACTGGTCCCTAAATCCCAACATCTTAGGAGATAAACAGGAAGAAATGTTAAGGTAGTATAAGACATGTTAGGTATAGTAGCTGATAAGTCTTTGTGAGTTACCTAACTTCTTTTTGGTAGTTGATGAGAAGCCACGTTAAAGCATGACACTAAGAAATATGGAAGTGCACCATGTTCTCAAGTTTTTGTTTAATAATCATGTAAAAGTCAAATATATAGTGATGGAAGGAGAACTGACTCTGGGTGGTGAACACACAATGGGATTTAAAGATGATGTAACACAGAATAGTACACCTGAAATCTATGTAATTTTACTAACAATTGTCACCCCAATAAACTTAAAAAAAAATGGTTGGGTAACCACATTTGAAGTGAATTTTTCAAACAAACAAAAAACAATCATGTAAAAGTATTACATTTTATATTCACAACTTTGACTTCCTTAAATCATAATATTAGGAAAAAACCCTAAAAATTATCAACTCAACCCCCCTAATCTTACAAATAAGGAAACCAAGATCTCCAGGGGCAAATGACTTGCCCAAGGACATACTGGTAATGAGAGGCAGAGTGTGAACTCAAACTCAGGCCTCCAGTCTCTCCAAATTAGAGCTTTTACCACTACACAAAGAGCTTTCATATCTTAATATGCCTTATTAGAGTTTGGTCCTACACACACACACACACTCACACACACACGTGTGTACCTGTAAACATATATATATGTGTGTGCACGCATACCACCCACATATCTACATACATACTTTTGTAGTACTTGAAAAACACCACGCTGTTCAGAAATGTACTAAAACAAGTGTACCAGTTAACTGAAAAGACTAGACACCTTTGATAAGGCATTCACATTTTCTGAATGACCCACTGAAAACCAAATCTTATGTCTATGTTGAAATTTTTTTTTATATATTAATTATAAGAAGCATAATGGTTAAGAGCATGGGCTCTAGAGTAAAAGACCTGCTTGTAATCCTCTAATTCCAGTTCTGACATTTAATTAGTCATGTGACCATGGAGAAATTTGCTTAACCTTTCTAAGCCTCAGTTTACTCACCTGCAAGTGTTTAGGAAAAATAGAACTGGCTTGATATGGTATTTGTGAGGATTAAACAGATGATGATGGTAAAGCACTCCGCCTAGGACTTAGTACTTACTCAATAATTTAGCATTATTATCATTATCACTGCCTACTAATCTCTGGATTTTTAACAAAAGTGCCCCAACAAAAGTTTTCTATATATTTAAAACACACATACAGCCAATTATATATTATCTGTTCTTCTTAACGTTGAGTATAGGTGTCTAAGAATCCTATTCAAGAAAACTCCTTTTACTTTTCTTTTCGGGAGATCAAACTCGTATTCCAAGTTGATTTTTAAATTCTACAAAATGTCCAGTGCCTATAATGAGAGTTTAGAATTTAAAAACCAAATTGTTTTCTGCTTTCTCAGTTTTCCATTCTTTGGAACAAAATGAGTTTGGCTGCCTAAATCCTGCAAAGAGGAAATGCAACTGACTCAGAAAGAAAATGAATCCCTCTGCTTCTCACTAAGTACCTTTTGGTGTTCAGACACAAAGGACACTCTCCATCTCATTTATGATGACAGAGCAAATTATTTCCAAAATTTATTGTGCATTTATTAACTCTATTAGAACCTGAAATTAACACAATTATAAAAGGCCCTATTTCCACATATGTAATCATGCCTCAGATAAAGTATTCCCCTCTCCCCCACACTCTTAAAATGCTGAGTTTATCTTAAGTGTAGTATACTAGCAAAATAGTATTATTAATTCTGCAACTCAAAGAAATGACCTTCTGAATTGTTTATTTCCTAAAACTTAATTATTTAAGAAGCTAACTCCTCTATTCTAAATTTTTTTTAACTAATTATTCATGTTCTGTGATGCTCGCTGGACAACTGACAGGATACATTTACATACATTCATTTTAATAATCAAATATGTCTAAACAAAACTCATTTCATTTTACTGTAAATCTCAGGGTTCTTTTTGAAGGTGCTATTGTCTGAGTTCCTAGAATACTCTGAAATTTCAGTTACATAATATATAATTTAATTTGAAAGCAAATCAATACTAGAAACAAATTATTTGATCATCATCTTTTTATAAAAGATTAAACAGCCACAAAATTTATTTTACCAGGACTAAAATGCATTAAATTACATTTCACTGACATAAGATCAAAGAACCTCATAAATACAATGCAGTATTTTACCAGAGTGAGGTTATAAAAAAAGAAGCTAAACCAAGAAATATTCCCTCTGGAAAACAAAACTGTTTTTAAGTAATTTTAAAACTCTCTTGACATTTGATACATTTTTTTAAAAAAAACTTTATGCTATAAACAAAATCATTAAAGGTTGCAGGAAAACAAGCCCAAAGAATTATTAACAAAAAGTTTTTTTTTTTTCCCCCCCAAAATGCAGTGCTACTCTTCGGCTATCACAGATGACCAAGAAATGTTCATATACTATACATTCAGCTATTTTTAAATTGTATAATTCCTTTAAAATTATTCTTGGCCTAAATTAAAATCTGACCATGAGACATATAATGTGGTTAAAAGTACCTCTTGCCAATATGCAATATCAGTTTTTAAATCAAATACAAAATCAAAGTTAATAAAATTTGCATGTTTTATTAGCTTAAATTTATGAAAAATTTATGAAAACAGAACTGGCTTCTCTCAGAGAGATTAAAAATAATTTAAAGTCACCAGAATTTTATAAAACAGATGACAGACTGGTCAAAAATGTATTGCAATATCTAATCTCATGGGATTGGGGACTTTATGAATATACCCCAAATTACATAACATTGGGGGATGGGAAAATGGTTTAAGGCTTGAAAAATACTATATGGGAAGTTAACAAGGACAATTTTTAAAATATATGACAGAGTAATACTTGAACGAGAAATAGAATTAAAAAAGAGTCAACACCATCTCCAGACGTTGATTTCTCAAATGTCACCAGACTACCCATTCTGCTATAAAGTACTTTTCAATACATGCAGCACCCAGAGTATCAAGTTTGCAAATCCCTACCTTTTGCAGATTATCTGTACTGCTTTACTGCTGCATGTAAGCACTGAAATGCACATTCCAAATTAATTAGAATTAGTATTTTACTTAGAGTCCATTTTAAGTTTTTTTTGAACGATATCTCCGTAAATCTAAGGAAAATGTTGAGAGCCACTTCCTTTCCCATATCCAGAATACTAAAGTAGTTATAAATATGGCTTCCCTCCCACCCCGTAGGTAACTTATTTCAGCTTTATGAATGGTTTCATTTTTTAGTGCTCATATAGTTCTAAACATACCCTGCTACCTAATTTGGGGGGGGGGGGGGGAACACAATTATTTTAATTGTGAAACAGCAGCTAGCCAAACTAACAGCGATGTGCAAGTAAAGCTACTTTGTTTATAATAAAAAATCTAAAGATTATATAATAAGCTCTGGTATTGTCTTTCCAGCAATTTTCGATAGTGTCAAAGGCAACAACGACAACATCCATTTTTACAAGAGGAAAACAAGGACTTCACGAAATATATTTTTCTGCTCACCTAAGAATTGCCTTCTCTTTTGTCAATATTACAAGACATCCATCTACTGACAAAGGAAAAAACGAACACTTCACTTGCCTGTTTAAGAAAACTAAACTGGGAGCCTTACCCGTCACAGACTTAATTATTTCTAGGGAAGCATCTTTAAAGCAAAGAGCCTATTTGAAGTTCACTGCCAGCCGCTCAATGTGGGGGGCACGGCCTGGACCAGACAACCCGAGTGTCACTGGCCTTTCTCCCCACCGCCCACCCCACACCGGCCCCCATTGTTCTATGGAAAACCCACAGCTAATGGTATCGGAATCGCAATTGCTACACTTAGGTGGCAGATGATCACAGAGGAACTCTTCAGAACCGGATTTACCGGCTGCTCTCTTCCCCCAAATAAAATCCAAATTTGATTAAAAAAAAAAAAAAAAAAAAAAACATCCATCGCAAACTGGTGGAGGAACGGACGGCAGCTTCCCTTCCAGACTTACGGATGTCACTCCAGAAGCGGGTGAGGAAATCCCCAGGGCACCATAATAAATCGACACCCCCCCCCCCACCCCCCAATCATTTAAACTGACGTTTCGTAACGAATTTATTTTTTTTTAATCTGGTGCCGAAACCCCTGAGAAGTAGGCAGCCCGCGGGGTAGAGGCTGCCTTTCCCCACGAGCCACCGAAGTGGGACAGAGGCAGCGGCACGCGGCTTGGTGCGGGGCTGGCTCCCGCGTCCGCCGCTTCCTCTCCGCGGGCGGCGGGGCCGGGCAGGCGGGAGCCCCGCGCCCCGCGCCGCGCGCCCCGCTCTGCCTCCCGCCACCTGCCCGGGCCTGCGGGAGCGCCGCCCAGCGCGGACCCCGGCGCCGACACCGACACTCACCCATCTTTCCTCTTGGCTTTGTAGACGTGACCATAAGTGCCTCGGCCAACTTTGCAGCCCTCGTATTCAAACAGGTCCTCGACCCGCTCCCGCTCGCTGCTCAGCTTCACTTTAAAGTCATAGTCCATTGTCACAGCCTCCGAGGCCGGGGCGCTGGGTCAGGCGGCCGGGGCACGGGGTGGGGACCCGGGAAGCACCGGCAGCCGCAGCCCCCGGGAACCCGCCCGCTCTACGCCCGGCGGCCGCAGCACCAGCCCGACCGATGCGGCAGGAGCAGGAGGAGGCCCCGCGAGAGCGCCGGGGACATCCAGGGAGGCGGCGGGGCAGAGGCCGGCCGAGGGCGGGGTGCGACGGGGAGCTTCCCCGGCGCGGGAGAGCAGAGGGACGAGGGCTGGGGGTGGGGAGCGGCTGTCGCTGCCCTTGTCCCCGCGGACTCCCGGGGCGCCGGCTCCGCTGCTCTCCGGCCGCGCGTTCTGCTCCCGCTGCGGGGAGCGGCGGGGCGGCCACGGCGGGCTCGCGTCCTCCCGAACGCGCACTCACGCCTCACCCTCTCTCACACTCACGCTCGCACTCACTCACTCACTCACTCTCCCATACACTCAAACAGAAAGGCAGCCCCGCACAACAGCCGGTACCTCCTCAGAGAGAGGAGGAGGGAGGGGAATCGCGGAACACGGCCGCGGCTGTCGCAAAAACGTCGCGAAGGCTCGGGCTACCTCCGGTCCTCCCTCCAGCCCGCTCCGCAGCGGCTGTCTGCCCCCGCCGGGGCCGGCACCCGCAGGACCGTGTGAAGGGAGCCGGGTAGCCACTGCCCAAAGCTGCCGCCAAACTCACCACGTGGACCGTCCCGACGGCGGCCGGGGCCGCAGACTACAATACCCAGAATGCACTAGCCGCCGCTGTTGCCGCCCCTTCTACGACTCCACCCCACACAGTGGGTGCATGGGGAGCGTTGCATGATGGGATTAGTAGTCCAAAGTGAGATTAGTTTCAATCACTTAGGAAAAATTCTTTTTAGCAGCGATATCGGTAGTGTCTGATTTGGGCCGTAAACTTAACCAAAGAAATTCACGTGTGACGGAGGCTACTTTGTATTGACATCACATTTTGTGCCACTTCTGAACTTCAGGTATTAAAGGACATCATCGTTATCAAAAAAAGTATATATTTGTAAACAGCTCATAGACTATCACTTGGGTATTCTTGAGGTTCACTATCTGATAAGGGTTGCACAATGATAGCATACTGACATACATTACAAACATCAATAAGAGTGAATCAATGATGAGTGTCCACACTAATCCTATGCGTAAATAGTGTTACTCTTGACCACCCGATTGCTTCCCATCCATTCAGAGAGGACGTTATTTTGAGTATGACCTTCTGCACCCCTGCTGATAAGAACAGCAATTTTTAGCCATGATTACAGCAGTGGATATAAATCCATGGAAACTATTCGTTAATCATTTCAAGGTAGGAATGGTGTCAGCGGGAGGAGTCCCCATATCTTGACAATAATCCCTCATTTTGTCTTAACCCTCTTATTTAGATGTCTATTTTTTTGTTTTAATTTTATATTTGTATTTATTTTACATTTTCCAGTTGCTACCGTTTCCACTAAAGCTCCCCACTCCCCAAAGCACATATAATCTCTCCCACTTTTAACCCCCTAACACTTTTTTCACCTTTCCATGGTATTCATTAAATTGTTTTGTCTTTTACTTCCTCTCTCTTGCTGTATTATAAATTCCTATAGGAAGTCATATGTGCATCTTTCATAACACCTAGTATAATGCCTTGGTTGCCATGCACAGGAAAAATTTGTTGAATTAATGAGTAAGCATGTTTATGTCAAAAATAGCCATGTAAGATGATGACAATGATACCATTTTATGAAAAATCCTCAAAAGGGTTCTTCTCTTATATACATTTCCTTGGAGAAAATAGTGACCTCACCACTGATGTAAATGATGTTGTTTTCACCTAGTACATTAAATCTTATTTAGTGTTTGGTGTACACTGACCGGTTAGGTGGATCTGGATTGGAATCTAGCTTTGCCATTTTTCTGTAACATATCCTTAGAGCCTCATTTCCTTTCTTGGAGAAACGGCCCTAGCTTACAGTAAGTACACAAGCAAGGTAAGCTTTCATTGATGAGATGCTAGATATGTTTCTATTCGGTGATGTAAATTGGGAAATTCTCTAGCAGAACTGTTTCCTTTGCATCAAGAATAAAATTATTTTCCTAAATATGGATTTAGAATAGACCCTTCCTGAAAAATATATTTTACATTTCTTGAGTGATATGTCTTTGTTTTTGTCCATGTATTTACTCATAGATCTTACGAAACTAAGGCACCACACTGGAGGAAAAGTTGTGAAGAAGCATGGACCTGGGTTTGGCCCTGCACTGTGTGTGCCAGCCCCCATCACCCATCTTCTGTACCACCTGCATATGACATTC
Source organism: Rhinolophus hipposideros (assembly GCF_964194185.1). Classification (NCBI taxonomy): domain Eukaryota; kingdom Metazoa; phylum Chordata; class Mammalia; order Chiroptera; family Rhinolophidae; genus Rhinolophus; species Rhinolophus hipposideros. The sequence goes on from NC_138050.1 coordinate 8,020,884, forward strand.
CCAAACACTGAAGTTTACAGACTTCTTACAATGTGCTTTTGACTACTGTTTTGACTCAATCCACTCTGTGGGTGAAGGTAAGAATTCTCCCTGAAGAAATTGAGTGTTTGTTTAAATAAAAATTGTATAGATTCAAGACACATAGCACAATGTTTTGATATACATATACATAGTAAAATGATTACTATAGTCAAACTAATTAACAGTGCTCTTACTGTTAGTAATTCTGGGCCAGGAACAGAAGCCACCCTTAAACCAGGAAGAGAAAGCTAAGGTGAGAGTTAGGGGGCTGGACTCCAGTTTGGTGGATTCTGATGGTGTGAGGTAAGCTGGTCCCTCAACACAGCATCAGGATGGGCAGCTAAGGAAAAGACAGTCACTAGTGCCCCTTGCAGGGGAGCTTGGCTAATGTGTTAGGAGTAATAATATCTAATATCCACTTTTAGGTTTTTCTTTTCTGTGCGGTAATTTCCTTCTGTTATCCCCAGCTATCACCCTGGTCTTACCTGAGGAGCCCGTGTCCATACTTGCATGAGGAAAGGGAAGAGCAGCAGCCAGAAATTCAATTATAAAAGGTATGAAGTGGCCTGCAGAGCCAAAGCAATGAGCTAGGAAGTACTCATAGCATGTGTTAGCATTCTGAAAACTGAGGAATGGAACCTGTTTTTAGAATGGACTTCCCATAGATCAAAGGGATGAGGCTTCAGACTTAATTGTTGTTTGAATGAATTGATATATCAGGGACATGGAGCTGTCATTTCAATTTGATATTCAATCTCAGGTCAAGCTGATATCACATGTCTCTTTGCTCCATGATGACTGCCAGTGACATTGTAGAGTTTATGACCCATATTGGTCCATGTTCCAAACAATGCACAAATAATGTTCATGCCTCTTTTCATAAAATGTGGTTTTACTTACATCCTATGTCTAACATGCCCCCCGCCAAACACCAGCTCCACCTTTCATCTTCCTCCTGGTCAGCCTAAGGAAGTATTCTATCATGTCAAACTTGAAATTTCTGAAACAACATATCATGCCATGCCATTCCTGCAAATACCAATGTCAGTAGACAAACATCCTACTGTTTCATTGCCAACCCCATGAGCTCAGACTTTCCTTAGCTGCACATTGTCCTTCATAGTCATGGCCAAATATGCCTTTGTCTGTTCTCAAAGTCTGGATGCTTCCTCATGCCATCTCTGACCTTTACAATCCTACCATCTTAAAGGTACAGCCTAACTTGATCATGAAGTCCTGGGTCTTGCAACTGAATATGACCTTTCTTTACCATGAACTCCATCCCTGGTGCCCTTGCACTTTATGTGTAACTTACAGAGAAACATCACCACTACCTTGTATTTAATCATGTATTTTACGCACTTAAAAACATCTGTCCTTTAATAAATGCCTTAATAATTGATTGCTCTCTGCATCTCCTACAGTGCCCAACGCATCGTTTGCATAGTTATATTTAATTAGAATATGTTTAATTGGGTTGATTTCTCTAAAGGTTGAAACAGACCTTAATAATAATAAAGGGGGGCAGGAAGGGAGTCATTTTAAAACATTTAACATCTTGCCTCAGTCTTGCTCTGAACATGCACTTTTTGGAGCATGCAAAAAGATTTAGTGCATCTTGATACATTGATGTAAAAAGCCCAGTGGGTCTTCTAGCAGTTGATCACTTCCTGTCTCTACAACCTTTGATTCCGTTTTCTCACTGAGTCTCAAAGTGAGCTTTAAATGGAAAGTCACCAACCTCCCATTCTGAAGGTGCAGTGCTCATCATTTTTATCATCAAAAGTACATACTGAGCATCTACATCTGAGTACAGTGTTAGACACAAGAGCAAGTAGTTAGATCAATGAACACGAGCCTTTTTTAAGTTTTCAAAGAAAATATCGATGCAAAAAGTTTCTCAACTATAACTAACTCTATAATCATCCAGAATATAATTTAGACCTTAGAAACAACCAGAACCAAAAAACACTTTCAAAAATAACTTTCTTTTCTCCCCATCATCATGTGAGTGTCATTTGTCCTTGTAGACTCCTTTCCTCCATATGACTAGAAACATGGCCACTAGCAGTTGCTGAATTTTACATCAGACCATACCTGTCATTAGAGAAAATTCTGCTTCTCAACTTTTGTTCTAAAAATTCCAGGAAGGGCTCTGGTTCACTGGGTCAGGTGCCCCTCCTGGACCAACATCGAGTGGCCACGACAGAAGGGTCACATGATGGAGCCCCTTTATTTGGAGGGTTGAGGGAGATGGGGTGGAGAGCTTACAGGAAAAGAGAGAAAGCTCTAAGTACTGTGAAGGAAAGGAAACAGGGCAATGGAAAGTGGGAAGGGGAGGAGGTTGCTTTAGACTTCAGCAGAGACCTGACTGACGAGGAGCAAAACCTGCTGAGATGAGGGAGCAGAGTAGTCCAGGTGAATAGGATGGACTGTAAGTGCAAAGGCCTTAAGCTGGGAACCAAGGAGCAGAAAGAAGCTTGTGTGACAGGAACGTCATGAGTACAGGAGGAAGTTGTGTGACATGAAGACAAAGAGGTAGGCAGGGGACAGATTATATAGGGCCTTTTAGACCATAGTAAGGGGCTTGGATTTTATTTTTAAGAAGCCATTGGAAGGTTGTAGGAGGGAAGTGATTAGATATGATATATGCTTTAAAAAGAATATCCTATTATATTAAGAATGGATTGTAGTAAGGAAGATTGAAAGATGGATGGATGGATGGATGGATGGATGGATGGATGGATGGATGGATGGATATGGGATTTGTTGATCAGTTGGGTGTAAACTAAAGAAAGGAAGGAGTCCAGATGACTCCTGAGGATATTGTGCTTACTGAAGTGGGGAAGACTTTTTGAGAGGAACAAGTCAAGGAGAAAAAAGTAAGTGCTCCATTTTGGACACGTCAAACATGAGATGTCTCAGAAACTTAGGTGAACATATCTAGTGGGCAGGTGGACATGGGAGTCTAAAGCTCAAACAACAGGTCAGGGCTGGACATAAACTTTGGAAATTACCAACTGCAAGAATTAATTCTATCACCTGCAAAGTGTGTTACAGTGGGAAAAGAACAGATCCCTGAGCACCTCCAGCATTCAAGGGCTGAGTAGAGGTGGAGCCAGAAAGAGAGCCTAGAGGAGGTGGCCAGAGGGTTACTTGGGAAATCAGGGAGTGTGGCATCACAAAAGTCAAGGGAAGAATGAGTTTTGAAAAAGAAGGAATGGTCAATAGTGTTGAATGCTGCCAAGCAGTCAAGCAAGATAAATTATCAGTGATCCTCAACCTCTTTTAAAACTATCAACCCTCTCCCCACCCCATCAAGGAACATTTTCAGACTTTTTTCCCTAATTGTCCATCTCTATAAAATGTTAATTTCACAGATATACTGTATCTCTGTCTATGTAGTGTGGCACTTTGGAAGGTTACAAGCCACTGTAATATCTAAGAATTTTTGGGCCCCCTAAGAACCAACTTTTGCCCTCTTGAGGCTGATATCACACCATTGAGAATGCATGATTTATCAATTGGTTTATAGGTCATTTTTGACACTCAGGGTAGTTTTGGTGGTGAGGTGGGGGATGAAGCCAGTCTGCACTGGATTGAAGAGTAAGTTTGAACTAAGGAAATGGAACAATGAGTGTAGATACATGTATTGCAGAATGGTTAAGAGAACTAATTTCATAGCCATGCAACCTGGTTCTGTACACGAACGAGCCACAGGGCAAGCTGCTTCATTTTCTTGTGCCTCAATTGCCTCATCTGTGAAATTGGAATGTAGTAGTACTCCCTCACAGGGTGTTGTGATGGTTAAGGGAGTTAATGACACATGTAAAGTATTTAAATTGTGCCTAGCATGTGGTAAGTGGTCTGTGCATGGTAGCTATTATTTTTCTCATTCATGATGTTAACTCTGAATGGGAGAAGAAAGATAGAGCCTACAGCATCAGGGCTATCACTGGAAGTGAACCTGGGACTGAAGGAGGCTTTATGAGTCAGAAGAGACTGGAGGTGTTTCATTGCTAAATAGACGGTACCAGTTGCAAGGGTGATCTTAGGGATAATTGATAGCTCTGTACATAGCAAGAGAGAATGGGCCAGAGCATAGGCAGAAGGCTTGTGCTGGAACATCTTTTCTGTGGTTAACAGGTGGGAAGGAGAAAAGGATAAGAATCATTATCACATATCTTTTGCTGCCCTACAATCAACCCAAAAATGTAGGGTGTAAAACAATGATGTATTATTTCTCACGGTTCCATAGATTGGTTGGGATCAGCTGAGTGGCTCTGCTGGTCTCACTTGAAGTTATTAATGTGGCTGCAGGCAGTTGCCAGATGGGCTGGAGGGTCTAAGATGACCTCATTTACATATTCATAGCCATGGTGCTGTCACATGGCCTCTCCCCATTCAGCGGTCCAGTTCAAACTTCCTTACATCGTGTGGGTGTCCTTAAAAGGGCAACAGTGAAAACCCTAAAGTCTCTTGAGGCCTGGGCTCTGAAATTCACACAGCATCACTCCTACCACATTCTGCCGGTGAAAGCAAGACACAAGACCAACCCAGATTCAAAGAGTGGGCAAGTGGACTCCACTTCTTGATAGCAGGAAGGGAAAAATATTATGTTTTTCGGTCTATGCAGGTATAGGTACATATGAACCTGGAGATTTGGTGAAAGTTGAAGCAGTTCCTTTTCAGATGGCTTTGGTTTTCTCTATAAGGTAAAAGAAACATCCACCTGCTATGATGAAGAGACAGAGGTGGAAGGAAAAAGAAAAGCAATGATTGCATGTCTGGAAAGACAGCAGGTTTCAAACAATCTCTGGACAGAACAAGAAGGAGAACTGGCAGGATATCACTGTAGGACTTCCAGCCAAAGCTGAGGACCTGTTTGCAGGTGCGGCCTGGCATTTATACCAAATTCATCTGCACTATTATGAGATTTTCATCACCAGCACTCAACAGCCCAGGTGGAAGCCGGGCAAAGACAGATGTTAGATTCATCGGGGCTTAGGGCCTCGCCAGGTGGGTATGATGAAAAGAAGATGAGGTAAGAGAGGTTAGGATTATTGGCAACAGAGTAGATAAAGTGACAGACCATGACATTTAAGCTGGGAAGGGAGGAAAGTGAGGACAGGGTTTCCCATTTTATATCATAACACTAGCTTGAATTTTGTTAATTAATTTTTTTGCGAGATATTTAAGAAATAAATACCTGCCTCACTCCTTACTTCCTTAACACCTACGTATGGTAACAAGACACTTCCATCATACTAAATAAAATAGCTGAAAATAGTGTAAATCGCAGATTAAGAATGATTTCTTCTCTTCTTAGCTAATAGATTCCCATTGCTATGATTGATAAGAGCAACCCAAACCGAAAATCTCTCACATTCGTTGTTGATGAATTCTGCTCTTATGTTCTAAAAGTATTAGGGAAAGTTTACCCCTTTAAATTGATATACAGTGCTATAATCTTGTCCCTCTATTGAACATCTTATTTCTTGCATAAGCATATTACTTTCTATTTTTCAAAAATAGAAAGTTCAAAATATATTTTGCTATACAATAAATAGCATAGCAAGTAATCTATATAAACACAGTTTACTTTTGTGTTTACTTTTTCAAGGCTTAATATATTACCCTGGCTTCTCGTTCCAGGATGTTTCGCCTTTGAGCTAGCTGGTCTATGTTGCTTGAACCCAATCACCAGAAAAGTCAAGTCTTTTCTGGCTGGTTCCTGTACAAACATGGACCACAGAGCTCTCTTTCTATTGCTCATAAATATGCACCTGACACTTGATATCCAAAACTATTTGTTTCCATACAACTCCATGCTTAGAACCTCTGGAATTTTTTCTCCTTTAATACACTTTTCCCCCTACCAGCCAAAGTCAAGTTCCATCAGATATTGTCCTTCCGGCTCTGAAACCCTGCATCCTGTTTAAATTTTAAAATGTTGTTTTATTTACATCATTCCTCCGCTCAAAAATCTTCAAGGACCCTGTGTCACCTTTCATTGCCTACAGTACAAAGTTCAAACTAGTTCATCTAATATTCCAGGCTCTTTATTTACTTTAGCTTGACTTATGAAAATGCTTTAAGGAAGTTTGCAACAGAAACATTAGAATTAGATTAAATTAGCTCCACATAGCTAAGTTTTCCACAATCTATGCTCTTCTGTATCTCTAATATCCTAACCAGTTTGGAACCATAAGCTGCTTCCAATCCAGTAAGACAGTGGTTCTCAACCTTGGGTGTCCTTTGGAAATATGTGGGAATCACCCCAGCAATTCTGATGTGATTGATCTGGGCTACAGCCGTGCAATTGGGATTTTTAAAGCTCCCCGGTGATTCGAATGAGCATTCAAGGTTGAAAACCACTACATTAGAACAAGTTTACTGATTGTCCCTAAAACATTCATCATTCCACTCCTTTTCCTACCCATACTCCCCTTTTCTTCTTTACTTACCTAAATCCTACCCACTCTTTGAGTTTCAACTCAGGTCCTGCTGGATCTTTCCTGACCACCCAATGCCCGTACACTCCCATAGCAATACCTTCTTTACACTTATTTGGCACTTAGCACACATACTTCCTTCACCTTTGTGTTTATCCTGTCTCTTCATTGGGATTCTAAGGTGTAGAAGGACACGGATTGTTTCTTACAGCTCTTTTTATTCCTGGAAACTAACACAATGCCTTTCACTTTATGGATTATTGTGTGTGTTAGGGGAGATGGTGATGGTGACGGTGATCATGGTGATGTAGCAGGTACCAAGTGTGTGCCCTGACCGTATCCCTTCAGATTTCATCTCGTTGTGGGACTACCACTTGTGGGCTAGTGGAACCCTTTTCTGCACACAAAGCTGAAGTACCTGGGAATCAAGCCACCCCCGCCTTAACCTGATGAATATGGTACCAATATGAATACTGCTGCTCTCATAGCCTCTGAGTGGGATAGCATTGGGGTGACTGGCATGCAGGTGTCATGCGGGGTCTCTGGTCCTGCTCCCCACATAAGAACACAGGACACAGTGAGGCCAAAAAGGAACACCCACGGAGCCATAGGTAGGGGAGTCATAACACTATATTCTCGTGGGCAGCTGGGTTGGAGACATAGGAAGCAGTAGCCACACTATCCGCAAACTGCCATCCACTTCTCTCTGCCAACCAACCTCACTTGCTAGCTGCAATCTGCCGTGCTAACTGCAATCCGCTCTTGCTAGCTCAGCCACCGCCTTCTTGTTAGCCCCCCATTTTCCTGCTAGCGTAGCCACAGCAATTATGTTAGTGGCCAATGGCTCACTGGTTACAGCTGACGGCCAACTAGCCACAGCTGATGGCCATCTGATCACAGTTGATGGCCATTTACTACCAGGGTGAGCACCTTTCCACGTGAGGGCAAGAGCCTGGAAACTGCACTCCTGGCTCTGTCCCCACAGTGACCTACAGTGTCTCCTGTGTTCCCTCTGAATTCCGGTCAGTCAATTGCACCCTTATTTGGGCTCATAGAGATTAAGTAATGTGCCCAAGGTCACAGATGGCAAAAGAAGAAACTGAAAAAAGGATAAACCTACAGGATAAGGACAGGAGGGGATCAAATAAAAAAATGAATGAATTTCAACCAAATTACCATTTAAGCTCTGTGGATTAGTTAGAAACTAAACCAACATGTATCTTTTTTTTTTTTAATAAAATGAGTTCTGATAAGCAAATTACAAACTCAAACACAATCACTTTGTAGATGAGAAACTTCATTTCTAGGTAAGTGATTGTCAGAAAATCCTCCTCTTCTTCTACTCCCCTCACGCCCCCTCTCACTCCTCCCCACAATACTTTCTTTATAGTACATACATCTGCTTCCAGGAAGTAAAACCCCTATTTGGACTATTAATAATTTAGATCCACTACAGATTAAATGTGTATTTTTGGACCAGCCTGGGAACTACCACGCATGCTTTTCCCCCAGAATATGTATTCTAAATTACAAATAACGCTTATTGAAATTAGTTTCCATCACTTCCTATTTTATGTTTTTGTCTCCTATGCTCCCCACTCCCACCCAATTCATTGCAGTCTCTTCCAGACATGACATCTTCATATTTAAAAAAGACAGCTTTCAATAGGGCATTTGTGGACTATTTCTTACACAGGAGTTATGCCCCCTCCCACCTGCCCTCTGCTCCATCCCCAGTCTGTTCTAAATATCTAATAATATTTACTCAGCCCCTATTGTATTCTGTGCCCGCTGGCTGCTATGAAAACAGCTGGTCTGGCGTCTGGAACATGGTGGGGACTCATTAATGTTTGTTTCCTTTTCCATTGACATTGACCTTCATATGAACTTGTCTATTCCTGTTCTGATGTCTCTTCTAGTAAAATAGATATGCTTTAATTTTATACTCCATTGCCAAGGCCAAGGCTGTCTTTTTATAAGTCCGAGCAGAATTTGATAACTTTTGACCACTACTTAATGTATACAGGGCAGAGGCCATTATCTTTGGAGTCTGAAAGCCAGGAAGTTACCTATAGCTATTAGGGACTCACGGGACACCTCTGTGGGTCATGCTTCCAAGGATACTGATGACCATCAAAATTGAAAGCTAGCTTAGATCAACTTTATTTATAGATATGATTTAATTTTAAAAAATGTATTAGTTTTAAGTGTACAAAACATAATAGACAGTTAAACCCCTCATAAAGAATAACCCATCCCCAAGCTACTACTCCACTGCCAACTTACAGAGGTGTTACAATACCATTGACTATCTTCCCTGTGTTGTACTCCACATCCCGTGACTATATATACCTATATATTTAGTTATAGTTGACATTCAATATCATTCTACTTTAGCTTCAGGTGTATAGCGCATTGGACACAGTTGATGAAGTGAGTCCCCTGATAAGTCCAGTGCCCATCTGGCACCTTACATGATGTTTACAACCTTGTTGGTTATATTCCCCATACTGTATTAACTACATTTGTATTTCTTAATACCTTCACCTTTTCACCCTGCCCCCAACCCCATTCCCAACTATCACCCTGATATATCTAGTACCTACCTTGCACCATACCTAGTTATTACAATATTATTAACTATATTCCTTATGCTATACCCTACATCCCCATGACTACTGTGTAACAACTAATTTGTACTTCTTAATCCCTTCCCCATTCACCCATCTTTAACTCCCCTCCCCTCTTAAAGAAGTCCCTCTCAGATTCCTTGTAATACTGTTTTGGTGGTGATGAACTCCTTCAGCTTTTTCTTGTCTGGGAAGCTCCTTATGTGTCCTTCAATTCTAAATGATAGCTTTGCTGGGTAGAGTAATCTTGGTTGTATGTCATTGCTTTTCATCACTTGGAATATTTCCTGCCACTCCCTTGTTGCCTGCAAAGTTTCTGTTGAGAAATCAGCTGCCAGTCTTATGGGGGCTCCCTTGTAGGTAACTGCCTGCTTTTCTCTTGTTGATTTAAGATTCCCATTTTGTCTTTAACCATTGGCCTTTTAATTATGATGTGTCTTGGTGTCGGCCTCTTTGGGTTTATCTTGTTTGGGACTCACTGTGCTCCCTGAGTTTGTATGTGTTTCTTTCACCAGGTTAGGGAAGTTTTCTGTCATTATTTCTTCAAATAGGTTTTCCATTCCTTGCTCTCACTCTTCTCCTTCTGGTACCCCTATAATATGAATGTTGGTACACTTAATATTGTCCGGGAGGCCCCTTAACCTCTCCTCAATTTTTTGGATTCTTTTTTCTTTTTGGTGTTCTGGTTGGGTGTTTTCTGCTACCTTATCTTCTGCATTGCTGGTTGGATCCTTGGCTTAGTCTAACCTATTATTGATTCCCTGTAATATATTCATTTCCATTATTGTGTCCTTTATTTCTGACTGGTTTCTATTCTAGGTTTCCGTCTCCATTTCTATGCTTCCTACCTCTCTGTTGAAGTTCTCCCTGAGCATTCTTATAACCAGTGTTTGGAATTCTGCATTTGATATGTTGCTTATCATCATTTCACTTAGTTCTTTTTCTGGAGCTTTGTTTTGTTCTTTTATTTGGGACATGTTTCTTTGTCTCCCCATTTTGGTTGCTTCCCTGTGTTTGTTTCTATGTATTATGTAGGGCTGTTATATCTTTCAGTCTTAGTAGAGTGGCCTTATGTAGTAGGTGTGCTATGGGGTTGAGTGGCACAATCTTTCCGGTCACCTGAGGCATGGAGTCCAGGTGTGTCCCTCGTGTGAGTTGTGTGTGCCCTCCTCCTGTAGTTGAGCCTTGGTTGATAATTGCACATCATGGGACGGACTGACCCCTGGGCTCACTGGTTTTGAGAACGGGCCCTGACTACAGCGGAAGAGTTGTTGTGCAGGGGCTGAGCCTATGGAGCAGAATCTGCTTCAGCAGGACTCTGGTGTCTGCCCAATCTGCCCCTTGCGTGTATCATACTTGGAGGTGGCTGGGTGATGTTCCTGCTCATTTTGAAGCTGTCCACTGCAGGGGGTGCCAGCGCCAGGAACACCTTGGAGGGGATCCTCCGTATGTCAAGTTCAGTCACAGCCTATGCCTCACCTGGAGCCATTCAGCAGGAGCCACAAAGAAATCCGCAGATGTCTGTTGCCCATGCTGTGCTTGGACGCGCCTTGAGAGGCCAAGCCATGAACCAAGACCTTCTGCCGCTAGTGCCAGCTTAGGGCTGCTCAGCCAGAGTACAGGACACACCCAAGCTAGATGCTGTTTGTCTGGGTTTCGAGAATCTCTGAGAGACCCTGGGAAAGTGCAACATAAGCTAAGGCTGGCAAGGCGGTCTGCACGAAAAAGCCACTGGAAACAGCCTGGGTGTCAGAACTGATGACTCCCACAAGTGCTAGCTTGACAGAGAGAGAGAGAGAGAGAGAGAGAGAGAGAGAGAGATTGTTTTTCCCTAAATAAAAGGATCAACCTAGGCTAGATTTTAGCCAACGCTCACTCAGCTTTTTCCTCTTCTCTGTCCTTTCCCCCTCACTACTGAGAATTTTTTCCTGAAGAATACTCCATTGGTAAATCACTGACTCAGGTTCTGTTTCTATGGCACCTGACCTAAGATAGTTGGTACCTGGAGGAATCCCAGGAAGCAGGATGGACTTCTGGAGTTGCATCACCTGCTGGATGGTTGAACATGAAGCCCTCGGTGGAGTATGGACAGTCCTGGCTGATAGAACTCATGCTGCTACTGATGTCTGACCTGTCGACGGCAGGGACCAACACTGAGTTTTCAAGGAGGTCACACAATTGCCAGGTGACAGGTTGATTACACTGGCCCTAATGACCTGTAAAGAGTAACATTTCATCCTGACTGGGCTTGACATGTATTCTGAGTGTGGGTTTGCTTTTCCTGCCCGCAGTGCTTCAGCCATTACCGCTATCCAAGGACTCACAGGATGTCTGATATTCTGGGATCTCACATAACACTGCCTCAGAACAAAGACTCACTTTACAGCAAGAGGGCATGGGAGTGGTCACTTGACCAGAGTGGTCATACCATATACCACACCACTCAGAAACTGTCAGATTGATAGGGTGGCCCAATGGCTTGTTGGGGGCATAGCTGAGGCTCCAGCTTGGAAATGACACCTTGTCAGTTTGGAACATTAGCTGTTAGGATGCACTATACTCCTGAAATCGATGGGTATGATACAGTTCTTTGTAGTAGGCCCAGTATTTCTGTGTCCCTATCCTAGTAAGTAGAATACACGGGTCCAGAGATCAAGAGATAGAAATGGGGTCACCATCACTCCCAGTGATCCATTTGGACACTTTGTGTTTCCTGTCCCTGAAACTTTATGCTTTGCTAGCGTAGAAATCCTGATACCTAGATGTGAGGTGCTTCAATCGGAGGACACTATCAGAGTCCCAGTAAACGTAAAGCTATGGCTGCTCTCTGGTCACTTTGGGTTCCTAACACCGGGAGACTGACAAGCAAATCATCAGGAGGTGGGGCTGCTACATAACAGAGGCAGAGAGGAAAATGCTTGGCACTCAGGAGGTCCCCTGGGGGCATGTCTTGGTGTTCCATGCCAGATTGTAACTAAATGGGCAAGTACAGCAACTCTAGCCTGATAAGAGCATGATAACCAGGGTTTCAAACCCCTCAGAGATGAGTGCCTGGATCAGTCATCAGTCCAGCCACCCACAGCTTCACAAGTGATAGCTGAAGCACAGGGCAATCCGGGAAGGGTGGTGGAGGAGGGAGATAATGAGTATCAGTTACAGCTGGGGACCAGCTGTATCAGTCAGCACTGTCGTTTGTCCCATTACTCTTCCTCTTGTAAAATTTCCCAGAAACTGTGACTAATGTGAATTCTAGAGAAATTGTGCTTAGACGGACTAACTTAATGTGAAAAGTAAGTGCCCTAAGCATTATAAAGGGTGGGCTATAGTGAATTCTGTTTGTGTCCTGCTCAAACCCACTTTCTAAGCTAATGCATCTCTACTCCAGCTCTTGTGGTGGATAATTCCAGATGCTGGCCTTCTCTACGGAATTGTCCAAAACGGGAGCCACATCACCAATGAGGCTCTGCAGCCCTCCTGCCCCTGCAGACCTCAGTCAATGGCATGGAGGTACAAAAAGCTGGCCTTTTGGGTTAAGACTTGCTGAAGAAATGTGTGGGATCTGCTGAGGCTCATTCTTGTTTCCTTGTCTTTCTGGCCAATCCTGCTTCCTTCACTCCCTTTCTCCAGAGAGCATTCCCCTAATAAATCACTTGAACAAAAATCCTTGCCTCGGGCTCTATTTCTGGAGAACCTGACCTAAGACAGTCTCTGCCTAATTGGATAGGTGAGATTGATAAGAATAATTTTGGGTATTTTGGGCTCCTTTGCTCGACCTCCATTCTTCCCTTCCTCTAGTGTGCCATCTTGTATAAAATCTAGAAAATTAAAAGTGACGATACCCAGACTTTCTTGCAACCACAGTTCTGCATGCAAATTAGATTCTGCCAGTTAAATGCATTCATCAAGATGTGGAAAAGCAAAGCAGAGGCCATGTTTTTACCGCCTCAGGGCTATTTTTCTGATGATTTTGAAGAGGTGAGGATTTTCTGCAGTGGTGATTCAGCTCCTCAGTTACCAGCTTTGATGGTGTTAAGAGGTAATGATGGCTCTGGTGGCAGAGGTTTTCTGGTGTTGGCTTCCAGAACACTGTATTGCAGCAGCTGAGGCAGTACATTTCAGTGGTAACTTCAGAGGTAGTACTTCTCCCAGGTCTATCCTGTAAGAATGTGGGAGTCTGAGGCTCAGTTTACTGCCCACTCCTCTACCCATTGCAAATAGTTTGTAGGTATCCAACTCCCTGTAATAAATACCTTTCTGTTTACAAATGTAGAGTGATTTTTGTACCCTGCCTTGAATGCTGGCTGATCAGAGGAAGATTCTTTAGCTGCAAGAACCTCTAGTGAAAGAACCCAATTAAAGAGAGAGAATGATGTAAAGACACAGGAGAATCTTACAGACCCATTAGTTGGCAAAATAACCGAGCCCTTTGGGAACTAGAAAGCTCTTTGTTTTTCTAATTATGTATTTACTTGCCGATGGCCTCCATCTGAGAGATCTTAGCCTCTTAGTGTAAAGGACCCTTCGGTTTTTTTACTCACACTTAACCAACAAGTCTCCATGACATAATTCCTAATTCCCATAAAATCTGGGACATGTATCTGCTTTCAAATAGTTGTGGCAAGGGAGGTGGGGTCACATAGTTAGAACTGCTCCTTCCAAGCTGTGGGCAGGTTCTCTGAAAGGAAATGATGGACATCTCTTGCACACAGGTTTAGAAGATCGAGTCCTCCATTTCCCTGGAGAACTCTAAACTATTGACGTAGGTTTTGGTTTGCTCGGATTGCCGTAACAAAATACTGAGGACAGTGGCTTAACCAACAGAAATTTATTTTTCATAGTTCTGTTGGCTGGAAGTCCAAGATCAAGCTGTTGGCGGCTTTGGTTTCTTCTGAAGCCTCTTCCCAAGGTTTGCAGGCAGCTCTTTTCTTGCTGTGTGCTTACATGGCTTGGCATCTCTCTCTGTCCAAATTTCCTCGTCTTATAAGGACACAGGACAGATGGGATTAGGACCCACCCTAATGGCTTCATTTTAACTTAACACTTTAAAAGCCCTATCTTGAAATTGAGTCACATTCTGAGATACTGGGGGTTCAAAGTATATTTTTTTTTTGAAGGGGGGACACAATTAAGCCCATACCAGGGAGTGTCATTGAGGGTAGTTTCTATAAGCCAGAAAAAGACTATTCCAAAGTTTCTCTTTAGGAATGAAGTACTGATACATGCTACAACATGGATGAACCTTGAAAACAACATGCCAAGTAAAAGAAGCCAGGCACAAAAGGCAACATATTATATGATTCCAGTTACATGAAATTTCCAGAATAGGCCAACTTACGGAGACAGAAAGTATATTAGCGATTGCCTGGGGGTGGGGTGGCAAGGAATGGGGTGACTGCTAATGGGTGTCAGGTTTTTTTGGGGGGGTGATGAAAATGTTACCAAATTAGATTGTGGTGATGGCTGCACAACTCCGTCAGTATACTAAAGACCACTGAATTATGTATTTTAAATAGGTGAGCATTATGGTATGTGAATTACAGCTCAGTAAAGCTTTTAAAAATACATCTTAAAATAAAGGAAATAACTCTTTTTCAGAAAAATTTTTACTTTAAATAGTTAAACATGCAATTTCTCAAGTTCCAAATTCAGTGTCCCAATTAAACCCTGGGCTTTTAAGCTTAATTTACAGCACTTCTTAGTCTAGCGGTAAATGTAGTAAACTTTAAGAGTCACTTGGAGTTAACCTTTGACTAACTTTAGATCTCATTCATATACTTCTTTAATCATCTTCAAACAAACATTTGAAAATGCATTTATAAATTTAATATTTCATTTCATTCATAAGTACATAAAATGTTGGATTTAATGCCTTCCTGAATCTTTAAATAATACTTTTTAAACTAATCACAAAATATAATATGATCCTAAATTTCTCCTTGCCAAACTAGTAAGATTTCAACTTTAATGTCTAAATCAACTATTCAATTTTGTATTTTAAATTTTAATTAAGACTGCCATTCTAAGATGCCAGAATCACTTAAGCATTGTATGAACATAAAACTCCAAGTATACAGATGATTCTTTTAATGTTATATTTTTAATTATTTTACATTTTTTAATTCTTAGTTGTAAGAAGTCCTCGTGTTAAAAGATGTAGACATAATGAAAAGGCCAGGTACCATTCCAGTAAACTGACATTAATTAGAGCAGAGATTTCGGCAGGTCATGAGACCTGGAAATACTGATATCCAGAATGATTCATTTCTCTGTCCCAATTATCATATCTAGTCTCCTTTTCTAGTCACTTTGTCTTAGACTACAAAACCTGAAGCGAGGTGTTGGATTCAAATTACACATATTACCTATCTGCTCACAAAAATTTGCAGCTTCCCACCAGGTAAATCACTTGATTGGATTTGGCGTTGTTTTTTTACTCTTACGATGTGCACATGATTTGGGGTTTCAATTTAAAAGTATTTGCAGTTGATGGAATATTATACTCCTTAAAACTCGTATAGATATTTTAAATGATTTCTGCTTGAACTTTGGCTATCTCACATGTGGTTTTCGATGCCTTGCACTCACAATTTCTGAGGTTACTGTACTAACATACACTGATCCTGTTGGCAAAAAGTTTGCATGTTTCTCTGCTTATCCATGCAGAACGCTGAACATGTTCTGCCAGATGCTGTGCTAAGTTCTGGGGCTACAAGAATGAATAAAACAATTTGTTCAAATGTAAGGAGTTTAGACTCTTAGATGAGTAGACTACCAATAGATTAGCAGAAAATCATTGGTAAGTAGTTGCTCAGTGGCTGTCTGTTTCCATTGAAAAGGAGGGCATGGACCTTCTTTGTCTTATTTTCTGCTGTTATCACTAGCACATAATACATAGGGAAATCAGTTAAGTACGTAAGTAAATTAATGTGTTAAAATGGAGTTATACAGAGGGAGCTTTGGAAGCTCCAAAGGGACATCTTCCTACTTTTATATGTGGATATTGGGCTGGAGGGTGGGATGAGGGTATCACTTCAGAGGTATCAGAAAAAACTCCTTGAAAATGAGCTGAGTCCGGGGGGGAAAAAGGAAAATAGGTAACAGTGGGTGTTGGGGGGTGTGGAGGAGTTCCTACATGATTGTTGAGGAACTTCAGGTGGTTCCCCCATGCCAGGAAGAAATCAGTCTGTGGAGGTATGCAGCAACAATATTTGAAGGGCCTCCTAGAGTGCGTTATTTATATATTCCCATTTTAGCACCTGTCACAATGCGCTGATTTCATTTCCACTTGCCCATCTACTCCAACTACAACGGTAGCTCATTGATGCTCAAGACCACATCTGTCTGTCACCCAGGTGCGCAGCATAATCGTAGGGATGGGGCAGCTCCCCATTCCAGGGATGAATGAACCAACGAATGAAGAGTAACAGCAGTGTGAACACGGCAGTAAGTCAGTCTTCTGGATGGCAGGGATGGCAGGAAAGTGGCCTATAACCAGGCTGGGCAGAGTCTTAGTCACGGGCTACACTAATGGTGAGTTGACAGGCGTCTCACGTCGGAAACAACACCAGAATCGGGAATGTGGGTGTGGGGGGAGGGGGGTAATTCAAAGCGCCTCCTTCCTGGCTGCAAAGTGAAGAAACACAAATATAAGCTCTCCAGAATTGCCAGGTCTCAATGAGCACGAAGGGAAAGAGCCTGGCTGGTCAGGTACGTGACACCTGGACTGTCGGGTCGCACTCTGCAGCCAGGCTCCGCAACACGCGACACCAAAGCGCAGAGGAGGTGCTGGTGCCTCCCAAGAGCGGACAGCAGAGGCTGTGTCCCTGGGGGGACGCGGCCGCTACGAGCGCAGCGCGGCCGCGACCTTGGCACTCCAGGTGGCCCGGACGCGCCGCGCGGGGACCGCGGCGACATTGAGGGCGGAACCCGGCAAGCCGCCCCCCGGGATCGCGCCGGACCCAGTTCCCCAGCGCACCTGCGAGCGCGGGCCGTCCGTGGAGCGTCCCCTCTCCGCTGCGGGGTGGCGCGGCCGTGGGGGAAGAAGGTCTGGGGCATGCCGTT
Source organism: Rhinolophus hipposideros (assembly GCF_964194185.1). Lineage (NCBI taxonomy): Eukaryota > Metazoa > Chordata > Mammalia > Chiroptera > Rhinolophidae > Rhinolophus > Rhinolophus hipposideros. The sequence goes on from NC_138050.1 coordinate 8,038,051, forward strand.
TCCCCTCCACAGCGTCCCTCCTGCTGGACGACCCCAAGCTGCAGCAGGGCTTCCGGCCACTCTCTCCAGGAGACAATTAGAAGGCGCGGCCGCCTCCGAAGGCAAGCGCCTCCCGCCTCCCGGTCACAGCCGCCGGGACCCGAGAGGACCGCCGCCGCCGCCGCCGCGGGTTTTGCTCTGGGCTGGCGGGCGGCCCAGCTCCCGGAGCGGTGAGCTCGGGGAAACGGTCTGCGCGCCTCCACTACTTCCGGGAGACGCTGCGCTCGCAGGCAATCCTCGGGGGACCCCCATCTCTTCTCCGATTGGTTAACGTCGCTCTGACTGCGCTGCCCTAAGTGGTGATTGGTTCAGATTCAGCGTCTGTCACCTGCTTGCTTGTGGGAATCTAGGTCGCTAGGGGAAGCGTTACTGGAGGCTCGGTTGGGAAGAGGTTGGTCGGGCCCTTGAGCGCAGTTTGTTTATTGTAGTGGGACCCGTACCCCGGCGCGAGCCTAAGTCTTAACGGCCCGGAAAGGAACCAGTAGCCGGACGGAGGGCGGAGGTGGTGAGAAAATGCAGGTTTCGAAGTAAACTGGGCACACCTAACCCTGGCGACATCCGAATGGGGACGGGATAGGAAGGAAGGCCTTCGAGAGCGGAGTGGTAATCCCAGGAGCAGAGTGACAAGGGACGAGGCAAGGCCTCGTTGCTGTTGGTGGAGAAAGGGCCTTGCGGGAGATTTTCATGATCTAATTGTTTGGGAATCTTATGTTCTAGGTGAGGTCTAACAACATCCACCGGAGATTTTGCTTTGATTTTGCAGTCGAGTTCGGAGACTACCAGCAGTTCCCAGCCTTCAAAGAGACAACTTATTGAATAATTTAACTCTCTTTTATTGCTTCAGATGGGCAGGTCGCAAAAACACAAACCATTGAAGGATGGATACCATTGCATATATTAAAAGCATGTTGAAAGGAAAATAAGGTATTCAGTTCGATTTAATTTGTGGTTAATTGTACGTGAGAATAACCTTTGAGGAGAAGCTCTGAAGTTTTAAATACTATTAGGGTAGCTTGATTTTATGATAGGTTTCAAATTCTCAAATTGTTTAATACAAAAATCATATTACTGCTGTACTCACCAAATATGCTCTTTGCTGATGGTCTAGTTCTGATTGAAAATGGAAAGAAATCTTAAGCCTTTAGTAAATTTGGATAGTGCTACTAGATCTATCCTTAAATGATGTAATAATCACTGTAAAAAATCCTGGAATTTTAACTTAATGTTAGAATAAGCATGAATTTGGATAGTTGCTTACTCATACAATAGTTTAGACTTGTAGGGTAATTTCGCTTTATATTTCAAGTAGTTTGCTTATGAAACACTGAGTCAGAGCTGGAACAGTTGCTTCATTGGCAACCTAGTCATTTATCTTCCAGCACCCTTAAGTCACGTGCTATAGATTACATACCATAAATTGTCAAGGAATAGTTTATTTCATCCACAGAACACCCAAATTAGCTCTTAAATATAGACCTGGCCCTACCCTGGAAAATTCTGACCTAGGATTGGGGATGAGATCTGCGTATCTATATTTCTTTGCATTTTCTCAAGTGAGTTTGATGTACACTCCCCGTTGAGAACTGTTGCTTAATGATTTAATAAATAGATGTGTTTAAGAAATTCAGAAATATTTATGAAACAATTTCCTCCCTTGATTTCCTTAAGTTTAAAAGTAAACTAGGGAAGACATTTAAGTATAATCCAAAAAGAGTGTTTGCCTAGGCAAGGTCAGGAAGTTTCACTGGCACTCAGAAAGCTCTGGGACTAACCGGTCCAGGTCTAGGGATGAGGTTTGGGGTGGGGAGGCACTTGAACAGTCCTCAGAGCTGTGCGGTGAGTACTGTTTCCTCTTAGGTTTAAGGAGAGACCAACTCCAAGTCTGCTCAGTAGATAGGCTAAACCATTTTTACCTCAGCAAAGTGCAATGGATGGGGGTGGGTAATATTACATTTATGAGCTTTATTTTGGGAAGAATACCGTTGCTGGAAATAAATGTGACCAATACCCTCCTAATAGCCTTTTGCTTATTAAGTAAAGAATGTGTATGATTCAAGCTTAAAATGTGTATGCTAATGTGAAGCACCCAGATATTTGAAACATCACTGAAGGTTTTTAGATCAACTTTATTGGATACTCAAAGGGTAAAACTGAGGTAATCACTTTGGTATTCAGGTATGAGAAATGTATGGTGAAACCAAATCCAGTCTGACTTAAATAATGGCTTTGGGCAAAAAAGTAGGTCCAATTGTGTTCTATCTCACAGAAGCTGTTTTTCACTTTATATGTAAGTTCTTCACTGCAAGATTTGGCACATGAAGTCTTTCAGTAGAGGACAAAATTTAAAAATGAAAATTAAAAAACTGTAAATTAAAAGCATAAACCGTGTGTAGTGCATGACTAACACCTTGATTTTTATATATGTTGGAACAGAAAGACAGTATGAATGAACCTAGATCTAGATCAGATGATGGTGGTGAAGAAGACCATCATCTTGGTGACCATCATCTTCAAGACCATCATCATCGTGAAAATGAGAGAAGATGGCAGCAAGAGCGTCTCCACAGAGAAGAAGCCTATTATCAGTTTATTAATGAACTCAGTGATGAAGATTACCGACTAATGAGAGACCACAATCTTTTAGGCACACCTGGTAAGAGAATGGGTAAAAGAGGAGATTCCTTTTTTATCATTATAAGGAGGAATTTCAAAATAAGGAGAGTTTTTCGCCCCTTTTTCCCTCTCCCAAAATCTAATGTACTGTTTCTGTGAATACTTAAGAACTTTTTACCATAACAAAATAGAAAATCACTGGCTTAATTCTGTATTTTATATGTAGGTAAAAATATTGGACATGGAGCATTGTTACACAAATGCCAAACTAAAAGAATAATGTACGTAATAGTGTCAAATCAGTTTCTCTACAGTAGTCCCTACCACCCCCATCCACGGTTTCACTTTCTGCAGTTTTAGTTACCCATGGTAATAAATACATTTCATGCCATTCTGAGTAGCATGATGAAATCTTGTGCCATCCAGCATCCTCCCTTTGCCCAGCGTACCAACACTGCATACACTCGCCACTGAGTAGCCATCAGATCGACTGTGGCGGCATTATAGTGCTTGTGTTCAAGCCACCCTTATTTTACTTAATAACGATCCCAAAGTCATTCACATAACTATTAATTACAGTATGTTGTTATACTTGTTCTACTTTATTATTTTTAAAAATCTCTTACTGTGCCTAACTTAAAATTAAACTTTATCATAGGTATGCATGTATAGGAAAAAGCATAGTTTATATAGGGTTCAACACTATGCAGTTTCAGGCATACACTGGGGGTCTTGGAATGTATTCCCTGCAGGTAAGGGGGGACTACTGTATTTAAAACTAAATTGTAACTCATTTGAGGTATTGTAATTAAATTATTTAGCTAAATTAATAACTCCCCAAAAGTCCAGTGTGCTCCATAAATTTTTTACAAATTCATTACACAAATGAACTCATTGAAACTTGTATGTTTGTCTATTATATTTTTTACATTGCATGTTTACATATTATATATTGATGATTCATAATGAACTATGGAGGTAAAATTCAAGTAAATAAAGATTTGATGTTTTCTGTGGAAATACTTCCTTCTTAATTTTTTTTTAGATTAAGACAAAACTCCATGGAATTATAACTTATGGATTCCTAACTGTATCAACTGGGAGCACTTTATTAATTATTCAAATTAAATCTTAATTTTAACAAAACTAATAAATCTTAATTTTAACAAAACTAATAAAACATAACCAAAATAATGGGTATTTGCATCATTTAAATATTTTTAACTGATTTACAGAACATGACAACGATAGAACGTCTTCTACAGATTGCTAAAGATTAGTCTCACCCTTCATGAGTTATAATAAAACTTAGTAATTTAAAATTTTTATTTTCAGTGAGCAATTTTTCATTGTTTTAGGAGAAATAACATCAGAAGAACTACAACAGCGGTTAGATGGAGTCAAGGAGCGACTAGCATCTCAGCCCGACTTGAGAAATGGGACAAATACCAGAGGTACTATAGACTCTTTTCCATAAGGAACAGATTTGATTGGAGCGATTGCAGAAATGAACTTACTGGATCTTGTACAATGTGGTTATTTTTCATATTTTCCAGATTTGATATGCTACTCAGATTGTATATATGTATTGTACGCAAAGCAGTGTAGTGAGGCAATATACGACAGGTTGAATACAAAGATGTCCTACACAGATTGCCTTCAGGTAGCTCATATGTATAAAATAGTATACAGTTAATTATCAGCATAGTTGTTTTTAATCTTAGAATGTACACTACTTTTTTAAAGTAACGTAACTACACTTAGCTTCTAAACATTTATACAGAGCCATACAGAAAGACTGAGTCAGGAAACCTGTTTTTGTTGCTTTGTTTTGTTGTTTTTGTTTGCTTTGTCATTTATTGAACAAACACTAAGTCATAGTATAAGAAGTTCTGATAAAAAGCAAAGTGCTTCTGAAAAGAATTCAAACTAAACATGAAGTATGTAGAGTTAAAAATAATGTCCCTCTTACCTGTTTCACTTCCTTCCCCAGAGGTATTCATTACTAGTAGTTTCACATGTAATATTAAGATCGTTCTATTAGTTAGGGCAAAGACAATTAAAAACCCAGAAACGCAATGGTTCAGTAAGATAGAGGTTTATTTCTCTTTCATGTTAACAACCCAGGGAAGACAGGCAAACTTTGCTCCACAAATCTTCCTGGGAGCCAGCCAGCCAGTGAGTTTTTACAACTGTGCTGTTCAGTGCAGTAGCCACATGTGACTACTCGACTTCAAATGAAGTAGAATTTAAAATGGAGTTCCTCAGTCATGTTAGCCACGTTCAAGTGCTTAATAGTCACATGTGGCTAGTGGATTCTGCATTGGACAGGACAGATGTAGAACATCTCCACGATGACAAAAACTTTTATTGGACACTGCTGCTCCAGGGTACTGTTTACAATATCAAGCTAAGTCACAAGCATATCTAGATTCCAGCTGGCAGGAAGGAGACCCTGAAAGTGACATATATCACTCCACCCCCAGCCCATTGATGAGAACTTGGTCATATGGCGACAACTAAGTGCTAGGTGTCCACATGCCCATTCACAGTGAAAGAAGTGTAGGAGAGGTTTAGCTAAATAGTGAACTCTTTGACATACACCCTTACCACTACATTTTAGTAATTAAAGAAGGAAGTAGCATTTAGAATGACTAATGTTTACGTGCCTTTTACTCATTTTCCAAATTAAAATGAAAATTGGATATTAGCCCTTTTTCTACTTTACGTTTAGATATGTAAATTGGTTATATTGGTAAGACTGGTAATACTGGTCCTTTGTTTTAATTGAAAATGGACTCATCGCATGTAAAATAGCTTATATCTTTTGAATATGGCTAAAATTGCTATTTATTTTATGACACCAGCACCAGCAGCTGATTAACAGCTTTAATGTCAACATTTTTAAAAGTTTTTTTATGAGAGGATGAAATGAAACCCAAGCAATCTCATTTAATAGCTGTTTTGGAATAGAACAAACTTTAAGGTTAAAGTCTGTGTGTTCATGTGCATTAGGATGCTTTTCATTCAGTTTTGCACTTTGTGTAATCCACTGATTAAAAGTGGAAAACTTAAGCTTACCTGCATAGCAGTATCAGAGTCAAAGAAGTTAATCAGGGACACATTTATTTCAAAATTAATTCCTTCGACAATATTAATTGAGAGTCTGATTTATACCAGATACTGTTGTAAGGTTGAAGATTTAACAGTGAATCAAATAGGACAAAACCCTTAGTCTTCATGGAGCCTACACTCTAATGAACAGAACCTGTGTTTTGTTATATTACATATAATGGCTAACATTTATTGAGTGCTTCCTATGTGCCAGGTAGTCATTTATATACAGTATCTTTATCCTCATGATAACTCTGACATTTATACTACTATCATCTCCAGTTTACAGGTGAGGATACAGCTATAGAGAACTTAAATAACATGCCTAAAGTTTCCCAGTTTCCCCTGAAGACAGATAATGTAGTTCTAACATAGTGTTCAGAAAGCCAGATTTCTTAAGATGTACATTTTTGGCAGTTCCTGAGAAACAGGGTGAAATTCCTAAGGTTACAAAAACCTCTACTTATAAAAATGTTGATTGAGTTACCTTTACCAGAAGGATTCCACAAATTTAAGATGCATTGTATATTAATTTTGCCACTGTATTTTGTTGATATTGCCATATGAATAAAACAATTTAATTACACAATTTTGGTATTGGAAATATTTCTCATTTGCCTCAATATTTTGCCACTAACAGGCATATAGAAAGCAAGAGTGAGGATTTCTCAGCTTGGCATAAATAGTATTTAAAATTTTATAATATGTAAGTATGTATTCTACTATACTCATGGTATACACCTTTGAGGAAGTTCAATTTTTTTTCCATTTTTCATTCATTAAAATGCACAGAGGTTTAATTTAATAAAAGCTTTATCTTACAAGCTTTCAATAAAAATCTAAGAACAGATTTTAAGACTTGATCTTAAGTTGATTTGGTTTGCTTTCCAGACTCAGAAGTCCCTAGAGAAAGTTCAAGTGAAGATTCTCTGGTAGAATGGTTGAATTCCTTTCATCGCACAGGAAATGCAATTCGAAGTGGACAAAATGGGAACCAAACTTGGAGAGCTGTGAGTCGAACAAACCCAAATAGTGGAGAGTTTCGGTTTAGTCTGGAAATCCACATAAATCATGAGAACAGAGGATTTGAAATTCGTGGTGAAGATTATACAGGCATTCCACAGTCAGATACTAACAGAGATCATACTACAAATAGGCAGCAAAGATCTACTAGTCCTGTGGCTAGGCGAACCAGAAGCCAAACCTCAATGAATTTCAGTGGTAGTAGTTCCAGCATTCCAAGGACTAGACTTGGCTCAAGGGGGCAGAATTCAGGAGAAGGATCCTTCTCAACATCGGAAAGGTTAAGAAGCGGAACTGGGGGAGCAGTTGGCATTCCTAGAACTGGAGCTCCGCGGGCCAATTTCAGTAGCCACAGAAACCGGTCTGGTGGTAGTGAACTCAGGCAAAGGGAGGGGCAGCGATTTGGAGCAGCACATGTTTGGGAAAATGGGGCTAGAACTAATGTTACAGTGAGGAATACAAACCAAAGATTAGAGCCAATAAGACTGCGGTCTGCTTCCCACAGTCGAAGCCGTTCGCCAATTGAGAGACAAAGTGGCACTGTTTATCATAATTCACAGAGGGAAGGTAGACCTTTACAACACACGGCTAGGAGGTCTGTTAGGAGGAGAGGTATAACTCGTCTCTTTTTAGAACAAGATAGAACACGCAGAGGTACAGCGTATACCCGGTTCTCTAACTCAAGGCTTGTGTCAAGAATAACAGTAGAAGAGGGAGAAGAATCCGGGAGCTCCTCAGATGCCGCACGACATCCAACAATCACACTGGACCTTCAAGTAAGAAGGATTCGTCCTGGAGAAAACAGAGATCGGGACAGTATTGCAAACAGAACTCGCTCTAGGCTAGGGCTAGCAGAAAATACAGTCACTATCGAAAGCAATAGTGGCGGCTTCCGCCGAACTATTTCTCACTTAGAGCGGTCAGGTATTCGAACCTACGTGAGCACCATAACGGTTCCTCTTCGCAGAATCTCTGAGAATGAGTTTGTGGAACCATCCTCAGTGGCTCTCCGGTCCATTTTAAGGCAGATCATGACGGGATTCGGAGAACTGAGTTCTCTGATGGAGGACGAATCCGAGTCAGAGATACAGAGACGTGCTCAGCATTCACCAGAGACGCACTCAGACCTGAGTGACCTGGGTGCAGCCAGTGACACCGGCCAGCACCAGGAAGGTTCCTCTCAGGGCAGGAGGGCCCAAGAAGGCAGCGTGGAAATGGGTGGTGATAGTGAGACCACCCAGCCGCAAACCCGAAACAGTGGGAGCAGAGGTGGTCGGCAGCCGCAGCATTCCACTAACGCAGTCGAGGCTGGAACGCTACCGATTCTTCGCCTGGCTCACTTCTTTTTACTAAACGAAGGTGACGATGATGACCGCAGACGTGGTTTAACCAAAGAGCAGATTGACAATCTATCCACCCGGAACTATGAGCATAGCAGTACCGACGGTGAACTGGGAAAAATCTGTAGTGTTTGTATCAGTGACTACGTAACTGGAAACAAGCTCAGGCGGTTACCTTGCATGCACGAATTTCACATCCATTGCATCGACCGCTGGCTCTCAGAGAATTGCACTTGTCCTGTATGTCGGCAGCCTGTCTTGGGGGCCAGTCCAGCACTCGCTGGGGAATGATTGGGCCATTCAAACAGCGCGTTTTAGTAGAGTTGAGTAGGCAAGCCATTCTTCTGTTATTTGTGATGAGCCAACCGGGATGAAAACTAATAGATTATTATAGTTTGAACTATTTTTGTGTGTGAGTGCTTTTTTAACTTGTTAAAAAGAGAAAATTTATATGAGATTTAAAATGCAGATGTTAAATTATCCAAAAATACAGAATAGTTAATATTGCTAGAACCAAATAACCTTTCAAATGTTTTTATTTTGGTAATTTTGTCATGCTAAGCACTTTTGTATACACTGCACAGTTCAGTTGATTAAAATCAATCTTCTTTTTCTTAATAGTACACCAGACTTTACTTGGAATTTCAAATTCCAGGGGCTTAGTACTATATCCAGATATTGGTATCTAAATAAGCCTTTCATTAACTTTTTATTCTAAGGACAATATATTTTCATGAAAGAATGTTTGGCTGAATGTTTGCTAACTATTTAAGTTACTTGAAATGTTGAATTTAATCTGCAGCATACCAGATGTGTATATATAGATATATAGTTTTAAGGTTAAAATATTCAGTCTAAAAATTACCAGTTTGGTTCTTATTTAAGCTTTTAGGTTAATACTGCAGATGGCATGATATTTAATATTTACAGGATCATCTCTGGGAGGAAGTGGAATAAGATATTTAAAAATAGAGATAATTTACTGAAGCGTCTCTGACAATCTGACTTATTAGACTACAAGCAATATATAATACTGAACAAGTATTTCTCTATTCAGAAATGGAACATGGACAGTTTAGAACATAAAGGTTATTTAACTTGAGTTCAATCTTTTTGTGACTTTTATGAAAGTGCAAACAATTCTTTGGATTATATTAAGTAAAGTATACAATATGCATGGATTCTCAGATTTCATTTTAATGTCTAAAAAAATGTCTATAAAGAATCAAATGCATAGGTAATATGTTAAGTTGACTGTGAGGCCAAAAACTCCAAATGAAATGAAAAAATATCTTTAAGAGAATGTAGAATTTATATAAACACAAAGTATGCATTGAAGATCTATTTCTACCAATAAATATTAAAAGAAAGCCGTATGTGAACTTTTCTGTTGTCCCACTGTGGTTTATTCACTCAAAAAACAAAACAAAAAACACACACACTTATTTCACATCTAGTAGGTGCCAGGCAGTGTTTACTAGTGTTGAGAATTCAGCAGAGGATTGAAAGATAAAGCCCCTGTCTTCACAGGAAAGACAAATCAATTGATAAAATGAATTACTGTTGCAATTTTCATGTCTGTTTATGGATATGTGACACCATCTTCCTGTGATGATGCTGCTTGAGCAAAACCACAAGGACATATACCTCAAGGACAGATTCTATGGGATTTAGATACATCTAAGATTTCATTTTTCTTTATGATTAATCATTACATTCAATCCAATAGGTAAGATGCATGCACAGGAATTGTTCGGGAGTACATTTAACCTGGAGTGGAAGGTTTTATTAAAGGTCATGTCTTGGTTTGAAGTAAATGATTTCTGTAGTTCAGTTATGGGACATAGGACTGTGAAGTTTGATTTGAAAGCTTTAAGTACCAGACTAAGGGATTTTTACTTTACCTTACAGCTTTGAGTGTCTCTTGATGAATTTTAGTGGTGAATGGTAGGGTCATTTTTCATGTTTCAGGAAGATTGGTGTGGTACAGTGCTCAGAATGCAATGGACCGAAGAGCAAAACAACCAATAAAGGAATTTCTGTGATCGTTTTTATTATCAGTTCTCATTATCAGTTGTTATCTAACCTAGAGTGATGTCAATGAAATTGGAAAGAGAGGGAAAAAAATGTTGGAAAAAAAAAAAAAGACTTGGTCTCCAATTCAGTATGAAGAGGTGGGAGACTAATTTATTCACAGATGGAGAATCACCTGAGAGAGCTGTTACAAGGTACAAATTATGCCAATGTAGGCATTTATTTTTTTATTTTTTACTTTTTTAATTAAAGTTTATTGGGGTGACAATTGTTAGTAAAGTTACATAGATTTCAGGTGTACAATTCTGTATTACATCATCCATAAATCCCATTGTGTGTTCACCACCCAGAGTCAGTTCTTCCATCACCATATATTTGTAGACATTTATTTTAAACAGCCCTATTCACACTCTCTCATTTCAGTGTTACCGTTTGTCCCCAGTATGAGGAGAGAGTAAATCCAGCATTTATTGCTCATATGGAATATTCCTCAGGAAGTTCTATCTCCCCTGGCCTGAATAGTTAGCAAAATGAAGAGAAGAGGAGAGAAAAGGGGAAATGGAAAAAGTAGGGATTAACGAAAAAAAAAAAAGCACATTGATTCTTTGACTTAGTCCTTTGCAAGACATGGTAGAACTAGCATGTGAGGAGATCCCAAATACACATTTGAAATAGAAGTAAATGGTGTACTGTATGGAAAGTTCCCAAAAAGCAGCAGGAAAGCTTAATGGATTTTGTAAACTGATATCCTAGTTGGGAACAAAGAAGCGTTTTCTTTAATATTTTCATTCATTCCCAGTAAACAAAGCATATGACAAATACAAAGGCTCATTATCTATTTACAGCTTCTATGTATTTAGCAATGATTGATTGTACCCTTTCTGGTTCAAATATAAAAGGAACAAGTAGTTCAACATTCTTCATTTGAATATTATGTTCCATGTCATGTTCTTAGAACATATTCTTGATTGTGTGGCTGTCTTGCAAACTATTATTTCTAGACTGTCAGCTTCCCGACTGCCTTCCTATGTATTATATCTTTTTACCCTGTTTTCTTGTTTCCCTAATTTTTGTGGTTTCAACTAGCATTGTTATGACCTGTACTTGATTGTCTTTTATTCACTCTTATGAGGTCATTTTCTTTGAATATTTAATATGTATTAATAATTTAAACCTCCCAAGATCTCCTTGAAGTATTATTGCTACTTAACATAGTAAGTGGCAGAGTTTAAAAGAATCGGTCACAGGACCATTTGCCTCCAAAGCTTATGCTCTTCCCCCTTCACTGCGTTCTGGAGAAACGGAAGTGCCACGAGAAGTTTTCAGTTAAATTTACTCTTTTTAAAGATATTTTTTCTAATTTTGTAACTTTGTTGTATCATGTTTCTGTGATTGCCCTAATTTCTATATGCAAATACATCCTTTCTGTCGCACTAATGAAGAGGAGGAGTGCTCTTAAAAGGTACAAAACAGAATCTGTATTGTAAGGAGGAATCCAGAAAAGGGATGAATGTGGCATCTGAAGATGCTGTGTTAAGGGCCAGAGTTAATAAGCTGAGTCTGGGCACTTCCATGAGTCTTATTCCCAGACAAAAACTTAAAATGAACTTCTGATCTTCCTGTATCTCTGCTTGAATAAACTCTGGCCAGAGGAGGAAGACTTGTGTAGAAATAGCTCTCCGCGTGAAGGGAGTAGTCAGTATTCCCTCGACGTTGGCAGCAGGCTCACTTGGGGTCTCTGAATCTTGTGTAACATTGGAAATCAGAGAGCAGAGATAATTGTTAACATACACACAGGAGATGATTTCCCAGGAAGCCAATCCATCTAATCATTGCGGAGGCCAAATGTTCTATGTTCCAAATGACATGATTACCAATACGAGTGTCAGTGGAACTGTCTCCTCAATCTGTGGCGATGGATTGTGGGCTCTTTTCAGTGATCATGAGTGTATTACGTCCTGAATACATCTGCCCTTGTGCTAACTGGGGATCCATAATTACTTTTAGCAAGTTTTGTGTGTGTTTGTTTTATTTTGAGAATTAAATCTCGGAAGATTCTGAGTCCCTGTACTTTTGCCCCTATACTTTTCTTCCTTTTTTCCCCCCTTGGTAAATAATCACATTTCTTCTGGGGAAAACAAACAAACAAACAATACTTTCAGATGTATTTTACCTCTATTGTATTAATGTCTTATTTGAAAATGGAGTTACCCCTTGCCGTCCGAGTACACATACATCCATTCTCACACATTAATTACAAAAATGCTCCTGCTTAACCATAGTCTGCCTTCTGTGCAGTTCCAAACATTTTCACATTCACCCCGATGGGAGACAATCCAAATTCATTTCCAGCTTCTGTATTGTGAAGTGACACAATTTAGCCACTCTTTTGAGTTCAGTTTCTCTGGATGGTATCCATTCCTCCATTAGTTTGGATTTCATCAGGTTTAATTGTGATGCCTCACCATCCAGCTTATGGGATAAATGATAAATGTAGCTTCTCTCTACTTGATAGATTGAACTGGAATAAAGATCAAACTAAAAAGGGGGAAAGGAAGTGTCCCTGATGAAATGGATTACTGTGCAGAATACACACCACATCCTCCTGAGCAAGCTTAGTAGGAAGAATGATGGAAAGAGTGAGTCTCATAAGCATCTCTTTGTTGACTCACTTATCTGGATGTAGCTTATGTAATTTACCCAAGGTCACATGGCTGGTTAGAAGCAAGGTAAAATAGCCTTGTAGTTTTTTAAATGTCTTACTATATTAATTACAAAGGATTTTTCAAAGCTCTGACCCTACGTGTTCATTGTCAAAAGACATCTAAGTTTTGGTCTTAGAAGGTTAATGACTCAAGCCCAACAAGGGGAAAGACCTCTTCTAACCTATTTGGGACAAATGTCCTGAGCCATGCGGGACTTGACGTTTTAGGGCTTCAGGGAATTTGGAGCTGATTTATCTTGCTACACCAGGCACTTGGTCCAGTTCCAAAGCTGGTTTGGGAGGGCTCAGGCCTCAGATCTGCAGCTCTCTGTTATGAATGAATATTGGTCTTTGTTCACTTTTGCAGTAATGTAATAGCTCGTTAGAGCAGTGCAGGTTTCAGAGCAGAGATAGTGGCAGGTACAATGAAAGTGTCGTTTCTGGCATTTCTCATGAGCATTCAGATAAATAAGGTTATATTTCTTACTCCCATATTAGAGTGAATACATTCAAAAAATAAATTAGGGACATTGAGCCTGTTATATGAGAACCCCAAATATAGGCTCAGAATTTCAGGCCCAGGAGAAGATGGAGAGTCTCTTCGGGCCCTCAAGAGCCTGCAGTTGACATTTTTCTCTCAGTAAGTTGCTAACCCTGCTTTTAAAGACAAAGGTGTTATTTCCCTTTCACTACACACTCAGTATTATGTCTATTTAGGTCTCTGAGAAGTGGACTCCAAGACTGGATTATATGTAGAAGAGATTTATTGGTGAAATACCTGTTAATGATGAAGGGGGGGGGCAAGAGTGAAGAGAGAAACTCCAGGCTAGAATATAGGTCTGACAGTTAAGAAAGGAGCAGGAAAGGAGGAGGCTGGAGTACGTGTGTATGAGAAGCTTCAGGCTACAGTGTAGTTCTGTGGGCATCTCGGGGGGAGTCCCCCAGTGGGCAGGAATGGCCCTGCTCTGGTACCTCCTCAGTCTGTCCCTGGCTGGGGGGTGGGGGACAGTGTGGGGGGAGCATGGCCTGGACTTGAGTGCAGGCTGTCATTCGATATGCTTCCCACAGCAGGTTCCCTTGCATGGGGCACCTCATGACCGCCACACATTTTAGCATCCTTCACTTCTAGAAACAATCACAATTTGGTCCTGGTTTTCTCTGAATCCTCCCTTGCTCTCCAAAACCACCTGCACCAATTTTCTGGCCCTTGATCCTAGTTGCCATCAGATAAGTTAACATTGTTTGGCTCGTAGCTCAGCTTTCTCTTGTCCAGATTAAATCATCTTCTTCCTTTCACTGCTATCCCTGGGATCCTCTCAGGTTTGCCAAGCCCCTTCGCCAAAGCCCAGAACTGCCTTCCATAGGAAACTGAGAGTCAGTTTACAACAGTGATTGGGAACACAGACTTTGGTGACAGATGTTAGCTCCAATCGCAGTTTTGCCCCATGACAGCTGGGATGACTTGTTCAAGTATTTTAACTTTCTGGTCATTTTCCTCACTTGTGAAATATGAGTAACAATCACATATCCCTAGTGGGATTAAATAAGATAATTGTAATAGGTCAAATGTATACAATAAAAAGTCCCTGGCGCAGGGGAAGTGCTTCATAGACAGCATAAAATTGTACTGACATTGTACCCAGTCCCGAGCTTAATAAGAGGACTTCTGTTGCTGACTCATATCCTATTTGTCATCCATTTGGCTGAGTACCATTGAGGTACTTTTTGCTCATTATTTGTTCTCAGTAAGTATCTGCTAGTGTGCTACTTATGTCTCTCTCTTCCTTTCTGAATGTATCACTATTTTCATTCTTGAATTCTTGCTCGTTGACCCTCTCTCTCCAGCTATTTTGCAAAGTCTGTGTTTCTGGGAAGTTAAAGGTCTCTCTCTCTCTCTCTCTCTCTCTCTTTCTCTCTCTCTCTCTCTCTCTCTCTCTCTCTCGGCTGTGAGACAAGAGATAAGAAGCTACCTTATATCTGCCTTATATCATTGTGAAAATATTCCATCTCTGAAGTAACAACTACTGCCTTTTTTGGATTCATAACAGTTCCTAGGTTTTCAGGAAGCTTTCAGAGCCACAAAACTCTTTATTCCTTATTTCATGGATAGCAATATATTGAAAGGTAACTCCCCAAATCTGGTCATGATCCACATGTGATCTTTTCCCATTGCCAGTGATCTGGAAGGGAAGGGGAGGGTACCAGCTCCACTCTGGAAAGCTAATAATAATAACCAGCCACATCATCATCATTTTCTATGACATTTCATTTGCCCAAAGAGATTTCATGCTTATTGTGTCATCTGCTATTCCAAGCAACTCGAATGTAGGTTGGGTAAGAATTACTTATGCTTATTTTGGAAGAAACAGAAGTACAGGGAAGTGAATAACTTGCCCAAGTCAACCAAAAGGCCAGTGACATTGCCAAAAGCAGACCTTGGTTCCCCAAATTCACAACTGGAGGCTCTCTGATTTGTCCAGACTGCTAAGCGTGGCAGGCTGGGGCTACAATGGCAGAATAAGGGCAGAATGGCCGTCTTTCTTCTGTAATCCTGGGCTTGAGGACCACACACCTACATAGGCAGCTTCTCTTTGTGCTCCCAGTGGTGAAGAAGCAGTCAGTTCCTGAAGCTTCCAGACACATCCACAGCTGGGACACTGGGTGCCAGTCAAGTGGCTTTCAAAGGATGAAACCAAACTTTTGCGTAGAAGCATAAAATCTCAGGCATTTACTGGGCTTCATGTTAGTCATGAATTATTTTAGGAATCTGAGCCCAAGTCTGCCTTTTAGTTATACTACTTTTAAGCAAAATCATTAATAATTCTATCCTCCGAGGGATAAGAGGCCCATATATGGTTGAGTATGTTTAACCCATGGTTAGTTGCCTCACGTATAATTTACAAGCAATTCTTTACAAAAAATAAGCCATTTTTCCCCTAGAGAGTGTCTTAATATAGACTTGAATCAAGTGCTTTACTGAGGTTGGCAGGAATCTTACATCTTAAATTCCAGCTCTGCCATCAGTAACAGAATATTCTCACCTTTCTTACCTCCTTCCCCATCTCCTCATTCATCTTCTGCCTTGGTTATTATTGCATGCTCAGCAACCCTTTCTTCGTTCACTTGGGGAATTACTCCTCTTCCATTTCATGTGGTCCTGGTGGGGCTGCCAACCATAAGGCCCCTTTCACTTTCTTCAGTAGGGTGCAAATGTGACCACATTCACTCAGTCAGCTCCTCCATCCCATGGGTCATGTGGCAAGTGCATGGCTGACTTTACAGGAAATCACCAAATTGTTTTCTGAAACAGTCGTACCATTTACATTCCTACCAGTAATGTATAAGCCAAGGCCAGGTACATGATTTGCTGGACCCAGTTGCAAACTAACATGTGCAGCCCATTGTTCAAAAGCAGGAAATATACAGCTTTTTTTTTTTTCCCTGCAGTCTCTCTCTTGACTTGTCATGGTGTTTTTTATTTGCCATTCATACTATTATTAGCATGAATTTTACTACATTTCAACTTTATACTATGCAATGCCAATGTAGTGTGTGTGTGTGTGTGTGTGTGTGTGTATTGTTTCCTGTATATTATGATTTTTGATATCTAAAATGCCTTTATGGCTGGGAAGAGACTGCTCCTCCCTGGGCTAGCCAATTCATAACCTTCTAGGGAAAAATTAACCATAGACTGTTCCCTGGGCCAGCAGCTGCTCATCTGATAGGGGGCCCATTTGAACCTAAACGTCTGTAAAAGCAAAACAAAACAAAACAAAACAAAACAAAACAAAACAAAACACAAAAAGCCTGTCAAGTGCAGCTGCACACCATTCTGGTGACTGTTGATCTTATTACTGCTAGTCTGGGTGCTTTCGTTGGTTTCAAACCAGGGGCCTAAACCCTCCAAGTAAGCCATCGTTTCAACCAAATGTGGCAAATGCTGAGACCCACATCAACTCCAGTGTGTACCCACTTGGAAAGGATCCCCAGTCCTATACCCCTGACCAGGAGCTCACCCCTGGAGATGACCTCACCTCAGACTCACCATTGGAGATGAGTTTGCCCAGTGCCAGAGCCAACTTCACCCTGGACCTCACGATCTCCAACCAAACAATGCCCATGGACCGCCTCTCCTGAGACACAGGTTGGACATGGGACCTCTTTGCTTTTCTGCCTTTGTTAGTAGGGATTCTATTATGTTTCTAAGTGCACTGTTTGCTTAGCCCGTGATCTGGTATATTCTTTGCTCTCTGTTCAAATGTACACCCCTACACTCCCATGCCTACAGGGGAATCTGGTAGAAGTTACTGTGACCTCTGCCATTCTAAAAATTACTGGAGATTGTTGTTTTCCCCAGGAGGCACCTACTTCATCAGTCAACACCTGACCCCCCAATATCTTCTAGTACCCACCTCTAGCTTTCTGCCACAATCTCACACCTTGCCTTCCTGCCCCAGGACCTGTGAGTACAATAAGCTTCATTTTGTCCTGAGGCGCTTCTCTCTGGCTGCATCCGACTGACCATCTCCGAAGAATGGAAAACAGCCAGTTTTAGGTCCAAATATAAGTGCTATTAGCTCGTATGTGGAATTCTATTGTCATGGGACACTGCAAACAAACAGGCATATTATGACTATCTCCTCTGTTTGCATGCATTTTCCATTGTTTCTTTGGACTTCTCTTACAAAACACTAGTTCAAAGGTAAAATTATTATTAATAACTTCAAGACAGTGATAACAGAGCATTACATCAAACGTGGGGCCCTTCTGAGAATGGTGCCCAGGAACCCAGCCTGGTATGCATGCGTTCCCGTTGCTCCAGTACGGTCGGGCTCTTTGATTTTAGCCATTTGTACGGAGGTGACATAGTATTTCATTGTGGTTTTAATTTGACTTTCCATGATGATTAATGATGTTGAATATCCTTTTCTGTACTTGTTGGCTCTTTATAGATTTTATCTCTATGTACAATTACAAATCTTCACTTATTTCTCTCCATTGGTTTATCTTCTTGAGTTTTAAGAGTTCTTTACGTATTGTATTAGTCATTTGTGATCTATATGTAGCTACGTATGTGCATTTATATATTTGTATCTATGTAGATTCACTTATGTGCATATAGATATGTATGTGTAGATACGTAGGTGTTTTTTCCTCCCAGTCTCTGACTTGCCTTTTCGTTTTCTTAGTGGTATCTTTGAAGGAGAAAGTCTTTAATTTTGATGAAATCCAAATTATTGATGTATTTCTTTTATGGTTCATGTTTTTTGTGTCTTACTTAAGAATCTGCCTATTTCAGGATCACAAAGACCTCCTTCTCCCCACTTTCCCTCCTCCTCCTCCTTTAGCTTTTATGTTTAAATCTATGATCCATTTTGAGTTTGTATTTTAGTGTGGCGGAAGGTTAAGGATCCAGATTACTTTTGTTTTTGCATATGGATACTCAATTGTTCGAACACCATATGTTGAAAAGACTATCCTCCTCACTGAAAATTAGTTGAACATATATGTGAGTCTATTTCTAGGTTCTCTATTTTATTGCATTGTTTATATCTATTCTTATGCCATTCCACACTGTTTTGGCTATTCTAGGTCCTTTGTGTCTTCATATAACTTGTAGAACCAACTTGTTAATTTCTATGTAAAAGAATGTTGGGATTTTGATTGGGAATGCATTGAATCTAAAGATCAATTTGGGGAGAATTGACATCTTAACAATATTGAATCTTCCAATCTATCAACATGGTATATATCTCCTTTTATTTGATTCTTTAGTTTATCTCAGCAATGATTTGTATTTTTTAGTGTATTTTGTGTATTTTGTTAAATTCATGACTATTTCAAGTTGTTTGAAGTTATTGTAAATGTCATTTTTCACTATTTTAATTTCCAGCTCTTCATTACCAGCATATAGAAATAGAAAATTAGTTTTTCTATTTTGATCTTATATTCTCTGTCCCTGCTAAATTCACTTATTATAGTAGTTTTTTAAAAGTTCCTTATGATATTCTATGTACTAATCATGTCATATGCAAATAAAGTTATGCTTCTTTTTTTTCAATATGTATGGCTTTTTTTTTTCCCTTGTAACACTGTCTGGGACCTCCATTACTTTAGTTATCTGAAATGTTTTATTTCCCTCTCATTTCTGAGGGATCTTTTCTCTGGATATAGCATTCTGGGTTGACAGTGTTTCCGTTTCAGCATTTTAAAGATTTTGTACCTTTGTCTTCTGGCCTCTATGGTTTCTGATGAGAAAAAAAAAAGATGACGTTTGTGACATCTTTCTCTTGCTACTTTCGAGATATTTTCTTTATCTTCGGTTCACAGAAGTTGACTACAATATCCTTAGGTTTAGTTTTCTTTGAATATATTTTGTTTGCAATTTAGTTAATTTTTTGCATCTGTAAGCTTTAATCACATTTTGTAAATTTTTGGCCAGTGTGTCTTCAAATATTCTTTATGCCTCATTCAAATTCTCTTCTTCTTCTGGGTTTATTATATGTACGTTAGTCTGGTATTTTCCCACAGGACCTTGGGTATATTTCATCAGGATGTTGACATAAAAGAATAACTCATGTGAAATGTCTAAGGAAAATCAGGTAAGGATTTTCAGGTAAGGAAATCCAAGTAAATAATAAGGTCATCTTTAGAAAAGTTACAAAAAGATGTAGTGTTGTGCATGAATTTGTGTGTGTAAGAAGGGGGATGATAGCAGCTTGCATATCACCTCATGTTGGTATATGGCTTAGGACCACTAGTTCTAGAGACAGACATACTGGTTTCAAATTCTGGTTTTGCCACTGAATAGCTGTGTTACCTTGGACAACTTACTTAGTCTCTTGAAGTCTCAGTTTCTTCATCTATAAAATGGGGACAATAGTATACCTACTTTATAAGTTGTAAGGGAAAATGGTATTTCGTTGTTGTTTGAGTTAGCATTTTTTAATTAGTGAAGCTAATCATCTTTTAATGTATTCATAGGTAGTATTTTTTCCCTGTGAAAAATATGTATAATATATAATATATATTTATATATATTATAGTTGTTGAGTTTATATGTATTATATATTTATATAATAGTATTATGTATTTATATAATAAATATAAATGCAATATTATTATATATTTATTATATATAAATATATATTATGTATATTAGTTGAGTTTATATTTATTGGGTTATATAATTTTTCTTATTAATGTGGATATGTTATAAAGTTAAAATATTAAGATGTCTCATTTTAAATATATATATTACTGCTATTACTGTTTTGTTGATTTTATATATATAAGACATATATATAATTCTTATTTCTAGTCTGCTTTTTAAAAACTTGATGGATTTTTTCTCTGCCAATTTAGTTTACTTATCACATCATCCTTGACTCCTCTTGTGCTTTTGCCTGCACATCCATCAGCATGTCCTATTGACTTTGCCTTCAATATATTCAGAAATAACCAGTTCTCATCATTTTCATTCACTGCTACCACCCTGGTCCTAGCCATTGTTCTCTTTCAGTTAGATTATTGCAACAGCCTCCTAACTGGTCTCCCTGCTCCTGATTTTGCCTCCAGTGATTCTGTTTTCAAAACAAATAGGGACATCCCATTAAAATGTAAATTAGATCATGCCACTTCCCATCTAACTTGCAAAAGCCAGGGTCCTTATAATGGCCATCAAACCTCTGTCCCTGGCTACCTCCCTGACCTCATTTCTGGTTCTTCTCCCCTGTGCTAACTTTACTTCAGCCACTCCTTACTATTTCTGTAACAAGCATCCTCCCATTTCAGGGCTTTGGATTAAATGTTCCCTCTGCCTGGAATGTCCCCCCTCCATCACTGCATGGCCAACTTCCTCACCTTATTTGGTCTTTACCCAGATGTCATCTTTGTAGTGATGTCATCCTTAAACAGCCTATTTGAAATCGCAAACTCCTGATCCCACTGAACTTCCTTGCTTTCTTTTTCTTTATAACACCTATTACCAACTAGTATGCTTATTGTCAGTCACTCTGCACTGGAAGTTACCCACCATGAGAACAGAGATTCTTGGCTGGTTTACTGCTTTATCCACAGCAATTTGAACATGGGAATGACTTAATAAACCTTTGTTTAATGAGTGAATGTATTTAGCTATTTCATCTACCTGGAATTTATTTTTATGAATGATTGGCGATAAGAATGTACCTTAGCCATTTCCCTCCTAAACAGATGGCCAATTATTACAATACCTTGTATTTAATAATCTATCCCCCATGCTATCCCCACTCTCTGCTTAAAATAGAGCCTAAACAGAGCATCTGTTACATAGAACAGTTCTATTTCTCTATCAGTTTTTAATATTCTAGCTTTATGGCATCCTTTAATGAAGTTTGGCCTGATGAATGCTGAAGTGGATATAATGATTTTATATTCTCAGGAGGAATTTTACCCTAGTTCTCTGCCATTTCATATGACTCATTCTCCTTTGGATCTCTGGAGTTTTCTGCTTCATGCTAAATGAACAAAGAATCAGAATGTTGCTGCTGCTGCTGAAAAACCCATAAGTCCACCAGCCATGACATCTGTTGGGTAAGGGAGGTGGTGAACAATAATAAATCAGGTAAAATTATGAGTAGCAAACCATTTTTAATGGCCCTCAATTGTAGCAGCTACTGCACGACCTCCAGCTCCTCTCAAAGTCTCCCTGTGAGTGAGTCTTCATCCTGTGAGTCTCCTGGGAGCATCTCACATGTGCTTGTAAGCAAGTCCTCTCAGCTCCCACCAATGGTCTAAGGTACAATGTCAGTAAGGATCTGATATTGGAATGGCCATACCTTAGGTCTATCAACTCTGGCGCTGACCTCAAGAAACAACTTCCTGAAGAGCAGACTTTGAGGATTGGGTTATTTTCTACAATACTTGTGGACATTAAATGAGCAGGGTTTGGTTTGCTCAAATTGTTTCAATCATGTTACATCTTTACACATCCAAACCTACCTACAAATAAGGAAAGAAACCAAGTCACATTCACTTTCCCCAGCAAGATTATATGTTGCCCTATGGAAACGAGACCTACTGATCTCTGCTACTCATTGTGCCCAAGGTCCTTGAGTTAATAGAGGTAGTAAAGGAAGGAGGTATTAGAGTTCTCCAGAACCCTGTGGGGAACTGGAAAAGGGTAAGATATCAATGCCATACCACTGTTTACTAGACATGCCAGCATTGTGAAGCTTTTTGTTCACATCTTGGATCCTGTCCACTTATATTGGAATTTCAAATTTCAACTCAGCACACCCTCTTAGGGACTCAACAAAATTTAAAAACAAGAATCACTGACAACAAGATTATCATCACAGGATACAAATTTGGTCCCAACAGAAACAATGCCATGAGCACTTCCAGCAATCATTAAGAAGGTCTTTGGAAATATGACTAAAATTGATTTGCAGCCAAATAAAAGTTAGAATTCATCCAAGTCCTAAAGGAAAACATGCCTAAAATAAATACACAAACTGAAATGATCATTTTGCAGCAAAGCATGCTAATAAGAAGGCTGAATCAAAGGAGAAACTAAATGTTAATTACAAAATTTGACTACTTTCCCAACAGTGGAGAGGTTGGGTCATCAGCTAATTCAGTCCACCAATGAACTTTCAACATTGTAGTGTCAGCAGCATAGGAAAGCAGAAAAAGAAAAACAGATTTATTTTTTCTCATTTTCTGGGTCAGGAATTTGAATGAAAATTGGTTAGGTTTATTTACCGCATTTCAGTTACATTTACATTTTAGAAACAGCAGCACAGAATATGAATGGAAATTATACTTTCCGACCACCAGCTCCCAGAATGCATGTAGAGAGGCTGAATTTAGACTAAGAGAAAGGGTATAATTTATGTTAAATGAGGAGGAACAAGTGCCGTGATGACCTTCACCTGCTGGAGCAGCCGCCAGATTTTGCTTACAGGTTGCAGCCGCCTGGAGCTCTGTGTGACTCAGGTAAACTCAGTCGCAGCAAGTGAAGGGGTGTTTAGCTCTGGATTCTATAGCGTGTAAAGATGGACACCGCAGGAAGTGGCTCTCGAACGCCAAACACTTCCCATTATTTCTGAAGAGGCCATCCTTTTGAGCACTGCAGGGTCAAACTTCCCTAGTCCTAGCTATTGTGCTGCCAGTGTGTGAGAAACCAGCCTCGGATTGGGGACTCCAACTTTTCCAGGGCCTTGCTCATCCTCTATCTGCCTTGTGGTTCTTGCTTTGCAGACAGGGTGGGGAGATGGTGGACTTGTGTGACCCCATTGCCACTGATTTTCCAGTCCTCTCGGTGCCTTTCAGAGGACTTCTACTTACCAACTACAATAAAACACCCAGATTATGCCCTACTCACAGCCCTATGCCCAAACAAAAAGGCCCACGTCTCCCTTCTCCCTCTCATCTGGTTGTCATGGCATCAGTAGAAATTCATAGATAAAGACTGCCCCCCGCCCCAGCCTTTATTTATCTAAATCTACTCATCTTGGAAGTCTCTACTTTTTCCAGGAAGCCATTTTTGCTTACTCCAAACGGAACTTTTCTCACTCACAATTCTCTCTCTCTCTCAGGGCTAGAGTAACATCTTCAAAGAACTGGGGCTCTGAAAGGCTTTGATGCCCCTCCATTGTAATTCAAAATAGAAACAATTTTAAATGTAAAATATGTGTACAAAGGGCTAACTAGTCCCCCCAATAGTTGATATTTAGATGATTTTTTAAAGATCAAATTCTTTAAAAAATGGTCTTGTCACACCCCTGTTGTGACAGTACTCAAATGATGCCAAGGCTGTCTGTTGGATTCGCCACCTGTGTCCTTCCCTAGAAGGAAAGTACGAGGACATCACGGATTGTTTGAGTAATCATGATCTCTGAAGCCTAGAAGAGGATTCACATATAACAGGTAGGTGCTCAATTTGTTCAACTAATGAATAAAAGGGAAATCGAGCTATCTTCAAATATTTTAAGAACTTCATGTGGTGGGTATGTAGGTGAGGATGCTGGCTGGGGTTTTCTCCTTGCTTCTTAAGAGCAGGACCAATGTGTGGGAATTATTGGGACTAAACAAGAATTTTCTGACATTTAGAGTTGGTCAACATTACCTTCGGCAGCCTTGTGAAGTAATGATCTTTCCATCAGTGGAAGCACTCAGAGTTAGAAGAGCAGCTGTCAGGGGTTCCCTTCTTATAGAAAGGAGTTGGAAGAGATGACTGTATCAGGCAGAATTACACCCAGCCCCTGATATCTATGTCCTAATCCCTAGGACTGTGACTATTATCTCACACAGCAAAAGGGACTTTGTAGATGTGATTAAGAACCTCCAAATGAGATTATTCTGGATTCATGGGGGTGTGGATAGGTGGGTAGGCAGTCTAATCACAAGTATCCATAAAGTCAGAGAACCTTTCCCGGAAGTCAGAGTCAGACGATGATGTGAAGGCTCAGACAGCTACAACATTGCCGGCTTTGAAGAAAGAGGAAGGCGGCCACAAACTAAGGAATACCACTGGCCTCTAAAAAGGAGAAAAGCCTTCCCCTGCCCTGACACACCCAGAAAGGAATATAGTCTGGCTATCACTTTGAATTTTTTGTTAAGTTTTTGACTTGTATTGGAATTCTAAGGTACAGAGCTATAAGATGATAAATTCATGTGTTTTAATTTATTGAGCTTGATGGAAAATTAATATAATGATCTTTAAGGTTATTTGCCAGATTCCATAACGCTAAATTGTTGGAGAAAGGGTTGGATTAGAACCAGGAAAACAATTCCAAAGGGGAAGATTATTGAACATGGAAGTGGTTTATCAAGCAGATTGTGAAATCCCCATCTCCAATGAGCTTAAAGATGGGAATGGGTGAATGTGACCTGTCTAAATGAATTCCTCCTCCCTGGAGTCTTTAAAAGGAGTCCAGAAGCAAAAGAGGAAGGGTTTCTGTAAGACTGGGGCAAAATGCATGCATTTATTTATTTTTTAAATTCATTCATTCAAATTGCCTTTAAATGAAAACAATTTCCCTTCTGCATTTATCTATTATTTATTTATTTATTCAAATTGCCTTTAAACGGAAACAATTTTCCTTCTGAATGCTAGTGTTTTAGGTGAAAATGTTCAAATTGAAGCAATTTAAAACCTCTATTTCCTATTTGGCCTGAGATGAAATCTCACAGAACGTATACTTAAACAACGTAGCCATTGATATTGTACCCAAACTGAGCCTGTCATTTGATGTTGAGAGATTGAGCAAGGCTGCATATTTATTTCCATCCCAGGGTCTGTTATGATAGAAATCATTTCGATTATGTCTTAAATTTAGGGAAACTCCCTTACCTTAGGGGAGGGTAGGCATTTGGGTCTGCAAATCAATTTCCACACAACCAGAACCCTCTCCAGGCATCTGTTCCAACTCGCATATAGAAGACCTTCCCACAGACAGGGAGAGAATAGCTGCAGATTTCACTTAAAACTCCCTCCTGTCTGCACATCTCTGTCGCCTGCCTCCGGGGACAAGTCAGCGAGAGCGAGCGTGCCTTAAGCAGTGACTGGAAAGTCCTGTTTTGTTTTGTTTTTGTTACATTTGTTTTGGAAAGTAAAATGCAAATTCAGCCGGACTGCTGATAATTCCAGGAACAGCTTCTCAGCCATATGTGACGTGCGGGCTCTCTCTGAAAGGGACCGGTAGCCTTTTGATTATAGATTCTCACGTCTCAAGAGTCAACTTCCCTTCCTGTGCGGCACAATTCAGTTCTTGTCCATGTTTGTTCGAAGGGAGGTGGAGAGGGAATGGAAGTGGGGGTAGCTCACGGCACTGGTGCCTGCCTTGTACCAGAAGCATTTCTCATCTGCTCTTGTGCACCAACCAGTTACTCTTGTAAAATCTAGTTTCACATCAGCCATGATGAGGCTGCTTCACCTCGGAGCTGCTGCATCTGTGCTTCAAAGTCTCTGGCAGCCAGGAGAGACACCATGACGATAGGGTGGGTGGTGGCCTGCAAATGACGTTACACTAACAAGAACTCCTGGACCACGGACGTTCACCCAATTTCATCCAGAGGAAACTGAAGTTCAGAGACCTGGGAGTCTGGTTTTCGGTCACCTCCTGACTTGCAGCTCTATTTATTTATTTTTTTTGACTCCCAGTCCAGTGTGCTACTTCATGCTTCAGGACACTGCGGTCCCAGCTGGCTTCCCGCAGGGCTGAGGCTGAACACTCGGAGGGATCCAGCACCCGGGTTGACAGCACAGTCTCTGGAGTCCAGGAAATCTGGTTTCAAATCCTGACTGCCGCTTGTCGGCAATGGGACCTTGGATACGTCCCTTTACCATGATTTCATGCACCAAGGCACTGAATACATTTTCAGAATTTGGCCTAATCCCTGACCCGAAGGGGACCCCACGAAGAAGTGGGGTAACTTTTATGTTGTAACCAGCCCATCAGACGGGGGCAGGGAAGGGTGGGTGGTATGTGGCTCAGAGTCGTCAGAAATTCAGCGAGATTCCGAAAATCAAGAGGCGCTGTAGATATTTCCTGCACACCCGAGTTCGCGGGCAGGCCTTCCTGCCGGCCCCACCGCCCCCGAGGACGCGCGCACGCCGCGACCCCCACGGCTCCACGCCTCGCCGGGCACCAAACGTTCACCCCTTCTCGACCCAGCTTGTTTCCAGGCCTTTTCCCTCCCGATTCGTCTCCCGCCAGGTTCCCAGTCGTTAGGCGGGAATTCCCGCACGCTGCAGCCAGGGCCAGGGGCGCACACAGGCGCCAGACGAGCCGTCCTCAGGCCTGGGGCCCCACGGACCGGAGCCAGGGCGCGGGGACAGCCCGGGCCGAACCACAGACGGAGCAAACCCCCGAGACGTGCGAGCGCGGAGGTGCCGGGCCGGCCCGCGGGGGGTGAGAGCCGAGGGCACGGGCGTGGGCAGAAACCTGACGCTTCCCGCCCTCCCCACAGTCGGCACTCTGGCGACGGGGCGACCGGCTGTCAGCACTCCAAACACGTCTGGGGAACCGGGCGCCCCCACACACGTGACGACCGCGTGGGGCGACGGCGGCCGACGCGGCCCAACGTCACGGCCCCGCCGGATCGGGGTCCGCACACCGGTGTGCGCGCGCGCGCGTGCGTGCGGACGGGCGCGCCTCCGTGTGTGCGTGCGCGCGCCCGAAGACTGGGCTCCAAAGCCGCGGGGGCGCGCCCGGAGCCCGGCTCCGACAGGCGCGGACGGCGGGTGCAGAGTCCCGGGCGCCGCCGTGCGGTGGGCCGCGCGGGGGGACTGCGGAGCCCGGGTCGCCCGCGCGCGGCCCTCGGCTCCCCCGGCTGCTCAGCTCTGCATCCCGAGCAGCGCCCTGCAGCCGGCCGCCTCCGTCCTGCGGAGGCGCCGCCGCCCGCGCGCAGCTCGCCGCTGGGACTGGTGACCGTCCACAGCCTCGCGCGCTCGGCGCTTCTAACTCGGCGCTCGCGGTCTGTCGGACCGTTTTCACTCTGCTTTGAAGGCAGATTGTTTTCACACCGCGTTGTGTATGTCAGGACCCTCTGACACGTCCTCGGCCACCCAGGACAATGAAAAGTTGAAATGGGAACTTCGGCAAATGACTTCAACTTTTTACCCCCGAATAAAACCTGTGCCGGGCTCCCCTACTGAGTTCTAGGATTAAATCGAAACTCCTTAGATGGCCTCCGGCCTCTGCGAGATCTGTCCCCAGCTGCCCAGTCCAAACCCACCCAGCCTCACTCCCTCCCCACGTGCTCCAGTCTCCTTTTACATTTTTTAAAGGAAACAAGCTCTTCCGGCATCAGCTAACACTTTTGCACTGTTTCCTCACATTGAAAGAATTCCTTCGCTCTGCCTACCTCATTCTCATTCTTTAGTAAGATTTCAACGTAAATGTCACTGCCTGGGAAGGGCCCCTCCCTGATCTGTCAAAATTTTATTCCTTGGCTCTTAATAAAATGTATCGTTTTTAAAAATGTACCTTGTGTTTATTTGTTCAATGCCTGCTTCCTAGAGTCAATTTCACGAGGGCAGGACCATGTCTTTTTTGCCTATTACTGTATTTTCAGAACCTAGCAGGAGCTGGGACATACCCCAAAATAAGTATTAAATGTAGAAAGGAACTTTCCAAGTATGTGATTATAGACTTCTGATTTGGGGAAGGTGCAAGGTTCAAAGTTAACTGTGGACTAGACAAGTTTAGAATCGTGGCCTCTAAACTGTTTTGAGTGTATATTACTTTCAGTAACAACTCTGTGTGTGAGTGTATTCCATATATATGTATATTTACTTATTTACAAGTTGTAACAGTGAAATGCATGCTCATGTATTTATAATTATAAAGCACACACCAAATAGAAGCTTTACATAGTAATAACTATAAATAAAAGTTCTATGTATTTTTTCCCTGCATTGCACTTTGGAACCCACTGTGTAGATAATTTATGAGAAGAGGGCTGCCTTCTCCTGGTAGAGGGCAGATAAAGACATTTGCTTTGGATTGCCTTTTTTCTGCAGGATTCCACAGGTTTACCTTTGTGTGGTTGTGTTGGCCTGTGTGGTTGTGTACTCTCAGAATTCACAGGTATACATTATTTTCATTCATGGAAAACATAAGGCGAGGCACTGTTTTAAGCCAGCACATCTTTAAAAGGCAGAGATATACTGTGCAGTCGTAATGGATTGGGAAACCATTGAAGCATCTGCATGTATCAGTGTCTAAAACTGTCCATCTTTGTAACATCATGGTCAGAACTCCATAATTGGAAAGTAATTCATCTGTTCTCATGCGTCAAGTCTTACAAATGTTTCCCTTTTGAAGACAACTGAATTATATTGCAATTTTGATGGTGGGGATTTCCCTGCTGGCTTTTATATTACGTATGTTTATAATAAATTCATAACATTTTTATATTATAAATACACATTTATAATATAAATAAAGGCTTATATGTTTTAAGCCTTAAGCACTTTTAGAGCAAAAGCATTACACATTTCTATAAAACAGCATGTCTTTTTGACTTAAATAGTTTAGTGTTTGAACAACTTTTGAAATGCCTTATGCAGGAGGTGAACGGGGGAGACTGATTATAATCTAGTCCTAAGAATATATTACAGATATATGAATTCTCAGCAAAATCAGCTACACCTGTGAGAAACAAGTGAAACAGGTAGCACAGAATGAAGTTAATAATAAAACTGTTTACTAATTGTTTACAAATGACAGTTGTGTAGATAAATAATTCCATTATTATTATTTGTTATTCTAAAGTTATTTTTGACCAATATTTTCAATTTTATCTTCTCAGTCTGCTTCTTTAAAAATGAATATGTTTTATTTAGAATCTTCCTAAGCTGCCCTATCAAGTTGCAGTCTGTTATAGATATAGGCAAAGAGAAATGATCAGAAGAAATAAATAAGAGTGCTGATCCCTTACCCTGTCTGCCAAAGAACATACTCACTAGCAAATATTCACAAATGCCCCCAAAATCCCTAGGCAGGGTGGGGAAAGGAGGAAAGGAAGATAAAATAGAATTGCTTTCAATGGACCACTGATTTTGAGCTCCCCACATCTGACAGAAGGGTCCTTCACAAATCATTGTTATTTCTCTCCTTCGTTTCTGTCAGGCAGGAATATTATGCAGGCAACACACAATCCACAGTATCCAAAGAGTACAAATCTCCCAGAATTTCTACATGAAAGCCCACACCCAAACCCAACACTCGCACCACTTTTCCCATTCAAGGTCACCAAAGGAATTCTTTTTTTGATCTGGACTTGGGTTCTACGAGACCAAGTTGCCATATAGCAACATATAGCAATCAGAGTTTCTGAAAGTAACACATGACTTATTAATTGCAAATAGAAAAGGGTTCCATTACAATGGAGAAATCCGGAGGAAACTATTTTAATTAAATAATTAATTTGTTGCTGTCAACAATAGGATACACTGATATTTTCTGCCCCTGATGTGAGGCATGGAGGAAGACAGAATCCATTTTATATAGTATTTTTGCCAAAAATGTTTAATCTGAATCTAATTTGAGGCAACAATAAAATAAATCCAAATTGAGGGACATTCTTTAAAGCAATGGTTCTAAAAAGTGTCCGTGTCATGAAGATTAATAAGAAAAGATGGAGCAACTATTGTAGATTAAAGGAAACTAACCAGAATGTTTGGTCTTTGATGGATCCTGGGTCAGGAAATTATAAAACAGCTACAAATCATTGAGACAATTGGGAAATTTGGATATGAATTGTATATCAGATATTATTTTATCATACTAAGTATCTTGAGAGTTGTAATGGTATTGTGCTTATGTTAGAGAATATCCCTGTTCTCCAAAGACACATGCTGAAATATTTGAAGTGTTATGTTTCTAACTTATTTCAAATGGTTTAGCAATTGCCCCCTCTCTCTTTACCTATATATAGATAACAGGTATAGCAAATTGGGCAAATATTTAACAATGGGTGAATCTGGGTGAAAGAAAGATGGGTGTTTGTTGTACTACTCTTTTCTGTAGATTTGAAAATTTTCAAAATAAAATGTTAGGGAAAATATAAACCCAGAATCTGACCATTTATCACCACCTCCATAGCTGCCACCCTTGCCCAAGCCACTGTGACCTCTTACCTGGATAATTGCAATAGCTTCCTAACTGATCCCCTGCTTCTGCTCTTGCACCCTATTCCTCACACAGAGGCCAGGATGATGTTGTAAAGTGTAAATCAGGTGCCCTCTGCTCAGAACCTTGCAATCCAGATTTGCTCAGAGTGCAAACTGAAAAACCAGCTTGGTTATCTTCTGGTCATTAAGACTCTCTCCCTAAAGACACGAAGCCAATTCAAGGAGCTGGTGGTTATATCCCCTTCCTGTTACATTCCGTGTATCAAAACATACAAACAGACAAACAAAGAGAACTCCCATCGTTTTTCTAACAAAGAGAACTCCCATCATCCCTGGCAATTATATCAAGTCATATAAATTGATTCATGTTTGGAAAACTGATGATCTACATTGTAATTCCTCTAGCAATCACATTTTGCCTTCCAGGCTGGGTTCAATTGGTCCTTCTAAATCTACTGCTTGTAGAGACTTGGATAAGCTCTACCATGATGGTAGAACATATGTTCACAATATTTCAGAACCTTTTTCACTTTCACATTGTCATTTGAACTTTCTCTTTTAATATTTATCCCTCTTTATAGTAATATTATTTTTTCTCCCTTTAAAGTAAAAACTGAAGTCTTTTATAGAAGATTAGAGTTCCTACTGGAGTATTTAAATATTACTGTATTCTCATCATTCACAAGTGTTTCTATACATACAGGTCCACAGGCCTGTGGGCCTGGCCGCAGGGCACACTTGTTATAGAGGGAAGTTATTTATCTGAGATTATCATCTTCTGTAAAGCAACTCAGTGGAAGAGCCAACCTCCTTTCACCCTGTACATAGTTGAAAATCATCTGATTTGATGGCTTCCCTTGTTTCACTATCGATTGATTTTTACATTAAGGCTGAGTGTTTTATCCCAAACTGTCTTCTGGAGGTACTACCTAGCAGTGGAAATGAGTCTCTAAAATGCTTCCAATTACTGAAAGGTAAAGGTAGGGAGCCTTCAGAGCTGCGTTTCTCCCACTCCTTCTTTGATTTTTATGCTCTTTGAAAATAAGACCTGGTAATTATCACAGTAGATAAAGATACTGTTTATGTCCATTTGGGCTAGTAATAGTGCACAGGGTGAAATGCTAACTAACCTCCAGTAAGACGGTTACCGATAAGTGCTCGCACTACCTGAAGTTTTCTTCAAAACAACGAAGCGCATCAAACACAGAAACAGGACTAAGGCCACAAAATATTCAGGCGAGGCTACTTGCCAGGTAAGACCTAAGACTGAAGAGGGACTCTTTCAAATCTAGGTGGTCTCCTGAAATCCGGAGAGAGCAAAGGGGCCATTAATTTCCCCCAGAAAAAGACACTAATGTCCAAGCCCAGCCGCTTGAGGAGCAGAAATCTGGTCTCTTCCCACCGGCACCGAGGATTCCTCCGAGGGTCTGTGCAGGTGGCGGACTCTGCTGTGCCTGCCGACCACCTGGGCTCCAGCAGCGCAGGGTCCCTGCGGGGCAGGCGCTGGGCCGCCTTTATCTGGGGCCCCACGGGGTCTATCACAGCGTTTGAATATGGGCCAGCCTGAGGGACACGTAGTGGCCACGCCCTCTGGGGACAAAGCAGCTGGCTTTGAGCCCTGGCTGGGTTACTTCCAGTCTGGTCACTGGCTAACGACAAGACAAGCCTGTCCGGGCCTCATTTCCACTGTAAGAGGAACACAGTGACAGGGCTTCCTGCACGTGGTGATGGCCAGGGGGGAATGACGTAATACACCAAGGTGCTCACATAGGACACACCTGGCCGGATGTCGGCGCCGAGTGACTGTGGTTTTAATCGGGTTGTTGGGAGTGTTTGTCGCGGTCCCGGTAAGCTCCCCGACAGCCACGAGGCTCCTGACTTTTCTGGGCAGCGGGAACGCCCGCGCCGCTAGAGGGCGCTGCGGAGGCGGCTCTGTGCCGACCGCGCGCGCGGGCTGCAGCCCTAGTGCAGTCCCTTACGGAGCCGTGGGCCGCTGCTCCTGGGCCTCCACGGAACGTGGGGAGACTTCTAGGGCGGTGGCCAGAGAGACGGCGAGGAGACAACGAATGCGGGAGACACGGTGCGGGAGGCAGTGGGGGGGCAGCGCACACCGCACAGGCTCCGCAGGAACAGCAGGGCTGGGTTCCAGTCTGGCTCCACGCCTACCCGTCACGTGACCTGACCTAGGGCGGGGACCTTACCCAGGGCCCTGACCTCTCCTTACCTTTGCTTCCTCATTTGTGAGGCCTGCTTCATACGGATAAGGAGGTAATGGTGTGTGGTGCCTGCCAAGTGCTCCCGAAGAAAAGTTCAATGAAAAAGGCGCAGGCAGAGCGAGAGGCAAGAGGGTGTCTCTGCATCCCCCGCACGTGGGGACAGCCGTCCCTGCATTCCTGTGGCAGCTTCTGTCGCCATGCTTGAGCTCCTCCCTTATCTGCCCCACTGGAGGGTCAGCTTCTGGAAGGCTGTGTTGGGGACAGCTTTGCTTCCTGTTGCGAGAGCTCGCTGGCCACCTTTCACCTAGGCACTTAACCAGTCTTCAGATGTCAACATTGGAATTGATTAGAAGGTGCTCTAGGCCAAATACCGTGTTTCCCTGAGAAGAAGACCGGGACTTATATTAATTTTTGCTCCAAACGATGCAGTAGGGCTTCTGTTCAGGGGATGTCATCCTGAAAAATCATGCTAGGGCTTATTTTCAGGGAAACACCGTATTTATGGAATGGATATTCAAGAATTACATAAAATGTGAGCGCTTAGGAGAGCCCCTGGCATATACTGTTACATTCCCCAGTTACTGCTTTAACTCTTATTCTTTACACCTGAAACAGTGATTTCATTCCCTAAGGTCACAGGCTAGTGAGTGGCAGTGCTGGCTGAGATTTGAAATGAGGCATTGTTCCTGCAGACTGTGCTCTTTAGTCACTACAACCGTTAGCAACAACTTTGAGGTTCTTTTTATATTCTTTTTATATTTTATATTCCACCATCTCCAGGTTCTTTTTATACTCTTTTATTCTGTTAAACTGGGAAATCACCTTCAATGGAATCTAAGATGTACCAATCTTATATGGAGCAGTGGCTCATGGGATATTGAGATTCTTATGCATGTGTGTCAACTAGCATAATATCAGCAGTCAAAATATACATGGGGCAACAGAAGGCAACTACAAAACTCACAGGACCCGCAAACTTTGTATGATCAACTGGGTCACTGCTCATCTGAAGGAAATGGTAGTTGTAATTGCTGATGAAACTGAAGACCCAGATACTGTCTTAATTACAGCGCTGGTTGGGCATCTCATGGAGGCTTTACTTTCCCAGAGGCCTGTCATTCATGAGATTTGCTCTGTTCTTTCAAGCTACGCATTTCAAAAACATTTCTTCTTAAGGCTATCTACTCTCTATAATAAATTACTCTCACTCATCACTGTGCTAGAGAAAATAAAGGTAATCAATGGTGTAGATGTGAGGAGACTCCTCAGGGAAATGTTAATGGTTAGCCAGAGGGCAACTCATCAGACAGCTGGCATTGTTGCTTGAAGAACCATGGGAGCAAATGTTAGATTCTTTCAAGGGTCATGGTTGACTTTGCAGGCATTTTATGTTATATCATGGTAAAGAATGTGCATTTGTGAACAGGGGCCCATTTCACATATGAGAAACAAGACTATTGGAGTACCTAGTTACCATGCTTTAGGAAGTGTGAGCCCATTTGATAGGCTGGAAAGTGACCCCCCGCCCCCCCTAAAGATATCTATACCCTAATGCCTGGAACCTGTGACTGTTACCTTATTTGGATGGCCCCAATAAACCAATGAGGAGGATTTCTGGAGGCCACAGCTTTGACAGTGGTTTTATTTTTGGAAAATCAGCTCAAATCCCACCTTCCCTGTGACCATTTCTCTCCCCACTACTTGTGTTAAACTCTCATGCCCTGAAGATTGGATTATGCCCACAGGTGTGGATACCAAAGAAGTTTCACTGACTGATGATTATTCTAAATATTTTATAATTTCTCATTAAATTTCTTATTTAACTGAAGTTATTTAGGAGTGCATGTTAAAGTTTCTAAGCACTTAATTTTGTTTTAAGCTGCAAGTTGTTTCAGAGCTCCTGATGTGGATTTTTTTCCCAAGTATTTCAGCTCCAACTACTAAACCATTGGGTGGTACCTTAGAGAAAGCATGAATGAAGGGGCATGGATAACGAGACTGTGATGGACAACGTGTCCTCAAGGTCACTGCTGTGGTGACTGGGAGCTCAATTCTAATGGGAGATGTTCTCAATGTCTTCTGGGACCCCCTGTTTGAAAGGTGGGAGTCTATTTTCTAGTGGTAGAAAGTTGCCCTGGGCATGGAAGAGACATGAAAGCAGAGGGAAACAGCAATGATTTCCCCATATTTCTGGGCATTGTTTGTTTAGGCCAGTGGCCTTCCACTGCTTCAGCTTCTGAGAAGGCCCCGAGACAGAAGGCCTACAAACAAAGGTGTGCTCACTCCCATGTTGGTAAGTACTGAGCTTTCAGGCACAGTGCACAGCACTGGAGATGGGGTGATGAGTTACACATGGTTCTTGTTCTCATGGGAATCTCAGTCTAGTGAAGTAGTATGTGCCAGAGCCTATAGGCAAAGAAGTAAACAGAGTGTGTGGGGAACTGCAAGTCATCCAATCGGGTTGGGACATACTCGTAGAGGGTGAAGGAGTAGGAGTTAAAGCTAGGACTAGATAGGTAAGCCGGGGTCAGACAACGGAACCCTCCTAAAATACTTGGGCATTCTTTTAAGGGCAGTAATGATTTTAAGGTTGTGTTTAACGTCATCATAATGTATTTTAGAAAGAAATAGCATTGTGGAGTAGGGCGTAACTACAGGCAGAAGGATATTACAGCAAGGCAGGTGAGAAACAAAAGTCGCTTGCACTAGCCTGTGGGCAATGGTGGTGACTAAGGAAACTATTTAGGAGGAAATTGTTTATCAATTGGATGTGGCGGGAAAGAGAGTCAGCTGAAGGATGTTCAGTTTCTGGCTAGGGCAGCAGGGTAGATTGTAAAACCACTTCTTGACATATAGAAAATGTAAGGTTGAATAGGTTTTGGGTGAGTTGGATTCCAGACAGACTGAGTTTGGGCCTCTCTCATCGTTGTGGTTATGGTTACCACCTGTGTATCCCATCGAGAAGGCTTCCCGTGAGAAAAGACAGAAACCAGGACACAGCTCTGATCGGTGACCACCGGTGTTTAACAGATGGACAGAGGAAGACAGTGCTGCCAAGAAGTGACAAGAGGGTCTAGGAAGAGTCTTTTGGAGCTGTTGACGAGCAGGATATTGGTGACGTTTGCAAAGCAATTTCTGTGGAATGGTGGCAGCCAGATTTCAATGAGCTGAAGAGTTAATGGGAGTTGAAGTACAGTCGGCTGGTGTAGATAACAGCTTCCCGAGGTTTGTCTTTGTATCAGTTTATCAGAGATGCTGTAACAAAGTACAACAAACTAGGAATTCTCTCAGTTAAAAACCACCTGGGCCTTCCTTACCACAGTGCAGTTTGATCTGTAATAAAGATGAAATAACAAAGAAAAAGAAATTAAAACAACAGAAATGTATTCTGCCAGTTCTGGAGACTGAAAGTCTGAGATCAAGGTGTCAGCAGGGCTGTGCTGCTACAGCTGAGATTCTGGGTCGAATTCTATCTGACCCCTTCCTAATTTCTGGTGATAGCCATCAATCGTTGGTGTTTCTTGGCTTGTAGACACTTCACTCCAATTTCTCTCTGCATCATCGCATGGCCTTCTTTTGCGTGTTTCTGTCTTTACATGGCATTTTCCTCTTCTTATAAGGCCACCAGTCATGTTGGATTCAGGTCCACCCTAATGACCTCATCTTACCTTGGTGACATCTGCAAAGACCTTATTTCCAAATAAGGTCACATTGTCAGGTAGCAGGGGTTAGTACACCAACATATCTTTTGGGGGGGACACAATTCAATACATAACAGTCTTTAAAGGGGAGGCTGGGAAGAGCATGTTCAAAGTAAAAGGAGAAACATATAGACCAGAGAACACTGAAGACACATATCCCTAATAACAGCGGCCAGTCTTGACTATAAAGGTGGAATTTCAGTTCAGAAAGTTTACCAGCCAGCCCCTCTTTCTGTCTTCATTCTCCTTCATTAGTTCACATCAGGCCTCACACCTCCGACAACTACCTGCCTACTCGGCCGCTGTCATCTCTTGTAGGTCAGATCTTTCTTGAAGATTCACTTCTGAAGAGTTAATGTGGACAACGTTAGGTATGAGACTGACAATTAGGTATGTCCAGGGCAAGTTCGCTGCTAGCTTGCCCTGGAACGTGAAAAGGCTCACACCTTTTTCTTGTCAAACATGTAGACACTACATCTTGAGAATCATGGGTTGTAAATAAGGGCAAGAGAATTATAAAAAGTCAGGCATTTTGTTGTTTTCCCACACATTTTCAAATTGGAAATTGCCTTGTGACTTGCTATAACTTGGAAGTGCACACTCCTGTCCAGGGAAGTCACTGGAATACTGAGGGAATGGTGGATTATTTTCTGGTCCACCTCTTTGACTCCCTTGTGGCACCCTCTTCTGGTTCTCCCTCACTCCGCAGTTTTCCTCACTTTCAGGATGCTCTTGGTCTGCAACAAGATGCCTCTGTAATTCATTTCTTAGGATGCCGGGAGCTGTGCTGGTATCCAGGGACCAAAGATGTGTAAGCCAGCCTCATCTTAGGGAGGGCGATGCGGTAACCTACAGTTTGTTTCCCACTAGGTGATCTGGGAGAAGAGGAGATGGAGAGTGGACCTGGTTACATGGGGGCTGGAAAGGGAAGCTCCCTATTCTTTGGGTTAGAATAGCTTCTTCAAATGCATCTGATTCAGAGAAGGAGCACCTTCGTTAGTAGTAAAATCCTTGGCTCTACCTGACCGAGAGCAAGACCCTTTGGGAGTTGTTGTGGGTGGATGTGTCTCCCCTATGTGTCTCCCCAAATTCATATATTGATGTTTGAATCCCCAGAACCTCAAAATGTGACCCTATTTGAAGACAGGGTCTTTAAAGAGGTAATTAAGTTAAAACGAGGCCTTTAGGGTGGGCCTTAATTGGCTATGACTGATGTCTTTATAAGAAGAAGAGATTAGAATCCACAGAGAGCCACCTGGGATGTATGTCTGCAGAGGAAAGGCCACGTGAGGACCCATCTGCAAGGAAAGGAGAGAGGCCTCAGAAGAAATTTAACCTGCTAGCACCTTCGTCTTGGACTTCTAGCCTCCAGAACTGTGAGAAAATAAATTTACATAATTTCAGCCACATAATTTGTGACATTTTGTTATGGCGGCTCTCGCAGGCTGATACAAGGATGGTCGTTTTTAAATCTCCTAGAGGACAGTCTAGAAGCGTGGCCTGCCCCACAATTGTCCTACCCTGCATCCCATCAAGGGGTCGTAGCGTCCTATGGAAGGGCTGTCAGGGGTCCTCAGGGGGATGTGGTGTGGAGCATGTAAGATTGACGAGAAGCTTTGTCTCTTCTTCCCCAGTATGTTCAAGAGGTTACCTTCTGCAGCTTCAGCTTATATTACACTTTGTCCAGTTCACGTTTGCTGCAAGTGACGTTCCACTTAAAAAACTTAGTCGCAGGGAAGAGAAGCTAACTGTTCCAAGGAAGCACTGATTTCTTGGAGAATATAGTCAATAATATGGTAAGAACTATGTATAGTGTCAGGTGGGTACTAGACTTATGGGAGGAATCACTTCATAAATTATATAGATGTCTAACTACTACGCTATACACCTGAAACTAATATAAAGTAATATTGAATGTCAGCTATAATTTAAAAAAATAGTATTGGGGATGTAAAACACAGCATAGGGAATATAGTCAATGGTGTTGTAATAGCTACATACGATGTCAGAGGGGTAGTAGACTTATTGGGGTGATCATTTTGTGAGGTACATACATGTCTCATCAGTATATTGTTTTGTACACCTGAAACTAATAAAAGAAAATAAAGAAATATTCCCTTTTCAGATTCCTACAGGGAAGAAAACCACCCAAGTCTGGGGTGTGATAACAGTGACTCAGAAGCAAACTGTTTTACAGCACATGGGGCACTAACATCCCTCCACCAGCTGATGTTCTTACTCTCAAACTTGGGCATTTGTGTATGTGGGGGAAGAAGACTCCTCTTTTGTGACAATAGGAAGAAATTAAAAGCATGTGTGCACATATGTGTCGATTGCCTAGGAGAGATGAGGGACGGGAAGGGTTGGACAAAAATAAAAGTTGTGGTTTTTTTTGTTGTTGTTGTTTGTTTGTTTTGTAAAAGAGCTGTCAAATTCTTCTGTCCATCTGTAGCAGACAGCTTTACAGAGCAAGCCATTGTTTATTTCATTTCTCCCTTTCACGAGTTTGACAGGGTACCTAGCAGTACTTGTTGTATTTGTTCGTTCATTAATTCAACAAAAACTTACTGAGCTCCTTTTACTTGCCAGATCCAAACACAAATCATAAGACCAATCCCTGGCCTGGAGGGAGTTAGGGTCTGGCCTGGTTGGTCATGCGCACCGAGGACTCACTCTACGGCTGGCAATGCTGGTGCAGAGATAGTGCAAAGTGTGAGAGGGCCACAGAGAACAGCAGGAGGGTTGGGAGGGCAGCAGCCAGTGACATCCAAGCAGTAGTTTGCCAAGGCGGCCTGTGGAGAAGTCGTGAAGAGGCTATGTGCTCAGGGGACGCTGACTGGTTCAGTGTCTGGATCCTCACAGGAAAGGACAGAGTGACAGGAGCCAAGACCAGACAAGGGGTCAGTTGGTGACAGCTCAGATAAATGCTGTTAAAGACTCTGTTCTTAGAAACAGATTCATTGATCCAGAGAAGAAACTGATGGTTGCCAGATGGGAGGGGGGCTGAGGAGTTGGGTGAAAAGGGGGAAGGGATTAAAAAAAAAAAGACTTTGTCCTTGATCCCAGCCATGGGGAGAATCAGCCAAACTGAATATACAAACTGAATATACAAGCAGACAATGGCCAGGCCATATATCAGAACACAACTCTGACCGTACTCTGCAGCAACCAGCCCAGGAAACCAGCCTGATCTCTGCAAGTCAGACGTGGAGGAAGACAGATCAGTATCCCCAGTGATAGTCCAGGAGCCAAACAATAACCCTTGTGACAATCAACCCCAAAGGACCAGGATTCGATTCATAACTGACAGCTTCTCTAATTTTTGTCCCTACTTCCAGTTTAGGACCAACCAGAGAAAGCCAAATATGCACCCCTAACAATCACACAGGACCCCCCACTTCTAGTAAGCCCACCTACAGCTTCCCCGTGCCAACAGCCCTCAGTCAGGGCTCACCTGGAGACTTCCCTTCCTGCCACCGTCCAGCTTTCCCAACCCTCTGCTGCCTTTCAATCTCTGCCAAAAGGCAATTGGCCTTTGCCTATTGTCATTTGGCTGGTCTTCATCTGTTTCCACAGAATCCGGGGATGACCACTCAGACGGTATGTGGAGAAGTTGAAGAGACAGTTGGCTGCTACTGCCACCTTCAACGTCAGCAGGACACCTCTGCTGAACACTAGTAAGTGTCTCTTGTTTCATTTTACTTTTTCTGTCAGGTCCAGAGAAGAGGTCAGGGCTCATAACTTGAGGATCCAAGATAGGACCCAAGGACCCTCCTCTCCGGGAGATAAGGGTTCTCAATGACAGTGCTACACATCGGGGCTAAGGAAAGAAACATCCAGTCAGACGCTGGGCAAAGCTATGGCCGGAGGACAGTTCGAGCAGCAATGTCTGATACTGAGTTTCAACTTGTTCTCTGCTCTGTTCTAATTTCCCTTTATTCGTCCTAAGCTTTCATTAAAGCCTATACCGCAAAAGAGCCTGTGTCAGCTGTATTCTGGGGGGTGGAGAGAGGTTCTGGTTCTACTTGATGGTCAATGCTAGATAGCCGGTTAGCACTTGGGCACCCCAAAAGCCAGGGGGACTTGATAACACTCAGGATAGCCTTACGATTTACTCATTCTTTTTTTTTTTTTTAGATTTTATTGGGGAAGGGGAACAGGACTTTTTGGGGAACAGTGTGTACTTCAAGGCCTTTTTTTCCAAGTCAAGTTGTTGTCCTTTCAGTCTTAGTTGTGGAGGGCACAGCTCAGCTCCAGGTCCAGTTGCCATTTTTCTAGTTGCAGGGGGTGTTGCCCACCATCCCTTGCGGGACTCGAGGAATTGAACTGGCAACCTTGTGGTTGAGAGCCCACTGGCCCATGTGGGAATCGAACCGGCAGCCTTCGGAGTTAGGAGCATGGAGCTCTAATCGCCTGAGCCACCGGGCCGGCCCGATTTGCTCATTCTTTTTCTTCAGTTATTTCAGTTATACAATCTTATAGACATTAGAAAACCTCAGTGTTATTACTTCTATATAATCAGTGATTTTGGCTGTTTCTAGTAGTCACGTTATTTGCATCACCTCACAATGAATTACAACGTGAAGACAGGCTTTTACTTTTTGTGTTTGCATTTAAAAAAATATGTTATTATCTGAACAGCTTGATGGGTATGCCCATTAATTTTTACCTACATATTTGACATATTTCCTATGTGACATGGAAGTTGGATGCTTTTTAATGTATTTTTTTCAAGATTGTAGTTCTTTTTGTGGTTGATGCTCTAGAAATACCATGGCTAAAGGATTGTAAAGCTCAGGCCCCATCATTTCCTAGCCATGAGATTGGTGCGGGGAGACCACATGGAAAAGAACAAAAGGTTTGCAACGTCCAGTCACGGTCAGCTGCTGGAGCCTGGCATGGGGCTGCTCAGCTAAGAGGCTCTGGAAGCTTTCTTTCCACCCTGGATGGGAAGCTGCACTGAAGCTGTCTATCTCTCTATGACAGTGTCAAAAACAATGGCTTGTATGTTATAGGTGCTCAATAAATATGTGTTGATTGAGTGGGAGCTCACAGCTACCCTAGTGGTCCACTCGTCATTCCTTCCTTAGGAAATGGTAATTCTGGAGCCTCCCAAACAGAGCAGAGGACATTATCTAATCTAATATCAATATGTATAAAATATCATATATACCGGGGGGTGCCAAAAAAGTACACATTTTAAGAGATATTATCTATGTATTACTTTTCGAAGTTGAATTGAATTATAGTAACAAGGTATAGTACCGTGTTTCCCCAAAAATAAGACCTAGCCCAACATTCAGCTCTAATGCGTCTTTTGGAGCAAACATTAATCTAAGACCCGGTCTTATTTTACTATAATATAAGACTGGGTCTTTAATATAATATAATATGATATAATATAAAATATAGTATAATATAATATAACATAACACAATATAATATAATATAATACTGGGTCTTATATTAATTTTTTTTTTGGTCTTATATTAATTTTTGCTCCAAAAGACGCGTTAGAGCTGATTGTCCGGCTAGGTCTTATTTTCTGGGAAACATGATATGATGTCGGCTCAAAAGATGGCGCTAATCAAATGAATGCTAGCATCATTCATTGTATTACAATTTTTTTCTTTCTTAAAATTTATATACTTTTTTGGGGCATTTTTTTGGTGCCGTCTGTGTATATTCACGCGGTGTAAAGCACAGCATAGGGAATATAGTGAATGGCATTGTAGTAGCTATCTACGGTGTCAGATGGGTAGTAGACTTATTGGGGTTATCACATTGTGAGGGGTAGACTCATTATGTTGTTTTGTACACCTGAATCTAATAAAAAATAAACAAAATTTAAAAAATACAACAACAACAACAACAAAAGACAAGATACCTTTAGAAAAGAGTCAGTATTTATAGCAATGTTTTATCTACTTTGGATTTATAACTGACATTTTGTGTCTTCCATTAGTATTTTTAGAGTTCAGAATGTTAACTGACAGCAGTATTTTCCTTTTCACCGACAGTACAGCAATGTGGTCACTTCTCCCTCGGTATTTTTATCTGCAGTTTAGCACAGGTGCCAATGCTTTCTTCCTGTCCATTACTATATTACAGGTAATATTTCTGAACAGGTTATTTGATTGAGATTTTAAAAAAATAAGAAAATATAAAAAACTCATTTAGTTGAAATAAGAGTTTGACATAGAGAATAAATTTAAATGCTGGGAGAAAGAATTCTTCTTTAAAAAATTGTTCAGGGAGACACTAAACTCCATTTTTAGGCTGAAAAACATGTTGATCCCCAATAGATGAATGAAGTGGTCCACAGTTCATGCTAATTTAGATCATTAATGCAATATTGACGGAGTGACTTTTGTCATTTACGCCACCTCCCTAATAGGAAAGTTTTATTATATTTTGAAAGGAGTAATTTAAAGAAAACCCAAATGCTCATTTCATATAGCACCTTTTCTTTCTTTTTTTTAAATTGTGGTAAGAACACCTAACATGAGATCTACACCTTTAACAAATTTTTAATGTACAATTCAACATTGTTAAGAATAAGCACTTTGTTGTACAGCAGGTCTCTAAGCTTCACCATGTGTAACTGAAACTTCAAGTTCATTGTATAAAAACTCCCCATTCCCCCGTCCTCCAGCCCTGGACAACCACCATTCTACTTTTTGATTCTATGAGTTTGATTATTTTAAATACTTCCTATAAGTGGAATTATGCAGTTTTTGTCTTTCTGTGACTACCTTATTTCACATAGCCAATGACCTCAAGTTTCATCCATGTTGTTGCATATGGCAGAATATCCTTCTTTTTAAAAGCTGGATAATATGTGTGTGTGTGTGTGTGTGTGTGTGTCACATTTTTTAATACATCTAACCATAAATGGACAATTGTTTCCACATCTTGGTAATTGTGAATCATGCCACTATAAACATGGAAGTGCAGATATCTCTTCAAGATCATGATTTCAGTTCTTTTGGATAAATACCCAGAAGTGGGGTTGCTGGATAGTATAATAGTTCTAGTTTTAGTTTCTTGAGGAACCTCATACTGTTTTCCATAGCGGCTGCACCATTTTACATTCCCATCAACAGTGCACGAGGGTTCCCTTTTCTCCACATCTTTGCCAACACTTGTTATCTTTTGTTTCTTTGATGACAGCCATCCTAACAGGTGTGAGGTGATACCTCATTGTGGTTTTGATTTGCATTTCCCTGATGATTAGTGATAATGAGCATCTTTTCATATACCTGTTGGCCATCTGTGTGTTCATTTTAGAGAGATGTCTGTTCAAGTCCTTTACCATTTCTTAATTGGCTTGTTTGTTTGTTTGCTTTTGCTTTTAAGTTGTAGGAATTCCTTATATATTCTTACAAGATACAGGTTTTAAAAATATTTTCACCTGTTCTATAGGCTGCCTGTTCACTTTGTTGATGGTTTCCTTTGCTGTGCATAAGCTTTTAGTTTGATGTAGTCCCACGTGTCTATTTTGACTTTGGGTGGCTATGCTTTTGGTGCCGTGCCCAAGAAATCATTGCCAAGACCAATTACAGAAAATTTGCCCCTACATTTTCTTCTAGGAATAGCATCATCTTTTTGTTTTCAATTTTTAGTGGGGAATATTGGGGAACAGTGTGTTTTTCCAGGACCCATCAGCTCCAAGTCAAGTCGTTGTTTTCAATCTAGTTGTAGAGAGCACAGCTCAGCTCCAAGTGAAGTTGTTGTTTTCAATCTAATTGTGGAAGGCGCAGCTCACTGGCCCATGTGGGAATCGAACCCGTGATGGTGTAATGAGCACTGCGCTCATTAATCTTTCATTTTAATTTTTTAATTCAAATTTTTATTTGTTTATATTTAGGTACTTGTTTTTTTGTATTATAAAGGAATTTTAGCATTTATTTATTATTTATTATGTATTAATTTATTTATTATTACACTTTTAACTCATAAGCATAAATAAAATAATTAAAAACATTTATATAGATATGCAATTAGTACTACCCATGTATAATGTGCATCCCTATTTTTCCCTCACAAATTTGAGCAAAAAAGTGTACATTATACACGGCAAAATATGGTACTTCACACCAAGCTGTTCCTAGTAGCAGAGCTAGGGCTGCTGGGGAGGCAGAAACTTGAATTGAACTAGGATATGTAGAAGACTCCCAATTTAGAATAACCATTTCATATCTAAACAGAGCATAATTTTCCCCAGTGAAATATGTGTTGGTCTCGTTTCAATCTGTATTTTCTTTTGCTTACAGAATGCAATTTTCATCACACTGCTTATGTTCCATCTCTGAGTATAAAATATTTCTATTAAATGGGATGAAATCAAAATGTTTTCCTTTTCTGG
Source organism: Rhinolophus hipposideros (assembly GCF_964194185.1). Lineage (NCBI taxonomy): Eukaryota > Metazoa > Chordata > Mammalia > Chiroptera > Rhinolophidae > Rhinolophus > Rhinolophus hipposideros. The sequence goes on from NC_138050.1 coordinate 8,082,832, forward strand.
GAAGAGAAAGCTTCCTATGAAATACTTGGTCTGGGGAAATTTTAATCTGCTACATTTTAACTTTGGAAAATATGCAGTATTTTCCTCCTAAGTAATCTCAACTAAATCCTAATCTGCATCCTATTCACAAACCTTTTCAATTTAACTTCAGAAATAATTATTGAGAAACAAAGTAATTGATTAGGCACTAGATGTTATCAGTTAGAAGATGAAAAAGAATGTATGAAATGTTGATAACTTAGAAGTATATATGAACATATACATTTAAATATTGGTATAACTGTCAATCTTGACACCTGAGTTTTTGAATCTTGGCACATTTTGAAGGTGTGTTTAACTTTCAAAGGTGGTTAAATTCTAGCACTTAGCAATATTACCATTAAAGATATATTACTATGAGCTCTTAAGAAAGTTAACTGTATATTTTTTTTCTTTTTTCTCTGCCCATGTTTCACTGCTCCATCTCAGAATTCAAACTGTTAGGAGTAAGAAGGGTCAGAATGAAATAGTCGAGTCATTTTTTCCATGCTCTCTGAAAACTTCCTGGATAGTTGTCTACTATCAGGCAGTAGGACCGGATTTGGGTCTTTAAACACTCGCTGCGTTTTTATCCTCTTAACCACCAGAACTTTCCTGTTCTATCAAACTTTGCTTGAAATATTTCATTGAGTACATGTGAAAGCTGGATCATACGTATGTCTTAAAAAGCACAACATTTGATTTTCTCGTGGGAGAATAATTTGTTCTTCCAAATTGTTTATCTGAGATAGCATTTTAAAATAAGCTGCTGTATACTCACTCACTCATAGCACAAAGAACTTTATCAGCTGTAAAATGCTGATATTAAAGCCACTGAGCTTTTAGGGGTTGTGTTTTTTGTTTTGTTTTGTTTTCAACCTCAATGTATCTATTTCCCAATGGAATCTACCTATATTTCCCTCTTATAAAACATTCGATAATCCAGGATGATTTAAAATCCTTGATATAGACCCAGGAAGACACTTAAAAGAAAATTAGGTAGAAATTAATTAATGCAAAATAATTCCCATATACAAGTGACTTGAATTTTAAAAGACTGTATGCACTACTAATTTCTTTTAAACTACATAGCACTTACACTAAAGCATAAATTTCAAAGATTCCACACACCACTTTGAATTGCAAATTCTAGCACCTATATTTACCATGTTACAAAACAAAACAAAACAAGAAATTGCTGTGCTAAATTATCTTTATTCCCAGGGGAAAAAGAGCTTTAAGTAATAACAAAGACAATGGAAAGTTCAGGAGTACTATTATCTGCCTTTGAAATGCAGTTGGAAAACTGTAAATAACCCTAGTCGTACTCAGTTATATGGAAGATGCTAACATACTCACCAATAATTCTGATAGGAGCCCCTCAGAACTCAAATGTGCCCTTCCCGCTTTGTGAAAATCTGGAATCTGTGCCTAGATCACAGGACTAATTCACAGAAACCACAAGTTTTACAAAAGTCCAAGCTAAGACCTAAATATAATGCCACTGATCACTTTCCAAATAATTTTAAGAGCTGTTATGGTGATGGAAGGAGAACTGACTCTGGGTGGTGAACACACAATGGGATTTATAGATGATGTAATACAGAATTGTACACCTGAAATCTATGTAAATTTACTAACAATTGTCACTCCAATAAATTTAATAAAAAAAGTAATTTTAGTCATCTCATAGTTACACAATATGAAAAAAAATTTTGGTGTCCTTTATGTAACTGTGGAATTTACTGGACAGAGTTTCCTGGGAAACAGTAATGGCAGATGCATCTCTACCCTTTTTTTACTTCCAGAAAAGTCCATTTAAATGCATGTAGGAGTCCAACTTCCAAACAAATTCTGTTCTAAATACTTATTTGCACATTTATTTGGATCAAAGGGCACATTTTCTCAAAGAAATATAAATAGTAGGTTATTCTAAGGTCAGGGCTACAAATGCCTATGTTTTTGGTAATACAGATGAAAATAACATTAGTGGGCATAAAAGGAAACAGTGCTGTTGGAAACGAGTAGTATTTCAGCTTCTGAGAAATACCGTGTCATGCATGCAAGTGTTGGAAACATCCTTCTCCCAGCCTGGAATCTAGGAAATTATGGAAGGAAGTGAAGTTGCTGAGGAGGGTGGTAAGATGGCACTTGTGCACAAATTGGGGGCGGCTAGGAAATCGGTGCATCTGATGTTTTTCTTTCTGCTTAAGACAGGACTTTAGACCCAGCCTCTTAGGACCTGTTGCCAGAACGACCATCCCAAGCCTGCCTCAGGTGATTCACAAAGGAGTTGGTGGCCAGGATCCTGAAGGTAACACTGTGAGTTGTGTCCTTCCTCCTGAGCTAGTGGGTGGCTTCCTGCTGTGCGATGAGAAGAAACTGGGGTGGCTTGAGGGATACTCTGATTACCTGGGGACACTCCTTCTGTACAGCCAAACTGGGCATTTCTCTGTGTGATTTATAGTCAGGCATGGTTATGCATTGGGGAAGTGCCATATATATACTTTGTCATGAAAACTAAGATGGTTTATCATTTAGTTTTAATGTCTATTTTATTTTAATATACAACATTTATGTTTTAAAATGTAATTTAGTATTAATGTACAAATCTACATTTTACATGACAGCACTTTAATTGCATGGAATAGTGATCAAATTAGTTACTATATATAAAGTGTTTAGAAAATTACCTATCATGTAGTGCTATTTATCTATTGATTGATCTAGCTATCCATTTATCTGTGATGTGTAAAGCCTCTACATTTAGTTACATTGTTTATTCTGTGGGAAAGAATAAATGACATTGGTACCTTTGGCAAGCTTCCCCTGTGCCTCAAGTTATCGTGGCACCACATGGGGCCCCTTCCATTATACCCGTTCCCTTCTGACATTGTTCATCTGTTCACTTGCTTATTGTCTCTCTGTGTATTTTGCAAGCTTTATGAAAGTAGAGGTGATGTCAGTTTTTGCTTTGGCACCTAATTGTGGCTCAAGGAAGATATTTAAGGAATGCATGAGTGGATGAACGATGAATACCTGAATATAGATATGTCCCCAATGAAAATAAGTTGCCCCAGAAAGGTCAGCATCTCTCTGGGTTGCCTTGTATGTTCCAAGTCAAGTATGTACACCTGACATAGGAACTGCTGAGTGTCCACTCGCCATTATAATTGCTATAAGTGGCGTAGCTTGTCCTAGAGCTCTCTGGTTGAAGTAAGAACTTCAAAAAAGTTCAAAAAAAAAAAGGAGGCTTTTTTTTTTCTTTTCTTTTGCCATGGGTTTGCCTCTAGAACACAGGTGTAGTGAAAAACACCACTAAATCTAACCCAAAATGGGAAAGGAAAAGACACAAATCAACATCATCGTCATGGAACACGTAGATTCTGGCAAGTCTACCACTACTGGGCATCTGATCTACAACTGTGGTGGGATCGACAAAAGAACCATCAAAACATTTGAGAAGGAGGCTGCTGAGATGGGAAAGGGCTCCTTCCAGTATGGCTGGGTCTTGGGTAAACTGTAAGCTGAACGTGAGCGTGAGATCACCACTGATATCTCCCTGTGGAAATTCTAGACCAGCAGCATTGTGTGACCATCATGGATGCCCCAGGACACAGAGATTTTAATCAAAACTGTGATTACAGACATATCTCAAGCTGACTGTGCTGTCCTGATTGTTGCTGTTGGTATTGGTGAATGTGAAGCAGGTGTCTCCAAGAACGGGCAGATCCCTGAGCATGCCCTTCTGGCTTACACACGGGGTGTGAAACAGCTAACTGTGGATGTTAACAAAATGTGTTCCACTGAGCCGCCTTACATCCAGAAGAGATATGAGGAAATCATTAAGAAAGTCAACACCTGCATTAAGAAAATTGGCTACATCCCTGACACAGCAGCATTAGTGCCAATTTCTAGTTGGGATGGTGACAACATGCTGGAGCCAAGAGCTAACATGCCTTGGTTCAAGGGATGGAAAGTCACCCGTAAAGATGGCAGTGCCAGTGGAACCATGCCACGTGAAGCTCTGGATTGTCTCCTGCCACCAACTCGCCAGCTGAGAGGCCTTTGCGTCTGGCCCTCCAGAATGTCTACAAAGTTGGTGGTGTTTGTCCTGTCCCTGTGGGCCGAGTGAAGATGGGTGTTGTCAGACCCGGCGTGGTGGTCACCTTTGCTCCGGTCAGTGTTGCAACTGAAGCACAGTCCGTTGAAATGCACCATGAGGCTCTGAGTGAAGTGCTTCCCGGGGACAGTGTGGGCTTCAATGTCAAGAACATGCCTATCAAAGATGTTTGTCGTGGCAATGTGGCTGGTGACAGCACAAATGACCCACCAATGGAGACAGCTGGCATCAAGGCTCAGGTGAGTATCCTGAACCACCCAGACCAAATCAGTGCCAGATACACACTGGATTGTCACATAGGTCACATTGCTTGCAAATTTGCCGAGCTGAAGGAGATTGATTGTCGTTCAGGGAAAAAGCTGGAAGATGGCCTGAAGTTTCTGAAATTTGGTGATGCAGCCATAGTTGATATGGTTCCTGGCCAGCCCAAGTGTGTTGAGAGCTTCTCTGATGACCTTTCTCTGGGCCGTTTTGCTGTTCGAGGCAGACAGTTGCTGTGGGTGTCATCAAAACAGTGACAAGAAAGCACCTCGAGTTGGCAAGGTCACCAAATCTGCCCAGAAAGCTCACAAGGCTAAATGAATATTATCCCCAATACCTGCCACCCCCGTCTTAATCAGTGGTGAAAGAAAGTCTCAGAACTGTTTGTCTCAATTGTCCATTTAAGTGTAATAGTAAAAGACTAATTAATGATTACAATGCCTCGTAAAACCTTCAGAAGGAAAGGAGAATGTTTTGTAGACCATTTGGTTATGTGTGTGGCAATTTTTAAGTTACTCGTTCTTAAAATCAGTGCTTTTTAATGGAAACAACTTGACCAAAACTCTGTCACGGAATTTTGAGACCTACTAAAACAAAGTTTAATGAGAAAAAAAAAGAAGAAAAAAAAGAACTGGAGATAGCACACAGCTGAGAATGTAAGCATCGAGATTCTGGAACAGTGACCTTGGTAGAAAAAGCTATATGGAATCATAAATCAGTCCTATGAGGCTTCAACTGTCTGGCTGGGTTTGCACAGATTGAGTCTTCTGGGATCGGGATCCTCTGCAGCCTAATATACACCCAGAGAGGTCTATAGGCTTGCACAGGAAGTCAGCAGGTTGCTTATTTTTTTTAAAGGGGGGTGGTGCTGGCTGCTAACGTGTACCACCCAGCTCTGTCAGGCAACCTTCTGGTAATGTGTCTCAGCTACTAGAAAAATAGAGTCAGGGTTTCACATGGGGACTGGGCATGCTGCATTGCATCCTACCAGGCGCCTATAGTCAAGGGATGTCCAGCTGTCATCCAAGAGGAGAGAAATCCATTTCTAACAGTGTGTAAAGCTCATGTGTCATGTCCATTTTATCTTTCCCACATGATAATACCTACAACAGAACTTTACTAGATGAGGTTTGGGAGATTGAAAGTAGCAGAGTTCAAGGACTTGATCTTCCTGAAATTTTAAAAAAGAGGCGAGGATGCTCTCTGTCCTAAATTTTGTTAAAAACTCGTTTCCCTTGTTCTCTTTCCCAGCTAACCCTTTCATGTACTTCCATACTCTCCATGATTTCCCAGGTTTATGAAGTCAAACAGGCATCCTGAACTTCACATCCCCAGTAGTGCAGGGCCCTCGTCGGCCGTGCCAGCTCCCTCTGTGGTCTTGCTTTCAGTGGACGACAACTTCATTTTTCCCGTTTCTTAGGCCCAAAATCTTGAAGTCATTCTTACTTCTTCCATATTCTATACCCATTGTGTCAGAAAATCCTATTACTCCTACTTCAAAGTAAATTAAGTTAGATCACTACTAACAATCTCTGTCTTGTCCTTATGCAGGACCTATCATCTCTCTCCTGGATTATTGCAATAGACACTTAACAGGTATCTCTGCTTCCAGTCTTCTCCATAGCAGCCAGAGGGAGGAGGCTTTGACAATATAAATCAGATCATGTCAGTCCCTGCTTTCTACCTTCCATGACCTTCCCATGATCTCCCCTCATGGTGCATTAAGCTTATGCACACTAGTTTTATTTTAACCTCTGTTGGTTGGTGGACAGATATTCGTATATCCATTATGGGCCAAAGGACCTGCTAATTTCTTCTACTTTCCTCGGCAGATTTTTGCATAAAAGTTTGCATGTTCAGGGGAAAGCAGCTCTTCTCTCTGTCTTCTCCCCTTACATGAAACTGTGGATGCAGGGGAACGGGGGTGGGAGGGAACTGCATTGCAGAAGAAAAGGATCAGAGTTTCTTCCAGGGTCTGAATTGCTCCCCTTCCCCCATTGCCTGGGAAGGAGAAAACAAATCTCAATGTTTGCTCTTGCAGTTGCTGCCTTATTCCCACCGGTCCTTATTTAGCATCCTTGAGGGAAGAAGAAACCAAATGCTAAGAATGACAGAAGGTTTATGAGAATTATGAGAATTAAAGGTATATTAACATTTTAAAATTTCTACACCCAAACTATCTCCTGTGAGAGACCAATTCCAATTGACATAACTTGGGTGTTCTTCTGAGTAGAAGTTCCGATGTTCTTTTTCAGTAACACCAAAAGACTTTTGCTCGAGGCTTTTGCAAGAGGTCTGGGCATGTCCTGAACTTTTGAGTGGACTTTCTCTGAATCTGGAATGTTAATGCAGGGATTATAAGACAAAGAATCAGTCTTTGGACTATATTGAACACCAGCGACATTTTGAGTCCTTAGTGAACTCAGTTTGGATAGCTGGCCATTTCTAATCAGGAAGTAGAATGGTGGTTGTCAGGGGCTGTGTGAAGGGGAATGGGGAGTTAGTGTTTAATGGGGACAGAGTTTCTGTTTGGGATGATGAAAAGAGTTCTGGGGGCGGCTGGTTTGCTCAGTGGTTAGAGTGCAGTGCTCATAACACCATCACCAGTTCAATTCCCACAAGAGCCAGTGAGCTGCACCCTCCTCAGCTAGATTGAAAAACAACGACTTGCCATGGAGCTGATGGATCCTGGAAAACACACTGCTCTCCAATATTCCCCAATAAAAATTTTAAGAAAGAGTTCTGGAGATGGTTGTGGTGACAGTCACGCAAAAGTATGAAGGTAATTCATGCCACTGATCTGTACACTCAAACATCATTAAGGTGGCAAATTTTGTGTTACATGTATTTTACCACAATTAAAAAAAAAAGAAACTACCTGTATTATTATAGATTTTTTTAAAAAGTAGGGTTGTTCTCATAGGGAAAGCAGACTCAATTAGTTTGTGAAATTAGTGTGCTTGGTCTAAAGCAAGTGCGGTTCGAAAGAAGGTAATTCCTGGTCTCCCATTCTTAAATGATACCATTCTTAAATGTAAAAACTTTATGTTTTCAAGATCCTTTGACAGATTCCCAACATGCCATTTTAAATGTAAAAGTAGTGTTGGGCTCCAAATAATTTTTACCCGAAGAACACTTTCATACCCTTGTTATTGGTATAATGTTAACATAGCCTGTTAGACATGAAAACTTGTAGAACGTATTTTATTTTCCCGTCCTTCAATAAGAAATTCCTCCAAGAAGTGCCCAGATGAAAGGCTTCGGCCCGACGTGACCCATCAGATAATAGGAATGCTGACTACTCTACTCAGAAAGGAAACAAACACAAAGATAACAACAACAAAAAAGGAACATGTGGTATTTGCTGGAAATGAGAGCTAATTGTCCCCCTTTGTTGACCAAGGTGTTCATTGAAAGTTGAAGAATTTAAAAATTCTAGATTTTCTTATTGTGCATTTTTTCCCTGTCACAGAGATTTGTGTTTCTTTGGATTGATCCCTGTTTCTCTTGCATACGCATGCACTGCTTCTTCCTGTCCTATGTCCCCCTCTTCATTTTCTTCCCTCTCCTGAGAGATACTTAGAAAGAAACAGTTGAAAGGTAAGCAAAGGTTAAAAATGAAACAGGACAAGAAAACTCGTAAGGTGCATCAGATGTCTTCAGGATTTGAGGTAACATCTCTCCCTGCCTTTTTCCCAACCGATGACCTTGATTCCTACATCCCTGAGAAAAATTAGCCAGAAATGAACTGCCATGGGCTCTAGTCGCCCCCTCACCTACCAGCTATCCACACCCACAAACTGCCTCCCCACCTGTTTCCAAAGATTTGCTCTCCATGCTGCTGGCTGAAGCCACTCCTACTGTTTGTGACTTTGATCCCATTTGCTCTTGCCTTCTCAAGAACAGCACTGGTGCAATGCTCCTAATTCTCCCACATCACCAATTTTTCATTCTGCTGGATCGTTCTCACAACACAGTAGGTTGTCTTAACAAGCAGAACTTTCTCTTGACCGCACGTTACCCTTCAGTTCATTGTACCCCATTGTAGCAACAGTTCTTGCTCAAATTATCTGTATCCACCATCTCCAATTCCTCTTCCATTCTCTCGTAAACCCACTCCTTTCAAGCTTTCGCTCCATCCTCTTTTCACTGGTGCAAGCCACCATGACCTTCACGTTGCTAAATGCAATGGTCCGTTCTCACTCTTTATCCTCATTGATGTATCATCAGCAGGTGGCAAAGTGGGTTGCTTCCTGCTTCTTGGTACATTTCTTTACCTGGGTTCCAGTGTGCCACACACTCTGGTTTTCCATCTACCTTGCAGGTCACTCCTTTTTCATTTTGGCTGACTTCTTCCTCCCCCTTTCCTCCCCTCTCCCCACCCCCCTAATCTCTTAATATTGGAATGTCCCATGGCTCAGTCCTTGATTTTTTTTTCTTTCCTCTTGTCTATACTCACTCCACTGATAATCTTATATAGCCTTCATGGTTTTAAATATCATCTATATGTTGGTGTCTTCCACATTTAATGTCTACCCCACACCTCTCACTCAAATCCCAAATTCCTGTATCCTACTATCCATACGACCTACCCATTTGATTGTCTAATAGACATTTCAAACTGAACCTGTCCCAAACTGGATGCTTGGTTTCCTCTCCCACCAAGCCTGCTCCATCTGCAGACTTGCCCACCTCAGTTGATGACAACTGCATACTTCCAATTGCTCAGGCCCAAATCGTTGGAGTCAATCTTAAGTCCTCTTTTCCTCTGACACATCTGGCCACTGCATTGGTTCTGCCATCACATTATATTCAGAGTATGACCACTTCTCACTCACTCCATGGTTGCACTCTGGTCGGAACCACCATTGTCTGTCTGCATGACTGCAGTAACCTGTTAATAGGTTTCCTGCTTCTACACTTGCCCCTCATACAACAGCCAAAGTGATTCATTTAAAGTTACATCAATACAAGCATACAGACTTCTGCTCAAAACCCTGCAATGGCTGGCCATCACATTCAACATAAAAGCCTTACAATGGCCAAAAAGAGTTACTTGAGCCGGACCCCGTTACTTTCCTGGTGCCATCTCCTACTCTTGCTCCTTCTCTCTCATTTTTTTCTAGCCTCTGTGCCCTTCTTATAACATACCAGGCATGATCTTGCCCCAGGGCCTTTGCGCTGGCTGGTACTCCTGCCTAGAATGCAGATCCCTCATACATCTGTGTGGCTCACTCCTTCACTTCCTTCAAGTCCTTGCCCAAACAATCACCTTGTCAATGAAGCCTACCCTGACCGCTCTATTATACTCTCTCTATACAACCCTACCCCTCATTCCATTTTCTTTTTTTTTTGTTCATAACTCTTTAGTACTCTCTTGGGTACTATATGATTAATTTTTTGTTATGTGCTTATTTATTATTTGTCTGCATGCTAGACTATAAACTCCATGAGAATAAAATTTTTTGTTTGATTTGTTCCAAGAATGCACAGTACATGGTGGGCTCTAGATACGAATTTTGTTGAATGAATGAACGAATTCACTAGTGAACAGTCCAAGCAGAATTACATGTGCTAACAGATAGCCATTCCTTCTTCCATGTCTCTAATGTAAACGTAAATGCAGACAAAATAGAACCTATATTCATTGAGCACATACTGTGAGTTTGGCCCACTGTCAAACACTTGGCCTGCATTGCACTAAATATTTGTAGCCACCATGTGGAGATAATCATTACGGACTTGTTGAATGGATGGTTGGCTGAATGAATCCTCATTTTGCAGAGAAGGAAAGGGTGGTTCAGCAAAGTTAGTCACTTGCCTTAGATTATATGGCTAGAAACTGGTGGGATCTGACTGAGCTTCAGTCTAGCTTACCCCAAAGTGCCACATTGTTCAGTTCCAGAGCAGAGACATGGAAATCAGACAGGTGGGCCGCTGCATTCCGGCTTTGCCTCTTAGTCTGCTGTGGGACCCAGGCATGTCAGTTTTCTCTGAGCTGCAGCATCTCCATCTTGGTACTTCATACTATTGGGGCCATCGTAGGAAGCATGGAGTGTAAAGGGACATGTGTATCTGGATTCAAGTGGGGGGACAAAAGCTTCATGCAGGAATCATAGGCTCCTAAAACCACAATGGAACCTTTCACGACATAAGAATATGAATTACCTCAAAATATCATTGAAAACATATGAGAAATAGAACAAATATTTTTCAGTTACTTTAAAAACATTTATGTAAGAAGTCATTGTGTTGACTATTTTTTAATATTAAAATAGATAATACTATTGGATGGTTGGAAATGTTATTGGATTACAAGAGGTTCTAAGGTGTTTTTCTCTACCCACATCATTTTTTGGTGGTTTGAGGCAAATCCCTCAGGCAGTGTGTATAGCTTTTTCGGTCCTGTATATTTTTCTGCTCTACACCACAATATTAACTTGAATTTGTAAAGTGCTCTGAGCTCCTCGAAATAAGAAACAGAGGGGGAAATTCTCTGTTAAATGCCCTGTACACTCTTTCTCGAGATAGAAAATTCTGACTTTCTTTAAGATTTTATCGGACTCCCAAATGTATAATAAATTAAATGATACAATTATGCCAAAGCACTGAGAAATGACATGGTTGAGTTTGAAATCTGCTAGATCTTTTACCAGGTTGAAGAAAAACCCGACTTGAAAATGTCTCCATCCTTCTCCTCCCCCCTCCTCCTGGGTCCTGCCTCTGCCCCCTCCACCCGGGGTTCTAGCTGTGGCTGAGGACTTGGGAGGCAGATCCATTGGGAGGCCAGCCAGGGAGAGTTAACGAGCCGGGTCCACCGGGCACTGTCTCCAGGGGCCATCGGTACTTTCTGGTTGCCAGGACTTCCTGAAAGATGAATGACCATGGGATATGCTAAGAGCTGGAGGCTTCCTCTGAGCTCCTCGTTTGGAAGCCAATGGCAGTTGAACGCGCATGGGTAGAAGCTGACGATGCGGCTTTGTCAGGCTGAAGGGTGCAGGCTGGGTGGGTGGTGGCTAGCCGGTCCTCGTCGTCCCACTTCAGCTCTCACTCCTCCTGGAGGCCCTGTGAAAAGGAAAACCGGCCCCGCTTTCCAAAAGATCTGTTTTGCCTCTGAAGAATGGCAGATCTTGGTTTGGGGAAGCCAGAGGTTTACATAGTTTGGGGGACTCTTTTGAGGAAAAGAATACAAAACTACAAATGAAAAATTAGGTTCAAAAGCAAATATTTATTTGGAATGATGAAAGAAATCACAACAAAGCCTTAGCATATAAAAAGCAAATTGCCACACATCTCCCAGAGCCTTGGATGGGGCAGTGCAAGCTGAGACTTTATCAGCTCTGTGCACGTGTGTGGCTATGAACCAAGGAGAAATATTCCTTGTAAGCCAAACCCGCCAGGCTGTCCTCCTGCTCTGTGAAGGTCTTCAGTCAATAATGAAACATTGGAAGGAAAAAAACGCCCAAGAATTAAAAACAGGAAACAAAAAAAAATTCCACTTCATTTGAGTGGGGAGGAAACGATTTAAAATGTTCATTTTTACAGCCCTCCGTGTTTGTATGATTAGAACGTTTAACATTAAAATGGAGGGACAGCTGTTTTTCCACCTTTGGTTGTTTGCATGGCTGACCCAGGATGGGTGGGCCTAGACCCTAAAGGGAGAGGCCGCTAAACACTCAGAGAAGCTTCTCAGGGTTGTCTTGCTGCGTCACAGGCTCGGTCCTGCCCTTTCCACAGGGGGCTTTCTCTCATGTTTCTCACAGCCACTTGTAGCATTCATGGCTACACACGAGAAACACTTGAGCGGTTTTAAAAAAGACAACACACCCAAGTTCCACTTTGAGATTCTGTTTGAATTTGTCTGAAGTGGGAAGGAAGGAAGTGCCAGGGGCTGCATCCACCCAGAGATTATGGTTAAAATGGCCTAAAATAGTGGTTCTTCAGGCACTATTCCTAGACCAGAGCAGAAGCATCACGTGGGAAGTTGCTAGAAATGTCATTTCATGAGCCCCACCCTCCAGGCTCCCTAAGTCTGAAGCTCTGGAGGGACAGCCCATGGGTTACCAGGCGAGTACCAGTGCACACTAAGATTTGAGAGCCCTGGTCTGTGTTTGTGTGGGACACTGGGGTCTAATATGAACCCTGGTGAGTCTAGTGTGCACAGAAGACTGCAGACCAGTCGCCTTTCCGTCCACACAGAAGCATTTCATTTCATTAATAATTCAGTGCATAACACTTAGATACAGTTCCATTTTCTTTCAAAGAGCATGGCTGCTTACTAGGAAATCCATTGTCATTAGTGAGCCATGAGGGTGGAAACAGCAGCTGCTGGGCTTCATGTTGTATTTTCATCTGACGGTATTATTCCAGGGTGTGACTACTCTGTTGTCTCACCTGTCAAGGTCAAGTGTTAGCATGAAAATGCTCGTTAGCTCTGTGTGTTGCCTGGTGAGCGCCAGCACTACCTACCTTCAGAAATGATTATAAGATTGATTCTCCCAGGGAGAGAGTGCTGATCAATGAATTAATTCACCTGTGAATTTCTACTTATGATCTTGTTCTTCACTTGAACTTGAGTCAACCACTTTGAATACCTCTGTAAATTGGCTAAATCTTAAAACAGGAATATTTCCAGCATGAGGGATTCTTTGTCACATTGAATACTGGGTGTGGACCCCCAGTGTGTTTTCAGCTTCACAAACTACTTTTCTGGGTTCTAGTTGCAAGTTTCAGTTTCAAGAGTCAGATATTTCTAGAGACTCCCCTCTTGAATCGTGGTGAGAAAGTGAAGTCAGGGACCCTGGGTGGCCACTGCCTGAGCTGCTCAGACTGGGCTGAGCCACAGCCCCTCGGCCAGGCTGCCTCCTCCAGGGAGGCACCAGAGGAGGTGCCGCGTCAGAATTCTTGAGAAAACATTTCAAAGCACACACTGATACCCAGTCTTCCACAGATCAACTGTGGCCCCAGACGTGGGTATGTTTAAAGGTTCCTGAAGTGGTTCTAATACAGCCAGGCTTACAAACTGCTCCATTACTGTGCCCTCACCAGACGTCGCCACCTTCCTTGCCTCGGTCACTGGCCTGCCTGTTGTGGCTAGTGCGTCCCAGTCCGGTAGGAGTCTCGACGTCTGTCCCCAGAGTGTTCACTGTGCCTGAGTGTCGTGAACAGACCTCCCTGTGCTTTGCTCTTTCAGATGCGTGTGCATTTTCTCGACTAGAACAAGCTGTGATTAGTCAGGAAGAACAAGCCCATTCTTCTGACCCTACTAAAAGCAAAACCAACCAGACTTGACATGCTGTCCTTTCCAGGTCCAGCTGTGAGTGACGCTGTGCCCCCCTCCTCCCCCGCCCTTCCCTGAGACTGCCAGAATGAGCCCACTCTCCTCAGCACTCCTTTCTCAGGTTGTTACGCATGACTGAGTCACCATCCTTGGGCTTAAATAATGGGGGCACCCTATTGACTGTTTCTTCATTTGTCTTCAGTGTTTTACCTAATTTACTTACTTTTCTGTTGCTATGGGAGAATTGATCAGTTCAGTCTGAAGTATAAAAATTAAAAGCGTTATGCTTCACTGAAATTTAAAGTTTGGTATAAGTCATTTTGGGGAAAAAGAAGTAAAAGATGTCAAATTGCGTAATAAGCCTATCTTGCCTAATTGGAAAGGGGTTGTCAATGCAGGGTGTCATGTGGGGTCTCAACTGCTCCTCACCTAAGAATGCAAGACATGGTGAGGCCAAACAAGAACACCCACGGAGCCATAGATAGGGGAATCACACCACTATATTCTCGCTGGCTGCTGGGTTGGAGACAAAGGAAGCAGGAGCCACACGATCTGCAACCTGCCGTCCACTTGTCTCTGCCAACAAACCTCACTTGCTAGCTGCACTCCGCCTTTCTGCAATCCATAATCCACACTACGCCATGCCACGTTAGGAAGCCACACCACCACGCCACACACCTTGCTAGCTTAGCCACGGCAGTTCTATCAGTGGCTAATGGCTAACCGGTAACAGCCGATGGCCAACTAGTCACAGCCGATGATCATCTACTACCTGAGCCAGCACCTTTCCACGTGAGGCCAAGAGCCAGGAAACTGCTTTCTGGGGTTCTGTCCCCACAGGGGTCATGCAGAAACTTTGTATTTTGAAAACTCACAGATTAAGGGCACAAGGCAGCATACAAAACATTTTTCAAAATAGGATGTCCTGCCACTTTGAGTCACATTTTATTTGCAAGAAATTTGTGCAGTATTCTTTTTTGCAGTGTATCTTTTTAATTAGTTTCAGGTATACAAAACAATGTAATAGTTAGACATTTACACCCCAACAACTGATAACCCCCCACCCCAATCTACTGGCCCTCTGAGATCGTATATAGCTGTTACAGTTCCAATGACTATTCCTTATGCCGTACTCCACATCTTGTGACTCTATATACATTAAATTTATAGTTGACATTCATTATTATTCAGCTTCACCTTCAGGCGTACAGTGCACCTACACCATCCATGAAGCGGTCTTCCTAATAAGTCAATTATCCTTCACATACCCTACAAAATCTTTACAACATTATTGATTATATTCCCTAAATTGTCTTTCATATCCCTGTGGCAATTTTGTGGTTACCGATTGTGCAGTATTCTTGATTTCAGTGAACTCACATAATGAATGCTGTATATACTACTAAACTTGGCACTCAGAATCGGTTGTGCAAGAATTTTCCATTATAATCTGATTTCATCTCCCTTCTAATTACCCCCTACAATAGAAATAGTAGAAAATTCAACGTCAGTCATTCTTGTGGCTCCATCTCAGGCTTGTACCAACTTTCCAGGGTCTCAGACAGTGCAAATCATTGGGACACTTCCATTCTCCTGTCATCTTCCCACATAGGTCACCACTAAGACACATGGTTTCTTTAGGTCTGGCCACTTTATGAGGCTTCTGTGCCAGGTATGGGATCTAGAAACTTTGGGGAGGCTGGAAACCTCCATACCGGGGTCTAATATCCCCAGCAAAGCTATTCCTCTCAGGGAACATATTGTCTCCCCAGTGCACTAGTAGGGGACAAAGAGATGTCTTTCAAAGCCCCTCTCTAGTCCAGAGCAGAGACCCCTTTTTCAAACCTTATTTGATTTAGTGAGTTTTTAAAAGCAAAGACCAAGAATTCTTGAAGGCTACCTCTATTTTCTGTCTTGCCAAATGACTTCTCTGAGAAAACGGACTGAAAACCTGATACCCGTTTGAATGGAAATAAGGCAACAAGGAAACATTGAGAGAAAATCCCAACGACTATCTCAAAAAGTTATCCATGAATAAACAAAATGTGGCCCATCCACACAATGGAATAGTATTCAACGACAAACGAGATGAAATGCTGATACGTGCACAACTTCCAGAAGCCTCGAAAACATTATTCTGAGTTAAATAACAACAGTCAGGGGTCTACACACAATATGATTCCATTCATAGGAAACTTATAAGCAAATCCCTAAAGATTTAAAGTAGATTTGTGTGGTTGCTTAGGACTGATGCGAAGATGAGGGGTAAAAAGTTAGCATCTAAAGACTACAGGGTTTCTTTTTGAGATGAGAAACACATTCTAAAATTGTAGTAGTATCTGCACATATTTGTGAATATATTAAAAAACATTGAATTAAACACTTTAAATGGATGAATTGGTGATTTAAATCTCAATAAAGCTGTTTAAAAAACTTATCCAGGGGGATTCCACTTCCAATCATAATGTAGTAATTAGTGCTGGGGGGAGAAGTGGGGGGAGATCCTGCTTAAAACTATTAGAAAACTGGAAAAAGTACATGAAAAAACTTTTCAGACATTGGACCAAGGTCAGCGTAGAATTATAATCTCTAACAGAAAGGCAACAAACTAAGTAAGCCATATTATTGCCCAGACTTTCCGCTCAGAGGCCCTTTCCAGACCACGGTGGAGGAAGGTGGTACCCAAGGAAAGTACAACACACTCACTGGGTTTAAGAAACTGAGATAGACGTTTGGGGAGGCTGAGGCCGCTGGAATTTGCTGGGCGGAGTACTACTGAGAAAGGAGCTGTACACAGAAAGAGCTCTACACATCTCTATAGGGATATTATAGAGTGGATAGCTGGAGGCTAACCTACCTATGTGCCATTAGGCAAAGACAAACTACCAGAGAGATGGAAGCTGAACAATTCCCAGAGCTCCCATAGGATTCAGGTTTTAACCAATGAGGATGGAAAGAGTTGGAGCAGCCATGAGGTACTGGGAGGCAACAAGCACATCTTATGGATGAATATGTGGAAAGATAGAGTCCAATCCTTGATGACTTTCTGGAAATACACCCGCACTGGTCTGGTCACCAGAGAGCTACTCATTTGAGTAAGCTGCTGTTTTTCAGCTTTGAATGACTTGCAGCCAAACTTAATTCCTAACAGATATACAGGTTCCTGGCATGGCTGTGTGCCGAGGTATAAGTAGCATAATCTAAGCTCTAACCTAAAAGATTTCCTGTGCTTACACATAATGAACTCATGATATCTATTGATGATATCATATAGGGATGATATGTGATACAAGGATTTACCTTACACAGCCCCAGGATCTCAATGGAAATTTATTTTCTATTTTTTTACAAATTTCTGTTTGTAAGAAATAAAAAGCACATGGTTTTAGAACATTTAGAGTAGGGGGGGAAAGCCTCAGAGGCCATCAGCACACTATAGCAAAATATAACAGTTACTATGACCCCCAGACAAAAATTGAATAAACGATCATCTCAATACATGTATCTTATGCCTTAAAAACATGTATAAGCTTTGACACAACTCCAGTTCCAAGAATTTGTCCCAAGGAAATGATTTGGTATGTGGATATGTTAGGTGCTGTTAAGGAAGTTTTGAGATAAGCCATGAGAATTCCAAATTTTAAATTTTAAATTTCTGTTTGACTCAAATTAGCCTTATTATGCTTAAAATCTTCGGACTTCCTATTGCCTTTAAGGTTAAAAACAAAAGTTTTCCCAGGTTTGCAATCATAGTGACATGGTCCAGCCCCTCCTTCCTTTCTCCCCACTTCCTCTTTATCTTTTCTACTCTTCCCCACTCAAAAATTCCTATTCATTTCTTATATAGACCAGTATGACAATCTCCCTTTTTATTGTCTCTTTCCACCTAAACCACCACGGTTTCACCTTCCACAATCAAGCTGTTTAAGAAATTACATACCTCCCTTTTTGTGCCAGTTAGTGTCATGCAGGTTTGTCAGGCGGGGTCTCAGCTCCCGCTCCCCACATAAGAACGCAGGACATGGTGAGGCCAAAAAGGAACACCCACGGAGCCATAGATTGGGGAGTCATACCACTATATTCTCGCTGGCGGCTGGGTTGGAGACACAGGAAGCAGGAGCCACACGATCTGCAACCTGCAGATCTTTTCTGCCAACCCCACTTGCTAGCTGCATTCCACGCTTGCTAGCTCAGCCACCATCTTCTTGCCAGCCCCATTCTCTGCTAGCATAGCCACGGCAGTTATATTAGTGGCCAATGGCTCACTGGTTACAGCTGACGGCCAACTAGCCACAGCCGATGGCCATCCAATCACAGCTAATGGTCATTTACTACCTGAGCCAGCACCTTTCCACGTGAGGCTGAGAGCCTGGAAACTGCTCTCTGGGACTTTATCCCCACAGCTCGTAAATGCTTTTATCCTGCATTTCCTAAGGGTACTCTGTTGGTAGGTGCACCATGTCATTCTCTCTTCAGAAGTGCTAAGCCCAAGCTCTTTACAGTGGTTCTCAATGTCTTTCACAAACTGACCCCACCTTACATTTCTAAGTAGACTCATGGCTGTTATTAAATAGATCTTAGTGTAAGCAGTTTAAAGTGGTGATCTCCACGTGCTTTTTCTGATTATAAAAATGAGCGCTCTAACTATAGGTATGTAGGTTAATGTGGTAGAAAGGGCAATGCATACTATTTCATTGTATGGCTGTATCATAATGTATTTACTCAACCCTCTATCTTGGCCACTCAGGTTGTTTACAGCGAAGCCCTTCATCATAGTAAATTTTATTTCTTTGACCATCTTTTAAATATGTGCTTGTGCAATCCTTAATTGAAACATCTTATGGGTAAGAATTGGTTTTCACCTCTTCTTGATTCTAAATGTTTGAAATTATTTAATTTATGTAATTAAAGTGATTTGTAATTGAATACTTTGACCTCCATAAAGGAAAAGCATGATTCAATAATTATTGGGGTAATTAAAATATGAATAGTTAAATTTAATATTGATAATCTTCAACTAATAGTGTAAGTGTAACTAAACAGTCTTTCACTGATACAGTCTTGGCCAATTAACATAAAATTTCAAAAAACCCAAACTTGCAGCTTGAGAAATTATTAATCAAGTTGAATGGATATTAACAGACTTAATACTATTTCCCATCAGTGTTGTCATGCTTATTTCATATGATATACGGTAATGTACATTTCTTTTAAATACATTACTGTAGCAAACCTTGTTGGTTGACTACCCAGCATCCATTTTCCTCCATTTGCTTGCCAACAGAACCCCGATATTGTTCAGGTAGCCAACCTTTATATTATGAAGCTCAGAGGGCTTCTTTATACTATGAAGCCCTTTTTGATTTAAGTCAATTGTGGCGGTCCTAATCCTACATCTGTGATTGGCTTAGAGGTGGGCATGTGACTGAATTCTGGCCAATGAGCTAGGAGGGAGTTCTGCTAAGAAGCTTTTGGGAAAGATTGTTTTCCTATTAAGAAGACTGAAGGCGATGGCCTCTCTCTGCTTCTGGGCATTTCTCTATCTGGATGTGATGTCTGGAATTGCTGTAGAAATCATAAGGAGCATGAGGAAACTTTTACAACATCCAAATGGAGATAAAAAGACAGCCGCTGAGCACACCCGTGGAGAGCGGAAAAGAGGGACTTCAGATAGATGGAAATCTGGTCATTTGTCTATAGCTAGTTGGATGAGCTTGCTTAGGAGACAGTTGAGAGTAAGAAAAGAAAGAAGCTGAGGGCTGTGTGTCCAGAGGTCTTAAGTTACTTGTCATCTAATATAACCCCAAGCTTAACCCCTAAATCTGTGGTAAATGTCTAAAACACACTACTTCCTTAACAGTGTTTGGGGACTCAGATGAAAATGCCTGGGTTCTATTTTGGGGTAAGCACACACTGAGTGACTTTAGGTGAAAAGGGACATTTTTTGAGATCACCAAGATCGAATCACTGAAATCTCCAAAAGGGATTTCATGGCAGCAGGAGTATCTAGTATGCTCTCAGCAAGATGTGGGGTGGGAGCATGAGAGGGGACTAAGTCAATGTGAACTAAATATCAGCAAATGAGATGCCCTCAGCTGACATGTGGGTTACATGGGTGGTTTTCAGGAATGCCAGACTCATTGTATGATTCATCAATGCTTTTAAATACATTTGTAGTAAACATTTTATTATGCAGCTCCTACATGCCACATGCTTTGCCAGGGTGGCAGCACAAAACAAGAAAGCCTAGTTGCCTGACATCGTGCAGGTTACGATTTAGTTAGGGAAAAATTGTTAACTACATAATTTGCTTTGACAAAGTCTTGCCTTGTCCCTGAAAAATATCTTTTCCCCAGCCTTTGAGTCTCCCTGAGAAAAGATTTCCTAACACACCAACTAACCCAACTCTAAAACTACCTTGTGTAAATCATTTGGGAAAATGTCTTGTTCCAGAGCTTCCTGTTAAAGTCTCATTTCCGCTCAGGAAGCCTTTTGGGGAGGCTTCCTCGTGGACAGGAAATTATTAAAGACATCTGTGGCTTTCGCTAGCCTGCATTTCTCAAGGGTCACTCAGACTTTCTGTCTGTTACTTCTTTGGTTTCTTAAGAAATAGGACACTAGATGGAACCCGCAGTCTGTCCATTTCCTCTCAATACGGGCCAGCCACAGCCACATCTGGCCTTGTGTTTGTCATTCATCTGCTGACTTCAGCGCTTGGTCCACTACTTACTAGGTAGAATGAAATACAATATTCATCAGGAAATATACATTCGCACACAAACTGTAAGATCAGGTTTTCCCGGAATTTATTTATTTATTTTACCCAAGTCGTCATTTTATCCAGTTATCTTAAAGTCTTTACATTTATGGTACGGTGCGCAGAGAGACCACTCACGTTTCACACATTGAAAATTAAAAACAAACAGAAATTCATTAAAATACCCTTGGACAAGTAACTTCTCAAGAACTTCCCCCCCCCCCCCAAAGGAGGCCGTCCCAAGTGTCTCTTGGCATTTTGACCTCTAGGAATCCTCATTTCTATGCAGGTAGGTGGGTAACCTGGAGAGACCCGGGACCACTGAACCTGGGGACCGCGGGAAGCTCTGGGAATACGCGCGGCAGCAAGAGCGGGCGGGGCTCCTACCGGGCTGGGTGCGAAGGGTTGCCCCGAGGGAGGGGGAAGGTCGGCACCCGCGTAGTACTGAGTCCGGATGGTTCCTCCGTGCTGAAGCTTCCTTCACGCTCAACAATTCCTACACGTGGGCTAAACGTCAGACAGCAAGAGAAACGGAACATCGCATCTGGCGGGAGGGAAGCAAGCCTCCCGAAGCGCCCCCAAAGCTCAGGGCAGGTTGTGCCCCCGCCCGCCATGCCCCGCCCCAGCCCCTGTCAGGCCACCCAAGTCTGTGGTTCCCACTTCTCGTGTAACTAACCCTAGGTCCCTTCCACGCCCTCCGGACAGTGCAGGACGCAGAGCTGGCGGGACTCCCGCGGGACTCCGAGGGGCGCCGGAGGGGCGGGGCGCAGGTGGGATGGGCGGGGCTCGGGCGGGGCAGGAGGGGCGGGGCGCAGGTGGGAGGGGCGGGGCTCGGGCGGGCAGGAGGGGCGGGGCGCAGGTGGGAGGGGGCGGGGCTCGGGAGGGGCGGGGCGTAGGTGGGAGGGGAGGGGCGCAGGTGGGATGGGCGGGGCTCGGGAGGGGCAGGAGGGGCGGGGCGCAGGTGGGAGGGGCGGGGCTCGGGCGGGCAGGAGGGGCGGGGCGCAATGGGATGGGCGGGGCGCCGGAGGGGCGGGCTCGGGCGAGGCAGGAGGGGCGGGGCGCAGGTGGGAGGGGCGGGGCGCCGGAGGGGCGGGGCGCAGGTGGGAGGGGCGGGGCTCGGGAGGGGCAGGAGGGGCGGGGCGCAGGTGGGAGGGGCGGGGCTCGGGCGGGGCAGAGGAAGAGCAGAGAAAGGCCGGTATCGGGAGTGGGGGGAGACGCGGGGCGGGGCCGGCGCGCCTTCCCCTTCCTCCGCGCTTGCCTGGCATCACTGGGTGAGAAGATTCGTTTTGGCGGCTGGGGTTCAGCGGAGGGTCTCTGGCCGCCGGTGTTTGCTTAGGTGTGGATGTGTGAGCCTCACCTGCCGGTACATTTTAATTGGCAAAAGTGGAGAAAGTGCCCCGAGAACCCCGTTGGGCACTGTTAGTCCCCCGCTGCCTAGGAGTGGGTGGCCCTGTGCTTGAAGTTGCTGCCGAGCTCAAAGGGAGATAAAACGCCACGGAGAACGTCCTCTACATATCCAGCCTTCTCTCTCCTCATCCATCCAATAGGCACCTCAAAGGCGCCACACCCCACAATTTTTAAATTAATTCTCAGAAAAAATAAGGCGTGCCTATTGTTTTCACACGCCACATGTTAAGGGGCCAATTTGTATTGTGAAAATACTCTCACTGGACCAGGAAAACATCAAGCACATGAAGTTGTGGACTTGAAACTTCTGGCGTCAATGGAAACGAGTTCTCCCAATTCTTTGGATTAACCCAAGTCAAACCAAGGTATCATTCAATAAAGGAAAACTTAAAGTTTTCTTTTTCCTTGGAATGGATTCCTTTTGAAAACAATTGAATTGTCGTGAAGACAAGTTTTGTTGGCTGTTAAGCCTTATGAAGTTTTTGAGCAGCCACACATTGTTTTCTGAAAAGCGATCCGTTTGTGACTTTAATAATTGGGTGTAGGAAAGAACGAGCCAGTTGCAAATGCCTTTTATTGTGAGGACAGGGGAGTAGGTGGAGACTGACAATAAGGGCCTCTCATAGAATATCACAGAGGGATAGGTGAATTACCGGCAAATCTACTTCAGTATGTGAGAAGTAGTTGGTTTCTCAAACAAGATCCAACCTGCTGTTAAATGAGTTGTTATTTAGTGATATAACTGATCACTATTTTATACCTATGAGACCTCTTTGATGCCAGTGCCATTTGCCTTTGTCAGTCCAAATTGTGCAAAAACAAACCTTTCCTGGGATCTAATGTAAACCAGACACTACGGGGGGCTCAGGCCTCACTATACTGGGGGCTCAGGCCTCATGCTTAAAGAGATGAAAATTTGGCTTTCCAGGCAACAGGTGAGTAAATAGATTCTTTGAGCCATGTTTCTATTTCGTCCTCACACCATAAATCATGTGTGTGAAGCATACTTTCCCAGTCTTGTCTGCTTTTAATTTCATTCATGTTCTTTAGATATTTAAACATTTTAAACATCAAATTTCTGAAGCTTCAAGTACAACTGGTTAAAATATACCAGGGGTGGCAAAAAATGCATACAAGTGGACACTTTGGTCAACGTTGCTTAAGCAGTAGTTCACCATAATCAGAAGTGTTTGGACACTGATGGGAACCACTTTGAGCACCTCTTGTAATTGCAGAAGTCAAACATGAATTGTATTCATCTTTGGTTATCGGTATATATTGAGTATTACAATTTTAATACAGTTTTCCTTTCTTAAAATGTATATACACTTTTTTGGATATATATACATACAAATGTATATATATACACACACACTATATATATATATATATATATATATATATATATATATATATACACAAATATATACAAACCTCCCTCTTCACTTGTTTAATCACATTATTTTGTGTATTTCTCTGAAATGAGATTATTCTTTCCTTAACGGCCTCTTTTTGTAGGTTTTGATAGATACTTATTTAATTGTCTATATTGTCTTAGATCTAAGCTAGGTTAGAGTGACTTTCAAAATTCCCAATCTACTCAGTTTTCCTTTCTCCCGTGGGCTAGTCTACATTTGTGTTTCCCACAAAATTCCCAGCTCTGGTTCTCCTCCTGTACTCTTGATTTCCTCCTTGGCTGTGGTTTCTGCTCACCAAACTCTACTGCTTTTCATAGAAACTCTGTCCTTGTCCCTGTCCCTCCTAGTAATTATTTAAGAAGCCCCCCCCCCCCCATGTATTCACTGATGGCAGCCATCAGCTCATGGCCTCTCTTAGCATCCTTAATTAGTCCCATTTTGCAGCTGGAATAAACTCCGTCACCCAGCCATCAGCAAATACCAGGCCTCCTTGTCTCCCATATTTAGATAGATATTTATAGTATTATAGCATAACAACAAAGTAGCTCATAAGTAAGGAGGGGGAATTAAAATTAATTTCCTGTGGTGTGAATTGTTCTGAGTTAGGAAAAAATCCGCAGGAATCTTTTTCTGAAATAATGACTCAGAAAATTTAGACTAGTGCAAGTCAGACCAAAAGACACCAGGGGGCATGAGAGACTTTTTTACCCACAGATCTGCCCTATCATCTAGTTTATGAAGAAAGAACACACTTACCTCCAATGTTTGTAACTTTTCCACCTGTGAGACTTGTATTTGTTCCTTCCTAGTTTGTGTATTTTCCTATTATGAATCTTGCTCCCTCCACCTGCACTGTGTGAAAATCTAATTAGCTATTAACTGAAAATAAAACATCTGGGCCAATAGTTTAGTATTTGTCTGTTTCACATTATTTGCTCCTGGGGGGCCTGGATGTGCAAACAGCATGTTTCTACTTCAGAATATTAGTATGTGTTTAAAAGGTGCTCTAGAAAAAAATATAGTACCATGGTGCACGGAGTAGGAAGTATTTCCTAGAAAACACTAAGGGAAAACAATGCCACCAGTTAACCAAAATAAAATGTATATGGTAGTCATTATATTGTGCTCAATAAATATCAGTTAGCTGGATGAATTTATGAGATATGCTTTAGGAAGAGAGGTAGTCAACATTTTTAACCCCATATATACTCAATGCTTAAAAATAATTTTTCTGTCCTTTCTCAAATGATATTAAGAAATTTCAAAAGAAGCGAGTTGTTTGTTCCAAATAGTCAGTGATCTTTGAACAATGAACTGTATGCCTGACCCTTCAGAGATTCTGAAGTGTCTGCTTGCTTTGGATGGGGAAGTGTCAGTTTCCCTTGTGGAAGCAACTAGGACCTATCATATAACTAACGGGAGACAAATGACAAATGTTCAGTGTGCTTCTCTTGTCATCGCAGATCAAACTCCCTGCCGTCTTTATCTCATCTGTCCAGGCCATCTTCACATTCCTGGTAGAGTTATTTAACTATATGACCTTGGCAAACTATGCTAGAGACAGTCGAACACCCCTGCCCCGCCTGCCTCACCTCTGCCTGCAGAATCCATCCCACCTGACCTCTCCTCCCTGCTCCAGTTCCAGCACCTCTGCAAATGATCCTGCAGTCACAGGACTTCTCACAGCCTGTTCTCAGACTTGCTTGTTTTCCATCTAGTAGATGCTCAGTAAATGCTTGCTGGGTAAAGTTATGGCTAGATTACTAGAACAGAATAGTTCCGATCTGGCTGCATTTTTCTGTACATTCAGTGTCCTCACATCCTCTGGCAATGAATGACGAAGGTTTTAACTGGACCTTTAAAACTTATTCTTCTGGAAAGTAGTGAACATGGAGGAAAAAAAATCCAGATCTGAGTAATCACTTGAATCATGTCTATTATAGAAGGCACTTCTGATTTCTGTCCCCTATTTCAGTGTCCCTGAATACACGTAGATAGTTCACCTGGCCAAGTGTTCTGCTAGGAGCACACCTTCCCCAGAATTGGCACTGGCTGATTGTCATCTTCAAATTCCATAATCTCTTGAATCCTAACAAGCTAAATTTCTTGATACTGATTTCAGAAGTAGCTTCGTAACAATTAAAAGTTAGGCTATTCCACCAAAAAGCTCTAATATAGGAAGTAAAAACATGTCATATTTCTTCTCCTGGGTGAGCCATTCCCTATCTTCAAAAAAAAAAACAAAACAAAAAACCATTTTTGAAACTTTTCCCTGTACATAATACACAACACCTTCCTCTCTCACACACTCTTTACCACTGCAGTTTTAAAATAGCAACTACAGCTGCCAGTGGCGACTCTTGGGGGACTAAAGGCCAGTAATCAATTTCACAGCTGGAGGCAAAGCACTTTGCTGGGAAATATTTTTTGCATGACGTACAAGGTGCTGTGACCTTGTCAGGGCAGCCAGAGGGTTCAGCTTAAAGAGTAGGGAAAGTTGGAGCAACGTGAGGGGGCCACAGGCAGGCTCAGCTCCTTTGCCAGTTCCCAGTCCCCTGCCTGCTTCCATGGTTCACCAACTGAGCCACGGAGCAAGGAGACCACACCTCCTCCTGGAGCTCCTGGGAGCTGAGAGCTGGGAAGGTCAGAGCTGCCTGGTTCCAACTCTGAACTGAGAAAAAAGCCTTAAAGTGTATAAAGAAGAAAAGTCCTCCTTTGAATGACACCATTCCATTACCCTGTGGTCCCCCAACTTCAGGGGGCACAAGAATTACATAGAGGGTTTGTCGAAACTTGCTCCTGAGTTCTGATTCCATGGTTATGGACTAAGGCCCGAGACTGCATTTCTAACACTTTCCTGGACACTTCTGAACCTTCTGGTCCGGAAAGCACCTTGAAAACCACTGCTCTTCTCTGTCCAATTAATTTACTTTCTTCCGCTGGAATATTTACTCACAAGAGTTTGTTCCCTTTACGTCTCTCTGAAGCATACTGCTTCACTCCCCAACACCTTCCCTTCAAATGTCAGTTTAGTCTAATCAGAGGATGGTGCTAGACTAAGAAGCATATGGTAAAATAATCACTCTTGCCTAATTTTAGCGTGAATGTGTCAGAAGAGTAGCAGAAAGGACTGAATTATAAAATCGTAATTTTAACAGATGTCCTTTCTTTAAGCTGCTAACCATATTTCATGGCTGTATAAGTTTCATTAACTCAGCACACCGTTATTGAGCATCTGTGCCAATATGTCGTGGGATTATAACTCTGCCTACTAGCCAGACTCCCTTTACCCAGAAAATCAAATTCGTTTTAATACATAGATATCAGTTTTCAAATGGAAGCAGCTTTCTTCATTTCCTCCCCAGAATCGATCGTCCACCAGGCCGTCGGGTGACTTCTTGTAAAGTGAACCTTTCCATCCTGGCTGGATCTCAGACCAGAGACCTGTGGTAGAGAGAGGACATACCCAGTGACTCAGAACCCCGTTCTGGAGTCAGATGGACCTGACTTAGACCTGAAAACTTTCAGACCCTCACGAGCCTCAGGTGTGTGTGTGTGTGTGTGTGTGTGTGTGTTTTGAATTATAAATTACAGATCATAATTCTTACCTCATCGAGATGCACCAAATCCGTGCTTTGGCTGAATTCTAAATGGTCAAGTGGTCAAGTCACTGAGACATCACCATCATAACATGGATTCCAGGAACACAAGAATAAGCCTGATAATTGCTCTAAAAAAAGCCATCATTAACTCCATCAGTTACCTATTGCCACAATAATGCTGTGCAACCACACACTTGGGTGGCGTGCAGTAATTCTAAAACGTTAGTGGCGTGTTGCAAGAGGCATTTATTTTTCACCATTCTGATGGCCAGGAAAACAGGACTATGTCGAGAAATGTGTACAAGTTGTTGTGCTGATTTGGGTCAGACCCAGAGCATCTCACCTGGGTTCACGTCGGCTGGCTCACATGTCTGCAGACACCTGGCTGGTGTAGGATGCCCTCAGCCCCAAAGCTGCTCTCTGCTCCATGTGGTCTCTCGCCCTCCAGCAGATAACTGCGTTTGTTCTCAGAGCATGACAACATTTAAAGAATGAGAGCAGAAGCTTGCTAGCATGCGAGGTCTCCGGAGATCAGGCTCAGAACTGGCACAGCAGTCAATCAATCACAGAGCTGTAAACCACAGTCAATCACAGAACTGCGCAGATCCTGCGTCGCAAAATAGATCCCGCCTCTCAAAGGGAGGGGCTTCCAAGTCACATTGCCAAGGCTATAGAGCGGTAGAGAATTAGGCATCTGTTTCAGTTTACCTATTACATTAACGTGCTTTTGTTATTAAAGTTTTTATCAGTCAAACGATACAAATTGACATTATGGTGAAGAAACAGTAATTTCTTCACTGTCAGCTGCTAGAGTTCTCTGGTAGGTACCTACATATTAATGATACTGGATAGAAGCCACTTTCAACTATGATTGAGAGAAGAGCGAGGTATTTGAGTAGCTCATTTAAAAGGAACTATACTACTTTTGTTCCTTCAGTCTTTATCAAATCTGGATCAGAAATGATTGATCATGGATGTTTTAATAATTTGGAAGTTTTTCCTTGGGAAATTTTTAGTGGCAAGGTTAACGTGCTGATTATAAAGCATCCATACAAAAATTGAATTTCCAGATGGTATTTTTTCTTAAAAGGATCATGGTTTACATAGAATTAATAAAACAGAAAAGAAATACAGTTCTTAAATATCACTTTATTTAATGATAAGAATGCTAGTATACCAAAACAATTTTACAAAACTTAGAATTATGACATAATCTATTAATCCTTATTATTCTGCCACTTATTATTATTATTATCATTTAAATTTGCATACACATCTGTTGATTCACAAAAGGACATGTCTCCTGAAGCTAACATGCTTTCTTTTATATAATCTTTACAGCTTTTACACTCATCATGGTTTTGCAATAATAAATATGGATTGATACTTCAACTGACTGATAGCATTCCAACCTCTAAACACAAAAAGATTTTAACTCCAAGTTTCATGTAAAAATGCTTACCTATGTTTGAAAGTAAATACCGTATTTCAGTTTTAACAACAAATTCCAATGTCACTCCATGTTTGTACCTCTGACATTGTTAAAATGATTAGGTAAGATGGTAATCTATGCAAGCAGATGACCACTGATCCGTCACAATTTCAGGCGTGCCAGAACTATCATTGTAGGCTTCCAAAGCTGAAGCCAAAGGCAAATGGCAGATTTCAGCTGAACACCAAGGCCAAAGCTGAGCTCCAGGTGTGAATGTGCTCCAAAAGGGGTTTTAGAAGCTTAAATGAGGAAATGTATGTAGACAATCTATGGCACACAATGGGTCTTCAATAAATGAAAGATATTACTTTTCACTGCTTTTGCCTTTGGTCAGAATTCGTTATACTATTGCATTGTATTTTGACCCCTAGCGAAACATATCAGCAAAGTTTCTTGAGTCAAAGCAAACACAAAGTTAAGAATGGGGAAGGTCTGTGCATAAAGGATCTTGGAGATTTAAATTTATTGTACAGAAGACCGACTTCATGCCTTGTTGCCTCAGTTAATCTAAACTTCCATGTTTTCACTCTGTTGTGACTCTCAGTACCATGGCATTGTGACAATTATTTCACCTGTTTTAAGTGTATGTTGCAAATATGATTAAATCCAGAACAGATTCCCAAAGTGTATGGAATTTATAGATGGAATCTGTAGGATTATTATCGTGATGTTTCAAAACCAATGGATAACTATTAATTTTGGATGTAAAGTATCTCTTTATTATAGCCCATTCCAAGTCTAAAATATCAGGATAATTTGTTTTTTGCAAATAGGTTGGATTTCAGGAGCAAATTGAAAATATGAGTATATAGAGAAATGTGTACAATTCTTGCTACTGAAAAGCTATTAGTTTCCAGATATTTTGCTATGGTGGATTGCAGTAATTTATTAGTTTAATATTTGTATTTCAGGTTAAATCTTCAACAGCACATATTAAACAGATGCAAATAAATTAGTTTCTCATTCTTACTTCACTCATTCAGCAAGAAACTCGACGGTCTATGAATGATACAAAGGTAAATTAGACTTAGTTCTTGCCTTCAAGGAGCCTAGATCTAGGAGTGGTGACTTGGAGAAAGATAAACTAAGATTTAAAGTAAAATCACGATGATCAGCTGATTTCTCTCGTACCTGCTCCCCGAACCCTTACATCCTACCTCCATCACCCACTGTGCCATAAGACCTCCTGAAGTAGGCTTCTCAGATTGACATTCCAGGTGAAGCAGAATGTTTCAGCCTCATAGTTATCTTCTCTCTGATGTTTAGAGTGCTTTTTTCCTGTGGACTTAGTCTGTTTTCACTGATATAATGTTAATGCTTTTATTAAAATGTGTAAGACGCTCGGTTCTATCATTGATTTTAACAATTGGTTAGTTCAACTTAACCATCTCATGGCCAACTTTTAGCCAGAAGATGGAGTGCAAGAGCCAAAGACAGGACATCTCAGGACAATTATGGCTTTCATATATTTTTTTCTCTGTATTTTTAAGGCCTGGAATTATATTCTTCAATTTAGCACTTAGAGCCTAAAGTTCACATCATAATATGTGCAAAGTTAGTCAAGCTGTTAGGAGTGGGCTACCCAAACAAGCATTTGATTTAGATTTAATAATTTGTTGACAACAGATAAAAAGCATAAATCAATGACCAGCATAAGAGAATGGGTTTTGGTTCTGTTTGAACAAGCAGTGTACAATTAGTAAGGTTGGTGCTTTGGTCTACATGTCTATATGACAGATAGTACCAAAGCAGAAGCAGGGTTAATCCACTTCTACGCGTCATTGTTTGGACATAAAACAGATTGCCCAAATGTTAACATTTGGTGATTATGGTAAAGGGACATACAGGAGTTCTTTGTACTATTCTTATTCTACCCTCTCTTTCTCCATATTTGAAATTGTGTGCAAGTAAAAAGTAAAAACAAACAAACAAAAAAATCCATTAAATTTCCTAGTTTATTTGATCAATCAGATATGGCATGTTTTTTATCATTTGATTAAAAACTAGAGCACTTATATTGCTCTTACCCTACTACTTAGGAAAAAAACACTTGAATGTGGGAGTGTGCTGAAATCTGTAGCAAAATGTGAAATTAAACACAATGAGTATCAGTCAAGGGAGTTTGAAGATTTGGTACATGTCAGTTATCAGAATCCCAAGTTTTCATTCCCCTAGGAATCTCCAGTGAGTTGGAGACATGGCAAATATTGTCAAAATACCTCCATAAAGAGGCAGTGTTCACTTTGGGAGACATGTGGAAAGAGGAGACTATTCTGGGGCTTCTCTGTTTGTCTTTTCGAAAGAATCTGGTTTTAGTGAGCTTGCTGCCTACTCACGAGTCAGCCACTGTGATACCAGCCTGTGCCAGAACATCTGCTCCTCGCCCCAGAACTCAACAAGTAGAGGGCTGTGTTCTTATATTTATGAGGCTAAATCTATCCCAACACTCAGACTTTAAAATTAACCAAGCCCTGGTCTTCAGCTTCACCTCCAATACTCGCAAAACAGGACCCACCATAATGAAGAAAACAGAAAAGAGTGCTATGCCGTGGAGCCAGTTACCCATTTTTTAAAAATATATATATTTTATTTTTATTACTTGGAGTCTGGCTTAATCTTTCTCTTCCTATCAAGCAACATATGGATTATATTTTCTCAAAAATTAGGCTGAGTTTGGCAGCCCCATACAGATTCTGGAAATGTATGAATGAGTTCAAAAGGAAGGGGGGTTTTGTGCTTATTTGTTTGATTGTGTTGTTTGTTTTGTCTTATTTCTCAGCACCTATAATCCATGCTCTGCCGAGAAGAGACTGAAGATTCTAGTGCATGCGAAATAGTACTACAGAAGTTGGAAGTTCAATTGAAAGAGCTGAGTTGGCCTCTCCTGTGGTTTCAGCACTCAATATCATGACCACTGTATTCAATGCAGTTGGCGAGATTTCTTCAAGTGCAGTGAGAGATACGAGTTTTACTGCACTCTATAAATATGACCATTTATTGGGCCCAACATATTTATGTTCCCATTCATTCAGTGCTCACTTAAACTGTCCAATTTGCTTGACCCAGTCTATAAATGTAAATTGCCTACATCTGAAACTTACTCTGGATGGCTTTTGAGTGAGCAGCAATTGGAATAGTATGACTTATACAGACCAGAGCAGGGCTCACGGTCACCCCTAAGCGGCATGTCACTCTCTCACTCTCTCTTTCTGTCCACTCTCAAAAGTGGGAAAATGCATGTTATCCCAAAACATTAATTAAAATATTATTGGAGTGAGAAAACAGATACATTCACAGAGGCAATTTTGTCTTATTTTAAAATATTTTATTTGCTTGAGAAAGTCAGGAAGTTTGATCCATATCAAAAGGACAAATATAAACCATGTTTGCTGTTTTCTTGATTAGAAGCCTAAAATTTTTACATTACAGAGTAGGACTTAAGGAATCCTAGTAATAAATCTCAACAATTTAACGAATCCTGGCCCTTTTGGCACAATTACCCTAAGACTCCCCTCCTTCCAAGGCTACAGTTGATTTAGGGATCAGAGGGGATAGGAGGTCTCCTTGCCTCTTTAGTCATCTGCATTACTGCTTCTTCACCTACACTGATTAGAGAGTGTCCTTTAAATATCGCTTTCTATAATTTCACTCCACTTCCTCTAGTCTGTCTACTCAGTTCGAGAAGCCTAAGGACCCTCCTAAAGTAACCTTCACACATGTAGTTAAAGGTAGTTTGAAGCAACCGCCCTCATCTTATTTTCTTTAGGCATAATACCTCATCACCTTAAACCTTTCTATGTTCTTCTGTTTTCCATTTTTCTAATATTTTCTTCTGGATCTTGTATCTCCAAAGTAAATCAACCCACTTCCAGAAATGAAATAACTAAAAATATGTGCACCTTATAAAATCAAGCCACGGTGCACCAAGAAGGAAATTGGTAATAGAAATTAAGAATGCCAGTGATTTGTGTATTTTCTTTAAGACATCTCATCTCATTTGTGTAACAGTAGAAACCAGTTCATTGAAAATAAAAGCTGGGAAAGGAAACCCAACAATGTTTGTATTAAAGTTAATTGGATGATATTCTGCATAGGCTGGAAATTTCTTTTTAACTTATTATGAAATGTTAGAAAAGTGGATGGATTTAAAGTTTTGTCAGCTTACTTAGTAACATACTTATTAGAAGAGACACTGTAATGATGTCTAAGAATTTAGCCCAATGCCTGGCATATATCAGATGCTCAATAAATAGTAGTTACTAGCTGATTAAGCTTCAATCGCATAGCTGTTCAAGTATATTTTCTAACCTAAAAATATTTTTTTAAAAACCTTCCATTTAGGTAATGAAGGCTAATAAGCTGGAGACTCTCCAGAAAACTGTTGCATTATATAAGAACTTACAATGTCAAGCAAGAAGTGTCCTGAACACTGTAAAGCTGGGAAAGGGTCTGAAATACTTAAGACTTAAGGTATTGTTGGGACTCTAACATTTTTAGAATATGGAACTTGTTAAACACTTTCCTGCTCATTTGAATACTACACAATGCAGAACATTCGCCCTTTTTTCTTGCAATGGAGATAGTTTGAGGAAATGGTGATGTAAGGCGCTGTTCAAGGACCTTTAAACAAATACAAAGCTTAATTCAATTGTTTTCCGAGAGATTGACTTCTTGCAAAAGCCAAAGAAAATCTCTTACTAATCCAAAAGATACCCCCCCCCCCCGAAAATAAAGTGGGGGTGGGGGTTGAAACCATAAAATGGGGGAGGGCTTGGTTTAGAAAAGTTCTTGTTTGGACTGGGATAATTATGACGACTGCAAGTCTGTGCTGTGGATCCCGCCTTTCTGCTTCTGCTAAAATAACCAGCAACACGATGGTTCTTTTATTTTTTTATGTTTTTACGAGGAGACTGATGAGGTAGCTTTGAGGAAGGAAATTTCTATTTATCACATGTAAACATCCAGGATAAATGGGATGTTCCCCCCCTTGACCAGTCATAGAAAAAAATGATCTTAGTAGTGAGAAATTCCAAGGAACCTGTGATCCAAGTGCCTTCTGAATTATTTAATAAAAAAACATGACATTACATTCAAGGAACCTAGTTTCTTAGTCTGGCTGTAAAACATCATTTCATTCTATGTAATATTAGAGGTTTCTCCTCCTTCACTTGCTCTGCAGGGACCAGCCCACCCCACCGGAAGTTCCACTCAGGTTGGGGAGTATCCACGGAGTGTCTGTTCGCATGTGCTTTTGAAGCTCATCCCCTGGTGACCGCGACGCTGCCGCAATTTCCTTGTGCAGCTCTAGCTCGGAGCGGGGCCACCTCCTACGCTGAGAACAGAAGCCTTGGTGACAAGGTGAGTGCCTAGGCAACGTGCTGGCGATGCCATTGCCTGACCAACATCAAGTTCCAAGGCAAAGTCAAGAGCACCACTGGCGTCACAAAGAGCTTCTCCTGCGACCCATGAAAGCTGCTGGCCCCAACTCTGTGGACGGCGTACATTTCGATTTCACCTGGTGACATCCAGGAAACAGCTTGTTCATTTCGCGCATCTTCTTTCATTGCAAACCTCACCTGAAGCCTCAATATTGGTCTGTGGGGGCAGAGCCATGGGAGACTCTGACTAGGAATTCCCTTCCCTGGAAACCCACTGTCCAAGGATTTCTTCCCAGCATCAGGTTTTATATCCTAGTCTGGCCAGACATTTTATATCCAAGCCGCTACACTCAGAATGGCTTTCATATTTAGGTAAGTTGTATTGATTTCAAAGTCCTTGAAATTAACACTTCAATTCCATCTTGAGTATTTTGTGCCTGGCATGCAGTACATGCTCAATAAATATTTATTGACTACTCGAAGTCCAACTGCGACTTGGAGTGGGGACTCTAAGATGAGCAAAATTTGATTTCTGCCTTCAAGGAGTCATCCTGTAGAAGGGAAGACAAAAGGAGTCATAATCCCAGTTCTATCAATATAAACACAAATAAAATGTCCTGGGGAAAAAATTGAATCTGGATATGTATAATATTCAACTCTGAGCAGCCAGTTAGCTACCCTCCCTTCTCCAACCATCTTGAATCAGAACTCGCTTATTGTATTTTAGTCTAGATGGATATCTAATTTTCTCCAACTATTTCCAGCACATACTCTTGTCACTCCAAGTCATCCCTCTGTGGTCCATAGGTAGAAATATGACCCAAGCGGCCTCGAATCTGAGGAAGACCTCACAGTTGCCTTATGTCCTGATGTGAGGGGGTTAGAATGAGTAGGGAGAATGGTGGTAGATCAGTCAGCTGGGGCTGCCATAACAAAATATCACAGAGGCGGTGGCTTAAACAATAGAAACTTATTTATGACAGTTCTGGAGGCTGGAAGTTTAAAAGTGAGAAGCTAGCAGCTTTTGTTTCTCCTGAGACCTCTCTCCTTGGCTTGAGTGTCACCTTCTCACTGTGTCCTCACGTGGTCTTTCCTCTGTGCACATGCCCACTGGTGTCTCTTGCTCTTCTTAGAAAGACACCACTCCTATTGGTGTAGGGCCCCACCCTTATGACCTCATTTAACCTTAATTATCTCCCTACAGGCCCTATATCCAAGTGCCATCACTTTGGGATTGGGGCTTCAAGCTATATTTTGGGGGGGGGCACACAACTAAATTAACTAACTGATTATCTGTCAGTCCCACTTATTGTTAAGAGAATAGAGCGTTGAATTTGGTGAATCTACTTCATAACCTTCATGTGACCTCATGGGCAGATAACTAGTTTCATAGCTGCAGCTTTTATAAAAAAAGTTTATTTTTTAATCCTGGATTCTTTTTGATTGTGGTAAAATACATATAAAGTAAAATAAATGGCATTTAGTACATTTATAATGTTGTGCAGCTACCATCATCATCTAGTTCCAGAACATTTTTATCCCCAGAGGAAACACCCACACCTGTCAGCAGTCACTTTTCCTTCTTCCCTGCCCCTAGGCCCAGGCAATTTACTAATCTAATTTCTGTCTCTATGGATTTGCCTGTTCTGGACACTTCATATAAATGGAATTATATAATATGTGTCCTTTGCGTCTGGCTTCTTTCACTTAGCACAATGTTTTCAAGGTTCTTCCATATTGTGCTATGTATCAGAACTTCATTTCTTTTCATGGCCAAATAATATTCCAATGATGTGGCTATGCCACCATTTGTTTATCTGTTCATCAGTTGATGGGTACTGAGTTGTTTCCACTGTTTGACTTTTATGAATAGTGCTACTGTGAACATTTGTGTACAAATTTTTGTATAGACATGTTTTCAACTTTTTTGGGCATACATATCTAGGAGCGGAATTGCTTTCATATGGGTAATATTGTGTCTAGTTTTTTTAAGGAACTGTCAAACTGTTTTGCACAATGGTTGCAACATTTTATATTCCCACCAGCAACTTGCAAGGGCTCCAGTGTCTCTACATCTTCTCCAACACTTGTTATTTTCTGATTACTATTATTATTATTATTGCCATCCTAGTATGTGTAAAGTAGTATCTCATTATGATTTTGATTTGCATTTCTAATAACTAACGATGTTGAATATTTTTTCATGTGTTTTTGGTTGTTGTATATCTTTGGAGAAATGTGTGTTCAAGTCCTTTGCCTGTTTTTCAATTGGGTTGTTTTGTCTTTTGGTTGTAGAGATGGATATATGCTCTGAATACTAGACTCTTATCAAATATATAATTTGCAAATATTTGCTGTAGGCTTTTTGATGTCATTGTTGATTTTGTTTATGCCTCTCTTTTAATTATTCTGGCATTACTGAAAGAAGTCCTGGATGGATTTTTAACTGTATTATCTCCAGAAAGAAAATGTAACGAAACAATAGTAAACCTCAAACTCAACATAAAAATGGTTCAGTAAACTTCAGGGTTAGGGGTGAAGATGGGGGAGGGAGAGAAGTATGTCAAATGTTTAAAGTTAATGGTAGATGAGAAGAAAAGAATTTAAAACATGGAAATTACTTTTCTGAAAGTCGGTATGTTAATTACAAGGAAAAAATGAAAAATGAAACATTTAAAAGCAACAAGAAAGGTGTGTTTTCAAAATTGTATGATCATTTTTATTTTCAAATGAGGTTAAATAACCACAAGACAAAACTGAAAGAAATGTAAATTAACATATTTGTTGGGTTTGAGGTCTCATTTGTTAACACAAACACTTTAACTTAAAAGAACTTGGGGTAAACCAAACATGAATTTTCAATACTATTCCTATTTATAAAAGAGGAGGGGAAAAAAATGAATGAACCTAGTGAAAGCCATTCTTGCTAACCAGACTGCTGACTGGGGTACAGATGCTAAGAACCTTCTGCTCTTGCTTAAACTTGCAAGAAAACACTGTACTTGCAGCTTTTAAACTGCTAGCCGAATGAAATATGATTACCTCCATCTGATTTGTAGCAACTCCAGTTAGCAAAGTAATCACTTCTTTAGTTCTATGACTTTCTACTTGCGCTATTGAAGATATGTCAGAAGTTTGTTTTTAAGTCAATTGTATTTTATTTATACAGATAGGCACAGACTGAAAGGTGAAATTACCTGAAAATATACTTCTGCAGTTAATGTCCCTAGAATTCAACTTTGTAAATGGAATTTTTGTATAGAATTCTTTCATACGTGTTTAAATATATTTTGGCAGTCTGCCCGACATTTACTTTTGATTATAATAAATGATTACTACTATCTATATGTTATGATTACTAGTTACAGTTTCTCAGAAGAGACTAGTGAAATCGTTTAGGCTGTCTGTTAAGGACAGTGAGGGTATTTCTTACGGAAGGAACCAGACTATCTTAATGAGTCCCCTAGCACCTCCCATAGAGAAGCTCAATAAGTATTTGACAACCTATTTTATAAACTGTCAATATAACACAC
Organism: Rhinolophus hipposideros; assembly: GCF_964194185.1. Lineage (NCBI taxonomy): Eukaryota > Metazoa > Chordata > Mammalia > Chiroptera > Rhinolophidae > Rhinolophus > Rhinolophus hipposideros. The sequence continues at coordinate 8,120,101 of NC_138050.1, forward strand.
TAGACACACAAAGAAAAAGTAAAAACAGTCAGAGGGAGGAACAGAGTGAAATAAAGGATCTCTAAGCATTGAAGACAATCGACCATCACGTAGAGTAACCATGCAACAGGCCTCTCCTTAACTTCTAAAGAATAAAAGAACACTACAATTAAAACAAAAACAAAAACAAACAAACAGGGGCGGCCAGATGGCTCAGTTGGTTAGAGCACGAGCTCTGAACAACACGATTGCCAGTTCGATTCCTGTGTGGGATGGTGGGCTGTGCCCCCTGCAACTAAAGATTGAAAACGGCAACTGGACTTGGAGCTGAGCTGCGCCCTCCACAACTAGACTGATGGACAATGACTTGGAGACGAATGCCCCTGGAGAAACATACTGTTCCCCAATATTCCCCAATTAAAAAAAAATTTAAAAACCAACAAAAAACCCCAAGTGATGAATTTGCTGCTCTGCTCTTCCAAGCTTACCAGTTGTGGACTAAAGTGTGAATGATTTGGGCAGGATTTACTGTATGTAGACTGTGGCACTAGCAGGTCATGAAATCAATTCCAATATGAAAACGTTCTTTCTTTATGAATAAACTGATAAACTGTGGGTGCTTTGGAGAAGAAGATAAATGAATAGTGGAAGGAAGTTACGGCATAGGTACTGACTGAAGAAATGTATACTTCTCTTGCATTAATTGTTTTTCCAAAGGGAAAAGACAAGGTGAAGTATTAACCCTCGGAATACTATCCCTTTATGATACCATCATACATCACTTTATGATACCATCATACATCACTTTATGATGCCATAGGAAAATAATGATATCTAACCATTTGTTGATTGATGGTATGGAGTTCACAGTTAACCCTGGGTTAACTGTAGTGGAGACTCTGGTGGTAACTAGCAGTGTGGTGGGCTGGCTTGAAAGTCAGCTAGAACTGGGTGCAGTCCAGGCACAGTGACACTTTCTAACTCTGGATTGGGCAAGTGATTGAGGATAGCAATTATGTCTTCCTCATAGGGTTGCTGTGAGGATTAAATGAGACTAGGCTCAGTGCAGTGGTTGGCACAGAGTAAGCCCTCAATGAATGTCAGCTGAGTATCTTCTAAGAAAAATGACAATCTGAAAAATTGAGTCTTCCCTTAGCTTCTTCTGGTCTATTTTTAAGTGCCATTCCTCCGATGATTTTTCTGACTTCCCTCCCCTGCCCATTCTCAGGTGGGGCAAACTCAGGTTTTGTGCTTAAATGGACCCTGTGTATCACCGGCCATAACTATTGTCGTACTTGTATTATCTTTGCTTATTCAATTCTTTGTCTTTCTGTTCAACGTCTGTTTTACTCCAAGACTTTAGGTTCTGTTTACAGGAAACGGCCATGATATCTAGCTTTTTGGTGAATTCCCGTACCCAGTACAGAGAAGAGTATACCATAAGCCCTTAGCATGTGTTTGTTGAATGAATAATTTTATATTAAAACTTTAACTTATTAGGGTAAGAAAAGTTAGTGGCTGGTGCATTTAAAATATATAATTTCACGAAGCTAAAAATAACCAAAAAAAAAAAAAAAGCAATGAAATAACCTGCAATGCTTGGAGAGAGGTTTAGTCAAAAGAATAAGTTGTTTGTTGGGGTGGGGGGACTAGGGTAGGTTTTCTTTTTTACCTTTGATTTGATTTTGTTGGGGTGCAGGGAAGGATATCAACAATGTGTGAGTTTGCTCATTTACCAGGCCCTACACAAGAGCCCAAAGGTTGCTTGAACAGCCGTGTCGTTGCTGTGAATAAAATTATTTTGTGTTCTATAGTCACGTACTGGGAAGGAACCACAGTTCCTTCATCATGTCGTATGTTCCACTTTAAAAATGAAGAAGCTGAGGGGAGCAAAATGCAGTGATTCTTTACTGGTAGGGCTGAGCCTAGATTTCAGGTCGGCTGACTTCCAGACCGCGTCGAAAGGGTCACTAGTTCCTTTAAAAATAATCACCGCTGCTTTAATAGCATCAGCACCTGTCGCTTCAGCTTCCGCAAGAGAGAAGCTATTAATTTCTCCTGCATCAAAGCCAAATTTCTCGTCTGTCTGAACCTTGTTTTCTTCTAACTGCAGCTGTCTGCACGTGGTATCACTGAGGGCAAACGTGGAACCCAGGCACCTTCCTGCTTGAACCCAATACATCGCCACGCTTCGATACAGGAATTTTGAAAAGCGACACAAATCATGCCGACGGTGGCCAAATGTGTGATGTCTTTCTCAAACGAACTCTTCCTCCCACCTTGTAGAAGCCCAGAGCCCACTAGACTCAGCCCCAGGTGGGTGAACCCTGCCACCAACGTCCGAGTTCTTCCTTGGCTGGGCCTGCGATGGGCCACGACCAGGAAGGACATGAGCTGCGGGAAGCTGAGAGAGACAGTTAATCTGAGGGGCAACGTTATTGTCTCAAAATGTAAAGCAATTATAACGTCTTGGGGAGCTTTTGAGAATCAAACAGAATTTTGAATGCTAAAGATCTCAGCAAGTTTAGTTTGCTTTTTATTATCGTTGTTGTTGTTACTGTGTGAGCCAGGCCTAGATTGTTTAAATTCTGTTTCCTCGCGCGCGTATTCCAGTCGGCAGCCCACAGCCCTGCCGTCCTCCTCCACCCAAGTCCGAAGGTGAAGGGCTGCGGGGTGGAGGGCCGACCCGGGAGGAGGGGAGCCCGCGCAGCACGCATGCGCACGGAGCCCCGCCTGCCCCTCATAAGAGCGCAGCGCAGCGCCGCCGCGGGCCGAGTCGGGGCGGACTGGTGCCGGGCGCGGCGCGTGTGCGGGCGGCTGCCGCGCTCCGCTTCTTCCGTAGCCCGGAGGATCGAAACTTCCGCCGGAGGCTCCGATCGGTGCGCGCCTCCCGAGGGCGCAAGGGCCTGGGCGAGAGCGAGAGCCAGTCGGAGGCTGCCGGCGCCCGTGGGAGCGAGCTGCAGCCGGAGAGGCGGAGGAGGGCGGCCGGCGCGAGCCACCCGCCCGGACCCGCGCGCGGCAGCCGCCTCCGGCCCGGCAGGCTCCCGGGACTGCGGCGGGGGCGCGCCGGCCCTTCGCCCGCGCCCCGGACCGCTGCGTGCGCTGGGAGGACTGACCGCCAGTCCCGCGGCGGGAGCGTCGGGGCTGCACCTGGGAGGCCTCCCGGGGCGGCGCGGCCGGAGCCATGCGGACCGAGCTCGAGGCGAAGCAGGCTGAGCGCGGCCGGCCACTGCACTTGCTGCCCCGAGCCCTGCGCGCGCGGCTCGCCTTCTCGGCCCCTTATCGCCCTAGAGGGGAGTAAAAGGAGGGAGAGGCGCCCCCGCTCGTGGGCGGGACCCCGAGTCCCAAGCCCTGCCGCAGCGCCCTGGCTCCGGGTCCGCGGCGGCGTGCCCGGAGGTCGTCCGACTCGGGGGATCGTCCCGTCGGGGATGCGCAGGGCGCTTCCTGTCGCGGGTGAAGCCTCCAGGGGCTGCGGGACGGCGGCCCCAGGGGCCCTCTGAGGGCATCAGCAGAGTTCCACTCTCAAGGCCAACCCCTTCTGGACCAGGCTACCCCGCTGCGAGAGGCGATGGCTTAGGCGCCCCCTGGCCCAGCAGCCCGGCGTCGTCGGCTCCCGGACGTCGCGGCAGACGGCAGTGGCCCACGCGGGAAGCGCCGCGAAGGGGTGCTCAGTGAAGAGGTCCCGGCCTCAGCACCCTGGGACCTGGGTCCCGGGGCCACGACTTCCCAGAGACCGCTCTGCGTCTTCTGGAGACGCGCCGCCCGCGCCCAGGCTGGTGCCATGTGGGGCGGACGCCGCCGCTCCGCCGCCTCCTCCGGGACCGCCGCCTCACTCGTGCGCCTGCTGCTGGCCGCGCTGCTGGCGGCGGGGGCGCGGGCCAGCGGCGAGTACTGCCACGGCTGGCTGGACGCGCAGGGCGTCTGGCGCATCGGCTTCCAGTGCCCCGAGCGCTTCGACGGCGGCGACGCCACCATCTGCTGCGGCAGCTGCGCGTTGCGCTACTGCTGCTCCAGCGCCGAGGCGCGCCTGGACCAGGGCGGCTGCGACAACGACCGCCAGCAGGGCGCTGGTGAGCCTGGCCGGGCGGACAAAGACGGCCCAGACGGCTCGGCAGGTAGGGCGGCCGGGCAGAGCGCGACAGGGACGGAAGGTGGGCTTCGCCTGGCCGGTACCTGGGCGCCGGGAGAGGCGAAAGGAGTTAGGGGGACTGCGATTTCAGAAAAGGGTCTTGGACCAGGAGGTCGTCCCCGCATTCCGGCCCTGCCATTCATGTGTGCGAATTGGGGCACCAGTTCGCCGCCCTGTGCCTCAGTTTCCCCATCTGTGGGTTAAAGAGTGGTTTGGCTTGGATTTTCCCAAGCAAACCACACACCTAAGGCAGAGTGGGTGGCAGACAGCGCCACATTCCTTTTCCCAAGGGCGTCGGTGGCACCCCCCCACCCCCATGCCTCCTGTCTCCAGAAGTCTAACTTCTAGTCAGGGATCATGTCTTGGGGCACCCGAGGGCACCCGAGGAAACCGCGAGGGCATTCCCCTCCCAGGAGTGCTGGCAGGGATACTTCCGTGTAGGTTCCTCGGAAGGAAGGCAGCTCCTCAAGGCTTCCCGTGGGTGGCTCACTTTACCAGACCGCGGGGGACTCACATCCTCCCGAACACGCCCCTGTACCCCTCCTCTGCCAGCTCCTGGCCTCTCTGGTTTCTGCACAGTTCTCACCACGTCAGACTTGGTAGGTGTGACCTCAGAACTGTGTCCAATTTGCTTTTTGCCGCTTTGATTTCTTTTTAATTATATTTTTTCATAGTGCCAAAGCCAGAGTTGGAAAATTAAATCCGTGCAAGAATTTGATAGGTTCCATTTCCTCCACTCTTCACAGACCTCCCAGACGGCCCTCGTCCAGGGTCCACATCAATATGTGTGTGTTTGGGAGGGAGGATTTACGTCGGTGTAGGGATAGAGGCCAAATGGCAAGCATGCCACAGAGGGGGCGGCTCCTTAATTTTTTCGCAGCTGGGTGTATTGAGGACAGGACGTTTTACCAGAACGCCGAGTCCAGGCTTTGAGCTACCTGAGCTTGGCACTGAGTGGCGTCTGTGTTTACAGAGCTGTTTCCCTGGCCTGGTAAGAGGCAGCTCTTTTCAGTGCTGGTCCCTTTACAGTAGAGCGTTTATTAGTAAGCTACTGCTATTGTTTCGCGGCATTGAATCTAAAGAGAGAACTGAGGGGGATTCCAGAAAAGGTGCCATCTTAAAACTCAAGCTCAGCATTGCAGGGTGTGTGGCTGTCAAATAAAGCACTGTGAAATGAGTCCAAGAGGATACTGCTACCTCGGTGTGTCTGCTAAGTTGGGCTGGGTCATGGCCTCTAAAAAGTTAGTTTGGCTTGGGACAGCTCAGCAGGCAGGACTCTTCTGATACCGTGTGATGTGTGTGGGTGCCTTGTTCGCCCAGTTTTAAATAGTTTTTCCTAAAAATTCAGTTCCTCTCACTCCTTCTGCAACCAAGGAGGACAACATGCCTAATTAAGCAGTGTGAAGGGCTTAGAGGAATACTGCATTCTTTGCCTGTGTAGTTATTTACACTCCCAATTAAAAATCCTGGAAAGAGAACAGTTATTTCTCCCCAAAATTCATTATGTGGACTTCGACGGCTTTCACCTAGTTTTTGCTTTAATTTTTTTTTATACTATCATTTGTTTACTCCTTGGTGATATATTTAGGGCTGGTGTCTTAATTTAGAGAATGAAATATTTATAGTATGCAGATGGAAAAGCCCACATCCACCTCTCCAATGTGCTGTAGTTAGCCTGAAGTGACAGTGTAATTAGAACAGTCCTACTGTCAGAAAACCAGCTGTGCTGCAAACTGTAGCAAGTGTTTCTGCCTGCTCAAGGGGTACTGTGTCTTAATATAGTATTTAGTCTGTTCAGCATGGAAGGGTAAGGAAATCTTCAAATGTCAGCTGTGGTTAAACACTTATAAAATTCGTTTTACTTATAAGGCACTATTTCTCCATGGCTTCAAGTACTACTACATTCTAAAAACCCTGACTCCAGGAATACCAGGGCCATCAAAATGAGCATAATTCGAAAGGCCGCTGTTCCAGCGGCCCGTCAAAGGGTAGGTATTTCACATGGTGACCTCAGAAATGCTGCGCTGTACCGCTGTACTGGTGCTGTGCTTTGCCATAACCAGCAAGGCCTCATCCCTGTCCTCATGTGTTTTCCAATCAAATTGTTGAGGACACGAGCAGGAACACATCACACATTGCAGGATTTTGGTAACCTCGGGTGGAATTCCAGAGAAGTGGCTCTGAGGCAATCTTCAGGCTCCTCCCTGCAGATTCTCTGTCTAGCTTCTGAAAGCCCTGTGCTGCTACCCTACCCCCATGGCTCCCACAGGATTTCTTAAAGTAAAATAATATAAAAAAGGAGCTTGTTACCAATTTTAGTAAAGTTACTAGTATCTTTTACGGCTTGATTTTTCAGAATCCACCTCACTCTTGAAATACCTATGGTGCCCATTGCTTTATGCTGTGCTTTCCCGAGAGTTCCAGTGTTGGAACTGTTCCATCTCAGCCCAGCCTGGGTGCTGTCCTGGCCCACTGTGGGCAGCTGTCTTTTCTGGAACAAGTGTCTTCTTGCTCCCAGCATTTATTCTCCTTGGTACCTGGGTCCCCGTCGACCTGTTGCCTGAAATAACTTACCTGCACACAAAGCACTTCCCCTTGGCACCACCCGGTGCCCCAGGCTAGCCCTACAACCTGAAGACCAGCCTCAGCGAGGCAAGCATGTGTGCAGTCGTTTTTACCCTTCTTTGAACTCTGTGCCTTACAGACTCGTTTTGGAAATGGTCGTGGCTAGAGTCTGACCTAAGTGTTTGATTTACCTGCCTGTGAAAAAGAACTTGCTAAAAAATGGTAAAAGGAGTTTGCCAAGTATGTAAGTAGCTTTCTGAAGAAAAAAAGCCTTTTAAATAATTTAAACTCATTTCTATACATACCCTACAACGGTCTGTTAGGGCAGACTTAAGTTTGGGCAGTTCGGTTATTGTAGGAATTTTAGAACAGTCTTAAAACATGGTACCCATATTTTTGCTAAATTGGATATTTGAGTCAATCAGTGTTGCAGCTGGTGAGTCTAGCTGTAGAAATGAACAGTTTTGCTTTGGGGATGGGTGGGGGCTGATCCGTCATGCCTAAAGGGCTCTATCGCCTTTCCTGAGCACATGATAAAGGGTGGTGCATATTATGGGCTGCTAATGAGCGCACAAACCGCCCATCCTGGGTCTTTCAATTCTGAGCTTCAGGGCCGCTCATGTAGGCATCTCCAGTGCCAAACACTGATTTCTACTGTGTTCTTACAGTAAATCACAATGTTATGTTTTTGCCCTCCAGTCCCCATCTACGTGCCATTCCTCATCGTTGGGTCTGTGTTTGTCGCCTTCATCATCTTGGGCTCACTCGTGGCGGCCTGTTGCTGCAGGTGTCTCCGGCCTAAGCAGGAGCCCCAACAGAGCCGGGCACCCGGAGGGAACCGCTTGATGGAGACCATCCCCATGATCCCCAGCGCCAGCACTTCCCGAGGGTCATCCTCCCGCCAGTCCAGCACAGCTGCCAGCTCCAGCTCCAGCGCCAACTCAGGGGCCCGGGCACCCCCAACGAGGTCACAGACCAACTGTTGCTTGCCCGAGGGGACCATGAACAACGTGTATGTCAACATGCCCACCAATTTCTCCGTGCTGAACTGTCAGCAGGCCACCCAAATTGTGCCCCATCAAGGGCAGTACCTACATCCCCCATATGTGGGGTACACGGTGCAGCATGACTCGGTGCCCATGACTCCTGTACCCCCTTTCATGGACGGCCTGCAGACGGGCTACCGGCAAATCCAGGCCCCCTTCCCTCACACTAACAGTGAACAGAAGATGTACCCAGCCGTGACCGTGTAACTCATGGTGCCGGCCCAGTTCCTGTGTGAGACCAGGGGAAACAGGCAAACTCTGGACTCGGCAAGGATTCTCAAAGCAGAAGTCCGAGCACATTGGTGGTGTTGATGGCAAGCTTCTTTCGGATGGTTTCATTTGCCCCCAAACTGTGTGAAAACATCTCTCTCTGAGTTAGCTTCTCTGGATATGTTTTATCCTAGTGCATGATTGATTTATGATGAAAAAGAGCATCACCTAGAGAGGCCTGTGTTGTTACCCATGGTTGTATGACAAATGCTTGAGCCCTTAAGTGCCCTCGAGGTATGGCTGTCAGGAGAATTTTGTAAACAGACAGATTAAGGGTTTTAATTATGTCATTATTATTATTATTTCTGTTTTGCTTTTTACTCTACCAAGTCAGAATACATGTTTCCTCCCTTTTACCTGGGTAAGTTTTTTTTTAATAAGTATCCAAGGTTTAGGGGAAGATGTAAAGAACACAATTATTATAAAAGGAAATCCAGTTTGAACTCTGAGATTAGTCATTGATCTCCGTGTTTCACAGGCACATCTTAGTTTCATTGTAAAAAGATATATATATTTTGTCTATTTTTGTGCCTTTTTTGGTCTATTTTGTGCTTTTTTACCTTGTGTAGAGATCTTATTACAAAGTGATTTTCTACATTAAAAAGAGACTGAAAGAAATTGTATAGTTACTTAACTAATGACATTTCAGAACTCGGGGGTTATTTTCATCTTGAAGTAGTGGGTGGTATTGTAATAAAGCCATTCATCCCCATCTTGATTGTATCTTCTAGTTTTCCAACTTTACAGTGACATCTGAGAAGAAGTAATTAGATGTTTTCTATATTGAAATCATAAACTGTCACCTGCTTCTTCTCCAAGTTATGTTTCATTTTACCACGTGGTATGGCTTGGCGTTTCTTTTTGGTTTTCAGATCCCCATGTCTTCATAGTATCAAGTACAGATAATTACCGTTCTTATAATTAAAGATCAGCATTTTTGCCTCGATCTGATAAAACATTTTCGTATTTTCCCCATAAATATCAAAGAAATGCTTTACAAAGATTGAGTGTAGCTCCTCAGCCATAATCCGAGACTTGGGATGAAATTTAAGCCACAAATACAATTTACTTTGCAAATCATAACGCTTTTTATATTCTCGTTATCAAAATGGCTTATTTTTCAGGCAATAGGGACTATTAAGTCAAGAGAAAACCTTTTCTAAGAGATATTGCCTTTCTTTCCCCACAAAGTTAGTTCTTGTTCTGCGCTCTCATCAAGCACTGTATTCATTACCAGTGTTTTGAATGATGAAATGCAAGTGAATTTATTTGTGTATTGTTTACTTATAAGAAATAAGTTTAAGTATGTGTAAATAAATTTCCAATTGTTAGCAAAAACCAAGATTTGTAAGTAAAACATTGTAAGGTTGGTCTTTTACACATTTATATCAATATCTATAGTCTATCTATCATCTATCTGTCATCTATCTTCAGCTTACTGTCTGTCTATCTACCTATCATCTATCAATCTTCAATCTACTCTATCTGTCTATCATCTGTCTGTCTATCTATCTATCTATCTATCTATTATCTATCTCATGACTGAATAAATGTAACACCATTGTTGGCAATTAGCATCAACAAAGATACTGAATTTTTTTTTTTTAATAACCAAAGGCAGGGGGAAATCATTTTACTTATTAATAAATATTTTATGGTATGAATTCCTAGGGGAGTTGGGTTTTTTCATTTTCATTCTACCTGGTAATTTTAGATGGTATCTTACACCTGTTAATAGAATAAAATTGCTCAAAATTATAAATATTGCTTTCTAGAACCAAGAGCCCCTACCTTTAAAAGTAATTAATATCTGAGAAGTTTATATGTATGTTCCATGCGTCCGTGAGTAGTATTTTGTGTATCCCATGGCAAATGTTGACAGCACAAAAGAGACAGTTCTTTGGGGATCATTACATTATCAGGTTACATCACCTTTGATGGAGGATTCTGGCTTAGGTAAGGAAGTGAAATTCCTAGAAGCTTGGGGGTGAAAGGGAATTTAGAGATCATCAGCCTAGGGATTGGCAAACTTTTTTTCAGTAAAGAGCCAGAGAGCAAATAAAATATTTTAGGCTTTGCAGGACAAAGGGTCTCTAGCAACCACTCAGCTCATCCAGTGCAGCATGAAAGCAGCCATAACCAAATGAGCATGGCTGGGGGCCAGTAAGACCGTATTGATGCCACTGAAATTTGAATTGCGTACAATTTCCACATGTCACAAAACAGTCTGCTTTCGAATATTTTCCATTTCAAAATGTAAAAACCCTTCTAAACTTGAGGGCTGTCAGTAACAAGCTGTGGGCCCCCGATTAGCCATCGGGCTATGATTCTCCAATCCCTAATCTAGTCAATCCTTAGGTAACACAGGTGCCTCTGTAACATCTGAACAGCCTTTTTCAACATACAGGGATGGAGGTGCTTATGTCGGAGGGTGCTTACTTCTCTTTATGAGACTGTCTGACTTTTCCTTCTTTTTATATGTGGTAATTAAATATAATTAAAGCAAAAGTGCACTTTAATACATGACATGAGTTTTTCACTTAGTCCTACTTGGATTCTTTCCAAAAATATGACATCATTAGACGTACCCTTAGACCTTTTCAATTTTGGTAACTGGAGAAACTTAGCTGCTAAAGTAAAAAAGTTCCATTACCTGGTTTAGGTATACCTTCCTTAACTGTCATGAAATCGGAAGCTATAAGGTGTAATACATACCCAGTAGAAATATTTTAAAATCTTGGGGGTGGAGGGAAGAAGCACTTACAGATGGAAAAATAGTTCCCTGCTGCACCATTTCTTCTGTGTCTAAACCTTCATTGTTGGTTCATGATGGTTCCAGGGGACTTCTCTGTCCCTGTGTGTAGGAAAGAAAGTCAGACCCTTTGATTGCAAGCAAGAAGAAATTAACCAGCTCTTTATGTCCACTTAAGAGCCTGGAAACTACGCATCTCCTATCATTTCTGCTGTGTCCGGAAAAGTTAAAATTTAACAATAGTACTAATATCCAAAGTGGTGAGAAGACCATTAAGACAACTGCGTTTGGATTTAGCATATTGACTTTGCAATACTCGCCTTCCACTTCTGATTACATTCCTAGATGCTTGACTAATGAAATATTTCATCTATTAAATTTACTTTGAGCTTATTTTTTCAAGAAATCACACAGTTTTATTTCATGAATTTGGTGACCAATATTTTCTTTTTTTTTTAAATTACAAATTAGGATTTAAGCTTCTTTCAGAAGCATTTTTTGAAGAAACCATGAACGTTAGAATGAAGTTGGTGAGGAAAATGAGGGCAGATGTTTGCAAATGTATTGGACAAGAAAGGAAAGTTTTCTTTTAATTTTTAATAAAATTTAATTAAATTTATTGGAATGACATTGGTTAATAAAATTACCAATGTATGGTAATTGTTTCAAGTGTATGAATCTCTATCTTTTTTATATTGCATTGTGTTCACCACCCGAAGTCAAGTCTCTTTCCGTCACCTTATATTTGATTCCCTTTACCCTCTTCCACCATCCCCACTCCCAGCTTTCCCTGATAACCACCATAATGTTGTTTGTGTCTATGAGTTTTTGTTGTCTTGTTTGCTGCTTTTAGTTTTATTTCTCACATATGAGTGAAAGCATATGGTTCTTGACTTTTTCCATTTGATTTATTTCACTTAGCATGATATTCTCAAGATCCATCCATGTTGTTGCAAATGGCAACATTTCATCTTATGGCTGGGTAGTATTCCATTGTATATATGTACCACATCTTGTTTATCTAATCATCTATGGAAAGACACTTAGGTGGTTTCCATGTCTCGGCCACTGTGAATAAATCTGCAGTGAACATAGGGGTACATACCGTGTTTCCCCGAAAATAAGACCTAGCCAGACCATCAGCTCTAATTCATCTTTTGGAGCAAAAATTAATATTAAAGACCAGGTCTTATATAAGACCTTATATTAAAATAAGACCGGGTCTTACATTAATTTTTGCTCCAAAAGACACATTAGAGCTGGTGGTCTGGCTAGGTCTTATTTTCTGGGAAACACGGTATATCTTTATGAATAAATGTTTTCAAATTTTTCAAAGAGGGATTGCTGGGTCATATGGTAGTTCTATTCTTAATTTTTTTAGGCACCTCCATACTGTTTTCCATAGTGGCTGCACCAATTTACATTCCCACCAACAGGGAGAAAAGTTTAAATGGTACTGAAAGTTGGGATTGGAAAGAGTTTGGAATATTACATTCTCCTCTCAGTTTGGCCCCTACTTGGTGATAGCATTCACATTTAGTTCCTTTTTCTCTCAGAGGCTTTATCTCTGTTTCCTGCAAATTCACAGTGGTCTTTTTCTCATAGTTTCCATCTCTTTACCACACATATCCTCAGTGATTCATTAAAGTGGTTGGTTTAATTTAATGCACAAATCCTTGTTTTTTGTTGCTCAAGCTTCCTAAATGCTTAAAAGCAATAAGTTTGTTTCTTTTTCATAGACTTTAGAGTGGAGACGTCTCATTAACTTAGTCTGGTCTTCAGCTGGTCAGTCAGAATGGCAGCATTAATTTACATAGCATGTATTTTACAATCCTGTCCAGTGTAGACCTCTACTCACAGGATGTACATAGGGGAGCACATCGGAATTTGGGGAGAAGGGTTAGGACCGGCAGACGGAGAAATCAGACTGACCCTGTCAGTCATTGGGATGGAAATCCCGCAACTCCGGCAGCTACCAGCCCCACTGGACGTGCTGAGTTCCTGCTCAGTAAATACTGCATCAGCACTAATGGCTAAGTGAACTTTCTAGGACTTAAAATAAAAATGTGCTTACTTCCCCATTCTGCTTAATTCCCTGACCTCTTGAGCAGGAGAAAAATCAAAGTGTCTGAGGAAACTCAACACAGAGTGGGTGGTGGCAGTGGTTTTAAAAATCCATGGAAGTCCCTGGGAGCCCGGAAGTGGGTCTGGACCTGGCCACTGAGGAGGGCACACCCTCTGTGTTCCACCGCTAGAGCCCTTTTCATTTTTAAAAGGAGTAGCCTAAATATTACAAGGAGGAATAAATCAAGCATATAAATGAGAACACCATGCCTCATCATTCAACCTTGTTCCTCTTTTTCTTCTTCTTACTTAGATGGTAGAGCCTGGAGGACATTTCCATCTCATGTCTCTCTGTCTGTCTGTCTGTCTGTCTCTCTCTCTCTTTCTCTCCAGAGATTAGCTATTTTCACTCAGCCCATTCATTCCCAAATACTTAACATAGAAAATTTATTTGCCTGTTGAATTTTTTTCTCAGTTTAAAACATAAATGTTATTGTCATCCAAGTGTCTTTAAGGGGTTGAGTAAGTGGAAGATGACAACAAATTAGAAATTATTAAATCTTTCCCTGAGAATTACAGCAATAACGCAGGTAAATATCTTTTAGTGCATTGATTTGCATTTGCTTTTTGTGACTCTTTGTTCTTCTGCATAGACTCATTTGTCAGTGGAAACGGAAAAATCAAACCCTAGAAAAACAGTTACTCTCATCCAAGATGTTAGGTATTTTTGAATATTAACTATAGCCCCACAGCACCATGGCAGAATCACTTGAAAATAAAATTACAAAGTTTTATAGGGATTTGGCTCCACGGGTCATTTTGCTTTTCACACTTAAGTCTTCAGAATGCCTTCAACATTTATACCCCAAATTGAAGGACTCAAATCAAGAACAAGAAATTTAAAATTAATGCTTTTAAAACAACTTGTAAGTGAGAGATGATAAAAGGGGTAAAACATTTATGATAGTGGCCTAAAGACTGATTTTAAACATAAAACTTGCATCTTAATTTTAACCATCTTGAAGCGTAGGTCTTTCCACTTAGAAAAATCATAGGTTACACAGGACATTATTTATTCAGTAGACATAACAGCTGTAGAAGACTGATTGCCATCTGCAACATGTATATAAAATTACCACGTGTGTGTATACTCGTGTACAGAATGATCACAGGAAAATTTGAAACAGAAATCAGTTATTATATGAGGCTATCTCATCCAAGACTCTGTTCCCAATTCATGACTGATTTTTAAAACTGGAGTTTGTTTGCAGTGCTCAGCTTTCCTTGTCTCAGTTATAATTGGTTCTATTGAACTTCCTCTGGAGTTGGATGGACCCAGGTTAAAACCCATTTCTGCCACTTATGGGGTGGCTTTTCCCAGAGCTTTCATGTCTCTGAACCTCAGTGTGCTCTCTGTCAAAGGGGATTAACAACACCTACCTCCTTAGGTTGGTGGGGGACAAAGGACGTGATGGAGAACAGCACTAGTGGCATCCAATAGGTTTTTATAATACAAAGGTAATTAATTTTTTAAAGATATTCTTAACCTGCCCAATGTAGAGAAATACATAATTTATATTGACAAAATATATCAAATATACAGAGTGCCAAAAAAGTATATGCATTTTAAGAAGGGAAAACTGTATTAAAATTGTAATACTCAATATACACTGATAACAAAAGATGAATGCAAATCACATTTGACTTCTGCAATGACAAGAGGTGCTCAAAGTGGTTCCCATCAGCATAATTTTCATACAGTTTTTTCCTTACTTAAAATATGTATACTTTTTTTGGCACCCTCTGTATATAGCTACTTATAACAGAACTAGCTTAGAAGAGTTTCCTTATTTTTGCTTCAAAACCTAATTAGTTTTACTTGGGTTGGTTTAAATTTCTTGTGTTTTAGGTTGCCGAAGAGACTTGTACAGAATTGACTTTCTCTGACCCTCGAATCAATACTGCTCTGTAATGCCCTAAATGGCCGGTCTTGTTTCTCTATACTGTTGTTTTGTAAAGTCACAGGAATTTTCTTCCTTGTAGCTCTACTGGGTTTGGCTATTCCTATCGAGCCTTTCGTCTGCCACGCATCTCCTCTCTGCACTAATCAGGGTTCAGTTGGGAACATAGATGGGGTCAATTTATTTTAATTTGCAGACTTACAACCTACACACAGTAGAGCACACAAATCTTAAATGGACAGCTCGATAAACTATCACCCAGATGAAGAGAGAGAAAAAAGTCTTGTTGATAGCTTCCTTCAAAGATAAGTGCTCTTTGGATCCCTGTCACCAGAGATGAGCTTTGCCTGGTTTTGAACTTCACGTAAATGGACTCACACACTATGTACTCTTTTCTGTCTCACTTCTTTCAATCAATGTTTTGACTAATGTTGAATGGAGCAGTATGCGTAGCATTCCATCATATGAACATATCTTAATTATTTATCCACTCTACTGTTGATGGATATTTGGGCTATTTCAGTTTGGGGCTGTTAGGAATAATACAGCTAGGAACATTTTCAAACATATGTTTTGGTGAACATAAGTGCTCAGAGCTCTTGGGTGGAATTCCAGGAGAAGAACAGCTGTGTCATAGGGTATATGTATATTTTTCTCAGTAAATATGGCCATTGTCACACATTACTTTTAACAGAGAATTTGCATAAGGAATTGGTTATACAAGATTTAGAGAACTGAACCAGTGGAAGGGTACACTGAGGCAACAGAGATAGTAACTGCCCGAAGCAATTACCACCACTGGGGGGTATTATTAGAATCTAGAAACTTTAAGGAAAGGCCTTGTCCTGCTCAGAGAGGGGGCACCTGCTGACTGGTGTCCCAACGGGACACAATGAGGCTGATTCTGGGAATGCCAAACATTTTTTAAAAGCTGGCAACTGGTACCAACTGCCGCCAGGGTGCAAGCGGTGACTTTGTATGTCAAGAACTGGCATCCTTCGGCTGAGTCTATGCCTTGTGATTCGAATGGCTTTGATGACTTTCCTCATCTTTCTGAAGTGTATGTTGCAAGCATATTAATCTACCTATTACAACAGTGCATAAAGTCAGTGATTAAAGTTACAGCAGTTCATATATCCCATTTTAATACTAAATACTAAATATACTAAAACTAAATATACTAAAACTACAATGGTACCTCGTAATCCATTTCGGAAGACGGTTTGAGTTCTGAAACATCTGAAAACAGCCGACAGCTAGGCCTCAGGATCTTGCACTCTGTGGAAGCCGTGTGACGTGTTCGACTTCCAAGGCGTGTTCGAAAACCGAAGCATTTACTTCCGGGTTTACAGTGTTTGTAAACCGAAGTATTCCTCAATGGAGACGTTTGAAAACCGAGGTACTACTGTACATGCTCCACCAGAGTTGAATGTAAGAGTTCTGGCAGTCACATTGGTGGGGACTTGGCAGGTATCTTTTTACCTAAAAAACATTCCTTGAGGTAAAGCACAGACTTGGAGGTGACAGTTGGATTTAAGCCCCTCTTCTGTCCCTGACAAGTGGGTGGCAATTCAGGAGACCTGAGTTTCAGTGGGTTAAAATGGGACTTGCTGTGACATCTAGTCACAGGGCAGTTGGGCGGATAAAGTGATACAAGATGACAGTGTCTGCCACCATGGTTTTCTCCAGGGTATTTCTTCTGTAGGTTACTTTCCAAGGGCTCCGGTGTTCTGGAAGTGGGGGGTGTTTTTGGTTACATTTTAAACCATCTTTAACACCTCACCTAGCCACATTCTACTGGGATCCTTTTGTTGTTCCTATTTTCATTTTATCCAATAATCCTTAGAAATTGGGTTGTAGGAACCGGAAGCAGTAGAGCCTGGGGAGGGGACAGTGTTGTTCTCAGCTCCTTTCGCAAATACTCGGTATAATTTATCTGTTTCCATAACACTTGCTTGTACCCTTATGTCACACTGCCTGGTACTGTATTAACTGGGTACATGTCCCTTGAGTGGCGAGTTTCTTGAGGACAGAAACTAAGACTCCTTATCACTAAATGACCCGTTAGCACCTAATAAAATGGCTGCATACACCATGTGTGTGGTTAACATTTGCAGAGGAAGAATAAAATACTTGGACATAAAGATTTTAAGTATTTCAAAATGAGTTTAATAGGCCAACGCAACACCATATTTACTTAGATGCAGTATCCAATATAACTAGGTATTATGTGGACTAGCGCACAGATTTTTCTTTGATTACAAAAATTTTCAAATAGCCTTCAGTTAACAATACCAGAGCTAGAATAGGAAATTTAGTCCTATTTGCTTTATTCTTGGACCCTTCTTATGGTGACATTTGAGAAGATGATATTTGCTGCTGCTGTCTATATTTTACTCACAGGTTGACTCTAAATATTTGTTCCAACAGAATTGAGGATGGCAAAAGTTTGAAATCACCAGAGCCATTTTAAAATAATTTCTCCTAATAATAAATTGGAAGGCTAAGAGTGATCTGGAGTGGAATTTGTTTTTGCAGTTTTTGTTATTAACAAGTTTTCATTTTCTTCTTAAAAAAAAAAGTACTGTATTTCTATATTAGTTTTAAGAAATTTTATATCTAATTAAAATGTAGTAGAACAGAAAAAACTCCTTGTTGAATATCTAAGGATCAATATTCATTCAACAATCATTAACTAAGAAGTATCAGAACCTGATTTGATTCAGTGACTTTTTCTTCACAATGTGGTTATAAGATAAAACTGGTGCTTGACAAACAGCATTTTAGTCTACATTCTCTACAATTAGTAGAAAATGAACTGGCTATGTTAGAAGCTGATGACTACAATTCACCTTGGAACCCACTGCATGGTGGCGTCCAATGCACGGTGGTGGCCTTGATTTGCTGTAGAGTGGAACACAGAGTGAAGCTCCCCATCTGGACATCATCCGCAAGGTGCTTGGGTGCTGAAATGCATGCACATCTCCTTTATATAGTGGGTCTGTTACATGCATTCCCAGGTTAGTAGCCCAGAGTCCCTTAACAAATTTAATAGGGTGACAGACACGTCCATGTTTGATTGCATCTTATCAGTTGGGAAGCAGCTGCAAAACCTTTGCTTAATGCAGTATTTAGGGTCACAACTGTTGATAATGAAGTGGTGAAACATTTTATGGTAATTTTATGTTTTCACATCAATTACCACATCCTGGATGAGAGCTTCTCCTTTTCCCCGAAAGTCTCCCTGAATCCCCAGAGTTGTCTTGTCTCCACACTACCTCAGTGCCTTGTACACACTTCACTTATCACATGAGGTAGGATAAAAATGGCCACAAATTCCTTGAAACTCCTTCTGTGGAGCAGTGGGGGGTCAGTCCCCTCTCCTTGGATCTGGGTGAGCTCTGGGGCTTCTGCACCAATAGAATTTTGGGAAGTGATGCTGGGCCTGTTTGCAGGCCCAGGCCTTCGTGTCTGGCAGCTTCCACTTCCTGTCTCTTGGAACACTCACTCTGGGAACCTTGAGCTGCCACATAAGAAATCTGACGAGCCTGGGGGCGTCATGGTGGAGAGACCACGTGGAGAGGCTTCGAGACAACATGAAGACACAGAGGTGCCCAGGCAATCTCTGCAAATTAGATCATCCCAGGTACGGTTCCCCTGTCATGGAGCCAAAAAGGATCATTCCTGCTGATTCCTGCCGAAAGCGTACATTTATGAACAAAAGAAATGATCATCATTCTTTTTTTATTTTGGTAAAATATGCGTAACACAAATTTACCATTTTAACTATTTTTAAGTGTACAGTTCAGTGGCATTAAATACATTCCCCTTGTTGTAAACCATCACCACCATCCATCTCTAGAATTTCTCATCTTTCCAAACTCAAACTCTGTACCCGCTCCCACTAAACACTAACTCCCTGTACCCCCGTCACCCAGCCCCTGGCAACCACCCTTTTATTTTTTTTCTCTATGAATTTGCCTATTCTAGGTACATCACATAAATAGAACCACACAATATCTGTCCTTTTGGGTCTAGCTTATTTCACTTAGCATCATGTCTTCAAGTGTCATCCATGTTCTAGCACGTGTCAGAATTTACTTCCTTTTTAAGGCCGAATAGCATCTGTTGTATCTGTAGACCACATTTGTTTATCCACTCATTCCTTGATGGGCACTTAGGTTGCCTCCCCCTCTTCATGGCTATTGTGAAAAATGCTGCTATAAACATGAGTGTGTAAATATCCCTTTGAGTACCAGCTTAAATTCTTTCCACTCAGAAGTGAAATTGCTGGATCATATTGTAAGTCTATGTTTAATTATTAAGGAAGACTGTTGTTGTTTTAAGCCACTAAATTTTGAGGTGATTTGTTATGTAATAACAGACAAGATTCTGTTTATTTACATATCTGTCGCCCTTGCTGGGCTGTGTTCTCCGGATGCTTTATTTTTCTGTATTATTAGCACATAGCAGTGTGCCTGGTACATGATTCCAGAATGAGTGAGTGGTGATTCTCACAACCAGATGTGATCTTAAAAATATTTATTGATCTGAATGGCAGTACGCGCTGACCAGACATCACGGACATAACGGCTATTGCACTGTCAGGAGCCCTGCTGGGCAGGTATAACTTCTTAGTCGCTGGATTGTGGAAACGTCCAGAAGAGGTGATGGCGTAGGTCCCCTGCCCCAGGGGAAATGGCTATTAGGTCGGTGCAAAAATAATTGTGGTTTGAAAAGCTAAAAATAATTGCAAAAACCGCAATTACCTTTGCACCAACCTAATATCAAATGATATGGAAGAAATTCAATATTTCAACAAGCAGTAGAGTTGTGTCAGGGTGGACACAGCACATCAGACCTGTGCACCACAGCCAGTGAGGAGGTAGGGAAGGTATATTCCCAATCCTGGAGATGAAGAAATTGAGGTGCAGAGGAATTAAATTACTTCTGCAAAGTCATGAGGCTAATCACTGGCCACATTTCTGAAGCCAAGTGCTTTGATTCTAAGTTCATGTTCATCTCATGACAAGCTGCACATGATAACACATGGGTCTTGTAAGGAGTTTATAATCTTGGAGAGATAGGCTTACGCGTGTAACATGCATACTATAAACAAGAACATGACTGGAGAGCCTAGGCACTGTAGGGTGTAGAGACGGGAGCCCCATTGTCTGAGAAACTTCCTGAAGGCTGATTAGCACCAAGCTTCCAAGGACAGGAAGGATTTAAGATGTCAGGGGAAAGAAGGGAGAGTGAGCTGAGAGATGGGGTGGGGAGGTAAGACTGGGGAATTAAGAGACCCGCATCTGGCTCAGGGAGAGGTTCTTCTTGGTGAACAGAGAGACTGCCATGACATGAAGAGAAACAAAAGAGGACATCATTGTCTTCCTTGCCTGGTCATTTATTTGTATGGCCAACAGGGACAAGGCAAGTCACAGAGACGTTTGAAGAGGCTGTTTGACAAGAGAAGGACAATGGCATTTGTAAGTAAGCCTTAACCACCCACTGGAGGACCCGGTGGTCTAACCCTGGTGTCAGACCATGGAGCCTGCATCTAAAGGCAGTTACCATGTGCTATGACAGAAAGTTTCTGTCCTCTGTCCCCCAAATTCATATGTTGAAATTCTAACCCCCAATGTGATGATGTTAGGAAGTAGGCCTTTTGGGAGGTGACTGGGTCACAAAGGTGTAGCCCTTACGAATGGGACTAATGTCCTTATAAAAGAGACCCCAGAGAGATTCCCTAGACCCTTGTGCCATATGAGGACACAAGGAGAGGACAGCTGTCTATGAACCAGGAAGCAGGCCCTCACCAGGCATTGTCTGGTGAGGGCCTTCCAATCTACAGAGTCGGGAGAAGTAAATGTTTTTTGTTCATAAGCCAGTCAGTCTGTGGTATTTTTGTTACAGCACCAAGCTGACTGTGACACCATTTATGCTGCCTGACATGGTATTAGATTCTGTATCCTTTCGTTTATTGTCTGTCTCTCCCACTGGCTTAACACCTCCGTGAGGCTGGGCTCTGTGGTTCACCACTGCGCATCTCCAGCTTGTGTTCCAAAGAGCAGCCAGGAAGGGTGTCCTTGGAGCAATCCTCCCAGCTGAAGCTCCCTGGGATGGGCAGAGTTCAAGATAATTAGCAGGTCTTGCTTGGCATGGGTACAGGGACACTGTAGATCTGCAAGGCTGGTACTTCCCTCCTCTGTCTGCCGGTTCAGGCCTTTCCTGAGAGCAGGGGCCTTGGCAGCTTCCGCAGAAAGACCCCAGGTTCTCAGACAAACATCTGGCACTGAAAGGACCCCGAAGCATTTTCCCTGTAGCATGCACAATTGCCAGAAGTGGGTTTCCTCCTGTCTCCAACACTAAGAAATGGGTTAAGCCCTTACATAACTTCCACGGCATCATCGGCACTACTTTGACAAATTCTCAAGGTTAAGGAGAATGTTTTTCTTTTGAATTCATGTACGTTTTTGTCTGTATTATTCTCTCCCACAGAGCTGTTTTGTGTGTGTGTGTGTGTGTGTGTGTGTGCGCGCGCTGATCCACACGCAATTTCAAAAGCACCCTACACGTCTGAAAGCGTCTCCCTCTTGCTCTGGGGCAGGTGGTTTCGAGGGGCTCCTTCATCTTCCTACTCCAGAGCGTCTTTTGTCAGCATCAAGCCGTTGGAGTTTTCACCAACTAAATTGGAAAGCAGGGTTCCATTAAGATGTTTTTCAGCTCTAGTATTAAATAAATTTGCTTGGAGGTGGTTTCTGTTACAGATGAATAAGGATCTCCCTGCCCCCATGCCCCCACTCCCATCCAATTTTAAATATAATATTGAAACAAATTCAAGGGCTTTTTCTTGGGCCATCTTTGTAAATAATTTGCAGGCACCTTCTCTTAAGGACAACGGGAAGGGAAAAAAGTGATTTGAACAGCTTTGTTTGCAGCTAAAGGGCTATTCTATTTCAGCTCTCAGCAGCTATCCATAGACTCCATGCAGGGCCATTTGGAAAGCATTGGTGACAAACACCCATCCCCCAGTCATGGGCAAGGTATGTTTAAGAAGAACTTTAAGTCAAATGGAACTTGTATGCATGACTACCATTTTGAAAATCAGGAAGAGTTTTTTGGCAATTAATTTAGAATATTTCAAATGAAAACACATGTAATTCTTCAGAGTACGGGAGAGAGTACAGGTAGCATTAGACTTTGTAAACAACTCTAATAACAATGACATGGAAACGGCTGCGACAGGCCCTTTCAATTCAAGGCTCAGGCTAAGGTTGTTGCTCTAAGAACAATGTTCACCCTCTGTTTAAGCATTCATCATTCTCGAATCTAAAGTCAAGGACAGTTCCTTACAAAGTTACAGACAGCTGAAGACAGAGCTTGGAGGCCAGCCCTCAAGAATTTGAAGTCATTTCATATATGGTGTGGCCTACTTTAAATAAATGAAAGCTTCATGTTTGGGAACTGGACTCTGTGTGTTTGGTACTTCCAGCTTTGGTAGGTGATTTTATTTTGTTCTCCTTTGGGAGAAAATAAAGTCCCCGACCTCCATGTATAGTCCCAGGTACAACAAATGCTGGAAAGTTGCATGGAAAGAAAGATTCACGGAGCAGAATGTAGGCAGAAGACGCGAGTGGTGGGGGCAAGCCCCTGTCATGTGCCCAGTTGCTTTGATGTACATCGTAACCCTGCCCATTATATGTGTATCTCGCATAAACATTTTGAAAATAAACAGCAGAATCTGAATGACTTTTCAAAGTATCCTGAGTCTTTATCAGCGAGAAAACTCTTCTAAAGAACATTGCTTTAGGCAGAAATGGAGGGTCTGCAAATTGCCTTCAGCTGGTAAGTTTCTCAAAGGTTCAAGTTTACTCTGGTGAACACAAGCGAAGGATGACATTTAAAAAAAAAAATCACTGTAGCAGCCAAGGCAGATTTTGGAGACATGACCAAGAAATGGCGAAGGTCGGAATAGAACACTTTTCTGTTGATGGTATTAAATCATTTTCAGTTTTATACAATTTAAAAAAAGAAAAAACAAAGGCCAGGCCTACATAGAACAGAAGGAAGTCCTTCTGTGCTCTGCTCTGTACTGCAGAACTCTGTCTGCAAGTGAGACTGGCCTTCTGGCCCTGCCCATTGTCATGCAGGGTGTCATGTGGGGTCTCAGCTCCTGTTCCCCACATAAGAATGCAGGATATGGTTGGGCCAAAAAGGAACACTCACGGAGCCATAGATAGGGGAGTTATACCACTATATTCTCGCTGGCGACTTCGATCCGCGCTTTCTGGCTCAGCCACCATCTTCTTGCTAACCCCCATTTGCTGCTAGCGTAGCCATGGCAGTTATATTAGTGGCCAATGGCTCACTGGTTACAGCTGACGGCCAATTAGCCACAGCTGATGGCCATCCAATCATAGTTGATGGCCATTTACTACCTGAGCCAGCACCTTTCCGTGTGAGGCCGAGAGCCTGGAAACTGCTCTCTGAGGCTCTGTCCCCACATTCATGCCCTGGGGGTGGCCACCAAGGTCGTGACTGCTGGCCAAATACAGTTCTAACAGGACGCAGACTATCTGGGAGGAATCAGAGTCAGGAAGGGAAACTGTAATGAATGTGAAGTGGGCAATTAGGAGGTTTCTGGGGTTCCAGACTGAAGTGTCTGCAGGGAACTGTAACTAGCAGGCTTTCTTTCCTTTCTGTCCTCCATCCCTGGTTTTGTCCTCCCCACACGGGTAAAGCGTAGAGATGCCCAAACAAAGCCAGGCAAGCAGGCCATAAGCCAGAGCCCAAGGCTGGTGTCCCAGGAGATGTCCCCGCCTTCATGCTTCCAAGGCTGCCGAGGACATCGGGGCCTCCAGCTCCTGCCTCGCCCAGGTTCATGGGCCTGTGTGGTGTGGATTGTGCACCCCAAGGCAATGGGCGCTGACCTGAACGCCACGTACTGTTCCTACAGGGAACAGGCAGAGGTCTCATTACACTCTTTAATGTCATATAGGAAGAAAAACTTCCTTCTACCTGCTTAGGTTCTGTGGCTGCTCTAAGCATTTAACGGACATGAGACGGATTAACAGGAGAAAAGCATACAAATTTAATACATTTAATATTTTTACATGTACGTGGGAGTCTTTAGAAGGAAACTGAAGACCCCCCAGGAAGCCATTAGACCCCAAAGCTAATATGCCTTTTTACACAGAGAAAGAGAAATTGTGGGCTTGGGTAGTGGCTGTAAATTATGGGACAGTGACTGGGAAATATATGGAGGAAACTAGTGAAAGATCAGCGTAATTTTGGTAGGTTTGGTTTGTACAAATCCATTCCCACGTTGACCCATCTTGGGTGGTAAGAATGTTCTTTTCTTCCTGGTAGGCGGAGGGCACCTTTCTCGGGGGGCGGGGGGGGGGGAAATGTACCGACCTGCTTTTAGGTAGAAGGGAAAGGGCAGAGAACGCTTCCTGCATTTATTGACTCTCAGTTGCCTTCAACTCGAAATAGTCAATATGCGAAAGTGACATATTTGGGGGTGATGGTTTGAACCCCTTCAATATCTGTGTCATGATTTCATGCTTGACCACAGAATCTGACCTTCCCACATCTCAGTTTGCAGGGAGACTGAGATGAATTAAACGGAGTAAAGTAATTGCAGGAAGACGACCTTCTAGGCAGCATCCTTTCCTTTGCATGAGCAGTCCAGGCTCAGTGTGGCTCCTTGGACCCTCTTCTCTTAAAGGGGCCATCCTCCCGGGCACACTGAGCACGTGCGTTAATCTGCAATTCAGATTCCCCTGCACTACTGCCATTTAACAGCTTTCCCGGCTGTCAGCGGTTGAAGCAGACCTTATATGTAGTAGGTACCTGCTGACAAAACCTCTGTGTTAGAGTCCCAAGTCCCTATGGCACCAATTCTTATTAGTGGGGGGAAAAATTCCAAAATAAAACACGGTCCAATCATTTACCTTAACCAAAGATTTATTTGAAACAGGTTTGTGCAGACATACACCAGTCAAAAGGATTGATCAAAGCCACAAATCACTACATTTTCCAAAACCTCTCAAAATACAAGTAAATGCCCTTCATTTGTATTCACTCCAGGAGGGAACCGCTCCACTGTAATGTGCTGCTGTAATTTAACGACCAGAGGACCTTAACAGGACGTGAAAATGGTAACACTTCTAGAGGGAGGGAACAAAAACCCCCTCAGTCCACAGAAGAGCTCACCGCTCTGCTGGGAGCCAATTAAATATGCCCTCACAGCCCTGCTTCCTTCTGCATAACCAGATTAAAACCTCCTCGTCACAAACAATATTTAAGCAACCTGAGCACAGAGGTGACAGCAGACAGGAAAGCATGGCTTGGCTTGCACGAGAAAGACATCATAAAGATGCTGCATTCACTGGAGCAGCATCTCAGTGATCCGCAGGAAGGGTGACCCCCAGGAAGGGTGACCCCCTGAGGCTGCAGGCTCTGCTGCTCCTGGCTGGCCCTGTGAGTGCCACCCCTGCAGGTGGCCCGGCTGCACCTGCTTGCATTGCCTGCCCTTGGGAGGGAAGCTTGGAGGCGAGCAGCCCCTCGCACGCTCCTGAATTTCACAGTCACTGGCGGCAGGGGAGAGGGAAGGCGGGGTAAGAGTGTCAGCGCTTGCATTGATTTTATTACTGAAAAGCCAAAAGAATATTTCCTTGTTCAGGGCTCTTGTTGGGAGGAGAAACACTCTATGACAGGGCAGATTTTCTTTTGCCATTTTTTGTACCGGTGTTTATTGACCCAGCTGCAGCTGCATACCACGCTCTCCTTAGGAATTCGGCTGGATCCAATCCCAGCGGAAGTGGGTTCACATCCTGATCTGTGGGTTTCCTCCTTCTCTCTGGTCCTTTCTTTGCCCCACTGAAGAGCATGCCTACAAAAGGCCCTTGATAAGCTCTCTTGACCCCTGAGTTCCCTGGGCAGGGTTATTTGGATAGTGCTATTACTTCAACTTTCTTCTTCCTATTTCTGTCATAAATCAAAGCCACCTGACACTTTGCTCCTGACTTTTAAAACGAACAGGTCTCCTTTTTTTCTTTAGCCAGGTCAGAAGAAATGCCGATGGGCTAATCTTGGGACGTGTTTTTCTTGGTCCGATGCCTGGGAGAGCGACTAGGTATCTCTAGGGTGACTAGGGCAACAGATTGTCATTGGAAAATGAGCCAGCCTGGGTGTAAAAAGAATCAGCCTTTTGTCTCCCCTCAGTCGGGGGAGCAGAGGTGTTTGTCAGAGTCAGCAGCTAATGGAGTATGCTGGGGGTAAGGTAACAGGTGAGCTTGCCCCTTTTCTCTGCTTTCGTTTGCTTCATAGCTTCTGGCCACTTTGATTTATGCGGGTGTGGCACCCCTTCTTCCCACTGAAGTGGGCAGCCTGAGTTACAGCTCATTCCTACCCAACACATGACGACTGCACTTCGGAGGAGGTCTGGCCTTACATGAAGCACTTGGAAAGGGCAACGGAAATGTGGGCTGGGGGACAATTTGGGGTGCAGAGAAAGAACTAAATGATGAGTACAACACATCCAGTTGAGGATTTCAGGTCTATTCCTTTTGGGGACACTTATTAATGTATCATTTTGGGGAATCTGGGGCCCTCGCCTCTACAACCCACGGGGACCTTTCTAACTGTTCTCCTTGCCCTTCAAGATAGACAAATGGCTAGTATGAGGCTCAGTTCTCTTCCCCAAGGCTGTCTTGAGGCAAACAACTGCCCTGAGCCCGTAAAGAACCAGCAACAAAGCCAAGCAATGTATGCTTCCCCTTTCTTTGGTGTACGTGGGGAGCTTTAGTTCCACTATCTCCATCACTATTGTGTTTGCTAATTTAACTATTTGCATAATGTATTTAATGACTATGATGGGGGATGCCATCTTTTGACTTGACCTGATAAACTCATTTCTTTGCCAAGATAGTATTTCAGGCTCTGCTTAACCATCACCGCAGTTTCCCCATTCACATTTCTTATGGATCCCAGGAGATGAAGGCTACATTTCAAATGCTGAAGCTAAATCACTCCTTGAATTATGTTGGGACAATGACCCTGGGCAGTAATTCAAACCCTGGCTGAAATGTGTGCGGTTCTTTTACATGTCCAAAACTAAAGACAACCTTATCCTAGAACAGAGTTTTGCAAACATTCTACGCAACTTAGGGTCTAAGACATAAATCCCTAGGAAAAGCAATATGAAAGTTCTCGTCCTTATGGTTCAAAAAATACAGTAAAGTGTCATTGTTATAACAAATGGAGATTATAGACTATAGCTTTCTTTAAAAAAAAATTCAACCTTAAAGCCTGTAATATATACGTCCACATGCATTTCGGACGTTACCCACACTCACGTTTTTTTCATTATTCACGGCTTCTTGACAAGTTATTACTGATTTTCACTGCCAGCTCCCTACAGCAAGACCTGAAGCCTTGTCAAGGAAAAGAAAATGTCAACAGAATTCTCAGCCTTGCTCTGTTGAAACCCAGGTTCACGTTTTAGGATATTACTTCATGAGTGTTAAAGAAGCAGCATCTCCTATTTCCAAAGCATAAGTCCTGTAGACTCTGCTGATCCAGTAAAGGTCATCACATGTGTGCATGTGTGTTGGGAGGTGGGAAAACGTACCACTGGTATGGAGACAGGCTAGACAGAGCAACATCCCCAAATTATTACAAAGCCCATTCTGATTGGCAATGAAATGCTAATCCAGACAGCCAAGCAGACGTGGTTGGTTGTTCTGCTCTCCTCTCCTCCCTTTTCAGTGTGCACTTTCCATAGCCACCCTTGCCTGCTTGTGCCGGTGTGGACCTAAACGCAAACTAAGTACACAGAATGCCTGGTCTCCTTCTGCAGCGTCAGCGGAATGGGACAGAAGCTCAAACAAGAGTTAGCAATCTGTGTGCAATACTAGACCACGGCTGGGCCTGAGTACTTTCTGCCACGTTAGTCCAATCCAGAGGCAGGCCCTGCGGTGCTGACCAAGTGTGACCTGCCAGCCTGTGTGTCACTTACTGTGTGGCAGAGTGACAAGTCCCATGTGGCATTTTCACTGAGCTGACAGCCAGAGTATGCAACTTAGTCCGGTCCCCCCTGCTCCCTGGGGCTGGGTTGTATGTGACATTCTGACCTCAATGTAAAGATAGGACAAATGACACAGCCCCTGAGTCGCCCCGGCTAAATATTACACATCACACATACTGACAGCTGCTCCTCCTAGAAACCCAATTTAGTCATTTGGCTGCAAGATAGCTTAATAGCATGAGAGAATAAATAGAAAGGCATCGCCCCTACTGCTTTCTTCTGTGTGCATATTTCATTATTGCAAAGACTGTTTAGTCTACTTCTTGAGAGAATTGGAAAATATACTTAAATCTCAGAAAATGTGAATAGTATTTTAATATAAAAAGAAAATAAAAAAACCAAAAAGCCCCAAAAAACACACACACACTGTAATTCAAAAATCCGATTCAGAAGGCTTCAAGTTCAAGAAAGAGCTTAGTGCTTGACAAAGAATTGGGTTTGCATTCCCCTTTTTCCAAATAGGCTTGATTCCAAACGAAACCAAACCATCAGGATGCCTAACGCACATTCAATTCTAAGTTTCATTTCTCCTTTACAATTAGACCATCATCTTTCTGGGTGTGTAAGAAAGACACACACCTTGGTTTGTTGTGTTAATTATTAGGCTTTTGTGTGTGTGTGTGTGTGTGTGTTTGTGTAATTCCTGCATGATAGTCTTTTAGTGATTATCTTGCTGGGTGCTCTAGTGTTTTAAAATGTTTCATCACTTTGGGGAAGAAGGAGCGGCAATTTTCTAAGCCTCACCTGTTAATTGTATTATCCTGCTGCCCCTGAAGCCCTCTCTGGATCCTGGGCACCTTTTAAGTGAGGGGTTAGTTTTCTTAGTCATTGCAAATCATGTTCTGAATGACTTCAGTGCCCAGTAAGCTGTAGATGATCCTAAAATTAAGGATTAGGAAGCAAAGTGCATTATTGTTTTATTTCCGAATTTAGCACAGCCGTTCCCAGAGGAACTGCGCCATTGTAACCAGTAACAGCTGCCCAGAAGTATTTGTATTAAACTGTCCAAATATCTGGTTTGGCAACCAAAGCAGAGCAGAGAGAACGTGACTCCAGGTCGGGAGTTTATGAAGGGCTCCAGGTACTCACATTCATGCCCAAGGGTCTCCACGTTCTGTCCAAATTTAGAACAGGGACTCTGTACTTTGGAAAGTCAGTGACTTCCCTTCCTCAACTTGGAGTCAGAACCCTTCCTACAGCGAGCGAGCGGTGGCTGTATCTAACACTGACTGGATAAGGAAAGAAACCTTGTCGATGCAAAGAGTGGCATTTCCATGCAATGTTTGGAATTTTTTTTCAATTTAAAAAGCAGACTGGCATCTTGTTTAATCTACTGGACACATTAGTCTGATCAGGATGATTGTCTGGGCTTCAAGGCTGGAGTTCAGAGTTTCTACTGCGGTTTGGTAGAAAATGCCCTCTACGTCCTCCTCCCTGGGTCTGTGCCCTGGCTGCTTGTTTTCCTCTCCCAGGGTGGACGGTCTTCCTTCACCACCCTCAGGGTCCCTTACTCTCCCATCTGGGTTTGCTCATTTTCTCTGGTCCCAGAGCTACAGAGTGACAAGTATGTTCCTTTGCTGGGGAGACAAGCTATAAATTCATTCATTTCCCAGCAGTGAAAATCCAAAATGCACTCTTGACTCCCAAGAAGAGCAGCGTGGGTTCTAATTTAAGCAGATGCCAAAGGTCCGGTGGTCTGGAGGCTGGGGAATGAGGACGGAGAGCCTGATGAGGGCAGCAGGGTCTCCACCACCATCCTGAACCCAGGCTTCTCTGTCGCCACAAAGAGGCACGTAAACGTTTAGAATATATGCGGAAGAGCTATGCTTCTTTTCTTTAGTTAGAGAAGGAAAAGGGCGGAAGAAGGGATGTCTCGCGTCCATAGCTGGCTCTGTGGTAGAACAAGGAAGAGTGCGGAGTCAGATGGTTGCCCACCAGCAGCAAAGCACAGTGGCCAGCCATGCAGAGGACGAGGGTCCTGGACAGCCGTGGGAGGGCCGGGCCAGCAGGAACCTGGGAAGGTGCAGAAGATTCTGCTAGAACACCGACTGGTTTGCCCCACTAGGACTGTGGCTAAGAGGTTCAAATAAATGTTCTCAGATTTACCACCCAGATATATATTTTTATGCTTTCATTGCAATCAAGAAGTTTATGCCAACTTCATATAAACAAAATAGGAATCAAAGCAAGACAGCGAACTGCCTAAAGTGAAGTTTACATACTGCCCGGCGGACTTAATCTGTGAGTTAACAAAACAGGAAGTAAGCGTGCCCCTGCTCCCCTTCCACAAGATGAGTTTCTCACGCAACATAAACCTCTGTTACCTTTTCTCCCAGAACAACTAGTACTGATGTTTCAATATCGGTGAAACATAATGTTTTTAATTTCACACCTCACAGAGCATATAGTTGAATGCTTCGTAACAACGTAAACAAAAGTTAGGCCAAGCACTGCAGACAATTTGGGAGGGAAAAAAATGGCTTCCCCCGCAGGATATACTCCAGGTTTGCGAGGGAATATATATAACTAACAAACTGGTTGGCTAAGGCCACAGAAATGTGTTTTCCGGTGTTTTGGCTGCTGACACCAGTCTCTTCTGACAAAGATGTGTGAACACTGGGTGCAACAAACCGCATCTCTTTCTAGGATCCATCAGGAAAACTCGACTCATTTTCCCCCCTCGATTTCGAGTCTTATTTCTGCCTCGATTTCTTTTTGGTGGTGTCGTAAGCACGCACGATTTCTTCCTGACTGACAGCTCCATGCTCTTCTTGAGAGAAGGCGTACCCATCTGAAATAGAAGCATACAGGAGGAAAGGGTGAAGAGGAGAATGTGGGGTGCACACTAGGTTTGGAAGGAGCTGCTTTTGGGGAGACCGCAGCTGAGCTTCTACACACTGGCCTCCTCAGCCTTGGGTCCCTGGGGGCCCGAGACAGGGAGTAGGTGACCCAGAAGGGGAGCGTGGGCAGTGTGGGTGTGGTGGCAGGACGCAGTATCAAGGGCTGTGTCCCAGGGGTTCTGGCGGCTGAAGCTGATGCTAGCATGGGAACGGCGCTGCAGGGAAGCCTCCCATTTTGGGGGGCTGTAGCTGAATTCAGCCTGGGAAGCATAAACAGTGGGTCACTGGTCCATGTCTGCACTTTCCCGCCACCAATCAAGAGGAAAGGCAGTTGCTCTGCTCCGGAAATGTCCCAATGTGCCTGAAGCTGCAGGCTGGCTGGATAATTTATGAAGCTGTAAACATACTGGTTGGAAAACACGCACAACACTAATAGTGAAAGCTGGCAATGGGCACGTGATGCTTGGAGCGTTCCTGTTTTTAAGTTGGGCTGATTTGGACGGGTAATAAGAAATTACAGTAGGTTTATTTTTGTGTAAACAAAGAGAAAGATCACAAGTTAAAGTCAAGAGGAATTTAGTGATTGGCCCCATGGCCACAGGAAGACTGGTTCTCATAATCAATAATAATAATAATAATAATAATAATAATAATAATTAAATGTATGTATCAGGCACTGTACTATGTATGTACTATGCAAAAATAGTTCATTTATTCTTCCCAACAGCCCCCTGAGCTAGGTGATAGTATTCCTCCCATTTCACAGGTGGGGAAGCTGAGGCATGGAATGAATTCATAGCCTCGTGAGCAGCAGCGCTGGGAGCCAGACCCAGGGAGTGTCTCTTCAGTGTCCGCAATCTCCTGCATCTCCAGTTCTGAAAGAGGCTTAGCATTTGTGAGCCCAAAGTGGGGCTTTCCTTCCTAACTGATCCTTCCCACAGATGGGACATTTATAAGACTCTCTCTCCATTGGCCAAGCCTTCTGGGTCAGGGGTATAGAAAAGTCCCACAGCTGGATTAGACATTCTGACCAAAGACAACACAGTAAAAAGCCTGACAATGGTGACTGCCATTCACACATATTTATGACTGATCAACAGAGCTGTTAGTTAATTCATTGTCATATTCTTTAAAGAAGAAATCAGAAATTGTGCCCATGGGTCATCTCCTGGATTGTTCATTATTTTACTCCTACATTTGCCTTAAAATGGAGTTTCTGGAGTATAAAAGAGATACCATTGTAAAGTATAAGAAAATGTTTGTGGGAACGGAGAAGAAGAAGAGACTTCAAAAGATGATCAGGGTGACTTCTTCCGCGGAGGATGCCCGTAAACTCAGCGCTTCTGTCTCTGGGCTGGCTGCCGGGTTCTTCTGGAGAGCGTGCCTTGTAGCTACCGCCTGAGAAAACTCAAGAGTGCAGGAAGGCTGACCTGGGAGGCCAGGGCTTGTCTGCAGGGTGGGCTGGGGGCCGACTGAGGACATGGCTGGGCAACAGGCAGCAGGTGGGAGTGAAGGCAGAACCAGCAGGCAAACCTGACCCAGCAGACAGTCTTCCACAGGGGACTACTGTCTACTCGCTTACCTCCATCTCTAACAAAATCAAACCCACAAACCTCAAAATCCCACCCTGTATGGCAGCCATAGGAAGCAGCCCCCAGGTCAGTGTAAGCTCATCTAGCTGGGTACAGAGTAGGCGTGTCCTGAGCAGGAAGGCAGGAGCATGCCTGGAGAGGGAGCTGCTGGCTTGTTTGGGCCCTGGGCCCAGTGCACTTGAACTTCCTCACGATGGGTTTCCACACAAGGAGGCTTTACTTTGAGGCTCACTGCTTTAGAGGCTACTCGGATCTGAAGGGGAAATGCCTCCTCTCAACCCCGTCCATCTCAGAGCTTGTACATATTCCAGGAGTTGCTAGGATCAGAGATGACCAGGGCCCGGGAAACCTCTGTATCTGGCTTCTGAAGGGTAGCTCCCGACCTCTTGTCTCGGTGTCTGCCTCCCTCCCTCTCTGGTAGTGCTGAGCGACCAGCCTTTCCCAGCACAAGTGCTCTTTGTGCAGCATTCTCGCTGCACTTCTAGAAGAGACGCCTTGCCTTGGGATGTTTCAAAGCAAATCTAGCAAATAACACTGTCTCCTTCAGCAACAAGGCTGTGTACTGTAGGCATCTTGGACAATTTTCATTCTTCGGTCTTTTAAAGGGAACATTTTTGGAGGGGGCCCCACAACAGCTGTCTTTGGCTCCGATGTGCTGCTGGAATGGCGGCATCTGCCATGGCTCAGTGCCACCCCAGGCCCATGCTTCTCAACCCGACAGAAATGGCTCTGGTCCCACGTAATGGGCACACCTTGTAAGTGCTTTTCATGAACCCTTCTGGGGCAGGCTGATGACTATGGAGCTCTCCACCTTGAAGAGGGCTCTCCCACCTGTTCTGCTTTCGTCTTGGATCTGGGGCCCAGGGCCTGAGGCACTAGGGACAAGAAGGGCCAGTTCTAATCCTTGCTTGGCAGGAATTCAGTCATGGGACAGTGCGCTCTTTCTCTCTTGCTTTTCCTGGTTTACTTTTCTGTAAAACAAACACCTGGACCAGGTGAGGTCCTAGTTCTCACAGCTCCAGTCCTCCATACGGGCACCAAGGCTTGTCCTGGCTAACTGTACCCTGGCCACAGAACCCTCTCTTTTGTTCAGGGCTGACACTGGGCACCAATGGGAGAGACCTCTACCTCCGTGCCAGGAAAGAAAGGAGGCTGTCTCAACAATTAGCCCAATTTGCTACCTATATTTTTGGATATATGTGTGTGTGTGTGTGTATATATATATATATATATATATATATATATATATATATATATATATATATATATCTTTCTGAAGCATAAACACTGTTTGGGAGTGTCTTTTTGGGAAAGGCATTTTAGCATTTGGAATTGTCTACTCTCTGTTCAAATGGAAGGAGCAGAAGTCGGGCCTTTTATGTGTCCTGTGTCTCACTCATATGCTGCCTGCGGCTACCGGGAAGCCAACTGCAGTGGTTTCTTCTGCTTGTGGCAGTGAGGCATCCTCGGGTGGCATCTGCCTCACTGGCACGAGGAACTTCCAGCGGGATCACTCAGCCACTCAGTCTCCAGCAGAAGTGATGGCCGAGAGGAGCTCCTGGTTCAACAGCAGATCTCTTCCCCCAGGGAGAGCAGGACACGCAGAGTTCACTACCAAGTGGGACTCCGCCAGTTCCCATTGGTTGTATCTGCCGTCACGTTTTGAGAATGTTGTGCACCAAGCCTTCCAGAACCAGACTTTCTTAACCTCGACTGAGACTTAATGTGGACTTTGCAATTCAAGAATGAAAGGAAGGGGCTGCCCCAGTGGCTCAGGCGGTTGGAGCTCCATGCTCCTAACTCCGAAGGCTGCCGGTTCGATTCCCACTTGGGCCAGTGGGCTCTCAACCACAAGGCTGCCAGTTCAACTCCTTGAGTCCCCTTGAGTCCCACAAGGGATGGTGGGCAGCACCCCCTGCAACTAGCAACAGCAAATGGACCTGGAGCTGAGCTGCGCCCTCCACAACTAAGACTGAAACGACAACTTGAAGCTGAACGGCACCCTCCACAACTAAGATTGACACACTGTTCCCCAATAAAGTCCTGTTCCCTTTCCCCAATAAAAAAAAAAATCTTTAAAAAAAAAAAAGAATGAAAGGAAGATGGCCTGATGGGGTCATCTTGGGGGTGAAGGTCCCTGGCTCAGATAAAAGATTTTCCTCTTAGAAACCAGGCCCAGTGGGAGTTAGAGCCATAATAGGATATGTTTTTTTGGGACAACAGGGACCATAACCCTGTGCCTGCTCAGCTTGCACCCTCAGCCTGACAAAGACACACCATCAGTCCACCAACTTCTGCCTGATGAACATTTAACTGCTATTGGCATCCAAATAGGGAACTCTTAGCATCTCCCACGGACATTCATCTTTCAGGAAGTCCACCGATGGCACATGGAGAAAGTGCCTGGTGGACCCAGCTCATGAACTCTTCCTGGCTGGCCTCCTGAGAGATCTGCCTCCCCAGTCCTCTGCCACAGCCAGAACCCGGGGACAGAACGGAGTAGGTGGAGGGAGATGGAAGGGTAGGTGAATTTCTTAGTTACTTTAACTTTTCTTGGTAAAACATTTGGTGAAGTCTATAAAATCATGTCTTTTTTCCCATTATTTTGGAATAAAACTCCCCTTAGGTAGCATTCCTTTGAATCTGAGATCTGATAACATCTTAATGAAAGTAGTAGTTTCCTGCCTGGAAATATATTCCTAATAGCAATAGAAATGGGGAAGACCACGGATGGTAAGGGTGTTACACTATGTAGCTGATCTCAGTTACAAACTCTGGGTGTTGGTGGCCCATAAGGAACTACAAGTACCACCAAGATTAGCGATTTTTGTCAAGTTTTCTGGGAAGAGTGAGGCCTCAGACAGCTGAAGGATGGACCCAAGAGGGACGTGCATGGGCCGACACGAGCTACACAGAACTTCCTGCACGTGGGTCTAGCTGCTTGATGGCCTTCTCTAGTTGTTAATGACAGAAACATTCGATCAGGTTCTTACTACTCATTGCTGAATGTTCATAAAATGTGGTGTGACTTCAGAAGAGTTTTATTTCTTGTACTTGTTAGAAATTATTTTTTGTCCTTCAAAATACTGCGAGTTAAGCAAAATGTTTAGCAGTGGTTTTAAGACATCTATGACTCTTCCACAAAAGTTCTCACTTGGTCTTGGATATGTACAGTTGACTCTTGAACAGCATGGGTTTGAACTGTGCAGGTCCATTTATATGAAATTTTTTTTTCAATAAATACTGTAAATGTATTTTCTCTTCCTTATGCTTTTGTTAATAATATTTTCTTTTCTCTAGCTTACTTTATTGTAAGAATACAGTATATAATAAATATAACATGCAAAACGTGTGTTAATGGGCTACTTATGTTATCGATAAGGCTTCTGGTCAACAGTAGGCTCTTAATAGGTAAGTGTTTGGGGAGTGAAAAGTTACATACAAATTTTTCACTGTGCGAGGAGGATGGCAGCCCTAACTCCTGCATTGCTCAAGGGTCAACTGTATATACAGGGGGTGCCAAAAAAGTGTATACACATTTTAAGAAAGGAAAACTGTATTAAAATTGTAATACTCAATATATACCAATAACAAAAGATGACTACAAGTCACGTTTGACTTCAGCAATTCCAAGAGGTTCTCAAAGTGGTTACTATCAGAGTAATTTAATACAGTTTTTTTCCTTTCTTAAAATGTGTATACATTTTTTTGGCACCCTCTGTATATTACGTACATTTTTTCTATGGTTACTTTGAAACATTTATGAGACAAGCAGCGAGGCTCCATGGCATGAACCAGTATGCGTTTTCTCTGTCTCGTACAGTTAGAGTACTTTACATACTTCATCGTGAAGCTTCACAAAGACCGAATAAGATTATATTACTATTATTCTATTTTTTTCCCCAGAGAACAGAAGTTTAGAGAAATATGTAAGTTACCCAAAGTTACTCAACTAGTGGCAGAAAAAAAAAATAGTAATATCTAATACTTACTGAAATCTGTATTGTCAGGCACGATTCTGGGTATATGTATGATCTCATTTAATCCTCCCAATAACCCCAGGTATGTTCTCAGATCATCACCATTTTACAAATGTGGAAACAGAGAGGGTAGCTTGCCTAAGATCACAAAAATGTGGCTGAACCAGGACACGACCCCAGGCAGCTCAGCTGTAGAGGTGGGGCCCCACACACCTCACTCCTAGGATTTCCCCATCATGCCTCCTGACTTGACTCTCTCTCGGATCACAGACATCACAGCTGTGATCCAGATTGCTGGGCCACGCTGGGCCAGTTACTCTACTGAGCTGAGCCTTGGCCAGGTGCTCTGGTGCTGACACCACCAACCTCCTGGGGTTGTGAAGTGTGAAAGGACACCAAGCATGTGCGGCTCAGGCTCCTTTCTCCCATGTTGATATTCCACATGGGAACGTGAGGAGCGGATTACTGAAAGACAATGATATTCCATCCGTCTTTTTCTCTCTCCACTGAGAAAGTCTGTGAAGATCTAGTAACAGGTGGAGCTCAACTGAACTCGACATAGATCTTTGAATACCTTTTTTATGGGTGCAATGATTCTTCACTTTTCCTAAACTGTTCTTGGTCTGTCAGTTGTTCCCTTCTCAACTCCTCAGGGAGAGAAAGGAGGGCAGGAAGTGGGGCATGGGTTGAAGAGATGGTGTGTACACATGTAAGAGAGGGAGTGCAAGCTGGAGAGAGAGGCTGGGTTCAGAGAAGCAGAGGCAGGAACCAAGGAAAACTGGTCTCTAAGGACACCCCTCAGCTGGGAGCCAAATGGCGGGACTGCTGCAAAAAGCTCACAACCTCCCCAGGACCTCCATCACCACGTTTGTCTTTCAAGGCCTCCCCACCCTGCTCCTCAGGGTTCTAGGGCATCCCCAGAGTCCCCTGCTTGGGTCAGGCCCCTTCGGCAGGAAGCTGGCATGGCCTCCTAATGTTCAGAGCGCTAGACATGGGGCAGCCTACCTGGGAAAAGCAGATATATTTCCCCCCCCAGTGATTGCCATTGTTTTAATTAACATAGTAATATGACATAAAACATGGCATATTGCTATCTTTGGGGGAAACCATTTAGAAGTAATATCACTTCAACCTTAGAAAAAATGCTACTGAGAGTCTGACAGAAGGATCTGAACCACATCCAGATTTGAAGTTGAAGAATTTTGTCATGCAGGCATTTGACTGGGTCCCAGGGAACCAGTCTGGGTCCCTATAGTCAAGTTGCACTTGCCTCGGGCCAAACACCCGAATTCCACTTCCAAATGTGGGCTCCAGCTTGGCAGTTGTCTCATTCCCTGTTAACGCTACCCAGGCTGAGCCTCCCACCTTCCTGCGTGGTCGGGGTTGGCTGACCTGAGTGGGCTGGCCGTGGCTACTTACGTGGGACATTCTGCTGGAGGGAACCTCCTCGGAAGAGAGTGGGGGGCGTCTTCCTGCTGAGCCTCTTTAACAAGCGGTCCCGCTCATTCATCCTACAGGTAAATCAAACACAGTCAGTCTTTAATTCATGCAGACACATCTCAAAGGAACTCGCTGAATGACTTCAGGTTCTAAAATAAAACAGACGGGGAAAACAGCTTCTCCACATCAAGGAAAACGTCCAGTTTCGCAAGCTGCCCCATTGTTTACAATAGATGCTATCTCCACACTTGGAGTCCAAGGCTCCCCCTACTAAAAGGTGCTCTGTTTTCAGTCTGTCTTGTACACAACGCCTCTGAACGCTGCCTTCCTCTTAATTGAAGTTCCCTACAAGTGCCCTTTCATACCAGCAAACACTTGGCTTCCCAGAACACTTTTGAAGAAGTGACCTGTTTCTATGGTAACGTCTTAAAAGCCTCAATCCCACCTGTAGTCACCTCTCCTCCAGCCAGGAAATGGTACTGGGGCCAGCACTTGGCCCAGGCACTTCAGGACCCCAGCCACAGACAGGCTTCTTTCTGCAGAATTTGATGCTTATGTTGAAACACGATGAAAATCCAGGTGATTTTCTTTGAAAACACAAGGATTAGGAGCTCTTCCTGCCTTTTCTGAAATGGCTCCCTCTAAAGCTGCCACAGCCGTGAACAGATATGGAGCTATCCTGGAGCCATCTTCACTCCTATAAACTGAAGTAGGGGCTTGAAAATTATCCAGGTGGGCCGAAGTGCTTAGATTTCTTTCCATCAGGAAGTTACTTTGCTTGTCCCCAAAGCAATTTCTGGTGTACAGGAGGTTGCCAACACTCTCCCTCTGTGATGGGCTGTACGTGTCCCCACACATTCATATGTTGAAGTTCTAACCCCTAGTACCTCAGAATGTGACTGTTTGAAGATAGGGTCTGTAAAGATTTGACTACATTAACATGAGTGATTGGCTGGGCCTCGATCCAGTATGAATGGTGTCCTCATGAGGAGAGGAGATGAGGACACAGACACATGCAGAGGGCGAGGACCACGTGAAGACAAAGGAAGAAGATGGATGTCTACAAGCCAACGGGAGAGGCCTCAGGAGGAACCAACCCTGCCGACGCCTTGATCTTGGACTTCCAGACCCCAGAACTGTGAGACAATAACTTTCTGTTGTTTAAACACCCGAGTCAGTGGTATTTATGATACGGCAGCAAATACACCCCAATCTGCCGTTTGTGGGAGCCCGAGAGTCGTTTAAGGAGCTATAGTGGTTTGTGATTCAAAGCACCTCCCCCCACCCTGTCTATGAGCCTCAATCTGAGGAGAACCTTTCCCTGACCAGAGTCCACTTCATAACTCTCCAAGGTCCTGTGAAGGACCTACAGGACCCTGTGTATTCTCAATAGTTCTAGCTAACGTTCATTTTACACTTGGGCTTCCAGAAGAGAGTGTTTTCTGATTCTCTTGGTTGAAAGGAAAATGTTTAATTCATCACTAATTAAGAGTGAGCCTCAGCCAGCTATGCTTGGCAAAATGTCTGATGGCTGATGAGGAAAAACACTTTTTCCCTCCCTTCACACTGGCGTTCCTTTCCCTCTCGTATCTTTCTCTTCTGTGGGCTAAATTCATCTCACTGGGCCCTGCAGAGCAACGCTCCTGGACTGCAGGGCCCAGCAGATGAATGAGGAGGGAGCCTGTGAGTGCCAGTCCCTCTGTGGGGCCGCTGTTGCCTGACTGGCTGCAGCGCCCCTGGCTGGCTGGTTTCAGGATGGGGGAGTGTAACGAAGGGCTGTCCTCCCTGTCGGACCCAGCCCAGCCATGATGCCTGGCCGAAAGACGCTGTGTGGAGAAGGGCTCCCTGAGGGCTGGGCTGCGGCTCCCCCGGGGCAGCATTCCCAGCCAACATGGCTGAAGAAGGTACTCTCTCCCCAGGAACCTAGGGGACAGACACAGGGCTACACTCTGCCACCAGGCCCCTCCTCTGCCCTGGCTGTTTCTGGTCCAGGAGCTCCTCCTAGTGATGGGGCTTATGAGAACTTCACAGAACCACACAGTGGGCCTTTGAAATCCTACATCTTGGTCTCTCATTGGACAGGTGAGGAGACTCGATGTGACAAACACAAAGGTCATGGGCAGCTTGCTGGCAGTGCTAGGCAGGTGTTCCCAATACCAATGGCATATGTTTTTCTCTCTCTTCCATTTTTTTGTAATGAAATATTAGAAACACACAGAAACAGTCAGAAACCAGTACAGCAAGTATGCACTAACCCACTCAGCTCTAGCAAATGGTAGCACCACTCTTTAACGCCATGCTTCAAAGAGTGGTTCTACTCTTCCTCCCACATGGTGAGGGGTCCATGGGGCCAAGGAGACAGGTCCACCCAGAGCTCATGCCTGTCTCCACCCAAGGTATTTGGGACTCTGGAGGTCCCTGCTCAGTGATCCCCAAACTGGCACACAAGTCTAACCGACTCCCTTGCTACCTCCATCCCCCTAAAAGTAGACCAGATAACTAATGCCCACGTTCCCAGGCCTGTGGCAGTGGCCAGGGGGTGGTTTTCTGCACGAGATGTGTTGACTGAGATGTCCACACACGTGTGCACATGTCCCTCCCAGCGCAGGACAGAGCTGACTCAGACCTCGGAGAATCTGGGCACCACAAAGCACTGCCATGTTATGAAGGTATATTCGTCAAGGTATACAGCTAAATCAATCTGTTAGCTTGATTTGTGACTTCCACATACTTAGATGTGATACATGGTCTCCTTCGTACTCGGGCACCAAGTCCTACAAGTGTCAGGAACGGGCCTGGTTCTGAGAACGTCTTCACATTGTAACAAAATAATAAAATCTCAAATATAAAGGGCTGTATACTCCTCCCTGATTCCATTCTTCTTCCTTCTATCATAATAAAGTTAGAAGTCATCTTTCTTTCATATTTTATACTTTTGTTCTATATGTATATATATTCACATTAATATATAATTATGTTTTAAAATATGTCTAAATTTTTTCTTTGCTCCTTCTTTTCTCCTTTCTTATTTTCTTTGTATTATCTACTCATGTAGAAGAAGAGTTAATCTGTCTTTTCCTTCTGGATGCTTTTATAATTCTCTTCATCTTTGTTTTTTTGTAGTTTCATTACAACACTTAGGATGATAGGTGTAGATTTGTTTTTATATCCTGCTCATTTGTTATTAGGGAAGCGCAAATCAAAGAGATAGCATTTAACATCTACTAGGATGGCTATAATAAAAAATGAACTAAAACCAGAAGATAAATGTTGGAGAGGATGTGGAGAAATTGGAATCCTAGCATATTACTGGAAGGGTAATAAAATGATGCAGCCACTGTTCTTTGATAAGTTCAACATGGAATGACCATATCAGCCAGAAATTCCACTCCTAGGTATCCATCCAAAAGAAGTGAAAACAGACTCAAACAGATAGTGGTACACGTGTCTATAGCAGCATTATTCAGGACAGCCAAAAAATGGAAACAATCCATTTGTCTATCAACTGATGAATGAATAAACAAAATGTATATTCATGGAATATTATGTAGCCATAAAAAGAAATGAAGTACTGCACATGGATAAATCTTGAAAACGTTATGGTAAATGAAAGAAGCCAAACCAAAAAGGACATGTATTGCATAATTCTATTGATATTGTTGATATGAAATGTTCAGAATAGGCAAATATTTAGAGACAGAAAAAAGAGTAATGGTTACCAGTTAGGGTGGGGAGTTGTGGGAGCAGAAGGGGAGTGACTGCTTAAAGCAGTTTTCCTTTACAAGATTTCCTTTTGGGAGATGAAATGTGTTCTAGAACTAGACAGAGGTGATGGTTTCACAACATTGCAAATATACTAATATACTAATGCCACTGAATAGTACACGTTAAAATGGTAAATGTTATGTTGTGTGAATTTTACCACAGTTAAAAAAAAGAAAATTCAATTCAAAAACAAAAAGGAGGGGGGAATGGGTCTTGAATTAAGGTACATTCCCTCCCATCACATGACCTATTGGTTTATTTCTCCAATGGTGGGGGGATGTTGGAGTTGATATCTTTGATGTTTTTCTATCCTAGCTTAGACAGGTATGCTGACTGGGATGTACTGATATGAAAGGTGCACACAAAAAAAACTTCACCACAGGTATGTGAGCTCTTGGTGTCTCCTCAATGATATTACACAACTCCATCTTACACAAGTCCTCACACGGGGCTCTATTTAGAAGCTGACATCTCTTTGAGGAAGGGGTGTGCCCTGTCTCAAAAAATGAGCAGTGTTAGGAAGGAGTGGAGAGCTGAGAAGCCTAAAGTTGGGGACTAATGAACTCTATGTTCATATTTCTGTCAGGAGGCTATTCCAGCAAAAATCACACACGCGTAACTGCCAAAGAGCAGGAAGATGGAATTCTGTTTTTAAATCTTGTTAATTGTTACAGCTGGTAGGAATCGTTGCTGACGCCTCAATAAATCCAAAAACAAATAGCTATTTTTAGAATCTTGTTTGTACATTAACTGTGGGACTGTCTTCAAAACAGAAATCTGACAGGTTCCTTAAGAGAAAAGCTAATCCAAAGCTCCCTTTCCTCCAGGTAAGGCCAAATGGCTGCCCATCTATCAGACTGTTGAAATTCTTACCTACGTTTAAGAAAAGGAGACGTCACAGCCTCAGTTGGTAACTGATTTTACTCATTATAATCTGAACAGTAGGAAATGAGAAGGCTTTGGCCTCACATACATTGTAGAAGGACCTAGGCCTTTGTAGGATCAAAGACTTTGCCTTAGTTAAATCCATTTATATAAAGAGGGACAATGACAAGAATAAAACAAAACAAAATGGGTTTTCCATCCTAAAATTCCAGTAAGATAGGAGTTATACCTGGATCCAGGAGTCCATCATAAATTCACTTCGATTACTACAAATTATTTTCCTTTGTCTATTTTTGCCAATCCATACACACCTGTTTGTCAAAACGTGACTTCGCATTCATTCAGCGTGTACGCTGCCCCTGTTGTGTGTGAGACCTGGTCTTGGGAACAAGGTTACCTGAGACACAGGCTCTGCACTCAGGAAGCTCCCTGTCTCTGAGGGGATGTCACTGAGGTGATACACGTGACCCTCCACTGTGCCTGAGAGTGGAAGCGGTAACACATGACACAGTGACGGGTGCATCATGGAGTCTGCACGAGGCTCAACAGTGGTAAAGGGGCAGTGAAGAGCTCACAGTAAGTTCAGGAAGACTTTAAGAAGAGCCGACCTTGAAGCTGAGTCTTGAGCAATGAGTGACTCCTTGCTGATCATCCACATGGAAACCCAGGGGGAACAACGGGTTTAGTGGGAAAGACAATGAGTCCTGTTTGACATGAGACTTGGAGCTGCCTCTGAGGCATTCAGGAGGCCATGGGATACCAGGGGCTAGAGAGGGCCAAGCTGGAGATGCCACTTTGGACTCCCAAGCCAGTAGAAACCCATGGAGAGCTGGACTGTGAAGAGGCACTATAAGTGGTCATTCCTAGAAACACCAACATGTCATCTGTATGTTCCACTAGAGGGTTCGGTCTCTCAGATGGAAACCAAGTCTCACATGTTCTCTGTACTTTGCACAGTACCTATCCTGGGCTGAGAACAGAGGACATGGTTACATATAAAATTGTACTGTGCTTTGTATTTACTGATTTGGGCTGTGGCTCACTATCTTACTCTTATGTGTCTCCATAACTTGATTCTGGCATTATCTATCTTTGCATCTGTCCTCAGTGCCCAGCACTGAGCTCAGGACAGACTGGATTTTCCAATAGCAGCCAAAAAAGATTCCTCCGTATTATTATTTAAAAATGATGGAATAGGGACATCATTCCAAGTTTCTTCCAGAGGAGGAAAGCGCACTCCGAAACTCTAGAAGACACCGTGAGCAAAAAAGCCCTCTGTGGCCTATACGAAGATAGGATATGATACTTTGTTCAGAAAAGAATTCAGGTGACAAAGAACAGTTGGAGGACAGTCTGGCTGAGGACAGGATAGGGTTCAAGGTTACTTGACTTAATACAAATTCCATTCCAAAAATAAAAAGATAGATTCCTCTAGTTCTCCCTGGTCTCAAGTCTCCTCTGACCATCAAAACTGGGAACTGGAGGAAAGAGAGGCTTGTGTTACCACTGTGTTTATTTTTTTCTGTTCCAGACAAAGTAAGTAGACCATTCTGGGTGTTGGAAGAAATGTCATTCTTTTTACATTGGGGGATTTCCTGTCAAAACGAAGAGTTTAGTCAAAGAGTTGTAGTACCAAATTAGGCAATGAATTTGCAAGGGGAAACAGTAGGTTCGCAGCCAGAAAATATATGGGATCTGCCTGTCAGCAACCATCCCAGGTCAGAACACAGGTGATGTGCGTGGAAGCTAACTGTGCTGATGGACATAACTGCCTCGAAAGCCTTTAACAAAAGGAGGGGCAGGGGACATTGGAAAGATTTAATAGCAAAAATAGATACATGCAATCCTTTTCTACTGTGCCTGACAGCTGGAGCGGTAACTTGAATAAACCAGTGAGGTTACGAAGAAAGTTTGAAAAGAACTGGAAACTAGCTACTAGCAACCACACTGTCTGTTCCTTTAACTGAAACAGCAACTTAGTAAAATTGGTAAAAATGGCTTCTTCTGAAAATTAGTCCTATATATACTATATCCTACCCTATTTTTTAAAGGTAACAAAATCCCATTATTAAATTTTAAAAAGCTTGTTATTTGAAAAGAACAATATAGCTAGCAAACCTCTAGCAAGGTTTACAAAAAAAGGGGCGAAGGGAGGAATATAAACTATTACCAACGTTAGGAATGATACGGGATATCACTGCAGACCCCAGAGACATCAAAAGAATAATTGGGGACTACTGCAAACAAGTCTATACACATAAATTTGACCGGTTCCTTGAAAAACAAAAGCTATAAAAACTCACTCAATTTGAAATAATTTGAATATCCCTGTAACTATTAGCAAATTCAATTCAAAATTTAAAAATCTTCCAAAAAAGAAATGTCCAGGCCTAGATAATATCACTGGAGAATTCTACCAAATACATTTAAAGAAGAATTAATATTAATTCTATACAATCTCTAGCAGGAAAT
Organism: Rhinolophus hipposideros; assembly: GCF_964194185.1. Classification (NCBI taxonomy): domain Eukaryota; kingdom Metazoa; phylum Chordata; class Mammalia; order Chiroptera; family Rhinolophidae; genus Rhinolophus; species Rhinolophus hipposideros. Next base: position 8,164,934 of record NC_138050.1, read on the forward strand.
TGAAGAGGAAGGGAAAATTCCCAAATCATTTATGAAGCTAGTGTTATCCTGATACCGAAGATAGTAACATACAAAGATATTACCCCCCAAAATAAAATCATAGTCCAATATCCCTCATGAATATGGATGCAAAATTTCTGAACAAAATATCAGTAAATGCAATTCAACAATATATAACAAGAATTATACAACATGACCAAGTAGGGTTTATTCTAGGGATGTACAGCTTGTTCAATATTCAAAAATCAGTCAGTATAATCCACAATATTAAGACATTTAAGAGGAAAAGAAAAATCACAGCTGAACATATCAGCTGATTTTAAAGTAGCATTTTACAAGGTTCAGTACCCATTCATGGTTTAAAAAACAAAATCTCTTAGCAAATTAGGAATAGAGGGGAACTTCCTCAACTTGACAGAGAGCATCTACAAAAAATGTTCAGCTAACACCATACTTTATGATGAAAAACTCAATGCTTTCTCCTTAAGATTGGGAACAAGGCAAAAATGTCCATTCTCACCACTCTTATTCAACATACTGCTGAAAGTTCTAGCTAGCGCCACAGGCAAGAAAAGGAAATAAAAAACATATGGATCAGAAAGGAGAAATAAAAATACTCTTATGGGCAGATGACATGACTGTCTAGAAAATACCAAGAAATATAAATATATAAATATGAAAAGACCACACACACATACGAGGTCGGACAATTAAGTTCGTGAACTCATCCTAGAAAAAGTGCTACATACCTCATTGATAAATATCACTACAGTCACCTTCAAAGTACTCCCCTTGGGAAGCTATGTACCAATGCCAGCGCCTAGTCCACCTTTCAAAGCCATTTTGGCACTCTTTTTCTGGAATGGCCATCAGAGCTGTCGTATTATCCTTGATGTCCTGAATGTCATCAAAATGTCTTCCTTTCAATATTTCCTTTATCTTTGGGTAAAGAAAGAAGTCATTGGGGGCCAGATCAGGTAAGTTGGGAGGGTGTTCCAATACAGTTATTGTTTACTGGCTAAAAACCCCCTGACAGACAGTGCTGTGTGAGCTGGTGCATTGCCGTGATGCAAGAACCATGAATTGCTGGCGAAAAGTTCAGGTCATTTTCATCTAAATTTTTCATGCAGGCTTTCAGCACTTCCAAATAGTAAACTTGGTTAACTGTTTGTCCAGTTGGTACAAATTCATAATGAATAATCCCTCTTATATCAAAAAAGTTTAGCAAGTTCGTGAACTTAATTGTCAGACTTTCATATATCTATATGAACTAATTAAGTGAGTTCAGCAAGGTTGCATGATATAAGGCCAATACATAGAAATCAATTGTATTTCTTATATTAGCAATGAACATATAGATCTTGAAATTAAAACTACAATGAAATTTATGATTGCTCAAAAAAATGAAATCTAGCAAACCACATAGAAGATTAGTATGCTGAAAACTACACAATGCTGATGGAAGAAACCATTGGAAATCTAAATAAATGGAGAGACATACTATTTTCAGGGATTGGAGGACTCAACATTCCAAAGACATTAATTCTCCCCCAAACTAATACAAAGGTTTAATGCAATTCCTATCAAAATACCAAGATTTTAAAATAGATATGGACAAAACTATTCTCAAAATTACATGAAAAGACAAAGGAACTAGAATGTTAAAGTGATTTGAAAAGAATAAAATGGAAGGAATCATTCTAGCTGTTCCCTAATATTCCCCAATAAAATTAAAAAAAAAAAAAGGATAGCATCTTATCTTAAAAAAATGATCTCTGAATGTTCAAGGTAAACAGTCCTATGTTTGCTTAAGTGGGTAGAAGAGCTAAGAATTCTCCCTGTAACAAAATAAAGGAACAGACTATTTGGACTGAAAAACAAATGCACAAAATGCCATTTGTGAGCATTTATGAGCTGAATGGATGGTTTGGTTGTGATTCTTTAAAGGTAGTGAATGGGAAAAGCAGCGTTTTCTCTTCAGGATGTCTGAGGTCCATCCCGGGCAGGAGTGGCACCCTCCTCATAGGCTTTCATCCAGCTCAGAATTAGTCAATCACACCTCATCCCGAGTTTTCCCCTCTAGTTTTCACCAAGAGTGTTTTTACTACCGTGTTTCTCCAAAAAAAAAGATCTAACCGGACCATCACCTCTCACATGCGTCTTTTGGAGCAAAAATTAATATAAGACCCGGTCTTATTTTACTTATTTTACTATTTACTTATAGTAAAATAAGACTGGATATGATATGATATATGATATATGATATATGATATGAAATGATATGATACCGCGTCTTATGTTAATTTTTGCTCCAAAAGACGTATTAGAGCTGATGGTCCGCTAGGTCTTATTTTTTGGGAAACAGGGTATTTTGTGTTTTTCGGCAGCTATCCTTTCTAAGCAGTGGGAAGAAATACTACATCGCTGAGCTGAGTTTAGCAGGGCGCGGGAGACCTCATCCATCTCCTGCAGGCACCCTACCCGAGGGAGAGGCTGTCCACCACAGGCAGAGCCGTCTGACCTCATTAGCTGAGCAGGCAAAGTCAAATTTGAATGACAGCCCCGGGACATATGGAAACCATTACCTCATCCCACGACTTGTAATGAGGTGGTGAGTCTCCTCTTAAACAAGGCTTAGCTCCGTGGTCCAGTGTGTGAGCCTATGGAAGGTCAGGTCAGAGTCATGGGGCTGTTAGGAACAGATAAATTAGCAGGGCACCTGGCTGACCCAGGCAGGCCTCGGTGGGATGCTGCATGGGTGGAGGGGGGAGAGAAGCCCCAGGTGTGATGGAGCAAGTGATGAGCAGTCAGGGCTCTGTGCATTTCTCCATAGGGACGTTTGGGGAAAGGACAAGACAAAACAACAAAACATGGTGAAGCACCATGCTAATCAGGGAGATGCAGCTTTCCAAGAGGGAGGTCTGTTAAAGTTATATCCACTCATTGGACTGTGCCAATTACCTGCGCAAAACATACTAAGTGCGAGCCTGGGCCTCCTGTCAGACCCAGGTCCCCACTATGCTTCCCCTCCCTCCCTCTGCTCCAGCCTCATGTTCTTGCTTGCCACTCTTGGAACACTCTACATAGTTTCCTACCTCAGGGCCTTTGCACTTGCCTGAGGTTTCTTCCCACGGGGCTCTCTCCCTCAGTTTACTCAGAGCAGCCTCCTCAGACCAGCTTACTATAAAACCTGCCCTCCTCCTCACTCTACCCTGTACCCTGATGTGTTTTCCTTTATCTCTCTTTTCACTCCACACCTCGTGTTTACTGTCTGTTAACCACTAGAAGGTAAGTTCTGTGAGGGCAGGGGTTTTGTTTCTTGTTCACAGTTGGATGTCCAGCACCGAAAGCAGTGCCCAGTACATAGCACATGCTCAAGAACTGTGTGCTGAAGGACTGAGAAATGAAGAGATGAATAATAAATGCAGACGGGGCCAAAGTACAAAAGCAAAGATAAAGATGGAAATGGTAAGGCACAGGGCCCTTTGTCTTTCTCCATTGAAGGCCCCTGATAGCAGGGCCTCTTCTGGGGGTGGAGGAGGAGCAGGCATGACCTTCCAGGACCTTGTCACAGGAGCTTCTTTTTTAAAAAACAGAATGTCCAGGGCCACAGGACTACCAAGTCTACAGTCTAATCTTGCCAAAGAAGAGCAGACACTGAGACAGATGAGCCATCTGGCTGCACCGCCCATGGAAACCGCACACTTCAGCCCAGGTCCAAAGTCCACCTCACATGAAGTGTGAACACAACGGCCTCGTGTAGGGTGTTAAATGAATGAAACAAGGAGGCCCTCAGACTGAGGTGGCTCTAATGCTGTGGCAGCCTATATAAGCGAACCAAAATGTAAGCCTGTAAATGCCTCAAGGTTACAAAATCGAAACCTACGGACAACCAATCACAAACAGCCAACTGGTTTTTAAGATATACACGGTCAGTAATTTCCTTACTGTGCGTCTGCGTTTCCTCTGAAGGAGTCTCCCTGAGCTCCTGTCGTTACGCTCCTGGTCACTTCTGATTTGGGGTTGCCTGATTCGAATAGATTTTTGCTCACATAAGCTCTTAAACATTTTAATATGCCTCGGTTTATCTTTTAAGAAGGGACAGGTATGTGAAGCGATGAAGGAGGGAAGAAAAAATGAAGGAGGGTGGAAAGGATATTTATAAAAAGGCAATGATAATTTTAAAGGTGTTTGATGGTCACAGATAAATAACTGGAGGCAAGAAATAGCACAGGATCCTCCAAGGAAGCAAAGGAAAATTTAGGCCAGGTATTAAGGGTGGTTTTTGAACAAGAAAGCATATTGGGCTAAAATATAATTTCCCGAGGGTAGTTGGCAACTTTATCACGTAAAATATTGAAAATTAAATGTGACTTGGAAAAGCATCTGATGTGTGAAGGGAAAGACACGCGGATAATGACTGAATAATATTTTTTAATCAATTAAATCCCTTGAATGTACAGTTGCCCTTATCTGTGAAAAATAAAACAAATTTGCCTATTAGAGATTAAGATTTGGATCAAGTTTGAAACCGTTCTTTCTTACCACTGTTATTTTCTTTTAAAATAGCAAGCTTTCTAGCAGGCCCATGAATGTGCAAATTAAGTACAATAAAAGTAACTTTCCTGGACCATTTCTCCTCTTTTCCTAGCACCCCCTCCAAGACACAAAGGGTCTGGGTGATAAACATCTGACTTCACAAATTCAAATAAGCATCTAAACAAACAGAATAATTCAAAGCTGGCCTCAAGACCCCCTCTGACTCAGTTGTTGAAGTAATTAAAGAAAGATGAACTTCACTACCGATTAACCTCTTAAACACTAATTAAAGATAATGAGGGTTCAAGGTGCTTGGCACAGCCTGACCTCTATGTTCTCCCAGCGTTCACAAAACGGAAAGGGCTAAAGCGGATGCAGGTGCCTGCTTCGTGCTGTCTCCCTGGGAATATGCACGCATGGCCCAATCGGTGGGAAGACAATAACCTCTCTTGATAAGAATTACATAGAGGAAATTTTGCCTAGGGTATTTGTTTAGAGCACTTCAGACCGTGAGTCACTCAAAGTTCAGCCCAGCTCAGGGAGGGAGCCAGAGGACTTCAAGAAATGGTTTTTCAAACTACAGCACTTTAGTCACGTTTTTGAGCTGCTTAAAGCCTGTTCTGGAACAAGGTGCGTGTGACTAAGACGTAATAAAGGGGGGAATGGACTCGTGGTCCTGAGTCCTCTGAGTCTCGCACGGCCACCACCACCATTTGGAAGCATTTCCCTCCCATCCTTCACCCACTTTGTCCCAAGGGGAGGGATGCAATATTATAATAGCAATGGAGTCAGACGGACTCAGAGAAAGCCCTAGAAACAAGTGATTTGTGTGCACGTGGGCTTCCCTCCTTTTTCCGATGAATGTGTTCTAAGTAGGATGTGGCACGAAGCCTAGACATTCCTACATGTCACAACTACAGTGACCATAGATTGGAGGCTGAGCGGAAGGAGTCAAAAATGTGTGGCTGCCACTCTCATCACGTTCGTGCCAGGCCTTCCCCTGGCCCCGCATGCAGGTGTGGGAGCCCAGTGTCTTCCTTTCAGAGCAGAGAAGGCATCTGAGTGTGTGACGCGGCAGGACAGGTGGTGAGTGCTGCCAGCCGAGGCGGAAGCCCGCGCTTAGCCAGCCGGGCCTGGACATGCAGGTGTTTGAGCTGAAGCTGCCTCTGTCACTAACCTGTGACAGGTCTCCATTAACTAACCAGCTGAGTTGCTTTGGAGTTGGGGCTAAAACTTCATTTTCCATCCAGAATCCTAGATGGCTACTTTACAACTGTGTTTCCTATGGCCATGTAGCTTGGCTGAATATCTGAAAATGTCTCTTGAAAAAAATGCATCCTTCAAACATTAACCCATACTCTTCAGCAGGTGACTGTAAACAGTGGGTTTTCACATCAGCGACGTGAAGAGAGTAAGTGTGCGGTCATTTTTCAACTGAGACCACACCTGAGACCGCACCTGCGGAGAAATTCAATGTGGAACACGCAGGAAGCACACCACAGATGCCTTCTTCATTTTCATGTTGATTGTTGAGAGTTAAGGTAAACAGAAAGGGAAAGTTAACATTCTGGTGCTGTTTAAAGACTGATCAGATGGAGATTGAGACCTGGGTCTTCTGCGGCCGCCCGCGTTGCACGGGGCCACGAAATGTGACGCCCAACTTCACTTGGCTCATGGCCATGGCGGTTTGGGCCATACGTCAAATCCTCCCTGGGCCTCGTTTTTAAAGAAGTGTCGTCCAGGCGGAGATGGGAAGTGAGGCAATGCCACAGTGACCCCGCCAGGGTCTTCTTTCCTTACTTTTAAAGCAGGGCTTACTGAAAACTGACAAGCATGTGGATAGATAACACGAAGGGGGTCTTCAGAGGTCAGGCCCTTGCTGTCTCCCAGGCGTCCCGTTGTTAAACCTGTCTGGTGCTTCTAGCAAACCATTTATTTAAAAATTTCAGGGCAGCCGATGGTTAGGGCGCTCAGTTGGTTAGAGCGCGAGCTCTCAACAAGGTTGCCTGTTCAATTCCCGCATGGGATGGTGGGCTGCGCGCTCTGCCACTAAAGATTGAAAACAGTGACTGGACTTGGAGCTGAGCTGCGCCCTCCACAACTAGATTGAAGGACAACGACTTGGAGCTGATGGGCCCCGGAGAAACACACTGTTTTCCAATATTCTCCAATAAAAAAAGATTAAAAAATAATAATAAATAAAATTTCAAAATAAGACAATTGATTGTTTATTTCATTGCTTGCTTATGTTTCCCAGTTTGAAGAAGAGCTCTCATCGAAAAGACTGGCCTGGACCCCACGATGTAAGGCTGTCCTGACAGGTCTGGCTAGATTACTTGACTAGCAGCCTGTGGAAAGATTCATTGCAACTGATGTGGGGATAGCATTGTGAAAGACATGGTAAGAAATGAAAATGTAAGGGGCACAGGAGAGAGAAGACACATTTCCCTTTCCTTTCCCAATGGGAAAAAATCTTTGCATTATGAATTTTTTATAGAATGAATTGAATGTTTGATATTAATCACTCATATATTGGTACTTGGCCTCTCTCTGGGTCATCCATAAAAAATATGAAATAACAGCTTAAAGCCACAACATATCCCCAGGGTTTGACCACTGCACTTCCTGAATGGATAACCAGTATACACGTAGGAGATGCTGAAATCTAAGAGTAAGATGCATTCTTGCTCTGGGAAGCAACATTGTTTTTCTAAGGTAAAGAATGACAGTCTTCAGGGGGGTTGGTACACCCCTTCAAAATCGAATGCGAAACTGACCCGTAGGGAGAGGTTTCATCAGATTACCAGAGGCCGGAAGTAGACATTTCTTGCCTCCCCTGCTAATGAGCTCTCAGAGTGACACCCTCACCTTCCCACAGAGACGGATTCTGGTAAGCCAGGCCTCACCCAGTGTACCACGGCTTCTCCCTGACTGTAGGGATTGGCTCAGGATGGTCCCATCAAGGAAAACAGGAACTTGTTAACTGCTTCTCAGGGGCAAACTCTCCCTCTCCCGTTGGTTGCAAACAAAGTCGCACATGGGGTGACCACCCTGTGATCACGACAGGGGTGGGGATGGGTCAGGATGAGTATAAAGCATTGGGACAAAGTGAAAAGATGGAAAGAAACTGGGTCCTTGATGACATTCCCGGCTAGGGACCCACGGCCATGACTCATCCTGAAGGGCAGTTTGACCTGGGGCCTCCGTTGTCTGCAACTAAAACCATCCTATCCTGATACAAGAGTTCTTTTTCCAAAAGAATTGAGAACCACTGGCCCAAGGCAGACTTTAAGGAACCAAGAGTGTGTGCTCAGGAGAGAGAGCAGGAGAGAGAACGAAAAGGATACGGAGTGGAAGAGAAGTAGAACATAGCCTTTGTTCTTGGCCGTGTGATCGTGAGGTACTCCTGGTGGTTATTATTTTCACGTACACTTTTTGGATGTCATTCATAATGGTAATTTAGGTTTTTATTATTGTTTTCATTCTTGTAACCAGCATACATTATTTATAAATATACTAAAGGAACCGCTTACCCACTAGGTCTTGTATGAGAAACTGCACCCCACGTTAGTAGCACCATGAACTCCCCAGGGGTGGGGGTAGTTTATGGTCAGCTCAAGGGGGCATCATTTTGAATTTGTGCATTTGGCTGCTTAGTGCTTCTCTGCCAGGCAGTGATAGCCTACCATTTTCTTTCCTCCTCAAAAAGGGTGTGAGACCACTATAACAAAATCTTTCTATACTGTTAAATTCTTCTAGAGTGGAGGTGAGGGGTGCCTTTTGAACATTCTCGAATGAAATATGCACGTCCCAATGCAACTCTGCCTGGGACAGGTCTCCCAAGGACATGTAAACTTTGTTTTTGCCTGGACAAACTACAGAGACTTTGGTGAAGAAAGGCCAGGTGGCTTTTAAAAGATATTCTCTACTTACAAGGCCTCATTCTGTAGCTATTTCTCGTAAGTGAGGCTTTCGATGCGTCCCTGTGGCTGCATCGTGACAGGTCACAGAACTTGGCCCTTACCTCGTTATCCAACCTAACTTCTCGCCACCATGCCGGACTCTCAGACCATCACACTGCCCCTTTCATTGTGCCCGGAAAACTCTTTACCTCTGCAGAATCGTCCCCTGCAGCCCAATCCTCTTCCCCCGGTTGACTCCCTTGTAACACATTCTAATTTGCACTGGGCTCTCCTAGCAGTCTCCCCATCACAGTATTAAAACATTTCACACTGGATTCCCGCACTCTGTCTTCTCATCTGCCATCATTACTTTACTCTCTCTCTCTCATATATATATATAATTAATTAAGTAATTAATTTTTATCTGCCAACACGATCTTTGGCAAAATGCAAAGGCTTAATACATGACCTTGCCTAGATGAGCACCACCGTAAAGCACCACAAAGGACGACAACACTGGCATCTCAGCAAATGTGTACAAGCAACCATGTGTAGAAAAATCCTCAGAAGCCCTACTTTTTATCCGAGCTGACCCTGGAAGCTTCGGAGGAAAAGGCACCAAGGTTCCGTCAGAGAAATCTATTTTTATAACATGCTCTTCCACAACAGGATACTACCCACTCACTCACGATAATTCAAAAAAATCATGACACTACTTGCTCAGTGGGTGTTTTATGAGAAAGGGTTCTAAGTGTTTTGACAGAAATAGGTAACAGAAAAAAAACAAAAAAATCATTCAAAGTGCATTGCGTCCTGCCTGCACTGCTCACAGATGGGGGGGACAAAGTTTTGGGAGAACAGATTATAAACTTCGCTGTACATTCTATGATCAGGTGTTTCTTTTGTCGTTATTCCATTTCCTTTTGTTGTTCTTGTAAGTGGTAGAAGTAGATGAGAAATGCTACGCACGTACACGTGTGCGCACACACACACACACACACACACACACACACACACACCCCTCAGTTGTTAGCAATGTAAAAACATTTGCTGCTGACACTACCACGAACAGCAGCACGGAAAATCAAAATGGATAAACAGAAGGTGTATCTGAGCCTGTACAGCATTTCTAATGATGTCATAAGTTGGACATGTTCCAACAGAGCTATAAGAAAACAAAAGTCAGAGAACATGAAACCTATCCATGGTCTAAGCTGCTGTGTTAATCAAAGAAAATTAATGCAAGAAATACGGCAGTGACACAACTGTGACGTGAAGTTGGTGGAATGATGTGGTCACGTCCTTTGAGAGTATTACATAAAAGAGAAGAGGAAGAAAAAGTCGACGATAAGAAGTAATAAGAACCTAGGATCAAAAGTACATAAATAAGAATGTCTCCTGGGCCTAATCGAAGACTTTTCTGAAAGTCCTCAAAAAATTCTTTTTCTGGGGGCCGGCCCAGTGGCTCAGGTGGTTGGAGCTCCGTGCTCCTAACTCCGAAGGCTGCGGGTTCGATTCCCACATGGGCCAGTGGGCTCTCAACCACAAAGTTGTCAGTTCAACTCCTCAAGTCCCGCAAGGGATGGTGGGCTCCGCCCCCTGCAACTAAGATTGAACACGGCACCTTGAGCTGAGCTGACGCTGAGCTCCCAGAGGGCTCAGTTGGTTGGAGAGCATCCTCTCAACCATAAGGTTGCCGGTTCAACTCTCACAAGGGATGGTGTGCTGCGCCCCGTGCAACTAAGACTGAAAGGACAACAACTTGAAGCTGAATGGCACCCTCCACAACTAAGATTGAAAGGACAACTTGACTTAGAAAAAAAAAGTCCTGGAAGTACACACTGTTCCCCAATAAAGTCCTGTTCCCCTTCCTCAATAATAATCAAAAAAAGATAAATAAATAAAAGAATAAAACTACAAATCCTTTAAAAAATTCTTTTTCTGGGATCACAAGGTATACTTTGTAGACATTCTTTACACAAGAGAACAGATACATATCAATTGTTTTCGAGGATAAAAGTCTATTTTCATGTCCTAATACTGAAGACACTACAGTCAAAAATGTTGAGGAACAGCAGAAATGTGGTCGTCAGCCAGCTGAATCTGGAAGGCATAATTTATGGAGGCAAGAAGCAGAGGCCACAATGCAGCCGAAACGTGTGGCTGCTGCATTTCTCTGGGCTATCCAACAAAAAGCTCACTTGGATTTTACATTGAGAAGGCACTGTCTCAAAATACAGAACATTTATAGATGTCTGGTCAAAGATTGCAACCGATTTACCCAGCAACATGGCAGCAGCAAGGCTTGCACACAACCTGGCCTGACGCCTCTCTGCATTTGAGGGCTGTCGTCTTTCATCTCCTACAGCGTGTGAAAGTCGTGGCACGCACTGGGAACGTGCAGAGGACTTTGTTCCCTGCCTGTGTCTGCCTGGACAGTTCTTCACTTTTCAACAGATTTGTGAGGATGGCGAAAAGATGACAGCCTGGACAACGAGCCAATGAGCCCAAAGCCCACATGACCAAAGTGCTTTCAGCAAGTTCCTGTCCTCCCTTCTTTTTCAAAAATCAAATGCTTTCTGAATAGGTAGGACGTAGCCAGGGGGGCAAAAGCTCTGGGTGGGTGATATACCAATGCTTTAATAAACAAAACAGTTATCATTCTAGAAATACGCTGAATAGCTAAAATTTCTTCCATCCAAAATCTTGATTATTTCTGATGAACCGGCAAAAAAGAAATATCTGGTAGTATTTAAAATTTTTTATTCTATTAGTGATGAAAAGTTATATTTATCAGTAAATTCAATGAGTGTGTATAAAACTCTTACTTAGATGATACATTTTAATTTAAATACCAAAATTATTCAATTTATAGTCCTCATTTAGATATAAACATAATATTAAAATGATTGTGTCATTTACTCTCTCTAAGTTATATATTCTTACCAAAGACTTCAAAGTTTTTGAAGAATATATGCCTCTTGACTTTGTGATTAAATTGAAATACAAGGATAATATATGCTTTTAAGGTTACTGCACTGTTTACTATTTTTTTCAAACACTATTTTTTTTTTTGTTTGTTTGTTTTTAAGGAGGGTGCAGCTCACAGTGGTCCATGCAGGGATCGAACCAGCAACCTTAATGTTATCAGCACCGTGCTCCAACCAACTGAGCTAACCGGCCACCCCCAAACAAACACTAGTTTTTAATCACATTCTATACACATTAAAAATTTTAAAATATTTAACTAAAATAAGAACATAGAAATATTTCATATAACTCATATCAGATCTTAATATATTAAAAATCACAAGTGATTTCAAGTGAACTTGCTTCTGTAAAGATTTCAGATTAAAGGTTCTTATATTTGATTTTATGAATTGATCACTTATTAGAAAGTCTGCGATCACATATTGCTGTTTTTTTAAAAAAACATTCTTATGTGTCCATTCACGTAAAATAAAAGTGACAATTACCCTATTCTGCTCCAAATGGATTGTTTGACCCATGTTCCTGGCTGCATGAGTTAAATGTGTAACAAGAGAACAGTCAATGTATCATATAATGCTGTTTTAGAGAGTTTTAGTGCTTACATAAACTATTGGTTGCTTCTTTACATGACGTGTACATTTACGAGTATGATAAGAAATTTAAGGAAATTTATATTATTTAGATTTAGATATTATTTAATAATTTTAAAATCATGATATAATTATTTAATATTTACCTATTATTAATATTACTTATATTATTTTACATATGTTTAAGGAAAGACATTATTATATGAAATAAATTGAGAACAAAAAAGAAAAGTTTTCTAAGACGACACGGTGAACTGTGACACATTGGTGCGTGCTTACTATATAACCCAAAAGAAAATTTAAAAAAAAAGGGATACAGAATGATACAAGGCATCTGTCCCCCGAAACACTTACTTCAAACTGTTGTCATTTTGAAAATCATCTCACTGTTACTACTAACGAACTTTAAAACAAATAAATGTGTTAATTTGAACTTTTATAACAAACTCATACTAATAACTATTATACTTTGTGTTATATGTTGGGATTTTACTTAACTTTTTGAGAATGGGAGTTTATGGCTTTAAAATTGACATGTAATCACATCTAGAAAACGGGGTCATGCTTTTCCCTTGCTTAAAATTCTTCCATGGCTCCTGGTGGCTGAAATCCAGAGCCCATCTCTTCCTACAGGTCTCCCAGTGATCAGGCCCCCCCACTGCCTCTCACATGACTTTACCCTGTAGGCACCGGCCAGACCCAGTGTGTTCCCCACTCGGGCCTTCCCATCAGCCCTTGCTGCCACCTGCAGTGCTCCTTCCCCAGATACTCAGTGAGTGGGCTCTGTGTTTTATTTACGACTCAGTGTATGTGTCATCTGGAGAGGCTTCCTTGAGCACTAAACACACTGTCATCCATTCGCCATCACAAACCTCTGTTTCATTTTCCTTCTAACCGTTGTCACTGACTCTCTTGTTTATTCACTTGTTTGTTCTTTGTCTGTTACTCCCACTAGAATGTGAACTCCAATGAAGTGGGAACCTGTCTCTCTCGTCCTATGCCATACCTGGGCCTGGCACGTCCTCAGTTTTCAATACGTGTATGTTGCAATGTCTTGTCCCTCATGAAGCCAATCACTGATTCTATCTGATATTGAGCCAACACATTTACTCATCAGCAAGTGTGAATTCCCAGTTATCACCACCTAGGTGCCTTAAGCCAGTCCTAATTGCTGGAGAAAGAGATAAAACACTGAATAACCGTATTATCACTGTCTTTTTAGAAAGGGCACACATAACCTGGATTCAGTACAAAAACAAGGCTCTATGATAAGCATTGCTGTGTCCTGTGTACAGGCCTAAAGAAGGTTGTACTCTGTGGTTCACTATCATTAGACACACCCATTTTTTTCTGCTTCTATTAATAGCAAAATCTCTCCAAAAGTCTAGTAAGTCTATTGCCAACTGTTGTGATTCCCACTACAATGACTATCTCCTAGCTATAATTTTTACATATCTCCACATTCTTCTCAAACACAAGGTCAGAGATATCATATTCATCTGTGACCATATGGGCCTTAACTGGCTCTCCTTGTGTCAGCCACAGACATGGGGACCACTGCCCTTTGCAACAATCACCATGCCCGAGACTGAGGTGGACATGTTCAGAGCAGTGTCGGTTTAAAAACAGCCATCAAATATAAACACGAAACAACCAGCACGGCCTCTTTGAGTCCTTTTTCCTCTGGAGAGTCCAATGCATTCAGGGGAGTCACTGATCCCCTTAAAAGCACCATAACTTCGCACGTGTGCTTTCAGGGTACCCGGATGTCTCCACTTCTCTCCTCAGCCTCCCTAAGGACTTAGGAATGGTGCACAGGGAAACCAGCAGGAGAATCTAGTTATTTCTGGATTGCCTAAATAGTAACTCAGTTTCAGAGCGGGTGTTCTTGGTCACCCGTTTTCAGCCAGCTGGATTGGTTTATTCTCAGTGACCCATCACAGTTGGTGGTAGGGAAGAAAGGGGAGTCAAGCTGAAAAGCAAACAACTCACTGATAATGAAGTAGAAAAGTGATTAGGCAAGATCTTCTCAGAATCTCATGAAGAACTAATCCCTGCTTGAAAGGTAAAAATATCAGTATTCAAATGATAGAACCTATACAAAGAAAAACATTTAAAAAAAATCTAACTTCTATTGTCGCTCAAATGGGTTAAACAAAACCAACTTTCAAAAATAAGGACTAAATACTATTACTTTCAAAGGGACGCAATGAGACATCAGTACTCGTTAGTCATGGGCATTAACTTCATGAGTAAAAATGATCTTTAAAAAGGGGTCTTGTTCGCAAACAGAGAAAGTTGACATTAACTTAAGCCATAATCCAAAAAATGAATTTCTTCAAGTCATCCTCCCTACCTCACAAGGAAATGACTCTTTCTTCCCATCTTCTCTCCACGCGTTTCACAAAGACACTGAACATCTTTTATTACAGCGGTGAGCAGTGGCTAAGCTCTGAGTAGGTCTCATACATCTAAAGCACTGCTGAAAGGTGCGAAGACACTCTTTTCCTGTTTCACAACAGATGACAAATGGTATTTATAGAAGTTTAAATCATCAGGCACAAGTCCATAAAAACAACAATAAGAAAAGAGCTTTTGGGATTTAGTACCCATAAAATAAGAGAGAATCAATTATTTTTAGTTGACACAGGCAGCTTAGGCATTAATTAAATGCTAATCAGGCATTTTACTTCCTTAAGAGTTTATTTTCCTCATGTTCTCCTTCCTGTGCCCAGGATGCAGTCACCAGAGACCCTTGTGTGTAAACCAGTCAGTCTTCCCCATAATCTCTTGGATCATGTATTCCCTTTGTCCATCAATGCATTTCCTCACCTGTTCTCAGTATGTGTCGGCCAGGCTACAGGTTTACCTTGGAAGTGTTGTTGACTCCCCAATTGTTTTCCTAAGAACTCTCCCTGTTGTCTAAATGAAAATATTTGCTGGCGTTAGGCCTTGCCCAAGGTTCTTCCCTACGCAAGATTAAACACACTAGATTGATTTCTTTTCTAGACCACATCAGTCTCCATGAAGGTGATTCTGGCTGGAAATCATCTTTCTCAATCAGGTTTCTCTTTTCTGAACCACATCGAGGCAGTTACCAGCGTTCACAAAGCCCTTTTCCTTGATTTGCTCTGAAGTTGTCAGCTTGTTTGGCTTCTGTATTCCTTTAGGGGAGGGTCTGGTTTCTGTTGCTCCATGCTCTTTCTACATATAGGGATCCAAAAGGCCACAGCATTCAACTATTCCTTTCTGGCTTCCTTGTAGTGCTGCACATGACATTGTCAAATTGGCAGACTGTGACCCTTTCCTGTGGCCTCTGACGGGACTCCCACTGCCAGGCTCCCAGGCGGGCATCCCTCCTCGTCTCTCTGGGGCTCCACTGCTTTCCAGGCACTCTAATAAAGATGAAATTGAAAACGGAAGCATTCGGGTGGCTCTTATTAGCTTGGCTTCCTGGAAAGAGGCCCGGAGTTAGAAGACGTGGGTCCAGCCTCTGTCTTCAGTTGGGTGACGCTGGGAGGGAAGCTCTAGCTCTCTGAGACCGCGTTCCCTCTTCTACGCAGGGGACACTCTCATTCACAGCACATGGTGATAATCGTTATGAGAAAAATCAAATGGGGCATAATTTCTGCTGAGCCCGTGGCATTCAAAACAAGGAGGATGGTGGCGGGGGAACTTCTCAAAATTGAGACTGGAAAACACAGCCACCAAATGTTACACATGGATCTTGCCTAGATCCTCATACAAGCCTAATGAGACTTGAAAAAGACAAGGTTGAAACAATCCAAAAAATCAGTTTATAAACTGGGTATTACTTGATACCAAGAAATTATTGTTAGTATTTCAGATGTGATAATAGGCATTAGAGTTATAGTATTTACATGTAATAACATAGACAAGTATACTATATTAGTTATAATACATGTTCTAATGCATCATGTGATATTTAGAGCAACATTCTGAAGTATGTATCGTGTTTCCCCAAAAATAAGACCTAGCTGGACAATCAGCTCTAATGTGTCTTTTGGAGCAAAAATTAATATAAGACCCAGTCTTATTTTACTATAATATAAGACCTGCTATAATATAATATAATATAGTATAATATAATATAATATAATATAATATAATATAATATAATATAATATAATAATAATATAATGTAATACCAGGTCTTATATTAATTTTTGCTCAAAAAGACGCATTAGAGCTGATTGTCTGGCTAGGTTTTATTTTCACAGTAAGGGTAAAATGTTGTGATGTCTAAGATTTGCTTTATATGCTTCAGCAAAGGAAAAATGGGGACAAAAACAGGCTACACGCGGCAATTGTGGCAAAATCTTGATAAGTTGAATCTGGGCAGTGAGTATACAAAATTCGCTGCAGTGGTCTCTCTACTACTGTGTATGTTGAATATTTGAATAATTAAAAACACTTTTAGAATGAATGAATTAAAGGAAGCCTAGGCCGACATGACCACAGTGGGGAGAAAGTCAGACATAATGGAGGTCCCTGCAGGACAAGGGTCTGTCTCCTTTGTCCCCAAGGACCCAGACAGAGCTGGGCCCTGCACTGACACAGCTGTATGAGACCAGTCCATAGAGAAGGGCCGAGGGGGTCATCAGTCACAGAAGAGAATGGCTTCCCTGGGGAAGCTTGGGAGGGTGGGGGAGACAGGAGGCTGAGTCACACATGTGAAAAGCGGGAGAGGAGGCTGAGATCATTCTGTGGCCCTGGTCTGTGCTTAGGGAGCGGGAAACCGTCAAAGGTTTTAGACTAGTGGCGTGGCCTGGGCAGTGCTTAGGAAACAAAGTGTTTAGCTGTGTGAAGGGTGGAGGGAAGAGGGGACGGTGCCCTGGCAGGCAGACAGTTAGGCTTTGCTGGCCAAGTGGAAAGTGGCCCGTTTATAAGAAGGTGCATGAGACCCAGCGCCCCTGAAGAAGAAAGATGCAAAGATGAAGAGGAAATAAGATGAGGCCCAGAGGAAGTCTGAGGCGCTGAACATCTTGTCGCTACGAGAGCAGAGGACGTGAAGAAAGGGCTGGCTCTGAGGGAAGAAGGTGAGCTCCAGCGTGGAAGTGCTTCCGTGTCAGATGGATATCCGGATATCAGGGAGAGTCTGGAGTTGGGGAAGCGGCCTGGCTGGTACACCCTCTTCTTTGCAAACAGGGTGACTTGGGAAACTGCCAGGATTTTGAACTCTGCCCCCAACGCCCCCAATCCCAAGCTCACTGTAGTTTGCCCACACTGCTCTGATGTGCCTGGGGTTCAGCTGGTTCTCTGCCCTGTCCCCCAGCCTGGGGCATACCCTGAAGACATAAACCAGAGAATCTGCTGTACTCACACTCTCTCTGAGTGCTCTGGGAAAACCCACATGTATTAAAATGGCCAGCGACATTTCATTATTATTCAGCTTCTAAGTTAGGGTGTTAACACTTTCTGAACACATACATATGCTACAGATTTAATATGTACTATTTCATTTAAACCTCAAATCAAAGGTATGATGAGAAAACTGGAATTCAGAGAAGTTAATAACCCAGCCAAGGTCACACAGCTAAGTCAGTGGCAGGGCTTGGAGCCCAACTCAGGTCTGTCTGTCTGTATAGCCTGTGCTTTTTCCTCGACTTTGTGACACAGCCATGGAAAAAATGCAGCTGCAAGGGAAATAAATCTTAACCAGGTGTTGGAAGCAGACATTTGCCACCTGGCCCGGAGAGGTTGCGCTAAAATGATGGCATAATTTCCTATCCTTTTAGCTAATAAGAAAACTAATAGATATTTTAAGGGGAAAAAAAAGTGCATGAGAAGGGGTGAGAGGGAAACAAAGGGAAGACAGAAACGTGCACTGCCAACACCAGTACTTTGAGAAAAAAATGAAAGAAAGTCTATGTCGCAGAAACAATACCCAATAAAGCTGGTGTCCCTCCTAGCTGGGGTTTCCTTATGTTTATCTTCAACAGTTGTACCAATTTTGACTTGGAGGTGTCACAATACCAAGTAGCTCTTTAAACATCATTTTAAAGAGCAAGGGTTTCTGCTTAATGATCAAAGCATAACGGATATTTTTAAGGTGAGTATCCACTCAAAATGTGCTGGGGAGGTTTTGTTTTTTAATGGAATTGGTTTTAGGAAGAGCCCTAGGCGAGTGCTGCCTGGAGCAGGGGATAATCTCTCATTTGTTTGAAGATCAGGCTCAGTCTAGTGTTGGGGCCCCCAGGTCACCAGCTTGGACCAGTGCCCTGCCTGGGTGGGTACAGGGAGCCTTGAAATGGAAGCAGGGGTGAGCACAGGCGCCCAGACAGAAGAGTGAATCAAATTTCCCTCCTGAATTTCCCAAAGGCAGACGGGATGTCTAGATTACGCTGTATGTGCTGCCACAGCCCTGGGGTCACGGAGCCCCTGCATCAGTGTTCAGGGAGAACATAAAACCAAAGGGGAGGGACGTTCACTGATGGCTCACCATAAGGTGACAACCTTGACCAAAGGCACAGAGAAAGCTATACTCAGGCAGCAAAGCACTTAAGCGAAAGAGAATCCTACTACCTTGTTGGCAGAAGGCAGGGGCAGCAACCAGAATCCTTGACCTTGAAACAGGAGAAAATCAGCTCAGGATCCACCCTCTACCCCCTCCCATCCACTGTGATGAACAGAATGAAGGTCTAGAACAAAACAAGGGTCTCCTTGTTGTTTATTCAGACTAAGTGTAAGTGGAAAACTAGATGTTCTGGTCAAATGTATTCACCTTTCTTCTTGTTGCCAAAATACCTAAAACACAGAACACCCCCTAACCCACACCAAGGAAGAAAAGCAATCCAAGGGGGAAGAAAGTTAGTTTGTCCTCTTACATGACATTGCAGGCACTTGTTTAAATTATATTTGTAAAGGTAAATGGCCACTAATAGATTTTCTTTCACCAGAAAACGAAAAAAGAATTCCATGAGTTACACTTTAGGAATAAAGAGAGAAAAGAAAATATTACCTAAACATTGAAAAAAGGAATTCTTCCATTTAGTTCCTCCTTTTTAGACAAGTGCAAAGTAAGGTTATATATGATAGACTCTATTCTATACAGAGAGTAGTGGGACGATCTCTTGGTAAAGATTTCTGGGGAAGATGGTTTGGGGAAAGGTATTCTGAACAATCCAAATACGAACACGTGTCTGGTGTTTGTAAGGTACACAAAAACGAGTCAAGAAAAATGTTCCACCAAGAAAAGATAAGCTAACATCAAGGAAAACACATTTCATTACCTTCTGCATTTTCTCACTTCACTATACTTTCTAGATCTCTGACTCCCTGATCTGGCCCTTATTCACTGTCAGCTTGTTTTATCTAAGTCATGGGAACAGGCTTATTTATGCGTAAATTACCCAGGTTAATTTTGGAAGACAAGATTTACCAAAGCAACCGGGAGGAAGCATGTTAATACATTTTTAATGCTTACCAAAATAGTGTAACAGTTTGGGGCTTAGACAAGATCAATAAAATGTTCAAGTATTTTATTGAATAAATAAAAGGCACATGGAATGCTTAGAATCCCTAGCTACCATTTCAAACCGTAATTGTAAATTTGGCACAAAAGGGTTTTGAAAAAATTTGTGTTCGATTTCTCATGAGGACATTCCTGAGAAAAAGTGCTAGACTATTTCCCAGTGACTTGGACCTGGGTTTTCTGGCTTGGTAGCATGTCCTGAAGGATTTCTGAATTGAGTTGAGCAACACTGGGATGGTTAGGGAGGCTGAGGACACGTGGGAGGGAGAGGTTGCTGGCACCAGAAGGCAGGGTTGGCTGTGGGCTGTTGGTAGGACCAGCTCCAAAACTGCCATCTTTGCCCAGGTGGGGCGATGCTAACACCCAAAATGTCTCTTCATCTGTGAGTCTTGGTTAGCTCTACTCCTAAGCCATGAGACAAGGGGCCCTCTCACGGGAGCCAGGTCACCACCCAAGTATCCCTTAGCATCTCTCTGTGGCCACTTTCAACATGAACTAACACACCGGGCACCCGCAGGTCTGCACAGATAAGGTGGGTTTCCCGTTCCTTGCTTCACCGCCATCTCACTGGACTTTTGCATTTCCAGTCAGTCAGTTAACATACTATGTTTCCCCCAAAATAAAACCTAGCTGGACCATCAGCTGTAATGCGCCTTTTGGAGCAAAAATTAATATAATGCCTGGTCTTATTTTAACATAAGACGAGGTCTAACATAATATAATTTAATACTGGGTCTTATATTAATTTTTCTTCCAAAAGATGCATTAGAGCTGATGATCTGGCTAGGTCTTATTTTCGGGGAAACAGTATATTCATGAAGCTTCTACCATGTGTCAGACTAACAGATAGAGAGAGATGCTGAAGTAAACGGAAACATGAGATGGAGGTGGGGAAGGAATGGAGAGTGTGGGAAGAGACCAAAATACTCAGGGTCTCTCAAAGAGGGAGTCTATAAAATCTTTAGAAGGAAGAGCAGAGCTGAAGAAATCTCGACCCCTCTCCTCCAACCTGAGGCTTACCTTCCCCCACTCCCACCAGCACCAGAGGCGCATAGGACTCCAGCAGGTGTGAAAGAAGCAAACAAAGGTGATAAGGAAACAATTGTGAGGCAGCTCTGGGGAGGCCAAACAGGACAAAATCCGCTCTTGCAGAGAATAGCACTTCTCCATTATCTAGTTTGCAGATGGACCACCCAGAAAATCTGGTAGCAATTAGGAGGGGGAAAACAAATTGGGGGGGAGTGCTGAGGACGATGGGAGGCATGGAGTCAAAACCATCCTCTGCTAGGAACTCAAAAGTGAGGCAAGACCCTGGGACCAGGGGAAAATGAAACCGGGTATGATAACCAAGTGGGTTACACTCACATTCACACCCACAATCACATGAGCTACAGAGTTGTGAAAGGTACAAAGTGACCAGAAAACAGATGTTACAACCTAGAAGGCAGGCAACCACATTTACACTCTAATTTAATCTTCTGATATCCATTTGAACCTTTAAAAGTGAATTCTGAACAGGATAAAGGAATTTTACAAATTACAATTTTTTTTATCAACAAGCAAAGATGGGCTCACATACTTTGATAAACCTACTTTCATTATGGAAAATATATATATATATATGTGTGTGTGTGTATATATATGTGTGTGTGTGTATATATATATGTATACACACACACATATATATATAAGGATGGGCTCACACTCTCTTTCAAGGCTGACAGCCCATGACACACTTCAGTATCATGACTCTCCTGCCAACCTGAAGACTAGCAGTGGACATTTTGAGTTCCTACCAGGGGTTAGGAGACATGCTGTGTTGTTCATATTGTTTCATAAATCCTAACCCCTCTCCCCTCCAAATATTAGTCTTCTTCTATAAGCGATGAAGAGACCATCTATTATATGAAATATCTTGCTCAAGGTCACGTGGCTAATCAGTGGCTGAGCCAGAATTCAAATACAGATCTCTGTGAAATGCACGGGACCCTCCAAGCCCACGTGGGGTCTGCTCCCTGCACACAATCTGCCTTGCCCCTTTGCAGAGGCTGTCCCTCTGCCAGAAATACATTCTCATCATTTCTGTCTCATCAAGTTCTTCACCTCCTCAAAGCCCTGTTTTCCATCCTATCTCCAACATGAAGCCTTTTTTGACCTCTTAAGCCCGATGGCCTCCTGGATTACTGCCTTTTCTGAATGCTCTCCGTGCTACTGATCTCATGTCCACGCCTGTTTTAAGAACCTCACAGGCTAGCATGAGACCCTGCCCACATCAGATGGAGCATGTTCTCGTGCGTTCTCATGCCACATGACATGAAATGTTTTCCTGTCCAATGTCTGCAAGGAGTTTTAGAATACTACTTTGAAATTCTCATTTTACTTCGAAATGACTTACGACCTCTCAGCAATCACTTGAGAATTCTTGAGACAGGAGAGGCTGTAAGTTGTTTTCAAATAATGACAGAACTTACTGTGCTTATTAAGCTCAACAGTAATTAACACTGATAAGCATCTTGTATGTAGAGTGTTAAACATTTACTCATTTCAATTTGCAGAGGCTTTCCCTGCTTTTCGGAGCTAGTGAATATGCTTCTTTTCAGGTCTCAGAGAAGTCTGTAGGTCCTTGAAAATCGAGAAGGCGCTCAGGACTGTGCCGAAAATATCAAAGGGGCCGAACAGCCCCGCTGCAGCCTGAACCATGCGCTGTCCTGTGTGATGGTTAGAGGCAGGTCTGCTGTAAGCCCAGTCCCTGCCTGGTAGTTGGGGTTGTAAACTTACTGATTGTTGTCTTGTGGATTGATACTTTTTCACAGCGACCAGCACAGGTGCCGCACAATGAATGCTATGGGCTCACTAATTAAAAAATGAGTCATAAATAAACACAAAATCACAACTTCAACTACATACTCTATAATTCTATTCCTAAAAGAGGGACAGTTATTGGAAATCATAGTGCTAATATTTCTCAAAATGTTTCGCTTCTCTTCCCTTTAAAAACAAATGGTTTGTCTTCACTGCTTTGAAAGATGGTACAAATACACAGACGCTAAACAAAACACATAATAGGAATCTCTGGAAGTAGTCAACTTCTAGATTTCTTTTTTGTTAGCAGTTGGCTACATGTTTCCTTTTAAGCATTTATAGGAGAGTGGTACTCAATTTTTGAGCTGTTGCATGTCTCTAATACAGCAATGCCTCTTTACCATGTTTCCCCCAAAATAAGACCTAGCCAGACAATCAGCTCTAATGCATCTTTTATAGCAAAAATTAATATAAGACCTGGTCTTAATTTACTATAAGATTGGGTATAATATAATATAATATAATATAATATAATATAATATAATACAAAACCGGGTCTTATATTAATTTTTGCTCCAAAAGATGCATTAAAGCTGATTGTCTGGCTAGGTCTTATTTTCAGGGAAACACAGTATTACACTGCTAATTGTTCTTGGGTCCAGGTGAATTTCCTTTGGTATTACTGGGGTTTTAACTAAATGCAATCCGATAACATTTTAACATATGTGATTACACAAAAATTACTCACATGCCCAACTGCTAGGTATAGGGAAGAAAGGGCTGATTGATCCTCCATGAGAACTAAGGAGGGGGAGCAGCCTCGTTTATCTCCAGGAACTAGCCAGTATATGATGACGCCATACTTTCTCAACACCAGCAGAAAATAAGAATTCATTAAAAGCAAAACAACCCTCCCCCAAAGTATACTTGACGTGAATTGTAACAAGAGTTATATGAATAACACGCATTATTCAGCATGCAAACCTTCCTGGAAGATACTCATCCTTTAGTGTACTAATTAGGCCTGATATCACAGGCCTACGAGCTATTATAGACTCTTTGGCAATACTGCTAGCACTGAACTTTTCCACCTTAAGATAATATTATTACTGTTTCTGTTTTCAGTATCCGGCTTGTCTTGCCCCTGTCCAGACCCAATAAAAGCCCCGTTTAGCCTGAGGGCAGGCCCGATGACCCAGAAAATCAGATTTCATGTTGCCACCCAGAAAGTGTGATTTAAATCTCACTATGACTACATTTAAACGAATAACCAAAATGCTTAAAACGGAGCGCCCCGTGCTCATATTGGAAACCCAGAAGAGAGAAAGAAACACCGAAGGAACAGTAGAGAAAAGGGCCGAGGAACCCGTGTTCTTCAAACGCTCGGACGAAGAGGCCTACCTCTTTCCATTACTATCCCGAAGCATGGCTTTTCCCAGCTCTCTGGACTTAGTTTCCAGCTCCTGCACCTCCTCCAGCAACGTTTTTTTGCAGGTGTGCTTGGCCCTGTGTCACAAGGAAAAGACAATAAGAACATGACACATGAACTTTACACAGCTGTAAAGATCGGTCGTTCCTCCTTTGGGCCACATCTGGATGCCCTTTGACTCACTGAGGCTGAGGCTTGGGGCTCATGGAGCATTCGAGGTCCTGCGCATGGCAAGGGCTCCGAGCACCTACATAACCTGGGAGTATCCCAAGCCCTGCAGAACATCAGAAGTCACCCTCCTAAACACCACTGCTTTTTGCTGAAAGCCTGGAGCTCTGTTAGAGGAGCCATTCAGACCAAAGACTGGGGTTCCTGGATACGCATGCATCCATTTCTAAAGCTTTTCACTGCAGGACCTAACAACCCAGAAGACACTCTTTAGTCCTCACTCTAGTGGACGTGTGCTGGTCCCTTGGCCTTGTCCCCTACTGTGATCAGAAAGTCTGGGCAAGCAGCTTCCTTTCTCTCTTGAGTGTGAAAAGAACCCCTAACACAGCAGGAAACAGATTTATAATGCTAGAGACCAGGCTCTTTGTGCCAAACCCTTGACCTGAAATTTGGGGTCAGCAAAAGTATACAGGCACAGCTTTTCCATCTCCTTCTTACACAGCCTCGCCAGGGGGGCCCACAAGGTGTCACAGGCGTCAAACAACCAATGAAGTGGCACAAGCAAGATGGCTTTGCCACCACAGCCCAGAACATGTCACTTGTCTGGAACTGTGGGAAGAGCTACCTGCAGCCTTTTTCGGATTAAACTAAGAGGAATACCTTACACTGTTCGACCAAGTGGCTGGTCTCAGGATCTTCCTAAGATTGAGACAACATAGAAAGCTACTGGTTGGAAACAATATAGGCGAAGAAGGCATTTAACAAGATGCAGGTTAGAAACAGGGGGAGGAGGGAAAACTGTAGAAAGAAACACATTCATAACTTAGC
This sequence comes from Rhinolophus hipposideros, assembly GCF_964194185.1. NCBI lineage: Eukaryota > Metazoa > Chordata > Mammalia > Chiroptera > Rhinolophidae > Rhinolophus > Rhinolophus hipposideros. The sequence goes on from NC_138050.1 coordinate 8,189,678, forward strand.
AATACACAGCAGGTTTGCATATTTCAAAAGCTTTTCATTAGTTTCAGTATAGATGAACATAAAAGATCCTGCTAAAAACCGGGACTCCAAGTCAGAATAAGAACAAAAACTGAGAGTATATCTGCATGGAAGTGAACACAGTGTCACGGGGACATTCTGAAAATGTGTGCTGTTTTAGTGGAATCACATCGTCCCACCCGCCCTCCACCTTCAAGGAAAGGACGTCTGTTAAGATAATGCCCAGTCATCCCCTAACACTCCGAGTTAATCTGTAATGGAGTATCAGTACTAACACACTGTATACGTGCCTGTCATTCCTTTTCCCCAAAGTAAACAAGAGGACTTAACCACACGGGGTTTTAACACATAATACCTTAATTACACCATGCAGTGTCCCAAGACTCAGTGGTGATAAAAATACTGCAGTTCAAAGCAGAGACCGTGGAATTTTAATTTAAACAATAAATGAGAGAAAACGTTTAACATTTTGCTGGGAAGAAGGCAGCCAAAAAGAACAGTAAAACTTACACTGTTCAATATAATTATGGAGCTATATCGACAACAAACCGAATGAATGGCAGCTCGCAGCTCACTTGGATTCACCCCAGATATGCAGGTCCCATGAGAACAGGTCTGGTGAGTCCTCAGGCATGAGCTCTCTCACCCTTTCAGGACTGTCCTGACTCCACCATCATCCTCTCTTTCTACTCTCCCTGCCCCCAACACAGAGCAAGCAGCGTTCATCTAGGCCAGCTCCAGTGTTATCTTCCGGGCCGGGAGAGAAGGGAAACACTAAGAAGTGTAGGCGGGGCATGGGAAAGCTGGACTGCTGGGCGCGGGGAACTGGAAATCTATAGATTAGGTAAAGACAAAAAGGAGTCTGCCCACCACGCCTACCGTGTTTCCCTGAACATAAGACCTCACCAGAAAATAAGCCTTCGCGTGATTTTTCAGGCTGACATCTCCTGAACATAAGCCCTAATGCATCTTTTGGAGCAAAAATTAATACAAGACCTAGTCTTATTTTCGGGGACACACGGTAAGCAAAATCACCTCAGAGGGAAACGACCGAAATGTCTTGACGCTGCTAACTAAGCGTTGTGCATGTTCTCAGTAGAACTGCATGCACGTCCAAGAGTTACGCGGTAACTTTCCAGAATGTCAGCAGGCTAGCCCCCGTGAGCTAGCCTGGGAACGTAACCAGTATTTGAGAACACTGAATGGCAACACTGGGGACGACTGGAGGAGAGGTGATGCTAGCAATTTACAACCACTTTCTCAAGAATGTTTACCTAAGAAGGCCTTACTTAGGCAAATGATTCTGAAATTCCCCCCCCCCCCCCCCCCCCCCGTCAGAGTCTACATGTGAATTGACTGAAACCTAACGTATATAGGTTTAAAAAGCCAGCCTTTAAGCATCAGCCACTGGCATGTGATTTAGGTCTCACCAGGAGCTGGAGTTTGGCTTATTGTGAGTCACAGTTTGGACAGACTGAGCCCCATTATCTGTGAATGGCTTATCCCCAGTGGTCCAGGGCTTGCTTCATCTAACCCCACATCAAGAGAAGGGAGGATCCCAGAAGGGGCGGGGGTGGGGGGGTGCTCAGCCACTGCCAGAGGGTGTGTGTGAGATTCGTCTGTGAGACTTCAGATAGTGCTAAGGGTATCTCCAGGTTATTAGGGGCTCTTAAAATAAATAGATCAGCTTAGAATCTTGAACTTTTGGTCTCTCTGTTTCTGAAACTTTTTCCCCTGGACTCTCTTTTGCATGGAAGGAGAGCAAGTTAAAAGGAAATGTCAAATTCTAAATGTGGATGAAAATGTATATACAATGTGCTTCAAAAGAAATTAGTTTAGTAAGGAAAGGTTTTCAAAAACCAAGGCCCATTTATATACAGAAATTTCTTATTACCTTTTATTTCCATCTAACTGCCAATCTGGGATTATAATGAGGAAATGAAGTCATTCTGGAATTTGCTGAATGTATTGTGTGCTGACTGGTAGAGTAGAGGAGATACAAGTTAGATAAGAGACTGGTTCCCATGTTCAGTGGCCTTGAGCTTTATATTATTTTTATAAAGCAATACTGACAAATTTCTCCTAGATGAGAATAAGTACATGGCAGCTTACCTAAGAATGCTGTCATAGGTAAACATTTTGGAAGAGTGTAAGCTAAAGGATATTAAAATAGTTCTGGGCAATTTAAACTTCATGCTTCTAATAAAAATACTCATTAGCCAGGTATCACATATAATCAATCAATTATTTTAATAAAAGATGTATTAGTTTGGTCCCTCATGAAAACTCTGGTTAACAGGATAACAGAGTAGGTGTTTTATGGCGTCCAACTCACTTAAGATAGTTTAATAATGGATCTTCATCCAGAAAGTTGACAGATTTCATGGAAAAAATGACTGAATTACCTCATACTGTTCTTTCTTTCTTACTCTTAACACTCCAGGTCCCGAAATGGAAGACAAAGACTGGGGCAAAGAGAAGGGAAAATGCAGAAAAACAGAACAACTCGCTTTTTTGAGTGCTCGTAGAAGTATATATGAACCGGCAGGCCTGCCTTCGGCTGGAATTTAAAAGCTCTTTTGAAACCGTTACCCACCAAAATTCAAAACGAAACAAAAAATCCTTAAGATGGGCCCAAAGCAGGAGGACAGAACTGAAAGGAAACTGTGAGATTCCTAATACCGCCCAAGGGGCCATCGGAGCAAAGCGCTTCCAGTGTGCCTTAGCTCCGAGTCCATGAATTTGAAACTCTCCATCACATCCAAGGTACATCATAGCACAGCATGTTCCAATAAATATTTGACAATTTGAACCAAATGATGGGTGGAGCTGGACAACCAGCATTAATATTTTAGCTCGGTGTGCAGAAAGAAAAAACCTAACCCATTTCTTAAAGCTGGGGTTCAGGAAGAGAACTCGAGTTCAGTTTTGGGGCCTCATCAGAGCTAAGCAACTCATACCACGCTTTTTCTTCTTGGGAGAAGACTCTGAATTTTCTTGATTCAACAACAAATCTCTCAGGCTGGGAGTGTAATATGAGATAAAAACTGGGCTCATAATAAGGGGAAAATGCCTAAATGAACTTGCAAGATGCTTGTTTTTGAGGAGAGAGGTGACTGCCGCTTAGATGTTAAATATATATTATGAACTACGTCTATACTTTGGGCAAATACTCCAGGTGAGAGCCAATATATGCCATCCTTCCTGCTCCCCCAAATAAAAAATGAGACAAAAATGCATTTCAGCACCCAGAGTCAGTTCTCCTTCCATCACCATATATTTGATCCCATTTACCCTCATCTACCACCGCCTCATCCCCCTTTACCTGGGTGGTGAACACACACTGTGATATATAGATGACGTATTAGAGAGCTGTACACTTGAAACCTATGTAACTTTATTAACCACTGTCATCCCAATAAGCTTTAATTTAAAAAAATATTTCAAAAAAATGCATTTCAGGAAGTGGCCCTGAATTCAGGAGACCTGGGGCCCTTCTGGCTCAGCCCAAAGCAGGGGCTCCTGGGAAGGCTGTGTCCTGGGTCTGTGATGTGGGGCCACGGGCAAGACAACACTCACGTCCCGTCCCACCACCACCACCATCAGGGCCTTCTTTACTGGGTCCCTACCCTGCTGGCAAGGTTCTTGGAAAGAAAGTGACTTTTACTCTTTCCATATGGTAGAGCTGGAAGCACGGTCATTTGATTTATTCTCTTCAAAATGTAAATGATGCTAACTTTATAGTGCCAGGAGTCGGGAAGAGATACCATTCCTGCTGAGGGAACAGGTAATTTGCTTCACAATGACGGGAGACTTTTCCTTGGAATGTATTGGAAAAGATCCAGAACATAGACAAGGAGACGGAGACATTGTAATCTGAAAACATTCTCTTTGAAATGGTAGAAAGATATTTCTGCTAAAGTCTCACTTTGCAAATAAAGTCTCGATACAAATTTTTTTCACGATGTGAATTTAAGATAGTTGACTAAAATAGGCTGAGATGAATTTATAATGAAATCACTATTTCAATCTCTATAAAGCAAAAGTCATCTGGTGTAGCCAAGACCTAAAACTAACTTGATTATTTTGCAAAATTGAAGAAATTCAGCAAGGTAACATAATGTGCCATAATTGAGCTATGTGCTACAACGGAACTGACATTTACTTTTAGTGCACTTACTAGATTAAGAAAACATCTTTCCTGGCTATCATTCATTTTTAAGGATACTGATTCTGCTATCTACAGAACACAGTTTTAGCAGATAAAAATGAAAGCAGTGGTAAATCAGAGCCTTTAAGAAATTAGAATTATTTAATTTTTACTAAGAGTTATAACACATAGTGAACAGAAGAAAAAAGCCACTCCAAATGTGTGCTACAAAATTCTTTCTTCCCCTCTCTCTCAGCATTAGGTATTACTGGTTGTCAAGATAATGCCAAAATGAACACTCTTTCAAAAGACATCCTTAACTGTCAGGCAAGAACAATTCTCATTGAGTGTGGGAGGAAAGGAGGGAGGAAAATCAAATCTGATGTACTTTCCTGGAAGGTTTGGATTAAAGTCTCAATTCTCTACCTCAAGGCCCCCAAATAATGATGCTTTGCCAAAAGTAAAGCCAAACCAAGAGTCTCAATTTTCAGGGAAGTTGGCAACTACTTGGAGGAGGAACCTACCCAACACAAAAATCAATATTATCTCATTTGCAGCATTCCATCTTTTGCTCATGGACGAAAATAAAATTTACATCATCTTGGAACTTAGTTCCTTCTTTCACATTATGCCCAAGATGTTTCAGAAATGATATGTTTTAAAACATATAAATAAAATTGAGCATGAGTTATTTCCTATTTAACCTACATTATAATTTCATCTTTTTGATTAATTTTCTCATCGGCCTGTACACTGACGCTCTAGAAGACTTACATTAGAACGATTCCTTTGGTGAATTATTTCGAAAAATGAAGACTACTCCATTCAAAGTATTTTATAATGTGAAATGATTTACACAGATACGATTTTTTTTTAAAGCATGGGACTTAAAGCCACGCTATATGTGTGATCACTTTGCATTGATTCTTGGACATAAGGAAAAATGCATCTGGAGTCACACTTCCTAAACCTGCTGGAATGGGTCTGTGCTTAGAAACTGTCCCTCATAATCACATACATCCCTGCTGACCTTCACACAGTCTGTCTCGGGACTCCTTTTTTTTCTATACTCTCATATCAAGGTGAAGCACAGATTAAAAGGAAGGAAAACAAAAACAAAAACAAAAAACAAATCCTTGTCATCCTTTGCTGGCAGGTGGCAGAAGACCTGTGTCTTCAGAAGTCCCACAGCATGTAATAGGTCATGAAAGACAATTGCAGGGACAGATGAGCAAGACTTAGGTTGTTATTTCGTTTCTCACTTACGCTCTCCATGCCACGTCCTCGATCAAACACGCAGTAGGAACCAGAAATAATCCCAACCAGAAGTGTGCAGAGCTCAGAACCAGCGCTGCCTGTAAGAAGCAGAAGTGACATGGGTATTAATACTTTTTCTTTCAAAAATAGCGAGACGTGATTTAATCAAAGTCAAACATCTCATAACACAAAAGCAACAGAAAGTATTAAGTTCGGTGAAACTTAAAACATACACCTGGGAAGAAGGTCCAGGGGGCCTGATGGGCTGAGCGCCTCTCCACTATTTCCATCAGCTCTTGTCTCCATTCTTTTATTTTGACAAGTGCTGCCCACCTCTTTTATGAAGCCCTTGAAACCCCTTTTGGATCAGAATACTATCCTAAATCCCTCCTACGGAGAAAGTGGGGAAGGGGAGCGCCAGATTCCTAGGGAAGAAACTTTAACCCTCTCATCTGCCTCACTTATCCATTAGTTCATGGTCCTTCGCTGCTCATTCATCCACGGAAGCAGTATCCTTGGAACGAAGCACATTATTTCTCAACAGCCAGAAGGGGAGGAGGATGTATAGATTATAGTCTTTGCCTTCAAGGAAGTTAAAGTTGTGTGGTGTACACATATACACACACACAAATTGTGTGGTGTAATCTACATGACACAGTGGAATACAATCATCACGATCATATTCTACGGGGCTTCAGAGGGAAGACTTCTTAAATCAGCCAGAATGTGGGATGTGCCTGGAAAGATACACAGGATTGGACCAGATAGAGAGGGTAGAGGGAGAGTAGTCCATGTGGAAGGATGGAAAACGGGAAACAGCTGGAAGTGCTGCGTTTGATGACACTGTTCCTGGCATGCCGAGTCGGAACCTGCTTGGGAGGAAGCAGGAAGAGGGTTTTTGGAACAGAGTTGTGAGGCCAAGTCTCACAACTGAAGTGGGGTCTGGGGAGTAGAGTCCTTAGATTTAGGGTTCAAGTGAGCAAGGCAAGGAGCATGGAGTTGACCGACAATTGGAGAGCTGGTCTAGAAGGATGGACCACTTGGAAAAGGGACCCAGGTTAAAGTGTGACAGAACCCTTCAAGTCCATTGGTTTTTCTTTTCTGGAGTTCTCACCACTGGATTCCCTTGCTATAATGCATTACAAAGTAGAGTGAGGCTTCCAGAGGGAGGAGAGAGGAGGGGCTGAGGCACCATTAATGTCGGGCCCCCTGGCAGGGACTTGGGGGGGCTGAGGATCAAGGGGGGGCCCCAGCGTAGCCTAGCCCTCTTCACGCTGCACAGAGAAGGCAGGGAGGGTTCACCCCGGCCCTAGCCTGGCATCCAAGCTTCAACTCACTCTTTGACTTGGATCGCCCAACCTGCCGGCCACACACCTGAGGCCCACGTGACTCCATCTAACCCCACCTGAGCAGGCTTCCCTCTCACAGCTTCTCCGCCTGCATGCCCCAAGCCTGTGCAGCCATGGCCAAGCGCACGCCTAACCACGCCTGTCTTGCTTCTGAGCTCCATCACATAGCCCTGTTTGTGGTACTCTGAAGTTATGACAATGAAACTGGGAAGCAGTGAGGTTTGGGGTAAAGCTGTACTCTGGCCCCGGCCCTGGGGGACTTGCTTCCCTTTCTGAACACAGGGGTGCCACCTTTCTGAAGGAACACTTGGAAACCTGAAACACAGGTGAGTACATTTTGTCCCATCAATCACAGTTCTCAGAATTCATCCTAAGGAAATAAGTAAGAAAATGTGTCAAGAAGCAAGCAGAAGAACATTCGCATCATGCTGGACTATCAAGAAAAGTAAGAAGTAAATGGCCAAGAAAAGGATTTACTAAATAAGTACACTGTGGTCTGTCCAATGGCCTCCTATGCAGCGATTGAAGGGATATAGAATTACATTTGTTGACACAGAGAGATGCCATGTTATACTGCTAAGGAAAAATCTGGGTTCTGAGACAAGGTCTTACAGGGGCCTGATCATGGCCATGAATGTGTGGAAAAGGAAGATGATTGGCCCAGGCTTCCAAATTGCACTTGAGATGTCATCTTCCCCTGCAGGCCACCCCCAAGGTATCGATCGATCGCATCATTGTGTTAATACATACATCAATATACATCTTCATATACCATACTTTTTGTAGCCCTGTTTTGGTATTTCCTCACTTTTAAAAAACACATCCCAGGACTTCAGAAAGAGTGGGGTGGCCCGGGTTTGATGGACCTGAGGCTAACAACCCTTTGCATTTTTGCATGCTGATAGGTTCAGGAAAAACGTATGCAGCGGAGCAGTATATCAGATGGAATGTCTGGGTGCTACAATTGCTGCCTTTTATTTTCACATCTCTTTGGCTATCTCTTCTTCCTGTTTTTTTTCTATAGGAAACATACATAACTTACATGAAAGAAAAAATTAACCCCCCTCCCTGCCCCCACAAGCAGGGGCAGCAATTGGATTAGCTGGCTTCTTTTTGCAGTCCAGCCTTCCACCTCCAATCCTCTGGCCTCTGTGGCTGACAGGGCCCCCAGGAGCCCCGCTGAGAGGACCCTTGGGTTTTGCTCTCCTTACAAATGTCTAGGGCAGAAGGCAGACTTGTTGAACCAATACTTGTGGGCTACGTCGCAGGTCATCTGCGAGGTATACTGATCAAAGAATACGATCGTTCAAAAATAACACCTCACAACCATAATGTCATATTTTAAATATATTATAAGGCTCAGTCAGCACTTTTCGTTGCGGAGGGAAATAAAGAAAACGAACTTTGGAATGCCCTGTTGGAAATATGAAGCCCCTCCCAAATTAACAAAGGTTACATGGAGATTTGCAAGTATTGCTGTTTTGTTGTTAGGTTTTGAAAACCTAGAGCTGTGAAGACATGTATATAACTAATCTTAAAGGTGTGTCTCCAGAAGTTTCTACCACTCTGATTTTCACAGATGGACAGAGGTCCAAATTCCTAAAGTCTTTGCTAAAGCCAGAGCTTTAGTTATTTAAATTTACTTAGATTGTTCTTGTTCTCTTAGCATAACAAAAAACATGTTTATTGAGCTGAGCTAGGTGACAAATGGCACTTAATTACTCTCCCCTTCCCCTCACATATACTATTGAGTGAGGTTTTAAAACCATCTTTTTGATGTGGTAACAGTCCCATTGGGAAGAATGCACCCCTCCATTAACAAGTCTTTAGCTAGCAATGACTATTAACCACTTAGGTGCCAAATGCATCAGGACCCACCGTGGTAAATTAGAGGAAAGTGAGACGCAGGTGGGGGCAATTAATTGATAAATTAGGACACAAACTGGTGAGAGACCGGAGGCTTGTCCGATTATAATGCTGCCCAGCACCGCCTCGACTCAGATAAGAAGTATGAACCAGGGATACCCACAGAACTAGCGACCTGGGATTAGTGCTGTGATTAGCTTCTTTGTGCTACGAAGCACACACACAGATCCACAGTGCCCAAGACCAGCCATCCCTGAACATGGTGACAGATGAGAAAAGGTTTAAAAAAGGAGTCTGGAGTAATGCGAGCACGTAAGGTCAGTTTGTGTTCCCCAGGGTGGGGTGAATTTGAAAAGACGTGATAGAGATGGAAGAGGCAACCGCTGAGTGTGAGAAGAGGAAAACTAAGATTTCTTTGTGCAGCATTTAATCCTTCATCGACCCATTTTTTAGCAGAAAAGCTAAGTCTGCAACTTCCCCCAAGGACCTGCAGCCAGAGAGTCCGGTCATCAAGATTCAAAAAAAAAAAAAAAAAAAAAAAGATTCAAACCGAAGTCAGTTGGCCCCCAAGCCCTCCTTCCTCCCCTCAGCCTGAGGAGCGAGGCGCTCCCTTCCCCCACCTGCCTCTCCAGGAAAGAAGAGAACGTCTCTAAGTTTAGCGATAGCACAACACTCAAAGCATACCTTGTTTTCCCAAAAATAAGACCTACCCGGACAATCAGCTCTAATGCGTCTTTTGGAGCAAAAATTAATATAAGACCCAGTCTTATTTTACTATAACATAGGACTGGATCTTATATAATATAATATAATACCTGGTCTTATTTTACTATAAGACCCAGTCTTATATAATATAATCTTATATTAATTTTTGCTCCAAAAGATTCATTAGAGCTGATTGTCCGCTAGGCTTATTTTCGGGGAAACACTGTAAGTCTGACTTCAATTTAACACCAGAAACACCAGGCATCAAACTCAACGTTTAAAGTAGAAGGAAATTTGGAGAACTTGTAAAGTTACAAAAAGGAAAGGAAACACAGGAAGAAAAAAATGCCCCAATCCCTCCACCCCAACATAGCACAACAACGAAATAAAATCCAAACCATAGCGATAGCTTCGTAAGAATACGGTACAACTCCTTTTCTCCTCAGCAGAAAATACCATGGCCAGATAAAGTACTTCGTGAGACCACACTCACTTGCCATGGGAGAGAGGAAGCAAATTCCAGGCTGAAGTCCAGTTCTTCATTTCCTGTAATCATTCTTCCTCCATATAACATGCCTATAGCCTGGTGCCAATTTTAAATTTAGATTTACTGAAAAGGGGGAAAACAGCTCAGCTCAATATTTGCAAGATCCTCTGAAGGACTCCTATCAGGAGCCCTGTGTAAATGCAAATGAATTTTCAGAAAAACAGCCAAGTGATCCCAGGAGCACCGGACATCCCTGTGATAACTCAAAAAACTAGCTCCACACACCCAATCCTGATATTTAAATGCCACACCCGTGGCAGGTCCGCCTGCATGAAATTTCAAAATTGGTGGTAACATTCAAATTATTCCCCAGCTCACGACGAGAAGGTATTTCCCAATTAGGCTATGAAGAGGTAGAGTGTTGTCACTGCCATTTGCCTACTTACGATATTTACTAGAGAAAGATGAGGGTTTAAGTCCTCGAATAGTACCTTTTTTTCAGGTACTGGTCATTTTGATGTCCCATTTTTTCTGTTCAGTACCCCATTTCAGAGATCAAACGATTGGTCTAACCCACAGCTGTATTGTATCACTCAGAATGACCCCTGCACCCTGCTTTGTGCTGACTTCCTGCAGTAGTTTTTGGATGAGAAGACAGACAGTTTTTACCATCCTGGTACGGGAACTTAAAGCAGGGAACGTGGGACTGGGATGTGGGACTCTTCAAGTTTAAAACTGGTGCTGTGTAATCGGAAGGCTCTTCTACTTTGAGGAACAATAAAGAGCAACGTTCACAGAGACACGTGTCGTCTCCATCTTCTTCATCACGGGGGCAGTTGTGCCCCAGGGGTGATGGGGAGGGCTGCAGGGATACCATGGGACCAGCTCTGACTCTCCTCCCACAGAGGTGAGCCTGCTGGCTTCTGGGAATCATGCTGTGGGTCTGTGTGTCTGTGGCATGGTGTTTATATCGTGTGTTTATAGGCAACTCTAAAAACCGGTATTGTGATTGTTACAAGAGGCACTGTGCTGACACAGTTCTCCATCTTCCTGAAGAGAAAAGTTATAGAGGTCCAACAGTTGGAACAACCTGATAATTTAGAAAATTAGGTTCAATGTAAAAGCACAATGTTTAGGACAGACACCAATAAAGACAGCCCATCTCGCTGATTCGCTGTCTGAGTGATGGGGCCTTGGGAGAGATGAGTGCCCCTCCCCATGATTACGACCTGCTGGCCTCTCCATCTAGAAGGTCCAGAGACAGGCTCCAGGCACAGAGCCCGGGGCCCCGGAATAGACAGGGGCCGCTTTCATGTCACTTACTCAGTAGCTTCTTTGGTGCCTGAATATAGTGTTGGGTGGCACAGTCTGTGGGTCACCCACACTTCCTAAGATAGAGTAAGGACCTGCTCTGCTCATTCCTCCTCCCACAGACAAATGAAACCAAGGTCTCAAGTCAAGAGCTTGGTGGAGGCACTGCTGAGGAAGGTCATCTGAAAGGACCAAAGAGAGTGACCAGCGAGCGCTTCCTGAAAGGCTGAGGGGCTGTGAGGGCTTCCGTGGGAGGCTGGGTTGCACTGTCTTTAAAAAGAGCAGTGTTTTAGTCCGCTCCAGCTGCCATAACAGAAGACCAGAGACTGTGGGGTTTAAACAATGGACATTTGTCCTCACAGTTTCGGAGGCTAAATGTCTGAGATTGGGGTCCCAATGTGGTTGCTTTCTCCTGAGAGCTCTCTTCCTGGCTTGTTGATGGCCTCCTTCTCACTGTGTGCTCACGTGACCTCTTTGTGTGTGTGTGTGTGTGTGTGTGTGTGCACGCGCGTGCGTGTGCGCGCACTTTCACGCGCGCATGTATACACATGGGGAGGGGGTGAGCTAGCTCTCTGGCACCTCTTCTTATAAGGGCACTAATCCCATCATGAGGGTCCCACCCTTAAGACATCATTTAGGCCTAGTTATCACCCAAAGGTCCCATCTCCAAATACCTTCACAGTCGGAATTAGGGCTTCAGCATATGAATTTGGGGGCAGGGACACAAACATTCAGTCCGTAACAAACATGGGCAGCCTGCCGAGACTCCAATCCTAGCTCTGCCACTTCCTCTAACCACTATGCCTCAGTTTCTTCCTCTGTAAAATGGGAAAAACATAATACTTACCTCATGGGGTTACTATGAGGCTTCAATGAATTAATAAATGTAAAGCACTATGAAAAAGTGCCTGGCACATGGTAAATATCCATTACCTACAATTGATTTTTTTTTTTTAATGCTACAGGTATAACCACAAATCTTTTTAAGGCATTATCCACAGTGGTGCAGAGTGTGACTCCTGAGTGGGTTTTGAGGGGCAGTTGGGTCCAAAAGATTACATTCTGCTCTACCTGTCAGGAAATGTTTCCCCACCACTGTCCTCAAATAGTGTCAGGTTGTGCTGCAGGCTGCAGGATTTCCAAATTATACTGCAAACAAGTTGCTTATTGGTGATAGGCAGCCAGTGTTACTAGTGATGCAGATGGGAAGCTAAGATCTATTCTTTATGCTCAAGCATTTAAGCACCACTCACGGTGCTTCCTGCCAATACGTGGCCTTCTAATTTGAATCAATTAAGGTGGATGTCGTAGAATTGCAGCAGGTCAAACCCTCCTCTTATCTCTTATCGCCACAGAACGGCACTCAGAGCCCAGGCTCAGATGTTGCTGTGCGATGGTGAAGGATATTCCCCAATAACTCTGCACCCGAGTGGAAAAGAAAAAAGAGTAGGTGCCAATTACTCATGAAAAATCTCCTCCATGGAGCTGCACGCCCAAGGGCTAAATACAGTGCCGGCCTGAGTCACAGCCTCAGGAAGTGGGCACATCCTCCACCCAAATTGTGTTCCAGGGCTTTCTTTAGCTGCTTCCACAGGGCTGACGGGTGAGTGAGGTCTCCCCAGTCACACAGAAGTGAATGGCTGTGGAATAACTAGCCCACGTCCATTTTCTTATCCTCAACAAAGAAGCAAAAGGAATTCGGGGCTAGACGATCCTGGAAATCTTCTTGGCTTTCACATTTTTCTGTTGATTCCCAGATGCAGGAAGCATGAATTGAAGACATTATCATTGTTTCTGAAGATGACAAAGACTTCTCCCATCCCAGGGGCTGGCCTCACAGAGACACAAGCGACCCACGCAGCCTGAGAGAAGTGACCCCAGGAAGCACTATCTCCCCAGCTTTTCCACGTGACCTTAATGAAGATGGAGACAACCGGAATGACAGAATACAAGGCGCACACACACACACACACACCTAAATATGAGATCTTTTATCTCACTGCAAAGCCCTTATCAATCACTCCTTTGGGTATTTAGAATACCTTTAAAAATGCTAATATGACCTGGCAGATTTTGTGTATTCTAAATTAGAGTACGAAGGTGGTGGTATTTACATAAAATCACTTGATAAACAAGACACTTCCTGCATCTTCAATCTCACCCAAAGGTTTGAAAAATAGATCATTTCATATTAAAACCAAGAATAGTTTCACAATAAATTTGAATGATTTCTTTTTCCCTAAAACCAGAATCTTCAAATAAATATCACGTTTGAGATGCAATGCTAACGGTATACGTCCCCAGACCTCCAGAAGAACGTAAGTCTTCTCTTTCCTCCGTGGTTTTGGGTGTTTCCTGGGCAAGTTTGAGGAGAGTGGAATTCACCGTCAGGAATACTTACGCGGGTTTGAAAATATTTTATCCCTTAGATGGCCCATCAGCAGGCATAGGACAGTGACAAGAGTTGAAAGCAGGAGCGAGGGGTGTACACGGAAGGGCTCTGAATCACCCAGCTTTAACGACACCACGATTCCGCCCCAATCCACGCTTCGCTCGGCTCTTGCTGTGGGTCAAGATCTTTCTACTCTCAACTCTTGGATTTCCTGGGTGCTTCTCAATCCATATCCCAGAATGAAGGTGTTGGAGAGGGGTTCTCAGGACAAGAGAGACGTCCCCTTGGGACATGGCTGCTGTGCTCCTCTGCTTCACTAAGTCACAATGAACATTGACTGAGGAAGCAGAGTTCTGGGACCCAACCCAGCAGCCCCGGGTCCTTGGGTCCTTTTTGCTCTGGTGAGTGATGGGGGGTTGAATTTTCCCAGCAGTGGAGTCTGGTGGTGAAGGATGGAATTGCATGGGATGGACCCATGCCTCTGAGCCTTAGGCTGTAACACTTAAAGAGGTTAATTGACCTCTCTGTTCCTCAGTTTCCTTCTCTGTAAAACCGAAGTGGCAGTAGCACCTACCTCACAGAGCTGTCGTGTCCCTCATACACCCAGCAATGTTCCGAACACATTTCATTTCACCAAAACCCCAAGAAGCCCTGGGCTAAACCTTCAAAAATAAGCACATACTTCTTCCTTCCTCTCTTGTTCCCCCACCCTCAAACATCTGTACCATGCCTTGTGCCGATCGTGAAACAGCTTCGACTGTAAAATGACTCAGATGGAGCGAATGAGCTCAGCGGCTGGTGCATGGTACCCAGGCGTCTGTGCCGCTGCCAGCTGGCTGCCATCCATCCCTCAGCGGGCCTTCCCGGAGCAGAACAATCCGGGGACCCCTCAATGAGACATTTTCTCCAATGTTTTCTTTAACTCTGACAACTGCAACTGAAATTTAGCAGCAGCTTGTGGGCCCCTGGGATTCCTTCTGCATATTTCTCTCTCTCTCTCTCTCTCTCTCTCTTTCACTCTTGCTGTTACTTTTTACTGCTCCTCCAATACCAAAGTTCACTTTTGTTTTCATAGGAAAAGATTCTTGGGGAGAAACGACTTGACTTCATAACGAGTTTCTGATAACCAAATGAATATTGCAAAATATCCATTCCAAGTACCAAATTAAGAAATTAAAAGAATGCTTTCTGCTTTTCAAGTTGATTTCTTCCTTCCTGAAACTAAAAACTTCAGTCACAACCAATCTGCCTTCCTTCTGCCAGCAGTTTTGAGCCCTCGTTACGTGTCAACCTCTCAGTTACTTACAAGAGACACAAAGATGAAGAGGGTACCCCCTCCTTGGCACCTACGGGCGTCAGCTACATACTGGCAGCAGGGAGTGCCAATGGTGAAGCTACCTCCTCGCCTCTGTATGCGCTGCTGGGTGCACGCAGGGGTACAATAGCAAATCCTGCAGTAAGTCCCCACAAGGGAATCCCAAATAATATACACGTCTATTATTCATCTAAAACCCCCCCTCACTTCTTCCCACGCCTTCTCTAGCATTTCCTGTTTTCATTAATAACCACTGGCCTCGGGCACAAGTGAAAGACAGTCTTGGTTTCAGCTCCTCCTCTCTTCCATGGAACCTCCCTTCCTGGGCACTCCCACATATATTATTTCTAAGCCCCACAAAAATCCCTGCAATTCTTCAAAGCATCTGACGGGGCATCGACACGTTAGGACATAGTCATTTTTATAAAAGGGACGTGACTTGAGTGAGCAGAGGAGGCCTCCAGTTGATACACGGCCGTTCTCCAGAGATTTCAAGCTTGTGGATGGTTAGACTGAACCAAACTAGAGGTCTTATTACTCTAAGATGCTCCGCAGAGCCAGCGTCTCCTGTGCAGGGATTCTGGACCATTTTAGCTGCTCTAGGTTCAAAACCTGGAGTCAGATGCTCAGGTTCCTGTAAACGTGGCTGGCAGAGCGTCACCAGGCCCCGTTCTGCTTGGATCCTGCCACTCAGACGCAACCCCACAGGCTTTGGGCCTGGACATGAAGAGTCAGTCCCACATGACACCACTGGATCCAGCAGTCAAGTATTCTGCGTATGGGAGAAGAGGGCTGGTCAGTGCCTGGCGCTCCTCATCTGGGTGGAGAACATCCAACTACATCCTACCTCACACGCCAGGCACACATCACTTCCAGGAAGATAACAGACCTCAAAGTGAAAGGCAAAACTTGACAACTTTTAGAAGAAAAAGTAGGAGAATATCATTAGGACCTTGATTAGCTTTTAGAAAATATGCAAAACGGCCAAAACCACGAAAGAAAAGAGATGAGTCTGACTGCAGTAAAATGGAAAACTTCTGCACTAACAGACACCACAAAGTTTAAAGAAAAGCCACATGTTGAGAGTTTTCCAGTGTGTAGTCCATTCCTGGTTCTATACTCTAGGGAAACTCATACGTGTCCACCAATGGATATGTATGTACAGGAATGTGTGCTGCAGCATTTCCGGTAATTGGAAAAAAAAAAAAAAAAAGAAAAGAAAGAAAAAGAAAAAGAAAAAAAATGTTTATCAATAAGAGAATAAATAAATTTTGGCATATTTATATAACTAAAAAGAGCATTAAAATGAATGAACTACAGTTATATCACTATGGATAAATGTCAAAAACAGTTCGGAAGAAAACGCCCAAACAACCCAGTATTGAGGGAAAAGGTGCATATGATACAATCTATATAAAGTTTCAAAACCCTGCAAAAATCAATGTTGTATATTGTTTATATTTTCTATGGGTTTATACACACATAATACATGCATGAAAATAGTAAACGTTAAAGTAAGAAGAGTATTTCTATGTCAAGGGGAATAAGATTGGGAGGGCCACTGGGGTGGGGACTCGAAATATGGTTAACATTTTACTTCTTTTCAAAAACATGAAGCAAGTGGTATATTAATATTTGAGTTAGCTGGGTATTTAATTCCATGGCCTTTGTTTCTACGTGGGAAATTGGTCACAAAGTTGAAAAATTCTATTCTGAGGCCAACGCGTATGGCAGAGTTGTGTGACACCCACACTAAGTGCTGCATTTAAAAGATAGGTCCACGAGTATGAATTCACAAAGGTTCAACTCAGTGTGTGATGCTGCTAGGACCGCTTGGGGAACAAGGGGGCAGTCCTTGTCCTCTAGCTGTTTTTGGTCACCACAGGAGGAGTAGACAAGTAGTTCTAAAAAAAGTAAGATAACACTAGTTCTATAAGAGACACTGTGTGGGGCCATTGAGATTCCATCCATTTGCAGGTGATGAGAAACCCTCTGGCTACAAGAGCAGGAACAAAGAAAGGCCCAAGTAGGGAGTATGTTCTGCTACAGAAAAATGTGCTTGGATTTAGGGCATGTGTAGAGAAGTAAGCCTAAAAAGGGAGGGAAAAATGTTGGATTGAGGGGTCTAGATTTCACTCAGAAGACAACAAAAAGTCACAGTAGGCATTTGGAACTTGGAACATCCATCAAGGTACCAGCTGATGGGAATGATTGGAGTGTGGCAGATTCTGGATGGCCAAGGAAGGAGGCCTCTGAAGTAGCCATGGGGACAAAGAAGAGCCTCGATCGCTCGGAGGGGCAGCAGAGAAGGCGGAAGCAGAAGGCCTCAGCAAAAGCAGGAGCTGGCTGTGAAGGGAGGGTGGAACCCAAGGTTCTGAGGCTGAGTGAGAACTTTCAGGAAGTTCTGGTTTTGGAAAGAGGCTGAGGAAATGTGGGTGTGGGGGTCACAATAATGATGAACAGGTGGAGACTGATGGGGACAGCCATGACGACAAGCAAAAAGCTACAGTTACTCTGCTGCCTGTGTGCCAGGCAATGTTCTCAGCCCTCTCCATGGATTAGCTCATTTCATCGTCCCAGCAACCCTGTGAGGTTGGCACTAGTGTCATTCCTATCCTGCAGATGAGGTAAGTCAGGCAAGAAAGGTCAGACACAGCAGAGCCTAGACACAGCAGGAGGACAGGGGCTGCTGTGAGCCCAGGGGAATCAGGTGCTAAGATCATGGAGAAGACACAGAGGGACGTGTAGTCTTGCCAAGGAATGAGGCGGTGGCTGCAGAGAAGGGCCTCACAGGCCCTAAAGAAATCACAGGATTATGAAGCTACAATAAATGTTCACCCACATATGCAGGAAAATCCCCAACAATGTAGAAAAAGTCAGGAGTGAAAACTCAGTGTGCAGCTCTGACCCAGGTAGAAGGTGCTAGGTGCAGACACATGAACGAGAAGAGAAATGGCCTGGACGGCGCTTCAGGAAGACGTGGATCCTCCACTTGGGCCCTATGTCTCAAGTGGGAGCTATATTGGAATGTATATCGTAGAAATCGATGAAAATGTCCTTTTTTTTAAAAAGCAAACAACGAACCAGATCAGTAGATGGAATGCTTTCAAGGGAAAACACTGTACTTTAGCTCCTATAATGAGCCCAGGCAGAGAAAGAGGTGTACAGAGAGGGACAATGGGTGGTAACTGGGCTAAAACAAGGGTAAAGGGAGCATGTTAGAGAAACGGAGTAGTTTGCACGAGGCAAGCAAAGGAAAGGAGAAAGCAGAGTGGGGACATACTCAAGTCCAATGTGTTCTCTCGGGAATGTACTATAGACTTCCTTCCATGGACCCGGCCACTCACGACTTCTTTACAATTGTTAAGAAATGTGCATCTCTTCCTAGCCCTTTTGGTGAACGACTGGACTTTGAATCGAAGCCTGTCTCCTCCTCTGCTCTATTCTAAGGTACATGAGCAGCTTGGGCTCAAAAGCTCCTGGGTGACTTGTGAAAAGAGCAGGCAATCCATTATGTGTCCTGTTTGCACCTTTGTTCCCATTACAACCGTAATTCAGACGAAACACACACACATACATGCACGTTTAGGTGTGAAAGTTAACACCATCTACAGTAATATGAAATACTACGTATGTGCAATGGGGTTAATTTACAGTTACTGAGGGATACATAACTCTGTAATTTCCTGGCTTTGGTCTGTATAGTTTTTCAGACTCAACATTTTATTAACTTTTTCTTTAAACCAGCTATCTGTCTTTTGGCTAGTATTCCCCATTGTGTTAGCTTGAATATTTCCAAGCTGAATATCATGTTGTAAAAGTCTGTCCATTTCCTCTCCTCTCTCTCAGTCCATCTGTATTTTTTACATCTAACCTCCTGGGTCCTCACCTTTTTTGGCTCTGCAAATTTAATTAATGCACTTTTGACTTTCTTTACCAAGTCACTTGAAAATTTACATAAAACAGATCCATTTTTTTTTCATCATACCCTAATAGAAACACTTCAGCGATATTTCCCTTTTCCATATATTTCAATTTGTCTTTTCCATGCAACTTCCCTGGTTTAAAAATTCTTAGCTACAACCAAATATGAATACTTCTGACTGATCTTCTAGGAGGCCTTCTACGTTTGCAGTGTTCCACCGTATTAAAATTGGGTTAACATGTAAATAACATCTGATATATGCTCTTCGTAAAATCATCCAGACCTTTTTATGTCTTTGTGTTTTGTAATACTGTTGAAGGCTCTGAGGGGTTTCTTTTGCTTTTATAGAACTGTCTTCTTATATGTCTATTAATTTGGGGGAAATGAAGATGTTTTCAGATGAGAAACAAAATACAAATGTTAGGCTTTTTTTCCTATTAGAAGAAAACCAATGAAGTTACTTTGAGTTGTTGTTTTATTTTGTTTTAAAGAAAGAACTCCTAGCTGATTGAATCAATGAATTCTCTGAATGCATTTGAGATTTTTTAATCACAGAATATTTATTGCAAGGATCCACTTTTCCCTCATATTTTTACTTACGCTCTATGATATTTAATACCAATGATATACAATTTCTTTGTTTCCTTTATCTCTTCTTTCTTTAAAAACATTAGTAAACCAGTGTCAGTTCTTTTTTTCTCCATATTAACTAATTGCTTTCTCTCTAGCAGAAACATTTATGTTTACCCCCAGAAAAGGCAACATTCTTGAAAAAACAAAAACAAAAATTTAAATGAACTCTAAGGCAGAACAGTTGAGCTTGCATCTTTGCTTGTAATTCTTTCTACTGGAATCTTTAACAGGCTACAAATACGTTGGCAATGAAACCAACCTCGGAGAAAAATCTGAAAAATGTTTTCAGAATATGATTCTTTTTAGAATCCCTATTTAAATACTTTGCTTTATTTCTAAATTTTTCTTAAGTGACTCTTACTGGTCAAGACGATTGTCACTATATCATCCCTTTCTTTGTGGCTCTTTAAATAACCTGATTTTAAAACCAATAACACTGAAACGTAGCAACCAATACATTTGGACTGCTATGAGAAGTATCAAACTGAAGTTTATTAAATCTGCAGAGAGCTACCCGGAAACACTTAAGAAAGAAGGAACTCATCTCCTGGTTAGCTTTTCAGGAGAGCAATGCTACATGAGCCGTGAGGATCATAGACGGTCCACTGAGCAGACAGTGAAATTTTCCTAACTGATAGTGTTCTAGGCTTTGGATCTCCAACTCGTAGTGTCTGGATAGTGAGCTGAGCTAAGGATTAGACAATACCATTGGTGGAGCAGCTAGACAAAGAAATTCCAGGACAGCCAGAAATGGTCCGGAAAAAAATAGCTGTGTTATATTGGGATAAATCAAGCTCAGGCTTAAAGGAATTTTCCCAAGGCGGGGGGCAGGGGCCGCCAACCTTCCACCAGTTCTGCAAACTGTCTTCCAATGAGTCACCATGGAACTAATCAGAGGATTCTAGTGTGACAAGTCAGTGTCATGATCCCACTAATTAATTCATAGATGAGAACTTAAATGAAAATTTGTGGGATCAGAATTTTGTCCCTTCTCCATTCAGCTTGACTTCAAGATGATGATTTACTAGTTTTCTTTCAATTAAAGGACACCAGGAAAACATTTGTTTTGAGTCCTGATTCGCAGGCCCGCTGAGGTTTGTTTCATACCGGTAGAGCTCCTCACTGAAGGTTCAGTGGGGCCTGTCTGCGTCTTCGCAATGAATTACTTCCGCAGGCACTCGGGCCCACAGCCGCCCCAAAGCCTTCCTTATAATCCCCAACATCTGTTCTATGTCCAGTGCTGACCAATGTGGGAATCGGCAAGTATTGGCTGTCAGGTTCGGCACAGATGAGCAAACACACTCACACAGCGTCAGCTGGCCCTGTGATTTCAGCTGAACACAGCGGACGGAAGTGAGGCTCTAGTTTGAACCATTTATGACACAGAGGAAGCACCTGCTTAGAAAGCATCCAAAATAAATGTGTGTTGAGAATCTTGAGGGGTTGAGGTTGATGGCGGCAGTTCAGGTTACAGAGCCCCAGGTTGTTGGGTGTATTACATACCCCAAATTCCTAGAGTTGATGCTAATATGTACTTTCCCAATTTCTGATGGAGGAGGGTCTGTCATGCAGGGACTCAGCTCTCGCTCCCCGCACAAGAACGCAGGATATGGTGAGGCCAAAAAGGAACAACGGAGCCATAGATAGGGGGTTCATACCACTATATTCTCAATGGCGGCTGGTCGAGACACAAAAGCAAATATCCGCCAGTACCCCAACGAGGGGTCTTCCTGCACCCCAGTCTCACTGGTGGCCGGGCGAGACACAGGAAGTAAAATCCACACGATCCACAATCTGCCATCTGTGCTTGCTAACCCCACTTGCTAGCTGCAATCTGTACTTGCTAGCTTAGCCACGGCAGTTATATTAGTGGCTAATGTCTAACTGGTTATAGCTGACGGTCAACTAGTCACAGCTGATGCCATCTACTACCCAAGCCAGCACCTTTTCAAGTGAGGCCGGGAGCCTGGAAACTGTTCTCTGGGACTCTGTGCCCACAGGGTCTATCTAAACTTGGTTTGCGTTTTACTCCTTTTTGAGTGAAGTGCAAAATTTCGGGAAATCCATAGCTTCAATCTCAATCAAATGTCCCCTATTACCTTATTTTGGACGCAAGCCTAATACCTATCGTTAAAAAAAAAGAAACAGAAGAATAGTGTGCTGTTTTTAATATAATGCTCGATTTATTTGGGAGAATGATATGGCCCAAAGTAAAAATGAATCTTTGTATCAGTGAATTACACTATAATAGTGAGTCGCTTCTCCATTTCTACCTATTTGATGGTCCAGCTGGGGAAGGGGACCAAACTCATTCAAGTTTGATCATCAGTGGAGACGGATTATTTTATTTGCAGTAATGCTTCATTCCAAATGTATCCAGGATAGAATAATGAGTGAATATGAAACAAAAAGGCTACACAATTTAACATAAAATACCAAATGAGACAACATGTCCTTCAGGTAGGCAGCATGCCTAACTGACCATAAACTAACATGGCGAGTTTAACAATTAAGGAATAATCTCCTTGAGCCTAAGTTTACAAAGCTGTAAAACGGAGCTATCTTATTCTTGCAGGGTGGTTGTTGGGCATCCAATAACATATATAAATAGCCTAGGATAGTACTTGGTACTGGAATTTTTAGTACATTGCAAAATTTGGCACAATCTAACTCTCTAGAATGGTATTTGAAGTCACTCATTGTCTTGTCACTGTCTGTCATTCATGACCCTGCTCTTGGCTCCCCATTCCCAGCACCTTGCACTCCGGCCACAGCGAACTGCCTGCATTTCTCCAAATCCTTAATATTCTTAGTTTTTTGGCCTTTGCCCATCTTGTTCTTAGCTCAGTGGATAGTGCCCCACACTGCTATTCTTCTAAGAATTCCTCTTTCTCCTTCTAGATTCAGGTCATATATCACCTGCTCAGCTTCTCTGGGCAGAATTATATGCTTTGTTCCCTTTGTTCCTCTATAATGATTAAAATCTATTGCTACTATGTTTTGCATGACTACCATTTGTCATGCATTATACTAGTCACTTGTCTTTCCCTAACGTAACATACACAGATGACCCTACAACAATAACATTATCCTCCAGTATAAACGTGAAAAGTTTGGTTCAGAGAGGTCAGGTGATCTTCCTAAGCCCACTCTGCTGGCCAGAGGTAAGAACCACCATTCCCTCCAGGCGCACAGGCCCCAGAGAGCGTGGGTTTGCTTTATGCTCAGTGTTTGGCTTCGTTGTTTACTCATCTTTGTCATTAGACTGAAAGCCTCCTAAGGGTCGGGATGTGTTCTCCACATCCGTGTACCCGCAGCAGCTGGTATGTCACAGGCAGCCACTTATTAATAGATTCACTTGTGACAATGACGGCGAAACCACTTTCGACATGGGCTATCCATATGAACCATACATCTTATCCTGCCTACTGTTGAGAGGGCAACATCTGGAAAGGAAGTTAAGGCCCAGCACATGAGTGCCATCTAAGTAACACCTGTTTGTAAAACTTTAGCAACTGACAGAGTATTTTCATCCTGACTCATAAGGATTCTTTAACTGGCATCAGGAAAAGCTTTCCTCGTGGGTGGCTTTCCAGCAGTTCGATATGAGGTCGGGCCTTCAGCACATGGGTCCACTCTGAGCTGGTTACTTAGATGTCTGCAGTCTGTGAGGGGCCTGCAGCGTGCTCACCATCAGGACAGACCGCCTCGGCCCCAGGGGGACGTGGCTGCTTGCCTTTCAGTATTGCATGACTGCAATCCTGACTCCGAATGCTACCTACAGAGGGAGAGTTCCTTAATGTAATGACAAACTCACTGCAGCTGAACTTACTGCAGTAGTCCTTGGCACTTAAAATGCATGCTGGGAAAGCCAGTCACGTGGACAGATACTCCATTAACCTCCTCTGTGTGATTGTGGAGCCTCCCAGGTGACCATGGAGATTTTCTCAGACTGGGTCTATTCCATGCATTTGGGGGGGGGGGGCAGGGTGCACGACCCCTCCAGTCTTCCCTGACCCATTGGCTGCAGCTAAGAGGGATGTGCCTACCTAAGTCCTGGAGTAACTGTTGACACTTGTTGCTATTTACTGACCACTCATCCTGAGCCAGGCACTGTGCTAAGTGCTTTCACACGAATTCCTTTATTGAATTAAAACAGTCAGCACTATGATATTGGCACAGTTTCCACCGCCCCAGCTCCATTTTGCAGATGATATAACAATGCATTATTGAGAGATGAGGTGACTTGCCTAAGAAGTGGTCTAGCTCGAGGAGATTCTGTGCTCTGAACTACTGTGCTGTGTCGCCTCTCAGGCAGCCCTGCGTCTTATTAAAGCAAAGACCATCCGTGAAAAGTGGAAAGGAATCCAAGAACATGACTGCCAAACCAGGCAGAAAAATTGGGCTGGCCCTGCAGTGTAATCCGGTATCAGTGGAAGGAGAAGCTGAATAAACAGAAGTCGGAGTGAAAGTTCATGTACAGCTCACAATACTGCCCCGGTGATGGGGAGCTTAAATAAGAAGATGAAAAGTGAAGATTGGGGGGCATTAAACATGGCTCCTTTCAGGTCTAAACCCCAGGACTGACTTTCCCAGCAGGCTCTGAGCAGTCCCAACACCCAGGACAAACCCCATAAGCATACATAACTGAATAATCCAGATTCCGTTTGCTTGGGTGTGTGAAGCATCAAAACAGTTCCTTTCTATGCTTACTTTGGCTCCCCCGCAGTTTTAATTAAGCCTCCCAAGGCTCACAAGCATATTAAAATGAGGCGGAAAGAAAACCTGCAGCCTTTGATGCGATGACCACACGTGTAAGTCTTCTGGTTTGATCTTTGCTCAGCAGCTACCACTGATGCTCAGAGTCCACCCAAAGGCAGAATTTGCTGTTTATTGCCCTTTGTGGGGAGGGGGCAGTGATGAATACAATTCTTTCTTGTGGGAAGTTGCGACAAAACAGGCACCAGGGAATCCCCAGGCAGACTGGTGTTTCTTCTTTGACCAATCCCAAGAGATTGGGGGAGGGGGGGCTCTTTTCCAGTGACTACATTGGGGCCTCTTCCCTTTTTGTTCTTTTCCGAGAGTACTGAGCACAGCATCCCCTTACCAGCTGAGCCAGGATACGTTACTGCTGCTTTTTTCCTCCTTTAGGGGAATGAAGTCATGTCATGCTCACACCTTGTAGGTAACTTTATTATAAAACCTAAACTCTGCCTCTACACTTTCTTGGATGCCACTCAGTGCTCTTATCAAGTATCTTCTCTTCTGGGTTGGCCAAGAACGTCAGGATTCTTCCCCCGCATTACCTCAGACAGATCTCTCAGCTCGCTACTTGCCTCGACAGCTGCCTCAGCCCACCTGTTTATCCAGCATGTCCACTAACTGAGGTCCTGTGCTCAGCAGCGTGCCGGTACCAACACCAATGGGACAGAGGTCTTCTCCAGCATCTCACATTCAAGTTCAGGAGAGAAAAAGCACACCACACTTCTGTGGAGCATAGGATAAGAGCCAGAATGAAGACAGAGCAATGGACGATGGGGGAGCAGGGGAGGTAGAGATCACTTCTGGTTGGGGACAAATCCTAAACTCATCATAAAATGACATGAATTGGATTGGTAAAGAATGGGTAGGGTTTCCATATAAAAAAACATGGAAATGGGAAGGGACTCCTGCAGCGACAAAGTAGGCAGGTGGCAACGACGAGTTCCACTTGCTCCAACACACATCCCATACGTGGGAGTTGGGAGGGAAGAGGCAGGAAGGGTTGGCTGCAGTCAGACCCTCATGGACCTTGAACAAGAGGCCAAGGAGCTGAGATTCTATCTGCCAGGCAGTGAGACAGCACTGAGCCTCCAGAGAGTACTTGTGAGCCCATGTTATGTGTAAGGCACTGAGCTAGTGGCTGGGCACCCGAAGACAAAACAGTGTGAGATTCCTCATCTCGAGGTGCTTTCCTGCTAGGGGCTGGGCTGGCGGTGGGGTGGGGTGGGGTGATAAACAGCACAGCACAATTAGCATTCCCGTCATCAATGGCAATGAAGGAAAAGACTGCTGAGGGGACCTAGGGCTCCTCTTAAGTATCATTTGAGCTGAGCCCCAAAGAAAGGGTAGAAATTGACAAGAGAGTGGGGCAACGGGTGTGGCATGCTGCACACAGAAAGAACAGCATGTGCAAAGGCAGGGGCGGGACAGACCTTAGTGCATGTGGGGAACTAAAAGATGAGCAGATGGCTGGACAGTGCTTTACAATGAAGCTGACAACATGGATGGGGCGAGGTCAGCCTGGGCCTTGTTTGCCATGTACAGGATTTGGGTTCTAAATAAAATTCTAAATCATTAAAGGGTCTGAAAGAGGGGAGGGGCATAATGTGATTTGCATCGTTAAAAGAATATTCCAGATGCAGGGCAGAAAACAAGAGAGAGGAACAAGATTAGAAGCAGAGAGCCAAGTTAGAGGTGACGGGTGCAGCTTGTGTTGGGGTGATGGTGTGGGGATGAGGGTAAATGGGCAGAATGGGAAGACATTTTGGAGGAATAATGAACAGGACTTAGTGATGGGTTGGGCATGGGGGTTGAGAAGAGGAGGTGCCAGGGTGGTGGTCCATACTAGGATAGATTGAAACAGAAAAACTAATTAGGATATTCGTATACTTAAGGGATAGCTCTGGAAATAGAAATTATAGGAAAGATGTGAGAAAGTTTGCTGAGAGAAAATTGGTAAGATTTGATGCTTGAAAACAGCATTTGAGGGAAGAGATTGAGGAAGATTCAAGGACGACTTGAAGTAAAGATCTGCAAACTAGCTGTTGGAAGCACGGCCCAGTTTCAACATTGGGCAAACGAGGAACAGATTTGGGAGTTAGTCACACAGAAGTAGCAGTTGACGCTGGGGCTAGAGTAGATGAGATTAGCAAGGGAGATAGAGAGAAGAAAAGTGTGACAGAACCTTGAGGAACCCTTACATTTTATGGGACAAAGATGAAAAAGAAACAGAGTAAGACTGGAGGGTTGGAGGAAAGCCAGGAGCACAGGAGAACTTTGACACGGCAGGACAAGGTAAATATAACAAATGCTGTAGAGAGGCCGAGGAAGAGAAAGATAAAGACCCCTGGGTCCCAGGGACAAGAACGACATTCAGGACCTGTGAGAGGAATGTTATGTGGTGGGGGTTTAAGTCCAGTGCAGAGGGAGTACGGAAATGTGCTGGGAGTAGAAGACCAAGGGGGTAGCTTTCTCTTTCCATAAGCTTGGGAGCAAAATAGAGCCCAGAGAAATTTAAGGAGAGAAAGCGAGGACAAGCAAGGTATTTGGGGAGCTCATAGTAGGGAAAAAGCCAGTGAAGGTAGATGAAAAATGTATGAGTCCCAGGATTAGGCAAGCGTTTTATAATTATTTTGTTTTGGGAAGAGGGAGCATCAGTTTGTGTTCGTGTATAACTAAAAATCCAACTAACACTGGTTCAAACAACAAACAGTGGCTGACTTTTCTACCAAAACGTTTGTGGAAGTGGGTATTTGCTTCTCAGTGCTATAAAGTACCGTAGTTTTTAGGGTGCTTCAGCAGCACCACGCTCGGTGTTGGCTTTCTTTCCTCTTGTTTGTGGACTCACAGTCCCAAGATTGCTGCTGTAGCAACAGGCATTATATCTGCCTTCAAGGGAGGAAGAGAAGGTAGCCCCTCCCAACTCTACCCTCAGGCTGAAAGCCCCTGGCCAACTCCCTTAGTGAGCACACTGACTAATTCTGGCTCATAGGGCCACTTACAGCAACAGGAGAGTGGCAAGTGGTAGGAATGAAAGTGATTGTTAAGGGTGTTTGTGTCAGCCACAGAGATGTAGAATATCATCTAGGGAAGAAGTAGTTAGCGTTAAGCATATAGAAATTACACAGTTCCTGAGAAAGAGACGATAGATGATACAGACGAGTTTTGAGACAGAGAAACATGAAGCAAAAGGCGTGTGAGACAGCTTGATGATCATTGTGGGACATGGGACAATCCTTTGATGAAGCAGGAGCGATGGAAGGAGGGAGGGCCGGGCTACTTAAGGTCAGCACAGAACAAGTGAACTTGGGAATGTCCCCTTGGGCAACATGGTAGAGAATCAACAAATTGGGTGATCCGTAGGGGTTGACTCCCGCATGTGAAACCGACAACAATGTTCTCTTATTGAAACACCATTTCTGATGATCAGTTTTCTTTTAATTACTTAGAATAACCATTCTATTTTTCTTAAAAGATTGGCTTTCAACTTTGTGGGAAGGTCTCGCTCTACATAGTCCTTGAAATATTTAAGGGACTGGTTGAGCTAATTTTCGAGAGGTAAATGTCAATCCAGGCTTACTGTAAAGTAAGGAGAGAAGACTGAGAAATACTGTCAACAATTTCCACTTGAACACAGAGAAGTGAACTAATTCTTCTACATTCTTCAGTGATAGAAGTGATGTAATTTTGAATCAATTGAAAGGATTCTAGTATCTATTATTCCAAAGGGAGTCTTTAAATATGCACGTCTGCTGACTCCTTGCCTCTTCCTTAAAACAGGCCCCAGCCATCTGCTTCGGGAAGCCCAAAAGTGTCAAGGAGGTTGTTACTTCTGCCAAGCTGAAGCTATTTCCAACTGACAGGGAGAAAATGTGGGCTTGTAGAACCTACCAATTGTTTTCTCTGGGGTTTGAAACCATAACATTTCCATTCAGAGGAAATAGTCTAGGATGTTTATTTTTTTAAACTTCATGAATATTAAAAGCACCACAATTGAAGCCAAAACATAAGGAAAATGAACGCAGTGATACCAAGTGTGGGTGTTCTGCTTTCAAAGCAGTCTTCGTCAGTGTAAAATGTTTGAAGCCAAAGAAGATAAATGGTATAAACATAAAGCTAAATCAAATACAGTTTTGGAGACGAAGTGATCACCGTTCTATCTGGGCTTTTGCCATATTCTAAGAAGGCAGCATAGAAAGAAAAGCATTGTTACATGAGTGGACCACAGAGAAGAATGAACAGACATCCATGGAAAATCCCACGTGCCAATTCTTTTTTAAAAGTTCAGATTTATTCCTCCTGGATATGCCTTGAACCTCTGAGGATTTGCTTATCTCAAACTTAATGTGAAGAACTAATAACTAGTGAGTGGCTTAGATAAGACCTTATGAATATTCAAAACTTTTAAATGTTCGTGTGCCAAGACACATATTTCTCAACATGAACTCACCTCCTAATGCATGCATTATATTATTTCTTTGTCTACCCTGCTGGCTCAAGAGTAGCCGTACAGTTGGAGAAAGACTAACTGGCATCAGGACAGAAAAAGCTCAGAATGCTGACATGGACAGCTACTGGCCTATTTTGGGATTGACAATTATTTGGGGCCCCTAAAAAGTCAAACCTGATTTATTTTTTAAGAGAAAAAACAAACACTGAACTCACTTCTGAAATGAAGAAGCCGTTACATTTTGTTCAGTGAAGACGATAAAATACAGAATCTTAACTTTTTTATTAAATGTTTCTTTCAGTGTGTTGCGTAGTAAGGGGGTGTAAATATGATGACAGTGGGTTCCTGAGAAAGAGCAGCCATGCTGTGGGGGGTGGGGAGAACAAGACAACTAGCATTTATGCACTTGTAGTAGAACAAATTGAATATGTGAGACATGGGGAAGGGAGGAAGGTAGAAGAATGGGGAGTCGGCAAGGCGAATCGAAATACCAAGTAAGAAAAGGAGAGGGGAGAGGAGGCACAGGAGAATTGAGGGAAAGTGTATTGTCTATTGTTCTGTGGTCCTCCACAGCTTTCTGGCATCAAGGTAAATTACTACCAAGTTTTATTCAGTTCATTCTTTCAAACATTTCTGACAGTTAACTCAATACTAATTATATTAGCTCTGCAACAATGTAAAATGTAAAAAGTTTTTTGTGACTGGTAACAATTTATTTTTTATTTTCAAACTTTAAGCTTATTTTTTTGAGACATGATCCGTGAGTGACGTGCTTCTCATTCATTCATTTAGCAGCACAGCCACTGAATACCTACTACATCCCCGACGCAGAATGACATGCTGGACGTACGATGGACAACTATGGAAGACACAGGTCACACCCTCCAGTACCGCCTGTGTATTGGGGAAAGAAAGATGTGAATGATTAAGTGCCACAAAAGGGACAAAGTGGACAACAGGCTGCTCTGGGAGTTGATGACAGTTGAGGGGAGGAGGAGGGAACAATCCGGAAAGACCCTCCTGAGAAGCCATTTTCCAGCAGAAGCTTGAAGGATGGGTAGGAGTTGATTAGGTGATAGGGGAGAAGACGTGCTATTAGAAGAAATGGAAGAGGCTGATCTAGGCCCGGGCAAAGCCCCAGCAACTGGAGAGGGGCTGGAGCATTTGAGGAACTAATATGGCAGAGCAGAGAAGCAAGGGGGAGCTGACGCAAAGAGGTCTTAGAATGTGGAGGGTCTTTAAATCTTTTTAAGAATCCTGGACTGTATCAAAATATCAAGTTGAAGCTATTACAGGGTTTTAAGCAGCAAAACGACACACTCAGATTTACATTTAAGACAGATGATTTAACCATGGAAATGTCCTGTAACAATTGAGAACTTTAGCCTGTAATCTTCAATTCTAAACCATTTTTATGCTTATAAATGTACTTACAATCATACCCACATTAATTATTTTCATTTTAACTTCAAATGGTAAGGTATTTCTCTTTTGTCCTAAGTGACCTTTTCTTCCCTGAACACTTTATTCCACTTCTTTCTCTTCTGTGTCCATTTATTACGCTTCCCACAAGCCACTCCTTCCCCTGCCTCATCTCCCATTTCTCTGGTCCTCGGACATGTTCTCTCTTATTGAAATGCTATCCTGGGAAATAATCTCAATTTTTCCTTTAGGATCTTGCTGAGGGGGGTCACTATTATCCTTCAGAAGTCCCCACAGTGTCTTTGACCCCACCCCAAAGTTGACCATGTTCTTTTGTCGTCTGCGATAATTTGTTCCACGTACACACTTCATTCATCACACAGAACATATTTTATTGTGTTTGTTTCCTTCACTAACTCTTGAAGGGCAATGAGCAAGCACTACAGTTTTATACTCTCAGATCTAGCTCAATGTTTGACAGAAAGGAGACCCACTAAATAATGTTTTTTACCTGAATTCAGTAAAAATAGCAAGCATTTGAAGTTCCTTGTTATTCCCTAAGCCTAGACAAAGAGATGACTCTTTTATGAAGCAGAAATCGCACACCATTTGAAAGAAAAAAAAAAAAAGCATAATCCAGTCTTTTATCTCTCATCAGTTCTTAGCGAGAATTACAGCAATCAAAAAACACTTCGTTGAAAAATCAATTTAAGATGCTGTTATAGGTTGAATGGACTCCCTGCCAAATTCTTACGTGGAAGCCCTAACCCCCAGTCCCTCAGAACGTGATCTCCTTTGGAAGTAGGGTCATTGCAGATGTCATTAGTTAAGATGAGGTCATGAGATGAGGCCTTACTCCAATATGACTGGTGTCTTTAGAAAAGGGGAAATTTTGACACAGACACAAACACAGGGAAAATACCATGTGAACATGAAGACAGATCGGGGTGGTGCTCCTACAAATCAAGGAACACCCAAGATTACCAGCAAACCTCCAGGAGGCAGGACACAGGCAGGGAACGGACTCTCCCTCACAGCCCTCAGAAGAACCCAACACTGCCAACACCTTGATGTCAGACTTGTAGCCTCCAGGACCATGGGATAATAATTTCTGTTGTTTAGACCACCCAGTCTGTGGTACTTTCTTATAGCAGCCCTAGGAAATGAATATAGATATTAACAGGTAGTCCACTGTTCATTTAGCAGCACGTTGTTCAATTGTTCTTATCAAGCCTTTTATTGTTCTACTCAGAGTGGGAGAAGCACAGGAGACCACTGGAATTGGTCTTGTGGGATTGTTCACCAGGGGACATTACAACCCATTTGACTCTTGCAATGACAAGGAAAGTAAGTAGAAGGGCAGATTACTGACTCGTATTGTTTCTCCTCCCCACACTGGCTATTTGGAAAAGAATTACCCTTTGATAATGATACAAATCCATCAGGTAAAAAGTCAGACATGTAACTATTCTATTATTTTCTGTAATGTCTTATACAACCAGAGAACAACTTCACAGAAAATACTAGAATTACATAAACCTATCAGATAATATTCTTAAAAAAATAAAGCCAGAAAGGATTTAAATTGTTCAACCCTCTGTCTACAGAATCAAAACTATCATAAGATACTCTTACCCTGGGCGTGGGCAGCACCTTTAATGAGAATACTGCACAGGACTGCCATTGTCCATTTTTGGGATAACTTCTAGGCACAGGGGACTCAGCCTTGTCCCCATTTTACAGAAGAAAAATGAAAGCTAGAGGTTGAGTTATCCCAAGGCTACCATGTAAGTAAGTAGATGGTAGGATGGCATCTGGACTCGATCACTGGAAATTCAGTCTCAACCATTTTTCTAAAATAAATGTTATCTGGATGGACATCAACATTAAGAGAGTAAATTTTCTTAAGCTGGAAAAGGTCATGGTAAGAAGCAGAAAACTATTTCATGCACTGCGCCTTGGTGCTCCAGTGCTCAACGGCTGCGGACCAGGGGTTACCCTAACCGTTGCTGGGCCTAGTGGAGTGCTGGCTTGTAGTAGGCGAACAATAAACATTCACTGAACATGAAATAAAAGACTTTAATAAAATACTATTTTAGAAGACTTCATGAACTGGCAAGTGTACTGCTGCTCTTGGCTGGGCTCTCCTGGTGCATCTGGTTATGGGAAAACTTGACTATATTCTCCAGCCAAATATGATAATTGCAAACCTTTTCTGCTGGGAGGAGGGGCATTGTTTTTGACTCTGTGTTCCTACCAAGACATGTGTTTCTAGGTCGTTCCTTCTCTTTCTAAAATAAACAGGGTAGCCAAGCCTGGATCTGCTTAACCCCACCTGTCCTTTCTTCTTCAGGTCGATAATAAAAAGGAAAGAGTCCACGTCAGACCTGGAGCAACACGGCAAAGCGTCCAAGACTGGGTCCCCATAAAAGAAGGCGTTCCCTGGGCTGTCTCACAGGCAAGGCTCTGGGTCCGATTATGGGAACGAGGCTACAAGGATTAGAATTAGTGCATGTCACAGTCGGAAAGCGCGGCTGGCTGGCAGTTGCCTGAGATGCAAACAGATGAGCAACAAATGTGTATAGCAGACCAGACCTTCTTGGAAAACCATACCCCTGTGCAGGATATATGGACACATGCCGGCGTATTAGACGTGCCATACTAATTCTAATAGCAGCCAAAAAAAGAATGCGAGATGTCGCTAACCCTTCTGCTTAATGCTCTCTGAAGGGACTCCAATAATTGCTTATTTATAACCTCTGAGCACTTGGTAGTCTTCCATAGAAGGAGCCAGCAGCTGCCTACAGGAAACCGAGTGCCCAACCCACTGACTGGAAACACATGTTCCTTTCTGTCATCTCTGGGAATAGTTGCAATTCCATAATGTGATAGTTGTCAACTTATTTCCTTCTATTTGTGGTTCACTGAAACTTCAGGATCTAAAGAGCTCATCATCCTGTCACCAGCTCCTGTTAATGCCTCCAACAATGTTGCAATAAGACTAATCATATTCATTCTTGTAAAGTCATCCTTTTATTCTAAACTAAGATTCGCATGGGGCTCTGCATAGGATCACTCACATATCCAAATTCTGAATGCTAGAATGAAAGTCTGAATGTTTGGCATACAATCTCTTAAGAAGCATCATGAACTGAGCACAGAGATTTTTAAAAATTGCATGTTAGTATTTAGGATGGACCCACTCGTAGAATTTTAGAATTGAAGAACTCTTATTGATCAGGTGGTATAATTCCACTTCCTTCTCTTACGTATATGACGATATAGGCAATCTCCATGCCAGGATTTTCGTGTTCTGTTCTAAAACTGCAGCTAATTTGTACTCTCCACAATTAAATGCAGTGAATTCTTATTCTTTAAACCTTACAGAATAAGGTGTCACTGGTTTTACATTTCAAAAGTCTAAGAAATAAACCACAGAAGGAAAAAATTCACGACTGCAATGAATTATTTAACTTATTCCTGGTTTAGAAATATATTTCAATATACTTTTCACTTTCATACACATTTGATCAAATAAACACCAAGAACTATACTTCAAACTATAAATATTGTACTGTTTTACAATATGTCACGTAATCAATCAAAAGAGCTTTTAGGCTCACCTCTTTCATGCCGGCGTACGATTTTTATAGGTAAACAAATGAAACATGACAGAAAATGTGAATTTACTGTCAGTTCAGTTTTTCTAATATCTGACAATTTTTTACATATTTCAAAAGTGAAAAAGATTCAACAATAGGCTCTCCTTGATACTCACTCAAACTAGCTTACTCTACTGTAGGCAGTCTTCAGCCTTGCCATGGATTTTGTATGATGTTCATTGGTCATTGCGGGAGTGGGAGAAACAAGATGATGTTGCTTCTTGGGATACAGGAAGGAAGACAAGAGTTTCTGCCTTCTGGATCCTCACAGTTTTTCTCAGAGCACAAATAAGTAAAACTAAAATGACAAAATGTTGGGAATATTCAGGAAAGGAGTCTTTTAGTGGCAGAGGAAGGTCGTGGGAGTTTGAGTGCTGGGCAAAGAGCAAAGCTGCAGGATGGGGACTCCTGCGTCCATCTTGGCCAGAAATGGTGATCTTCTAATGAGGCCATGCAGGGTAGACTTGGCGAAATTTCTGAGGCAGAATTACCAGTCTTGATGACTGATTAGGATGGGTAAGAGGGAGGAGTCCAGCTCCTGGCTATGTGAACTGGCAGGTTAGGGGGGCACGTCTCTCACACATGCTGAATTCGTGTGTGTGTGTGTGTGTGTGTGTTCTCCAAGTTGGGAAGTGTGCAAGGCACTAGATAACTGAGTCTGGCACTTAGATGAGGGATCCAGCCTTTAAGACATTTAGACTTGGAGGTCACAAGCATACAGGGATTAGTGGAATCCAGGAGAGTAAATGAGACCATTAAGGAAGAATGAAAGAATGAGCCAGTGGCTAAGGACAGAACCTTGGGCATCAGCATAGATGTTACAAAGGTGGGAAATGTGCCTAGAATGGAGAAAGAGAAGGGCTGCTTGAAGTACAGAAAGAATCCTACGAGAAATGGTTTAAAGAAGAAAAGAAAGGAGTAAGTTTTGTTTTGTTTTAGCAACAAGCTACAGAGAGGTCTGTAAGAAAGAGATGCAAAATATTCTTTGGAAGGGGAATTAAGAGATGGTTGTAGACTTGGGTGAGACCAATTTTGGGGGAATGGTGAGGGCAGTGGCCAGCTCTGATGGGGTAAGGGCTGAATTGCAAGTGAAAAAGTGGATTGAGTAAGGGTGAACTTCCCTGAGAAGTGTGAGTGTGGAATCTCCTAGGACTGAAGCTAGAGGTGGGATGGGTAGAGAATCCAGAGGTCTGTCCCTCCACCTCACAGCACTTCCTAGTAACTCAGACCTCAGACAGTAAACCCTCTCTACTGGACCGTTCTTCTTAATACATAAACACATTAAATTATTTTACATCCTAAAAACAAAACCCCAAAACCACAAATCTCTTGGGTACAGTAATCTGAACACAGTTAAAAATGGCGTGGTACACTTGAGTTAAGAATCATAACCAACCTGAAAATCACACCAACCCATACTGTTAAAAGTTGTTATCCCTGCCTGATTACTTTAGTGTAATTTTTGTAATATGTAACAGCTATGTAATGTAACATGTAATATACATATGTTATCTGTATATACATATGTTGTAACAAGTATACTTGAGTATTTGAAAGAAAAGCATTTCGAAACTCATATTCAAAATATAGTCAAAAGGCTATAATAAAGATAATAGTTATAATAATAACAACCCAAAAGTTGTATATTTAAAAATTAACCCCTGGTCAATTAAACCATAAGAATGAACAATCAGTGCATAGCACAGACGTTTGCAAATAGTAGATACGCAATAAATATGTGTTGAAGTGCATCCTAGGACACCACCGTAATTGTGTCCAAAACTCTCGAGCTATGTCTAGTATCATACTATGTAGCAGACTAGGGAGCAGATTTCGGGGGTGTACAGGAAGCCAATTTCAGTTTACTATTGAAAAGTATTCACAAGCTCTTCCCCCCTCCAACCCAACCCCCTTAGCTCAAGGATCAAATGTAAGGAATCAAAGAACAGACAAAGATAAGTAATTTGCCACAATGCTGAATGCCTTAGCCAAGAACTTCTGTGTTTTTTCCCCCCAGATGAACACAGTTTCCCGCCCACCTCCCCACATCTAATTCTTGACTATGAGCTCACCTGAACATTTCCATTAAAAAGAACAATGTATAATTTTGGAAGAGAATATATTGAAACATGGATGGCTTCATTTCTGGAAAAATATACATTCTTTTAAATACGAATTTCATGTACTTTCCTGGTAGCAATTAGCTCAGATCCAAAAGGCAAATTCATTGTTTACAATGTTGGCTGGCTCTGTCCTTCAATTCCTTACCTATCTGTACAAGGGCTCAAGCAACGCAGTGCTCATACTAACTTTTAGAAATCACATGTTTTAATATCCCTGCCTAAGAGGAATCGTATTTTAAACCTCTTTTCCTACTGTTTACCTTCTGTTCCAGAACCAAACCCCAGGTAGAAATTTGCTCCCTTTAATAAGTCTTTTATGAGGAATACATGGGAACATAATTTAAAATAATCACAAATACAGGAACCCCCTAACATCGTGTTACACGTGGGGGCCAAAATGTAATGAAATGTCCGGGGACAGGCTGCTGAGATGGATGGGGGTCAAATGCCAACTGAGACAGCAGAAATGACAGTATCCTTCGTTTCACTGCTTCCAAGTCTTCTGTGTACTCATTCGTTAATTATATGGAGGACTAAACCTGTCACAAATTAGAGCAAACCTTCCTTAAAGTAAGCCATCAGAGTATTTTGTCAGAGTAAACTCCGGCTCATTCCCTTCTGATTTGCGAGGGGTCTCTTCTTCCTGGTTGCCTGTTGGTGCCACAACAGCAGACACGGTTTTTACATGGGTGAATGTTCCAACAGCATATGGGCCTTTTTCCTGTTTTTAGCCATGGATCTGGCTCTTTGTACCACAATGTAGTCACCAGCAAAAAGTGACCTTGTAATTGACATGCCACATAGTAGGAAGCATACACTGTCCAGTCAACAAATTCCGTGTAACATTTTGGCTTCCTCATTTCCTGTTACAAATTCCTCCCCTTCCCATTTTAGTAATTGATGCCCTCCCCCAGAAAGCCTCCTACCTATGTCTCCTGTACCTCTAGCATCTTGAAGTGTTTTGTTCTTATCAAAATGCTTTGGGAAATCCACCCTTGAGGCTACACCGGTGCCCTTTCATTTCTACAATGCTCCTTATCTGGCAGTCAGTTCAAGTACATTTATGTGGTTTGGCCAGGATCCCCCCTTCTTAAAGATGAATTCACTGAATCTAAAAACATATGTCCCTCCTCAGATAATTATTCTCTTAAAACATCTGCCTTCTCTTATTTTCTCTCATCTTCTTTCTTCATGGTCAATAATTTTGGGGGACCTCTAATATTCAAAGAATAAAAATGGATTCCCTGATATTTCAGAAATTTTAGAATTAAATAAGGTATCTTATTCTATTATAGTCCGTTGCTATGATACAGCAATTAACACTTTAAAATAATACATCCCATTATGAAGAAATTATTTTTATACTTACTGGCAGTAAAAAAAAAAAAAAGATATGTCTTTCTTTAAATATTTACCAGCACAGTAAAAGACATGCTATTTTTAAACGTCACCAAGACATTAAATGGTAACTACTCCTGAAATTATGGTTATTTATATTAATCGTAATTGGTACAGTCAGTAGTTAATCAGATATATCGTAACATCGTATAGTGAGTAAGAGTGTAGTGAGCAGGTCGGAAATCAGTCAAACCTGGGACTGAATCCCAGCTTTGCATCCTTTTAAAAAAATTACTATGGACCATGGACTTTATTTTTTAGTTCTTGAAAGATTTTTATTAAAATATAGCTAACGTACAATATTATTCAGCTTTGAATCTTAACAGCTCTGTGACATGGGGTAAATTAATCTCTCTCCATTTCTTAATTTCTTTCTAAAGTGCGGACAATAAAACGGGTGCTTCAGGGTGACTGTGAGAAGCAGATATAATCTATGTATAACAATGGGGATAGTCCTGGGTTTGAATTAGACACCTACTAATCTAACCTGCACGATTGAAGTTCGAATTGGTTCTCTAGAAAGTCTTTAAATGGGGAGAAAGGAAGGAAAAGGAAAAAAAATGAGGATAATATGTGCGATTATTATGCTTAACATTTGGGGTCAACTTTGATGAACTGTATCCATATTGATTTCCAGAACAGAGGAGACCACTGCTCTGGCCAGGAGCTGAATGGATGACACTAAAGATACTAACATTTTATCTACACGTAGAGGTTGCTACCAGGTGTGAGTAGCTAGATTCAATCCTTTTGAGTTGAGTATAAGCTGTCTATGCACTAAGATGTCACCATGAGTGAGAGATTTAAGGACTTAGGAGTGAGAGCAATTGGACTGATGGAAAAGATGGAGAGGTAATAGAAAAACAGGAAACATGGAGCCGGGACATTGTCTGGAACACAGCAAATGCTCAATAGATGATCTCTGAGTCCAAACCTAAACTAAACTAACAAAAGAGGTATACAGAAAATAATTAATACAAATGAATTAAAAAAGAGAGGACATAAATAGATGAAAAGAAAATTAATTCACTAATAGGGACAATGACAACACTGTCCAAAATTAAGCTTTCAACAGCGTCTGGAACTTGCGCAGCAAAACAAAAACAGCTATGGGCTAGGAGTGACAAGAGCTGGGTTCTAGGTCGGGTGTGTCACCATCAAGGCTGTGAGCAACTCTGTCACCACTTTCAGGCTTCCATTTCCTCATGAGGAAACAAAGGACTGGAGGTTCCCTGAGATCTCCTCCAACTTTGCTGGACCACATGCCTCAAACGTTTGATCACGTGGCACATTTTAAGTTGTAACCCTGTGTCTGACTGATCATCTAGGATTTTGCAGCAGCCGAGCAACAATCAGAAAAACAAGCCTGGGAGTTGATTCATTATCAAGAGCGTGACCTCCGAGAGTGCAAGTAGCTGAGTGCGGGGACCGTGGGTGCTGCTGCTGTGACAGCCTCTCTTTCTTCTTTGGAATGTGTCCTCTAAGGGAAAGCAAGACAACTTAGAAAGTCAGGCAGGGACTGGCTCCCCAGCCTTCCGCCTCAGGCCTGCTGTGCTCTGCCCACAGCCAGCTTGCTACACTCCTGAAGGTCTGTACCGAGGGGCCCAGGGGAGCCTGGCCACAGACCAGGGAACGAGCCTGTTCAAAGCATATCCAGGATGAGTTATGTGAAAATTGCCCACAACACCATTTTTTTCTTTTTCTCTTACATTGTTAGCATTTATTAAATCAACGTCTCCATTTCCCTTCCCGTATTTTCATCTGACTCACAGTTGGTGGAGAATATTTTCAAAACCAATCCAGAGCTGATAAATAGCATTGGCTTAATGTTAATAAAGAAACCGGGTCGAGACTGAATACAAGCGTGGGTTTAAGTAAATAATGACACAAAATCTATGATTTTCTAAAAATTTCATGGAGATGGTTCATGTATTTGTTTCAACATGATGATAAATGGAGGCAAGGCACTGGTAGAGAAAGCACAATTTTAGACTTGGAAGGGAACTTTCAAGTCTATTTCAATTCAGGGAATATTTATTAAATTTTTCTTGGTGCTAGGCACAAAAGCAAAGTCAGAGGAGGCCCCTGTTTTCAAGCAGCTGAAATACATTAGGGGGACAGATACAGCTTTTGCCTGAGCTGGGTCGATTCTGGACTCAGCCCCCTTCTGTGGTCCTTACTCTGTTCTGAGGCACAGAGCTCGACCCCTGCAGGCTGCACATTCTGGTAGCTCTAACTGGGGTCTGATGAGAGATTGAGGGTGGGAAGAAGGGAGAAGCCAGGATCTCTCCCCTCTGCCTGGAGGGCTCCAGAAGTGGCCATGTTTTCCCTTGGGGCTCCTGCTCCCGCTGGATAGACCACCAGGATTCTCGCTGTGTGGAGTGAGTGATCCAGCTACTGGGCTCGGGTAGCACTGTCCTTTCCCATTGAACTCCCAGCCTAGGGGCGTGGGGACTTTCTGTTGTGGTTCACCTCTGGGTTCTCTCTCAACCCCTATATTACCTCCGCAACCAATTCTTTGAATTAAGACACACTGCTTAAAATAATTAGCCTGGCTTCTCTATTCCTGGTTAGATCCTGACTGACATACAACCCTTTAATGACAATATCGTTTAATAGCTGCTCTTCCGGAAGTTTGAACAAAAACACTGAAGAGGTACGGGTGGGCACAGAGAGAATGATTAATCTTGCTGGGAAGTCTGGAGAAGACTCCACACAGGTAGTAGCACCTGTCATGGTGACACCTTGACAAACGATGAGGGTTTGGTCTTTGAAAGGTGAGCCAAATCTTAACAGTTGAGGAAGGAGGAAGAAGAACCTTCCATGGGGAGAATAGCAAAACCAGAGGCTTGGAAATGCACAGCACATTTCCAGCACAGGGTTGAGTAAAAGAGGTGGTTAAGAGGGTAGAAAAAAGATCCATTGTGGGGCTCTTGAAAGCCCTTCCAAGGAGTTTGGAATTTGCTCTTCAGGTAGTTGTGACCCATACCAAGTTTCTAAGCAGTGACAGGGTTGGATTGTAAGGTAAAACATGGAGTAAAGGAGGTTATGACATGGACCTCATGCAGCGTAACTGCTACAGTTGACCAGAAGGTGATGAGGGCCACCACCAGTCTGGGAGCAGTTGAGAATGTGGAGAGAAGTGGATTTGCAAGACATATTGGGGAAGGAAAAGATGGGATTGGAAAAAGATGGATATGCGGGTCAGGGAGTGGTAAGAAGACATGAAAATTTCCACATTCCCTGTTTGAACGGAGAGATAAATAATGAGGCTCAGAAGCACACAAATTATCGGCCATGAGTTTATGTTTGAGTATGCTGAATCTTAGGTGACCATGTGAACACATAGCTGGAATGTGTGATAGGTTCTGAGAAAGGCCAGTCTAGTACTCATTAAAGAGGTAAGGGCTAGAGATTTATATTTGCAATGCAAATGTTTCTATTTAGGTGAAGCATGGGGATGGAAGAGATAAGAAATCCATGAAGGACTGAACTGAACTCTGAGGAACTCTACACTTAATGACCAGAAAGGTCAAGAAGAATCAGCAAATGCGATGGAAAGAGACAGGAGGAAATTAGGCAAAAGAAATAATTTGCATGTCATTAGAACAGTTTCAAGAAGCAGAAGGTAGCCATGAATATATAATAGCACAAACTGTCAAGTGAGATAATGACTGGAATGTCTTTTGGTCTGGTGCTGTGATGGTTAATCTCATGTCAACTTGTTGAGTTATAAGACGACACCTGGTTCTATTCCCTCATCTCACAGTTGAGGGAACAGATCTGGGGTGATTGACTCAATTGCTGGAGGGCTCAGAACTGCTGAATAGTAAAGCTGGACAGGTCCTTTGGCTTTTGATGGTCAGTCAGAATGTTTCCTACTAAAGAGTCCACTTTCCATGATCTGAACCAAGGTTTGTCATGGAGAGAAGCTCAGAAGGATTTGGTACTCTACCTGACTCAACTCACTTCAAGAAATGTAGGGGATTTTTTTGGGGTAGTAAATTTTTATATTTATCCCCCAAATTTACTCACCAGATCAAACCTCCTGACAAACACAAAACAGACTTCTAATTGAGATGGTCAAAGTCTAAAAGATCCTTTTCACCAAGTTCAGGTGTTAGCATGCACCCTACAATCTAATGTATAAACTGTACCTTTTCTTCGTGGGAGACAAATAGCTATCTTGATAATTAACAACCAACATCCTGCTTAAATGTTCTCCTTTCCCTGATAGAAACTTGCCAAAAAGAAATAAATCCTAGTTTTATAAAAGGAAGATAATTTTCTGACCAAAATGATCAATATGGTGCTGATGAATTTTCAGTTATATTTAATAGACGTTTTTTTTCTCAACTGCTGTTTTAAAAGATGAAAGCAAGCATTTAATATTTTATTTCTTTTCCCATTTTTGAAGCATATTCATAGGTTCTCTTAACCTCTGGGGATGAACTGACAATGGAGCATCCTGGAAAAGTAGAAGCCATTAAGAATCAAACAGTAGTCACGCAAATTACATCTCTATCATTTCCCGGCCATGCAATCTTGGGCAGATCATTGCAACAGATGACACAGCGAGTGCTACTATTTACCTGGCACTGTATTGAATGAAAAAATAGATGAGCTCATTTAATTGATCTCTGC
This sequence comes from Rhinolophus hipposideros, assembly GCF_964194185.1. Lineage (NCBI taxonomy): Eukaryota > Metazoa > Chordata > Mammalia > Chiroptera > Rhinolophidae > Rhinolophus > Rhinolophus hipposideros. Next base: position 8,231,546 of record NC_138050.1, read on the forward strand.
AATTACTTTATGAAGTAGGCATTTTTATCCCCATGTCCCCCTTTTAAAAGAAGAAATTTAAGCTTAGGTGTTTTAGTAACTTGCTTCTAGTCCCACAAGTTGAATGCAGCTAAGTTGGGAGGGGCACCCAGTTCTGTCTGATGCCAAAGGCCACATGACAGGATTTCAGAGTTCTCACAAACAACTCCCACTCAGATTGGGTTGTTATAATCACTGAGGGAAGGTTCCACATGAAATGCTAAGCATGAAGTAATGCTCAATCTATATTATCATGGGGGTGATAACCAGCGGATGCTGGTTTAAAATACTAACCTCAACTACAATTAGAACATAAACTGCAAGGTAGATTTTCACTCTGTAGTGTATCCCATCCCATCCCATCCTGATTTAGTAAATTTTTAAAAACAATTTCTCCCAGAACCTTAATACTGTGCAAAATTATTTGTAACCATCTAAGATTTGTGATAGCAAAGAGTGAGGTGACGCTAGTTTTTGGGACTCATCCAACCTACGTAACATTTGAAATTATAATGTCCCTTTTTTAAAAGGGAGGAGAAACTGAAGCATAGGCTGGAAAAGAAACTTGCATTTTCCTGTGTAGAAGCAAATGCTTTGGAACATTTCTACCTGTGCTGGGGTCCTTCAACCCATTACTGACCACAAGTCCTAAACTGCCCAGCTGCCAGCTCACTTCTTTCAAACTACTAGCTCATTCCTTTATGATTCTGAGGATGAATTCTAATTGCTCTCAGCACATTTCTGCCCTGTGAAACCCAAATTAGTCCCCTCTCTTGGACTCCCACTGGGCTGCCTGAGTCCATCACAGAAGCTGCCTGAGAAGAACTTTCTAGTCCCACAAATCACCCCAGGACCTGCTACTCTGACTAGGGCTGGGCCATTATTTATTACAGAATAAGCACTAGCTGTTGAGGGTCAATTATTCCAGTGACCAGGCATTACAATAATTCCTGGTAATTAAAAGAGGTACTTATGTGAATCTGGGTGCATATTGAAAGAAACATTAGTCCTTTTGTCAACTTGGCAAGTCTATTGTTCTGAGTCAGGCCCAACCAATTAGCATCTTTTGCCAATCCCTGTCAGCTGGGACTTGAAAAAAAGAAGAGAAAAGGGGTCAGTCAGATGCTAATTTAGATACAATTGTGTCAGGGCTGTTTGGAGGGGGCTGGCTCTGAAGAAGCCACCAGGATTTAATGAAGCAAACAGCTTGGGTCCCAGTGACTCTGCAGGGGTAATTATAAAAAGACCCCTCTGTGTTCCTGTGCCAAATAACAGAGGGACATCGCAAGAAGCCCTTCCTTTAAAAAAAAAATTGGAGAGGGATAATCATCCATTTAATCTGCTCATTAAACAAATCTCTCAGGCGGACTTAACGTGAATTAGCACTTCTCTAAAAAGGTAAAATGTGACCTACAGGAGACAGCTCAGATAATTTGAAAGGTCACAATTCTTTATTATAAGCTCATTTGTTGTTAATGTATTAATATCTGATGATATGGAGCAAAGACCACCACCTACATTCAACCCTCGGAGTAAAATAGTATATGTTTTCTTAACTGGGAAAAAAGAACCACAACACACACAAAAAACCACAGTCATCAGGTCCCAGTACAGCTCTAAGCCCAAACTGAATACAGGAGACACCCTTTGTTTCATGTTTTTCAAATACAGGAATGAGGAGAAATAAAAACCACAAATCTGTTGACTCCCTTTACTGCTTTTTCCTTGACACCTGCCACGTTCACACGTGGGGCTAGGAATGTGACAGCCAAGCTCCGACAGGACTGCAGTTTTTCATGGAACTTCAGACACCTCATGCACGTGTTCCCGGGGGGACGTCTGGTCTGGAGCACCACAGCCTGGACACCATGATTCCAGCGGCTGAGGCCCCGGGAAGATGCGTGGCTGACACGGTGGGAGAGGCAAACTTCCCCAACAACAGCGAAGTCTTTTGTTCCCAAGCAAAACATCACACTGATACAAGCACCTATCTCCCAAATGTCGCAGCCCTTTCTAATGGGGGGATAATTGGTCCTCTCTTCCTATTTACTTAATCATTTGTAGGTGCTGTGAATACGCTTGTCGTGTTAAGATGCTGTGAAGACTTAAACACCATTCTCCAACTAGTCCCCCTATAACTTCAAATAAGAAGCTTATGCCCAACGAAGTAGTATTTCATTTGAAAAGAGCAAAGAGGACAATCCTGGACTACTTTTGGAAGAAATAGTTACTGTTTCCTGTTATAAGAGAGCGAGGCACATTTCTAAAAAGATCAACACTAAAAGAGAAACTTGCACACCTATGTCCATAGCAGCATTATTCACAATAGCCAAAGGTGAAAACACCACCAACGCCATCAACAGATGAATGAAGGAACAAACTGTGATACATACTGATGGCGGTCAGGATAGGCTACCCCAATATTTTAAGCTGAAGGAGTTTAAGAAAGTGGCAGAAGAGGAATTCTCTCTGACCTTCTCCTTGCCTTTTCCCCTGAAGCAGGTCAGAAGGCCCTCATGTGACAGGTGCCCTCCCCGTCCGTACCAGAGCAAAGGTGCATGGACACCAAGAAGAATCCCAACAGGCCTGGCTAACTTTTCCCCAGGTGACTAGGCTCATACTCTTTGCCCTATCATCTCTCTCCAATGACTCTTTACCAGACCCAACATAAAAACATCCAGGTTTAACCATTAACCATTCCTTCAGGTCTTTATTTCCTTATGAAGGCTCCTGTGTCATATAAAACACAAATTGTATGCTTTTCTCCTGCTAATTTGTCAGTTTAATTTTTGGACCCAGCCAGGAACCCGACGAGGGGCAAAGAAAGCTTTTTTCCTCTATAAAACATTCAATGGAATAATGTTATCCAACCTTAAAAAGAAATGAAATTCTGCCACCCGCTACAACATGGATAAGCCTTGAAAACATTATGCTAAGTGAAATAAGCTAGACACAAAGGACAGATACTGTATAATTCCACTTATATGAGGTACCTAGAGTAGGCAAGTTCATAGAAACAGAAAGTATAATAGGGGCTGGAGAATGAGGAGTTACTAGTTTTTTGTGTTCTTTTATTTTTGGCTTTATTATTATTTGCAGTTGCAGTTGACACTCAATATTATTTTATATTAGTCTCAGGTGTACAGCATAATGGTTAGACATTTATATAATTTATGCTGATTCCCCCATTAGTCTAGTACCCACCTGGCACTATACATAGCTGTTGCAACATTATTGACTATATTCCTTATGGAGGAGTAACTGTCTAATGTGTACAGATTTTCTGTTTGGGATGATGAAAAGTTCTGGAAATGGATAGTGGAGATGGTTGCATAATATTATTAATATACTTAAAGTCACTGAATTGTACACTTAAAATGGTTAAAATGATTAAGATTCATATAAAATAAAATATGACATGGATAGTTGTAGTTATATTTTTTACCAATTACATTATTGTGGGAACTCACATCATTAAACTTGTGAAACTATTACCTTAGAATAATGTCATTATTACTATAGAAATGTAAATATGCACTCAGGATTTCCTTTTTTAAGACAGTAAATAAATAATTATAAATAAATAAACCAACAACTTAAATGTATATTTGCAAAGCTTTCATATTCAGCTAAAATATATCAGGTTTAAATAAAGATAATATATGGATATTACTGGTAAATTAGTATACTCAAAGTTCAAGGTATATTTTACACAATCTAAAAATTTAATACCATAATTCAACTTAAGTTCATATATAAAATATATACTTTAAAAATACTCCTTAATACTGTCTTCTCCTCTTACCATTCAAATAATATTTTCTACTTAAAAGTTAAGTATCACACACCCAAATTATTCAAAATCATTGAGTCAACTGTCCCTCCCACAAAAGGCCCAGGAAACTAGAACGCTGTCGAAGAAAACGGAACCGAGATCGTGAATACCTAGAAGAGTTCCTCCTCTAAAGTCAGTTTCTTCGAAAGAAAGCAGCAGTTAGCTGGTATTTGAAATGTTTTTCCCTTGGAACTTGTTGCCTGAACAGTAAGTCATGTCAGCTTTGGCTCAGCCCCCTTAAGGCCTGAACCAACTGAAGCTTGAAGTCACCATTAAGCAACCACAGCAGCCATGGGGCGTCTGGAATTTGTTGAGTGCACTGAGCCTTAAAACAGAACAGCTGTTGTAGAATGTTGTTACAAGACACCTACGGGGAACTTGAGGCCTCATGGATAGTCTTGTCTGTTCTGAATAGGGAGGCCAGTCACTGCTTCATTGCTTCTTACAAGACAAGAAGTTACAAAGATGAAAGTATCCAAGAGCAGTATATGGGGTCTGACAATTAAGTTTGCGAACTCATCCTAGAAAAAGTGTTACATACCTCACTGCAGAATTTCATTACGGTCACCTTCGAAATACTCCCCTTGGGAAGCTATGCACTGATGCCACTGCCTAGTCCACACTTCAAAGCAATTTTGGAACTCTTTTTCTGGAATGGCCATCAGAGCTGTCATATTACCCTTGATGTCCTGAATCTGATCAAACTGTGTTCCTTTCAATATTTCCTTTATCTTTGGGTAAAGAAAGAAGTCATTGGAGGCCAGATCAGGTGAGTAGGGAGGGTGTTCCAATACAGTTATTTGTTTACTGGCTAAAAACTCCCTCACAGACAGTGCCGTGTGAGCTGGTGCATTGTCGTGATGCAAGAGCCATGAACTGTTGGCAAAAAGTTCAGGTCATCTAATTTTTTTATGCAGTCTTTTCAGCACTTTCAAATGGTAAACTTGGTTAACTGTTTGTCCAATTGGTACAAATTCATAATGAATAATCCCTCTGATATCAAAAAAGGTTAGCAACATCGTTGCACCAAGTTTGCGAACTTAACTGTCAGAACTCATAAGGACTAATGGGGAAATTCTCAGCTCCTCTGTAGTCCTATCTGGACAAGACAACTTGATGGGTAAAACCATGTTCCACACACCTAAGTCACCGTGGGAGGGACAGACCCCAAGTGCTAGAATGGAGTCACACACAATGATTGTTGACTTGCAGAAATTATTGAAACTGTTGTGTTTGAAGATCTTACAATACATGTAGGAGCAAAGGAAGTGTATCTCAGTAGGAAACCATCTGCATTGAAGAACTATCTTTAAATGAGATTTGTAAGGTTTATCTCAAATCATGGTATTTATATAAATTATTTCAATTTTTACAGTCTGGTAGGAGAGATAGTCTGGTAGTTGAATAGTTATAGAACCTTTATTTGAAAAAAATCTGTCAAGGATATAGAAATAAGTCAAAATCTTGAAATGAAAAAGCAACAAAATAGGACAGTTTAACCCCTGAAAAGAACTTGCAAGATTCTATTTCTGTATTAAGAGCTAGCTCTATCGTTTCATGATTTGGTCCATCATAGAACTCTGACAAAATATTTTCACTCTATATTCTACTGTGTTTATTTAAGAATGTAGTAAGTTGAAAGCACAGGTGCCTTGGATTAGAAATAAAGTTAGGACAAACAAAAGGGAGCGGGTATGGAGAAAGCTTATAATGGCAAAAAGAAAATGGAAGGGAAAAAAATCTCTGAGTGGCCTGCTGATCAAATAAGGTCTTTGTCGTCTTCAGAAAATGTCATTGCTATTGCACAGTTGAAAGGGGCCTTACAAATGAACACAGCCCCATCCTAGTTATTCATGAAATGATTGTGAATGGCTGAGTCAATAAACCCTTGTACTTTTAAAGAGATATAAAGAAATCTAAGATCTCTGTCATGGAAAAACCCACCAAGGAGGCCAGGATTCCAAATGATTGTTAGTGTAAGTAGTTATCAAGTTGGGAGTTTGATTGTAATTTAGCTCTTTTTCAAAGTTATCATTTGTTCGAATGCAAAAATATCCCAGTTCCTTGAATGTGCCCTGTTCTGACTCCTCATCAACAAAACATATTTGCTGCTCCAAGCACTCATTTCATCACCAGGGAGAGACTGATGAAGACCCAAGGCCCAATCAGGGACGAGCACAGGAATCTACGTCACAGAAACCAGAATTTTCCATCCACAGGCTCTCATTTTATCATCTTGACAATTAAGTACAAAAAGCAACAGAAAAGTGAAGACCAGTGTAGGATGTACTCACCAAGGAACGAGAAGAGGCAGAAAGGGCCTCTGTGGCTAGGTGGAGAAAAAGAGGGAGAGCGTTTTATGCAGGAAGAGCAAAAGCATTCGTAAAATGGCAGATAAGAAAGGAGAGATGAGGAAACTCCACTGTCCAGCAGTGGGGTGCTGGGGAATCAGTAAGGTGGGACAGGTGGTGGAAAGCCTGGAAAAATGGGTAGAGCTTTGTGGAAGAAACGTAAGGGAGTCACTGAAGATTCTGAGCAGAGCAACTTGGCAATGTTGCATTTGTGTGTACCACGAAAGAGAGACTGAAGGCAGAGAGACAGAAAGCGATCAAGGATATGAAAGTTTACACTAGGACACGGAAGAAAAAGCCAACAGGATGCAAAGACTGACTGGCCATGAGGGGCAAATAAAGTGGCGGGGGATAGTGAGATGACCAGAGGCTTGGGACGTGAGTCAGAAAATGAATGACAAACAGATATTAGGAAGGATCTATTCGAAAGGGGGTAAGGAAGAGAAGTTTCAGACACGTGAAGTTTAAGGTAAGGACAGAATACATTAGGCATGCAGTCAGAAAGTACAGATTGGTGCTGGAATGAAGACTGTAGAGAGAGCTGGCATAACTGCCACCTTGGGAGAGGTTTTCTTGAAGAGTATCAACAAAGAACGAAAGGGGACATGAGCAAGACTGGAGAAAGAGACACAAGTGTGCTGAACACCTATGTGGTCACAGGCTTTCTCGCAAGTTTTGTCATTTGTCATACAATGGCCTGGCACAGTGACAAAGGGTGGGAGGGAACAGGGAAGATCTTCACAGAGACAGGAAGGGGACCCAGGAGAGCACCGCCTCACAGGAACCTACAATGTCCACCAGGGAGGCCGAAGGCAAAGGTTGATGCTGTGTGTCAGCAGGCAGAGGAGAACCAGGATGGACATGTGCACTGAGCCTGGTGTTTAGATGGCAACTGGTGACCTCTGCGTTAAGAACAGAGAAGAAACAGGCAGCAAGCAAAAAGTCACTACTCACCAACTGTTGACAATGATGTGGTGGAGAGGAGAAAGCAGCAGAGAGAGCTCAGCACAGGAAATCAGGCAGGTAGGTGTTCCTACTTGTTAGGTAATAGGATACACCAGGATATTAAGAGAAAAGATGTGTGTGTGTGGGGAGAGAGAGAGACAGAGAGACAGAGAGAGACAGAGACAGAGACAGAGAGACAGAGAGATTAAAACAGAATCAAGGCCCATTAAGAAGTAACAGAAGATAAAATCAGAGAACAGGAAGAAAAGTCAGCTCTGGAGAGGAAGAGTACATGTTATCTGTTTAGAAATGAGTGCATTTCAGATGTCACTTAGAAAGTCTTCCTTAAAAAAAGAAAAATAATAAAGTACTTAAGGGGGTCATCTGCTGAAAGAGAGTAGTAGAGATTACATTTAGGGAAGGAGGAGAAGGTGGGCAATTAACAGTAAAAGAACAACCAGTAACTTGTGCTCCGTCTTCAGGACCAAGGGACCAGACTGGACACACCCACACTTCTCCTTAGATACATGTGTGTGTCTCTGTACATGTGTTTGTGCAGGTATCTAGCTACTGAATACTCAAGAAAACCCAAGAAAGGTATCTCATATCATTAAGATAATTTTTGTTTTGGTCCAGTAGTTAAAGAACTACATTACAATTTGCTAGACGCTGAGGATAAAGCAGTGGGATAGAGTCTAATTATACTGGAATATGATATGAACAGGATATATAATGTGCTATAAAAGTAACCATTAATTACTGGGATGGTTATGGAGAGACCAGGGTATAATGGAAAATTACATTTAACCATTGACATTTGATTCAGAACTTTAACCATGAGCAATTCACCCAACAGAGTGGGAAGAAAGCACTTTCAGTAGAGAAATGGCATGTGCACTTGAAACAGTATGACATGCTAGGGAAGACACAAACGTTTCCACAGGGCAGCAACCAGAGCGAAGGTGGACAGGGTGGCAGGACACAGGGTTGAAAAGTCGCCCAGAGATCTATTCTGCCGAGTCACCTGAAAGAGTTTGGGCACGACTCCATAGGAAAATGGAGAGCTGTTGAAAGGTTTTTAAAGTTGGGGACATCTACGGTTTAAGAAATCTTTCTGGTGGCAATGGCTCTCAACTTGGGGACCTTGTAAAAATATCAACTTCTGGACCCCACGCCCCAAGGTTCTCATTCAAAGGTCTGAGGTAGAATTTGTACAACAGCCTTCTTTAAATGCTCCCCAGATGATTCTCATTCACTTATTTAAAAACTATCTATTTAGTTCCTATTATGTTACGTGGAGAACTCAACAATCAATAAACTAGGCCCAAACTGCTGTCTACTAGAGTTTATGTGTTGGGGGAGACATATCAATGACATAAGTAAATCAGATGGTGTCATGCTGGCTCTCATGTGGGTGTCTGGTCCCACTCCCCACATAAGAACACAGGATGTGGTGAGGACAAAAAGGAAGCCATGGAGAGGCGAGTCATACCACTATAGTCTCGCTGGAGGCTGGGTTGGAGCTACAGGAAGTAGGATCCACATGATCCGCAATCCGCCATCCGATTCTCTGCCAACCAACCCCTTGCTAACTGCAATCAGCGCTTGCTAGCTCAGCCACGGCAGTTATATCAGTGGCTAATGGCTAAGCGGTACATCTGATGGCCAACTGATGACCATCTACTACCCGAGCCAGCACCTTTCCACATGAGGCTGAGAGCCTGGAAACTGCTCTCTGGGGCTCTGTCCCCACAGATGGCATAACAGAAGGTGAGCGGCACTATGGATAAAAATTAAGGATGGAAAGAAGGATGTGGTGGGTATGGCACAACACAACATGCCCGCCACAGTTGCTGAAGAGGGCATTCCCGAGAATTTGAATAATGACTTGGAGGGATTGACAATGCCAGGACACGGGTTTCTAAGGAAGAGGGCTGACGGCTAAGGGACCAGCAAGTTCATAAGCCTGAGGATGGAATATACCTCGGGTAGCCGAATGACAGGACCAGTGTGGCAGAGTACAATGGTGAGGAGGGCGGTGGCAGAGGAAGGATGTCGTGCAGGGTCCTCTCGTCCATTGCAAGGACTTCGTCTGAATGCAGTGAGAAGCCACTGGAGGTTTCTGAATAGAGGGATGACATGCGTGGTTTCCCTTCTTAAAGGATCATTCTGGTTGCTGTGTTATAGAACAGAGGGGCCAGGGTGGAAGTGGGGAGACTAGATGGGGGTGGGGAATGAGGTTGGGGAGGAGAAGCGATGGAGTCTGGATACCTATAGTAGGGAAGGCTGAGATGAAGGGAAGGAATAGTAAGTGGCTCACCTTGCTGTGGTTGAAGAGGATGACGAAGGTAGTCTGAAGGCGAGAAGCACGAAAGACATGGTAGGGTCAATACCGCCATGCGGGGGCCGTTTGCACAGGAGTGTGTGGGTGGGGGAACAGTCAAGCATGAGTCTCGGGTCCCTGGTTCAAGAAACTTGAAACCAAGACAGGATTTACAGCAGGAGAAATGAGTTTTTGTTCTACTTTGTCCCCTCACTTCTGTGGCACGCATGCACGTGTGTGTGCGTGGGTGTGTATGTACAGTTAGTTAATATTTTGACATGTTGATTTGGAGAGACCTAGCAACCGTGAGACACTTGGGAGAAAATGACCAGTTGAAAAAGCTGGAAAATTCACTCTGTATGCGGGGGCCTGAGACTCAGGAGGAGGTCTGGGCTGGATGAGGAATCGGGGTCACCGTCTAAAGCAGTGTTTGATGCTGTAGCTCTGAGGTGATCCAAAATATAAATATCAGACACATAGTATTTACACGCTGTTCTTTGCCCACCAGATGTGGGGATTCTTACAGACAGAAGTTGGAGTTCCTATTTCAAAAACGATAGTCATTCGCCAAATAACCCAATCTGCTTATATAGAGAAATGTCCAATGTCCTTCAAAGCTTTGGGAAGGGGGGGTAAATAGATATTTTTTGAAGTTTCACTGTGCAAGTAAAACAAATAAAACAGGTAGACTATTAGCATATCACTCCACAGTCAAGAAAATATTCTCTCACTGGAGTTTCACTTGCCAGTTAAAATGCAGACATGATGGTGGGAGAAACGGTTTCCTGCAGATCTGGTGAGCCATCTCCTTTCTGAATCAGTGAGCTTTTCATTGTCCTTTGGAAAACCCCATGTCCTGGTTTCATTTGATTGCCAAGAATTTTTATTTTGACATCCTTTTCTATAAATACTAGGCTAGTTACCTAACGGATCGCAACTCTAGGTTAATATCGCTAAATTATTTTGGATTCTCTTTACTCAGGCATCTTCCATTTGGTAGATCAGCTAGGATGTATGTGCTTGTACATATGATATTTTCATTCAAATTGTCTTTTTATGCATGTTTAAAAGGAGCTGTTCCCCTGAGCCTTCAGTGATGAGCTGTTGTCAGAATGAGCAATGATCATTTACAAATAATCACCATATCCTGTTTGGAGATAGTTTCCCAGCCAACAGGCTAGAAGAGGCCTCCATGGAGTGACTGTACTTTAGCAAATAAGCTCTTGAGTGAAATCTAATCTAACTTTGAAACCTCAGCCCTCCAGAGCAGTTTCTTTGTTATCATCGGCAATTGAAAGCATGCCTATTTACTCCTTTCAGACACTGACTTCTGAAATGACTCTGTCTCTGCTTCTAAGATTTGTATATGAAACTCATGAAAAACAAATAATTAAAATTTTTATTTTGTCCTATCTAGTGACTTCTAAAAGTCATACCTTAAATTATGTGTACATAATATAGCTATGAATTTGTATTCATAGCTATGTTATTTTTTACATTAAAATACACATTTACTGAGGAAAAACTGTTATTCCTTTGAAGGTATTGGGGTGATAGGATTTTAAGCCCACTTGTTGTTTTAATCTGCCTGTTTATGACAAAGATAAAAAGTGTTTTTAGAAGCAAAGTTGTTTTGATATAAGAATAAAGCAAATTGTGTCAGGATGTCATCATCTCATCTGTTGTCACTAATAAATGCTCAACAGCTCACTGCTGAGGGTCCCCATTTGGGGCTCTTGATAAGAACACGTGGAGAAGCAGCTACAGCAAGGGGACATTTAGATTATAAATACTGAGAATTTGTGAGGAATATCCCACAGTGTCAGTCTGGGCAAGGTGACAGTGTGCTGACCCAAAAGCTCTCTGAAGATCTTGAGACGATTGCTCCTGCCATGGTCAAGGTGATTTTTTGGCAATGGTGCTAAACCATGCAGAGGTCTTAGGAAGAGATGGGGACATATGCTCCTGCCTCAGTGAGGTAACCCTTGTAGGTCTCTGGAGTGATAACCCCCAAGGCAGCCTAGCTTGCCCGCTAACACCGGCATCTTCATTCCCTAGCAACGTGCCCTAGCAACAAGGGACTATCCTTTGTGTGGGCAGCTGGAAGTCAGCTTGTGGTTGGGTAAAGCCATATCTCTGGAGTGCTTTCTCGTATAAAAAGGTCCACCTCAGCTCCCCTTGCATAGGACAATAGTGTAATTAATCTATCATTGCTTTGGACTATGTTCTTTCTTTCCTGGCTTATTAAGAAACATTATCCTCATGCTATTGGCTTATGAAAATTCCTGCAGTGAACCTGTGTTACATAAATGGCTGCCCAAAACCACTCAGTCTCTCAGCATAGTCCGCCACCCAAAACAAAACAAAAGGCTTACACCTGCATCTAAAACTTCTCAACTCCAAGGACTGCTGGTGACTTTTGTTTTCTTTTACATGAACACAGACCCCACTGGAGCTCCCTCCTTAAGAAAAGTTCTCCAATCCCACAAAATACCCAAAACCCTTTCAGTTCAGTTCAGTCCTTTGTTTTTTTTCCTCCTCTTAAACAAAGTCTCAGCTTCTTTTACTCCAATTCTACCTACAAAATCCCTTGGCTCAACATGATTCATCTGCCATGTTTAGTACCACCCAGGCTGGCAGAAGTCTCTAGAAGTGTTTCAAGCCCCCAGATCTGGCATTTTCAGCAAATCTCATCAGCCTCCCTTAGTCGCCCATTTTAGCCAATTTCTTTGCAATCCCAGCCTAGTTGCCATCACCCTGTCTCTCTTCACCCCACATTCCTCTCTCTTTCCTTCCTAGACCAGTGGAAAGTCATCCCCTGGATCCCACCTCTTACTATAACACTAATTACATGCCCGTTTGGTTCTAAGATGGGTCACGCCTTAGATACTGTTATATCTAAGAGTTATAAGTCTTCTCTCTCACCTAGATCCAAGCTCCATGAAGATATTCTTGGATTCTCTCACTTCTTCTGTGTATCTTCTACATTAGCAACTAACATGGCCAGAACAGAGTACTTGATTTCCCCACTTGCTCAGACCAAATAGCTATAGACGATGTCTTGGATTCTTCTCTTTCCCTAAGCTTTGAATCCAACTCCTATGCAAGCTCTATGTATCCTGAATACATTTCTGTCACCTTCACCTACCACTCTACTCCAAGTCATCATTATCTCACCTGAACGGTGGTGGTGCTTTTTCTGACTCCACTCTTTTAACTGTACCATCTATGTCCCACCCGGCAGCAGGTTGATCTTTGAAAAAGTACGTCAGATCGTGTGATTATCCTGTTTAAACCTCTTCAAAAGATTTCCCATGCCATGTAGAGTAAAATCCAAGTTTCTTATTTTGTCCTTTCCGAAAGGCCTTCATGGTTCACCCCTGTTCACCCCTCTGCTCTCCTTTCCTGCCACCCTCCTCTACACCCACTCCAGCCAAACCAAAGCCTGCTCTGTACATGGTACAGAGATGGTAGAACACACCATCTCTGCACCCTCTGCTCAGCAGCTTCTCCCCTGCTCGGTACCATGGGCTCCCACACTTGTCAATCATTCTCAGCCAAGATGGCGGTTCCTCCACTACCAGCCCATCTGAAGGAAGCACACTGTAACTTGCTGTTGTAATTCTCTGCTTAACGGTGATAAAGTGACTGTGTTTTTCTGTTTGGATATTATTCATTTGTGTCTGCCTGGCTTCACTGGAATGGAAGCTCCATGAAAAAAGAGGCCTGAGTCTTTATCCTGGCTATATGACCAGGTCCTAGAACAGTAGCTGGTACACGTAGGCATGAGTTAATTTGTATTAAATGACTATATACAGAATTTTTGACCAAAAAAAAAATGCTCCAAAACTATTTCTGACAGGTTGATACCATGGAGTGAGAAAAATCCTATAATAAGTGCCATTTACCAAGTAACTATCATGGGAGTTTACCAGACACCTTCAAGTGTTACTTTATAAAACCCTTAAGAAATTGGACCCTAAGTCCTCTGTTTGTCAGATATGCTCAGGAGGTTACATAAACTGTGGCATGTCACACAGCTAGGGGCATGAAGGGCCAACAGCTTCCTGAGCAGAAGCTGAAATGGCAGCCCCTCCTTACGCAGGCTTCCGTTGTCACTGGTGGGCCATTGCAGGGGAGACCTGGCTCTGTGGCGCTCCAGCGTTCAGACTGGGAACCAAGGAAAGCATGCTTCCATGCCTGTCAGTGATAAGCTTTCCCAGACCTGTACTAAGACGATATTTAATATCCACAGTGTTTGATGAAAACAGTCTAAAATCTGGGCCTATGTAATATTAACTACCACTTAACATGTTGTGCTGACTTTTAATGCTTTCAGCCCTGGGAAGCATTTGAAGAATATTTTCAGTCACGGGGTCACTTAATGATCTGGTCTTCATTTATATGCAAAAAACAATAAAGCACACCAAACAACATCTCTGTGCTTCACATAAAGGCAACCAGGCCATGGCAAGAGGGGTTGGGGGAAGCAGAAGCTTCCAGACATAGATGAGAGAGAGCTCTGCACTCTGTATCTTTATGCATAAAACTTTCCTGAATACCTCAGTAACAGATACAGAGGAAAGAAGAAAAGTCACTAAGGGGTGTGTGTGTGTGAAAAGAAAGTTTTCATTTGCTATTTCTATTGTCTTTATTTTCTACAGGCATCAAGAAAATTCTTCCCCAAAAGCCAAAATGAATATCTCATAACCAAGAGATGTCACCCCATGCCAAGATAGGTGCTGCATGGTAAGGACCCAAGATGACACTTCCTACTAATAAAAATGAGAAAAAGACTTTGAAGGTCACACGACTCCATTTTTAAAAGGACATGATGCCTCAAAATCAAGCAAACAACAACAAAAAATCCCCTACCAGAAAACACAGACACAGATAACAGTTCAGTGGTCACCAGAATGGGGAGAAGGTGGTAGAAGAGGGAAAAGGGGATCAAATATATGGTGATAGAAGGAGAACTGACTCTGGGTGGTGAACACATAATGCAATACATGGATGATGTATTACAGAATTATACACTTGAACCCTATGTAGTTTTGTTGACCATTGTCACCTCAATAAATTTTAATTAAAAAAATTAGAAAAAAAACCACCCCACCGGTCCAATCAATTTAATAGATGTTACCTTGGGAACAAAAGCAGACCATGGTTGGTCTTTCAGCTTTGTATCCTTTTCCCCACCTGGGACACTTTGACCCCACATGGAGAAACATTCATACACTTAACTGCAGAAGCAGAAACTGTGGTGTGTCTCCTCCAAAGTTAGTCAGAACCTATGGCACAGAGCCCCCTAATGAAGGGTGTGTGTGCGTGTGTGTATTTAAAATTCATAGGGATGAAGGTGGGTAGTGTCAGGGATCAAATGGTTCACATCTAAGATATATCCCAGTATCTCCCCATTCTGAATTCTGTAGGCACTTAACACCATCATCTGTCGGTGGCATAACTTTGCCCCAAAGAAACATCAACTACACACTGAAGAGAGCCACAGGCTTCCTTGAGTGAGAGCAATGTACCATATTTACTGAGACACATTTTTCATTAAGCAAAGGTAAATCTCAGAGACAAGATAGCTTGCATTTTCCACTTTACATTTTGGCTTGACTAAACTGACTCAGGAAGAGAAGCAGGGTACTTGTCCAGCAACCTGAGGCCCATTCTCCTCCCCACCGACAGAGTCCATGGCCATCACACAACGTGAACACACTTCATCTTTGTCACTGCAGAACCTCAACTTCTGAGCTCTGCTGAACTGTCAAAATCTGTTCCAGGATGTAACTTGGCACACATGATTTAACTTGAGAGAAATGCTTGAAAACAAATTTTCATAACATCTGCCACGTAATTTTGGAGCAATACCTTCTGTTTCCACAGAACTTAAACACACCTTTGTTTTTAAAAGCTAAATTTCACAGGTCTTTCTTCAGCGCTATGGTATATTCACTTCTGGCAATAAAAGGCTCCCATTAGGATAAAAGGTTCCCAGATGCCTTAGCATCTCTGAGGCATGGACTCAGGGTCAAAATCAGCCTGTCCCAAGCATAAAGGAATAAACATTATTCTGCAAAGTGTCATCTCAATCCCTAAAATGCATTTCCACAAGAAGTCTGATAGATGGAGTCCTTCATTAAAAGTGTACCAATCGTGAGGGTAGCCTTTTGGTCATCATGACAAAAGTATAATTATGTATCAGGGAAAGGAAACATCTGTATTGGTTCTTAGTACATTGCTGTTTGGGGGTATTTCATTAGACTAAAACCATAAAGTTGAACGTAGAAATTAAGAAAGTTTTACTGATTTGAGCATGCTTTTTATCCATCTAATATTTACTACATACCAGGTATTTAAAGATATACGAAAGATAAAACAGATCTGTCTCCATTTTCAAAGAAAATTGAGTTGTAGGCAACTATAAATTGTTGGTCTAAAGAAACATGGTTGGAAGTTGTTAGTTTTTAGCTGGAATTAAAGCCTTTGGTATATATGATGTAACTTAGGGAGAAAGTTAAAAAAAAAAGTGGCTAAGGAAAGAACCCTTCAGACTGGTTATATTTAAGGGGTAAGCCACGGAATAGGATAAACCAATAAACAGTTGTAAAGTAACAGTCAAGAGAGATAGAAGAGAATTATGTTTCATAAGCAAAAGACTTTCTAGAAGCAGTGAGTGTTGAGTGCTGCCAGGAGATCAACCACCATGAAGGTTAAGCCGAGGTTATTGCATTAAGGAGGGTGGATGTGGAAATGGTATTGAAAATATCCAACAGGGAAAGAGCTAAGGTTTGCATAAAAACCTGTACTGAGCCTAAAATAATAGTCCTTCTTAAAGAATACTTTATTAATCCACCCTTGAGCCTCAAGCAAGTGTGAATAGCATTATGGTCAGACCACATCTCAAAGACATGAGGAGAACTGAAATTGTTTCTTAAAGAGTCCTCTGGCCAAGAAATAGAGAGGAAAAAAGGGATTTACACAAAATTTATGCATACAATGCTTTGCCCAGGGGAGTTTCAACTTCCTGAAATCATAAAACCTTTTATTATTTAAAAAAACATTTAAATTATATATAGGATAAATGATGATAAAGCAAATTTAATAGCAGTGAGTAGACACTGGTCTCTGTTGGGAAATGGGGAAGAAGATCGGAATTAAAGCAAGGACAATAACCACAAAAAAATAGTAAAACAAATAAATTATTTTCTGAAAAGGGTATGATGATAGCATTCAACTATTCCTTCCTAAAAAGGAGTCTCTCTTATGTGGTGGAACTTAAATTGTTTGCTTCCTGACATAGTCCTTAATAGGGCATTGAAAAGAACACCATGTTAAGGTGAAGAAGAGAAGGGAAGCCTCAGAAGTAGTATTTTCACATAAAATTAAACACCTGGAAAGAAATATATGTATTCCAGTACAAATTCCATCTATAAGAATGACCCCACAACCCCTGCACATGACTTAACTTGAGAGAAATGCTTTAAAACAACAATGCTTTAAGACAACAATGCTTTAAAACTCCTATGCATTGCCTGGTTGAGTAACCAGCTTCACCACTTGAACCCCCTGGATACCTCAAGCATGCGTTGGCTCTCTTCATTAGGTACCACGCAGAGTGCCCATATCTGGTTGCTTTCCTTTTGTTTTTAGATTTTTCTAAACTTCATAAAGAAAAAAAAGAAAAGAAAAAAAGAAAAAAACTCACCTTATCAGCCAGGTTCAGAAATTTCATCGAAACTATTTTCAGGCATCTTCCAAAGTTCTTTAATGAGGAAACCCGGGGTGCTACTAAAATCAAGGTATTGTTTTGGTCCTAACCTAAATTTCAGATGTGGAATTTCACAGCAGCTCGAAGCCATTTCACTTTTTAAAGTGAAAACAAGATTGAATTATTCAACCAACCTTCACCGAGTGGCCACGGTCCTCTGTTCGCTAACCTGAGCTACCTGTGGAAGCCAGAAGACCGTTTACCCAACCTGTGGATGCCAGCATTCCCTGAGGGAGCTGGGCTCCATCCTTTTTTATGTCTCTTTGCCCATTCCCCACAGGCAGTGCCACAGAATCCCATGACTCTAACTACCATCCACTGGTGGTAATTTACAAGTCAGTATATTGAAATGAATTTTTTAGATTATTCATTACACAAGCAGCAGCTGAAACATTTATTCAAAAGCATTCTACTGAGACTAAAAAACATTGTTATGCTTATTATTAGACCATTTTAAAAAAACAAACTGGGAACCCTCAATAGACAATAAGAAGAGTTATTAAAAGCTAGACTCTTTTAATAAGGGCAGATGTGAAAAAAGATCCTGTCTCTCTGTCCTGTATATGGAAACACCTATTACTTCGATCTGTTGCCTTCTTCTCTCTCCTTCCATCTGAATTTATTATTAATGAAAGTTGGATTGAGGAAAGAAGTTTCTCCTTGTGCTCTTATGTCATATTTTTAAGTGTCAACTTTTTATCGAAGCAAAACATCTATACAACAAAGTACACAGATCATACGTGTACATCTCAAATGATTTTTCATTTTCACAAAATGAATACCTATGCACACAGCACTCAGATAAAAACAAAGCCCCAGAAACTTAGCAGAAAGCTTCTCATGTCTCTTCCATTTCTTACTCATCTTCCCTCCACCGGAGCGTAACCACTCTCCTGACCTCTAACACCATAAATTAGTTTTGCAGGTTTTTGAACTTTCTACAGATATAATCACGCAGCATGGATGTTTACAGAGACCACTTAGACATTATGGATATTTGACGAGTGTTTGACAGAGAAATGTTCTCTGTCTGCTAGTTGACTAGGTGCTGTCCCCTTTTCTTTGCAGATTTGATTCTGTAATGAACAGGCAACAGGATTCTATCACCCCACAGACATGAAGACCAAGGAACACCGAGGGGCTGGGAACGGAAGCCTCCTCATGGTTTCCTCATAATTTTCCGCTTTTGTGGCAGTTAATCTTTGATGGTCCATCTGGAGAAGGCCCTGAGTCTCAGGACATTTTCCCTATAAGCCACTTGACAGCCAACACATGGCACGGAGAGGTGCCATCTGGCTGAGCTGGGCTACTGCTTGGCACGGATTTCCATGCCGTGGCCTGGGGAGGCGCTCTGCCCCACGAGGTCAGGTCCCCAGGGTCTCCCCACTCTCGCTGTCAGCATCCTGCACATGTGGAATGTGTAAGGCCATGCATGGCATCAGCTATATTTCACGCCACTGGTCTGGATTTAGTGACCTGTTTACAAACGGCAGGCTGCACTTGCAGATGTGACAAAAAATAGGGAGGCCAAAAGGGTGGGCAATTTGCCACAGAAACGGTCTATAAAGCAGAGGCACACAATCCTTTTCTAATTATAAAAACACACAAAACACATGTAGTCAAACCCAGCTCGCACCATATGCCACCACTTCCACATGGAGAACCTTCCAGAACAAGAGCTAGTTTAGATTGATGACCTAATCCCAGCAACAAATACTTTATTCCACCATCACTACCCCCACATCCCAGCTTCTTGTGTTGCGTGCGGGACAGGCACCATATTAGGTAACTTGGAAAACTTAATGTGATTTTATTGATCAGATCAGGTATATAAAAGCATACACCTTATCTAAGAAATGACATGACATTGCGTACCAATTTCAGAACTAGCTACTGTAATGTTGTTGGAGGAAAAAATTTCCTTCACACCAAATGCAACTTTAAAACAATGGTGTATTCGCGAAGACAGCTAGCAATATGGTACTCTAGAAGACTGCTCTCTCCATTCGGTTGTTTTCCCACATTCTCTTCGGTAGCGTTTCATTTGGTTTCTCTCGGGAATTTTGAACCCACAATTCCTTTTGCTTTTCTTGGAAAAATCCTTTCCTTCAATAGGAATCCTGCTTATTACAAGTTAATACTGGATTACCCAGGGCAGGGGAGAAGTGTGTGAGTCTAGGTAAACAAGCGTATCATAAGGAGTAACACATGGAAACAATCCCTGTGGCTGAGCAAAAGGCCAATTTTAAAAGAGAAAAAAGCGTCTTGGCTTCACAAATACCCTGCTTTGACTGAACTGCCCTCCTATCAGTTCTGACTTTAATTCTAAGAGAAACAAGACTGTAGAATTAAAAGAAAAGAAAATAGCATCATCCAGAAATGGTGGGACACTAAGATTTCTCTGGGTGAGGACTGATCCATGTGGGCCGCTGGTGACTCTCACCCTGTACCCTGTTACTGAATCCAGAAAGGGGAAGTGCTATTCCTTAGACAATTGCCAGATCTCATATGTAGCCTGTATATCCCCCTCATTATCACCCCAGGTGAACAGATGGAAGGAGAGAAGGTGAGGATCAAGGAAAGAGACACAGGAGAAAGAGGCAAAAGAAGGGAGACTGACCCTTAGGTGGCAGTGACCAAGTGAGTCCTGGGCAAAGCAGGAAGTGGAAGCCTGCAGGCCGACGCCACGAAGGCAATGGCCCAGGAGGCTGCCCCCGCGAGGACTGCTGTGCCAAGTGCCTGTTGTCTCGGTTCACAGAGCTCTTGGTCCCCAGAATCAAGAGTCAGCTGAGCAGGGAGAGGGGTGACAGTGGACAGAGGGGTGTGAAGAAGGGGCCCAGGGCCTGCAGAAGATTCCGGGTCGGGGAGGCCAAGTGCCTGAGGTCACCAGGTGAGACAAGTGACAGCAGAAGGGAAATCAATTCTGTTCACTCAGGTGCTCCGATTTGGGTCCCATTCCTCAAATATCTTACTTTTCAAAGCATGCTCAGGACAGTCTCAGGCCACCAGAAGGAGCAAGAGCTTGGGAGTGAAAGTCACCATATGGCCTGAGGAGACATCAATGAAGAGAGAGGACTTATCGCTGACCCAGCTCCAGTGATCAGGGTGCAAAATTTCTGTCTCCCTAAGGAAGAGCACTTTGAAGCGCAAGCCCAGTGGATGCCGACTTGAGAATTATCTCTTTGCTTCCTTCCACAGCCTGCTGCTCTCTGATAGCCTGTTAATGAGCAGGAAATGCGGGAGGAGACAGGCAAGGGAAGAGAGTGGGAGCAGAAGCAGGAGAACTGCATTAGCCACAAATAAATCAGTCCCTGATGACTCGGGAGTTGGGCGTGTGGGTGATGAGTGACAGAGAGTGAAATTCTGGAATGATTTTCTTCCCCCAACACTGATCAACCGCCATCCTATATCCCAAAGGAGTGGTATGAATTTGTCGAGTCCCTTTGCAACACTGCTGAGGTACAAGGGGGCAGAGACCAACTCAGCTTCAACTTACACTAGTTTGCGAGAGCCAGTCAAAGGCCTCTGAGCCTCCCAAAGGTGGGTCTTCATGGAAAGCAGAAGTGCTTCTATGAACCAATCTCCCATGATGCTGGTTAGAATATTGAGGGTGAGCTAGATGAATAAGCCCAAGAACTGGATTTCTCATCTTTTTGTGCCACCCGTCTCCTCTCCCCACCAATCTGAACTCCCTCTTTCCTGAAGGAAAAGGCTGTGTGTACAATGAAATAACTAGACATGAAAACTCCTTGCTTTGGTTCCTGTCATTCTCAGCCCAGAGTTTCAATCCCTCCGAAGCTAAAAGCAGTGTGTCTGCCATACTGTCCAGAAAGACCTCACTGACTTGCATGATTTTCTGGCCCATCCTCCCAACTCCCACGTGCAGGCTGAGTCACCATCACTGTGGGTGGGGCTTCTCTGTGGGTGCTGCACACTGAGCTGCTGTTTTCCCACGAGTGGCCCATAGGGGACTTTTCTCTAGGCTTTGAAAGAAGCGGGGACAGAGGCAAGAGCCAAGGGCTCTCCACTCCTCCCTAGAATTCCACTCAGTGTTGGAAAAGTCGCATTACCTTGCAAGTCTTTCTCCCGGACCAGACAAGCCATGAGAACGCAGATACTGGGCTGTCAGAACTCAGGAAGAATTAATTACTGTTCGCTGAGGGTCCATTCTATGCCAGTCCCTTCCCTAATAAAATTCTGAACAATCCAGTGGGTGTGAGGCTTGTATGCATGTTAGTGTTTACTAATTAATAATAAAAATATTCTTTCATAACAAAATTATACGGAGGGCTCTAAGAGTGCAGAGAAGGCATGGGGCTCTCTGGGGAGGGGGTTCTGGGTGCAGTGGAGGTGATTCAAAGAGAAGGTGCACTAAGGGTGAATGGCTGCTGCCAGGGGCCCTCGAGACAGCCTGAGGCCAACCCTGGCTGTCTCCTCACCATGTGGCCACGGGCAAGTTCATTCTCTTCACCAGGACTCGGTTTCTTGTCTGTAAAATAGGATTGTAGTGAGGATTAAATCTATAAAGCCCTCAATAAAGTGCCAGCATATTCTTATCATTAGCCGCAGCAGCTGCCCAGGCATGAAGGAAAACATTTCCAGATAAAATTAAAGAAGAATATCACTCTTCTCATTTACAGCCATTCCATTAGTGAATAGGGAGGGATCAGGGACTTATGGCTAATTTTTAAGCTGGGACATAGTTGTCTCTTTGGAATAAGTAACATTCAACAAGCGCCTAAAAATGACAATAGGAGAACCACCTTTTAACTGTGAGGCAAGCAAGTGTGTTGGCCCAGCACTCCACGTGGGGTTGAAGAAATACTAACTGGTGACGATTGCTCAGCCCCCCAAACAGTTAAGGAACATGAAGTGCCAAACATCAAACCTATACATAGTTTACAGCTTCGTGGTACGGAGGTGTCACTCTTAACCTATACAGTTCCATTTTCTCTTCCCTGTTTCTCATGGGCTCCGTGTTAAGGGAAAAAGTGGGTGAGAATAGCTTATTTAAAACTGGAAATGCTGATAGGCTGCGTAGGACCTTGGCACTGTCTGGAGCACTTCAACCCCGGGAAATTTGACCTGTATTGGTTAAATAAAAAAAAGAAAGAAAAAAGGAGGAGGGAGCAGTGGAGTTAGCTTAAGCGTCTCAAAAAATTAAGATTTTATCTATGAGAGAGCAGCCTCTCCAGTTCTACTTGGTTTGGCACTCAACTCCACATTGAAAACCTCCCTAATTCAATAACAATCATACCACCTTTTCCGTCATTATCTCGTGGTTGCAGGGCTAGCTGACTGGTCCCGCCAGGTTTTCACAGCCACTGGCCCCTGCATTCCTGCCTGAGCCCCGCAGGAAACAGAGCCTCTGCAGCTGCCCGCGTTTATTTACACACATTCCTGCCTCAAATTGAATTAATGAGCATAATTTAACTCAGGCGATGTCCTCCTGCTCTCCTTCCTCTGTGCCCCACTGGTCGGCCTGCTTCCTCCCTCCCACTCTCCTGTGGACATCTTGCTGGAGTGGATTCTGGCACTCTGGGGGCATGGACTGCACTCCGGGCCGCTCCACCTTTCGAGTCCAACGAACCACGTGGGGCTCTGGTTAAAATGTGGATTCCAGTCCAGCAGCTCTGGGCTGGGGCCTGGGATTCAGCATTTCTAGCAAGCCCTCTCTCTGGGGAGGCTGGGGAGGCCGAGGCAGCAGGGTGACAGACGGACTCACCGACACTGCCTATAACAAGCGATGTCTGCGTCAGTCACCAAAAGGCGAATGTTAACTTCTGAACTTTCCGATCAACCTGATAGAACATGAGGCTTCTCAGGAGCATATCCATGTGTGCAGAACGAACACAGACTCAGTCAAACCACAAGTCCTATTAACCCCAAACACGGTCTGACAGAAATTCCAAAGCCTGGGAGTTAAAGACAGTGAAGAATAGCAATGCTGGGACCCTTAACTTTTACACAAAAAAGCAAAAGGAACCCCACATAAGAAACTTCAGCGTGGCTGTGGTTAGATGCAGGAGGTCTGTTTATTGCATTGGGCAGGCCAATGAGGAATTTCCTGCATGCTATGCCAAAGTCAGAGAGCAAGGAACTTTCTCTGAAGTGTGTGCAAGAAAACCAGCAGCTCTCCTGGGCATTCATTCACACATTGAACACCTCCACTAGTTATCGCTGGCAAAACTCCCTCCAAATTCTACCAAGAAAAAGATTAAAAAGGGGAGCAGGGAGATAAAACATTCCCCCTAAAACAAAAGAAAGCAAATGAGTATGTTTGAAAACCAGTGTCAATGTGTTGGATTTTGTTCTTCCTGGATACAAATACGTATAATATCTCCAGCAAAAAAATATCCTTAACCTTGGACCCAAAACTGTTTGTGCAGGTCCACACAAACTCAGTATTTGGCTGCTTCAACAGAGAAAGGCTTTCTGGGCAAAAATCTTTTTGCGCAGAAAAGTAGATTTGGGGCATTTTTTTTTTTTTTTTTTTTTAGGAAAGATTGAATTTATCATGAGACATATTTCATCAAGAAACCAGTAAAATGAACCACCTTTTTACCCAACCCACAAAAACGGCAAATTCCTTTGCTAGAAAAGTTGGCTGCTTCTGTTGAAAAGATTAATTTATGCTGAATAGCTTTTGGGGGCGTACAGGATAGATGAGATTAGCGGTACTTAACAATGTGTAACCATAAAGAGTAGCTCCCGGGAGAGGAAACATGGTAGCTTATCAATATTCCTTCCTCATTGGAAGATTCTTCAGTACATTCACACGAATCGATCTAAATGTATTCTAGAAAGGTCCTCTCAAGGCCTAAGTCCTGCTGCATAAGCAAAATTCATCTCAAACCTTTCATTACCACTTAAGGCCGCACACGAGGAAGGATCATGGCTGGGGAGCAACTTCCTGTCGTTTTAGTAACTGATTCGCTCAAGCTGAAACTACAACAGTGTTTCAATTAACACGATGAAATAATGCTAATCACATTTTTCCCCCTTTTTCTTTTTTGGTTGCTCCTGACTTGACAGTACCCTGAGAAAACGAGGGAATTACACTTTTTAATCGGATGGAATGTTTAGCTACTCCACACGAAGCACGTCTGCCAAGAGGCAACCCTCTATGGGTTAGCTACTGAATATTCTTGAAGCACAAGGAAAGAAAAATTGCTACAGTGTCTGTAGACACTGACAAGTTGTGGATAATTATATGCCATTAATTTCTGATTTTAGGAATACCTAACATCTGATTATCCGTCACAGTCCCTCTGCCCCAAACAGGCCATCCCATGGACAGGCCCTGCTCCTGCAGCTTTTGTTCAGGATGCCATCTCCTCCTTACCATCTACCTTTTATAAGTGGCCCGAGCTCAAGTCGCCTTTCCCCAAGCCCTGGTCTTCTGCAAGTTTTCTGACAAGGATGACTCTTATCACTGAATACATTTTTTTCAACTGTACTTCTTGAACTTATGCCTAACTTGTTCAATTAGGCAAAGTTGTCTTCCCATCAAGAGAAGCTGTTCAAGAAATGGTCTAGGTTTCTCCTCCTAATGCCCGTGTTTTCCGTCTGTTCCTGCAGGACAATGTGGACATTTGCCAGGATCATTCTAAAACATATTTGAGTCCCTTCATAATAAATCTTCTGGAAGGACCAGCATACAGGAAACCGCTGGGGCACAGCAGGAGTGTGGGCTTGTCCATACCTGTACTTGTATCCGGCCTGTACTTGGGTGACGAGGAGTACTGGCAGTGGTAGAGGCCACAGCCCATCACCAGCCGAGGCACACAGCCAATGCCAGTAGTGCCGCGTGGCATGCTGACACGTGGTCCCTGGGTAGCCTCTGCGGGTCCCACCAGCTCTCTGAGCCTGGTTCTTAAGCCTTTCCAGTAAGGCCACATTCTGTGGGCTGCATCGTTTCCTTTACTTATTGCTTTTCTGTTTATTAAGTCAAAGTCGGTTTTTTTTTTCTTTCTTTTTTCTCTGCAACCAAAGACCCGACTGGTATAATTAATAAAGAAAAGTTTAGCAAGTTATAGCTCCAAACCATCAAGGTCAAAGCCAAAGACCAACAGAGCAGCCTGCCCTCCCTCAGGGTCTTCGCTCAGTGCCACCACTGGAGAGATTGTCCTGGGTGCTCAGTAAAGAACTTTTAAAAGAGAGACACTAGCAAGAAACAGAGTTTAGCTTTTAGGGTATTTTCTCATCCAGAGCCCTGACTCTGAGTTTACTGAAAGTCCTGTTCTCAGTGCCAGATGCTGTCTCTTCTGCCATTTCAGCATGTCCTACAGACCATGGATGTGTGCAGAGCCTTGTGCCTTCTTGGAGCAACTAACGTAAGATATCTGATGTGAGACTGGTGACATAATTCCATAAATGCTATAACACACAGGCAAACAACACAGCTGCACAAAGTGAAAATTAATGCTGTTGGGTGGATCTCTGGATGTGTTGGTTGGAACTCTGGTGATGAGGCAGAGACGGGGGGGAGGAGGGGAAGGTAGCTTACAGGTTTTCTTAAGCATGTGTGACAGGGGAGGGTGACAACGCCCCTGGAACAGAAGAAGGGGCTGTGTTAGGGTGAGCCGAAGACAACGAGAGTTGTGCTTTAGCTGTTTTCAGAGTGTAAGGTGCTAGGAGGCCAAGCACGTGGATGGCACGGAATTAGACAAATGATTTAGATTCACCGTATGGTTACTTTCCTGTAACGTTAGTCATTAGCTTTGATACACACTCTATGGCAGAAAACCAGTAACCCGGCATGTCTGAGGGGCCTGATTGCTGATGACTACAGAGGGGCGCTCATTTCCTGTATATTCCAGCCCTCCACTCCTACCTCAGTCATCTGTCCCATAAACTCTGAATTGTTTTCTCCACACCACTGAGGATACTGTCCTCAAGAAGTTTTCCATCTAAAGGGAATCACCGAAAGCCCATTTTTCTCCAGTGTTGAGTGGAAGTGAGTGGTTCAACAACTAAGCTTTTGCTTACAAACCAGTTACCAAACTTGTTATTTTCTTAGGCAGTCTTCTAAGATTGACATGTGTATTTCAGGTCCCACTGGCTCTCTTTCTATGTACAATTGAGGCTCTGTTTAAAAGCCACTGGAGAAAGAGCATTACCCCTTTGTCGGCAACTGCGATAACAAGTAGTGTCTTGCATGAGTCCTCAATGAACAAAGCCCTGTTCCAAGCCCTGTCTGCAGGGTTGGGGCCCCCATGAAATGACTTCAGAATGCATGGCAATACTGATTTTGGCAGTAAACCCAAGAGGTGTTGGTTTTGAGAGGGTTCTCTTGGTAAAACTGTGATCAATAAACTCACATTTAAACTTAAGCCACTACAATGATGTACAGAAGTTTAGAAAGGCACTTGCTCTAAGAACCGAGACAGGAGATACCCTGGAGCCTGAACGGGAACTAGAGTTAAGGGAAGAACCGGGGTGGAAGTGATAGAGGGCGTCAAAGGAAAAACAATTGAGAACTAGCTTTAAAGAAGGCAGAATATATATAAAACTAACCAATATAAACAACTCCCTGTGAAACTGAAAGTAAAATGACGAGGAGGATTCACAAATAACACAGCTTCGAATAGAGCACATTATTCGTCAGGTGTTCACTGTTTAGAGTTCTGAGTTTTGGAAGCTTGTTTCACTGTCAGAAGTTCAGAGAATAAAGCCATGAACTCTGTAGACCCCTAAATCCAAACGGCAACTTTCTAGAATGACCACCCAATCTTGGTAGTTCCATACATGATGAAGAAGAATAAAGAAGGTATTACTTTTCTTTAAAAGAAAAACACTGGGGGAGAAAGTGGCCCTGAAATGGCATTTACTAGGAGGCAATCCATCACTATAGGTGAGCATGGCAGAAGGACATCATAAAAAGACTGAACAGAATTCAGGTTCATGCTGGAGTATGAGAATACTACCTCCATGATGCTCATTCCATTAAATGTGAAAACACTGAAAAGAAGGAATTCGTTTTTCTTCTAATAAAATGAACAAGTCCCTATGTGGACAACTTGTTAATTATCTAAAGTTGCTTCTTTCCCCCTCAGTTTTATTGAGATATAATTGACATATAACATTGTGTTTGCTTAAAGTGTACAACATGATGATTCGATATATGTATATATTGCAAAATGATCACTAAAGTAAGTCTAGTTAACGTCCACCGCCTTATAGTTACACATTTTTGTCTTGTGATGAGAACATTTCAGGTTTACTCGCTTAGCAGCTCTCAAGTATACAATAGAGTATTGTTAACTATAGTCACCATGCTGTGTGTTAGATCCCCAGGACTTATTTACCTTATAACTGGAAGTTGGTACCTAAAGTGGCTTCTTGATTTTATATTTCCTGTTCAAAACAAACTATTCTGGCATAATGAGCTATTATATTTGCCAAAATCATGATTATCTCAGATTTTAAAAACCTCAATAAGTTTACATTACAGAAAACTATTACAATGGCCTAATGCAATGTTTAATTCTCATTTAATGGTGGAAGGATTAAAAAAAGCAAAAAACGTTTTTACAGCCCAGACAAGGGCAATTTTCAAAAGATTCACTTTAACCGATTTAGCAGTCAGAAAGATTAACACAAAATAACACTCTTATACCCTCTATTTCCTGTTCTTTCGAAGAATTGTTTTTCCCACATTAATCATAAAAAGGCAAAATTCTGACTTATTATGTTACAGGACCTTTATTCATGGTCCATCTTATTCTTTTTTGATGCCACATTGAGGAAAATTTCTCAACAAGCCCGTAATTTCCTTCAGCGAAAATTTTAAACCCTCTCCTTTGGTCTCCACCTGGTCTCCTCCATCACAGTAAGCTTCTCATCCTCCCGTGTCAATCATTCTGCCCTGCAGCTTCCGTGCTTCCCCACCACGGCTTCTGGTTTTCCTGGACACAGAACCACTTTCTTTACTGCTTTTCTTGCCTTTAAGATGCTGTGTTGGGGACAGACTTTTCAAATCTTGAACTTTTTCTTTTCTTGTAATATCACTTTACTTGACACTAAAATTTTATGCCCCAACTCGACTCTTGGTGCCAGATCCACCCATGCTTTAAGCCTCTTCTAAGGCAATCCATGAGCCCGGAATGACTAAGGAAAAATCTCCCTAAAGAAGGTCCATTTCGTCCATGAAATTATTTTAGATTTATCAGAGGCCAGCTGTTAACTAAACTCTACCTAACCCTGACATTTTCTTGACCAAAGCCTCTTCTCCCACTCTGTGCTTATATCTGTTACTCCAAAAATACCCTTCAACACACCGTGTTTCCCTGAAAATAAGACCGGGTCTTATATTAAGTTTTGCTCCAAAAGATGCATTAGGGTGTATTTTCAGGGGATGTCATATTTTTTCATGTACAACAATCTACATTTATTCAAATACAGTCATGTCATCTTCTGGAACATCGTCATAACGTACTAAATTCGTCTGTCTGGCTGATGATCTTAAATGGGGCTTATTTTGGGGGTAGGTCTTATTTTAGGGGAAACACAGTCATAATGAAAATGCTGCTCCATGAAGTACTGGTTTAGGGAACATCATTCTGCTAGAACTATCGGTGACCCTCTATTCCTATCAGTTTTATGTCCCATAATAAAACTACTGAACAATGATTATCTTAGTACTTCCTTGAATTAGGTACTCAAAAAAAATCCATTTTGATTCCATTTTTGCCTTTTCTTTAATATCGGTTCCAAAACAAGCATTTTTCAGGAAGTAATTGTACTTTGTTATTAAACTTTTACACATACCAATATCAGTGAATGTTATACCACAGATACCACCCAGGTAGCTGAAATAATTCAACTAAAATTTTGTCTGGAAATGTTCTAAAATTTTTAAAACTGGAAATCATTCTTTTGGTGAGAAAAATGCATGGTTTATGCTATTGTTTTTCTGAGTACGCTTCTCTTAAGAAAAATGCTAAATTCATTAGTCTATCAGTCACTTGCTATGTACGATCGGATCCTGTACAAAGCTATTTCTAAAGGTTCAAGTACTCGGCATCCGCTTGTGTTATCAATTCAGCAAACTGATATTAAGCACCTATTACACAAAGCCAACGACACTTCCCAATTCTACATGACAGGAGCTTAATTTCATTTTATCGATTCATTCAGAGATTTACTGAAGGCCAGAAAGAATGGGAGGTAGGTGCCATTGACTTTCCTCACTGTTTACTGTTTAGAGGAAGAAACTGATATTAATTATGAAATTGCATAAATATAAATTTTTAAAAATTGTGGTGAAAAATACATAACATAGAATTTACCATCTTAATTATTTTTAAGTATATAGCTCAGTAGAGTCAATTATATTCACATCGTTGTGCAGCAGAGCTCCAGAGCTTTTTCATCCTGCAAAACTAAAACTCTGTCCCCATTAAACACTACAGTCATTTGCTTCTCCCTCCAACCCATGACAACCACCATGCTACTTTCCGTCTCTACGAATTTGACTACTCTAGGTGCCTCATATAAGTGGAAGCATATAGTAATTTCTTTTTGTGACTGGCTTAATACCCCAAACATGGATGAATCTTGAGGACATTATTCTAAGAGATTAGAATAATGTCCTCAAGATTCATTCATGTTGCAGCATGTGACAGGACCTTTTCTTTTTAAAGGCTGCATAATATTCTATTGTATGTATAGGTCACATTTTAATTATCATGTGTCAGTGGACATTTGGGTTGCTTCAACCTCTTGGCTACTGTAAATACTGCTGTTATGAAAAAGGGTGAGCAAATATCTCTTTAAGATCCTGCTTTCAATTCTTTGGGGTATATACTCCCAAGAGGAATTTCTGAATCATATAGTAATTCTATGTTAACTTTTTCCAGGAACCTCGATACTGTTTTCCATTGTGATGCACCATTTCACATGCCTGCCAACGGTACACAAGTATTTCATTTTCCTATATTTTCGCCAATACTTGTTGTTTTCTTTTTTCTTTTCTTTCCTTTTAAATAGTGGCTGTCCTAATGAGTGTAAGTAAAGTGTTACCTCAGGCACAAATGTGAATTTTTGATTGCAGTAAGTGAAACAAAGGAAAGGTCAACTGTTTTAAGAGAACTTACAGGAGGTTTTAGAGACCAAAGGAAAGGCGCCCTGGGGAAGTAATGACTCATCTGAGGTCTGAGAACTCTGTAGGCATCAGCTAGGTGGAGGGTGGCCACCAGGGCCTTCTGGAAGTGAGGTGAGCAGGTCCAAATGCATTGTGAGAGCACAAACAAGGCACGCCAGCACGGGTGGGGTGAGGAGCAAGAGAAATTATGGCAGCAGCAGAGGTCAGGGCTTCACAAGGCCCACAGGGCCAGTACATGAACTGGAACTTTATCCTAAGGGCAATGGGAAGCCAAGAAAACAACTGTATCGGATGTGTATTTTGAAGGTCTGTTTTGGCTACAGTAAAGCAATGGATCCAGACAGACTGGGTGCTAGGAAACCAGTCATGAGGCTACTGCAAAGGGAAGAAACACTTCAGCACCATCTTACTAGATATGGGACCAGAACTGGAGGGAAGGAGACATAAGTAAGAGATATTTAGGAGGTAAAAATGGTAGTGCTTGGATTCAGCATAGCGATGGGGGAAGGGGCTTGAAACTCTAGTAGGATAAAAGGACAAAGGGTTTACACAATCTTAGGAATTAGTAAGTAGGATAATCATCGTACATAGAAATTGCCTCTTATTGAACAAGTTAACCATTTGTTAGGAACAGATCTAATTCAGTTGCGGTAGCTTTGGCTATTATCGCTCAGATGGTTGCAGCATGACATAAACGTGACTGAAGTCCTGTGTCCTGACCTCTTCCCTCCCACATTCAAAAGGAAATGGTTAGGATATTAGCCAGCACTTTGGAAAAACTACTTTAATCAGATCCGTGCTTTATAAATCGTAGTTTATAAACTCTGCTTAAAGCGATTAATAAGCATAGATTAACAGCTCAGTTGTCCCACATTTTATTTTTTAGGAAAAGCCTTGTGTAAGAGCCAAGACTCTTTTCATTGCAAGTGATGAAATCCAAGTCAGGTGGTAGCACCCTGGGTGTGGGGGAGGGACCTGGAAGCTGGGTTTCCTACCTCTCAGTCTTGCTTCCATTACATGTAGCTTTGAAGAATGAATCTGTGTTTCCAAATCTCTGTTGGTGAAGAGCTGTGCTATCCAGGACAGTGCCACAGGCCAGAAGTGGCTACTGAGACTTGAAATAGGTCTAGTCTGACTTGGGATGTACTCTAAGTCTGACATACACACTGGATTTCAAAGACTGAGTACAAAAAAAGAATGGAAATGATTTCCTTAATAATTTCAGCAGATTACATGTTGAAGTGATAATATTTTGGAAATGTTGGGCTAAATATATTAATAAAACGAACTTAACCTGCTCCTTTTTATGTTTTTAATGGAGCCATTAGACATTGAAAATAATACATGTGTCTTCCATTTTATTTCTATTGGACAGTGCTGCTCAGGAACATTTGACTCGAAGCCAATTTGAACTATTGGTGCCAAGAAAGGGGCCTTAGA
Source organism: Rhinolophus hipposideros (assembly GCF_964194185.1). Taxonomy (NCBI): domain Eukaryota; kingdom Metazoa; phylum Chordata; class Mammalia; order Chiroptera; family Rhinolophidae; genus Rhinolophus; species Rhinolophus hipposideros. Next base: position 8,263,343 of record NC_138050.1, read on the forward strand.
AAAGCTTCTATTTCCTTCCATCTCTGTGGCAAACAATGAGCTCGGCTCAAGCCTATCTTCCCTTTCTTGGGTAGGCAAGGGGTGAGAATGGGGGACATACTGAAGGATACAAAATGTAGGCAAAGTCCCTAGGTACCCCAACTTTGGAGACTCCCAGTAGGAACCATTCACCAGCTGCTTTTCTACAATATGACAATGATGGTCAATTTTCCAGAAGCAACTGGAGAGTTCTCTCTATCTTAACTTGACCCAGACAATTCTATTATACCTTTTATATAATTAATAAGTCTGCAACTTATTAATTTCTTCATTAATTTGGACTGTTTTCAAAAGTAACCAATCCAACTGGAACTGTCTTATGCAAAAACGGGAATATATTGGTTTACGTGTTTCTAAAAGTTCAGAGGTGGTCCTAGCTTCAGGCAGAGCTGGACCCAGGAGTGGCCTCAGTGCTGCCACCTCTCAGTTTGGTTTTCCTCTTGTGCTTAATTTATCCCAGCCAGGCGCTCTCTTGGTGGTGGCACTCTCTCCCAGTGACATAGGGATGATGGCAGCTCCAGGCTCCAGCTCTCAGCAGCAAGAGAGCTTTCCCTCTATTTGTTTTCTGCAAAATATCCTTGCATCGTCTCTCAGTGCCTGGAGTAGGTCACCAGGCCCATTCCTGAGTCAGCCTCCATGGTCCATGACATGAAGATACTGGCTGACTGATTCTGGGTGGCAGGTCAAGATCCAGAGAGGGAGAGAGGGAGAACCAGCAGTGTTTGGATGCATGTTCTGAAAGAGGAGACAGGCTTCAGGGGCTGTGACCAGAAAAGGGGAACTGGGTGTCGGGCAGACCACAGATACCAATGCGCCACTGCAGGCAGGCTGCATGCACAGGGCGTCTTTCCTGCCGCAGTGGAGTGGGGGAGGCTGGCCTTCACTGCATCCTCAGGGGCAGCTGCACATTTACATAAACCCTTCTTGCAGTTTCTATCCTTTAGCAAAATTACGCTGCAATCGTGACCAACCCCCACTCCCTGCCAAAACAAACACCAAAACCCTGCGAATGAAAGTATACTATAGCCACAGACATAGGTAACCCAGATTTCTCTTTTCCCATCTTTACCCAAAGGGATGCCAAGCCCTTGAGACAGCCGGTTAATCCAGGTTCACAAAGCACACGATTTCCTCAATGGACATTCTGATGTCTCACAACGCTGACAGCAATAAGAGTAACTGAAAAAATCTCACAACTGTTAAGTCCTTTCATTATTTTGGTCTTATCTTAAATACTGTCAACAGCAGTTTTGCATCATGATTTATACAAAATAGGAAAACCCTGGCACATGCTAAATAGCACTGTGATTCAGTTTTCTCCCTTCTTAATCTAATCAATCCTCCTTCTTTTCTTGCACAAATGCTTGATCTGATGGCCTTTCCCAGGCACCTCTCTACCTCTTCAATAGAACAAACCTAGAGAACACCGGTGTGTCTGGGTGGGAGACCTACAGCTACGGTCACCAGACAAGGCCGTCTCCCTCTGCAGATGTTGCAGAAGTAAACCCGGGCATAGATTCTCAACGGCGAGGCCCCACATACACATTTCCACATGTTTGGAGAAAGGAAAAGTTCAAAACCACATCAAAAGTACTCTGTGACCACGGAGTATAAATATTACAAACAAACAAAATCAGCATGTAATGTGTACTTTAATTTGCTGACAGATATTTAAAAAATTAACATCAGAATGAATGACAAATGCCAACACCACAACAAAACCTTTAACCCAAGAGAAAAATAACTCACAATCAAAGCCGCCAGGCCTCTAATTAGCACACAGCATCCTTGAAACGAGAGGCCAAAATAAAATAAACTGCCAACATGGAGAGAACTGTGCAGGGAGAAAGGGGAGCAAGGACTGAAAAATTAAGGCTTTCCATAACGTACTTCAAAAACAGAAAAGACTGTTGTTTGAAACCTGCTTTACTAGAAGTGGGAGAGCTCATAGGTAGAAGACTGCTGCTCAAACATAAAGCATGTGTATACCTTCTAACTCAACATTTGTATTTGAGAAATTCTTTTACACTGCCGGGTAAGTCCCTTCAGATACAATTTAATAAAAACATTTTGAAGGAGAATTGACTGACATTTACTCGACAACTGGTTTGTACCTAGATGCTTTCAGCCTAGGTGCTTTCCACAGTGACAAAGTGTGGGGGTTCTCCCTGACGTCTAGCTGTCTTGGGAAGTCCCAGCTACTTCACCCCCTACGTGACCAACCGAGGTCCTGGTTCTTTTTTCTAAGCCTCTTCCTCATACGACTGTAGAATAGATTCTCAGACGAGTTAATGCTTAATTCATGATGTACATAACTGCATTGGTATAGAACATTTATATGAATGTATATTTTGTCTGAGACATAGTAATTTCTCAATAAACATCACCTACTATTATTTGCATGCTTTATTTTCTGAAATGTCCCTATTAACTCCAAAGATAGGTATTATCTACTTCATAGACCTGATGAAACCGAGGCTCAGAAATAGCATAATTATGAATACGACGCACAGCAGACTTGACTTCATAAATTTCTAAGGCATTAGGCGAATTTAGTTCAAATCCCACTTTCACTGTTAGGATTTGCACTGAGTAGGAAAGAAATTTGATTTGGGTCACGTGAGTCCAGATTAATTCTGTTGATCCCGGAGGCCTTGCAAAGAAGCAACCAGAAAAAAGTGGGTGCTGGTCCCATTACTGTCTATAGAAAAAATCTGAAATCACTTTAAGGAGCTAACACCCTTTAAAAAATTCGCTTCCTCTCTTGTTTGATAATCAGGAAGAGAAAAACAAAAACAACATGGCATGACATATAACGACTACAAAAGCCATTTTCTGATAGAACTGTTACCTGATGCCTGAATTTTCTGAGTTTAGAGCCCACGTGGGGCTGGGGATGGGCTTCAAGTCTGGCTCCATTTGGTAGATATTACCTACTTCATAGATCTGATGAAACTGAGGATCAGAAATAGCTTAATTATGAATACTATTAACAACAGACCTCACTTTACACAGTTTTTAGGCATTAGGTGAATTTACTTCAAATCCCACTTTCACTGCGAGAATTGACAATCCCATAGGAGACTCTGGTTTTCTGTCTTTCTATTCCATCTTTCAGAGCAGCAGTGGGTTCTGGAGGTGGCTTCCCTGTGGCTGAACAACTCCAGGTGCCACCTAGCAACTGCCTCATGCACGTGAGAAGGCCATCTTTTTGATGGATTTTTTTCCCAGGAGCAAACGTGCTTCTTTCCCAGAACCCCCCAGCGAACATCTCCTTGAGCCTACTTTAGGGCTTCCCAACCACTGCCTACAGCATGGGGGTTGGGGTCAAGCTATCCCTGGAGTCAGGGGTGCACAAGGCTCCCCAAAGGTGCTGGGCCTCTTGCACAAGGTGTGGTATGTGGGTACAAACTGGGCCCCCTTAGAAAAGAGCAAAGGAGGATGGCTGCGGGGACAAACAACTGTGTCCCCACACCACGGAAAAAGTTAACTTGAGGACAAGTTCTCTCCTGGTCCTCAGGATGGCCTCTGTCCTACAGACATGTTCTGGAAACACAGCTGAGCAAAGGTGGCAGTGGACGTGACCGTGACTGCTACGTTTCGGCTTACTTCCTAGAGCACAAGCGACTTGGAAACAGAACCCCTCTTTTTCTATTTCATGTGGAAAACACCTGGGCCTGAGGTCTTACTAGGCTGCACAGTCCAGGAGAAGGCAATGACTTAGGGAAGATTCAAGGACGGCAAACGGCAACCACTCCACCCCGTTTGCTTTTAGTCCGTTGGGATTCGCATGGTGTATACACAAGCGTGCATATAAAACTCAAAAGTAAACCCATTTCTGTATTTAGGATAAGATTTTTTTAAAAAAGCCTGTCGTATGCCAGAAACTGGCTGGAGCCTGGAGCTTGGCACGGCAGACAGAGTTAGCAGTTTGTAGGCTTTGAAGTGGAAGTTTTTCCCCACTGTTTTACTAGCAATGAAAAGAATTTTAAAGGAAAAGCACCGACATTGGTGAGGAGTATTTTTCCACGGTGAACGATGTAATGTCTTTCGGTATAATCCTCTATTTGGAAAGCTAGATGCCTCGGAAAGCTGCTGGCCCTACCAGCCATGTCTTACCCAACTGCCGCACACGAGAAATACATCAGTTGTGAATATTTTAAATATACCATCTTCTCTTATAACACCCAGCACTGGCTCACACATTGTCATGAAGTAAGATTTTAGGTGTTTTAGAGCAGTGGGTTCTCAAATTCAAAGGGAAGAATAGCCTGGAGATTCATTAGAGTTCAGAGGCTAGGGCTTCACAACCATAGATTCTGGTTCAGTACGAGTGCCTGCGTGTGTTTGTGTGTTTGTGTTTGTGTGTGTGTGTGTGTGTGTGTGTGTGTCTTACAAGTATTTTTTTTGTGGGGGAGGGATTGTCATTTTAACAAGCAACCCAGATGATTCACATGTAGGTGGTCAATGGATCTTACAGAGAAACATCACATTTAGAACCTATAAAATATTAAAATTCTATGGCTAAAAGAATTGGGAGTTTAAAATCACAATATTTCTATCTATAAAAGTTCAAAAATCATTGATCACTCTTGGAAAGTGAAGAGTCTGCCTGCTATACCTTTCCCACAGGTTATCTGATTATGTCTTCACCACACTCCTCTGAGGTAACCAGGGTGTGTGATCTTATTTTTGACTTGGCGGATAAAGAAATTCATGCAGGTAAAGTGATTTAGCAAACGCTACAAAGCTAGTTGGGGCAGTTCTCTTGTCTGATGTCAAATAAGACACCCCTAAAGTGAAAAGCTCTGAGAAATAACATGAAGCAAATATAAGCACGTTTCCTGATCCAGTTTTACATCACGTTTTCCTCTTCTCTCTAATTCAAAGCTTCAGCAGGCAACTCGGGGCTAAAGGAAGCTTGTCATTTTCCACCTCCAAACACTGGCTTTGGGGACCCATTATGGAGAAGCTTACAGCCAGCCCCTGGTATGCTAACCTCTAGTTTTTCTTGGGAAAAAGAAAAATACGTGTTCCCCTATGGTAAAACATCACCACACACATTTTCCTTGGCTGACGACTTTGATATTACCCCTAGAACAGGCCCGGCATGAATTTTAAAGTCACTTTAGATCTAGCTTACGGGGCCTAGAAAAATGGGGTGCCTCTTAAAATCCCACAAATGTTGCGTATGCTCAGGAGAGGAAGTATACAGATGACTTCTTATTTCAGATACTTGCACTGGGACTTCCGGGCTCTTTGTCTGGTTTGGGTTCACAACACCATATCATGAGGTGCTGTAGGGAAGATAAAGAGTCTTTGATGGTGGAAAATCACTCATTCCTTTGCCCTCCAGGGAAAACCTGCCTTCTCGCTCGTGAGAAAAACTCCAAATGTAACGGACAAGACAAAGAAATATTTAATCAAATTAATTTAGGAAACCCCAGCAGAAACAATGCACCTTTTCAACAGTTTACGATGTTATGAACAGACAACGTCTTGTATGTTGAGTCTGTCTCCGGCTCCTGGGTGAGAAATGCCGTTTGCCATTAGACACTAGCTTCATTCTAGAGCTCAAAGGAACCATGTTCATTTGCCAAAAACCTGCTGCTTTGTGAACTATAAAAAATAGTTTATAAAAATCACTAGAAACATTCTTAAAATATGATGATGATGATAAAGCAGTCTTTTCCCAGAGTACCCCTGACTCCTAAGCCCTCACCAACTGTTTCAGTCAGCTTGGCTGCTCTAACAAAATACCCAGACTGGGTGCCTTATCAACAACAGAAGTTTATTTCTCCTGGTTCTGGAGGCTGGGAATCTGAGAATAGGGTGCCAGCATAGTCGGGCTCTGGGGAGGGCGTCTTCGGGGCTGCAGACCTCTAACTTCTCACTGTATCGTCGTATGGCAGAAAAGGAGTGAGCTAGCTCTCGGGCCTCTTCCTGTCAGGGCACTAACTCCATTCATGATGTAACTACCTCCCAAAGGCCCTTTCTTCAAATACTGTCACCCTGGGGGTTAGGACTTCAACACAGGCATTTGAGGGGGACACACACATTCAATTCTTAACACCAACCCGGAACCAAAGGGATGGAGATGGCTTGGGCATATTTTCAACAGACCCCCAAAGAAGTCCACTTCTGTGGCTGACTCCACCTGAGCCACGTTCCCATCTCTCTTTATGCCAGCACATAATTCCTCCGGAGGCAGCAGAAAGACTTTCTAAGAGGGCAGGCTAGTTTTAGCTACTCTCCACCCACATGATTTTTCAAAAGTGTTAAAAAACTGATTTTTTTTTTGTTTTTTTTTTAATACTTCCCTAGCACTTTTCAAAGAATGACCAAACCATTAGGTGGCAGACACCAAATAAGAGTATTAGAGTTGGCTCTGAGATTTTTTTCTGACACCCTGTCCCTACTCGGAGCTGTCTCCCGGAGAAAGACTGCAGATAATACATGGCTCTTTAAACATAGACAGTGGATCACCCACTCCGAAATCCTGTGACACAAAGACTGCACGAATCATTTCATTCAATGTCTGATGAAAATCTCTGTCTCGGCCAGCCATGATCGATTTCAAAACAGCATTTGCCTCATGGAAACAAACCAACCAACAAAAAAAAGTTAAAATGACGTGGTCTAAGTTTTTATACTGAAGTGACATGTGATTTAAAATTACAATTTCTTTGCTTTTGGATGGTAGGAATGGCTCATTAAATTTCTTGAAAACATCCCCAGCTATGGAAATTTCACCATTAAGCCGAGCCTTCGAACCACACAGATCAGTATAAGACTTGGATAGTGACAATGTGGCATGTTAGGGACAGAATGGCAAATGGGGTCCCCTGCACTTGGAAAGTCAAACTCTAGATGGGAGGGAGAGTCACTGTCACGCAGGGGACCCTGCTCGCTGCGCCATTTGTCGTGCAGGGTCTCAGCTCCTACTCCCCGCCCAAGAGCGCAGGACACGGTAAGGCCAAAAAGGAACACCCACGGAGCCATAGATAGGGGAATCAAACCAATATATTCTCGCTGGTGGCTGGGCTGGAGACACAGGAAGCAGGATCTACATAATCTGCCTAACAGCAGTCCACGCTTGCCAGCCACCATCTTCTTGCTAGCCCCCATTCCTTTTCTGCTAGCGTAGCCACAGCCATTATATTAGTGGCCAATGGCCTACGGGTTACAGCTGACGGCCAACTAGCCACAGCTGCTGGCATCTGATCACAGTTGATGGCCATTTACTACCCGAGCCAGCACCTTTCTATGTGAGGCCGAGAGCCTGGAAACTGCTTTTTGGGGTTTTGTCCCCACAGTCACTGACCAGCCTAAGTCATGTGCATTTGAATGGGAGTTACTGATACAACAGTCCGCTGAGGGGCTCCTGTTGAGGGCACTGAGAGGGGATTTCAAGGGAACCAACTGGCTTTGTTGGCCAGTCACACATCAAATGAGCCCCCTGTCAGCTGTCTCTCCTCTAATTTAGCAAATTGTTTACAGCAATCAGCTGCAGTCCCTTTTATTGTCCTGCGACGTAAAATTCCCCAAGTGAAATATTCATCAGACCTCACCCCCCTTTAACCAGAAGGAAGGGAAGTCGAAGCAGATATTGTAGCACCGACACCTTACCAAGTGGTCATCGTTATTATGAATAATTCTCTTGGTTTGTTGACAAGTCACATTGCTTTAACACAGAACTGATTTCCTTAAAGGGACAACGCACCCTTGCCGAGAAATGCTCATTTTGCTACACCACATTCTTTTTCATACACTCAGTGCTCTGTAATTTCCTCTATTGCTTGCATTTGGAAGAGAACTGAGAAATTTGTATGTGTTTGTCCTCACCCTTCCGGAAAACAAAACATGCATCAGGGGACAAAGAAGCCCACTCTGGTGGGACACGCCTGTCTTACTCAGCACCCACACGCAGTGGAGGCCCCGGGCGCCCTGGGGTATATCAGCTGGCTGATTCACCAAGTAAAAAAGGAGACAAAAAAGGAGAGCAATGCCACCCCCAGATTCTCTCACATGAAACCGCTGCTGGACATGCACCTGGGCTGGAGTAGACCCAGGAGCTTTGGCTCATTTCTGCAGAGTAAGTAAGGCAAAGACAGCAGCCAGATGTGGCACGCGCAGGCCTGTCCTTAAAATGTGTACTGCTGGGCCAGGGACACCAGCGGTTACAGTGCGAGCCCCTGACCCACGCTCCATCTCTTCCTGCCCGAGGCCCTGTCCCACGGCACCAGAATCCTCATGCAGGAGTGGGGGACAGACCAGTGCCAACATCCAGGGGACTCAGGGGATCTTTTGCAAATAGCTGTCCCTGGAGCCCAGGGCGCTCTCACCGGGCTAGATCTGGGAAGAGGCTGGGAAGTGGGCTTTTGGCTGTTTGGGAAGGAAACTCGGGGCCCTAGGAACCCAGGAAATGGACTAAAAGTGGGAGTGCTGGCTCTGTGTGCCATGGTCCTGTCACCCTGTGCAGAGGAACATAACCAGCTTGGGACAGCCAAAAAGAACCTTTAAAGCATGTGGCCTGGGGCAGCACTTGGTGGGTTCTTAGGGCAGTGCTGGCCGTGGGTCTGTGTGGTGGCCAGTGGGGTGAGCCTGTGGAGTGGGCCTGTGGGTGGGCCTGTGGGGTGGGTCTGTGGGGTGGGTCTGAAGGGCCTGGGCCTGTGGGGTGGGCCTGTGGGTGGGCCTGTGGGGTGGGCCTGTGGGGTGGGTCTGAAGGGCCTGGGCCTGTGGGGCGGGCCTGTGGGGTGGGTCTGAAGGGCCTGGGCCTATGGGGCGGACCTGTGGGGTGGGTCTTGAGGGCCTGGGCCTGTGGGGCGGGCATGTGGGGAGGGTCTGGAGGACTTGAGCCTGAGGAGCTTCATTTGAAAAGTAAGGAGGTTGGAACCCAGGATTGTCAGCTCCACTCCAGACCCGATTCTGTGGGATTCTAAGATCTAGTTGTTCATTATTGATGTCTCATCTCAAATACTGGACAATATAAACACTGGACAATATAAAAGAAAATATGAAAAAAATTCATAAAAGGGTGAAAATTTTCAATCTCAGCCTCTCTAGATCAAGATGAACAATGAGATATTCTGGTTAATGAATAATCTAGCTAATAAAGTTATTCGATTTACCTTTCACAGGTGACTATCAACTAATCCAAGGATAATAATACCCTGAACATTGAAACGACGATCAATCAACACATTCATTGGATTATGAGTGACTCAAAACATCTCCAGCCTTCTACGCACCGTGAACTGTGTGTAATTAACACAGAATTCATTACAGAGGGAAGGGTGGACATGCTGGGTAGGTCAGAAGACTGAGGCTGACAATTTTCACCATATTTAAAGTGTCAAAAGCCTTTTCTATGGATGGGACCACCTCCTCCAGGTGCCTGGACTTGGTTTGTTTCCCTCCTGATACATTTTGACGACAGCAGGCAACACCACCTTCTCCTGAAGTTTGTCATTGTCACGAGACAGGGAAAGCACCCACATAGTAAAGCATCAGCGTCAGGAGACACGGAATGCACTCACGGTTAGTAGCACTGACCTGTCCTTTCATGTCTGGAGCAATAGGAATGGTGGGCCAGATGGTCGAGTAGACGCCAAAGAACACCAGCCAGATCAGCATGCTTCCCCAGACAGCCAGGTGACTGAACTGTGGGAGAAAACATACCGTCAGGCAGGGCCTCTCCGCCGGCCCGGGAGCCGCCTGACCCCACGTGCTGCAGCATCCCTGGGTCCACGAGAGCTTTCTTTATGGAAAGATTTCCAGGCACTGGAGAGTTCTATCTTCCTAATTTCCTCGTTTAACAACGAATTCAAGTAACTACTGGCCCTGAAGATGAAGGGACTTTGGCCACCACAGCTGACCTTCCTGGAGGTCATCCATCCCATAGTGTTCACTTGCCCTCTCCTTCCTCACCAGTTGCTCTGATGTGGAGCTGTATAAAACACGGTCTCAGTATTCTAGTATGTGCTGAAGAGAGAGTGCTGAAGAAACAAAACGCACACGATGTGTTTATTGATCATTTTGAGACTTCGATTGTTCTTTCCGTTTTCCAAAGAACTTTTTAAAAATCTGGAATGAATGTTACATCTTTACAATGTCCCTTTATGTAGCTACTGAGTTGTGAAGTTTTTCTCGTCTGCCTTCTTACTATGATGAGACTTAGCTTCTTCCTTTCTTCCACATTCCATGATCTAATCCATCATCAAGTTCTGTTAGTTTTTTTAAAAAAATACACCCAGAATCTTAGCACTTCTTACTGCCTCCTCCTCTAACGTCTAAGGCTAAGCCACCACCACCTCTCCCCCGGATTAATTGCCATTGTCTCTTAATGGATTCCCTGCTTCCACATTAATCTCTCCTCCCTCCCCCACTGTCTCAGCACAGAATTCAGAGCCTATTTAAACAGCAGTGATAGACAATAATGAAACAATGGTTATAATCCCAACACTGGAAGTAATCAGAATGTCTAACATTGGGGACTGATTAAATAAGTGACGGGATAGCAATAAAATAATACTCTTTCATCATAAACAATGATTTTGGAAAAGTGTACTTTAAGGGATGGAAAATGGTCATGACATATAGTTTAAGTGAAAAAAGTTTACAAAACTGTTCTGTAATATATTATCTTAAAAAATATACACACAGAACAAAATCTGGAAGGTCACATAGCAAAGTGTTAACCGTTACTATCTCTTGGTGTAAAATTATGTAAACTTAAAATTCTCATTTTTGTCTTTCTGTATTTTGTGTGTGTATTGTTTTTACAATGTGCATATACATTTGGACACACACATTTGAAATGAGATGGCTGTTAATAACTTAGAATTAAATGCCAAGCTTAGTACTAAGTGTATGAAGTACCAAGCAAATTAATCATGAGGAAACTTTGGTTTGTAAATCTACCCTGATAAAGATCAAACCACAATTTTTACAAGCAAAATTTAAAATAAGATGCTGGATATTACTTATTGTTTTTCCAAGGCTTAAAAAGATATCATATTTTTCTGAAAAGCATCTATACTGAATAGAGAAATAATTATAGAGAAAACTTACTTTAGTCCAAGCTGTAGTCTCCAAACCAGCTTTCAGACAAACAGTGACAACAACATACTGTGAAAAGAAGGAGAAATTTGGGCATATGTATTATCATCAGTTATTTTTACTTTCCAGGAGAAATCCCAAGTCTCCCCTCCAGAGCAGCTCTCCCAATGCAGCTGTACTTTGAAAGGGCCATCCAGGTAGCTCATTCTCTAGGGGTTAGTTTTTAGTTTTAGGTTCACTTCAAGAAAAGCCCTCATTTTAGTGATTGTCTTCTCCCAACTTTAGCTCTTTACTTGACTTGGAAGATTTGGGAGAAATCACCTTCCTCAGTGCTGTTTTGTTTCAGGGGTAGAGGTGAAACAGTCATTTGAAGAATGGGATATCCGTCAATTGCCTGTCCAGAAATCTTGACTCTACCAAATCTTCACTAACAAATGAGGTAAGCATTGCATGACCATTCTGAGCGTTAAGGCATCTAGATTATATAATTTAAAGATCAGAAATAAATGCTAATGAGGAAGGCCTTATATAAGAGGTTTCGAGGGGCAGAATCCACACATGGGCCATTTAAAATGGTTCAGCAAACAGAGAAATAAACTTACTGTGTAAACAATATTTCCAACAAATAAATAGTCTGTGGCATGACCATTGGCTAATACAGTATCTGAAAAACAAAGAAGTTACTATTAACCTCTGGAGCACAGCACCGCAGTCCATTTTATTCAGAATGCAAAAAAAAAAAAAAAAAAAAAAATTGAAATATTTATCAAAATGTAAGGGAATTTTGAAAATTACATTATCTATGATTCTAATCCTCCTCTTTCTGATTCTTTTTCACCGTATATTTTTTCCAAATGAAACAAACAAAATCAGGTTCCCAATAAATCAAACAACCAAATGCTTGCATTAAAATTTACAGTTTTATAAAGATGAAAATCTCTTTGTTGGGTAAAAAATAGGAATAGAATAAAAACGTATTAATCTATCTTTATTAATGTTTCCAAGGGTTCATTTACTATTCATCTTTATTTTTTGCTGATTGGGAATTATAGGCCAATAAAAGAAAATAATTACATGAATGCACAGTCAATTCATAATTACTGAGCTCAAAGAATTTGAGGGGGATATTCTTTAATCTTGTTCACAAAGACAACTGCACGAACTTCTGGAGTCTATAAATGAGGGAATGCAAACAATCTGATGAGAGACGTCTAGAAAACACAACTAGGATTTTGAAGCTTTAACTTTTATACCTTTTCCACTTGTTTGTTTTTAAGGATGACTCCTACAATGTATATAACCATCACTACGGTTTTATACAGAACTCTAATAGAGTTGTCTAATTCGTGTCAGCTAGCCTGCTGTGAAAAACGCTTGTTTTTATCCTGAGGGGGCAAAGCCTGTTTTAAGATCAGGAATGGTTTCTTTGGATGAGACTGCCAATCTCCTTTTATTCTTTTTTATGCTCACATTCAGGTCTGTGGCCTACAGGTCACGTACGCAGGGATTTTTGTGCTTAAATGGCCAACCCAGTCGCTGTAACACACACATATTTGGCTCACCGATTTACCCCCCTGCTTGTTGACTACTACCACTGAAGAATCAAGATCTGCTTAGTTTTCCAAAACACCATAGTAATCTAGTCACATCACAGGTAGAATCTGGTAATCCTGGAACCCTGGATCCAATTCCTCCCCCTTCATAGATGGGTGAATTTGTGACTCAGGGAAGATGAACCTGTATAATGCACCATGACTATCGTAGGTACAGGCCTAAACTGAGGGATTGCACTGGGGGAACACATGGGTTATCCTGGGGGGGGCAAAGGGGAGTGGAGAGAGAGAGAGAGAGAATGACTTAAAAAGGAAGGCTCTCAAAGCTTAGGGGAGAGGTGGCAAAGACAGACTCAAGCTTAGGCAAGATTTCATGTAAAGGGAAGGAAGGGAAAATTTTTTTAAAAAGTAAGGAAGAGGCCAAGTTAACTGCAAGAAGTCAACAGGTTGAGTAATTAACAAATAGCTATTCAAAACTGTGGGGGTGCGTGCCCTGGCCCTAAGATTGTTTTAATAATAAATGGGACACTTTTAAAGGCATACATGAATAAAGACACACTTGCGATTAAAGCATTTCTTTGATTCTAACAAAGATTATTGCCTTCAAAGTAGTAACATTATTTCATTTACATAACAAATATTTATCTGAAGTCACTTTATGCCAAGTACTATTACTGGAACTTGGGAGACGAGGTCCTTGTTTCATGGAGCTCACCCTACACTAAGGGAGACAGAACATAAACACACAGACAAATAGATATGTCAGGTGTAGGAAGTGCTACGAAGAAATACAAGGTGGGATAATGGAACAGAGAGGGACAGCAGCTGCTATTTCAGATAGGGAGTTCAAAAAAATCTTTTTGAGAAGGTAACATTTGAGTAGATCTGAATAGTATGAAGAAGTGAATTAAATGAATTATCGAGGAGGTGAGCACTTCAGGCGACAGAAATTGCCAACAGTCTGAATACAGACACACTGATGAACTCAAAGACCATCACAAAGACCAGTTTGACTGGAGACCCTGGGAAAGTGCTATCACAGTTAGAAGGGGCAAGTGAACATAGGCCATGGTGAGGAGGTGAGGTTAGGTTGTCAATTGTGATAGGAGACTGCTGGAGGAGTCTGAGCAAAGAGTGACACGTACACTCTTTTTTTTTTTTTTTGAGTTATGCTCTTAAGGGAACAGTCTAGTGTTTATGGGAGCTTAGATCTTGGACTACCCAAACTAGAACACCAAGAAATGCAATGCCAGTGTGAAAATGATTGTAGGTGACACTGGTGGTGTGTACAGCTGTACCCAACATGGGAGCCACGAGCTGCTGTAGTTATTTACATTTAAATGAAAAGAAAATAAAAGTTAAAAAGCTCTGTTCCTATGAGGGGCTGGAAGGACTGGGAGAATGAGGAGTCATTGCTTAAGGTGTACAGTTTCAGTTTTGGGGGATAAAAAAGTTTGGAATAGATAATGGTAATGGCCACATCACATTCTGACTATAATTAATGCCTCTGAATTATATACTTAGAATGGATCATAGAACTAACATTACAGAACCCTTAGATGAAAACATAGGAGTAAATCTTTATGGCTGTGGATTTGGTAATGGTTTCTTAGGTATGACAGCAAAAGCACGGTGACAAAAGAAAAAAATAGATAAATTAGACTTCATCAAAAGTACAAACTTTTGTACTTCAAACGATACCATCAAGAAAGTGAAAAGACAACCAACAGAATGAAGAAAATATTTGCAAATATTTATCTGATAAGTAACTTGTATCCAGAATATATAAAGAACTCTGAAAACTCAACAATAAAAAGGCAAATAACTCAATTTAAAAATGGGCAACAGATTTGTATGGATAGTTTTCCAAAGACATACAAACGTCTAATAAATATATTAAGAGATGATGCTCAACATTGTTCTTCATCAAGGCAATGCAAAATTAAAACTACAGTGAGATAGCATTTAACACCTACTATGGTGGCTACAATAAAAAAGATAATAACAGCCAGCAAGAATGTGGTGAAATTATCACCCTCATACACTGTGGGTGGGAAAGTAAAATGATGCAGCCACTTGGAAACTGTCAAGTCAGCTCCTCAGCAGGTTGTGCATAGTTACCATATGACCCAGCAATTCCACTCCTAGGTACAGACCCAAGAGAAATAAAAACATATGAGTGAAACATATTATACAAAAACTTGCATATGAATATCCATAGCAGCATTATTCACAATAGCTAAATGCCGTCCACTAGTGACTGGATAAAATGTGGTATACCCATACAGTAGAATATTACTGAGCAATAAAGAGGAATACAATACTGATATATGCTACAACATGAATGAACCTTGAAAATCTTATCCTAAGTGAAAGAAGCCAGTCGTAAAAGGCTATATATATATATATATATATATATATATATATATATATATATATATATTTATATATATATAGTATGGCTCTACTTGAACGAACTGTTCAGAATAGGCAAATCTATAGATATAGAAAGTAGGTTAGTGGTTGCCAGGATCTGGGTTATTTGGGGAGAAGTAGGGAGTGACTGCTAATAGGTATGGGGTTTCTTTTGGGGGCAAGGAAAATGCTCAAACATTGATTAAGGTCATAATTGCACAACTATGTGACTATATTAAAAACCATAGAATTGCATGCTTTGCATGGGTGCATTTTATGGTATATGAATTATATATCAATAAAGCTGTTATTTAAAAAATTCAGCTCCTCAGTCGCACTTAGCCACATTTCAAATGCTCCATGGCCACAAGTGGCTAGTAACTACTATGTCAGACAGCACAGATACAGACGTCTCCATCATCACAGAAAGTTCTATTGGACGTCACAGGCCAGAGTGGCTATGTTGGGGGTGGAAAGAAGCGATAGAAACTGGCACATACTGCAAAAGTAGAGATGATAGGACTTGTTTATGATTTGGATGTGGGGTGGAAAAGAACGTAAGGAATCCAGGATGATTTTAAGGTTTTTGGCCCGAGTAACTTGGTAAACAGTGGTGTCATTTACTTAAGATGGAGAACATTGGTCTGGTCACATTCATACAGGAATTCTGATTAAAAGAGTAGCACATAAAAATCTGGTACCAAGTGATCAATATTATACATTCACAATAGGAAGAACAGATGGCAATGAAGCATGATGCTATTCACGAGAGGATATTTAGAAAAATGAAGTAGAGAGGAGGAGTTTGGCAGTGGAAAAAAAAAAAACAGTAATGACAGTAGAAAACACTGTTTCCACTCTGCCACTATTTTGTTTTTTAAAATTTTAGGGTTCTGAGTCTCAGGTTCCACATCTATAAAATGGGGGGTTTATATCAATACAAATGATTGTAGTATCACTAAGGTTCCTGAAAGGAGAGAAAATCGTAAGATTCTAAGGTCCGTGTTCTTAGCTGCTAAAACTTGTGAGTTTCAGATCTTCCTCCTGTTCAGTTTAGTTTAGGGTGAATTTCCTAGTGTCAGCCTCATCCTGTGTGTTCATCAGTAGAGAACAGGCATTTTCATTGAGAAGAGCAATGATTTGTGTGCCCTGCCGTTTTCTCCACAGTAAGCCCTACTGGAGTCCAGAGAAAACTGATCAGATGGAAAAGTTAGAAGGGCTGGGAGACTAAGTTGAAAATCAAAGTTTACAATTATGGTTTGACAACTTTTAAAATTTCCTTTTAATACTCATATTTCGATTCATGTACTAGAAAATTAAATATACAGAGCATTTTGTCTAATATGGAGAGCTTATAATGTGTTTCATATTTTATGAACAGACACATAATAAGCAGAAAATTGTTAGACATCATAAGAAATTCTACATTGAAAATAGAAAACATATGTTGCTTACCACAAGACAGGTACTGTTCTAAGCTCTTTATACTTACTCCTATATATAATACCCTTTTAATACTCCAACAACTGTATGAAATAGTATTATTATCTGCATATTTCAGATGAGGAAACTGGGACAGCGAAGAGAAGTTAAATAATATACAAAAGATCATATAGTTAATAAGAAACCAGAAACTTTAAAAATAGACCCCAAACTCTAAAAATAGACCCCAAAGAGTAAAACCAGACAACTCCAAGGGGAAAAATAACTAAAGTAAAAAATATTCCATTTGAAACAGCAACATCTAATGGGAAGGAACTTTCTACGAGAGAATTAAGGTGGACTGAAAATTAGATACGTAGGACAGAAATTCCATGCTACACGAGGAAACATACACAGTGCACAAATTTGGGGAGCAGCAGTAACTCCTCCAGACCAGAACTTTTATTCTGAGTTAAGGGGACCTCATTAGCCTACTTTCTCAACCTTCTCGGCATTACTGATGCTTTTCTCAGATAATTCTTTGTTGTGGTGAGGCTGTCCTGCGCATTGTAGGGTGTTTGGCAGTGTCCTTGGCCGCTATACACAAGATGCCACTAGTACCTACTCCAGAGTTGTGAGGACCAGAAATATTTCCAGATGTTGTCAACCTGTCCCCTGGGGCAAAACCCCCACAGCATTAGAAGGAAGAAAAAAGAGGACCTGGAATAAGTACAGAGAATGCACTCTGAAGAGTGTCTGATGTATGAAGGGCACGCCCTTCTCTCTGTTCACGCTAAGGAGGTGGGAATGTGTTGGAATCTAACTGTTCACGTGACCAGCAGAAACACTATAAGGCTTTAGTACAAAGAGATGCAATTCACAATGCTTGATGGCCTTTAAAAGGGGGCACACCCTGATTACCTACAGGACCGAGAGCTAACTCACTTAGGAAGTGAGTGCCTCCACTAAACACTCTGCTGGCAGTTTGGAATGGACAGTAGGAATAGATGGGGAAACTTAAAGGGCACGTTCCAATTGTAGCTTCTCGAGTTTTATAATACATTCATTTCTAACTTGTCATGATAGTAAAATGCTACTGGCATTAAGTGCAATGTTTACACTTGAGTTCCTTTGAATACACTTAAGGTAACTTTTAGTGAATTTGGATAAATCTAACATTTCAATTCATCATTTTGGAAGGATAACTCACCATTGCATTTTAGTTTTCTGCTTAGGAAAGAGAATCTCCTGCCCTAGTCAAAACTAATACCATCTGGAAATCATTTACTACCAAAGTAAGTTGAGATTCTGGGCCATGCCAAGCGCTTCTGAAAAGACAGCATCTTCCAAACAAGTCCCAAGGCATCACTCCGCACACCCTGGTGGGTAAATTCTCGTGGGATAGGTCATTCTCTCGTAGGTTATGTTTCAACTATTTTAGAGGCAAATCCCTTTGGCCATCATTCCTTGTTAAAACATGCCAATAAGATACCCCTGAAGAAAAGATCAGAAGTCATAAGAAATTATTTGTGTGTGAAAGCAGTAATCAGCTACAGTTTGCTGAGAACCCAAGGCTGGAAAAGCCCGTTTCGATTGTCCAGGTTATTCCTGAAGCATGATGCTACCAAATGATTTCTTCCCACTTTGCTTATTCTTAACAGTGCTGTTATGATTCTAACACTCCAGTCAGGAAAACATCCTTCTGTAGTTCAGCTGTTTTTGTTTTAGCCAGATTTTCAAAAATCTCAAGTGATATTTTTTTTTGATAAGGGAAAAATAACCCCCAAACCCAGGTGAGTAGTTGGGGTTCCCCAAGTCAGCCTTCAGAACATTACTTGCAAACAACAGTAAGAACATTATTTCAGAGGTCCCTAAGGAGATCTGTCAAAAGTACACGTGGAGAGCTGTGATTTCATCAAACCTTTGTTTTCTTATCTTAACCAGCATAATTGACTGAGCACTTCCTGGCAGAGCCCTTCCTGGCAGAGCACTTCCTGGCTGAGTCCTTCCTGGAGAAGCACTTCCTAGCTGAGTACTTCCTGGCTGAGCCCTTCCTGGTACAGCACTTCCTGATGGAGCACTTCCTGGTGGAGCACTTCCCAGTGAGCCCTTCCTGGTGCAACACTTCCCAGTGGAGCACTTCCTGGTGGGGAACTTCCTGGCTGAGCCCTTCCTGGTGCAGCACTTCCTGGTGCAGCACTTCCTGGTGGAAATCATCATTAGCACACAATGGCTCACAGCAAGGGGAAAGGTAAGAAAGAGTAAGCTGCCTGTTGTATCAGAAAAGTTGGCATTTAATTGAACAAGCCGAGATAACTCAGCCTTTTGCACATCGAGGATCAGATTCACCCAGAGGAGGACACGAATGGGGGCGAATTTCCAGAACGAAGAACTTGAAAGAGTCAGGAAAATTCCCCATCTGCTTTGCTAAAATCCCAAGTCACAATTAGAATGATCCGACTGTGACTACGTGTGATGTAAAAGCCAGTATAATGATGGTGCTTAGTCCACACATCGAAAGTGTCACAAAATGATGGAGCTGCAAACACCGTCCAGACAGCCAGCACCATTCTCTTAGAGTCTCATAGACTGTTAGGGCTCCGGGATCCCTGACCCACAGCAGTGGTGGAACCCGTTCTTCTACACTTATGAGTATATTATTTGCAAAATCTGGTTGGATCCAGGGGCCAACAAATATAGGATTAGCCAAGTGAGGTTTAGAAACACAGTCACTAAAGCAGACGATTATGGACAACTGGGACAAAACCACATGGGCCCTCCACATTAGAAGTGGCAGTCCAAAACGCTGCATGTAAAAACCTCTTTGAAAATATTTGTGGGAAAACCCATGGTTTGCAAGAAAAGTATGTCTCATTTTCCAAACAGACAGAATGATCAAGAAACTTACTTCAGAATATTCCAAAGGGCTAGGTTGATGACATTTTATAAAGATGCCATTTCAATTAAATGCTCATTAAAAACATTACGTCATTACCCAGCTAAACCACAAAAACCGTCTCAGAAATGGCTCTTGACAAAAAGCAAAGTTTGAAGACAACATTATAGCATAGTACGGCACAGTCAGAGAAGACAGGATTTAATAATCAAGAAAACAGATGGGGTGAATTTATAGGTGTATTTTGAATGTAGTAAGAATCCATGGAACACATGAATTAAAAACCACAGGCATGTCACTCACATGTGATTCAGTAGGGAGAAATAAGGTGGAGGTGGCACCATTCCCTTGACATCGAGGCATTTTCCAAGAATCTGGGTTGAAGACCAGATGCCAAGATTCTCCTGCTTTCCCTCTTCTGCCCTTTTGATTCAAGAACTTTCAGAAGCACTGGTTCAGAGCAGCCCCAGTTCCAGAATCTCAGCAGGGTCTCCTTTCCTGACCATCCTCTCAGGCCTTTTAAGACTCCGTAGGGTCAGAGGAGGTACCATGCCACCCAGCTATTATTCATCTCAAGAGTGAACATGTATTCCACGTTTCAAATAACAAATTTACAAACTTTTAGAACTTATCCTGCTCCGACGTCTGTATTATAATTGAAACTATTTTTTTCTGCTTCCAACTCTCTGTTTTCACGAAGAGAAAATTTATTTTTTCCTCTCTCTGTAAAAACTGGTATAAAATATTGGAAAGAGTTTATAAAAGGTAGAGTTTATACAAGTGTTAGTGATTATAATTACATTCACGACCAGCCTTGGGTTGAGTTCCTGGTTATATAAGCCTTTTGCTGGATTTTCTCCTCTCTACGGCCATTTCTGATGGATATGAAACTCAAATCTTTCTCTTTCTCTTTTTTCACTTTTGTTTATTAACAATAGATTTTTAAAAGGAAGTAAAGAGGATAGGAAGTAAATTCGATTACTAATGTCAAATAGCCACTTCATGAGACCACAGGCTCTTCTCCTATTCTCGTGTGCACAGCTAAATAACATTCCCTAGCCTCTCGTTCCCAGGCAGGACCTCATGACTAGTTGTTGCCACTCAGACATGAGCAGAAGTGATGGATTCCCTTCCTGCACAAGGTGGTTAAGAGCGAGCAATCCTGCTCCTGGTTCTCTGTCTTCCCCAGTGTTAAGGCCGAGGATACACTCCGGGGCCATGTACTACATGGAGCCCCACTAGACTGAAATGGACCCATTCTGTTTTACTGAGGCACTGCGAGACACACACACATGGAACTGAAGGAAGTTTATATTTATAGATCCCTAAAAACAAGAGGCAGACGATGTCATGCAGGGCCACAAGGGGAAGCACCAGGGTGAGTCAGGAGGCAGGAGGGGGAGGGGAGAGCATGGCCCAGAGCCTTTATTAGGGTTTTTGTGGGATGGAATGATCAAGGCAGGGTAGGTATGCTGTGCGAGCTTAGGATTGGATAGTTGGAATGATTTCCGCAGGCTCTGGGTTATAGGGCTGTCCCTAGTTGTCTGGTACCTGGTCATGGGGTGGTTTAGGGAGACATGGGCTTGGTGTGTTGGGTAAAGGAGATGGTGTGGATGTAGGCTCTAGGCTGGTTGCTTTGTATCTTTGCAGGGGTGTCATTTGCTCTCCCCAGGAACTTGCTAGCTCTGGAAGGGACAGTCTCTCCAGGATCAAGGTCCCACAGATCAGAGCATCAAAAATATAGAAAATAAGAAGATATAGACACCACACCCATGGACAACACACTCTTTCATTTGGCGATGTGACATGAATAAGAAATAAGCCTTGACTGGGCTAAACCCCTGAGATTTGGGACTGTTTGTTGTAGCAGCTATTGCTGCCCTGGCTAACACAGCTCCATTCAAAGGGTGACATCTGGGAACTCTGACTCACACTTTGTACAACCTCACAGAAAACCCAACTGTTTAAAATATATGTAATACAGAGTTTATTAAAAGAGACACTGAAGCATAAGAAATATTTAACTGAATGAAAACAGTGGCCCTCCCAGCCCAATTCTGTGTTTCCAAAGAACAGTGCCATAGACGTGCGAGGCAAGACACTATTAGAGCTTGGCCTACCAATCAATCCACTGTCTTTAAAGCAAACCAAAACAGACAACGTATACTGAGTTTGGAAACCTGTTTTTATTTTAAGTGTATTACAACTAGTTATTTGGGTGGACAAGCTGTAGTTTCATTTGTATACATTTAAAAGCTTCCAGAGAGTTCTGTCTTTCTAGTGTTTAGCGAGCAAGTTCCACTCACTTCATTTATAGGCTGCAGGATTTTAGGAACATTGTCCACACGGTCCTGGGCTCTCAGCAGGTTTTTCTAGATAGCAGAGGCCACGTGGCGTCATTATTCCCGTTTTCTGCCCCATTTAACACTTAATGTTCATCTCTAGATCTTTTTCATTTACTTCAGATCTTTTTGAAATCTGTACACAGTATGGGCAGTGACGTGTAAAGAGGAACAAAATGTGAACTAATTGTTTGACGTACCTTACTTTTAAATATTGCATTTTGTTAGTAAACTTGGGGACTGCAATACCCCATTTTTTTGATAGGTCAGGGACATAGTACAATCGGGTAGATTAGGGAAGTATGAATTAGTGAAATGTTGAATCCTCCCAATTCTACCTCCTAAACGGCCCTTTAATCAATCTATCCACTTCTCTCCACTTTTGTTGTCACTACATGAGACCAGGCAACAGCCAACCACCGTCCTCGCCAGTGTGATTACAATAAAAGAAATCAGGTATGTGGCTCTTTGCTTATAACCTATCAACGGCTTCCATTACACATGTACTACCAAGACACATGAGTCCCAAAAGGCCTGGGAAGGTCTGATCCCTTTGTCTTCATCCTTGTAAAAGTGTCACCACCTTGCTCCCAGCCTTCATCCACACAAGCCTCCTTTCACTAGGAATGACACCCTCTCACCCCATGCTATCCCCACAACCCTTTCTTCTCTACTCTTTTCCTGGCTCATTCCTACTCATCCTTCCACTATATGTGGAAGGATAATAATCACATCTTCTGGGAAGCAGGCCTTAAAACCAACCTGGACCAGGTTAGCTTTCCTTAGAACACATCCACTTGACCTTGAACCTTCCTATTTATAACACGTCTTGCTCAATCTTGCCTTCCCTAGGTTTAATTTCTGTGAGGGCAGGGAACTTGCCCATTATGCATACTACTATATACCCGGAAGCCAGTACTGGCCTGTCACAGACAACATACTCATTATCGTTTTCTTTTAATGAACGAATAATTGAGTTTAAGAAGGTGTAAACTCACAGAACAATGGCAATGTCGCCCAACCTGAGCTTAATGTGAAACAATGCAAGTCATCCATACTTACACGATATAAAGTAGCCAAATTTATAGTAACAGGTATAGGTCATAAATAGTTCATGTTAAAATGACCCCAAAATGTGATAGGCAGAGAGAAGTACTACGTTTCATTTTATACACCTGCATTATTATTTCAATGTGTAAAACATGCCTGATCTTACAGCAGCACATTTATTAAAAAGTATAAAATAGCCTTCTACAAAAATGTTGAAAGACTCTGCTGCTTAATTAGTGCCAATATAATACGTATACATATGGTGTTTTCCCTTCTGAAAATGGATGGAAATGGTTTCCAGAGTGTGGACTGGGAAGAAGAGAGAACAAATTTTTTTAGGAATATTTTTCTCCTAGTAAGTACACAGTATTCTCTTTTCCATCACCTCCCTCTTAAATTTCATCAAGAAAAATCTGAAAATTTGCTTTTTTAAAAATCAAAACTGATTTTACAGTCTTTTGCCAATAACCACATTCCACTTGAAGGAAGGTCGCGCAAATATGCAGACTGAATACACCAATGGAAAACTTGAGCGTGGTCTGCCCGACACCATGGCTCTGGACGAATTTTGGTCCCTGTGAAGGTGACATCTCTGGTGTTAAACGAGATTCACCTCTCAGATCAAAGGGTGGGAACTGTGGGCAGGCCATAGGAGTAAGCGTAAAGTTGTGATGGTTGGAAGAAATCTGATGTACTGAATTGCTTGACTGGAAAAATTTATTTTGAAAGTTGAAATGAATCATCACCAACTCCATCAGGAAAGGAGTGCTTTGAAAAGTCTATCCAAAACCATGCAAAAATAAGCAAAGCAAAATTCTTGGAAGCTTTCTCAGGAATGAACAATGTGCTCACACCTTCTCAAAACTATTTCTTCCCAACAATTATGTGCCCAAGTGAACAGCACTGATATGCACCCCAGCCTTTCTCTCTCCACAGACAGTGGAGGAAAAATTTCTAGTAAATTCCACCAGCTTTGTGACATAAGACACATAGTGTACAACAATGAAAGGAAGCTATTCTAGGTTCCTTGGCCCCCCTGGTCAAGCAAAACCTTAGGATGCTGAGTGCTGTCTGAGGGACAGCTTCGGGCAGGATTCAGAGTGGAGGGAGGCCTAAAGGCACTCTTCTGTTAGGTCGGGGTCCCCCATGCTTTGAGAGTGCCCAGGTTTGTCTCTAATTGGTGTCATATTCTTAGGCTTCTTTGGTGGTGTGGGGAGTCCATCCTTCTAAAGGGCAATTCATAGTGTAACAAGATCTTATGTATATTTAGGGTAGTAAATCAGCCCTCAGAAACAAGAAATCTAATTAGTTGCCACATCCTGACCCCAGCCCTCAATAACCCCATGTTCTCTTGTGAATCTTATGTGTTTCTCTACATACTAGTCTTATCTTCTTCAGAGGCAAACCCGACCATGTAACTCTCTTACCTCAAACCCTTCACTGAAAAAAGTCCCCACCTGGGTTTCAGTGTTCTTATGGTCACCTAACTTCTTTACTGCCCTTTCCAAACACTCCCCCTACCCCATAGCTGTCTCCATAAGAGGCGCTGTTGCTGACCTCAGAGGGGATGGGGAAATGTGTGGAGATGTGTTTTATCTATAGTTGCACAAGGACAGAGACAGAGGGAAGAGAGGGTATCTACCATGCTCACTGTCCAAGCCAGGGATGCTCAGTGTCCTGAAAGGCTCCTCAGAGGCTGAAGAAAGTCCAGATAGAGTCCAGGAGCCCCCTTGGGAAATGCAGCTGACCCTTGAACAACGCAAGTTTGAACTGCATGGGTCCACTTATATGTGGAGTTTTTTTCAATAAATAAGTAAATATATTTTCTCTTATGATTTTTAAAGTGACATTTTCTTTTCTCTAGCTTATTTTATTGTTAGAATGTAGTACCTAATATATATGACATACAAAATATGTGTTAAGTGATTGTTTATGTTATCGATAAGGCTTCCGATTAACAGCAGTCTATTAAGACTTAAGTTTTGGGGGAGTCAAACATTATACATAGTTTTTTGACTCTGTAGGGAGTGAGCGCCCCTAACCCCCGAGGGGTCCAAGGGTCTTGAAAAGGCAGCATGCACGGCCTCTTCAGATCTCTCGGCACAGGTCCCGGTGCTTTCCGGGTCCCGGCCAGAAACCTTTCCTCCCCACCCTTCCCCACACTTCTCTTTCCCCACTTGATCTCCCCTTCCTCATCTTTCAAGAACTTTACCTCCTTCCTGAAGAAAACTCTTGACCCACTAGACTAAGTTGTGTCCCTGTATTAGAAGGTCACCTGCGGCCTGTAGACACTGCATGCTAGTAAGCCAACACTTACCATGCTTCCCCGAAAGTAAGACCTAGCCGGACCATTAACTCTAATGCATCTTTTGGAGCAAACATTAATATAAGAACTGGTATTATATTATATTACATTATATTATTATATTATATTATATTATATTATACCCGGTCTTGTTTCACTATAAGTAAATTATACTATAAATAAAATTTACTTATAGTAAAATAAGACCAGATCTTATATTAATTTTGCTCCAAAAGACACATTAGAGCTGATGGTCCGGTTAGGTCTTATTTTCAGGGAGACACAGTATTTATGATTCCTGATCATCAACTGTGACCTATGTAAGCCCCCAGATAGGCAGTGTTTATATCCACTGTTATCTCTGTCCAGGACTCACAGATATGCCGTGATTTTGCTGAATAAATAAGTCCTTCTCAAAACATGTCCCCTTCTCTCTACACACACTCCCATCTCCTGGATTCAACCCGCCTTTCGCTCTCCTCCGGAATTCCAGAGACATAACCAGTGTCCTCGTCACTATTTTCCTTCTATCATTCACTTTATAAGACATGATACATTCATTTTCCCAAAGTGTTTCGATAATACTCTCCTTGACCTAAATTCTATATTGACTCTTCAATGCCTAAAATATTAGGTCCCAATTTCTTAACCTCACATTCAAAGCCCTCTGCAATCCAGCATTCACCTACCTCCTCAAACTTTTCCATGTCTTCCACCCTGGAAGGGCTGAACTCCTCTCCGCTTTCCACATCTGCCCTGAAATTCCCCACTTTGTCCGGCTCTTACCTCCATTCCTACACTTCTCAATCCTATTTGGATTTCCGGGCTAAGCCTAAATGCTATCTCCTCTAACAAGCCATTAGTAATCCCAAATGAAAGGCATCTCTCTGTCAGCCAGTGGAAATCCGATAGCACTTTATTTCTATTTTCCTCGACACATTTATTGCCTACCTTGTGCTGGAGTGATCCATGTGTGACTCTAATCTCCCTCATCAGACAACGAACTCTTTGAAGGTTCAGACCCACATTGATCCCTGCGCATATGACTCTTAGAGTTTATTGCAGTGTCTTGGTCATAAATATTATGCGAATAAGTAAGGTTAGTGAGCAATAATGCAATGGTTTTTGCGGTGTGCTAATAGTGAGAATGTAGAAATTCATTCTAAACATTCATTTAACTTGCTAGCATCAACTGATGATTAAGACCACCAATGGCCTGTTGTTCTATGCCACATGTACCTACCATGTGCAAGTTATTTCAACTTAAACCATTTCACGCAATAGGTGAAGGTTTACAACACGACTGAAAGAAAGCCCTCTAGTCTACAGGCTTACTAAATATAATGAAATAATGATGACGATCAAGATGGTGTGAATAAAAACTGGGGGAAAAAGTCACCCGATTGACTGGCTGCCAGGCAAATTGCCAAATTGGAGGGAGGCAGATAAGGGTGGCAGCAGCTAACCTGAAATTCACGTGGCGACATTTCAGGTAAATTAGCAAGCTTGGGAGCCTATCCCCTTTCGTCCACATGAGATAAATGAGTGGATTTGCATAATGGAATCTAGTGAACCACAGCAATTCCACCATGAACTGCAAGCCACCACCTCATCCCACATAATTATAACTCCAGGATTAAAAAAACCATTGTTTCTACTACAGAATGGGGCCACGTTAGTTCCTTTTGAAGCAGGCAAATAAATGACCATCTTGTAAAACTTCTGAGAGTCCACAGGCAAGCCCCTCGGATTTGGAAACAGATTGCACTGTCTACATAAGGTAGAGTAAGGGGTCTGGAAGCAGTACCTGTGGTCAGTTCACACTATTTACTTCCTACCTATGAAAGGCTGGTTTCAGGGACAAAAGGACAATTGCCAAAATTGTTTTTATGCTCATCAAACACCTTGCTTCCCATCACCAGTTGGTCCTGATACAATGGTTGTTGCTTCTACCATCAAATTGTCAGAGCTTCTAAAACAAACCACATTCAACACTCTTATACTTGTAAACGCTTACTCATGAAACCAGTTCAAAATAAATTAAATCTACTCTGAGTAAAGATGAATCACAGGAAAGCTTTGGAGTTAAAAGAAAATGATTCCACTAGAATGCTCCTTTGGGGGTGGGAGTGGGGATAGGGCTAGAAGCAGAAAATGTTATTTTTTGATCTAGAGACTTAGGGACCCTCGAAGGAGAAGGAGGTCTGATGAAATGGAAAGAATAGGTCATAGGGTATAATTAAATTGGCTGTGCATGCATTTTCTCTAACTGTCAGTATTTAGTAGGTTAAACAATATCAGTGAGGATGAATCATTTCTGTTTGAAGCACAAACACATTGACAGAGAAACAAAGACGCTTGGAAACTTTATATTCTCTGGGTCTCTGAACAATCAAAGGCCTTGTCTAGTCAACATTTAGAGTAATTTTTCCCAGGGGGATTATTACTATTTGACAGGGATGAAAGAGTAGCATTCTTGTGACACATTTTCGTTTTCTGAGACTAAAAGCTACATTTTGGATGTATCAAGAAGAACACACAAATGCAACTGGCCACATTTCTCCCACTTCTTCTAGCCAGAGGGAAGGCTACAACCAATCAGGAGACTCAGCCCTCAAAGAAACTTTAAAAGTTTGCTTGAAAAGTAAATGTCAAATAGAGGTGATTTTTCAGAAATTAGGGTTAAGATTAAACTCTTGTGAGACTGGAGTTTTTCTGCTTACAGGTATGTGTAGTTTGGAAAACAAAAGTCCAAGTAATTAACAGATAATGCCAAGCTCATGGACAAGAGGCATGGATGTTTCATTCTAATACCATGCTTTTTATTAAGATCCTTGACTCAAACAGTTATTAAAAACAAAGTGTAGGTCTCCTAGCATTGAAACTCTCCAGGCAACTGGAAAGAAAAATGGGTGTTCAGAGCCAGAATGGATGACACCTACAAGCTATAAACCTGAGACCAGCCCTCATTCGATTTCAGGTATGTTTTCCTTCTGAAATTTGTTCTTGTGATCTCTAGGTCTGCAGAACCGGGGGGGGAGGGGAATAAAATTGTGAACAACTGGCCCCAAAGGGACTGCAAAGCCCCACGCTGACAGTTGGAATCATGAAGCTGTTACCATGCTCCAGCGCCTTCATGGGAAACCAGAAGAGGATGAGGGAGTGGACCAAGGCGTTGATGCAGTGACCCCAGAAAACCTACGGGAAAACAGACCGAGGGAGTCAGGAGCTGCCCACAACTCTTGACCTCTGTATAACTCAACAAATGCCTCACTGTGAAGGATGCTGGCAGCGTGTTGCACAGCTCCAGAAGCAGCATATTATTCTTGGAGTTAAAAAAACAAAACAAAACCATTTCCTCGTTTTTACACACAAATGACTGGACTATCTCCAGATACTATTACTTAGTACAAAGACCTACATATATATATACCCACATACATAGAGCAATATACTATCTATCCACATTAGAAAAATGAATTTTGAACCGTTTTCTTTAGAATCCTAAGAAAGACAACAAAATCTTTCAATCAACCCCAAAAAGGGCATTAGGTCAAAAGTGTTAATAAGAGACTGAAATGGTGTATTTTTTGAAAGCGTTGAAAACATTTAAAATGTAAATTCTTACACAGCATTCTCATTCTTTTGTTTGACTCCTTAAAATCCCTCCCATTCCACTTATTAACTTGTAGATTTTGGTTAATGTCATGCACATTTAAAAATTCTCTTTATTTGAACACTTGAAAGGTCAAACAAAAGAACCTGAAGTTTAGGTTGTTCTAAATTATCATTTCATAAATGAATTTCAGTCATCTTTTTAACCACTAAGATGACAGAATTCAATCTACTAAAGCCAGATTGAATTTACTTAAAAATCTACAAATTGTCCTGGGAACTCTCATATAGTTTGACCCTAAGTAGTAATGGGACAACAAAAAATAATAAAAAAATTATAAGACAAAGGGATTTTCCCATTTTCAACGTTCATTCTTTTCTACTTTTCCCCTGACCTCTGCATGCCCTTGCCCTTCCCACTCCCTGCCCCCAAATCTTCAATGTGCCTGCAAATAAGTCTCAGATCATTCTCAGCTCAACTACCGTTAATGCAGGGGTGTCCAAACTGCGGCCTGTGAGCCAACAGCAGCCCGCAATCCATTGTTAATTGGCCAGCAGCAAATTCCAAAAATATATTTAGTTTACTTAAATAAACCAGGTGAGGCAACACGTACTTCACCTCAAGTGAGTGGCCCAGCTGTTTACGTATTTTACCGCATATGGCCCTCGGTGAAAACCGTTGAAAAAAGTTTGGACACCCCTGCTTTAATGGGTCCATTCCCTACGTAGTTTGCACCTTATGTGGCCTTTGAATTCAAACTGTAAAAAACAGATATGATTTAAGAAAACAACGCAGAGCAAACAGGCCGTATTTCCCATTCATAGAATTGTAGTATACAAGGACTGATACAATGGCCGTCCAAGTCTCTTTGTGTGTGGAAGATACTAGAACCAACAGGATCCCTACTCACACCTGGCTCACAACGGAGCCTTCAGAGATTGTTTTCTTTCTTCAAGTCCTATGTCATGCTCGCTAAGGCCCCAGAGGCTATCCTAGCAAAGCGTGCACACCACCAGCCTACAGCACTGGAACTGACCCGGGCAACAGACCTCTGTGTAAACTTCCTCATCTCCTCCTGCACAAAAACCCGACAGAAACACAGCCATGCAGGCATGTTCACATCTCTGGCTCTTCCACCAAGCCAGGCACGTGTCTTCCCTTCTGGCCGGCGGCACAGAACTGCTCTGCCACTGTTAGCTGTGACGGGCAGGCTGGGTGAGATCCCCTCTGCCACCACGACTGCGGAATCACTGTGACACCTACCCCAGCAGCTGCTTGGTTCCTCTCAGGATTGTCTTTTCTGTCTAGATGCTTTCTCTTTTCTGATTCTCCAGACTGACAAAAACCAAACCAAAACAAAAAACAACAACAACAACAACAACAACAACAAAACTCACGACTGACTCGATTTCTGTGTTCACATCTGGCCAATTTTACTCACTAGCTACAGAAACATTTTCTTTCAAATGAAGAAAACAAGCAATAGGTAGCGAGAAGGCTCTGAAAGGCAAGCTCCAGCCTACCTCAATGCAGAACTTTACAGAAGGGAGGTCTCTGATGGCTGATTCTACAGGAGCCGGGGCCCTGGCTGCAGCTGGCCACACAGGTGTCAGAGGCACGCGTGGAGAAGAGGGGAGGAGCCGATGAAGAGGAATTGAGAGGAGCACCACATGCAACGTGACAACTACCCTTCTAGTCTGGCATCTCAGATCCACTAACTAGGCTGGTTATATTGGGAGAGGGCCTGGTCTCACCTCTTCCAAATGGTCTCTCTAAAGCAGGGGTGTCCAAACTTTTTCCAACGGTTTTCACCAAGGGCCATATGCGGTAAAATACACAAATAGCGGGCCACTCACTCCAGGTGAAGTACGTATTGCCTCACCTGGTTTATTTAAGTAAACTAAATATATTTTTGGAATTTGCTGCTGGCCAATTAACAATGGATCATGGGCTGCAGTTGGCCTGCGGGCCGCAGTTTGGACACCCCTACTCTAAAGCGTTAGCTACCTCACCGGCAGGTAACTAGAGCTGGAAGACAAAAAGCGGTGGGCATGCCTTTCTGAGGTGACAACTCTGAGATGATAACATTCTGTTTACCTTTGTGTTGAAGCCCTCAGCATTCTGGGTAATTTTGTAGAGCTGTGGAAACCTGAGCATGCTCTCCTGAGTGCAGGACCTCTCGAAGATCCCCAGAGTGAAGGGTGGCAATGCGGTGAAAATCTGCATGGAGAACAACGAGCCATTAAAGGAGGCCTCTCCGATTCACACAGTTCCAGTGTTTCAGTTCTATGGAATGATGACTTAACTTCCAGTCAAGTCCAAACCTGAGAGTCAATGACTCATAGCTCCCCAGACACCCTCCAAACAAAGACAATTAAACGAAAGATCATTTTTAACTGTTACTTAATCAGCATGAAATGAATACATCGAACACTGAAAACAACATGGCAAATATTTGATCAGCCAAGAGGTCTTGTTAAATTAACAACTGCCTTCCTTTGTAAAAAGAAGTGGTGATTCAGAATCATATCTTCCTTAGCTTTGTGAAGTGTGGCTGTGTTTTCTGTCAGTGCCAGCTGACGCACACATTTATAACTTCCCATCCTGCTCTTACACTCAAGTTTCAGGAAGCACGATGTACTTCATCCATTTATTCATTTGACAGACATTAATTGGGAATGAATTATGGGCCAGAGACTGTGATAAGCATCAGGAATACAGAGATATAAAAACAGAAGAGGAAAGAAAACAAGCAGGTCTCTGACCTCCAGGAACTCTGTCTACTGCAGAGGTGGAGACGGGGCGGCCGGCAGAGGGCACATAAATAAACATAAAATGCAGTGCTCTGCAACATTACTTATGGGGGAGAGAATAGGAAGGAGAAGGGACAGTCAACAAAGCATTCTTGGACCAAAGAGCATCTGACCTGTAAGGCATTGGCCCTATAGGATTTGGCAGGATGAGAGGGGACACGGGTGAGAGGGGTGCAGAAGGAAGCATTCCCATGAAACGATACCCCTCGCAAAGCTTGGAGGCATGAACACACAGGGCACATTTGAGGAAAGCATCTAAGACATCCAGGATGGTGGCTGGCTGAGGGGACAGTGTAAGACAAGGCTGGAAAGGAGATGAGACAGCCTCTTGGGACGAGTTCTTGGGCAAGTGCTGCTAAGACTTTTACCTGTAGTACTCTAGAGAGGAGTGACATGCCCACATTTGTGTTTTAGAAAGAGAAAGCCAGATGCTGAAGGAGAGGTTTGGAATAAACATGTCATTTCAGCCCAGGAGATGTGGCAGCCCCGTGGGTCATTTTCCTCCGGGGTTCTGGACACACGGGACACAGAGAATGGATCCTTCACTGCTTAGCAGCAGCATCGAGTAAATCCATTGCCACAAACCCAGCAAGCTCTCGAGCCTGTGGGAACTGGATGCATGGTCTCTAAGAGAACTGTGAATGCACAGCGGTTATGGGAGCCTGCGGATCTGGCCAGGGAAGTAAGCCTTTTCCCTATCTGTTAGGAGAAAGCCATCCATGTGATGGAGTAAGGTCAACAAAACTCGTAGGCTCCTCCTTCACCTGGGAACAGACAGGAAAACAGCACTGGAATTTCAATGTTCTACAGATTTCAAGGAGGAAAAGACTAAGAGTGGTTGCCCTCACTTCCCTCACATGAATAGAAGTCACCTTTTTAATGGCTAGAAGAAGGCTCTCCAAACAAACATCTCAGAAGCTCTGTCCCTTCTTAGTCCATACTAAGAGGACTTACTTCTTTTGCTTAAATGTGCTATTGTGCATGCTGTTTACACGGACACCTTATTTCGTTTCCTTTTTTACTTGACTTCCTCCTTCTATACACTTCAAACCCTCCCTTCCCCTACCCCATTAGGCTACCAAGCTAGGAGGTCCTCTCGTATGTGTCACGCTGTTTACAGCCTACCACATACACATACATACTGTTGGGGGATCATTATTTATTTTACAGAAACAAGATATTATACACATTTTTCTTCAACATAGTTTTGTCACTAAACCAAACATCCTGGGAAGCCCTCTGAGTCCTGTGGGTCTGACACTAATGTAGCCTTTTCATGCTCACATAATAATTCATAGCATGGATGGACCACATTTTTTTAACCATTCACCTATGGATAGGCATTCATTTTTGTTTCCAGATCTTTGTTCCCACAAACATTATGTAACAAACATCTATTAATAGAATACATTATAACATACGTACTTTTTCTTTTATTTCGATGAGACAGATTCCCAGAAGTTGGGTTGCTGGGTAAAAAGATTTTTAATTGTATAGGATTCTTCTTGGTTGCTTTCAAAAAAAGGTTCCAAGCATTTATATTTCCCTCCCAAAGGACAACAGTCATCTTCCCCCTGCTTTCTTATCAGCAATGGCTGTTATGTTATATTTAATATTCTCCAGTTTGAAAAATTAAAGATATTAACTCTTTCTTTAGAAAAATTTACATTTCCCCAACTACCAGTGACTTTGAGCATGTGTCCATATATTTGTTGAACACTTGGATTTGGAATTCTATGAAATGTCGAGTCCAGTCCTTGTCCATTTTCTACTCATGGTTTATCCCCTTTTTCTAAGAGTTCTTTGAGTATAATAGACATCAACTCTGTCTTAAGATGTCATACAATTAAATCCAAATGCACCTTGGCCCACTCACTTTCTTTATGGTTTCTTTTGCTATACAAAAACTTTTAATTTCCATGTGGTCAAGAACAGCTTCTGAGTGTCCAATTGTGGTTATGGAAGTTTTCAGGAGTTTCTTTCAGGATTCTTAGAGTTTTATTTTTTCATTATGTCTTAGTATACTTGGAATTTACTTACTATGTGGTTTAAGATTAGAGTCTGATTTTATTTGTTTTCCAAATAAAGAACCACTTGTGAGAATATAATGAATCGATCCACATTTTCCCACTAAACTGAAATACCATCTTTGACATTTACTACATTCTCATGTATTATACATCTAGAATCTAGAACTAGGATCTGGCTCTAGATTCTCTGGCTTATTTGTCTAGTTCTACGCTAATATCACACAGATTTGGTAGCGTTAGAGTATAGTCTGATGTTTAACAAAGATGAGTCTACCCTTATGATTGCTCTTTTTTGAACAACGTGCTTTGCATGTTTATTCTTAGGTGGTTGTTAATCCCATTTATACTTTAATATCATTTTATGCAACTCCTCCCCTTCCACCCCAAAACAATTACTTATTGGAGTTCTCTTTGGAATCAGATAAATTTATATATTAATTTTAGAGGAGTTTATTCTTTTATGATACTAAATCTTTCCACACAAAAAAGTAGTATGCATTTTCCATTTGTTCAAATCTCATTTCGTATACTTTGGAAGATTTCGTTCTTTTTCATATAGGTACTATAAAAATTATTCCTATGCAATGTATTATAATTTGATATATATTTGATATGTAATTAGATATATAATGTTGTATTTGATATTACAAGGCAGGATAATTTGAATTGCTATTCTGAAAGAATTATTACTCCTTTTGCATTTTTAAGTGCTCACTGCTAGAGTGAAAAAAAAATCTACTGTGTGCTAGAATTTAAAAAGCTATTGATTTTTATGTGTTTGCTATGGCTATGGTCACCTTATCAAATTCTCTTATCATTCCAGTATTTCTTTACTAGTTACTTTTGAGTTTTCTAGATATACAACCATGCAAGAACGTATTTCCATGGCCATTTTTATGTGCATATTTGTATAAGCACAGAAATAGTTCATCTTTTTTTCTAGTATATTTAACAGTTATTTAATTTTCATGGCAGTTGCTGAAAATTCCAAAACAATGCTGAGTTACATGGTGATGGCGGTCATCCCTGACTAATTTCTTACTTAAAATGAAAAAGTTTTAGAATTTTACCATTTATAGCAACATGCTAGTGGTGTTTTATATGAAGAGTCTGCATTATGTTAGTTGGCTTCTTTCTTTCCTATTTTACTTAGACTTTGTATTTTGGGTATGGCAGCTGAATTGCCTCATATATTTTTGCAGCATCTACTGGTGGGATCAAGTTTTTCTTCTTTGTTTTGTTGATATAGTGATATTTAGAAATTTGGAAACTCCTGTACTCCTGAAATAAATACTACTTGGTGAAATATTTTATTCTTTTGATACACTCTTGAACTCTATTTGCTGATATTTTACTTAGAATTTTGTCTTTATAAGTGAGGCTGGCTATGGATTTTCTTTCAATTAGGCTGGTTTGATACAATTAAATAGGACAAATTTTCTGAAACAGTTTAAAAAACAGTTATTACTTTACTAAAACATAGATACAATTTAGCTGACATCTACCTGATAATGGTAGCTTTTGTCACTGGTGGTCTCTTTAGTCTCACTCTACCCATAAAATACAATGATGTAGAAATCGGAGATTAATAACAGAATAATAATGAGAATCTAATGAGATAGCATTCATTCATCATTTTGGGAAATGTGAGAGTTCAAGTCAGTTTTCATGCTATTCAATCTGCTATGAGAGTTAAACTGAGAAGCAATGATGTGTTACTTGAGCTGGCTTGGAGAATCAGACATAAAGAATAAAACAGAAGAAGAAAAAGCAGGAGAAACACTGCTTGAAGAAAAGAGCAAGGGAGAACCCCAGCACAGAAGATGGGTCCATAGTAAATGCTTCAGGTGTCACCAATTGTCTCTTGCCACTGGGTCTTTGTGGGGTGATACTGGAGAGAAAAAGAACTGCTATATAGGACATTATTGGAACAATAATACTAAAATTGGAATATGGACTAAAGTGGATGATCGTATCCGTGTTAAATTTTCAGATTTTGGTCATTATCCTGCGGTGATGCAAGAAAATGGTCTTAGTAATTGTGCAGTAAAGTATTAAGCAGTAAGGGCCATGATGTGTTACCCGGTTCAAACTAAATGCGTTCGCAGGGGTGTATGCACACATGCCTGTGGGCAAACCTCCGTGTTCTCAAAAGGTTTGGCCCTTCCAGCCTGATGGACTCTGGAGGCCAGTGACCCTTTTGACCCCACCTCACAGATCCTTGATGTCCCTTCCCACGCTCCGCCACCACTCCTTGGTGGCCCATTCCAACACCTGCACTGTGGACTTCAAAGTAACATAGGGCATTTCACCTTGAAATTCACTTCTCTGCTGCAATATTCTCCTCTCTGTAATCTGGGGGACACAAAGTACATAAAGCACGTTCCCAACCCTAGTGGTCAAAGGTCACTGTGAGTCTTAATGTACATGAGCATCACCAGAAAAATTTCTTTAAAATGCAATATCCCTGAGAAACTCTTTGTTAAGTTGGGGTGGAGCTCAGGAGCCTGAATCTTCAAAAAATCCTAGTTATTCTCATGTAGGTAGTCTATGGACCGTATTTTGGCCAATGCCATCCTACAGCCTATCAGCACCTTATGAACAGTAGGCACACAATTCAAATTTATTGGATTCATTGGAATTGCCCAGGGCAATGGAATTAAGAAAAGAATCCAGCTCTCATACCCTGAGCATGAAAACAGGGCTAAAATCCATTTGTCGTACAACCAGGTGACATGTATTCCAGTCCTGGCTTTGGCTCTAAATCGTAGTCTCCTACGTCTCAGCCTTGTATTTTTAAATACATACGAGGGCATGTATTTAAATTCCCAGTGCCAAATCACTATGGAGCAGTCAGCATATTTCCCACTAAAGGGTCGCATAATTTTAACCTGCTTGAAACAGTCATAAGTCCTGCAAAGTTAATGTGACATAGGGAGGTCCTTAAGCCCGTATCAAGGTGGTAGGCAGATGGAGGAGCTGTTCGAGCACAGGTGATAAGTGAGCATCGATTCAGCCCTGCTCTCACCACCTGTCACCTTTGTCTCTTTGGGCTTAAGTATTAGCAATGAACGTGGCAATGAATAACAGTTACTGACTGACCGATGCTGCTGAAACTCAAGATCCGAACTCAATCTCAGTGGCATCTTCGTCTACACACCTGACCGTCTTAACCTGTAAGCTACACAGGACTGCTACAACTGTATGCAGCCTTTTATACCTAGCACCCAGTGTCGTAGCTAATTAAAAAAAAAAAGAAAAGAAAGAAAGAAAATGAAGAAAGGGTTGAGTGCATGGATGACTTGAATATCCAGCCAGAAATGTATACACAAGCTGT
This sequence comes from Rhinolophus hipposideros, assembly GCF_964194185.1. Lineage (NCBI taxonomy): Eukaryota > Metazoa > Chordata > Mammalia > Chiroptera > Rhinolophidae > Rhinolophus > Rhinolophus hipposideros. The sequence goes on from NC_138050.1 coordinate 8,300,222, forward strand.
AAATATTTATAGCGCCACAATTTATATTATTGTATGTCTGGTAACTTCCATCTACGCCTATCTATGATGACTGCTTCAGAGTCTGAACCCCCCTGGAGCAGAGAAGTGGGAGTTAGTGTCCGAATTATGTGTGAAAGTGTAACTTAAAAATGTACCATATGGGGGTGTCTAAAGCACTAAGCTACAAGCCCCTTCTTTCTTCCTGCCAGTAAAACAGAAAGCTAAGGAGCTACTTAGTCATTTTACATAGCTTAGAATTTATATTTATTTCTAGCTTTTGAATTCATTGCAGTCAAGTAATGAAAAAAAGAACTCTAAAATTGTAAAAAATACCAAATAAGCTGATTACCATTCACCCTAGGAGCTGGAAGTCAGAATTCATTATTTTAGCACAAACTGGGGAAGAAAACCTTCTACAAGGACAGATGCTCTTTTAAGAAGGCCAAGGAGGAGAACAGCAGATCACATACTGTATGTTCGTACCTACGTTAAAAAATTCAGAAATAAAACCACAAAGTGGAATGAGTTTAGATGTAGTTCAGAAATTTTACTTGAGCTCAAAACATGAAAATGTAGCCCAGGCATTGAGTAAGGAGGTAACAAGGGTCTATTATCAAGATATATGGGTTAATAATTTCATGGGGTTATTCAAGAATGATCTGCGATGATTGAAACCATGTGTGCCGAGTTTGGGCTTCTGCAGGATGTGTCGCAGCAAAGCTGCCTGCTCTGTATACACAGGATTGACTTAGATACACTTCCCAGACATAAACAGTCAAGGACTGTCCCTGCAGCCCTGTGCGCGATCAGATAGAGCTGGAGAATGCTTACCACATTGTACAAGCCGATGCACCACCGTTCAAATAAAATCTGCCCAGAAAATCCATTAACAAAGGCGAACCAAAGCTGAAAGAGAAGAAAGTTCATGAAGTTTTACATCAATATTGACCTAAATGTTTCCATTCGCTCGAGAAGTAGCGGGAATGTGGACCACCAGCTGGACACAGCTGCGAAGGGACACAAAGCCACAGGACCATAGCGGTTGTTCTTCAGAAAACATAAATTCCCAGGATCACACATACCAATATTTTAAGGAAAATTTGTATTTAAGGCATACGACGATTTTAAGAGGTAACGTGCACATACTAACAGAAAAGCAATTTATGTTTAATTTATATCTAGTGTGTTTTGTGTCCATACTCTCTTATTGACTAGAACAGTCTTAACTTCATGTTCTTTTTCCCTAGAGTTGATTGCGTAAATGTAATTTATCTTTGTAGGACTTGCAAATAGATAAAAATTTAAAAAATAAGATCTCTTCTGCTGGTCATGTGTCTTCTTGAAATGCTGACCCTCTTTAATCGAGTGTCCACAACCACAGCAAAGGTGAAAGCACAATATATGAAAGAAACATGCTTAAATCATCTTTTGGAGTAACATGGGTTGTATAAATAAATCAAATGGGTTGTATAAATAGATTTAAAAAACTATTAGTCATGTCTTCAAGCAGTCTATAATTCTGATTAGGGAAGACTGGCATAAAAACTACTACAGAGTGCCAGGGGCATGCATGACAAGAGAATAAAACTATTTTAGAGAAGGGACGGTTGCTCATGTATAATGAGAAGAGGGGGAGGTGGTTGGAGTGGAGTAGGAGGGGCCTGAGCCATCCGCAGGAGGGACCAATACGGAATATGGAATACGAAATGCTGCTGTAGAAAATTCAGCTCAATTGATAGGATATGATAGGATTCCAGTGATTTGGGGTAGACTTTAAAGTATCTCGTGCAAATCACAGACTCCACCTTTGTAGTGTGACGTCGTGTGGCACTCGGCATTACCAAGGTGGCACACTGGCCACACAACAGCTGCCCCACGATAATCTGAGTTGAGACCAGCTCTGCTACTGAAATTTTACTGAGTCAGATTTTTCAAAATCAGTCTCTTGACACCACTAGACAAGGCTTCTTGAGACAGGAATTGTTCCCCATCCCGAGCAGCTGTACCTCGTATGATATTTGGAACAAACAGGGGCTCTCCGAGTCCCAGTGGGATCACATGACTCGTACCTCAAGCCAATCGCCAGATGAAGTTTTCTTAAGCACAAACTTCATCGCCTTATTCCTTAGTTCAAAAAGCTACAAGGGATCCCTCCTAAATCTAAGATAAGCTTGCTGCTCCTTAAAAATCTTTCCACACTCCTATTCACTCAGAATTTCAGCTATCTCCTAAGAGGTCCCCATGAGGGCTGGCTATTCTTAGTGAAGAAATATTGGTGGAGAAGTAAGAATCAGAAGTTTGTGCCGTGCTCTGTACTCAAAATATTTTTACAACACCTTTTCTAATATTAGCCATCCCTAAAATGACAGTTTTAATTGCACTGCCTCCTCCCACTCCAGGCCTTGGCAATCAATCCTTCAATCAAACTTTTAGTGCCATGCAAGCCTGGATCCACACCTGATTCAACATATTTGTAAATTGTTCCAAGGGTTTTAACCTAATTTCCCCAAGATTATACTTCTATAGTCTCCTATTCAAACAACTGAGCAAACATTGATAAATGTCTAGTAAACATGTAACTATTTTATTGCTTGACTTGGTTAATGTATTGCCTTTTGTTGAAGGTAGTGATATTTCTATTGCCCTCCCCTCCCTAATAATCAATCGAAACCAGCAAAATAATTGAAAATAGAAAAGAGATAACTACTTTCAATGAAACTGTAGTTTTAACTACAAAGGACACAGACTAGAAGCTGGTAGATATGACAAGATTAGATCAAATCAGGGGAGAATGTCAATAACAGACAAAACCTAAACAGTAAAAAGATTTACAAGAAATATGTGAAACAACCCAAGAAGTAGCTGAACCAACTCGTATTTAGAGGGTGAAATCTAGAGGTAGGGACAAGTCATGACAAGTCCGTGGCCTGATTCGGCACAGCAGGAAAATTGCAGTTAAAGGACTCTGTATGCACACATGTCTTCTCCCCCACCCCCACCCCAAGAAGCAAATGAGGAGAAAGGCAGGCACAGGAGGGAGCAGGCACAGGAGGGAGCGTAAGTGGCAATCAACTTGGCAGACACTGATTGAGATAGACTGAAAGGAAATAAATACGAAACAATCTAACAGAAAACCCCATAACATACAGAAATTCACTGTCAGACATACAGGCTTCTCGGACTCACCCAAGGAGAAGCAATGGTGTGGAGGGAGGTGCCTCCACACAAACTGATACATGACCCGTGCAGAAGAGACCAAAAATTTGATGGGAAAGTGTTCTGAAACGACTTTGAAAACCCCTCCCCGGACATCATCAAAAAATAATAAAGAGAAAAAATAAAGGAATGTAACAAAAAGTATATGAAACAATTTTTACAGCAAGAACCAGATCACATGGCAGAAGAAAATTCTGAATGCTCTTGGTGATACCTACGGACTTAAAGAAAATGTGGCTTTCCTACAAGCAAGAGCTAAAATTAGATATGTAAGGTATCAAAGAAAGAAACAAATAAGATTCAAGGTACATGAAAGGAAATATATCCCAGAATTGACACTGCTGAATCTACAATCAGGGGTGGGTAGAGTAGGCTTGAGAAAAGGAATGAACAAAGGACAAAATGTAACACTGATTTTAAGAGAAACTGACAGCCTTTTAAAGATGATTTTAAAAATTCCAAAAAGGTATACCTTGAAAAAAAGAACAAGTAGAATAGAAAAAAAAATGTTTAAAGATGTATTAAAAGAAAATTTTCTGAAATATTCCAAAACCTTAATCAGCGAATGTTGAGGGCACCCATTGTCCCCAGGAAACAAAACAACAGATACAGAAAAACCTACACCTACATATATCCTGATATGTGAGTGAATTCATGAGTTTTAAAATTCTGTAAGATTCTCTAATATATTTAGGCAAAAACAAAAAACAAACAAAAAAAACCCACAAAAAACAACCCAGTTAACCTGCCAGGGGAAAAACCAAGTTGGCTTCATATTTCTCTCTAGCAGTATACAATACCAGAAGCCAGTAGTAAATGTTTACAAGTCCTTAGGGGAAGAAAGCATGATAAGAGTTTTAGCAAAATATAGAAACCAAGGAAACAGTAAAAGCTGAAAACATTACATAAAATGTGATGACAGAAGACTACCAAATATGTCTGTTATATTAATAATACAAAATTTTTTAAAATTCTCAATGGATAAAAAAAATAAAATCCAAAATATGTATATGCTATGCACAAGAGAAACATGTCAAACAAACATGAAAAAGAAACACTAATCGACTAAGATGGATTTCATAACCCTGACTTACGAAGCCTTACAGATGAGGTCTTCTCCTACTGTTCTAACAACACTGCTTCTCCTTCACTACAATGGCCCCCATTGGTTCCTTGTAAGTATCATGTATGGATCCAACTTAATATTCTGCATCTAAAGATGAGGCAGTTATGTTAACATCATTTGGGTAATAAGCCATCTTTACCTCACTTGTTTCAAATGCCCTTTATTGTCTAACAGATTATTACCATGGCATTCAGAAAAAAATTATACGGTATTTTGGTCTCACTCCATATACTCAAATTAATTTTAGAGGCATTGAATATTTAAGCATGAAAAACAAAGCATTAGGAGGAAATATAAAAAATTACTTTTTTGTATATGAAACTGACTCTCTGTAAGACATTAAACTCAAAAGTCATCCAAAAAGAGGGATAAATTTGAAACAATTCATTGCTATAGAGAAAAACATTAATAAAGTTGAAAGAAAATTAATAAATAATACAAATATATTTGTAACATCTATGAAGACAGATGCCTAATTTCCTTAATGCATTAAGAGGTTCTTACAAATGAGAAAACTCCTGACAATCTGTTAGGAAAATAGGCAAAGAATATATGCAGTGTGGTCATGAAAAAAAACTTAGATAGAAAATCCCATTTTTTATGAAATACACACACACACACACACACACACACGGATATAATTTTTTATCTAACAGATAGGCAAAGATGTAAGTCTGGTAACCTGGGGAAACAGCTAATCTCATACCCAGTAGGCAATACAGAATGGGTTTAATGTACTTTTCTTTTGACCCAACAATTCCACTTTTAGGGACATACTCTAAATTATATCTTATAGCTATAATCACACAGTATTCAACATGAAAATACAAGAGTGTTTACCATAGCATTATCTGGAAAGATAAAAAATTAGAACTCGTATGTATACTGATAGCTGGTTAAATGCATTATGATTCCTCCATAACAATGAAACATTATGCTGATATTAAAAAGAGTAATATAAATCTGTAAGCACTATAATATAAAATCTTACAGATATGTTATTCAAATAAAAAATATCAAGGTGTATGTTGAATGGTCATGATTGTACAGAATAGATGTATACACTCATATGCATGGCAACTTTTTGGAAGACATATAAGAAATTGTTAATATTCATTACCTTTTAGTAACACCATATCTCTGGTGGATATGACGGAGATTCATGTCTACATCTGGGACTGTTCTGAACTTTGAAAACATGTTCATGTTTTATTGCTATAACTGTTTCCAGCAGGAATTCTCAACTTGGGTTCATTTTGCCTCCCAGGAGACACCTGACCATATCTGGGGACCTTTTTGATGGTTTTACAGATATCAAGTGGTAGAGGCCAAAGATTCTGCTAACCATCCTACAAGGTCCAGGACAGCTCCCTACAACAAGGGATTATCTGCTCCAAAATTTCAACAGGGACATGCTGGAGAATCCCTGGATGAAATAAATAAGTTTATTACTGTGTTTCCCCAAAAATAAGACCTAGCCGGACCATCAGCTCTAATGTGTCTTTTGGAGCAAAAATTAATATAAGACCCAGTTTTATTATACTATAATATAAGACCGGGTCTTTAATATAATATAATGTAATGTAATGTAAGATAATATAATACTGGGTCTTATATTAATTTTTGCTCCAAAAGATGCATTAGAGCTGATGGTCTGGCTAGGTCTTATTTTCGGGGAAACACAGTAAGTCAACCTGACAAAAATTAGAAACCAGGTTGCACGACTCCATGCTATGTGTAAATTCGGAAAGCTTCACTTTTCAAATAACGCCCCTCTAGCCAGACCTGACTCATAGGACCAACGGCCCAGTTCTTTACAGGCCATAGAAACATCAAATGTAAATCCACACTTCACATATTTAGATCCCTGAAACAGAAATATACCTGTATAAATTATTAATGACAAGTTACATTAAAGACTGAGAGTAAATTGTACATAACTAAGACGCTCAAGTTGATGAAAATGTACAATATGGAAAAAAATCCGAAGAAATCAAGCATCTCATAGTCAGCATTACTCTTTGCTCCAAGCAATCCTGAACCATGTACAAATTTTCAGTCTTCCCTCGATTAACATTCTTGATTAGCTGAATGTTGGGATAGCTCCTTCTAAGCAGCCAGTTCTGATTCTGTCTGAGTTGGCACTGCCTTGGCCACATGTGTCTTCAAACATTTTCAAAATGTTTGTCCTAATTTTTATCAGTTGCAGGTGCTGCAGTTTTGTGAAAAGTATAAACAAGCTCCTTCTCGACATTTCCAGTTCAATTTCAATCTTCACTTAAATAATCCATCATTAAATGATCAGACCGGAACTATTTATTCGATAGAGAAAAAAAAAAAGAAAACCAAAATAAAATAAAACAAAACAAACAAAAATCCATCCCCTAATTTCAAAATCCATGAGCTGGTTTTTCTTACTTTGTAAACACTCAAACTTGATTTCATTTTGGCAAGATTTCCATAGGTGAAATGGAAAAATATGAGAACACACTGTATTTTTAAATATTTACACAAACGTACTTCGTTTTTATTTTATTTATTCATGAGACAGGTACATGATGGCTCCCTGACACACTATAAAATCAGACTTTCACACTGGTTAGTTATATACAAATGCTAATTCATATACAAAAAAAGAGAAAGCACTGCCCAATTCCTAAACATTAATGTCATTTTTGGTGGACCACAAGTTCCACGGTGCATACAACCAGACACACAGCCCTCAATGCAAACAGATGGCCAGTCCCCCCTCGATATGCAGTGACTTGGACCACGGCTTGCTTATAGCCACTAAATTTTACTTTTCTGGATTAATGGGGGGGAAAGATTCCTCTGCCTTTACTTTCTTTTTAAGTAGGAATGCTATTAAATGAATACAGTCAAAGTCAAAGTGGAGAGAGCCAGGTTCTGCCTGGACGGCCTCAGACTTGGTGAGTTGGTGGGAAGAGCTGCCAAGCACTGATGGTTTGCCAAGCTCCTGGGGTTTTGGTCCTAAAACATAGTGCTGTTATGAGCAAACTGACCCAAACTTATTAAATAGCTTTTCCTTCTTGGAAAAAATCCTTGCTTTAACTGCTGCCTCACTGCCAAAAATGCAGTAACCGTCTTGGCGAATTGCACAGACTCCTGTCTCGAGGTCCTAGCTGCCATTGTACAATCTCAGCAGGCTGTACCTGCCACCACTCAGGCTCTCAACTAACAGCCGACATCTTAGATGATCGCTTCATTGGGGAATGAAAGGAACTGTTCCTTCTAAGACCCATGGAAGGGGGCTGAAGTGGAAAAGTTACCCTGTAGAGAATACGGTTTCTCACAAAAGTGGTAATGCCATCATGATTGACTGACTAGCATGTCAGGTCTGAGCTAATTAACTGGCATTAACGGTATCTGTTGTTTGAAAGGCAAAGTGCTACAGTCTTTTTGGAATTCGATCTGGTAATATGTATTAAGTGAAAAAATTAGCATCTACTTCATCTATTTTCAGAAATACATTTCTCATAAATAAAAGCACATTTACATAAAAACAGACCTTGTTTTGCAGTACTGTTAGTAGTAAAAATAAGACAAACAAAAAGCAGAAAGTAGGGTGAAATAAAACCAAAAGTTCTTTATTGGGGCTGAATGTAGCAAGTCTATGAAATATTAAGCACTTATCTTTTAAAATATTAAATCTGTAGGTATGTAAATAAAGAAATGTATGTCAAAGAAATAGTATTAGATAGACAAAAAGCAAAAAAAAAATAAAATAGGTAAGTTGGTAGGAAGGTAGGTAGGCAGACAGAAAATCAAGGGGTAAAAATCAGGGATGCTTTTATAGAGCAGGAGTTATCAGAAATAATGATAACAACGGTGGCAGCAAGATACCCAAAAACCTTTCCCCTTAAGTATCTTTTGTCCAATAAATTATGAGATTGACTGGCTAGAATTAAATGGAGACTATTGCAGTAAGTGGGCAGGATTTCATCTCTAAAATCTTTGGAGAGTTTTTCTCTTTCTGAGTCAGTCCTGGATAGGTGAAATGCTAGCAGCAAACATCACATACTTGTAAAAACTAATAATGACTTTTCAAGGCAAACACACACAAAAACAAAGTTACAGAATACTGTGTACAGGCTCCATGTTTTGTAAAACCACAACAAAAATATCTACATATGTTTTTATGAGTACAAAGAGAGGGACGGAGGCTAGCTAAACTGCTCCTATTGATTATCTAGAGGCAGATGAAGGTACATTATTTTTTCTTTATATATCTCTACTATTGTTTCAACACATAAGCATTACTTTAAAGAATTATGTAAAAGAAAAGACCTTACTATTCTCGATCACGGTACGATGCCTCATTTCTCTTTTAGCTTGTCATGCCCTATAATTTTTGTTGCATTGTTACCTGTCTACCCCACGATTTGTAAGATGTGTGGAGCCAGAGATTATATCGATTCCACTCACCACTCAGGATTACACGGCCAGGATACAGCGCAGTGTTTTGCACACAGTAGTAGGTACTCAACAAACGAGTACATGCAGAATAGTATGAACACTTGACATATGCGAGGAAAGCTCACTTAAATGTGAGTATAGGACAGATCGACACATTGGTCAAATAGGTTTCATCCCAGTCAAGCACTTAATTGCTGTGGAGCGTGGGTATCTTCCTTAATCCCCCCAAACTTCATTTTTTAAATGAGTGAATGGAAAGAAAACCACAAACTGCAGAATTGTCATGTTTGCTGTTTTTGATGATGATGATAAAAGCTAACAAGCATTTTATGCTTACTCTGCGCCAAGAATCTCACACTGTAAATGGATTATCTCATTTAAACCTCACAGCAATCCTAACAAGTAGGCATTTTCTCCATTTCACAAATGAGGAACTCAGGGCACAGAGAAGATTAAAGACATTATGGCTAGTACCAAGTATGTGTTTAATAGACTGGAGTTACTAATAGTAGACCCTGTATAACAAATAAGTGACTTTTTAAAACATCAAAGTTAAGGCAATTCTGAATTGAATCAGTATTTATAGCTACTAACTTGCCATGTTGCTGATATTTTAAGATTTTTATATCAACAAGATACTTCATAACAATAAGTACATAAGCAGATCAAAAAACTTATTAATGACCTAACTCTTAAGCCTCTAACGCCATGTAAGGAAGTTAAAAGATCCTTTGTAGATTAGGGTGTAAACTATTTTGAAAAACAGGCTGCAAAAACTCTTCCCCATCTTGCATAACAAAATGCAATCACTCTAGTTTGAAATATTTTCCTGTAAGATTTTGAGCTAAAATATTGCAATATTTTACTAATATGGTTGAAACTGACACAGTAGACAATCAAAAGTAAACTTTTCACCTTCCAAATTCTTTGAATAAAAAAACAACATAAGTTAATACTAATGTGAAAATTAAAGTTATGTTGAAAGGGATTAGAATCTCAAAAGTATAAAATAGAAATTTTACATGCGAATAAATGTAGCATATGATGTGCACATATAAATTTCTTACTTAAGCATTTTCTTTTCCATTAAAATCCCAAACGATGCATGAAGTTGAATCTTATAGCCCAAAAGTTGCAAAAGTTCGTGAAGGGAAGTCTGGTAAACACTTTTAAAGTTTCCTTAATTATTAAGTTTTTGGTGCTACAAAATGCCTCTGTTTCTGCAAAATTACACGTTCATACTATGGAACATCAGGTAAATACAATATCGTGTTTCCCTCACATAAAAGACCATAATACCGACCAGATGGTGTATGCACAATTAAATTGATTTTTAATAAGGAATTCTTGGCACAATAGAATGTAATCGCTCCAAATTGTGTCAAGGACTACTTACATTTTTTATAGTTCAAGGCTTAGCCTCTTCAGCCCAAATCCTGTGTTACAGTGTTTTGGGGAACAAATAGCTCTGGAGACCAGTAATGAAATAACGAGCCTTTCATCTGGAGGTCATTGGTTAGGATCTGCTATCGTTCATTAATGACAGTTTTTTTCAACCTCTTGCTGTTGGAACAGTGGCGGGGGATTTCATTATGGTAAGAGTAGCAGAAATATGCATAAGATCATTTCATTTATGGACAGGATCTATGGCAAATATTTGAGAACATGTGTTTTATAACCAATAAAGTTATGCTCTAAATGTATTGACAGTAAGATGCAATGCCAGGCTCCACAGACCAGGGTCGTACGAAGGCAGAATATTGATGCTGTCTCTCCACCCCCATCAGCCTGTCGCCTGGGCAAGGTGTGACATTTCTTTTTCTTGTTTTCTTGCTCTGGAAAGTTGGAGGTCTGTCTACTCTCTCAGAGGACAATTATAAGGAAATAATCACTATTTTTAAAAAAATTTAGTTATTGAACTATTGTAGGAGTCACGAAGGTGAAGAAGACATCATCCTTCCCCTTGAAGACTTCAGTCTGGTTGGGGACAGGCTTGGGATCAGTCAGAGGGATGGAAAAGTTCTTTGGGAACATAATAGAGGGAGAAATGGGTTCTGTCTAAAGGAGTCACCACAATTTTCCAGTGGTGGTGGGCAGTTGGCCTGGGTCTTGAAGTATCAGATTCCATTCATCAAATTGGTGGGTGGAGAAGGGGCATTAAAGGTATTTGGAACAACTTATACATAATTTTAGCAGATGTGAATTTCCAGGTGGCTAGAACAAGAAAAATGAAGTGAGAGGAGAGGGCTGGGTTCAGACTGTGAAGGACACTAGACAGGTGTTCTTCAAATATGGGAACAGCTATGCTACACTGGCTGAGAGAAATGTGAAAAACTATGTATCCAAACGTCTGAAAAACACTCTCAGTATATTTTTATTTATTTCATTGTGGTAAAATATACATAACATAAAATTCACCATTTTGATTGTAAATGCAAATTCCGTGGCATTAAGTACATTCACATTGTTATAAAACCACCACCACCATCCATCTCTAGAACTTTTTCATCACCCTAAACTGAAACTGTTCCTATAAACAATAACTCTCCATTCCCCCTCCCTCCATCCTTGGTAACCACTTTTCTGTTTTCAGTCTCTATAAATGTATCTGTTCTACTTACTGCATATAACTGGAAAAATGCAATGTCTGTCCTTTTTGTGTCTGCCTCATATCTCTTAGCATAATGTTTTCAAGGTTCATCCATGTTGTAGCAATGATCAGAATTTCATTCCTTTTTAAGGCTGAATAATGTTTCATTGTATGTCTAGCTCACATTTTGCTTATTCACTAACCGATTAATGTTTCCAGCTTTTGGTTACTGTGAACATTGTTGCCCAAATATCTGTTCCACTCTTTGCTTTCAATTATTTTGGGTATATATCCAGAAGTGGAATTGTTGGACTATTTGGTAATTCTATGTTTAGCTTTCTGAGGAACCTCTACACTGTCTTCCACAACAGCTGCACCATTTTACTTTCCCACCACCAAAGCACAAGTGTTCTAATTTCTCCATATTCTCATCAATGCTTGCTATTTTCGATTTTTTTTAATAGTATCCATTCTAGTGGATGTGAATTGGTATCTCACTGTGGTGTTGATTTGTATTTTCCTAATAGTTACAAATGTTGAGCAACTTTTCATGTGCCCATTGGCCACTTAAATATCTTCTTTGCAGAAATGTATGTAGGTCTGACAATTAAGTTCGTGAACTTATTGCAACAATGTTGCTAAACTTTTTTGGTATCAGAGGGATTATTCATTATGAATTTGTACCAACTAGACAAATAGTTAACCAAGTTGACTAACTGGAAGTGCTGAAAATGCTACGTGAAAAAGTTAGATGACCTGAACTTTTCATCAACAATTCATGGCTCTTGTGTCAGCTCACATGGCACTGTCTGTGAGGGAGTTTTTAGCCAGTAAACAAATAACTGTATTGGAACACCCTCCCTACTCACCTGATCTGGCCCCCAATGACTTCTTTCTTTACCTGAAGATAAAGGAATTGAAAGAAAGACATTTGAAGACATTCAGGACATCAAGGGTAATACAATGACAGCTCTGATGGCCATTCTAGAAAACAAGTTCCAAAATTGCTTTGAAGGGTGGACTAGGCACTGGCCTTGGGGCACAGCTTCCCAAGGGGAGCACTTCGAAGGTGACCGTAGTGATATTCAGCAGTGAGGGATGTGGCACTTTTTCTAGGATGAGTTCGCGGACTTATTTATCAGACCCCCTATATTTTAAGTCCTTTAATGATTTTTGAATTGGGTTTTGTTGTTGTTGAGTTGTAGGAGTTCTTTATATATTCTAGATAGTAATCCCTTATTAGATATATGATTTGCAAATATTTTTTTCCTATTCTGTGCATTGCCTTTTCACTCTGTTGACAGTTTCTTTTGATGCACTTTTTTTAATTTTAAGAATTTTAAGAAGTATAATTTATATTATCTTTTGTTGCCTGTTCCATTAGTTACATATTGAAGAAATCATTGCCAAATCCAATGTCACGCTTTCCCCCTATGATTTCTTCTAAAAGTTTTATAGTTTCAGCTCAAAATGATCCATTTTGAGTTAATTTTTCTATGTGCTGTATGGTAAGGGTCCAATTTTCTTTTGCAGGTGGAGATTTTATCCACAACATCTGTTGAAAAAATGGTCCTTTCCCCATTGAAGGGTCTTGGTACCCTTATCAAAAATCATTTGGCCATATATGCAAGGGTTTACTTCTGGGCTCTCTAGTCCATTGGTCTATATGTTTGTCTTTATGCCAGTACCATGCTGTTTTGATTGCTGTAGCTTTGTAGCAAGTTTTGAAATCAGGATCTGTGAATCTTCCAAACTCACTCTTCCTTTTCAAGATTGTTTTGGCTATTTTGAGGTCTCTTGATTCCATAAGAATTTTAGGATGAGTTTTTCTATTTTTGTAAGAAAAGTCATTGGGATTTTCATAGGGATTACACTGAATCTGCAGATTACTTTGGTTTCAATTTATTTTTAAGGGATTGTAAATTTTTTAATGATAAGGTTAAGTAGTTGCAAAGGATATAATTTCTGGCATATTGTAAATTATCACATTTTAAAATAAATTTACATCATTTAAAAAATGTAGTCAGTGGATTCTAAGTACCCTAAGTGGATGCCCATCACAACTCACTTTAAAAAATACACGAACAAATATTTCTCTAACAGTCAGAAATTTTACACCATTATTATTATTATTATTTTTATTATTATTAATTTTTTAATTGGGGAATGTTGGGGAACAGTGTGTTTCTCCAGGGCCCATCAGCTCCAGGTCAGGTTGTTGTCTTTCTTTCTTTTTTTTATTTTATTATTTTTTAAATTTTAATTAATTAATTAATTAATTAATTTACTTTTAATTTATTGGGGTGACAATTGTTAATGAAATTACATACTTTCAGGTGTACAATTCTGTATTACATCATCTATAAATCCCATTGGTTGTTGTCCTTCAGTCTAGTTGTGGAGGGCGCAGCTCAGCTCCAAGTCCAGTTGCCATTTTCAATCTTAGTTGCAGGGGGCGCAGCCCACCATCCCTTGCAGGAATTGAACTGGCAACCTTGTTGTTGAGAGCTCGTGCTCTAACCAACTGAGCCATCCGGCGTTCCCTCTGGCAGCTCAGTGGTAGCTCATTGTCTTCAATCTAGTTGTGAAGGGCGCAGCTCACTGGCCCATGTGGGAATCGAACTGACAACCCTGTTGTTAAGAGCTAGCGATCTAACCAACTGAGCCATCCAGCTGCCCCACCATTATTTTTATCTTGAACTTGTTTACCATTCCACTTTACCCATATATAACTTAACCCTAGCTTAATGTATTTTTGTTTGAAAGTCTTTTATCAATCACCCTATCATATTTCACAAAAATGATGACTAGAAATTAAAATTAATTTTCTGTGGCTATATGGCTATAAGTGTTAAAAAAATTCTTCTGAATTAAGTTTTCATTACAATCACTAGTGGTATACAATGGAGAATAACATGCATTTTGATACTTATTAAACAATAAAATTTTGTTAGAAATACATCTTTTAATGAGCTAGATGGAGCTGAGTCCTCCTTCAGCACATTAGTTCATCTAACTGTGGAAGAATATTAGCTACTGGTAGATTGAGACAAGGCTCGGCTCCATTTCTATTCCTATTGCTCATTTCTATAGCTCTAAGTCTTGAGAAATCTACTTCACATAATAAATGAGAATATAAAGTTTGGTTAGAGCAATAGCCATCAGTACTTTGGACCGCTGAGCCATGTGCCAAAAAACAAAACAAAACAGTGCTCTAGTAGTAGAGTTATTTGAAACCATCTATGTGCTGTCATCTTGATTAGGTCCTTTTCAAAGTTTTCTAAAAGCAAAGAAAAAGAAACCATTGACTCGCAAATAATTTGTTAACGATTCATCAGAATCATTTACTTTCCTAACTTCTAGGAAGTATACCCAAAGGCTGTACCAAGTTGTTTCAAATAACTTCTAGTTACTAGGTATACACCAAGAGAATTGAAAAACATGTCTATACAAAAACTTGCATATGAATTGCATAGCAGTATTATTAATAATAGACAAAAAGTGGAAAGATCTCAAATGTTTATCAACTGACAAATAGATACATAAAATGTGGTAGGTCCATAAACATGAAGGAACCCTTGAAAACCTTATGTTAAGTGAAAGAAGCCAGAAACAAAATGCTGCATACTGCATGATTACACTTTTATGAAATGTCCAGAAAAGGCAAATCCATAGAAACAGAGAGTAGAGTTTGCCAGATGCTTTGATGGTGGTGGGGGGGCGATGTGATGTGACTGATAATGGGATGGGTTTTCTTTTAGGAGTGATAAAGTGTTGGAATTATACAGTTGTGACAGCTGCACAAGTCTGTGAATGTACTAAGACCCCTCAATTGTACACTTCTAAGGGGCACATTTTATGGTATGTGAATTATATTTCAATAAAAAAAGAACTTTGGTTTTAGTTCTCACCTCTAATTCCAATACCAGCTATCTACCTAGCTGCCTACCAGACATGTCATTGGATCGGTTCAAATTCTCCAGGCCTGCAGTAATGTAGAAGAAATACAAGATTGCCTCAGATAAGACTTCCATTATAGTCTTGATTCAGCCCCTAAATAGCCACGTGATTTCAGGCAATTACCATAGCCTTTCTTCATCCCACTTCTCCTTCTTTGAAAAAAGACCAAGTTGGGCATGATAATTTCTATGGGATCTTTTGAATTAAAAATTATGTCTCTATGTCACTGTGGGGGGCTTCAAATGAAAATGCTTCAAAACTTCATCTCAGCCACAATCCAACACCAAATAATTATCAGATAAAGTAAGAGTTCATCTTACTTTATTAAAGATAGAGATGATCCAATTTTAATTTCCCCATCTACTTTCTTTGTAACCCCAAATCTCTGATGGCACGCTAAGCCACCTTATATATATTTTCTGTTCATTCATCTACCAATTTCTTCTGGTTGTATGGCTACTTCTTAATCAGGGTCTTGGGTCCATTCCCATCTTTTTCTATCATTTCTCTCAAATGTCCAGGCTCTACCAGACTTTTGGCTCTTTAGCCTCTTCCTGTGAACAGATTATCTTCCACAGTTCAAAAAAAAAAAAAAAAAAGAAAGGAGAGAGAGAGAGAGAGAGGGAGGGAGGGAGGGAGGGAGGGAGGGAGGGAGGGAGGGAGGGAGGGAGGGAGGGAAGGAAAGAAAGAAAGAAAGAAAGAAAGAAAGAAAGAAAGAAAGAAAGAAAGAAAGAAAGAAAGAAAGAAAGAAAGAAAGAAAGACCATTCCTCATCTACCTAAAGGAAAGCTGTTTACTTATTAAAGAAATCTATACTTCTAGCTTCCATTTCCAGATCAACTGAGTCTCAGCCTCCACAACTCAACCCCAACCAGGACAGTACTGAAACTAGTCTGACAGATTCCTCCCCACCTAATCATCAGATTTAATGACCATTATAAGTCCTCATTATTCTTCCCCTCTTTGGAGCCTCAGTAATGACCTTTCAAATTCATCTCCCTCTTGGCTGCTGTGATGTGATGTGACACTTGTACTCTTCCAATTTTTAGTGTCATTCCTTTTTTGTCCTTGCCATTTCCTTGTCGTGAGCCAGACCCTTATGTGGCAGTATCGGGAGACTTGGGGCTGGGCCTTCATGTCTTCCCTTTCATCACTCCCCTATGAGGATCTCATCTATTCCTGAGGCCCAAAAAAGCCTCTTCATATAGATGACTTTCAAACTGCATTTCTAATATCAACCCCCCTTTTTCTAACCGACAGGCTGCTGACCATCTTCATCTTTACGTATCACTGCAACTTTTAAAAATAATTAATAGACTTTACTTTTTAGAGCAGCTTTACAGAAAAAAATAAGCAGAAAGCACATAGTTCCCATGCCACCCACACAGACCCATAGAGTTTCTCATATTAACATCTTATATTAGTGTGGTACAATTGCTATTGATGAGCCAATATTAGTACATCATTTTTAACTGAACTCCATAGTTTACATTAGGGGTCACGCTTCATATTATACAGTTCAATCGATTTTGACAAATGTGAGATGTCATGTATCCATCATCCTTGTACTTCACTACCCTAAAAATCCCATGCTTTGCCTATTCATCCCTTCCTGATCCCCTCATAACTGCAATTTTAACATTGCTAAAACCAACTTGTCACTTCTGGTTCAAGATGGCAATATAGGAGGATCCTGAATTCACCTCATCCCACAGATATACTGAATCTACAGCTACCCATGGAACAATTTCCTCAGGGAAAACAACCAAAACTAGCTGATCAACTTGTATACATAGGCCGATGAGAAAAAACTCACATCAAAGTGGGTAGGGGAGGCTAAGCTAAGACACGATCTTACCATACCCACCCCTTCCCTGGAATAGCAACCCACAATTTGGAGGGAACTCATGCACTTGAGCTTCTCCTTAGGGAGCAAAGGGTTGTTACCCCACATATGGCACTCCATATTTTAAGACCTGCACCTGAGAGATGAACCTCCCAAACATCTAGCTTTGAAAGCCAATGGGGCTTGTATTCAGGGGACCCACAAGGTTATATAGCGAACAAAGAAACAGTTCACATGCAGACAACCCACACCAGGATCCAGTGCAGAGGCATCTGACTGAAACGCGCCCAGACTTTGGTGTAGAGGCTTATTTGCTTATCTGAAAGTGTTAACCTGAGGGGCAGGCATTTAATTTAACACTCATTGAGGGGCCTACTGAAATACCCTCCAGGGATGGATATTGGTGGGCACATGTTTGCACTCTCCCTCTGCCATGTTCCAGAGCACTGGAATCTCCTGGCATGGAAGCTGCCCGTGTGTCTCGTGCCCTGGCTTTTACATATAGTGCCCCAGGTTTTGTGGCTGCTTCCCAGGGGGACACCCCTTGGGAAGTGTCATTTGGCTCTGGTGACCAATGGGGCTTGTGTGCATGAGTTCAATGGGATGGTAACAAAGAAACAGTTCTTAAGAGGTCATCACTCAGGGCCCAGTGAACAGGAAGCAGACAGAAATACCTATGTCTTAGTCTTCTCCTGAAATAAGTATATTTGCATACTTTTAAAACTGCTGTCTGAAGATCTGACTTCCAATCAGCCTGAATCTAGGTGCTGACTGAGATGCTCCCTTTTGGGACACTGTAAGTCTTGGCACATCCTTAAGTACTTGAGAACCACTAAAAATAAAGTAGGCTGCTTGAATAATCACAAAGGTTTGAGAGACAACCAAAAGCTAGGGTAGGGTGAACAGTAAGGTTCATTTCCTACTTGAGGCCATTCCTTCAAGACTGGGAGAGGGGGCTGGTTTATCTAATGGTTTCTAAGGGAAACCAACACAGAGAGTCAAGGAAAATGAAGAAAGAGGAATGAAAGAAAAAGATAAAACATTAGAAAAAGACTTTAATGAAACAGAGCTAAATGACTTAC
Organism: Rhinolophus hipposideros; assembly: GCF_964194185.1. Lineage (NCBI taxonomy): Eukaryota > Metazoa > Chordata > Mammalia > Chiroptera > Rhinolophidae > Rhinolophus > Rhinolophus hipposideros. The sequence goes on from NC_138050.1 coordinate 8,318,478, forward strand.
CTGACAGAGAGTTCAAAATAATGGTCATAGAGATGCTCACTGAGCTTGGGAGAAGAATGAATGCACATAGTGAAAACTTCAACAAAGAAATAGAAAATATAAGAAAATACCAAATAGAAGTCACAGAGCTGAAGAATATAATAACTACACCAAAAAATACAATAGAAGGCTTTAATACCTTGTTTCCCCAAAAATAAGACCTAGCCGGGCCATCAGCTCTCATCCGTCTTTTGGAGCAAAAATTAATATAAGACGCAGTCTTGTATTATAGTAAAATAAGACTGGGTCTTATATTAATTTTTGCTCCAAAAAGACGGATTAGAGCTAATGGTATGGCTAGGTCTTATTTTCGGGGAAGCACGGTAGCAGACTAGATGTAGAAGAAGAAAGGATCACAGAACTTGAAGACAGGGCAGTGGACCACACCCAAGCAGAGCAGTAAAATCAACCTGTCACTTTCCACCCAACTCGATTTCTCTCTCTTTGCCCCCACTTGAAGGCTTAACGTTGAGTTCAAGATCCTCTCCTCCTTCTCTCACTCCCTTCTCATTCATTCCATTTGTGGTGTCTTCTGTTTTCTCTGCCTTCATTTTTCTTTGTTGTTGTATTCTACTGTAAATTGTGAGATTCAGTTCAAACAAGGGACCTGCTCTATATCTGTTTGTAGAGCAAGTATCGCCAGGGTCTGAAATATATTTTGTCTTCAAACAAATGAATAATGACCTCCTGTCTCAACACCAGGAGCTGGATCTTGTGATCTACCTTCTGAAGTAGCAAATGCTATATTACAGTGAGTATATGCTATTTCTGATTTTGAGTTTAAAGCGTTTGCAATGTTTTTCACTCTCTTATAAGTATTAATATATACTTACAGTGAATTAAACAGTCCAGAAAAAACCAAGAGCTATACTGGTAATCATTCAAAATCGATGAATGCCTTCAAATCAATATAACAACTGACTGTTGTAAAGAGCTGTAGGCTTCGTCAAGACAGTAACACAAATATTTCCACAGTTGCAATGCTAGATGCCACATGCCATTTTATAAACACTCTTTGTACTTAATTTCTGAAATGCCAATATTGTTTTCTCTATGGATATGTTTGGTGAATATATCTATATGCATAGCCTTAGATTTCAAGCATGTGGAGATTTCTAAAGCAGCCTTTACTTTTGAATAAATTATACATATTACAGTTTTTTTTGCAAACAAAAGATATGTTACCTCACTACCCTTAAATAAGGGTAAATAAGAAAAAGTAAGCTAACTCTAAGTATCTATTTCTCTAGCAAAGTCAGAATTTGCAAGAAATGAGAAAAGATATTTTAACAAAATCCTTAGCCAAACACCTAAAATACATGGACTGAAAATTAATAATCCAGAAAACAGAAGTTGGCAACTGAATGTTTCATGTCAGTGGTTGGATAACTGTTACATTCTGGACCTAAGAGCTGCGTAATTCAGGACTATCAATCAATGCTAAAAATCTGATGGCAGTGTCTAACTGTTTAACACCTCATTTTTCTCCTAAACAGACCTCTTAAACCTCAGCTAGCTTCTGCCTTTTCATTATGTTAGAAGTCCCCTTGGACAGGGCTACGATTTTAAGTTCACAGAATTCATTGTTCTAAACACTAAGTGAAGAAGTCATTTAGCAGGGCCACCAAATCCAGACAGTGGCAGCTAGGTAGTGAGGTCTCATTAGGCTCGGAGTACCTCTCCCTCAGGAGTTCCTGTATGGTAAAGCAAAATGCCAGCCCAACTGAAACTTTGTCTTCAAAGAAAAAGAGAAAAAGTTCATTTTTAAAGACACTGTTAGATTTAGAATGTGTTTTGAAAAAGCTCTTGACAGTTTTTGTGACCCGATAATAATGGAGAAACTAGCTGCTAGTCCTACGAATGCAGACACAATTGTTTCTCTGTTTGTCAGATCCATGCAACACAATTACAAAGCTACAAAATTCATTATATAAAATTGGTTAGTATCATAGAAAACTAAACTCCAAAACATGGAGATATTTCAGAGTTAAAATGAGCTTCCCTGTCACTTGTCAGCGCAGGTAGTCTTTTAAATTTTTATAACTTTTCAAGTAGGAACCGCTTATTTCTATCTTCACTCTTTTACTATAAATCGTAATATACACTAACACTTCTTCCCAACCAAGAATTCTATGTTAGTATCATTAAAGCAACCATTCCTCACATCCCAAGAAAATAATTATAAATTAACACAAGCATTATTTAATATCCTGGAAAAAATGAAAAGGCTCTCTAAGTTTAAACAAAACATTTTGCCAAAGTATACAGTACATTATATGTACCAGCAGTCACTTCACCAGGAGAATATTATTAGTGTGCTTTTTCCTCACAAAATGTATCTGTTTGTGCTTGCCGTGGGTAATCATTGATTGTTTCTCCTGATACATAAATGGAAGTTCTTGCTTCTTCACAGTATTTCAGTGTATGCTCTCGTATATAAGTAGGCAAAAGTGCTAAAGACGGTGTTGCAGGACAACTGGAGATACAGACAAACATACACAAAAATGCAAGTACTTTCTCAGATGTATCATCAGTAACATGACTCCAAAAATCATAGTACTTGGACCAACTCTAATTTGGGCAAACAGTAGATAATAATTGGATGTGTTATCAATGAACAACTTTCCTGAGTCCACCAGAGTTTCACATGGAGAACCTAAAAAAGACTTCAGGTAAGGGTAATATTGCAGCTGGTTGTCGAAGGATGGGCAGGCTACGACACTTCAATACTATGCTATAGGGAAGAGGGAAGTGGCATTTTGGGTTCAGATGGTGGTATAAACAAGAGAGCATGGCAGCGTATATCATCTGTGTGATAATTGTTTATTAAAGGATTGGAGCTAAATAAAATTTATCCCTGGGCCAAGTCTTTACAAATACGCTATTTGTCAATACTATCCCTTAACTGGACACCATGAACCGCTATTAAATTGCTGTGTTATAGATTTAACTGTTCCCCAAAACACTGAATTGTAATTTTGATATTCACTTTCAATTGTATTATTGAACTCATCTGCTGCAATCCTGTCATCTGACTTAGTTGAGACCTACAATAAGTCAGTTAATTTAAAAAGCAGTCAAACCTGATACATATTTTATTTAACTTAGAATATGTAAATTTATTCACCCAAACTTGATTTTACAGTCAAGAACTGCTCTGCTGGCTAAAGTTCTATTTTCTCCATCATACACAGACACCGTATCAATACTATTAGGTTACAAAATGTCCAGTTTCAAGTTGTTTTTTTTAAGTATTGAGAAAACCTTTGAGGCAATTTGAGTGTAAATCCTTCATGAATTTTCTGAATCCATCAGTTTTTGAGTTGTCTTACTCATATCTAATTAGTTTTTTAAAAAAACCCTCACCTTTGAGTCTTTCCAAAGCATACAAATTAGTTTTCATTAAAACAACACACTCCTTTACTTTCTGCACATGTATTTCATCACTTCAGGTAATAGTTTATATTATATGGTTATAATAACTTGCACCACTAGGACGGAGGGAACCACTGAAGGGCATGTCAAATGAAAGGGAAATCCAACTTTATTTTTCTTCCTCAGAACAGAAGGAGACAACATTTCAATGTGGCAGGCTAGAGGCTTACTTTTATGATAAAGTTTTAAAAAGTTGATTTTCAGACTTACCTATTGCTGCATTAATATTTAGAACCTAAGCCTTCTATTTTACAAATAAAGTCAGGACTGGCACACCTACTGATAACAGAATTCCAGTGCTTACAATCTCTCTTGATTCCCAATCTGCCATGTTCAATTCAACTTGAGAAAAAGTTCTCGAGTGTAATGAACATTTACCATCTCCCTACATGTCGTGTAGGAAAAGTAGCTCACTTGGGGATATTGTATTTTCTAACTAAAACATCCAATTCATATCTCACCATACTAAAATTGATCTATTTATGTTGTAAAAGTTGGTTATGAGATGTTAGCCAGCTTGTCTCTCACTCTCAAAGGGACACGGGGGAGAACATAACTGCTGGTCTTTTAACGTCTCTGTGAATTTGTCACAATAAAAATTGTGCCTCAATTATTGAATCTTTATCACTTGTGCCACAGCAATTATTCATTGTGTATATTTGTAAAGACAAGTTCTAACATGACATGCTTATTTTTTTAGTTAAATGTATTGGGATGTCATTTGTTAATAAGATTATGTAAGTTTTGAGTGTACAAGTCTATAATACATTATCTGTATATTGCATTGTGTGCTCATCCCCCCCCCAAGTCTTGTCTCCTTCTGTCACCACATATTTGACTCCCTTTACCCCCTTCAGTCCCCACCCCCCTTTTCCCCTCTGGTAACCACCATACTGTTGCTTGTGTCTATGAATTTTGTTTTGTTTTGTTTGTTCATTTGTTGCTTTCTGTTAAAATGACATATACTTATTTTTTTTAAATTAAATTTATTGGGGTGACAATTGTTAGTAAATTTACATAGATTTCAGGTGTACAATTCTGTATTACACCATCTATAAATCCCATTGTGTGTTCACCACCCAGAGTCAGTTCTCCTTCCATCACCATATATTTGATCCCCTTTACCCTCATCACCCACCCCCCGACATATACTTATTTTTAACAATAGGAAGTGCCTCTAATGCAAGGCAAAAATATAAAATTCTGTCATCCAAATAACAAATCTATAATTAATGTAAGTTACCATGTACATTACATGTTTAATACTTAGATCATCAAGTAACATTGTTCACATCCAACCACTCAATCATCGTCAAGTTTCAAAGTATATTTGAAAATCTCCCAATAGCAAACCCAAGTGCTCTGGCAAGGGGAAAGAGGGATGTCCAGAGTCTCTCTCTGATCACACTGAAACTCCCTGCCCTCTTGCCGAGAGTACCACCCACAGATAGGGACATGGATGCCGATTGGAGGAGCAACACTGGTTCAGATTTACCCGAATGAGCTTCCAAGAGAGTGACATGTTTGGCCAGCGAGTTGGAACGATGGAGCATTACCGAAGCCTTAGAGAATTTGCCTTGGACCTGAGAAACAAGGGGATTTTTATTTGGGTCGGAACGCTAACCCATTCCAGGTGAGCGTGTCTAGACAGCCTACTGGACATGGAAAATGCCTTAGAGAGATGCTCCAGGCTCCACAGCCATCCCAGAAGAGGGAGCACAGATTCCACACAGACCTAGAAAAGGAGGCATTGCACCGAGGTGGAGCGCCCAGAGGCATAAACCCTGCCCAGCAAATTGTAATTCTCTTTCCACAAAGCAGGTCTCTTTTCCGGTTGTAATTGTATGTATCTTATTCAGACAATAGCCCAATGTGCTCCCATAGACAGACTTCAGAAAATCAAGCAATACAAGAGCTCAGATTTCAGGTTCCATGGCTGAATGGAAGTGTAGTTTTGCTGAGGGTCAAGATCTCAGTAAATCCTGACCCTGAAAGATGCATTCTGCCCGTTCTGCCTGGGATTAATACAGAGTTGGACAACTGGCAGTTTCTAAGGAAGATGTTAGAATCACAAGCTCCTTTGGACAGCTGAAACCATGTCGTAATCACACCCTACGGTTATTCTTGCTGTTGCTTACTGAGAATTTTACGAAGGTTACATTTTCCAAGCATGGGTTGAGATGGGGGGGCAAGCTGAGGCAGCGCTTGGAGGTGGAAAAGCTCATTACAACTGTGATAGCTGGAGTACCACTTCTTAGCTTTGAGCCACACACACTCTTGGTAAGATGGTTGGTTTCTCCGTTCAGCATTCTCCTCCCCAGGGGCAGTTTTTAGGGAGAAAGTCCTTATGGTGCCTCCAGGTGTTCAGAAACCTACCACACCTCCTTTAAAGTCAAATGAGAAGCTGCATCTCAAATCATATTACCGATTTTTGAAAAATCACTGGAAAGAGGATTATATTAGACATCTGGGCCTGAGTCAAGATACTGCGTGATAATTTTTGATGTGAGATTCTTTTGCTTGACTTCCTAGGACTGACCCTGTTATCCAACTTGAGATTTTAGAATCAGGTGCCTGTGTTTGATAACTGTGTTTATTATTTCCCTTCCCTTTAGTACACAAGTGACATTGGCTTTGCTCTGAGTAGATCGGTGCTGTGCTGGTTCTCATTCCCACTGTGCTCAGAGATATTTGGTATAGAGGCAGGTAGGGTGCTCTAGAATCAGATGTCTAATTTAGAATGGTGGTTTGGCCACTGTTTCACCATGAACAAGTGACTTAACCTGTGCATGCCTTAGTTTCCGCACGTAAAGTGGGGATAATGGAAGTGAATATCTAATAGGAGTTGGTGGGTATTAAATAGGTTAATATGAGTAAAGCACATACAACAGTGGATAACGGTACATAAAAAGGCTGAGTAAATGTTAGCTACTATTGTGGTTTTAATCATAGAGTATCTCACGTTGTTGGAAGTACTTCACCTTTTTAACTTCCTTTAGAGAACGTGTTACATATTCCCTGTGATCTGGATGGTCTACTGGAAATGTTCACATTTTGTTTTCATGAAGAGTCACTGTGTTACTCTCTTAGATCAAAGGAGAAGAGTGGAAATTTGTTGCTTAAAAACATTCCTGTGCCCTAACATGGCTTCATCTGCCATCAGTAAGAGCAGCTGAAATCCCTGAATCCGAGAGCTGCCTCAAGAGGAGTCCCTAAAAATACAGAGCAAAAGTTCCTTGCTTGTCTGAATATAGTGGTCAGGAGCAGGTCTACCACGGACTCCTCTCTCCAGGTTCCCCTTCAATCCACGTCAGCCCTCCAATGAGGTGCACTTGTTTAAAATATTTTCAACTGATGAATTTCTGTCTTGCTCAATATAATCATCCACCAAAATGACTGTGCGTTTAGGAAGGGAGTGCATTTAAGTGTTTAGACTCAGGCAGGATCTCATACGCTAATGCCATTTAGCTGCCACAACTACCCTAAGAAGCCAGTTAAGTCCCATTCTATAAATAGGACACTGAAATGCAGAAAGATTATGTGTCTGGAGCTTGAATCAGAAGTCATGCTTCCCAGCTTCTTCCTTCTAAAGATCAGCCTTCCCTTTAAGTACTGTCTCACTGTGAAGTAGTTTGATATTCTTTTCTTACTAAGCATTGAAAAACTGTTTGAAATGGTCTTTCCCTATTGAGGATTGGACCCTCAGTTACTAAAAAAGGCCACCTACAAAAAGTGAAATCTTTACCTTCGAGAGGCCAGGTGGACAGAAGAGATACATCAAAGTACATGACCACTTAACAGCTGTGTGCACCAAATCACCAAACGGAGACACCTGCCACTGTGTCACTGTGCCTCGCCCCAAAACACACAGGGAGCTGAGGATGTTCTTTGAGAACCCAGTGACGTTTTCCACAAATAATAGATGCTTCCCTGAGGGAGTTTCAGAGTTCTGTGAATCACTGATCATTTTGTGATTAGTGTCTTCACGGTAGAATCACTATTTCTTGCGGGATAAATGAAACAAACATGGAAGCTCATTATATCACACACGGTTGCTATCAGTAATGAACACAATTGGGCATTTTCAAGGGCAAAAGAACCTTGTTCTGAGGGCATCGTAGCTTCGGCAAAATTAAACAGGGAAAATAACATGGGTATTAAGAGAATTCTGGATTAACTGTGGAACACAAAAAGGGATTCATTATTATTGGATATAAATCCAATTTGCAGAAATTTCCTAAGCATCTATGACATTTATCTCTAAACAGGTCAGATTTATCAAGGTACCCTTCTCAAAGTATAAAGGATAACCATTGATATTTTAACGGAATCCATCTATAACGCTACACTGTTTCTCCCTTTGATTATAGATAAGTACCAAGACCTTTAATATTTTATGAATTCATCATGAAATGTTTAACACAAATTTAACCATCCAAACATATACCATTATGAGTGTCACTAAAACAGCTAATAGGCATTTGGAGATTCTACCTGTAAACAGTCACACCATCAAATAAAAACTAGTTTGGGCTCTCCAAGCTTAAAGAGACAGTAGAAAGTAGAACCTAAATTGAATAAAACCCACAGTAATAAGAACTTATACATTAAATTACTAAAAATATGCATATGTGCTTGTTATAATTATCTGTCTAGTCACAGATAAAAATGGGTTTCCTTCAAGTTAGTTAACACAAAGCTTTATTTGCAGGAAAGCTTCTCTGAGGCACCAATTACTATGACCAATTACTATTTAAGTATAAACTTTTAAATATGCAAACACATTTTCAAATCAAAAAGGAATGAATGAATATAGAACTCAATAAAACACAACCCATCTGAGTGAAGTGGGGACTAAACTTTTCATGGCTACAGTGTCCATATGTCCATAATGACATTTTTCTGCATACAAAATCAATATACCACTTTAGAACATTTAAAAATATCTATAAAATAGAGAAAAATCATCCATATCTGATGGACACTGTACGGGAAACTCAAAAAGGGAAATGAAATTAACGATGGAAATAGATTTCACAACAGAACTGTTTATTCACCCTGCATCATGGTAAGTTTTTATTATTATTTTGATGTGTTTAGAATTTAACTCAGGCCAAGGTATAAACCACCTAATGTTCACTAGAGACTTTTGAAGAGAGAGTTCATGAAACCCTGCTAAGGTGAGCGACATTTTGAAAAACTACTTAAGAGTATTTATCTTTCTGGGAGAACTATTTGTAAATAAATATATGAACATTATTGACAGCAGAAGGTACTGTAACAAGGTAGAATTCCGTAAGTGATGCTTTCCCCATAACATCCTAATTTTGTTGCAGAGGCCTACTTCTATGAGTTTTTCGGGTGATCTCGTTTTTAATATGTATGGCAGCTATAACTTCTGGTTGTCTTTATTCTACCCCCCTTCTAGTCACACATGTATAAACTAAAATGACATTTTTCTGCATACAAAATCAATATACTACTTTAGAACATTTAAAAATATCTATAAAATAGAGAAAAATCATCTATACATTTACTAACTCAAACGTATGTGAATATATTAGTTTCCATCCTTCTAGTCTTTTTTTATATGCACATAATTTGCATAGCTGTGTTTATATGGTATAAAAAAATGTCATTATTTATCTTCATAAGGCTTTCTCTTGGTCATTAAAAATGCCCAGTAATCATATTTTCAAGTAGATTTATAGTAGCCCAGTTACTGCAAATCAAGTTTCAAAATGCTTCCCACCTACATTATTCTTCACTCCCCCCAAAAAAAAGAAAAAAAAAGGATTTTGACGGAGGCTGAGATAGGGGCACAACTTGGCCAAGAGGTACTGTATTGGGGTCATTAGTGAGGCTGTGGATGGGCCTTGCACCTGAAGTATGTTTTAGTAATTTTCTTTTTGCCTTCTTTTTGGATTTATTATCATTATCATCATCGTTTTACGTGACCACTCCCAGACTCTTTTATTCTTAGCCTGGTGTGGTAATGCCCCTGGGGGCTCCTTCTGTACGGAGTAAGAGAAAGCCTCCTGTTTGACTCTAGCTGACGATCAGCATGGTGTAGGGCAAGTTCAAGGAGACCTGAACTCTCACACGTGCAGATCAGGCCCTCAGGGCAAGAGTTCTAGAGGGCTAGACCTGCATTCCTGCAGGATGGTTGTGGATTTACCTGAAAAAGCCCCACCAATGATCACACCAAGAAACCTATGCTGTTTGTAGGCAGTTGTTGGACTCGTGGTCCCTGGCAGCTGTTAATTCTTTTCCAGAGAAAAATTAAAACTGCTCCCTCCTCTACATAAAATTTACCTTCTTCATCAGTTTTATGGTGTTTTATTCCTCCCTGGGTCCATGCTTGCTTGAAAAATATTAGCAATTTAAGAAGAATCAAGTTCCTGTTGATAGGCACACAATGGCCATTTTGAGGGAATGCGAAGAAATAATCCTTTTGGGCCAATGCAGAAGATGTGAGATGTCCCTTAGGAAGCCAGGCCAGTTCTCTCCAGTTGGGGAGCAGCTCCTCCCTGTTAGGTCCTTGCCTAATTTTATCTGCTGGGAACCAGCTTGAGCACTCCTTCCATTAAAAGGTTATAACATGTCTCCCACTCTCCTTTCCCATCTCCAGTCTTCAGAGCTCATACACAGTAAAGAGATGGCCCCAAAAGTTCAGAGGCAGAAAATGCCATTATAGATTGAAACTTCTTACTTAATGATTTCAGTACCTCCTCGTCATAACCACACAATTTAACCCTGAATCCTAATTAAATATACTTCCTAATTAAGTATACTTCCCAAGGATCTCATGAAGTGATCACAGTTCTTAAAATAGATGTGTTAGGGAAATATTATCCTGTGAACTCTAGATTGGAGTTCAAATTCACAAATAAATGTAGAGAAATATCCTATCTACCAAGTTTTGATCAGTTCCTTTCCCCAAACATTATCTAAGGAATAAAATACAATAAAGGAAACAACCCACACAATTCTAAACTATTTTATATTAGTTTTTTCTCTCTCTTGAGCCAAGAAAATTGAGATAATTTTGTTTATTATTTATCAACAGGTGTATTCTAGCAGATATTAGAATGTTTTTCAGCAAACTCCAAATTTCCCTTTTCATTTGAAAAATAGTTGCTAATGACTGATTAGATTGACCACAACGCAAGAAGGAAAAATAAATTCTATAAGCTTGACAGATGGAATAACAATTCTTCTCCCTATTATTATATTACTGAGAAAAGCTCACTTAAAAATCACTCATTCCCACTAAAAATATACATCTACAATAATCTGTGTCAATGTGCTGACAATCTGTCATCGTAAAGAAGTTCCTTCAGCTGTTATTGAGTGGATATGGAAAAGAAATTGACTAAACATGCTAAATATGGGCAGAGAAGGTGTTTGCATTTTGAATTATGGTTTATGATTTACTATAATATTCATATTTGAAGGTTAAGGAAATGTATAGAAACAGGAACATTTTAACTATCTTCTTGGAATTCAAAAATAATGAGGAAAATGAAGTTTTGACAGCCCAGTGGCATATAAGTAAATTCCTGCCCCCACACCTTTGAGCCATGTACCTTCTCAGGAATGAGAAAATAGAATGGAAGAAAATTCCTTGCTACTATTCACATGTGCATATATCTAAATAGATAGTACATGCATAACTTTTCCAGGCTTATGTTGTCTTGAAGGAGACTAAATTCAGTTTTGTCCCCCATTTTATAAGGTATAGAACCAATATTTTGATCACAGCCCTATTGAATCAAAACTTGGGCGTGAATGTGTAAATCATTCTTAGCAGGCCTGACCATAAAAAATGATCATGAGAAAGTGTGTGTGTGTGTGTGTGTGTGTGTGTGTGTGTGTGTGTTGGGATGGGGTGGGGGTGGGAAGGGAAAAAAGGGGAGAGGAGAAGGAGAAGGAAAGGAAGTTCAATATAAATGAAAGACCTTTCTTTCTTTTTTTTTATTAGTTTCAGGTGTACAAGACAAGGTAATATTTAGACGCCCACCATCTACATCCCTCACACTGTGAACCCCCCTCTCCCCACCCACCATCCCTCCCATCTCACACCCAGCCATCACATCACACACATAAAATTATAGTTGGCATTCATTAATGTTTAGCCTCTGGTGCACAACGCCACGATCAGGCATCCACACCATCCCTGAGGTGGTCTCCCAAATAGGACGCATGCCCATCGGATACCCAACAAAACCCCTACAACATTATTGAATAAGTTCCTCAAATTAATTTCCAGAAAACCCTGAGGCCATCTTGCGGCCACCAGCCGCCTCCCAATCCCTTCACCATGAAAGACCTTTCTGATAGATGTGGCCCTTGGCCTGACTCAAATATCAAGAAGCGATTACTAAAATATCGCTCCACTTACTTCTATTTAATTTTAGATACACTCTTCATACAATAAAACTCACCCTTTTCAGTGTATAGTTCTGTGAATTTTGACAACTGCATATACTTGTGTGGCAGCAGGAAAATCTGTATTTTTCTGTCATTTGGAAACTGATAGTTTTGGTGTCACGGTCAGGTCTAGGGGAAAAGGACACCAGGTAGGAAGAACAGATTGTGCTGAAGGCACTGGCAGTTTTCCTGATCATTAAACCTCGTGGTGACAAAGTCCTTGTAACCAGGTCTCTTTTCAATGCATTTATCATTTGTATAAAACACCCTTCTGCATCCCCAAAAGTGACTGGCTCCAAGGAACATAAACCAATAGATAAACTTCTTGGCCTGATGGGACATTAAGTAATTGCTTAAAACCAAAATCAGAATAGCTATTTGTTCTAGTAATTGTGGTTACTTAACAAGTCACCCCAACACTTAGTGGCTCAAAACGATGACAATGTCATTTTGCTCACATATCTATAACCAGGCAGTGCTCAGCAGTGATCATCTCTGTTCCATTTGCATCAGCTGGAAGACCTGGGGGCTGGAGTCCTCAGACGTTCACTCCCTCCTTCACCTGGCTGGCAGCTGAGGCTGTTGGCCAGAAAGCTACACGTGGCTTTGCCATGTGGCCTGGTCATCCTACAACTGGACAGGTGGGATCCAAGGGTGGGTGTCCCTTTTACACCCTACCTTTGGAAGTCACTTGGTGTCTCTTACTTGAGGCTGTTACAAGGGACCCCCCAGACTCAAGGGAAGGGGACACAGCCCCATTGCTCAGTAGAGGAAGCACTTTGTATGAAGAGCCTGGGACTTCAAGGACGTATTGGTGTAGGCACCTTTGGAAAGTGTAACCTGCTGTTCTGTCATGAGCCACCACGATGAAGACCTACCAGAATGATCTTTCAGAAGTGCCAATCTCATCACATCACTACTACAGTACTTAAAACACCATGACTCACACATAGCCAAGGCTGAACTGATGTTACCCAGTTATCTCTCCCCCTGCATTTCTAGACACTTGTCTCATACTCAGCCTTCAAATACTCAGCGCTACTTGCAGTTTCCCAGACTAACTTGTATACGCTCTTCCAAGGTATTGCTTTTCGCTGCGTATCCCCCCTCATTTCTTTAGGAATCACTTCTCCTGATTCATGGCCTTCTCTGGGATGCTTTCCTTGGAAGCAGCGTGCAGCTGTGCTATAAGAATAGAGACCTGTGTTCTCACCCTGACTTGGCTCCAGCCACCTGTCTGACCTAGGGTTTCACTCATTTACCTGAGGCACATTTTCTTCACACTTCTCTTTCGTCCCACAGATAGATGCTGATCTCAAGGGCACTCCTTAACAAACATTCCTCATGCGAAACTCCATCTCAGAGTCTCCTTCCTGGGGAACCCAGCCCGCTATGAACAGGTCAGGATGACCCTCATCTTTTGCTATTAATATGATGAGAAATAAAATGCTTGTAAGGCACGCCACGGACAGTGGGCTAATCTCCCCAATATATAAAGAACTCCTAGAAATTAAAAAAAAAAAAAGGAGGGAAGTGGCAATTATATCACAATTGTGAATGCGTTTACCCTTTGACATGGAAGTCCCACTTCTGGGAATTTATCCAACACTGCAGCATAATTTGTTGAAGGAAAATGTTGAAGTTGGAAAAAACCCAAGTGTCCATCAATAGGGGACTGGTTAAGTAAACTATTTACCTAACTGAACACTCTGCAATTGGAAAAGAATGAGGAGGCCCTCTACTATCGGTGTGGTAGGATTCCTGAGATACATTGTCATGTCACAAAAGTAAGGCACAATGACAAATAATCATGTCAGCTGGTATCTGCATAAACTAACTCTGAAAGGAAATATTAGGGACACTGTAGGAGGGCAGGGGGGGCAGTGAAGTGGACAGAGCCACAGAAAGATTTGACTATGTTTCACTGTGGACAGGGTTTTAAAGTTTAGAGCCATGTGGATGAATGTATTACCTTTTCACAACATGGAGTTTTCCCCCCTTTTTCCATTTATTTATTTATTTATTTATTTATTTATTTATTTATTTATTAACAACTACACCTAAATAATCCATTTGGAAGTAATTTTGGTGAAAAAATCGAAGTAAGGATTATGACTCCAATAGAATATTTTCTCAAATGGCCCCCTGTTGCCTATCACCATTTATGTAAAATATCTTTCACCGTCTCATTTCAAATGCCAGTTTTCTGATAAACCAAGGATCCAGAGTTAGATGGATCTATTGTTGTATTCTGTTTGGTTCCACTGACCTGGCCATCACAGTCCCAGATTGCTTTTCTCACCATACCTTTGGAGTAGTTTAACATCTGGCACAACACATCCCTCTTAACGTGTTTATTTTTAAAATTTCCAGGACATTTCTCATATTTACATTTCATATGATCTTCAGCACTTTCCTGTTTAATTAAATACTTGTTTTGATATTTTAATTGTGATATACATATATGTATGTGTTTGCATATGTATGTATGTGTATGTCTCTCTCTCTGTGTGTGTGTACATCTGACTCACTGTAGGCAGAAAAACTTGATCAAAATTTATTCTAATTTTATTCTTTAGAATTCATTCTACCAACTTAATTAGCAACAATAAAGACTTAATTGCTGTAAGTAGAATTTAGGTTTTTGGTTTTTTTTCCCCATTTTTGCTAATTGTTTAGAAATCACTGATGAACATTTCTTGATATGGGCAGATATCACTTGTGGGATTTATGTTGTGACTGATACTAAGAAAACAAGAAGCAGCAGCAGAATTCTCACTCACGATTACTATCTGGATAGACTCCAGCTAGAAGTGGTGAACATGGCATAGTTACAAGAGGAAAGATGCAGGAAGGGGCCTCCTGTAGAGTCCCTGTGGGAAGCATACCCAGGAATCCCCCTCACAGACAGATCTCTATTGAACTAAACAAATAGAAAGAGGGAAGAAAAGCAACCCCCAATTGCACGTGGTTCTTGTAAGTGTATGGCAGTGCTTATTCTGGGAAGTACCACTCGGAAGATGGGCCCAGGAGACCAGTATAAGATAACGGTCATCTGCTTCTTGTCATTCAGGTGGGAGGAAAAATCCATAGCTTCTCTCTCACTTCCCTAGAGCGAGTATTCCATCAACCTTTTCAATACATCCAAGGTTAAAGCAACAAGATATTGGAAATACTTAATGTGAACTTTTCACTTTTCCAGCAAGAATCACTAATTCAAATGCATACTTTGCATCAGCTGATGATACGAGGAACAGATCAGGAACAAAAGACATACTAGTGGCTTTTGCCATGACCTGTCAAATAGCAAAGGAATTTCTCACAGCAGTACCTTTTGGAGTTAAGTTTCTCTGCCAAGCTCCATCCCACCTTCCCGCCACAGGGTCAACATACACAAAATGCACCCAGCATTCATAAATTTAAAATATACTCAGCAACAAGAACAGCAATGCAAGTCCAGGAAAACGTAGTTTCCATTTTCATACTGACACACACTAGTGGCCAGCATATATCTCACTGTAGTTTGCTCTCAGGGCAGAGTGTTCCAAAGCAGGTAAATTTCAAAGCGCCCTAAAGGCACATGTAACTGACCGAACTTCTGGATACCTTAAGGCTACAGTTGGCCCAGGTGGAAAATACCCAAGATCAACATAGCACTTTACCCACGTGCAAGAGTGACATTATCTTGGTTGATAACACAGTTCCTACCCGGTGTGTACACAGGGAGAGGGGTCGCTGTGTTTTCAGTGGGTCCTGAGAGGCACTGCTCCTTTTGGCCTCTAAAGCAGGCGGACATCTCCATGATCCAGTGCAGCCTGGGAAACCCGTTGCAGCCAACACGAGATGGGTTGGCTTTGAGAGAAACCAGTGAAACTCATTTTCTTGGAGAAGAACCACTCTCATTTGGATTCCTTCCAGCAAATTCCAGAAGAGTGGACTATTAAGGGGCTGGAGTTTTAAGGGACACAGTACAAGTTTTAAGGTTTCATTTAAATACTCTTGATGTAGTAGGGTGCCAGATGGGTACTGGATTTATCGAGAGCATCACTTCATAGATTATATGAATGCTTAACCACTGCACTGTACACCTGAAACTAATATAAAATAAATATTGAATGTCAACTATAATTTATATACAGATGGTGCCAAAAAAAGTATACACATTTTAAAAGAGGAAAACTATATTAAAATTGTAATACTCAATATATATCAATAACAAAAGATGAACACAAGTCACGTTTGACTTCTGCAATTACAAGAGGTGCTCAAAGTGGTTCCCATCAGCGTCCAGACACTTCTGATTACGGCGAACTACTGCTTGAGAAACGCTGACCAAAGTGTCCACTTGTAGACATTTTTTGGCACCCTTCCCCTCCCCTCCACCGGCATATAGTCACGGGACTATAAAGTACAGCACAGGGAATGTGGTCAATTGTATTGTAATAGCTCTCTACGGTGTCAGAGGAGTAGTAGACTTGGGGGGGGGGTAATCACTTTGTGAAGGGTGTAAATGTCTAATTATGATGTTGTTTTGTACACCTGAAACTAATAAAAAATTATTCAAAAATAAATACTCTTGATGTAACCCAGGCAAAATGTGTGAGCACCAGAGGCTTGAGGATAATTGACGAAAAATGTAAATGCCACTCTGGGTCAGGGGAGAAGATCAGGCCACAGATGATGTTAGAAGGATTATTTCTCAGTTATGAGCAGGTGACCACCTTCCTGGAATACAATTATTTATTAGCATGTCAGTTATTAGCAATGCACAGACCAGGAGCAAGCAAACTTCAAGTTCCTCTCACCGATTCACCATGGTTATTTTGCTCTGTGGTGACTGCATGTAGCTGCAGTATACAATAAGAGCTACGTCTGAGGTAGAGCTGTCTAAAGATGCAGTAAAGGAAGACTGACTCCCTCCCCAGAAGGTTTCCAGCAAAAGGCGGACTGGTCGACTGCCCTGCTGTGGTGGGCAGATTCCAGGGACTATAAGAGCCTCAAGCCCATAACAATATTATAGCAATAAGGTTCGACAAATACTAAACAACTTAAAATAATGCTCACTGTATGGTTGGCACTATTCTAAGGGCTTTCCTATATGGCTTCACTTAGTCCTCACAAACTTTTCCATGTATGTACTTTTTTATCCTTATTTTACAGAGGACAGGAGACATGTCCAAATTTGTGTGGCTTGAGCTGGGAGCACAGCCCCCAGGTGGTCTGACTGCTGAACCTCACCCTGCCCTTGCCATGCTGCTCCCTGATAATGGTAGTCACCAGTGAGACAGCAGATGGAAGAGGAGTTCTAGGAAGACAAGTCTGTGGGCTCTTGGCCTTTCTCCTCCGCAGGAGGTGTCAGCAGGCGGTGTTCACCCGGCCCACTCACCCCTCCACCACTGTCATCTTGTTTTATTATGGTCGTGTTATTCTAGTCCAATTTTACTCCTTAAACTATGATATTGCCTGGAGTCCAGTGACTTCCTGGTCCTTGGTTCACAAACCCCTGGGACTGACCTCCCCAACCATGGGAAACCCTATTCTTACAATGGAACACTACCCAGCAATAAAAAGGAAGGAACTACCAATACAACAGCTCAGATGAACCTCACGTGCATTGTGCCGCGTGAAAGAAGTCAGAATCAGAAGACCATGACCGGTACCATTCTACTCATGACATTCATGACAGTTGAAGAAAAACAAACCGATAGGGTCAGAAAACAGACCGCCATCACTAGCAACTGGGCGTGGGGGAAGGGGCTGACTGCACAGGGGACTGGGGGCATTTGGGCAGGGATGGCATTGTCCTATATTTGACAGGAGTGACAATGACACTACTGTACACGTGTTAAGACTCACAGAACTGTACACTAAAAAGGGGAAATTTTACTGCATGTAAATTATACCTTATAAAAGAAAGAAAGCAGCATGCCACACTAATAAACACCTTCAAAGAATAAAGAAAACTAATAAGGTGAAGCTAACAAGGAGGTGAAAGCTTCTAGTTAATAACTAATGTTATAAAAAAGCAACTTGTAAGTGGACAGTGACTGACGACATGATTTTCAACAGGACATGCGGCTTAGTTAAAGGAGCAATAATAAACTTCTTCCTAGCATCCCTGATGTCTTAGTCAGTATTGTTCTATTGGCATGCTCTGGAGGTACAGGCAGTATTTACTAGCACTAATCTACTGTGCCTGCCCCTGGTGTGAATGACCAGGCAAGAACGCATATACACGACACTCCGAAGTCTTTAGCCTTCTTTCAATGGTCCACTTGGTTTATCTGCCAGAACACTGGGAGTAAGAAGTGAAGGGCACTGAGCTCCCAGGACATTGGCTGGAAAATCAACATCGTGGCTCAAATGAATTGTCAGAATGCAACGGAGATTATTTACACTTAAAAGTAGAGACATTTACTAGAGGAGGAATAAGCTTCCTGATGTGATACTTATTAACGGAGAAGCTATTTTAACTAAAGGTCAAAACCCAAACACTTCTAAGTCCAAGAAAAAGAAAGGTAAACTGCCTTATAAATAATTGCATTTTACCTGCCTACAGAAAGGTATTCCAAAACTATGGGGCCAAAATCGATGTCTCTTTCCTAAGTCAGTTTAGAGAAAAGGAGCAGAACAGACGGCACCCTGCTCCTCGTCCTCTCCAAGCAAATATAGGATGGTCAAAAAAAGGTGACCAGCTTTTTAGCCAGGACCGCCATCTTCCAGTAATTCGTCAAAATGACCAACACAAAGGGAAAAAGGAGAGGCACCCGCTATATGTTCTCCAGGCCTTTTAGAAAACATGGAGTTGTCCCTTTGGCCACATACATGTGGCCAAGAAAGGTGATATTGTAGACATCAAAGGAATGGGCACCGTTCAAAAAGGAATGCCCCACAAATGTTACCTTGGCAAAACGGAAGGGTCTACAATGTTACTCAGCGTGCGCTTGGCATTGTTGTAAACAAACAAGGGCAAGATTCTTGCCAAGAGAACTGATGTTCATATTGAGCATATTAAGCACTCCTAACAGCTGAGATAGCTTCCTGAAATGAGTGAAGAAAAATGATCAGAAAAAGAAGGAAGACAAAAAGAAAGGTACCTGTGTTCAACTGAAATGCCAGCCTGCCCCACCCAGAGAAGCACACTTTGTGAGAACCAATGGAAAGGAGCCTGAGCTGCTGGAACCCATTCCGTATGCATTCATGGCATAAGTGTAAAAAAATTAAAGACCTCTGTAAAAAAAAAAGCACAAAAAACAGAAAATGACCATTCTCTATCACTGGAGGGAGATGATATGAATTCCCTTTGTCTCTTCCTGTTATCTGTTCCTTCACCTGCTACAAGGAGGTATTTTTTTTCTTTTGTCACTTTCCCTTTTCTATAGCCTATAACTGAAGTCTCTCCATTCCTGATCTGAAACTTTCTACCAGCCTTAATCAAATGTCACTGAAATCTACTTGTGCAGAAAGGTGTTATTTGGGTGTAGAGATGAAAATGGATAGATAGGCATGATCAGTGGATTTGAGCTTGCACACTCTCACAAAATTAATTTGAAAAATTAAAGGAAATCGGATTTCAAAAGTTTTAGGAAACCTGGCCTCTACTGGCAGAAAAGAAAGAACAGGAAGAAATACAGAAGAGCAATACAAACAGGGTAAAATGGCAAGAAAAACCAGCAGGAAAAAAAAAAAGAAATCTAATTGGTAAAGTCAACTTCACAAAAGTGAAAATATGTTTGAGAGTTTCAGCCAAAATAAAAGGTAGTTTAATGTAGGAATGTATTTAAAGGATGCGATCAAAATTATCCTTTATTCTTGCCAAGTGTTAGAAGACTAACTCATTTTACAATTTCTTTAATACTTGGAGGGTATCTCTCTCTGTATGAAAATTGCACTGGGAAAGATTTAAGTTACATCAGAAAGGCATTTCCTAAAAAGAAAGACAAATAATATAACATGCTGCTTAAGTAATCTTGTCTTATATTCTTAAAAAACCAAAAAGCCCCGTAGATTCTTACATGTCAGCCTCTACCGAAATGTGTTCAATAGATTATCTGTTTCTGAGCACCGTGTACTTAGTCCTGTTGGAGGGAGAACAAAGTCAGAGAGAGACAGTCCCTGCCCTTAGGGGAGTCAGAACCAATCTGGTAAACAGAAATGACATTCACCTTGACAAGCACCGGTACTAAGCCACGCAGGTGCTGTCTCCCATTGCAGTTGGACCTTACAGAAGAGAAGGAAGCTGGGATAGGTAAGCGCTAATGCAGAGGTGATGAGCTGGGCCCCCTGGCTGGCAGTTGATTCCTCTGGACCAGGTAGGGAGGGGAAATGGGCACCCCAGAACAAAGCCCAGGCCCAGCACACCGCAGACCTCTCAAAGTTCATCTCCCTGTGAGTCCTTTTGCAATGATTTTGTTATGGCCTTGTGCTTTTTTTAAATTTTTTTATTTTATTCCAAGAAGGTTTAAACATTTTATGGTGGTAGAGACTCAATTTTTTAGAACGTCAATGCCTAAATATAGTTGTTTTTAGATGGTGGGGTCTTTACATGATCCTTTTAGGTGAAAGCAGCTGCAAAAAATATCATTCTAAAAAGCATGTATCTGTCACATGGAAAAGGCAGCAAGAGTCTATTTTTATAAAGTTCAAAGTGATGCTGTATCTTGTAGGGGAATCCTTCCAGATTGCTCATATTTCTCTGGCTTTATAACTACCCCTGCCCCGTCCCCCTTTTGCAAATAAACTTCCAGCTCTATAAGCTGCAGCAACCAACTAGGACTGAGCCCATGTCTAACTAGTTCTGCAGCCACCTTCCTTCTGAAACACAACGCCCCAGCAAAGTGAACTCTTCCTTGTTGTTTACTAACGGCTGGGCTGACTTCTGACATTTATCACTGAGCTGGAATAAACCGAGAGGGTGGATGGGAAAGACAGGTGCGGACCTCTCTTTGGCGTCGTGATGTAACTTCTCCTGCAACCCCTGCACCTGATCAGTTCCTCCTCATCCTTCAGGTCTTAACGCATTTCATCCGGGAAACCGGAGGCCAGCCCGCTGTGAAGCACCACTCCTGAGAGCTCTCCTTGCAGGCTGACTTCCTGGAGGCCAGCACATGAGGCGGCACAAGGTCACTGCGGCCTGCACCCCCCACTCGATTCCAACAGCCAGGGCTCTGTCCTGTTCATCTCCATCCCACAGCCCCACGGAGCTTGACGTGGAGAATGAGGATGCTAGAGGCAACCACCGTACTATTCACCATGCTTCTAGTTAACTTCCATTTTTAAATTGCCCAATGGGAGCGACAGTCCTTCTTCCAACATATTCAAGTTGTAATTACTGTTCAACAGCTCCCAGCACAAAATAGGAAGCACCCAGGGAACGTGAACGGTTGGGATGTACACGCTGGGATGTTCTTGGAATGGGTGTGGTATCAGACCTGTGCATACGACCATCGGGACACATCCCATGTCACACCCAGCAGCACTACCCACCGTTAAAGGGGGAACTTTGCGGAGCTGGTCTTACCATTCTGCTGCCACAGGCTGGGCGTCAACACCTGAGTAAAGCTTTTTATAAGAAACGGATGGTTTCAGATTTGGTGAAGCCGCAGCCTTCAGAGAAAGGTCCATACGTTGACTGTGGTTTTCAAGTTACCTTTACCTATTAACATGCTACAGAGCAGTGAGCTCATGACTGCAAGTCTAGCCCCTCAAATAATGACTCTGTATTAGGAAACATAAAGTAACCTCTGACAAGGCAGATGAACAGGCCAGAGGAGGAAAGCCTCGCTATCAGGATTTTTGTCTTTTACCATATTGTGTGTCAAGTATGAAATACACCTTTTCGAGGCATATTTAAGGCCTCGAAATATTAAGGCATATTAAGGCATATTAAGGCAAGTATGAAATACACCTTTTCGAGTTATAATGCATATTTAAATCATGCATTATAGCTAAAAGGGAAAAGCTACTGAAAAAAATGTTCATCGTTTAAAACATCTACTCTCTGTTGATTTTAACATTTAAAGCACAATCTGTCCAAGTCAGTACCTTCTTTCACCATTTACAAAGCAGTGGGGTTATTATCAGGAAATAGACACCAGTTTGGAATATGCTGACCAAATCCACATGAACAGATTTAACTAAGCTCCCTAAACAAGAAGTCAATCAGACAGTAAATGAAAGAAGGGTTGCCTACAAGCAATTTAGATATAATTATTTTCAAACAACGATGGCCAGGAAAACGGAGGGAAAAACCAAACCTCTCACAGGTCCAACAGAAAAAGAAATGTAAAAAACCTTAAGAGAATATGTATATGTTTTCAAAAAAAAATAAATTCAAAGTACTCCTCTAAGAATGACATTTCATACACGAACCATAATTCATTTTACTGTTTCAGTTTGAAGACACACAAAACAAAATGTTGGTAAGGCTTGTCTCATGTCCTGTAGTATTTTAGAGTTCAGGCTTTTTGTTTCTTTGATTGTTTCAGGCTTCTCAGATATTGACAAGTCTCAACTTGCTTTCAACTACATTTTGTTGGTTAGGTTTCATATGGCCTCAAAATTCCTATGGTTTAAATCTTTATTCCCCATTCAGTGATAATATTTCCAGACCTCCATCCATGCTAAACATGCATCCTATTTTCTGGCCTGTATCCATACTGGTTTAATGACCCCAAGAAAACATTAAAATTCCTTATATGTGTTGCCAAAATAAGTAGACACTCTAAGTGGTATAAAATTCCCATTTTTTCACATCTATATTTATATGTTATGGTTATTCTCAGTATTAGGAACCACCAACTAATCACCATCCCAACTTCAAAGTTTCATTTCTATTTCAAAGATAATTTGCTGTATCTTCTTTATGTTATACCAAACTTTACAAGACATCCATACCATAATTTTTCGAAATATAGGTTAAATTCAAGCAATTTTCCTGTTATTTTTCTATTTGCATTTTATTACCACTAAACATTTTATCCATTCAGAATAACCTTTTCCTAGGGGTTCAGAGTGTCCATGGACAAATGTACACCTAGTAAATGCTTAAAATGCTGATGCTGTTGTGCTTTGAAAATGTACTCTATTCGGAAAATTCTAAATAACCAACTGCTAGTTTGTTAAACAGTGTAGGGACTTTAAAGAATTTAATTGACCCTCTCTTAGGAATTACTACCAAGTGGTCACATCAGGACTTCAAAAAGTTATAGGTCCTTCCCTGACCTCTCTACCCCCAATTTTTGTGTTTAAGGTAAATTCCTCCCATTGTCAAAATCAAAGAGTTTAAAAAATCAGTGTCTCCTTTCTGCTTATAAATTAAATTGGGAAACAGTTGCATAATGGGCATGATTTAAGCCCCCAGTTAAAACTCCAAAGTTACATGAAAGGTCTCTGTTTACTATCTGCCCTACATATCAACAAATTTTCTGAAATCACTTTTACTATGTCACTTGTCTATTCCTGAATGAAAAACGAATCCCTTCCTTTTCATAGCTTCCAATAGTGACGAAACCCATGTCTGGTTATTTATATTCCCTTCAGTGGCTACTCATATATCCCATACAGCCCTATACCCTTGCCTTTGCTAATTTTATTCCTTTTCCTGCCCCCCACTCAACACAGACACACCAGGAATGCTGGCTGATGGGAATCCCATCTGCCCGGCAAGGCTAAGTTCTGTGCAGTCTAGCTCACAACAGGATTTTACCTTCTGAGAAATAGGGTCCATCTGCTCGCAGCCACAAAACTTAGCATTTAATTGGTTGTTGTTTTTTAATTTATTGGGGTGACAATTGTTAGTGAAATCACATAGATTTCAGGTGTACAATTCTGTATTACATCATCTATAAATCCCATTGGTTTTCATACAAAACAAAAGGACTTACAAACTTTGTTCTTCAAACCTTCAAGGAACACTCCAAAACCTATGATCTGTCTATAGATTTTTGTTTCCCTCAAGGTGACTAGAATGGCAAAGAGTTTCTGACACTCTATTAAAATGGTTTAGCATTTTTTTTATTGTGGTAAAATACACACAACATCAAGTTTACCATCTTAATCATTTTTAAGTGTACAGTTCAGTGGTATTAAGTATACACACTTTGCTGTGCAACCATCACCACTGTCCATCCCCAGAACGCTTTGTCACATTATTGCTGTAGTTTACAGGAGGCAGACAGAAAATTGCCAGTTAGTTTCTCATGATAAAAACCCACTTTTAATTCCCAGAACTGTACACTTAAAAAGGCGTATGTTACTGTGTATTAATCACACTTCAATAGCACTGATTCAAAGCAAAATACAGAGGGATGTCATGGTGGGAGACGGGGCCGGCGACCATGGGGATCCAGAGACCACAGGAGCAGGGACACAGAGAGAGAAAGGGGATTTCATCGGAAGACATTGGAACCCTTGCAGAGGATGAAGACGGTAGAGACATTCATTCACTCATTCATTGCCAACAGTTTTGAGCACGTATGTCCTAAACGCTGTTCCAGAAAGCTCATTCCGACTGCATTATAGGTTATTGAGGGGGTGAAGTTAGCCGTTTTCGCTGCAGTACTAAATTAAGGCAGTACCAAGGGGACAGAGAGCAAAGGCCGTATGTAGTTTTACTTTTACCTACGATTGGGGGCACCATGAAATTACTGATTCCGTCATTTTGTTTCTATTTTATAATCACTCAAATCCATGCTTACTTTTGCCAGAATAAACTTGATGTTTATTCTGCACACCAAGTAATCATTATGTAAGACCTGTCAGCAACAAAGGATCGGTGGTACAGATAGCAACACATACACGTGTTATGTTCATGGGGTTGTGCAAATGGTCTAATTAGACCTGTATCATTTTGGTGGAATATTTATGGCCAGCTTAGGGGGAAAGCAGACTTTCTACAAAAGATTTCGTGGGTGAAACTGGAGATGATGTGAATATTCATCCATGAAGGAATGGTTAAATAGATTGTAGGAAACTATACTATGACATACCATGCAATAACCCAGTATGTAATGACCCAGAATGAGCTCAAAGTACCCTGGTAAGTAAAACATGCATTGCAAAATGTAGTACAAAGTATGATCAATATTTTGTAAAAATGTTGATTTGTCTGTATATGTAAACATCTCTGTAAATACAGAAAAGAATATACATAAGGGGGTTTGGGATGATAATGAAGAGAACCTTCTGTTTGTATTCCATATTGCAATCAGAAGAATATAGCCGTGCACGCCTACAGAAAAATGTTTATAGGTTAGTAGACTGAGTGAGTAGACTGTATTACATCATGAGCTCATACTTTACACAACCTTTATTGGTAATTCAAATCATATAATGATCTTGATAATAATGGCTAAAACTGTGTGTGTGTGTGCACGCGCACACACACATACATGCTGATGTATGTATCTTTTTAATTTGCCAAATTGCTTTTAGACTGTTTTTTTAAATGACTAATAATAGTTACGTATATCAGAGGACACTTGAGATGAGAACATACCAGCTATTGCCAAGGGTTTCTCCTGGAGTTACAAGAGACCATTTAAGAGAAATATGTAATATATTTAAAATTATTCTCACTTAAGTAATTAATTTCAAAATATTTAGAACGCAAAACTATTCCTTGCAAATAAGCAAATGAAATTACAACAATCTTCGATCTTTTAGTTCAAAACACACTAAAATAGCATGCCGGGAGGACTTTCCTGTTTTTAAAATTGTAGGTGGTGTGCATGTTGGGACCACAGAGCCCAGTGGCAACAGCAGACACTGTCCAACTCAACACTCTAACTGTCTGGCCTCAGTCAAGGACTTTGTTTTCTAGGCTTTCAAACTAATAGCTCCTAGAAATACCAACTAGCAAACGGCACAGAGTGGTGGAGACGTTTTATTTATTTATTTTGAATTTTGTAAAGAATGTTTTAAAAGGCTGTTAACACAAGACCAGTTAGCAACTGTTACCCAGCTCCAACTGAAACATTAATTTAAGGCATTCACATGGCATTTTCAGGGCCTCATTCCAAATAGAATTTCCAGACAGACTAAAATTGTACTCTTCTCATCTTCAGTCCACTTGAAGTTTTTTTTTTTTTTTTTTTTTTTTTTTTTTTTTTTTTTTTTTTTTAAAGGCAAGATAGTAGGTGTAAATGACTGAAAAGGGCCCCAGAGGATGCTCTGGAAAGTTAGCGGGTTGGGAGCTTCATGCAGAATGTCTTGATAAGAAGTCTAGACTATCTGTAATTTGCTGATGGTGAGGAAAACCAGATTATTAAGAATCCTTGTGAAGCCAACAGCTACAGGAGCTTATAACGCATGTGGAACTTGGGATGACATGTGGGAATGGGAATTCCAATCCTCCTTTACTTTGGCCCACAGCACTAATTATCTCTGACTCCAAGTGTCATTTAGGAGTGACTCCTATCACAGATGCAAAAAATGCCACAGAAAGAGGGGACAAACACCTATAAGGGTCAAAAGGGAATTGTAAAAATGTGGACAGGAAGAAGACAGAAACCACAAAATCCATGACATATAACATCTGAAAGGTCTTACTTCGAGGGAACTGAGTGGAATATTACAGCACAAGATGAGCAGACAAGGCAAGCAGGCTGGCCATGGGGAAAATAGGAAAATGCATCTCTTTTTCCAGGTTTTCCTATCAGCCCCATTCACAACCCTTTGGCTAGGCAACCTTGTGCAGCAAACAACCTGCACAACTCAGGAAAATTACTCATTACTAGTTTTGTTAGAGTCAGTGATTTGAACGTATATGTTTGACCTGAATATCCAACAGGAAAGAGGAGACAATTTGGTAAAAAAAAATGGTGAGTCACAGTTACTTTAGCAAACCACTTGTTAAATGATCTGAGCTGAGTATATTAAGGGACCACATCAGAAAAAGTTGATCTATGCCTTGGTTATTATTTCTGTCAAGAGTTGAGAAATCAGACAGAAAATAACCCATAACAGAATGAGAAATCAACACCATACACAATTAACATTGCTTTTCTATTTCTCCGTAGAGGGACTGACTGCTTCCACATTTCTAAACATATATAGAAAACTATTAGTCATCATGGCCTCAAAAGCCACACGTTTGTAGCAGAACTATTCTTAAAGGAGGTGGCTGGTATTCCCACTGAGAGCAATCAAAAAGTGCCTTTTCCACATTTTCCTGGACCCACCCCTCTCCCCACTAGTCCCTCTAGCAAGCACATTTATTTCAGTTACAACTGAACCAGCATTTTGAAAAACAGTCTGACAATTCAATGAGTTCCTTGAGATCTTCTCAATTACCTTATTGGCTTACTCTCCACTCACCCCCACACCTTCCCTAGGTATTTAAGTAGCAGCTTCCAGATATCCCAGAAGCAATGCATCAGTGCTCAGGAAACTTGCAGATTCCATGAGCAATCCAGCAAGAAATCAGGCCCTTTTATTCTAGTAAAGAAAAAAAAAATGGCTGGGTTGCCTAGCAACGTCTCAGTGCCCACCCAGAAAGGTGTGAACACTGCTGCCCAGGCTCTGACCACCCTGGGAGGAGGGTGTGAGTGACAGCAACATCTACTCAGGCCACGAGGAACACTGGAACAGAGAAATCCTTCGTCCACCCATCAGGGATGGGGGCGCGGCATAGAAGCGGAGAGAAGGCCGAGTACTCCTGGCTATGGTTACTCAACATGAGGACCCAGCTCTGGAAGGTATCCCTAACTTCAGAAGTTATGTGTGTCACAGGTCTCCATAAGTCACAGCAGCACCTTTTCTTTAATTTGACATTAACAAAAATCCTTCTGGGCAATGACTTGAAATACCAAAGATGCCCTCAAGAAAGGCCTCCCTCTTCAAGGGAGAAGTCCCTGACTTACCTCGATAATGTAGAGAACCACATTCTTGTAGAAGCAGTACAATATGCACTTGGTCACCCGGTTGTAGCTCCAGGCACCGTGAACCAGCAGGAGCTTCTCTAAGTAGGAAAACTGAAAAAGGAAAACACAGTTCAGAGGAGCGCTTCACTTAGGAATCAAAGTCACAAAACATCCTGTGGAGGGAGGGACAGGGAAGGTAATAGAGAAAATCAGATTTTGCGGACAACCTCAGAAATCCATTCCCTTTAGAAAACTGAAGATGGAGCTTACAGGCCCCAGTGAGAACAGCTCACATCTCGTCTCTGAGCTACACAATTATTTCCCCCAAATATGTGGCTGGACTTCTAATTGTTACACCCATGAAATTCAATTCATGCAGATGCTTCTTGAGGGTCTTAATTATTAAAAGAAGGTGAACTGGAAGAAAAGTAACAGTTTGAATCAGATACCTCTATTCAATCACAGATTTTATGGCGACAATAGTAACAGTACCCTTTTGAAAAAGGGACATACATATATCCCTATCCTATTTCCACTGATAGCCTGTGGGTTGAAAACAATTACAGACATACAGACACACACATATGAGTATGGACACACACAGACACACACAGAGACGCATGTACCCTCTACCTTCTATTTCTGTACCCATTTTATTCTCCCTTTTTGCCTCCATAGCACAGGCACCTCTTGCTACAGTGCGACGCAGTCAGGAAAAACCAAAAACCAACTAGCAGCTAACAGGCTAAGGTGAGAGGAATGTAATGGCTCTTACACTTTGAAATACTCAGCAATATTCGAATATTCCAATAAATATTCGAATCCTCTCTAGGGCAGGGGGTTTTGGGGCACCACCTGAAGCATGTCGCCTCAGTGTCCCCCTAGCCTGGCTTAGCCTCCTGTGTCCTATGTCACGAATGTCCCCAAGAGTGTGAGCACTGAGCTGGAGGGAGGGAAATGAGTGTTTTCGGTGCTGTGGATTGTGTTGTGCTCTGGCGGGACTGCACTGTTAGCAACACGCCTGCTTCAATTCACCATTTCTGTACGTTCAGTGAGCCTCACACCACTTTGAATTTCCCCCATGGTTGCCCTGGATGAAAACCTTAATTCCCTGTTCTAAGTCACAGGTTTGAGTACAAGCTCAAACCCCAAGGCTGTCCCAAGAGAGATAATCAGGCTTTACTGAGAACGTCCACAAATATTAGAAATTCTTCTGCTATTGTAAACTTCCTATTAATTTCAGATACCTTTTGAAATTAAATTTAACTAACTGTAGGAAAGGCTCTGATGGAAAACACAACGTTTTTTTAAAAAAATATTATTTTCAAGAGGAAGCCACATAATAATTATCATTAGTACTAAAGAAGGGGACTCGATCCGGTATGACAGCACCTTTCGAGGAGCTCTTCCAGAAGAGTAGGTGAGGCAGGGCCCTCACCTCCATACTCCAAAAGCTAAATGATGACTTCAAAATGGCAGGAGTAGGTGCACATGGTAAAATAAAACTGCCCATAAAGGGTTATTAAGAATTCGAAAGGGGAAGGGGGAATCATAAAATAACTAGCCAAACAAATAAAAAGGAAGTTTGTCTTTGACCTGGACCCCCTGATGTTCTCTGTGCCCCTGGACTTCAATGGGCACAGAGAACATCTGCTGGAATCATCCAGAAGGTCTCAGCTTTAGCGCTACAATGATTTGTTTTCAGAAAAAAAAAAATACCTTAAATCAAAATGCTGTTTTCAAGAGGTCATTCAGAAAACATTAAGAAGGTCGGGGGCAGGAATGACTCTCCTGAGGAGAAGAGGCGGCTGAAGGCTCTAGGTGCCAGTGCAGACTACCCACAGGCAAGGCAGCAAATCAGCAGACGGCTGTCAGTCCCGGGAACCGCCCGCCTGGGTAAAGGCACAGGCAGGCAGGAAGGAAACAGAACCAGAGTGTTGCCTACTTCGTCCTTTTTTTCAAGGAGGAGTCTTCAAATGTTCTTTTTCTGTGTAGAACTCTACAGGGCACTTTCTCAAAAACCCAGTCAAAAATGTATTCATCCACATTGAAACGAACAGATAAAGATAGGCTGGAATTCATCAAATTGTGGCATGTCCCACTAAATAATTATAGAAGAGGCACACTGTTGGGCAGAGAGGCTGTGAGGCAAGGAGGAACCCTGCCCTAAAATAGTGGGACCTCTACCTAGTTATGAAAGGGCTACGGATGGGAGAAACGAAAACCCACAGACATGAGGTGGGGGGGCATTCGTCAGCTCCTTTGGCAGAGGTGACTATTATGCTGGAGGGGCATGAAAACCCCCAAACAGGGTTATAAAACCCAGCTCTACCTTCCTTTGATGCTTTTAATATGAAGAGAGCGATTGCTCCAAGTCCCACATCCTATTAGGATGCAGTTTCAACAGAGCAGGTCATAGAATCACCCTTCCCCAGACAGTTTAAAGAAAAAGACAGACAAATATTTGCCTGGAACTCCTAGGAAACCTCTAAAGACCCCTTCCAGCCATATGATGCTACAACTCAAGTATTTAATAATGCTGGGGTGCGTCACATCTACAGTTGCTGACAGACTACAGGAAGCGTGAGTCCCCCAGGCCTTGGAGTCGTTGCCTCAGGAAAGTAAACGGGCAGGTGTGTGGGGCTGGTCCCCAAGGTCACGTGCAGGTCTGGTGTTCTCTGACCCTGGATGCTCGGACTTGAGACAAGTACCTAATGTGAAGGCACCCCAGTTTTCCCACCCGTAAAATCAGAATTCCTTCTATCTACTTGGAGGAATGATCTTGAGGATTTATTTGAAATCGACAAAGGCACAAGACTGATTTCATGTACTTTTCAGAGCCCTGAGGATTTTGTAATTCCTCTCTGGGTTTGCAGAACCACGAACTGGGAGGGAATCTGAGAGGTGATCTCATGCGGAGCCCCCCTTCGGGGAGGTGGAGCCCCAGAGCTGCAGAGGACCAGCCTACAGCCCTGGGGTGGTTGGAAGCTCATTCCCCTTTTATATGCAGCTTCTCGTTTCAGCTGCATGAGAGAAAAAGCCGTTATTACTTGCGTTCATGTGATTAAGGTTAACACGTTTTTCAAGAGATTAAGCACAGGGGAAACACAGGAACTCCAGCTAACCAGCAAACAAGTAGCATTGAATCATAGCCTCCTGCAATCAGGAGATAGGAGGAAACGTTCTGTGTTCACTGTCATGTCTAGATTTTCTGTGTGATCACGCAGGCCAAATGGTTTAGAGACGTACCCTAGGGGTCAGGAGGTTGGCTGACTCTTTACTTTTTGGCTGTCATGAAGGAGCAGACATTTCTTTCATCCTCGGGCCACATGTACAGCGCATCAGAGAGGCCTCTGCATGCGCTGTTCCCTCCAGAGAGGAATGGGCTGAGCATGGCCTAAGTGCAGGAGGCTGTTCGCCACTGACCACAGGGCAGTTATGGCCCAAAACCCCAGTTGTGCTCAGGGCAGTGGTCGTGGGCAGTGCCCTGGTCTCAGCTATAGAGCAGGTGGCAGCTGTAAACCCCTTCTTTCCCCCGACCTTAAATGCCTGATGAGAAAACATTCTAGCACCTCTGAAAAAGAGGGGAGACCCCACAATGGGAATTGTAGACAGTGGATGTTATGAGCACGGCCGCTCTTTGGCACGGGGTGGCATAAGGAAAAGCATATGCAACACATGAGGGAGTTGAAGGCAAGAGATCATTACTAACAGGACCAGGGACCTATTTGTCAGCAATGATACCTGCCTGGAGGACAGAAAGCTTGGCCGACCACACGGCTGGCCAAGAGAAACCCAATGGTCAGGACAGGGCCTCCAAACTGCACAAGCTCAGGACTACAGAGAAAATCAAGTACATTAGTGGTTCACCTATGGCAACCTCAAAGGGAGGTGCCAGAGTTCTTAGCGCTGGACTCAAACACCAACCAGACCTCCATGTCCAGCTACAGCTCTGTCAACAGGATGAGACAGCTGGTCAACCATGCGTCTGACCTGTGCGATGGCATAATCCGAGTTGTTGGTCGCCTGCATGCCCTCATTCCCGCTGATTCCCACGCCCACGTGGGCTGTCTGGATCATCCCGACGTCATTGGCACCGTCCCCGATGGCGAGGGTGATGGCCTTTACCCGCTTCTTAACCACATCCACTATCTCTGACTTCTGCAGAGGAGACACTCTGTAAGAGAAGAAAGAGCAATGATGACTAGATGTGTCTTTCCAGAGGAAACAGCTGTAAACTATATTTCGCTGCATGAAAAGGGCAGTTACTGGACAATTTCCAAGTTCAATACATACGTTTTATGTTGGTGTGCAAAGAAGGTTTCAGAAAACAGTAGCTTGTGGCTCTCAAGTATTTGCCAACTGCACAGATGAAATACACAACTCAGAACTGACTTCAAACACAGCCCATTTGTAATCACTCTGCTCAGTGAGAGCCATACGTGCAAACTCCCCAGGGGCATATGTGCCCTCCTGAAAGATACAGGCACTTACGCTGGTGATAGAAGCCTTAGGAAATGTCTTCCCAGTAAGTCAGAAAAGGAGTACAGACCCCATTTTTGCTTTGCTGTACGCCACACACAACCTAAGGCTGGCAAGGGAATTTTCCATAAACTCTGCTTTCACAAGAGGGAAAGGAAATTGGCAGAGCTTGACAAATACAGAAAGAGGACTAGAGTAAGAGGAAAGAAGGGAGGCTTCTCCAAGTCCACCCCAGAGATGAAGATGGCATGTGAAAGACAGCCAAGGCAGAGGATTTAAGAAGGGGACTCACAGGGGTCAAAGGTCTATTAAGGCTGAACTGTGGAGCAGCACAGCCCAAAGGGGAAGACGCGAGCAGCCTCGGCCTAAGAGGGCTTGTGTCTACAAGGAATCACAGAAGGTGGGTTACTGCTCATAAGCCCTGCAGTCGTCGGGGAAGAAGACCCAATACAGATCTATGGTGTATAAGCACACAACATGAACCGTAGTGAAGCATAGGACAGCAGGGTAGAAGGATGGATTTCTCAGGACTAACATATTTTTATTTTAAATTCTGAATTGGTAAGCTATTTGATTTGGGAAATTTACAGGTAAAGTCCCGAATCACAAAAACAACAGCACGTACACACACACACACACACACACACAGAGTAAAAGACCTTTCTGAGTTCCCAGAAGTACACTGGACGCAGCCACACAGAGACCAGACTTGTAAGTTAGAACGGACACTCAAAAACTTTCCCAGTAGTGCTATGAGCTTTCAAAGGGCCTCCAACCCACAAAAATGCCTGTTTCCAACAGAAAACTTACATTTTACCAACTCTGGAAGGAAAACGTGTTTGGTGAAACAGCAAGCTGAATCTAAAGCACAGGTACGCTGAAAGCCATTGCTCAGTTACAAAGAAATGAAAATCAGCAAGTTAGAAAAACAGAATCTAAGGACTGAAAGGGCTTTAGAAGCCATGTTGTGTGATCTGATATCTCTTTCATCATTTTCACAGGGATTTTCAATGATGGGACTTTTCAGCCTCCTGGGGTAGTTGGCAACCACGGAAAATTATTATTATTACTATTTTATTAATAATATAATATAAATTAATAAATATAAATTAATAAATAATATAAATTATTATTATTTTTATGGTTGGTAAGCATAGTTAAAAGTACTAATTGTGTCCTCTGCACTAGACTAGAACAAATATAACTTTTCTTTCAAATATTAGGAAAGTGGAAATATAAAGACACCCCATCACACCCTTCCTTCTAAATCTGTCTCTGGTGGCTACGTCTCAGGTCCTTCAGCCATTATTTAATGGGCATGCTTCAGAGCTTAAAAATAGCTCCAAGTATGATATTCCAGACGGCTGAGAGCACATGCACCATCTCCCTGGCAGCAGACACTAGACTGACCTTAATGTAGCCTAAAGTGAAATTACTGGAAACTTTACTATCATTTATCATCGAGCCTCCCATCAGCTACACATAAGCAATTTTAACACACAGGGATATAAAACTGTATCTATTCCTTCCATGTTCGAGCAACTGACGCTTGGAGCCAACGGCTGATCTTTCCATTCCTCTCTCTCATTAAATTTCTGATTGGCAGACACAGCTCACTATTCTAATTTGCTACACAAATGTGATTTCTCGTGTTATTTTTCAACTCAGTAGACGCCGAGATCAAATATTATATGGAGAAGATGATCTAGGATTCAAAGGTAAATAACTGAGCATGACTTTTTCTGTGTCCCATATGAATTACATACACAGGGAGAATAATTTTATCAGTTCCTGTCTTTTCATCAATGAAATTCGGAGAATGAGATGGTTGTGATGTATTTATGTGAAAGCATCCTGCTTACTGTCACGTGTGAAAAAAATGTTATTTCCTACCCACCTGCAAAACCTCAATTGTTGGGGGAAGAAAACGGACACTTCTGAGAATTGCGTGTCATCTGACCCATGATTCCCAAACTGTGCTATCGTGGGAAATTAAACATTTTCAAGGGAAATGCAGCAACATCTTTCAGGTAGTGATATAAAAACCTAGCTCAAAGTAGCTCACAGTTGCTACATTCGATCACGCTACCTTCCTTTGCATGACATATCTTTCTGAAACTGAGCTTTCAGGGCTGCTATGATAAAAAGCCAATACACTGTGAAAAAAAACCAGTGGAGAACAGGAAATACCCACTTTTACTTCCAAGTTTGAGAAGTCGTACAGTGCTCGGCAGGTGCATTATACCATGCCATTGGTAAGTGATTATGATTACTTAAGGATGAAAAATAAGTAAGTATTATTTCTTTCATTTATGTGCATTATTGTTTCAAATGTCCGCGAAGTTGTTTGGACCTAAATACTCCATAAATTGCTTCATCTTACCTACTTAAGAGTTAGAAACTGTTCAGTTTTTCTTTTGGCCCGGGGGCTTTACACAGCACTTACTGGGACACTGGGGCACTGTGAACCCAGAGATTCTGGAAACCAGCGCCTTAATCACTCCTCTTCATGATTACGCTAATCACTCTTCCAGTACGATTATTCACCCACTGGAGTGGAATCTTACCTAATGGTGCCATCATTTAATCTCCAACGCTTCTTGTGCGTTCACGAAGATATCCCAAGACAGCATGTAACAGACACTAAACAGCACTAGACCAGCCCTGAGATTGTAGGTGCCACCCAAGTAATCGGGCAACTTGGCCTCTTAATCAGCAAAACTGAAGTGGTGTAGAGAGAAGAACCCACGAGCAGAAAGCTCGGCTACATGAACACCGCGCTGTGGGAATTTGGAAGGGTTGTAGTGATGGAACAGAGAAATTGCTAAACAAATCCAAGGTTTTCTTTGAGGTTAAAGCTCCTGCTTTTATGTTAGGGGGTTTAGCAATAAGCCGACCAACACGAGACAAGCTGCGTGTCAAATATACTCACTACGTTTGCCATGCTGGGATTTGCATCTCAAGTAAGTCGAGTCAGGTCATGATTCTGATGGCTTAAAGTAAAATCAATGTAAGTCCAACATCTGCCTTTTCCCAAAAAGCGAAAATAAAAAGAAAGTCTGACTGGGTATATAAACCAAGTCGTAGCCCTGTGTTTCAGAAGCATGAAATTCTCATCAAGGATTTATTATGCCCTCAACTGTAATGCCTTGAGAAAACATAATTCTAGCACACACTAGGGGTTCACAACAGATGTCAAACAGCTAATTTTCACAGAACTGAATAGGTACCATTACGCTTCAGCCATACGTAGTATTTATAGTATGCCGAGTTACCATGAAGCACAAACCAGCTCTTTTTTAATCTTAATTTGTGACCTGGAATCACATGCCACACTTAATAAGTATTCCCAGCATTCAACTGGTAAAATAAGAATTCCAGACCACATCTAAGC
Organism: Rhinolophus hipposideros; assembly: GCF_964194185.1. Taxonomy (NCBI): domain Eukaryota; kingdom Metazoa; phylum Chordata; class Mammalia; order Chiroptera; family Rhinolophidae; genus Rhinolophus; species Rhinolophus hipposideros. Next base: position 8,354,124 of record NC_138050.1, read on the forward strand.
CAAGCGAGGTGCTCAGGGCACTTCTCTACCATATTTTGGTGCATTACGAATAGAAATATAATTCAAAGATTTTCAATCAACTGGAAAGCTATTCTCCCCACTTTTCTTTTGGCTGACACAATCGATTCTAACATAAAAATGTGTCCTGGTGTACCTCAATTAAGGACTGTGTGTTCCTGAAATTTTAAAACTCACTTTCAAAAGATATTTCAAACATAACACTTAACTATGACCATTGGTAGCTGCTTTTATAGGGTTAATGATCATGCATTAATGTATCCGATCTACAGAAGCCCTGGTGTCAGACTGAGTTTCTAAATTCTGATCTTGCAGTATCATTTGAACAAACTTAAACATGTCCCCTTCTCAGAGCTCAGCTGTCCCATTTATCAAAGAGAGACTGGCCTTCATTACTGATGTGTAAACTGAGCTCAGCTGAGCCAGGGGAGTTACAGGAACTCCTCCCGGGAGCATCCAGGAGGATTTCAGCCAGGGCTACAACACTTACTAATTAACCAGAGTCACTAAATACTTTCGGTAATTGTACTTCCAAACTTCTTTATTCCAAATAGACAGTCCTTATGACTCAAAAAAGAGATTTCAAGGTCTGTGGCTGAGATCACTAAGTCTCAAACTTTGAGTTAGCATCAGAATCATCTAGAGAGCTTATCAAAATACAGATTCTGATTCAGGAAGTCTGGGGTGGGCCCCGGGAATGCACATTCTGACAAGCTGCTGGGTGATGTCGTGCTCCTTATCTATGGATCACTCTGAAGTAGCCACCACTGGCCTGGACAACATCACAAGTTCTGTCTTATTCAAATGGTTTACTCAGTGAAGCTTACATTTCCATACACAAGACACATGCAAAATATTCACCGAGTGACACTGAACAACCAATGAGCGGAAACACTGCATCTCGTCCTCTTCTTTCAAGCTTTGTACATGTAGGTCCTCTGCTTTTAAACCCAAATTAGTTAAGTACAAATTTGGGTTGCAACTTCATTGATGATGGTCTTCCAATCTGAGTGTCTCACGTAGGTGGGTCAGAGGGGAAAATACAAACCAAAATAGGGTATACAGTGCTTTATAAGATTTTTGAACAATGCAAGAACCAATGTACAGTGGTACCTCAGTTTTTGAACATCTCCGTTGACGAACATTCTGGTTTCTGAACGCAATAAACCCGGAAGTAAACGCTTCGGTTTTCAAACACGACTAGAAAGTCGAACACGTCACGTGGCTTCCGCTGAGTGCTAGATCCTGAGGCCTAGCTGTCGGCTGTTTTCAAATGTTTCAGAACTCGTGGATTACGTTCAAAAACCGAGGTACCACTGTATATGATTTCATTTGTGAAAGTTTCCATCTTCTCGTTAACTGAAAGATAACATCCTTGTGAAAGAGATGTTCTTTGATTAAAAAATCATTGATACAAAATACTATATCTTATTTCGTATAGCAGTCAGTGATCCTAAGTGTTTGAAAATTGCAGCACCTTAAAAAAATCTCATGTAGACTTTGTAGATATACAAACCCTTAACATAAGTCTAAAATCTAAAAACAACTAATCTACCCTACTTATCTGTTAAATGAGTACATCCTTGGCTGACCAACACCCTTCTGACCCCCATGCCCTTTCTTTAGGTGCATTTTGTGCATTGACACAGGGCCAGTTGTCCAAACTTTCGACAATTATTCCTTTTGGGAACGTCCTACATCTGTGCTCTGACACAAAATGTGTAACTCTCTCAGATTAAACTCATGTCTCAGTTTTTGGTACATCTCACTGTAGCCCAAGCTCCAAAAGCAGATGATTTTGGCAGCGTGGGATGGCCTCTAGAGCATGGTGGAAGATGTGAGGCTGCAAGGAAGGGGGCAAGCAGGAGGCAGGAGAGTATGTCCAGGTGAACCCAGTAGGTAGCTGAGACCAGCTTTACGTGGAGGCTCAAAGAAGTGAAACCGAAACACAATCGCTCAATGGTTGGAAAGCAGACCCAAAAACTTACACATAGAGAGGAGCCATATTATACACAAGGAAGCCATCCAAGATGGTGCCTCAGAAAGATCCAACAAGTAGAGAAGCAGCTCAGGTTTTATTCCAAGGAATACAGGGCCTAGCCAAGAGGCAGCCTCATAAGGGTGGGGGCTAGAGTAGAACACACTCTAAAAAACAGAATGAGGTGCTTACGGAGAAAGTAAGCATGAAAATACAGGGCTGAGAGCACAACCCCATATACCTAGTTGTGAAGTGAGCAACACACTTTCAGGGATGAGCATTCCTAGCTTTGGTTGCTTTAGCATTTCCTCTAAAGATTAAGGTGTTATGGAGACCCTCCTGTGGAAGAATTTCTCTCAATCCTTAAAAATTTCAAGACCACACTTGACTGGTAAAAGATGGGGTTTCCTACAAAATGCCCCAGGTCTCCAGTTACTATTCTTTCGCTACTCTCTTCAACAGGCACCTAAAAGAGCAGATGGGTGACAGGCCATAAGGGGGACAACATGGATTACCAGTGTTCCAAGAATTGATCCCGAAATTATTTAATAGTTGTATTTATTTCTGTAAGCTCTATTAATTCAGTGTGACTGATTGTATCCATTATGTGGGATATGTTTGTCTCTCTAACCTTCACCTTTCGTTCCTCTCCCATCCATCCCTTTCTCCACCCTACCCTAAATGCTAACACAAGGATTTATACAGTGGACGTTCACTAAATGGTGACTACCAAAATCATGATACTTAGACTAATTACATCTCTAAGCATAACTATAAGTAATAGAAAAAAAATACAGTTCTACTTAAACAAAAATACATTAACTTCCATATAAATAACAGACATAGAAACATGCTATTGATGTGTAATTGTGAAAGACTACTTCACTCATACATAGATGGAGAGAATAAAAGCAACACAAAAATGACTGGACACCTTGATGAAATCCATATTTATCATTCGTAGAAAATAGTTAAAAACACGCCATTTAACCTGTGGTTTAGGGATGGACATGCGAACTTCCTGACCAAACATGCCAGTGGGTTTCTGTTTTCTACTTCTATCCTGAAAAACATTATAGGCTTATGTCAGGCTTTTTGTGACAGCTCTTAGTGACATATAGTTGGCAACAATCTTTGGTTTCACATAAGGCTTTCCTGGGAAAGGCTAACATGTAAGCCTGGTCTTTTCATTTCCCCTGGCTCTTCCGATTATAATGCTTTGACTGTTATAAGCCAACAGCTAGTCCTTCTGTATCATCTTGCAAAAGCACTTTGAGGGCTTACCAGACACCGGCTTACCAAGTCTTTACAAATGGACTCAGGGATGTTGGGTGATGAAATCAGCCAACCAAGGCTTTATATTTAAGTCTCAAATCACATTCTATCACAAGCTCAAGGACCTTGGTACCTTTGCACTATTGATGATGACTCAGCACAGTGCCCGGAGGATAATCATTGAACTTGCTGATTAAATAAAATGATGGGCCTCTATCTCAATATTGCTGATAAAAATTTGCATGAAATAACCATGAACCCTGATGTGATTCTGCCACCCCTTGTGAAATACAGGCCAATATGTTGAGAGACTACTCTAAAAGCTCGGCTGTACTGATGGCATTACTTACTCAGGTAAGCTGAAACATACATGCTTGAGAACCTTCCCTGCATTTCACCAGTGTCAGCTCTAAGGTTGTCTTCCTTTGATTACACTGAAGGTTAAATGCATGCTACAGGCAGAATGTGACAAAGTCTGCCTGTGCCAGTGGAGGAGAGAAGCAGGCAGCTAGCTGCACTATCATCTTGCTTTATATCTTGGTGGTGCAGTTCTATGGTGATTTTAGGAATCTAACATATATATTTGGGCATATATCGAATTCAAATTACAGAAAGGTTAAAATTTCCATGGCGTTCTATAAGTACAAAGATTATTTTTCACGTGGTATAAGTATTCATTTTGCAAAAATACTAAGGTTAAATGTTTCCATATTCCAGAATAGACTCTTTAGGTATAACTGAACTTTCCAACGGGAGTTGAGCTCTGTTTCACACTCTACCAAAAAGGGGGAGGAGAAGAGAGGGACGAGGGGGAGGGAGAAGGAGAGGGAGAAGGAGGCAGGCTGTAAATGAGGGAGAACACCAGAGCTTTTTAAAAATACTATTTATATAAATTTGCCACTAATTTATTAACAATTACTAGTAATAGTTCCCTTGCTGTTTAAAAGTTTCATTTAACCCATTCACTATTTAATAATCATATAAAGTGTGAAGGAGTCATCGATTATCTTAGTGTTATACACATACCCAGAGCACAAAATTGAGTCCTGATTATCCTTTTAGCATTGACCTTGAAAATCAAACTTACTAGTGTCTTATCACAGCATTCTGCACTTTCACCTTGAATGCATTACCCGGAGGTTAAATATGAATAATTTTAAGACTAGATATTCTTGTCATCTGAAGCCACCCTGATATGGGGTGGCTAAACTGATTTCAAACTCCAGAAATTTCCTCCACAAACAAGAATTTTAAAGGGAAGGGACCCTGACAACTACTTTGAGGATGAGGCAATATATTTATTACCGATCTTAATTACTGTATGACTGGTGACTGCCTTCACCACCCTATGAGCATTCTCTCCTGTCCCACCTAGGAGGTAGACAGCAACCGCCATACAGTTGTGAGTAGTGAGGGAACCTGATAGTCTTTATTAGCCGAACAAAAACCTTATAACCTGATCCTGCGCTGCGGCCGTAAATGCTGCCTGTGCAGCTGAGGCTTTCAGAGTCGCTCTCAGAAAAAGGGAGGACACCCTGTCTGCTCAAGATCGGTTTACTCCGCAGCCGAGAAAGGGCTCACTTTGAAATGAGTATCCTCTACTTGAGGGCCCAGGATTTATGCATCCGCACTTGTGTCCAGGACAATTTTATCGCATGTCCAGAAAACACAGCGATTGTGGTGACATCGCTACTAAATGGTGCCGAATATATTAAGATCTGGGCAACTGCATTTTATGTCCAAATTTAATAGGTCGTATGTTGTGAATTACATACAGTTTTATATTCACTGAAAGCAACTGGTTATAGTCTGTTTCTTCCTGTACTCGGCTGAAAAGAATAGAGCAGTCTAAGAAGGCTGGGATTTAAATAAAAGATATTAGATCCTTCTGTTCCCAGGCTGAAACAGGGATTAGAATAACACATTTAAATACCTTAATGTTTTTAGCACAAAAAGCATTAATTTGATACTCTGCTTCCTTGAAATGCTTTATTAAGGTCCCCGAGACCCTCTCAGGAGTGTCTGCCTTCCTTGACATTACCATACATTTATTGTTCTCCGCTGCAAATTTCACTAGTATTTCAAAACAGCGTGCCTGGCCTCTGCTGTGGGGAAGGTGGGAATAGGAAACAGAACCAAGAGGAAAGCTGAGAAGTGTTTGAGTTTTGACATTTCAGAACAAGCGTATGGCTCCTTCAGGACCAGGCCTCGGGAGCTCATGCACCACTGAAAACTGACGACGACCAAGATGCTTCATGGAATGATTTTAATTAGGCCTGCCTCTCACCTGTCACCTTTGCCTGGAACAAAGGTCATCTGACCACCAATCCAATAAATAAGCCAACTGGAACTACGCGTCCTCTGGAAAAAGTGGGGCAGCCTGTATACCTCCAACCTTCACCCCAGTCTAAAGCTGAGCAACTGAGAAGACTAAGAGCCATGGGGACAGCAGGGATCAGCAGCATGTGAACCCACAGCTGGGGATTCGGTGCACAGATTAATGCATCTCCTTATTTATTTATTTTTAGTTTGAGAGTGGAATTTGTTGGGTGGGAAGGGTGGTGCGTTAGACGAAACTCTTTCTTCCAAGTAGCATACACCCCTTCTCAAAACGAGAGCCTGTATTTAATAAGTCTTGATCTCAATAGCAAGAAATGATAACGCTTTTCTTTTTCATTACCGTATAAAACTGTTTAAACAAAGATGTGCATATGTCCAAACCCATAGAGTGTACAAGTCTATGAGTGAGCCCCGATGTAAACTGTGGACTCTGGCTGAGAAGGACGCGTCAGTGTGGGTTCACCGCCTGTAACAAACGTGCCACTATGGTGGGGGTGTTGACAATGGGGGAGGCTCTGAATGTGTGGGGGATGGGCGGGGGGAGGTGTAAGAGAAATATCTGTCTCTGCCCCTGTTTTCCTCTGAACAGAAAACTGTTCTAAAACATGGTCTATGTGTGGGGAAGGGGGAAGAGGTAGCAGCGTTATACCATTCTCAAAATGGAACAGGAAAACGACACCTAAGGATTTTATCCATCTGCTAAAAGTCCTGGAGAGTGACAGAGAAAGACTGACACACAGACATCAGGCAGAGGGGGCAGGAGGTCCTGGTGGTGGTGGGACCAGTATGGGCGCAGTGATCAGCTAGATGAGGGTCTGCACAAAATCGATGAGAGCCCCAAGACACTGTACACCTGCAGAAGAAATAAATTAAAACAGCCAGTTATAATGGTAGCCAACTTAACCTATTGCAAATCTGAATTTGTAACTTGCTCTTCTAATTGAGATCATCATAACAGCACTTCTTTGGACAAAGGCTGCTGTGAAAGGTAGGTAGTTAGCTGTGTACTTCTCTGTCCTCAATGAGGCTATGAGCTACCTGGTGTCAGGAATTTGTTCTACTCGTCTTGAAATCCCATAGCACCGAACACAATAGGTAACAAACAAACGTTGAATTATGTTTATGAATGATCTTTTTGAACTTTAAACACAATTTCTTTCTCCTCCTTCTTAATTATAATTATTTCTATTTCATGTTCAAGAACACACATACACTAAATGAAGAATATCACGTTGCAGTTTGGATCAAAGAAAGTGAGAGATTAAGAGTATTCATTAGTTCATTATAGCACCTGTTCAGAGAAGCCCAAATCTCAACCACTGAGTCCACCTGGAAGCTGTAATTCAGCGTAACGAATACATGGACAGCCACGTGTATCAGGCTACCACCTTTTGTAAGTAACAGTTAACATGTAAAAATCAAGTCTGTCCTTTATGGGGTTTGATAGGTAGGGTTGGTGCTGCCAACACCTGCCACATTCATGTTGGTTGGCAGCTGCAGTGGACCAGTGAGTGAGACCATGCGCGAGAAACACCTATACCGTGTCATTACACCCACCTCACGTAATTACACCTACTGTGCAACTGAAAATGGGAGTCATCAAGCAAACTGAGCATCAACTAAGGGCATGTGACAGAAGGGGAGGCTACAGCAGTGTCATAGTAAATTTCAGGGAACACTCTCTCTTTCATTTACACACACACAGGCACATAGTATCTTACTAAATTGAATTCTCATATACTATAGTAGGTAGAATCTAAAATAGTGATATCTTTGGTATTATAAGCAACATATCACCAAATTGGTGACAAATTGGTTATATTGTTATATACTAACGATATAACAAAAATGACTTACTACCACTTAGGTCAGAGTGACCCAGTTCCAAAGCAAAGGGGCAGCACGCGCCATGCCAGACCTTCATTTGAGCTGCAGTGATATAAAGGTGATAAAAGCATGCACTGTGCCCATCGAAACTTCTTGGTTTTTCTCTTTTTATTAGTGGCCAACACCCAGAGTTGTACAAGATCCAGAACAGATTCTGTGACCTGGAGTCCTAGGTGATAATAACTGACGTGGAGAAAGCTTTATGGTCCTATGGGTTACTAAGAAAATCCTACTTGTCCTCCAACAGCTTCCCCCATCCGTTTGAGAGTTAGTTTTCTTCCCTCTAAGATTTTAGAATGCTCACTGTTACAGCTTTGGGGAAGGGAGAAAATAACTCAGGTGATGGCCATGTGTGAGCATGAATAAAAAGGACGGGCAGGGAATGCTTCAAGGGAGAGGAACCAAAAGATGGGGTGTAAATGGGATCCCTGCCTCAACCTATCCAGATGTACAACCTCTCTTGCTCTGGTTTTTCTCCTCTGTGACCAACACTGAGGATCCTAACATTCCTTAAGCTCTAAAACCTATACTGCTTTTAAAAACGTATATGGCTGCGTAATACTCCATTGTATAAATGTACCACAGTTTCTTAATCCAGTCGTCTACCGATGGGCATTTCAGTTGTTTCCATGTCTTGCTATTAGGAATAGAGACAGTGGAAATGTAATGGCTGCGTGTGATTTCAGAGAGGTAGTGGATGAGGGGAGGGGGGTTGTCACTGTGTGAGGGATATAAATGATAAATGTCCAACTATTACATTGTTTTGTGCACCTGAAACTAATTTAACAAGTGTGTTTTTTTTAAAAAGCCAGGCATTATTAACCTACATTTATGCTTCTGTTGAAGGTTAATAAAATGTTTAATAGTCACATAAAAAAAAAGTATATGGAACCCTTGACGAGTTTATGTGTCATCTTGGCAGGTGCTGTGCTAATCTCTGCATTGTTCCAGTTTTCGTATATGCGTTGCCAAAGTGAGTGTTGGCAAAAACCTGACACTATAATCACAGCATAGGAGCGGGAACAAGTGCTGGTTTAGCATGTCCTGTCTATTCATCAGGAACTGGACTGAGTGCCTCTCCTCCACTGGCTACTCAATCCTCACTGAACACTGAGAAATCGGTATTATTGTGACCACCTCATGGCTGAGAAAACTAGTCTCAGAAAGGTCAACACCATGTGTGGAAGGCCACAGAAACCTAACAAGTGGCTGCGACAGGATCTAAATACAGCTGTCTCAGCCCAGGGTCTGTGCTCAACCACCTGCCACTCTCTCGGCTACTGTGGAAACGCCCATATAGAGGGTCCGCTGAGTCATCAGGTGTGGTCGGGCTGCGGACAGCACACAGGCTAGACAGCCCCTACTCCCAGCACAGTGAGAATCCAGCAAAGTCCTCTTTCCCGATTCTCAGCTTTCTGCTGGGAATTTGGGGATGTCACCACTGTCATCTGCCTCACTAGATAGCCATGAAAGTGCTAAAGGTGGATAAATGCTGAAAGTGGACAAGCATTTTGAAAGGTAGGGGGAAAAACAACCCAAACATATCTTAGTTTCTACCTGACTGGATTAAGTACCAAGCACCCTCATCACTTCTCCACCGAGGACACCATCCAGGCTCCAAGCTAGTCCTGGCTAGAAATGGTCTCCCATAGTTTCCTGGCTCAGGACCTCTTAGGACCTTAGAATAAAGATGGGAAGAGAACCAGCAGAGAAGATATATTTGGCTGATGTGGCCCTGTTGCCTTTATCAGCCCTTTTCTTTGTATTAAATTGTTTCCATGTATAATTTTATATAGACTTTGTTTATACAGACTTTATTTATCAACCCATCAAATTATGTAATATATTCATGCACACTATATGAATATATGTAAACACAAACACAACTGCCAGTTCTTGCAGGGTAAAAGTTATGTGTCCAGTTTTCAATTGTCCATACATCCGACACAATGCTTGGCATATGAAGGCTACTGCTCATCTTACCTGCACGAATCAGAGTGCAGAATTAATGGGAGCAGTTCTGACATATGCTATGAGGGAAATGGCATGCACAGAAGTTAGGAGCAGAGAATGCGCGAGGAACAGAGAAAGAACTTGTCATTGTCAGAACACCTCCCTAAGTGGCTTGTCTCTGGGTGAAGAAGTTGGGAGTTAAAATGAGGAAAGCCTGCCTCTGAAGTCGGAACTGTAACAATACCAGAGATTTTCTTGAGTGATTAGAACTGTACAATTAGCCCAATGTGTCCTCATGGCCAAAAACGACGTCCGCTGTTCACTACAATAATTACAAAGATGAAAAATGTGCAACCATCACAAGCAGGATCTCCTCCTCAATCAACGTCAGACATGGGAAAGTGCTTCCTTTTCATTCATACTCGTATGTTGCCAACGGTTTTTCTTCTTACTCTTGTCTCCCAAAGCAAAACAAAACAGCCAATATCCCATTGGGGTGTCATTAATACAAGTGGAAGTCTAGCATCAGTTTTACTCTTTCTAAAGCAAATGGAGAGAAACTGATATAAAACAAATTTCAAAAAGTCTGCCTCACTATGTGAAATGACACCAGACGATGAAAAAGCCAAAAGCAGAACTACCCACTCCAACAGTTAACCATTTTCAGTGAGCCTAAAATCCTAATGAAACCTCTCATTTTCTCATACATCATAATCTATTGCTGTAGTAAAAATTAAAATCTAAAAGGTACTTCGTCTTTGAGATGACGATGAAATATTATGATGAGAAATTAAATCAAAATTTGAATCTGTTCTTTATACTTGACCTGAACAATTTTAAGAGCTAAGACCTCTCTGCCTCCTTTTTGACATCAGACAATTCTCCAGGACATTCTTATTTACGTGGGGCTTTATTTGAGTTACAAACCTCCAAGTAAAGCTCTTCTAAAATTGAAGGCATTCATTTTTAGTCAAAGGGAAAGATTTTTCAATGTTATTGAAAAGATAGTTTTGATTGGTTTCCAAGAAGCGAGCTGTAGCCCATTAAGTCATATTAGTAAAATCTCAAAACAACAACAAAGAAACTCACATAGGGCTTTTTTAATTTTTCCCACTTAAAATGTTCAAAAGTGGAAGATATCCTAAGAAGAAAACAGAAGGCCATTGCTCCCTGGGAAGATAATGGTTGATGGGTCTGGGCAGTCAGCAGTAATGAGCCCCTCCTGTATGACTGGCCCACTGACATTCTTGAGCCTCAGCAAAGCAGCAGCTAGAGCCCGTGAGTTTAATAAGGCGCTGATATTCACTGTCACTTTTCTTTGCACATTTTGGGACTCTTTATCAGCTTATTATAAAGTTTAGGTCATTAGCAGAACAAAGAAAAATATATTAAATAATCCCGCCCCGTAGACTACATGTCATGCGGGGTCTCAGCTCCCTCTCCCCGCACAAGAACGCAGGACATGGTGAGGCCAAAAAGGAACACCCACGGAGCCATAGGTAGGGGAGTCATACCACTATATTCTTGCTGGCGGCTGGGTTGGAGACACAGGAAGCAGGAGCCACATGATCTGCAACCTGCCGCCCGCTTCTCTGCCAACCAACCAACCCCACTTGGTAGCCGCAATCTGCCATCCACTTCTCCGCAAACCAATGTGCTCGCTAGCCGCAATCCACAATCCACTTCTCTGCCAACCAACCAACCCACTAGCGTAGCCACGGCAGTTATATTAGTGGCTAATGGCTAACCAGTAACAGCTGATGGCCACCCAGCCACAGCGGATGGCAATCTGATTACAGCTGATGGTCATCTAATAACCGAGCCAGCACCTTTCCACATGAGGCCAAGAGCTTGGAAACTGCTCTCTGGGGCTCTGTCCCCACACTGCAGCAAACAGGTCAACCAGTATAAGTGTAATTAGTTTGCGCGAGAGAGCCTACCGTGTTTCCCCGAAAATAAGACCTAATCGGAAAACAAGCCCTAGCATGATTTTTCAAGATGACATCTCCTGAATACAAGCCCTGATGCGTCTTTTGGAGCAAAAATTAATCTAAGACCCGGTCTTATTTTCAGGGAAACACAGTAATACCTCTGACGTGCTACAGTGATAAGATAGGGTATCAGTGCTGAGTCAAGCAGTATCTGCAGTGCGCCTAACAGCTCTTCGGGTAAGTCACACGGACATGGTGCTAAGTGAAAGGGGACCGATTTCTTTTCAAGTCCTTGAATGAATGAAAGAGAGAAAAATATACATGCATGTTGGCTTAATGCACTTTAATGGTAATTAGGAAACAGCTATTTTCTATTTCTTCCAGATGCTATGTTAACTAAGGAAATAGACTTCTCTTTAACGCCAGGGGCTAAGATTTTACACAGGTGGTGTGTTTCTCTTCTGTGCACACATTCGCTCACTAAGCACCCGGAAAATGGAGACTGTCACACAGTCAGGGAGATGGTTCACTCCAGAAAGACACCCCATGACGCTGATGGGACTGCCAGGTCTCATGAACACAGGCCTCTAAGAGAGAAACGGACACGACGTCATAGCCATGGAGAGGCCATCCCTGTCTGCTGAGGATCATTTTCCCTCTATAATCTCCTGATGAAGGCCAGCTCCACAGTCACGTTACATGGCATAACCCCAGTGTTCACCTCCGTACCTGGCACACGGTGGGCGCACAGGTAATAACATTTGTGGGCTGACCTACCGCACTACAGTGACAGTCTCCAAACTTGCAGCTATACATTGCCCTAGTCTGTAAAGAAGGCAGAGCACTGTATTCATTAAGGGGAAGGGGAAGTGAATAACCACACAACCCAGAGTGTCTGGCCAACATTCATTCATGTGAGTCAGCACTGAGCTGGGCGCGGAATAAGCTAGAAATGGATTTTTTAATGTGTGCAGGTCGAGATGAAGGGGCGGCTGAGGGACCATACACCATAAGAGCTATCATGCAGTTGGACGGCTCCCAGCATGCATCAGCCAGGTCTGTTTGTGATGTCACTTCCTCGATTTACCTTCTGGGTTGGCTCACACAGTGTTCTTGTACGTACTGTGGCTGGTCGGGCTAGCATTTCTCTGCATGGTGGTACCCCATGTCCACTACTCCACCCGGCCCGGTAGGTCCCCTCTCTAAGCAAATGAACTTAAGGCCCAGCCTGGTGAAAAGTACCACGGGCGGGTCCAAAGACCCCCTCACTGGCCAGACTCCACCTGTGCCCCCAGTACTCCATGCTCCACCCCTTCAGCCAGGTGGAAAGTGAAGATAGCCAGAACGTAACAGTTCACCCAAAGACACAATAACCAAAGAGACTGGTGAGTCAAGAGATGGGAAAAAAAAATCACAGAAGCCTTTCTCTGAGCTAGTACTGAATGGAGAGAGATGGTGGGTGGGCGAAATGACAACAGAGCAGTTCAGGTGGAGGGAAGAGTTCGAACACATTTGGCAAAGATGGAATGGACTAAAAATACATAATGCTGATTTGTGGGTCAACAAGCACCCTAATATACTACTGATGGATACATGGATATACCGGGGGTGCCAAAAAATATATACACATTTTAAGAGACGTTAACACTTTTGTCAGCATTGCTCAAGCAGTAGTTTGCCATAATCAGAAGTGTCTGGACACTGATGGGAACCACTTTCAGCACCTCTCGTAATTGCAGAAGTCAAACGTGACTTGTATTTATCTTTTGTTCTTGGTATATGTTGAGTATTACAATTTTAATACAAATTTTTCCTTTTGTAAAATGTGTATACATTTTTTTGGTGCCCCGTGTGTATAAAACTATACATAACTTCTGAACAGGCAACGTCACTCCAGGAACTTGGGCTAAGCTTGTAAATGGATATGCAGAGTCAATGCCGCAGATGGAAAATGCGTCCACGTGGAATGTGGCCATGTGCTCCCTACGATGCTGAATGTACTAGACAGACACCTACGCACACTGATACGTGGAGGTAAAACTTCCGGAGAAACACCTTAGAAAGTGTCTATGTCTGAATAGAAAGGATTTAGGTATATTGTGCCTCCATTTTGTTCTCTCTGTTTCACATCGTCAACATGTATTATTTTTGTAATGAAAAAGCAAGTTAAGTTCTTAAAAACAAAAGGTGATTAAATGTTCTTCCAGACCTTGCTCAATCGCTGGCTCCTTTTGAAAGCCTTTTATGACCACAGCTGCCCTAGATTGTAGCCGTTTGAGTCACTACAGTATAGAATGTTTATAGTCTCACATAGATACATGTGAGCTTTCCAAATACGAAGTGTATAAAAAAACCCAAGATGCTGACATTTCTTTGCACTGTGCCTCTGTCCCTCATTATGGGCACATTTTCTTACAGATAATAAGTCTCAGGCTCATCAAACATCTCTGGATGAGGCTGAATTCAAAATAAGCCAAAGATGTGAGAAGTTCTCTTAGTCATCTTTAAACAACCACAGAGAAGGTTGTAGGAGAATGAGGAAACGGACCCAGTGAGTCACATTTACACAGTAAGCTAGATCTCACCAGGCAACGGTGGCACGTGTACCCTGAAGATAGCAGAGCTGGGTGCGACCTCACTGTCACCCCAGCAGTTAATGGCCCTGAGCCCTCCACCAGTTTTGCAGTACAAACTGTCCCTGACTTGTAGCGGTCAGAATCATGACTCTTCGACTTTACCATGGTGCAAACGCAGCATGCATTCAGTAGAAACTGTACTTTGAATTTTGAATTTTGATCTTTTCCCGGGCGAGCAGTATTTGCTCTGATACTCTTGTGAGGCTGGACAGTGGTAGTGAGCCACAGCTTTGGGTCAGACACGTGATCACAGGAGTGCACAACCAATACTCTATGGTGTATTAATGAGTTAGGAGATTCTGCCCAACCGCAGGCTAATGTAAGCGTTCTGAACACATTTAAGGTAGGCCAGGCTAAGCTATGACGTTAGGAGTATTCAGTGCATTTTCGACTTACGATGGGTTTCATAAGTCGAACTTTCAAGTTATGATGGGTTTATCTGATGCAAACCCATCATAAGTTGAGGACGATCTGTACTGTACTGTGTTGTAGTAAAAACAAAACAAAAACAAACAAACAAGCACAATCATTTGATTTTAGACCCAAGACAAATAGAATGACAAATTCTCAGGCTTTAAAACAAAAAGGTTGTTACTGTGTTACTTTACTGAACTACCCAATATCAAAGTAATCCCAAAAAAATTTCTATTTTTTTTTCCAAACAACTCTTTCAAATAGATATTTTACACATACAAGTGGGGGTCCTTTACATGAGAATATTTTTAAAGTAAATAGAAATGTCAATGATCAGAAACTAAGGAGACAATGTGATAGTTGTCTTCAGTAATTCATTCTGCTCAGTAATGACCAGAACATCCTGTTTTAATTTCCTTTGTATTTTGAGAGAAAATTTGAACAAACACAGTGGGTTTGCTGCCTTTCACTTCTGGGTCTCGCTGCAGTCTTGCTCTGCTCATGGGCCAATCTGCCTGCTGACTCTCTTAAATGCCTCAGTGGTCCCCTCTGAGCAAGCCTAAGCTTAGTAGATCACCATTCTAGAGGCGTCCTGCTCAAGCTTTTGGAGGCAATGGTTCTGTCTGCTGCCCTGATTGTGGTGATGGTTTCACGAGGGTTCACATTTGTCAAAACTCATCAGATTGTACACGTTAAATATGTGCAGTTTTTGTACATCAATTATACCTCAACAAAACTGTTAAAAATAAATAAGTCTGTTTTATTTGTTCATTTATTTTGTTTTCTAGATTCCACTTGTAAGTGAAATGGTATGGTATTTGTCTTTCTGTGACTTATTTCACTTAGCGCAATACCCTCTAGGTCGATCCATTTTGTCACAAATGGTACGATTTCATTCTTTTCACGGCTGAGTAATAGTTCATTATGTATATATATGTACCACCTCATCTTTATCCATTCGTCTATTGATGGACACTTAGGTTGTTTCCATAGCTTGGCTATTGTGAATAATGCCACAATGATAACTATGTATGGTGTCAGATGGGTACTACACTTATTGGCTGTCAGGGAGGGTGTCAGTTGGGGTCTCTGGTCCCGCTCCCAACATTAGAACACAGGATGTGGTGAGGCCAAAAAGGAAAACCCACGGAGCCATAGACAGGGGAGTCATACCACTATATTCTCACTGGAGGCTGGATCCACACTGTCCGCAACCCTCACTGCTCCGCTTGCGGGCTCAGCCACCATCTTCTTGCTAGCCCCCATTAGCTGCTAGCGTAGCCACGGCAGTTACATTAGTGGTAATGGCTCACTGGTTACAGCTGACGGCGAACTAGCCACAGCTGATGGCCATCCAATCACAGTTGATGGCCATTTACTCCCCGAGTGAGCACCTTTCCACATGAGGGCAAGAGCCTGGAAACTGTTCTCTGGGGCTCAGTCCCCACATTGGGGTAATCACTTTGCAAGATATAGAAATGTCTAATCACTATGTTGTACACCTGAAACCAATATGTCAGCTGTAACTGAAAAATAAATTTAAATACACACACATGTGCACACACACACACACACACACACAGAGGGTGCAAAAAAATGTATACACATTTTAAGAAAAGAAAAAACTGTATTAAAATTATGCTGATGGTAACCACTTTGAGCACCTTTGTCATTGCAGAAGTCAAATGTGACTTGTATTCATCTTTTGTTATCAGTATATACTGAGTATTACAATTTTAATACAAATTTTTCCTTTTTTAAAATGTGTATACATTTTTTTTGGCACTGTGTGTGTGTGTGTGTGTGTGTGTGTGTATACAGGTAACACCCGTATAATAACACGGCACTTCTATTACAAGGTTTCACTCTAACACGATTTGAGAATTAGATAAATCCCCAAACAACACGGAGTGTCATAAAAAGCTTTTAAGAGCAAAAAATATCTCATTCAAAATGAGAGAAATCCCCGAACAACATGGAACATTAAAGCTTAGTAGTGGTGAAGAAAACATTATTTAATGCATATTAATATGTTATACTTTTGATGAAAATAAACATTTTTAAATAAAATATTTCTTTAATAAACTTATTTCTCTTAATTACAAAAATATAATAGTATGCCTTTTTAATTTTTGGAACCTAACCCCCTTTTTTGTACTAGTTCTTTGTTTTATATAACATGGATTCACATAACACGGCATTTTTTATGAACCTAACAACCGTGCTATACCAGGGTTACCTATACATACATATATACACATGCTTTATTCCCGATCCCCTGCTTTTCCTCCAACTCTCCAGCATCCTGTCTCCCGTCAGCCACCTTCTACTCCATTCTGAAGACACCTCCTCCCTAGAGAGGTCTCCTCCGATGCTTCTCCCCATCTCAGGCCCTCCCGCCATGCCACCAGCCTAACCAACCCGTCCTCCCCTACATTCCCGCCATCCCCTGGTAAATCTCACTCAGAATACTCAGCCATCACCCCCAAATGACCAGTTATGTGTCTGTCATCTTCGTGGGACTAATTCCTGGAAGGCAACGATTATTTTCTTGTGTGTCCTCAGTTCCTAGTACAATGCTTGGCACCAGTAGTTCCAATAATAATAAAAGTATCAACTTTTGTCTAACGGAAGAAAAATAACCCTAAAGACCCATAATTTCATGGTAGTAAAACTATTCTTATACTTTAGATCTCAATTTGTGTTACAACTTCATTGTCATCTAATGACACACATTGGTTGGTTACCATACATGTTTTAGCTTACAAACTTCTTAAAAACGTCAGCATAGGACTGGAATCCCTTATTTTGATCTCACGTCTTACTACTGGAATGCCTATGGTATGTATCTGTGGTGATGATGATGGGGGTGGCTCATCACAAATCCTAAAGACATTAAAATAAGAAGAGGACAAAAAACAATGTGAAAAGGCTAAAACCCAAACCAGAATAACTGTTGATACAAACAGGCCCCTTCCCAAATGTAAGCAGCCACAAGTAACGGCTCAGCTCAAAGCTGCCGCAGTGATACTGTTTACTCTCCATTTGGAGCTTAAAAGCGTTTTAGTTGATGAACAGTCCCCGAAGCAGAAACATTTAAACGCATGCCCAGCAGAGCAGTAACTTCTTCTGATTAATTTACCAGCACTGAAAGCACAAGAAAGAGATCAAACCGCCTTCTGTCCTGAACAATTAAACAAGCAGCCAGTGCCTCCAGGATGGTGTATGTCAGGATGAAAGCTGGATGGGGTCGAATGAAAAAGCAACAAATATCATACAGTGATTAATGCTTATAGGATTTTTCCCCCTTAAATGTCATAACATTTCATTCAATAGTCGAACCAAAGAGTTTATGTAACATTTAAAACGGAAAAAAGTTCCAAAAGCTTAAGAAAATTCAGATGGGTAGTAGTGAGGAGAAAAATCAGGTCAGTTCTAAAGAACCTTCAAAACAGTTTGGCAGAACTCAGACCAGTTTGTTGAAAGATCCTGAACTTGAAATAGCATGAGGGGAAAATCTTATCACCTCCTTCCACTGAAAAAGAATTTTTCTACTATGAGTGAAATTTTCTTCATTGGAAATCTTTAGCTCATTCCCAGTGTCTAATACTATCCGTATGTAATGTTTTAAAAATACAGAGCTAAACACATATAGTACAAATGTGTCTCTACTTAATTTTTTAAATTAGAATTTAAACCAAACTAATTGCCAAATCAGAATGAACTACACATATATTAGTAATTAATGCTCATAGATTTTCTGAATGATTAGCTGAATCCATTTTTTAATACCCAGTGAATCTCTTTGCAATAAAACAAATTTATATACCTGTAGAAAACTATCTGCACAAATGCAGCTAAAAATTCCAGCTCACCAAAAAAGTCAAAATGTGCTCATTTTATCTTCTCAAGGAACATTTTCTAATTAGTTCAATATTATTTTATTAAATTAATTAAATTTACTGATGTGTTTTGGGGCTGCTCACTACTACTCTTTCCTAATCTGTAAAATGGGGATAATGATGCATGCTTTGGAGGATTTTAAGATTAAATGAAATAATGTATATAAAGTGCGAATCTTTAAACTCTAACATATTCACCCCCGCACCCACACCCCACACACACACAGTCTATACTGGTCTAAACTAGACTACTGCAGAGCGCTCTGTCTACTTGGAATTCATCCCCACATAGTTCATCTCCCCTCATGCTTGGGCATCGCCTCCTCTGTTTCTGCACCAATCTCACTGTATTTTAAGGGCTCCTTCACAAGCAACCTTAAGAGTAGAGATCGTTCTGCAAGATTCTCTGGTATGTGGAAGACATGATGATCCCCTGTGCTACTTTTGCCAAAAAATGAAAATGGAATCCCTTTATGTGTTTAAACTCATATGTGAAAAGACCACAAAAATTTGGGAATGCAAACCTGAAAATGGACTCTACTATGGACCTTCCCACATCCTGTCCGTCTAAGAAAGATGTCTGAGCCCCAAGAGCACGGACATATGGGGTGCTCTCCTGCTCAAGCGCCCTGGCTCAACTGGGCTCTAATACCTTATTACTACTAAACAACAAAATCGATGGGTTGTAGGTGAGGTGGATATAAGTTTCTACTGACCCCTATTTCTGATTTCTTATATGTGTGCAGAAAGGTGAAAAACTAGCTATCATAAATATTTTCAAAGATGGTGACATCTTCCCTCATTAAAAACTAATTTAAGAACTCTTGGGTGAGATCAGGAAACACAAGAAAGAAGGGTCTCATTTTACAGAAGAAGCAGAGGCGCAGAGCAAAGAGGGTCCTCACCGGGCTCCAGGACTCCCCCAAATGGAGCTAAACACATCCTACGTAAGAGTTTCTGGTCACAGGGATATTTTGAAAGCACAGGCAGAAAAGCTGGCGATGACATCACCATGTTTAAAATATAATACAATTAAGAAATGCCTATGAATTATTCCACACTGAGTTTGACTCTGTAAAATTAGGCTCCCATTCTGATCTGTTTATACAGCTCAATCTTAAATGCACTTCTAGCTAAACACTCTTCTCTAGAATTGTCTGATTTTCAGCTATAGAGGGAGTGCTTTGCTGCTTTGTTGGTGTTGTTGAGGCACCTGCAATGTCTGTCCTGGGAAGGCAGTATGCTGGTAAAGTTTCCTATCAGTACCTGGTCATTGGATCTCCAACAAATGAGCAGGGAACATAATAGACTCAACCTGGGTTCATTTTTTTTCTAACTATCACGCAATTTCACAAATATTTGAGCACCTATAACATACAAAGTGACCTCAAATATTTTCCCACAAAGAGGCCATTTTATGTACAAAAAGGAACATTAAAAGTCCTTCCAAGTTCAAATTCTTCTAACAGCTTCATTCTAAGAAACTTTATTTGCCTATGTGCTAGAGTCACTCTTCTCATTTCCCAAGTCAACAACCAAGGAGACACACATGCCATGTGGCCCATCCTGCTTGAAGTTCAGTCCGTGTACAAATCCCTACAGCCTGAATGCTTTGAACACGTCTTCCTTGTTCTCAGTGGAATTTTTGTTTGTTTCCAGATTTTTAGTGTTGAGTTGGCTTTATCATTGGTTCATTTAGAATGACACTGAGAATGACATTGCGCATGCCCATTTCAGCTGGAAAAATGAGTGATGTGAATTACATTACCTAGAGTTCTAAGACTTTTCTGAAAAGTATTATTGGCAATGGGGAATCTCTTGGGTATTGAATAGCATTTTAACAAAGGCTCACGGCAGAAAATGAGAAGTCAGGCCCTGAAGGTATCCAGGGTATGGTAAAAACAATATAGGGTAGCAACATGGCATGATTTGGTCAGCTCTATGCTTAGCCTCCTGTCCCACCCAGGGAGCGCTATTCCTATTCTCTTTTACTAAAATATCCTATGGAGCACTAAAAACACACTGCATTCTTAAGGAAATTGGACTAGAGTATGAAATTGAGGTGTTTTCATTTGCTTTAAAACTATTATTTTTAAAAAATATTACAAGTTCTACTAGCATTAAAAATTAATACTGGCGTTTATTTCTTTCATAAAATATTACTGTCATTCCTTAAATATCACCCTATCTTTGTATCAACTATATCTTGGCTAAATTCCTATTTACTCTCCATGAAACACTCCAGTGCATCTCCAGTCACCAGGAAAATTCCATGCTCGGTCACAAAGCATGAGATAGAGGCCAGAGCCTCAAGGGACTTAGGACAAGCCAATAACTCATTCTGAGTCCTCACGAGAGTGTTCTCAACATGATGCCAAGTCAAATGCAAGCATCTCATATCCCGTGTGTGGAACCAAAACAAGACCCAAATCAAGTTCACTGTACAACTGAAGTCAAGTTCTAGGCTGGCTCCCCTATCACCAAGGATGTCACTTCCCATCGACATCAGTTGGCTTACAGTGTAATGCACATGGCTTGTCACATTACCTGATGAAAACAATTGGCAAGGTGAAGTATACACCAGCAGCCCTCCCACCTAATCCCTAAAACTCCAAAGCCAAGTCAGAAGAGGTGGAACCTACACACTCCCCACAACCACGTGTCACAACCATAAATCACTGCAGTTTTCTCCAAAAGTGTTCATTTCCCCTCCCCCCAGATTCACTGAGAGATATGTGACCCATAACGTTGTATAAGTCTAAGGCTTTCACTGTGTTGATTTGAAACACTGATATGTGGCTAAATGACCACCACCAGCATGTCGGCTAACTCCCACATAACATCACATAATTACCAATTCTTTCCTGTGGAAAGAACATTTAAGATCTATTTTTGCAGCTTCCCAGTACATAATACAGTATTATTAACTGTGATCACCACACCGCACATTAGATCCCAGAACTTCATCTTATAACTACAGTTTGCTGCTCTCTGACCAAGCCCCCACTCCCTGGTAACCTCCGTTCTAGGCTGTGTTTCTATGAGTTTGGCTTTTTTAGATTCCACATGTAAGTAATATCGTACAGTATTTGTCTTTTTCCGACTTATAATTTCCCTTCTATTATCTGCAGGACATAAGGCCATATCCTCTGAAAACATATCTAAAGTCCTTTCCTCTGAAAATGCAACCTGTGTGTAATTAGCAAAGATAAGAAAATGCCAGTATTTCTCTCTGGATGACCGCACTTTAATTTCACAGCATGCCTTGTAACAAGCTTTTTCTTACAAACACTGCCTGATGCAGGTTTCTCTTACCACAGTGGCTTTTGAAATTTCTAACCAACGTCACATAAGAAGGACATAGCTGAGCTAGGATCCATGGTGCCATCTTGATTCTCAATCTAATTATCAGCCTGCTTTTAATTCCTGATTATTAATATCACTGATGTAACTGAGATGAACTCACAATCTCTAAATAAGGAACCACGTGGATAAAAATTAAATTCTCCCTTCCTCATTAGTCCTTTTGAAAGAGGTAAGGAAAGTGCATTCAAAATGAAATGTCCAAAAACACATACAGCTTCCGTTTCCCAGTAGCGTCTCTGACCCCATAAAACTGGATATTTGGGTAGTGGGAGTCTCACGGAGAGTGAGGGACGGAGGGAGGAAAGAGCATGCAAGAGGGTGAATGCAAGTATCACAGTGATAAAACAGAAGAGAAGGAAGCAAAAATACTCACAGTTTCAGGTTTAAATAAATCTACTGCATTCATATTGGTTCATAAAAGCTGAGAAATTGAAAAGACTTGAGCAACTGTCTAAGAAAATTCACACTTAGAGTAAATAAATTTCATTCTCTTCCCTCTTACAAGATCAAGGCACATATTAAGTGTTAGTTTATAAAAATTACAAAACCACAGTAGAAGATAATTAATAGCTTTAAACATTTCTCCTATACTCAAAGACAGTATATACTTTTTCTTCCCTAAGTGATGGATGTAGTCACAGGATTACTTTACATCCTAAAACATTGCAAAATACTTTACTTCAAACCCGAAATATTCTTTCCAAGGACATTCCATCAATGAATAAATCAACTGTTAACTGATAGTACGCATGTTCCTCTGAGGACCTTCACCTCATTCATCAATATAGGTTTTCATAAGTAATTAGTATTCTTGCTAAGGTTACGAGAAACTCAGCAACAGGTGAAGTAGATGAAATTGATCAACTTGCTGAAAGCTTTAGAACAAATCACTGCAGAACTCTTTCAGTGGTGCTGCTCGACACCTCAAGACACATTTGTCTAATATTTCTCTAAGCTTTTCCAATCCAACATATGCCAGAACCTGATGCAACATCTACCATTACAAATGAAAAATGGGACTGGTCAATTCCTTATGCAAAAGTGAAGCTCTGTTCCCAGATATTGTGACCACCCAGTGTGGGAGCCATTCCTGTTACCGCCTCCATGCCCTCCGGCGTATTCTTCAGGCTTCCTTCCCTCTGACCAGACCATCCACCGCTCCGCTAGAATTCTGCAAGAATTTCTCCTTCGTGATACCATCTCCCTTGTATTCATTTCCCCGTGCTCCCATGGAAAGTGCCATAAACTGGGAGGCTTAAATAACGGACACTCACTGTCTCAGAGTCTGGAGGTGAGCAGTCTGAGATCAAGGGGTTGGTGGATTCCTTCTGGGCTTTTGAGGGAGAATCTATTCCAGGCGTGTCTCTTGGCTTCTGGTGGTTTGCTGGCACTCTCTGGCTTTCCTCCTCTTCTAGAAGCGTCACCCCTATGATATGCGCCTTCATAGTCACAGGTGTGCATGTCTGCGTCCGTATTTCCTCTTTATGTCAGGACATCAGTCGTATTGGATTAGGGCCCATCCTAATAACCTCATCTTAACTAGTTACATCTGAAAAGACCCTGTTTCCAATTAAGATTGCATTCTGAGGTACCGGGGGTTAGGACTGCAATATTAGAATTTGGGGGAACACAATTCGACCCATAACACGACTGCAGCTTCCACCTCTTCAAAAATCCTCCACCTCCCAAACCCCCGGGCTCCCCCAGGAAGGCCTTGCTACAAGAGCGCCCCCATCCTGTGTGCAGTACACATAGTCCATGTCCTTAAGATTAAAAGGGACAGTGGGGGCCTTCTCCTACACCTCCGAAGGCCATGTCCAAACCATTGCTTCCTCCATTGACTTTCCAATCCCTGGTTAGGAGTTCCCGATTTAGCACAGTCCTCAGAACACATGATATGACAGATTCGCTACTGATAAAAAGAGAGCGGGGGCTGGGATTCAAATAAGTCAAATGTGTTTGGGAAGCACAGTGCACTCTATATCCCCCCTTCGGAAAATTTAAAATAAACAGTGCCGATAAGTGAGACACTAACGAGTGGTGAGGAAGGGGGAAATAATATTTTGAGAAGCAGAGAGCCTCCGTTTCTAATTAGCCCCGAACTGTCATAACACTTCTTTGTGATGAAACATATGTGTGTTCCTATCTGTTGGCTGCTTTAGACACTGGTCTTTGCTGCTATTACCTCATCTTATGTGCACTTAGAGGAATTTGACCCTTAGAAATACCTGTAAGGAAGGTTGCTTGCTGAGATGTCTGTCAATGAACACCTTCACCCACTAAAAAGTCTATAGGATAAGAAAAGAAGGTAGGCATCTGCCCTCAGGCATCCTGAACTCAGGCCCAGATGTCTCCAGAGTGTTGTCAAAGCTCATGCAACCAAAGGGGGCAGACCCAGCCTCAGACCACAATTCTCCCAATTTCTGGCTCTAGTGCCCTCTGGCAAATGCCATGACATTGAGCCCTCATTTTGTGAAGATAGCATTTTAGTTGAAGACCCATAATTCAACTTTCCTAAGCTTTTAAATGTAAGACCTAAAATGTCGCTGGAGTGTGTGCTTCAGCTAGCGCAGGGACATTTCTATTCTGCTCATTAACTGCTAATTACTATCCAGGGCGATAATCAATTCCAATATTTTAAGAAACTAAGCAGCAATCTGATTTCAACCTCGCACATTACCAGCATCCTTAGACTGTTAAATTTATATTCATATCAAAATTTCCATGATTTCTCAGAATCAGTTGATTTTTAAACTAATTTTTCAGATGGTCTTTCCTATAAAACCAAAATACAAGAACTTATAACTGTTCTTAAAATAGTTGTCTTCATATGTAGTGCTTAAAAGCCTTATTGTATTTAAATGTCTGTTTATTAAAATAGCTTTATTTACTGTAGCTATCTTTAAGAGAGGTGAATAAGCGCAGTCTTAAGTAAAGAAAGGAATGCTTAAATGATTGGCTCCCAGTGCTTTGGCTAGGGTGTCTGAGATTCTGACATTTTTCAGCCTCCTGGGATAAAATGCTACAGATCTATAAACATAATTACTTGACATTTCATATCAATCACTAAACACATCCAATTAGCTTACAGACCAACCCAGGTGGATCTGAAAATGTATTTGCACCCTGGAAACTCCCACAGCTGAATATTCCTTTAGCCTGTGCAACTCAACAAATGTGGAATTCATTATCTTTCCTGCCAACTCCGATTTTCCTCCTGTAATCCCTCTCGTGAGTAGTGACAACGATCACCCACCCACCCAGCCTCAATGGTAGAGCCATCTTCAACTTCTCCTTCATTCTTGGATCTTCATTCTGTTGGTTTGCTTCCTCAGTTTCCTTTAGGTCCATTTGTTTTGACCTCTCCACTATCCTGCTCTCAATTCAGACCATTCTCATCTCTAGCATTAGACGAGGTCAGACAATTAAGTTTGCAAACTTGCCATTGTGCGCTTACACGGTGGAAAGTTCACGAACTTAATTGCCCGATCTTTCGTACTCTCATCCTCCCTAGTGTTACGTCCATTTCTACCAATGACTGCCTTCCAATCTCCTTATCCCTTAAACAGTGAAATTATGGCAATGACAGTAAGCATTGCTGGTCGTCCTTCTGCAAAATAAGTCATCTCTTTATTGAGGAACAATGTAGGTCAGTCCATTGTAGTGTGTTGCCGGGTCCAATGAATGCTTCCAAATACTACTATTCTTTGGCATTTCTGTATACATTTCTTCTGTTCACTTGGGTCCTGCATTTTACATTATTTTTTCCCCAGTTGTATTAGTGTGCGTTTTCCAAGCTGCATCTCATTTTGTTATTTCCTGCCTATATTTTTAATCTCCTTAAGGTATAATTATAATATTTCTGTCCTTTCAGATTTTTGAGATTTCCTTGGATTCATGATCATCTGCCAACATCATCAGCATGAAGTTTATTCCTCCTTAAAGAAAACGGGACCCATCGTACAAATCCCCATAACATCAAGCTACAAATGGTAACCCTGCTATTTATGTTACGTTTTATTTACTGTCTTTCCACTGTTTTCCATCTGTGTGGCTCTCCTCCAAGCCAAGCCGAAGTAATTCTGCAGTGGAACAGGGTCAAAGAGTACAGTGAAAAGCAAGAAGAAAAAGGAAACCACCTTGACACTACATGAAGGCTGCTCCCGCCTCTCGGTGTGCCTAGTTAGCGAGTGAGCGAGTTCAAGTCCACAGTTTTCACTCTTTAAACCTTTCTGCTCCTGTTCTGTTTCTGTTTCAATACCGTTTGACTGAGGGACAGAACAATTTCTCCTGCAAACAGGAGCGAAAGGTCAACACGCTCCATTTAGGATAAAGAAGGGGGTGGGTGGGCTACGCAGACTGCCTCAGATACACAAGTGGCAGCTGCTTCCGGGGCCACCCGAATGGCTTTGCCAAGACACCTTGGGACCTGTGTCAGCAAGTGCCACCAGGGGCGGGCGCTCCAGGGTTTGTTTTGACCAGGATGGGAGCATGCGGACATCTGAGAGAAACGTCAGCCAATTTCCTTCCTCTCCTCAATTGCATGACGTGACTGTCCTGCTCCTCAAGTTCAAAAGAAAGGGAAGGACTTTACTCACCCCACACCATCGTCTTTCCATCACATTTCCCTCCCGCATTCACCAAGGAGGTAAGAGAAGTTCACTGGAGATGAGTCCAATTACCAGCTCAATAACTTCCCCTTTTTTAGACCTTGAATGTTTTACATTTTCATGTTTCTTTTCAAAGAATCCGATATTCAGATATCCTGTACTCAGCAGCTGTGACAGTTGCAGCCTCATCTTGCCACCTCATTAGAAGAAACAAACAACTACAAATGTTGTATTCAGTCCAAAAAGTTGTCAGCTTGAAATAAAACCTGGCAGGGACCCAAGTGGCATGCGCCCTTGATTCCAGTCTTTTTGCCTGTAGTTCTTACATATGTAAATTGAGAAACTGTTAGCAGAAGCAAGCCAGCTGAAAACAGATGTGTTTAGGGTCCACAGACACATTGGAGGGGCCCCCAGGCCCAGCCCCCTTCCCACCCTTCACCACAAATCCCTTTCTACTTCCTACTCGGTGCTCCCGCCACTGGCCTCCCACCTCCCTCCGATCAGCACACATTTTTATCATTTACTACTGGCTAAGTTCACATGGCCCAGCCAGGGCGGTAGACCTCAGAATGAGAAGGCAGGATATAACAAAATTCCACAGCCCTATAACCTTCTTAAAGATTAAACCAGAGCAACTACCAGGAAAAGAGGTGGGGGAGGAAGAGGCAGAGACAAGAAGATCAAACATGGCAAGACGGACCATCACAGCTGTGTGCCAGAATCTGTGGTCAGTGCCATTTTAGCGGTGAGAAATCTTCAGGACAGGGGAGTTTAGACCCCAGTCCGCCACTTCCTGGGGGTGGGGGAAGGAGCAGCTTGGACTCTACCAGGCTTTTCTCATGGATAAAATGGAAATGACATTTCTGAAATCAGAGGGTGATATAAAGATGACATAAGCTAGCATACCTAGTGCTCTGGGCCCAGAGTCAGTCTTCAGACTCAGCAAGTGGCATCATATTTACAAAAAGTGCCATCTGGTCTCTGTCCATGAAAGCGATGATTTAAAAAATAGGATTTTTTGTTGTGGATTACTTTTAGAAAGGAGGCTTTTCCATTGCAGCTTTGTTTACGGTGGTCAAGACATGGAAACAGCCAAAATGTCCTTCAATAGACGAATGGATAAAGAAGTTGTGGTATATATACACAATGGAATACTATTCGGCGGTAAGAAAAGATTAAATAGTACCACTTGTGACAACATGGATGGATCTTGAGAGTATAATGCTAAGTGAAATAAGTCAGACAGAAAAAGCAGAGAACCCTATGATTTCACTGATATGTGGTATATAAACCCAAAACAACAAAAGAACAAGACAAACAAATGAGAAACAAAAACTCATAGACACAGACAATAATTTAGTGGTTACCAGAGGGTAAGGGGGGTGGGGGGTGGGTGATGAGGGTAAGGTGTATCAAATATATGGTGATGGAAGGAGAACTGACTCTGGGTGGTGAACACACAATGTGATTTATAGATGATGTAATACAGAATTGTACACCTGAAATCTATGTATTTTACTAACAATTGTCACCCCAATAAACTTTAATTTAAAAACAAAAAGAAAAGAAAGAAGGCTTTTACCTGCATACCAGTAGACCAACAGGTAACTAATTCTTCTTGGTCAAACCAGAAAGGAGCCTCTTAACATGGGACTTTACAAAACAACGAAGAGAATTAGCTAGGGCCCAGGTGGGAATAGTAAAAAAAAGAAGATGCAAACACCTTGGTTTGAGTTTTCATTTAGGCTTGAGTAATTTACTTGACCTGTGTGAGGGTCTGTTTCCTCAATGTCAAACTTGGGGTGAAAACCCCTGCCCTCACTTACTCACCTTCTGTTCACTCTCCAAATTACTTCTGCCCCTACCACCCCACAGAAACTTCCCTCCTGCCTCAAGGACACCACAGACTTATTATCTGACGTCAACACACCCCCCCTAACATTGAAAACCTCTCCCCACTCTCTCTTGAGAGTTGTCTCATCTTTATTTGCTGGTTGGTATTCCTGAGGGCTCTTGCTCATACAAACGAGTATCCACACAGTACGTACTCTCATCCACTCCCACGACCAACTACAACCTCCAGGTTGATGAGCATCTAGACCAGGGATAAAAAAACTTACAGCCCCTGGGTCAAATCCAGACTAGTGCCCATTCTTGTAATTCAAGTGGACTTGGAACACAGCCACCTTCACTGGCTCACGTATGGTCCGTGGCTATTTCCATGCAGAGCTCGGTTGCAGACAGACCACAGAGCCTAGGATATTTACTGTCTGACCCTGTAGAAAATGCCTGTCAAACCTTGCTGGTGACTGTGTCCTAAGTCACAATTGCATCCCTGTCTCCAACTCATCATGCTGACTCATATGTCTGTCTCACAGGCCACTCTCCAAACGTCTGTATGTGGCCACTTCTCCCATTATCATCTCACCCGCATGCTGTCCTCAGAATTAATGGGAATGTGAGCCATACACAGGAATGTGGAGTTCATCCCAGAAGGAACCTTCTTGCACCACATCTGTGTGTGACAAAGTTAGGTCAATCTTACCTCCTGCTCTCGAAATCTCTCCCCTGGCTCTGTCCCCACTGCCTCTCCAGCCTTTTCCGTGCCACCACCCACGCTCCCTTGGAATGCTGCAAAAGCTCTTGTTTTTCTTTCCCTCCTGACTCACCTTCCTTTTATTTATCCTTTCCCTGCTGTCAGTTATTTTTTTCCAACGTAAAACTTTCCAACTCTTATTTCTCACTCAGTGTCTTCGAAGATATAGCTCCTAACTCTTCAACTACATCTAAAATTATTTCTCCCTTCACATCCAACATTCTAGCTAGCCAGCAATCTGTGCTAGGATTTCCAAGATGGAAGATCCAGTACCCATCTTCTAGTAGGGCAATGGAACCATGTAACTAAATATATTACATTATATTTTAGGTGTTGTGCTACTGTGCTTCCCCCAAAATAAGACTGGGTCTTATATTAAGTTTTGCACCAAAAGATGCATTAGGGCTTATCTTCAGGGGATGTCATCCTGAAAAATCATGCTAGGGCTTATTTTCTGGTTAGGTCTTATTTTGGGGGGAACATGGTAGAGCCTAAGTCAACCTCTTTTTCTTGAGTCTCCCTTGCCCATCAGATAGAATTGATCACTTGTTCCTTCCTGCCATCATTACACCTTGATCTCACCTCTGTCAGGAAGCTTAACACAATGAGTCATGATTACTTGTTACATTCTGTACCCTCTACTGGGCTCTGAGCTCCCTGAGGGAGAGAGCTACTTTAAACAAACCTGAAGCCTCACCACCTCACCCACCAGGTAGCACAGAGTAGGCATTCAATAAATGCTTGCTTTGTAAACTGCAAAGTGCTACACAAATATTAGTTTTGAAAAGAGACAAACTTGTGCTATCTAATGTGTTGTGTTCAGTTTATATCTACTTTCTATCCTCCAGACATAAACTGGAGATGGGGAAGCCCTCAGATGGCCTTTCCCAGTGTGTCATTCTAGTACTGGGCCTAGTTCCTCTTCCCAGCTGGACGCAGGCCTTTCCAAATATCCAAGTAGTGCTGACCAGGAGGACAGACATGGGGAGAAGGTAAGCAGGAAGCATGGTGATGCTTCGTTTACACAGCAATTCACTACCAATACTAAAGTGTATCCAATCAAACTTATTTATTGCAAGCAAATCACATGCTGGTCACTACCAGATGTTCATAGCCAGCTTTTCATGGGAAAAAAAAAGAACTAAAAGAAGAAATTGAACGCGATGAGAAAGTTAAAGGGTAATGTGATCTTGTTTGTATATTGGGGAAAGGTAATGTTACAGAAGAGGGGACCAGCTGCTCCCCATCTCCAATGAAGAAAATGAAAAGGAAACGGGGTTAAGCGGTGCCATAAGGTAGTGAAATTAGGTAAAGAAATAATTTTCTGACATCAAAGGGTGTTAAATGCTTATTTGTGGTTTATAATTTTATTTTCAGGAGGTCCTTAAATAGTTTGAGAGGATCTAGATAGTTCTATTTAAAGAAAGAAGATGGAATGGATAAATTCTCAAACTACCTTTTTGGACCACGACTGATTTTTGTTTTAGGCCTATATATAAAATAGATTGAGTAATTCAATACTTGTAACTACTGTATGCCATACCTTTTGAAAAAACTGTCAAAATCCAGTAAGTGAGAGGGTTGACAAGGTCTGAAGACAGAATAAGTAACTGCTAAATTAGTATGAATTAAAAGGCAAAGGTTCCTAGAGGGAGGAATGTAAGTTTGGAGTCCTGTAGACCGAGGTTCCAATCTCCGCTCACTATGTGTGACCTATTTGACCTTGTGAAAAATGCAGGATGCACAGAGGGTACACCATGAAAAATGAAACCCAAATGTGCAGTCATATATAGATACACACAAACAAAAAGTGTTATAAGGTGGTGAGAGTAGTTTACTTAGAACGGTGACATCATTAGTGATTTCTATTTCCTTCATTTCTGTCGAATTCTACAATAAATATCTATTACTTTTACAGTTGGGGGAAGGGAGAAATATCTCCCCTCCCCTCCCTCCAAATCTGTCTTCTTTTTTTTTTTTTTGGCAATATAATCCTTCATGCCATTCTTTATTACGCTATAAACTAACTTCTCTGGTAATCAAAACACCTGCTGTCAGTCAGGTTATTTCCTTATTAGGCATTGAAGACTTCCATGACACACATCTCCCATTGTCTGTATTTCATCCTAAAGGCATGTAAAGTTGCTGTTTAACAGCTTGTTATTCTTAGATCCAACCCATTCAATTTTCTCACATGTGGGGAAATCACTCCACTGAGACGTAAAGAAAACCCCAGCCAACTATAATAGTTCTAC
The DNA here is from genome assembly GCF_964194185.1 of Rhinolophus hipposideros. Classification (NCBI taxonomy): domain Eukaryota; kingdom Metazoa; phylum Chordata; class Mammalia; order Chiroptera; family Rhinolophidae; genus Rhinolophus; species Rhinolophus hipposideros. The sequence goes on from NC_138050.1 coordinate 8,385,285, forward strand.
ATCTTGGATGGGAACAAAGGAAGGGTGGGAGATTTGTACTACATTTTCAATAAATTTTCAATAACTTCCAAATGTGTATGCTTTCCAGGTTTATTCACACCTGTGGGACAAATCAGCAATAACACAGGGTACAATATGGTTTTTTTTTTTCAGCCATAAACTAGTCCTTTTACTGGGCTAAATTATAAATATTTTCACAATTTTTATCCCTTTGAGATCTGACTGATGGATTCGTAAAACACAGTATCCATTCTCTATCATTTAATTTGTTAGACCAATTCAGTGCATAGACAGGCTGAAATCCATGACAAAGGACACAATGAAAATAAAACATTTCACATAAAATATGATCCCATAGAAAGTTAACAAAAGTAATTCCTTAAATGATTCCTTTATACCAGTGAATATTCTTGGCCATGAACTACATATTAAAAGTAAGTTCAGGAGATATTTTATTTATCTTGGGTACAAAATTTAAATAATATCTAGAATGTTAGAACAACAACAAGCAATACCTTGGAGGTCACGTAGCCTCTCCCTCTTCTTTCACAAACAGGAAACAGAAGCCTGAAGTGTGAGCGGTTTGCTCAAGGGACTGTTGCTAATTAGTGACAGAACCACTGTGTGGCCACAACCCACATTTTTTGAGTTGTGGTACCCGTGCTTTCCCATCATGCAATGCTGCTCCTCTCTGCAGTGACACCAGAAATAACAGTCTGCAAAAGGCCATCAGTGCTTCCTACTTCCAAACACTGTGTTTTGGGGGGAAGGTGCCTTCTTTCTATAAACCCAAAGATGTGAGGAGGGACACTTATTTTCCTCCTCTCAGAGAAGCCCAGCTCTTTGTGCTGGGGAGAGAGAAGCTTGGTTTTATCTTGACATGAGTAAGCTAGAGCAGTGTGTCTGATGCACAGAAGCACAGGAAGGAAGGAAAAGAGGCTGGAAGGGGAAAACTAGTAATACAGGGACATGCAGAGCATGGCGCAGGGGACCTCGTGGACACCAGAGCTCTGACACAGAATACTATACATTGCCCACTTACAAAAACTATCTAGTTTTCCAGTTTTTGTATTCTCACTTTCAAATCAACCACTTACATTTTCAGAGCCTAACGCTTTCACAATCTTCAATCTAACTGAAATCAAGTTCCAGACATGGCCGTTTCCGAGTTTTGTGGTGTCCTCTACTCTCCTTTGAGTGAAAAGACCAAGTCGGGTGCTGTGTAGTGTAATAGTGTATTTTCCTAGTTCTAAGTGACACCTTTGCATAAGTTACCTAATGCAACCCATTTCTCAAGTGTACGTGTCAGATTCACCACACATCCCACCACTTCTTTTTCAAACCGAAGAGAACATTATATTCTACTCTTTATCTTATATTAGCTCTCAAGAACTCAGTACTTTTACCCAGAAAAACAAAAGTACAACACTAGACAGAGTTTCCTCCAAATAAAAAGCATTCCGTGGCCAAAAAGTTTGGGAAAACCACAGGCACAAGAATTCAGTTGGTCAACATTTTAATGATTGTGGTTTTCATACTTATCTTTAGTCCCTCATTTAAACAAAACCATAAAAATCCATGAACTCCTCAAATCCCACCTTACTTAATAAGTTTTTCCAGAAAAAATAAATTGGGCAGAGATTCTGCATTTGGTCTCCTTTATGGTGTTCATGTTAGGTCTATTAAACATGAAAAACTGTAAAGTAAGAATACAGAACAAAACAAAGAAGCCCAACCCATAAAAAGAAGCCAGCACTGCATACTACTTGCGTGATAGATATTACATCCCTTGAGACTATAAACTCTGAGAAGGGTGTAAGTTTTGAGAGGGGCCCTCTTTCACATGTTTATTACAGTTAAACACCAGCAGTAAAAGCAGGAGAGCTCCAGTGAAGAAGTAGGCAGATAAAACTGAAAACAACAGAGGAACAAGACAAAAAAAAAAAAAAAAAGAAACAAAAACTCATAGACAATAGTTTAGTGGTTAACAGAGGGTAAAGGACACGGGGGGAATGATGGAAGAGGGAAAAAGGGGTCAAATATATGGTGATGGAAGGAGAAACGACTCTGGGTGGTGAGCACACAATACAATATATAGATGATGTAATACAGAATTGTACACTTGAAACTTATGTAATTTTACTAACCATTGTCACCCCAATAAATTTAATTTTAAAAAAGAGTAGGTAGTCCTGACACATAACTGAAGCTTCCAAACCACTGTTGTCTTTTTTTATGATGTGATTTATTTATTTTATTAAATTTGAGGTGACAAAATTATATAGATTTCAAGTGTACATTTCTATAATATCATCTATTAATATATATCACATTGTGTGTTCACCATCCAGAGTCAGTTCTCCTTCTGTCACCATGTATTTCTCTGTTGTTCTTCAAAAGTAAAATCAACTTGAGGGAGTTGAAGACAAATCTGTCCTAACCTGAGTTTTGCTTTCTAGTAAATTAAATTAGATGTGAGCAAAAATAAATTTGGGAGGTGCTGTATATTACATTCCTCTGACAGAATGCATGCTGGCATATTAAAGACTCGGGGAAAAAAACAGCCAAATCTAACGACTGTACTTATCTCTTTGCACGGGGAACACCTCCTTCCACATTAGCCCTTTGCATTCCAAACAGTTCTCCGTTCCTCACAATGGAGGAGGTGCTAAGTTGGAGGAGTACCTGAGTCTCGTAAGTCTTCTGTCTCATCATCATTTCTAGCTTTCTCAGTTTAACAAAGTCCGCTAAAAGAAAAGGGGAGAAACAAATCAAACCCAACGAGCCAAACAAGTATATACAAGGCTTACTTCATCCAAGGCTTGCTCGGGGAATGATAATGATGGCATCCGTGCCAATAATAATAATATCACCAAACCAAGGAAAAGATCCAGGTGTCACAACAGACTCTAAATCAATGAGAGATGAATGGAACTCAGAGCTGAATTCTGATCATAAACTATCTACGTGGGACACACTGGACAACATACTGAAGCCCCAGTAAAATGGACACATCAAGGCTTTCCCTAACGGGTACTAATCAGGGTTAAACGAGACAACGTACAACAGCACCAACCACCGTGCCTGTTGTGGCTACACTGCAGGATTCTGACACTTTTGGTGACTTCCCAGCCCTCCCTGGTCTCTGTAGGACAGAGGAGCTAGGAGGGCGGGAAGGGTAAAGGAGTGGAACAGAAATCAAAGTGAGGTCATCTTGATGGTGCATTCCAAGGTAGTAAGTGAATATGCTTAGCTCATAGTCCAAACGCAGAACAATGAGTGAAGAAGAATACTGAGGACCCAACAGAAGCATTCAAGGGCAGTCACGGGAGGGCAACCCCATGAACCGACTGAAGTCTTGTGTAAGAAAGGAGAGAGAGAGAAAAACCTCCAAGGTTAGCACCAAGATTTACGAAGGCAACAGGACAAGCGTCACCTCCCAGGGCCTGAAACGGAGTTCCATTTGCCCTCTGAAAAACAGAGTCCTCAGAGTTTGTGTTAACAGTAATAACTTTCCACGGAGAACACAACAGAGACTAACTTCACAACAGTTTCAGTGACACTTCTACACGCCCATGTATGTGTTAGTCACAAATATCCACAACAGCCATGAAGTGGGTGCCACGAGGATGTCTAATCTACCGCACAGCCCACAGTTGTGGAAACAGCATGAGGCGGACAAGACAGACGTGGTCTGTTCACAGGGCAGCCGGGTGACCCGGGACACAGCAGTCCTTCTCACAGGCTCAGATGCTTCACCCACACAGTTTTCAATCATCTCAAATGCCTGCGAGCAGTAAACAGTGTGATGCAATCCCGACCACTTGAAGTGTCCATTTTCTCTCTAAGACAGAGACATTTTATCTGCCCACCTCATGGATCAAATATCCAGTTATCCTGAAAAGTAATATGACCTCTAAGTATCGGTGGCTTCAACTCCAGATGCGAGGCTCGGTGTAGATAGAATAGTGGACAAGACATTGCTGCCACCTTTACCTTTACGACGAAATATGTAACACCCTTAGCCAGGTATTGTGCTGGGCACCTTACCTTTGGAAGGGTAGGTCCATGAGGTACATGGCCCCATTTCATGCAGGAGAAAACACAGGATTCTAGTCAATTCCTTGATGAAATTCTACAGCTGGCAAGCGGTGGAGACAAGGCTCAAAGCCAGGCGTTTCCCTCCAAATCTCTATATTGCTATAGCTTCTAAGTTGGTTCATACTAGAAATTTAGATATTGGTAAATTCTAAACAATAATAATGAATTAGTAATAAATATTACTGACTAATAAAGAAATTAAATAATAAACACACCTTTAAGAAATAATAGACATTATTCCAAGTTTTAACATTTGATAAAGACATTTATACAAAACAGGCTTTGGTCTGAACTAAATCTGAGGCAGCACACGAGCTTTGACAGACCAGCCACATGTGAGTTGAGAGCAGGAAAGGACCTTGCACTGACCTAGCCCTCACCATGCCAGCGCTGGAGCTAGAGAACCCCGAGGTGTGAGGAGCCACGTGTGGCCAGCAGGGCCACGTACCACATACCACATACCACGGGTGGGCTGTGACACCGGGACCAGAACACGAGAGGACTCAACTCCAGATTTGGGGTCTGGTCAATTTCAGATTTCCGTCTGTGGTGGTGTTTGATATGCAGACCTTGCAGAGTTAATGTTCTCCCCATAACTGGGGCAAATGGGTAGGAAATTACAAAGGAGAGCATATCCCAGTGCTTTGTCATACTCGAGGAAATGAAAGGATTTAAGGATATCTGGCTTGAATAAATATTTTCTCTATAAAAGTTAATCTACGATTATATTTAATGTGAAATGTTATATAGAAAAACATCCCACGTGTTTTTGTTGCTGGAGGATACTTTATAGTTTGTGTTTTATTACTGGTCCCCTGCTGAAGCCTGCAAAGTTCCCTCTGGGGACGTTTACTCCGGATAATGGCTGACTTTAGCCATAAGCGTTTCATCCTTTAGGACACCGGTTCTCATGTTGTCCAAAGGCCTGCAATATTTGCTTTTCAATTTTGTAAATACACCATGTGGGGGCTCCTTGGGCCTTGGCAAGAGAACATACAAGTAACAACACTGACTTCAGGATCACTTCCCTGATTGTCCACAGCATTTTAGGGGTAACTCATTTTGTGAAACCAAACGAAATCAACAAAGTTCTCAACTTCTTCCTGATGTTTCAATACAGTTCACACAATGTGTTTGAGATGATCCAAGTTTGTCACATAAGGGCCGAGCTTGAATATTTTTCAAGTTTCACTGTTTATCTTGAAAATTCAGGTGACTTTTCCATTCTCTGTCATACCATACTTAGGTTAATTTATATGTAAATGCTTCTCTCTGAGAGATGAGGAAAAAAATGTACCTCAAGGTGCTAGGTTTTCTCTGTGGCTTTGCTCACCCCAGTTCTACATTACTTGGAAAGACACGCTGTATCCCAGTTGGAGGATGGGGACAAGATATTAGAGAGACCAGTACTACACTGAAAATGAAGACAAAGAGAAAAGGGTTGAAATGCACATGGCCACGTATCCACCCAGCTCCCCCCAATGTCCCCCTCCTCAGTGGCTGTTCTTAACCACTGTCCCTCACAGGGCCTCCCAGCATGCCTGCCTTGTTGCTGGATATTTCCTCCAGACCCCTGGAAGTTCAGCTTCCTTCTCATGAAAAGGACTCCTTGGAATTAATCAAATAACTCCTATGTCCTTTCAAGATAAGCCGACTATGGTCAGCTAGGTAACAGCTTCCCAAATGTGTCCACATCCTAATCCCTGGGACCTGTAAATGTTGCCTTGTATGGCAAAAAAAAAAAAAAAAAAGGAACTTTGCAGATATAATTAAGGTAAGGATCTTGAGATGGAGATTTTATCTGGGATTATCTAAGTGGGCTCTAAATGTAATCACAAATGGCCGTAGAGGATGATTTTTCCACATAAGAGGAGAAGACAACGTGATAACAGAAAGAGACAAAGGGATGCATTTTGAAGATGGAAGAGGGAGCCACAAGCCAAGGGAGTTATTATTTAAAGGAATACTTCGGAATTCAGCACACACCAGAAACCGGAAAAGGCAAGGAAACTGATTTCCCCCAGAGCCTCTAGAACTGCAAAAAAGTAAATTGTTGTTGTTTTAAGCTACTAAATTTATGACAATTTGTTACACGGCACTAGGAAACTACCAGACTCACTTTCCAGGTGTTCCCCCAGCTCCATCACCACCACCTTTCATACATTTAGTTACAGGGACACCTGCTGTGGTGCTACGGCTTCCTTCCACCGTCTCAAAGACAAGTTCGTGTGCTTTAGTTCATGGGCAACAAAACATTACAATCTGTTTTACACAAATCAGAAGATTATCCTCTTTGGAAAATAATTCTCCTTAAAGTATTTCTTTAAATAATAAACACCAAAGATGCATTTGAAATAAATAGGTCCAAAATATTTTATCTTAGTTTCCTATTAAGCATACTCATATTTCTATCTACACACTGAAGGTGAACACACATTTAGCAATCGTGACTATTTGCTCGTCAACTTAGTTTTCCTTTCTGAGCTTCAGTTATTTGCCCTGCAAATGAAATAAATCACACATATAAAACTCCCAGAATAAATCCTGATACATAATGACTGCCCCAGATGTGCTGGTATTACCGTGTTTCCCGAAAAATAAGACCTAGCCAGACAATCAGCTCTAATGCGCCTTTTGGAGCAAAAATTAATATAAGAGCCAGTATTATATTATATTATATTGTACTATATAAGACCCCGTCTTCTTTTACTTATTTTACTATAAGACCAGGTATAATATAATATAATATAACATAACATTAATATAATATAATGTAATGTAATGTAATATAATAATATAACACAATACCAGGTTTTATATTAATTTTTGCTCCAAAAGATACATTAGAGCTGATTGTCCAGCCAGGTCTTATTTTTGGGGAAACATGGTAGTGTCATCACCACAGCGTGTGACATTTAGCCATAAGGTCATCAGACTGATCATGTGTGGTTCTTATGGAGATGTGGCTTAAAAGCCACAAGATTGATCTATAAGCCAGAAGAGAAATCAGTCTGATTTCTTCCTAGTCTTACCACAAGTGGACTCCTGCCCATTTCCCTCTTTGGCTAGAAATATCTTTGTGCCACCAGATACAAGAAAGCCACTGACAATGCAGGAACTGAAATAGGCATGAGGGGCCATCCTCATGTGAACACGGAACACAGCCAGGCTGGAGTAAGCAATAGGAGGAGATACACAGAAAGCTGGGTTGGAAGCATTGTCCAGCCAGTTAACTGGGCTCATGGGCAATGTTCTGGGAAATTAAACTCAAAATCACTCGGCAAGGTAGGGTTGGGGTGCCCACAGCCAGGGCAGGCTACAGTGGTGTCTGGTCAAAGGCAGATGTGGGTCCCCAGGTGGTCGCCCTGGATTTGTTAGGGAGCCATGTGCAGGAATCTGGCTACCCCAGTCGGACACAGCTTTGTAACCACTGCACGAAGTGACAAGAGCTCTGAGAGTCCTAGTTCACTTGCTCCTCCATCCCTACCCCACATCCACGGGACAGAAGGTGCTCTGGTGTCCTGGCCGCTGGTCTTTGGTCCCTCAGGCCTGGGGATGCTCACCTCTGAGGGTCAGAGCCAGCACACACTGAACTTTGGGTCTGAAAAGGGCCTTCGATCCCATCTTACCCAACGGTCACCATTCCTACCCCTGATCTGCAAGATGGGCATGAAACTTCTCACTCAGACTTTGCCCCAAACCCCTGGGTCCATCTTCACTGATAAGTGAGGAGCCTCATGGTTGGACTGACCCAAACCTGTGTCCGCAGACGACAAGAAACGGAGAGCAAAATGGCTGAGAAAAATTGGAGAATTTAAGGGAAAGTTTTTTTTGTTCGTTTTGTTGTTTTTTGCTTTTTGTAGTGCTGGGCTGTTTTTGTTCCTGTTGGCGAAGGAGGAATGTTTCTCCAGGTGAACAATGGCCTTCAAAGAGGTGACAAAACAGAGACGCCAGCACTTATCACAGCTTCCGCGGAGTGCTCGTGAACAGGCTCCAGGGCCTGACGGAGGGTAGACTGGGAGGCAGGGGATTGGCCTGCCTGGGTAACGTGTCAGCTCAGCTCCCAGCACAAGGCCTGTTGCATGAGACACACATCAAGCGCTGTGCTTACTGGGAACTCATGTTTCTTTCATGCACCTAGAAACTGGGACAGTCAGTGGTTCCCTGGGCTTGGTCCAGGATACAGTGAAATCTGGACCTTACATGGGTTGTCCTCACCTGACTGTCCAGACTCTGGGACCCAAATGCTGGTCGTCTATCCTATGATACCATAGGACATGGTCTGGTTTTCATCCTCTTTTCCATCCTTAACCTAAGATATTCCCACCAAAAGGGAAATGAATAACAGCCAAGTGTTTCTCTTCCTTACTCGTGGGAAATGACCTGAGGACTCGACGCAGGCTGTGTGGGCTATAGGACCATCAGAAGCCCCTGTGAATTTTTAATATGGAGAAATAACGTTTCTGAAAGCAGTTAGTACAGAATGCGTGCTCAGCTCTTACGGGAGTTATAATTCATAAAGGAGATAACACAGTTTTAATAACTTAGATTGCCCTGAGCTGTGACTTTTGCACCCCTCAGATCCTAAGTCACAATTCAACATTGGGAAATTTAAGCGTTGCCCAAGGTTCCCAGTTCAGCCTCGCTCTCTTCCTGTTCACTCTTTCTCTGACTGATCCCATCTGCAGGTCACATTTCTACAGCTCCTATTAGCCATGTAACAATTGTACATCTACTCCTAGGCTAGATATTTCTCCCGAATGCTAGGTATTTATTCCTAAACACCTTCTGGAAGGTTGTCCCAAAACTCTCTCAAATGCAACATGACTGTATTAGTTTTCTATTGCAGCATAACAAATCATTACAAACATAGCAGCGTAAACCAGCACCCACTTATTGACTCACAATTGTATGGGGCAGGAGTCCAGGTGCTGCATGACTGGGTTATCTGTTCAGGGTTTCCCAAGGTTAAAGTCAAGGTGTCAGCCAGGCTTCTCATCTGGAGTTTGGCGTCGTCTTCCACATTCACGTGGCTGTGGCAAATTCCTTGCACTTGTAGGACTGAGGTCCCCATTTCCATTCTGGCTGCATTTGAGGGCCCCTCCCAGCTCCTAGAGGCCATCTATATTCCTTGTCATGTGGTCCCCTGCATCTTCAAACCAGCAACAGCCAATCAAATCCTACTCATATTTTAAATCTCTGACACCCCCATCTCTGTTCTCTAGACTCAGACTTAGAGGGTTCACATAAGTCAGATCCACTCATATAATCTCTTTTTCTTAAAGTCAACTCTGCCATAAAATATACCTAATCATGGAAGTGAGCTCATCTGACTCCGGTCTCAGGATTTATGCAGGGGGTGTCTCACAGTGGGTGGGGAATGCTGGGGCCATCAGGGAATGCCTCCAAGCACAGTGGAAACACACACTCATTCCCCCCTTCTTCACTAACCCCAGACAACACTCACCACCACCTCTGTGGAAATGGACAAAACTCTCCTGCTACAGAGACCCTCCACCGAGAGACAAAAAAACCCAGCTGGATGTTCTTTAAAAGGAATACAGAAAAACCCAAAGTAAAGGGATGAAAAAAGATGTGCCAGGCAGATGCTAATTAAAAGAAACTCATCATAGCCAAATTAACGTACGATATAAGACTGTAAGGGAAAAAAAAGAAGAAAAGAAAAAGAAAAAGCAGTCAAAAGTTAAGAAAGTCATCCAATCAGCAAGTGGAAAAATATAAAATCGGAACAAGGGAGATGAGCCATTTCACACTTGCAAGATTGGTAAGATTAAAACACCTTAAAAATACACATTTTGCCAAGGATGTAATCTGGAGAAACTTTTATAAACTGCTGTCAATTCATTTAAGAATACAATTTTGCATTATTTAGTGAAGTTGAAAATGCACATTGCCCACTACCACGCAAGTCTACTTCCAAGTATTATACCCTGGAAAAATACCTGCACACGTGCACAAGGCGACATTTAGTATTTTCTCCACCCCACTGTGTGCAATAGTACAAATCTGGCAGCAAGCCAAATGTCTATTGACAGGAGGATAATAAAATAACTTGTGGTGATATTCATACAATGGAACTTTATGTAGCAGTGGGAATGAGTACATTAGAGCAGCTACCTGAACTAACGTGGGTTAAACTCAAACAACCTTGAACAAAATAAGCCATATTGCAGTACAATTCCATTTACTCCATATTCAAATACGTGCATAGGAGGACACTCTGAGTCACAGACAGGTAAAACTACAAGGGAGAGGCAATGAATGATAAAACAAAATGAATGAGAGTAGTTACCTCTGTGGGATAGAGAGGGGGGTATGATCTTAGGTACAGAAGGGTCTGCAACAGCATTGGTCAGGTTTAATTTCTTGGCCGGGGAGTGAAAAAAGTAACTATCTTATTGTGACCCTCATATGTGAGGTGCAGTTTTGGTATATACAGACTAAAGTCAAAATAGGCAACAAACGTGAAGGAATAAGTTAGTGCCAAGTGTGTGCTGCTAATAATACATGCTGGGAGAGTGGCAAAGATATCCACTCCAACTGGCAAGGGCAGAAAGAAGGGAAGAGAAGAACTCTGAGAACAAAGGCTCAAAACCATGAGCGTGCATAGCATGTGCGGGTTACAATAAACACACCGGTATCACTGTGTAGAAAGTCTGTCTGAAAGAGTGGAACACAAGGCTGAGACCAATACCACAGTGCTTGTAACCAAAATGAAATGCAGACACCACCCCGTAGGAAATGGGGAACCCCCTGAGGGCTTAATCACGCAAGTTCTAGGACCAAACAGTACTTTAGTAAGGCTCTTGGGTGGCAACCTCTATGGAAGTCTAGGAAACAAAAGGACTAGTGCCACTGTCACTGAGAAGGAAGGGAAAATTAACTGAGGAAGCCACTTGTGAAAGGAGGAGAGCACCGCACGGGGGCTCAGAGCCCACGGCACCCTCAGTGAGATCCCACGTCACCCCTGCTGAGACGGCTATAATGACAAAGTCACATAACATAGCGTGCCACAGAACAAGTGTTGGCGTGGATGTGGAGAAACACACTGCTAGAGGGAATGTGAACTGGTGCAGCCGCTGCAGAAAACAGTCTGACAGCTCCTCAGAAAGTTGAGCACACAGTTCCCATTGACCCAGCAATTCCACTCCTCAGTGTACACCCAAGAGAAATGAAAACATAGGTCCACACAAAAACCTGTACGTGGATGTTGATAGCAGCATTATTCGCCATAGGCAGAAGGTAGAAAGAACCCAGATATCCATCAACGGATGAGTGGATAAACAAACTGTGGTCTATCCATACAATGGAATATTATTTCACCTTACAAAGGAAATGAAATGCTGATACATGCTCTGATGTGGACAAACCTTGAAAAAATTATCCCAAGTGAAAGAAGCCAGTCACAAAAGACCACATGTTCTATGATTCTATTTACATGAAATGTCTAGACTACGCAAATCCATGGAGACGGACCATAGATGAGTGGCGGCCTGAGGCTGGGAGCTGGGGTCATTCAAGTATACATTTTGAGGGAATGAAAAGGTTTTAAATTTGACTGTGATGACAGTTGTACATATCTGTGAATATACTAACCGTCACGGAATGGTACACCTAAATGGCTGAATTGTTTGGTATATAAATTGTATCTCAATAAAGTTATAATGCAACATTTTTTTATGAAACGGTGCCCATGGCTTGGGTCACTCAGAGCTGGGGCTTCTACTACTAGTTCCAGCGCAAGGTCCAGCCCTGGGACACGGTGTTTAACTTGCCTCCTTCAAGTGGTGATGAGGATTTAATAAGGTACATAAAGTTCTCCGCGGAGGCCCCGTAGCAGTTTGCAGAAGGCTGAATGGATGAAAAAGTAACGTTAGACTTAAAAGCAACAATTGACAAGCATCAAGAACTGCTGATGGGGAGTGAGGAAGAAGCAGGGGAAATGCAAAAGGTTCTGAGGATGCACATGGAGCCACTGACATCAGCATTACAACACAGTCTCAACATGACAACAGCTACGATTCAGTGCAGCGACAAACGTTCTTGCCTGGGAATAATACGTCTGCCTCTCTCTCCACCTGACTACCTATCTACCGGTCTTTCCCAATTTCAGACGCAACGTTCATCTCTTCCCTCAGAGCTGTTGGGTCAGCTCTTCTCACTAACTGTCCACACAGACCCAGGGAGTCTGCAGCACCCCAGAAAAACCCATTTGGTAGGTTCGAAAGAGTCCATCATGCCAAAGCACCAGTTCATTCGATCTTCGTTCTCCTTTGGGACCGGCCAATTAAAATGGGCCATCCCTGAGGGAGCATGAGTGGCTATACAACCACAGGGCTGTGAGGCTGTGCAGCTGTTTGATTTTGGAAGAAATGAAATGGGAAGCCATTCAAGAGGAAAGCCTGGAGTCAAATCATGAAGTCTTTCTCGGTCATTGAGTTGGAGTCATGGAATCTAAGTGCTTACCTGAGAACGCCCACAGTAAAAACCATTCACAGACATGGATCTATGAGCTTTTCACACAAGTTTTAATTCGAAGAGGTAGAAAAAGGGACAAGTCTTCTGAAAACCCGAAATACACAGAAAATGTTACTAGGTGCCTGCATGTGTGCATGGATGTCTTAACATGTAAACAGGGACCCATTCCCTTTCATTCCCTCTGCCATTTTGCACTAGCTTTATCTGTCTGTCTTTCTACTCATCAATTCATTCATTCATTCATTCATTCATTCATTCATTCATTCATTCATTCATTCATTCATTCAGTTCTAATCAATGCCAAAAGCCAGTTACAACAGAAGAAACACTCCCAAACCTTCATTTGTCACTAAATAAAACAGCACATTTCTAAAACGTTACTTCTAACCAACTGTTTAAAAAATCAATTTAAAACAATTTACTGGTGTTTTAATCTTTCATTGTTATTCTTGGCTAAAAACCCTGCTTTCCTTTCTGATTCACATTCTGTCTCAGGAGGCTAGGCCTATATATGTTGGTGTTCTTAAAGGATGTTTCCTAGATTGCTGCTGCTTCCTTAGCATTCTCTTTATGTTTTTTAGTAAATATTGACTTTTGTAGCTCATTGGGAAAACAAAAATCCATTATTTCTCCAGACACAACAGATTGGCAGCAAAATAACAGCAAATAGGCTCTCAGCTTTGTATAACGGTTACCTTCCATTACTACAAAAGTGATAAACAGGCAAGAAAGAACCAAGAGATTCAGAATAATAAGTTGATAAAAACAGAAGCGTGTCAAAAAATGAACAGTAAATGAAAAGCTACTTATTTATACAACTAGTCATTTAAATTTCTTCTGAACCTGAGTCTCTGAGATATTAAAATGTCCCTTAATAAGTTTTCTTATTCAAGAGTTGCTCCAACTCAAGGAATTACACAAAGGCTCAATTTTAAAATTGCTATACTTCATCATTGTGACAAAAAAGTGGTCTCAACCCACCTTTCCTAATGCCACTATCCTGCTCTAAAAAATAGACAACACCATGCAAATTAAAACCCAATGACCTAATCAGTTCCAACATTGAGTGAATAAAGTGCTGGGATACATACGACATAATTTAGGAATAGGCCACCTACACCAGGCCCAAGAGGCCTCCTGCCATGTATTCCATCTAACCCGCAGGTACTTACGTGCAATATTGTTTCCTTTTCCTTGTCAGCCTGGACTGTTAAGCACTAATAAAAGCATATATATATATATATATATATATATATATATATATATATATATATATATATATCATGTAGTAAGAGGAAGAAAATTAAAATGCCAAAGAGAAGCAACCTTAATCTCAATTCTTAAATCCAACATGTGTGCATTAGGTTCTTGCCACACCATAAGGAACTGTTAATTGAGCACATGTTGTAACACTACAACGAGTAGTGTTCAGATTAGGGTTTAATCTCTCAAAAAGGTAGCATAGCCACCAAAAGATAGTCATATATTACACAGAGTCAGTGAGATATGGAAAATTTATTTCATAGTTTCGGGCAGTTTTCCTTTGAAATTTTCTTCATTAAATATTTCATTGGAAGTATTATAAATAAAAGGCATCCAAATTGGAAAGAAAAAACTAAAACTGTCATTATTTTCTCTCTCTAAAAACTGTCATTTTTAGAGAACCCCAAAGATTCCACCAAAAAACTATTAGAACTGATAAATGAATTTAGTAAAGTAGCAGGTTAAAAATTGCTATTCAGAAATGAGTTGTATTTTTATACACCAAAAATAAACTATCAGAAAGAGAAATTCAGGAAACAATCCCATTTACAATTGCATCAAAAAAATACTTAGGAATAAAATTAACAAAGGTGGTAAAAGACATGTACTCAGAATACTGTAAGACATTGAAGAAAGAAACTGAAGAAGATACAAATAAATGGAAGCATATACCATGTTCATGGATAGAAAGAATTGACATAGTTAAAATGTCCATACTACCCAAAGCAATCTATAGATTCAATGAAATCCCTATCAAAATACCAATAGCATTTTTCACAAAACTAAAACAAATAATCCTAAAATTTATACATGGAACCACGAAAGACCTGGGATAGCCATGGCAATCTTGAGAAAGAAGGACAAAGTTGGAGGTATCACTCTACCTGATATTAAACTATACTACAAGGCTATAGTAATCAAAACAGCATGGTACTGGCATAAAAACAAACACACAGATCAATGAAACAGAATAGAGAAACCCATGCCTATAAGATAATTTAATCTATGACAAAGAAGGCAAGAACATACAGTGAAGACAGTCTCTTCAGTACACGGTGTTGGGAAAACTTCACAGACACATGCAAAAAGATGAAACTGGACTCCATATACAAGAATAAACTCAAAATGTAAGACTTGAAACCATAAAACTCCTAGAAGAAAACATCGGCAGTAAACTCCCCTACATTACCCTCAGCAATATATTTTTTTTTCTGATGTATCCCTTCAGGTAAGGAAAACAAAAAAAAAATAAATAAATGGGACAACATCAAACTAAAAAGTTTTTGCACAGGAAAGGAAATGATCAACAAAACAAAAAGACAACCTACTGAATGTGAGAAAATATTTACCAATGATACATCTGATAAGAGGTTAGTATCCAAAATTACAAAGAACTCACACAACTCAACACCAAAAAAATAACAATCCAATTTAAAAAATGGCAGGGGACCTGAAGAGACATTTCTCCAAAGAAGATATACAGATGGTCAATAGACATATGAAAAGATGCTCAACATCATTAATCATCAGATAAATTAAAATTAAAACCACAATGAGATACCATCTCAATCCTGTCAGAATGTCTATCATCAATAAATCAACAAAGAACAAGTGTTGGTGAGGATGTGGAGAAAAGGGAATCCTCATGCACTGTTGGTGGGATTGCGGATTGATGCAGCCGCTATGGAAAAAGAGTATGGAGGTTCCTCAAAAAATTAAAAATAGAACTACCTTATGACCCAGCACCTTCACATCTGGTTATTTATCCAAAGAAATCCAAAACAGTAATTCCAAAAGATATATGAACCCCTATGTCCTCTGCAGTGCTTTTGCAATAGTCAACATATGGAAACAACCTAGGTGCCATCAATAGACAACTGAATAAAGAAAAGGTGGTACATATATACAATGGAATATTACTCAGCCATAAAAAATGAGATCTTAACCATTTGTGGTAACATGGATGGACCTAGAAGGGGTATTATGTTAAATGAGATAAGTCAGACAGAAAGAGAAAAATACCACATGATTTCACTTATACATGGACTCTAAATAACAAAACAAACAAACAAAAAACCAAAAGAGAAACAGATTCATAGATACAGCAAACAAAGTGATGGTTGCCAGATGGGAGGGGTGTTGGGGGCAGAGTGTAAAAGGTGAAGGGATTAAGAACTGCAAATTGGCAGTTACAAAAAATCAAGGGGATATAAAGTACAGTACAGGAAATATAGTCAAGAATACTATAATAACTATGTATAGTGCCAAGTGGGTACTAGACTAATTGGGAGGAATCACTTCATAAATTATATAAATGTTTAACCATTATGCTGTACACCTGAAACTAATGTAAAATAATATTGAACGCCAACCATAATTGAAAAATAATAAAATAGAACGACTATATAGTTTTTCATTCAATCTTTGGATACGTTTTGAAAAGAAGAGCTCAACAAAGGAATTCATTTAATTAGTAAAAGGCACCATTATTTATCAAATTTCATAGTTTTGTGATCTAGGGCTAGTGACTTTAGCTCCCTAAGCTTTGGTTTTGCCTCATCGTGGTGGCGGCAGTACCTGTCTTAAAAGGATTTTTAAGCAGCACATGAAATAATGCCTGAAAAGTGCTCACTGGAAAGACCAATCTCTGCATTCAATAGCTATCATTACCCTCAAAATACTAAAACCTTTACCCCATTCTTGACAATTCTCTCTTCTTCACTCTTACCTTTCGTATTTGATTATAGAGTCTTCTCGATTATATACCTAGACCTCTCTCAAATATGTTCTCTTCATTTCCTTAATCCTAGCTACTCTGATCTGATTTACTATGAAAGAAAGAAAGAGAGAGAGAAAGAGAGAGGGAGGCAGGGAGGGAGGGAGGGAGGAAGGGAGGGAGGGAGGGAGGAAAGAAGGAAAAGAAGAAAGGAAGGAAGGAAGGAAGGGAGGGAGGGAGGGAGGGAGGGAGGGAGGGAGGGAGGGAAGGAAGAAAGAAAGAAAGAAAGAAAGAAAGAAAGAAAGAAAGAAAGAAAGAAAGAAAGAAAGAAAGAAAGAAAGAAAGAAAGAAACAAACAAACAAACAAACAAACAAACAGAGAAACAAACAAAGAAACAAACAAAGAAACAAACAAAGAAACAAACAAAGAAAGAAAGGAAGGCCATTCTTTTTGTCCATCAGTCTCTGGCAATGCTGCCAGCAATTTGATTCACACAATAAGTGGAAGGTCACAGATAGATGACAGTAGCATGTGTGGGGCAATGACAACTAAAGACATTTTTCTTTCCAGAGGAGACTTGGCACTACTCCATTCTACGCAACTTGTGTGTGACTTGGCATATCAACCCAAATGTGGAGATACATTTGAAATTAAACAAGAAACAAACAAACAAGTACTTCATGCTTTACATATTCAACATCCACATAATTTATAATTTATAACATATAATGACTCTGTTTCTTCTTTCACAATTTGAAATCAACTTGTTTGTTTTTTTCTTTATCCTGTTAGATTTGTGTCCTCATCCCCAGTACCTATATGAGGCCTCATCCCCGGTACCTATATGAGAGCTAGGTCTGACCACATTGTTCCAATGCCTAGAATAATGTTTAACACATCATGAAAGACAAATAAATACTTGTCAAATTGATCTCCCC
Organism: Rhinolophus hipposideros; assembly: GCF_964194185.1. Classification (NCBI taxonomy): domain Eukaryota; kingdom Metazoa; phylum Chordata; class Mammalia; order Chiroptera; family Rhinolophidae; genus Rhinolophus; species Rhinolophus hipposideros. The sequence goes on from NC_138050.1 coordinate 8,402,803, forward strand.
TCCTTTACACCATTCTCCATACCACTAGTTAGAGTGATCTTTTAAAAATAGAAATCTGGCCAAGGTCATTCAATGGGGGAACAGTCTCTCAACAAATGGTGCTGCGACAACTAGATGTACAAAAGAATGAAACTGAACCCTTACATCACTCCATATATAAAAGTTAACTCAAAATGGACCAAAGACTTAAATGTAAGAGCTAAACTGCAAAACTATTAGAAGACAATGGAAGAGTAAATCTTCACGACCTTGGATCAGGCAGTGGCTTCATAGCCAGAACACCAAAAGCACAACCAACCAAAAGAACAATAGGGACAAACTGGGCTTCGTTTAATTTAGAGATGTGCTTCAATAACGCCACCCAAAAGTGAAAAGACCACCTACAGAATGGAAGAATATATTTACAAATCATGTATCTGAGAAGATACTTGCATCCAGAGTATATGAGGAACCCTTACAAACCAATAATAAAAAGACAATTCAACTGAAAAATGGGCAAAGTATTTCTCAAGAAGATACACAAATGGCCAATCAGCACATGAAAAGATGTTCAGCATCATGAGTTATCAGAGAAATGCAAATCAAAACCGCAGAGAGATACCACTTCACACCCACGAGGATGGCTGCAATAAAAAAGACATATAAAAAGCTTTGTGGTAAAACTGGAACTCTCATACATTGCTAGTGGGGATGTAAAAATAGTGCAGTCACTTTAGACAACAGTCTGGCAGTTCCTCAAAAGGTTCAACACAGAGTAATCACATGACTCAGCAATTCACTCTCAGGTATGTACTCAGACTACTGAAAAGACACACCCACATAAAACCTTGTACCTGAATGTTCATGGAAGCGTTACTTCTAACAGTCAAAAAGTGTAAACAACCCAAATGTCTACCAGCTAATGAAGACTTGTGCGACAACCATACAATGGAATATTATTCAGCAATAAATGGAAGTGAAACGCTCCAACATGGATGATTCTTGAGAACACGATGATAAATGAAAGAAGCCAGTCACAAAAGACCACATATTGTATAATTCCGTTTATGTATGTGGAATGTCCTGCATAAGCAAATCTACAGAGGCAGAAAGTAGATCAGTGGTTGCCTGGAGCTGGGGAATGATGGAAACTGGGAGTGACCAATAAGCACAGGGATTTTGGGGGGAATGATAAAAATGTTCTAACATGTACTGTGGTGATGGTTGCACTATTTGTGAATATACTGAAAATGATAAATCGTACACTTCAAATGTGTAAATTATAGGGTATGTGAATTTATCTCAATAAAGCTATTTAAAAAGTACATATCTGATCACATCATTCCTTAGTTAAAAAAAGTCAAAGGTTTCACATGGTGCTGAAGATCGAGTCCAAACTCCAACACGACTTACAGATGTACGTGATTTGGCCTTAGCTTGGTTCTCCAGTCTCATCTTGCATCACTGTCTTCAAACAAAAGCATATACACAGTAGTTGCTCAATAAACATTAGCCTGATTTTATGATAGCATTCAATGGTATTTAGGTGTAAATGATGCCAATCACCCTTGGGATGAGAATGAAAAAACTAAAAATAAGTTATGTAACTTTCAAAGGAAGCATTTACCCAAATTTCCAGTTAATGCTTTTTTATTCCCCGCCTAGTGTTCCAGTAGAGATCCGATGAGCACCCTGCACTCATAATTACATGCTAATCCAGAAAAAAGTCTGTCTGGTTCCTCAAAAAGCTTATGTTCTCTCACATGGGCATCAATTTCCTGCATGTAGGTAGCCCAGAACATGCAGGCATAAGCGGGGGAAGCAGGTGCTCTGAATTGGAAAAAGAATGAAAGGAAAAGGGGTTGCTTGACTCTGGTACCATATGCATTTTTGTTTCCACTGTGACATCGTCAATGTTCTCAGCATAACTGCAGTAACTGTCAGGAGAATGGAGTCGTTTAGGGAGGGCAACACACCATTCATTCCCTCACAAACATTTACTGAGTTCTCACTGCCATTGTTTCAGGCCCTGGGGATGGACCAGAGGACAGAAGACACAAAGTGCCCGCTTCCATGGAACATTCTGTTGGGCGGAGGCAGATTACCAATAATTAAGACAAAAGCATAGCATGTCAAGTAGTGATAAGTACTCTCAAGCAAAATGGAGCGAAGGAAAGAGGAAGGGGCACCAATTTGGCCAGCTATTTGAGTTCAGCCTCACCAAAGACAGAGACCTGGATCAAGTGAGCGTGTTTGCCAGGTGGCATCTGAGCTCAGGGCCTTGCAGGAAAGGAACAGGTCCATCTCGTAATGCTCCTGAATCCGCAGCCTGCTGGAAAGCCCACCCAAGGAAGAGAAAGGGGTTCAATGTGGCCGACATGTAAGCAAGGGGGATCAGCAGCCTACCAAGGCTTCATTTTACTCTCAGAGAAAAGAAGCCATTAAAAGGTTTGAGCAGAGGCGTCAGCTTCTCTTTAAACCATACTCTGGGTTAATCAAAGCTAATTAGTAAGCGTGGCCACAGAAACATACATCTGCCTACAGCATTAGAGAAGCCAGTATCTTTATAATCAAATATATACCGGGGTTGCCAAAAAAGTGTTTACAAGTGGACACTGGCCAACGTTGCTCAAGCAGTAGTTCACCGTAATCAGAAGTGTCTGGACGCTGATGGGAACCACTTTGACACCTCTTGTCATTACAAAAGTCAAACGTGACTTATAGTCATCTTTTGTTATCAGTATATATTGAGTATTACTATTTTAATACAGTTTTCCTTTCTTAAAATGTGTATACATTTTTTTGGCACCCTGTCCATATGTACAGTCACAGGCTGTAAAGTACAGCACAGGGAATAGAGTCAATGGTATTGTAACAGCTACATATGATGTCAGAGGGGTAGCAGACTTGTTGGGGTGATCACTTGGTGGGGGGTGTAAATGTCTAATCATTATGTTGTTTTGTACACCTGAAAGTAATTTTAAAAATGAGAAAAAGATTAAAGTACAATTTAAAACACAGATACCTTGACCATAATCACAACTTTGAGTCTAAATTTTAGCTATATTGTATTAGTAAAACACAAACCTATAAAATTGTCTTTTACTTAAAACAAAGAATTCAATCTACCTAAGATCAAAAGCATCTGTATACTGAAATACAAGGGACTAGATGGCAAATTCGTAATTCATTGTACAAGACACACAGTTTTCACTATCCCACTTGCTTTGCCTCCAGCCCAGGAGCTCCACAAAGAGAGGGCCGTGCTGATCTGCTCCCCCTGCTGCCGCCATGTCTCCGGGACAGACCAGGAGCCGCAGGTGTTTGGCAGGAAATGTTTTGTAATACACACCTTTCATTCATTCCTCTTATTTGCAGATAGATTTCATTTGGATTTTCATCTCACTGAACATAATGTGACCTACATTTGAAATAATCCTTAGTTGAATTTCAAATTTGCTGGAAGAGCCACAGAAAAAGTACTCAGGTATAAACAGGAAAAAATTATGAATCACTAACAATTACCAGATTCAGGTCGGGCTTTTCTAGAATCTTGACTGACAATCTCAATTCAGGACAATGAGGTGTATTTTTTTATTTTTCCATATAATACCTTCATAAAAGCTATAGCACTCAAAATAATACTGATTACCTTCAGGAGTTTGAAAAGCGGGCTGATATAAATTTATTCTAAATCAATATCCTTTCATACATACAGACAGATATGCTTGAACAGTATAATGCATATAAATGGGTGAAGACTTCTAAGCCAATAAAACATACCTTTTAGCCCTATGAAACACAGCATACTTGAGAATGATGAAGTTTGTTACATAGAGTTAGTTGCAAAATGCCTTTCAAGTTGTAAAGAGAAGAAGCAATTTCTGCTTTTTAAAACTAACTTCGAAACTGAAATATGGAAATAAACTAACAAAGCTGGGAACTTAGCAAAAGAGAAACAGACATCATTTTGGCAAAGGAAGGAATTCTGTACAATAATCACCATCTATATTTTTAGGGATTAAGTTGCTAAACTTACCTTGAGACAAAATATATCAAGTTAATCAGGATAGTTTTAAGGGAAGATTGGTATGGTAAACTAAATACAGTATTAAATTTTTAGTGCCATAAAGATATTCCTTACTTTTGCTTTTGCTTTTTATCAGACGAAATAACTTATCCCTTGTTGGAATGGCAAAATTTTAAATACGAAGCATTCCCAGGTTTATTTTGCGAGAGATTCTTTTTAAAATTATCATCTCTTACTCATGCAATTGGTTGGACCTATTATTCACCTGCTTCTTTCCAATCCTTTTATATATACAAACTCAGAACTGATTAAGACAGCTCTAGCTGATTAAAAACAGCTATAGTGAGGATTTTATTAAACCTAAGCTTAGTCAGCTCAGGTTGGCATAACAAAATACCATAGACTAGGTGTCTTAAACAACAGAAACTTTCTTTATCATAGTTCTGGAGGCTCGAAGTCCAAGGTCGGGTGCTGGCCTATTTGGTTTCTGGGGAGACCCTCCCTCCCGGCTCTCAGATGGCCGCCTTCTGGCTCTGTGCTCACAGGGCAGACGGCTCTCCGGTGTCTCTTATTATAAGGACACTAATCCTAATGGATCAGGGCCTCCCCCTTATGACCTCATTTTACCTTAATTACACCTCCTAAAGACTCTATTTCTGCATACAGTCACACTCTGTTTCCACTTAGGAATTTTAGGAGGGCACAACTAAGTCTGGAACACTCAGTATGAGGTTTACTTTCATTATGTCTTTTGTCTTGGACAAAAAACTAGGGGCATCACTTAGATATTTTTCATGTATCATCTAGTCCCTTCCTTAAGAGTTCCAGCAAACCCATGCCATTGGCCTTGCTGCAGGGAGCTTGTGGATCCCAGCCGGAACAGGCCTAACACTTAGCAAGGGAGTCTGGCCTCAGCCAAAGCCTTATCTCTCGGTCACCTTGACGCAGAGATTGAGTTCCAGGGAACGCTTCACCTTCCCCAGCATTTCCCCCATCCTGACGGCCGGTCCTGCGTGTGCACCTGTGCAGAGGGGTTTCCTACAAGGCTGGGACTCCAGGCCCAGTATTCTAGAGGCAGCAACACTAACTAATGAAGATCATCTCACACCTTGAAGGTGAGGACCTCACCGTTCTGTGCAATCTGAGAGGAGTTCAAGATTCCTTTCCTAACGAGCGAACTGCTCCAACAGCTCAGGCTCACAAACCTGCAGTGAAACAGCAGCCAGATAAATACATCTGATTGAAGCAAAACAAGTCGATACAGGATAGTACCTAGTTTGAGAGGCTACTTACAGACTACTTTGTGTGTCAAGAAAATCAACACTGAAAAGGAAGTGCCTCCTGAAAATCAACTACAAAGCATCTGCATTTCCTCCAGCAGTAAGAAAGGGTGACACATTTGTCCTGTGAAGGAAGATGATAACTTCATCTAGTACCCTAGATGGCTTCAGTAGTGTTGCATATCCCTTCTAACATCTTTTCCTTCTGAAAGTCGGCCTGCTTCGTGTGAGAGGAAAGCATCGGCCTCTCCCCCTGTTTAAAAACTTCCATCCGCTGCTACAAGATGCAAAGGGAACTCACCTTCTTCAGAAAACTTGTGGCTGGACCAACTCCAAAAATAAAAGCTGGAGCTTGCACTGTATGACATTTACTTTTCAATCAATTCTCAGCTTCTACATGTGTTCTAAGGTCATATCATGTTTAGGCTTTTTCCCCACCAGAATGTAAGCTAAGGGAGACTGAGTATGTATCTTTGAGTCTTTCTCTCTTTTTCATCCTGTAGCAACACACACCACAGCGACGGATCAAAAATGGGCATTCCATAAATGCTAGTTATAAAGTAAATAACTAAGGAGGCATCTTCTACAGCTGCAGACAGACTGGCACTGGGGGAGCCTGGAATCAGGGGGCACCCACCTGCACCAGACCTGGAGATTGTGCAGCACCTTGAAATTCTGAAATGAATTCCCCCTCCAGTGTCCCCTCTGACATGGCCTGTCTTACAGGGAGTCTTAACATCTCCCCCATCCTACCAACTGCAATAACATACAGTCAATAAGAGTTACTGGTTTTAACTCTTTAACGACTATGAATCTGGATAGCGGTCCATCGCAGAGTCTGGAATTTTGGTCCAACAGTTGTTTGGAACCCCTATTGTGTGTCAGACACAGGCTCCCACCCTGGTTGAGGCCCTTGCTGTAGCTAAATTGAAGAGCCGTAAGGGGCTCACACCTCACGTACATATTCCCGTTCCAACTTCACACGGCTCCCTTCCTAACACAGTCAAGCTCTCTTCATCCGCTCAGAACACCTGAGCCCCTCACCTTCACCTTCAAAGTCTTTCCTCATGGACTCTGGAGTTAGACTATGGAGTTCAAACCAGGGATCTGCTCTTTAAAGCTACAGGACCCCGGAAGGCCTTCGGTCCTCTGCGCCTTGGTTCTCTACACTATAAAATGAAAGTAATCTGTTGGTTCTCTCTAGGACCCCTTCGAGGATTCTAAGAGGCAGGAGATGTTAAGTGCTTACAGGGAGCCTGGACACAGTGATAATCTGAGCATTAGTGTCGTTATTACTAGTATTTCCCACCAGACACCCATCACGTGGAGCTCACTACACTCCCTCATCTTTTAGACATTTGCAGCGCTTCGCACGCATTGTGACTTCCGCTACCATGTGTCAAAGCCGGGCCTTCCCATCACACTGAGCCCTCTGGCAGCAGTGGTTGTGCCGTTTCTGCGTATTCATCAACCTGAATCAGTAGACACTTGGGCCACACTGAAGGGCAGGGCAGTCCTGCGAGCTGCGTGGCGGGCATGGTGCAGTTATCTGCTCAATCACACTGACACCAGTTTATTCTACAAAAATAACAGGATCAAACCCATCAGACAAAACAGATCTTAAGTAGGCCTAGAAGATGTTTAAAAGTCCTCTTTTTTTCTCCACGCCATTATCTAAACACACGTGACACTCAATCCAAAGAAATCTTTAACTCAAGCCTGTCTTAAGTAAAAATACAGAATTGCAAGACACCAGACAGAATCACACTGGAAATTCTTGGTAGTTTTGAAATAAAGGAAACACAAACAGGACCACAGCAAACCCCTACCTTATTTTTTTAACTTCTCTGGTAATAAATATTTTAAAATTTCGTGAAATGTTGGTACCAGCCCTAATGTGTTCATTATTTATTATTAGGAAGTAGCTATGTTTACACTTACATGGGTTAATATACAATTATGTCTATACAGCAATATAAATTTGGATCCCAAGTGTCATTAAATAAATTAATGTCATTCAACAACATTTAATTTTTCCTTTTTTATAAAAGACTTCACTGCCTCCTAGCCTAATCTTGTAAATTTGATCATTGAAAATGCGTATTTTAATGTGAAGCATCAGGGTTTGAAAAAATATGGAACATATATCTATACTCATATGTGAAATTATCTACAAATGAGCATATGTATTCCTTCACTGTTGTTATTTTCTGTTCTAGGAAAGTATTTCAGTATTAGTCATCATGATTTTCTAAAGAGAAAATAAGAAGTTAAGGTTCAATTATCTGTAAATAGACAAAATACTGTGATAGCATAGGAGTCCTAATTTCTCAAGCTTTAATACCGTCAAACAACACTATCCATTAAAACAAATAAAAGTATGGAAAAATGCACCAATGATTGACAGATGGTTTTAACTCGGCACTTGTATATTTGTGAAAGGATTATCTTCAAGCTGGTATATTTACTTTGGTCTTTAATGACTGGTATGTCCGAGTGGGGAAAGGATATCACTATGAATAACTGCTTAGTAAGAGAAAAATGCATGCTCTGTTTTTCTCAGATGACCCAGGTGTCAAGATTTTGAGGGGATGGCGGGGGAGAGAGTGGCTTTCTGTCTGTCTGTCTGTCTGCCTGCCTCTCCCTCATTTGCTGGCCTGTCAGGAACTAAGCCACTGGAGACAGTTCAGCCCTGCAACTCTGACAGAGCTCTGTTAGCTGATTAACCAGAAACAACAGAAACCAAATCTTTCAGCAGAAGCTCTCAGTCTCTGCTGACCCGGCAAAGCTCTACAGATGACAGTGGTAATAAAGCTTAGAAATCGCCAGTCATAAAACTCAAACCAACCCAGCCCAGGCTTCCAAGACTTGGCAACTTACATTAGCTCCATCAAACTGACATATCTCCTGGGGACAATTTACATGTAGCTCTAAGTGGGACTAAATATAAGTATAATATCAAGAATTCTGAAAAACAAAACACTGGAACGCTCCTCTCTTGTCATCTGTTTCCTCTCTAAAGTGAACCGAGTAAGAAACTGAATGGGAGAGGCTCAAAGCAAAGAGGCCTTCCTACCTTTGTGACATTCATGGACCTAGAAGACAGCACGCTAAGTGAAATAAGCCGGTCACAAGAGGACAAATACTGCACGATTCTGCTTGTATGAGGCATCTAAGATAGTCAGAGGCATAGAGGTAGGCAACAGAACGGCGGTTACCAGGGGGTGAGGGAAAGGGAAAATGCGGAGCGATTGTTCAATGGCTATAAAGTTCCAGTTATAATAAGTTATAATAAGAGGAGTACAATGCCTGTAGTTGGCAATGAGGTACTGTGCACTTCACAATTTATTAAGAGGGTAGATCTTATGCTAGGTGTTCTTATAATGTCAGAAAAGAAAAGAAGGAGGAGGAGGAGAAGACGAAGAAGAATAAGGAGATGAAGATGATGATGATGAAGAAGAAAATAAAAACAAACCCAAAGGAACACAAGGAAACTTTTGGAGGTGATAGACATGTTTATTATCTTTGGGATTGTGGTGATGGCAGTCCAAACTAACCAAATTGAATATGTTAATTATGTGCCTTATTTGGACTAAAATGGAGAAGGCTGCAATCCATCTGTAGTTGCTAACAGTGACCCTGGTGCTTCATGTTCAAAATGGAGGACAGGAAAGCTTCCAGGGTAGTGTGCTCCTTATAGTTTTCAGAGTCATACGAGGAATACTGGCTGTCAAAATCAGGAAAGCAAAAGCACCAATAATTCAGGAGTTGATAAATAAGAGAAGGTGTCAGATGTATAGACAGGAAAATGGAAAACCTAATGTTCTTTGAGACCAATTAACGTAAGAGCTATTTTGCATACTTTCAATCAGCAAGGTGTCAATGTTATTGGGAGAAGTGGAATTTTCTCCTAATCAAAGTTAGCGTGACACCTTGTACTAATGAAACACATTCTGAAATACTTCATAGGAGAAAAGAACTGAAAGCGCTTTAAGTGCAAATACCATCAGAAGGCAAGGCTTGGGGACATAAATATTCATGACATATTCCACGTGTTTAATTAAGCTCTATTCCTGACTCTTCCCTTTCTGGTTTGTTTTCCTAACAGGAAAGATGCCAACTATCATGAGCTTCCACTTCAGAATTTTGGACCCACAGTTTGACCTAATATTATCCTGTTTCATTTGGCAAACAGTATTGTCAAAAATGACATGCACCGATGAATTAATCATTCACGAAAGGGGGGGAGGGAAAAACACAGGGAAAAAACTTGGAAAGCGGCATGTCTGTGAGCTCTTCTGGCCTCTCATATGGGTCCCAGTGTGTTGAAAGGAGAAGAGTGGATGGATAGAAGATCATGCAGAGCCTGTCACCATAATTATTAGAGTAATGTTGTCCATTTTATATCTGAGCTTCTACCCAGGCACACAGGTGTGAAGATCATCAACTGAAGGGAACTGAAACCACATTTCAGAACTGTTCCAAAGGACAGTTCTACTAAAGAAGACAAGTCATAGAACACCAATTTTATAACCAACACCCCAAAATTTCCCAAGAGATGTGTTCCCAGTCACTCAGCATATTGTTATAGAACAAACCCTATTATTAACTGGCCCCTGGTAGATATTTCTGTCATGTTATCATGCCATACATGCCATCTTTTAATTTTAATTACTTAGAGCACTTTTTTTTTAAATCTATTTTTCAATTACACTTGACATATAATAATATATTAGTTCCAGGTATACCACATAGTGATTAGACATTTATATCCCTTATGAAGTGATCACCCCATTAAGTCTGGGGTGATACATAATTACATAATTATTACAATGTTATTGACTATATTCCCTATGTCCTGCAGATTTTCTTAAAAGAGAGCTTCCCAGATTCTCAATCTTATACTAAAATATTTGCCTATATTTTACCACGTGTACTACATCTCCCTGCCAAATTATTTTGCTAGTTCAGGACAAAGCAACAAAGTGGACAGCTTAATTTAGTTTTCCATTTCTCACCTGGAGGAGTTACATATAAATAGAGATAATATATAACTTTTAGCTGGAAGGAAATAAAAAAATCAGAAATCCCTACTAGTCAAAAGTTAATCTTGCAAAATGATTGGTGTAAATTATTTCCTGCAATAGTCATTTAAGATGAAAATAGTCCTTCACTTCCAAACATAAGTCCTCATCAAAATTAGCTTTGATTTCAAAAAGTTTCACAATTTTTTTTCCCCTAAGCTAGAAATAATTACCTAGAAAGGGATTCTTTTTTCTACTTTAGACTAATACTCCAAGTCTCCAATATGCCGGTCTTTACAATGGTTACCATAAGCCATTTTTCATATGGTACAAAATTGACATCAATAGAATTTTCATTCTAGAGAAATACTGGTAAAACCTGTGGATGATAAAACATTTTTAAACCTTGGGCTTTTGAAAATTACTTTCATTAAGCATTAGATCTGAGCACATTCATCTTTAGCAGAGTAACAATAAGGTCAGTTAGGACCAAATAAATTGCTGTAATCATTCAAATAATGGCATTCATTTTAGGCTAAACAAACAAACAAACAAACAAAACCTTCTCAAAAATAAAGTCTACTTTAATTGCGTTCAATCAACAAATGGGCAAACACACGCTATGCCGTAGTACAAACAACCCAAGGATAGGCTTACAACTTTGACAAGTTAATACTCTCTGGGATAAAATGTCAAAGGAGGAAGCTGACTTATAGCTAAACATGTATGATGCTGAGGTATCACATCATGAAAGAAACTGAAGAAAAGTTTTATTTTTGCAAGTGTATGATTGGAACCCTACCAATGTGGAGGCCAACTAAAACACGATCGGTGGTACAATTCTAATTAGTGTGTCTGAACTCTGTTTTGATATGATTCTTGTGCGTGGTTCACAGGCTGAAAGATACCACACACAAAATACATAACGTTCTGAGATTTCCCATGATCCATCATGCCTCATTAATGTACAAAGCTAAGCTGCAGCTAAGATTAGAAGGGCCGGTTCTGTTCTATGCTAAGTAGTCTAAAGGTAGGACAGATGTACAGGTTTGGGGATGCAGTCTAACTGAGTCAGAGGCTTAAGAGGATCTTGAAAATGGCTATAAGATTAAGCCAGCTCTGGGAAGGATATAATGTCAGTGCCTTAAAATGCTGGGCATTTTTATTCAGTAGGTCAGTCCGTGTTGATTTCCTTTTAGATTCTGCTCATATAAGTACCACAAAATAATCTCTCAACAGCTCCCTTCTCTTGGTAAGGCTATGATTACTAACCAGAGGAGAACACATTCGTCCCAGCAGGAAGTAAACTACTGACCACATCTCTCGCATTCTAAGCAAAAAAACTTCATTTTCTTAGGTAAAGGGCAAAAACCCTTTTGCAAATTTCTATGTTGCTTACTCTTGAATCCATTCATATTTTATGGAAATCAAGTGTCTTTGCAAAGATTTTGCTATAAAAATCCTACACTGATGTTTGTAACAGTAAACAAACAAACCCTCAATTAACTGGAATATCCAATAACTAGAAATAAATTAAACTAATTACTGTGTTTTCACATAGCAGAACACGATGAAGCTTTTTAAAATATATATATCTTCTATTACTATTTTACATAGAAACTGTTTATAGCCTTTTCACTTCACATATTGTGACCGGTCTAACCCTCTTCCACTAAAACATATTCAAACCGAAGGAGGTCTAGATTTAAACACGAAATGCTAACAGTGAGTGATGAACTCTCGTGGGTGGGGTTGTGAATTCTGTTTTCTTTCTTCTTGCTTATCTGTATTTTCTAACTTTTCTACAAGAAATATAAATCACTCTCCGAGTTAGAAAAATAAACACAAAAAGTTTTTAGGAACATTCATGCTGCCCGCTCTGCCTCTTGCCTGTCTTTAATTCTGTGGTATCACAGTAGGTTTATACATGTTTATCTTTGAGTCTACCCTGAAAGACAGAAGTCTAAACACATCCGAGAAAATAAATGATGCCCTTCTGAAACCCTTAATTTGCACATCCAGTGGTGTTTTCCTTTCACTCCATCTCCCGCCCGGGGACATACAGCCATAAATCATGTCTGCAAAGTGGGGCATGGGGCGGGGGGGGGGGGGGGGGCGTGAGCATCACCTGTGTTTGCCGGGAGCTGTGGTGGGGCCATCCACCAACTTCCTCACAAGGGACCCTGATGATTCTTTCATGACTCTTTTCATGATACGCATTAACTTTTACATTTTCGGGATGGTTTCAAGAGGTCAAAGTCCCACCCCTGCATCTGCACCTACAAAATGTATCTCTATTTTGACAAAAATACCTTCAAAGAAAAAGGAAAAATGAGAAAAGTGAAAGATGGTCATTCTAAGTAAAGGAAAACAGGGAAGAGGGAACAGACCTCCTTCTTGAATAAATCAAAAGTGGTTTATACATTTTCTACGTGACTTTTACCCCTTTGGAGAATGACAAATGCTACAAGACTCTATGCTAAATAGGTTTCAACAAATTCTACAGCTTAAAAAAATACGTTAAAAGCAAAAACTTTTGTTAGAAACTCCAAGTACTACCAGTAATGAACATGTGACTATGAATTAGCTGGTACAGCCAACCACGTGACTTCAAAGGGGAGGTCCTGACAGTCTTCAGATCTCGGATAAAAGGCTAAGGTTTCCTTTACTAGCTGGAGCCATGGGCTAGAGGAGAGAATTTTTCTGAGGCCTTTATTTCCCCATTTATTAAAACAAAGACAATACTTATTGAGGATCAACAAATTAAGAGACCACAATTTCTGAGCTCAATCCAATAGTTGCTGATATGGTTTAGTCTCTCTACAAGTTCCTTAGATAGAACGTCATACCTGTGAGGTGACTAGAAGGCTCTGGCAACTCAGAAGAGAGTGGGGAAGGCCAGAAGAACGATAAAACGCACAGTTGAGGTGGTTGTAAACTGAGGCTAACTCAGTTTACATATTTTCAATGCAAGTTTCGCAAAGATTGTCAGTGTGAAAAAGTCCCAGATGTAGATGGACCCATGGTTCTGGAGGTTCAAGAAAGGGGTTGTGCTGGATACGCAGCCTGGAGAAGTCATCTGTGCTCTCAACCCCAACGATTCACGAGAATCACGTGGGGAGTTTGCAAAATGCCTAGAGTTCTGATCTCATTGTTGTGGGGTAGGGCCTGGCAATCAGGATTGTTTCCACTTGTTTTCTTTCAACAGAGATTTCATGCAAATGATTGAAACTTTCATTCAACATTGCATTCTTTTCGTTCAACAATCTTTTCATTTAAATGGATGGACTCTTTTTTTCATGAGTTTATATTTTTAAGGTAAAGGTCACAAAACATAAAACTACCCATTTTCAAGTTGTAACAATTCAGTGGCATTTGGTATATCACAGTGTTGGGCAACCCTCACCTCTATCTAGTTCTAAAACAGCTCTGTCACCCCCAAAGGAAACCCTGTACCAATTAAACAGTTGTTCCCCATTCCTCTTCCTTCTAGCCCCTGGCAATCACTCATCGGTTTTGTCTGAACAGATTTGCTTATTTTGAATATTTCCTATGAATATAATCATATGTGGTCTTTTGTGACTGGTTCCTTTTACTAGGTAAGTTTTTGAGGTTCATCATGTTGTAGTATGTATGAGTATTTCATCCCTTTTTTTAGGGCTGAATAATAGTCTATCACATGAACATACAACACTTTGTTTATCCATTCATCCACCAATGGCCACTTGGGTTGTTTCCTCCTTTTGACTACCGTAAATAGTGCTGTAATGAACATACACACACAAGTATTGGTTTGATTACTTGTTTTTCATTCTTTTGGGTGTATACCTAGGAGTGGATTTGCTGGGTTATAAGGTAATTCCATGTTTAACTTTCTGAGAAAGAAAACTGTATAGAGTTCTCCAGATGCTTCAATATAAAGCTGGTATTGATAATCACTAGTAGAAGGCAAACAAGGCCATAAGAACAGATGGAATGCACGAGGGAGAGGACCGAAAATAGGGAGACACACGACTAGGGAGAAGACAGAAACAGAAGAGAATCCAAGGGGGAGCCATCGACACCAAATGCGGAGGAAGACTCAAGAAAGAAATTGAGAGTCTGCTGTATATGGCAAGATGGGAGCTACTGGACACTTGGGGTCTGCTAGCTTCACCGAGGGCCTCGTTCAAGGAGTTGGGGTATACGTGAGATGCAAAGAAGTAGGGGAGAGGCAAGTTCTATAATATACTCAAACTCATTATTGGCTCTTAAACAGCAAAGACCATGTCTGGCCTCTCTATTCTCCCATGACACCTAGGAACGTACAATGCAAATATCAAGCCCTCAATAAAAATCTTATTGGACTAACCCACTCATACCTCATCAAATAACGTGTCGGTGTGTCTGCCAGACAGAGCAGTAAACTGCAGCAGAGGACTGACTGGTAACTGTGCTGCTGCCAATATTAAGACCTTTCCAGGATTTTAACCACATGGAAAATATTTGGGTGTACCATTGTCCAATTAGCAAAATTATCTCATTCTAATCTTAGCACACTATTTAACAAAGTCTTACATTTGCCCTCTTTTCACTACCTAAAAAATTGCTGCAGTTTAAAAGTACTAATCCATTTTTACACAACAGTTGCCAGTCTCTGCATCAGTACTTATGGGAGACAATGCTGCCTGACTGCACTGAAAAGTTATTTTCTGAAATAAATGATCTTCTTCTATGATTAGAGAAAAGGGTAACTTTTACAGCTATTACCTTTGAAAGATGAAAGGTGAGTGTTAAGGTCAACTTTATGTTTGAAGTCACATATTAAATTTAACTTAAGTTTAAATTCTTAGTGACTAGTAAGGACAACTGCAGTACACAAGCGCTTTTTTTTTCTTAATATGTGTTAAAATTAAAAAAAAATTAAGTGTGAGACCAGCCAAGAAATGTCTCCTAGAGCGGTAAGTGCTGCATTATCTGGATTCTTTTTCTCAATTAGTGCTTCTATTTTGTAGACAATAACAGTATTTAATTTGAAATTTCCTCTTTCTGTGCCAATTCCAGTTTGAACCCCTTCCTGGGAAGGCTTTAAGTGTACAGCTTTATGTGACACACAAAGCTCTCTGAAAGCAGCCAGAGTAAGAAGGGGAAAAAGATGTTTTTCTTTCGTATCAAGCACCTGGCAGGAAAACAGCATGTAGGGCCTGGAAGGCATTCCTGCCTCTCCCCTGAGAGTCCGAATGGACTCGTTTTGATTTCCCTTTGAAAAACTATGAGGTTAGAGCACATTTGCTTTGATTTACAGTTTACCAGACTTTTCCGTGTTGTTTCTTGTTGTTTCTGCTGCTGTTGCTCATTTCTGCTCACTGACAAGTGCCTGAGGGCTCCTTGAACAACGTGGCCGTTGGCAGGGAGAGTGGCTTTCTCACCATGGCTCGGGGTTTTGGGTGGGACAGTAACAATTTCTGGTGCTGAGGACCTCACAGAAGCCAGGAATCACCTATGCAGCAACTTCACCACATAGGCACCAAGGGGAAAATATGAGGAAAAAGTACCTCCCCACAACTCTTTCTATCCTTCTTGCCATTTGCCTGTCCCTCATCTAAGCTGCCCAAATGGAGCCCTGGGAAGAAAGTACAGTATCAGCTGTTTGAAAAAGAGAGCTTGTTAGATCTGACACCAAAACACAAGGGACAAAAAAAAAAAAAGAACAAACAAACTGGACTTCGAGATTAAAATCTTTGGTGCTGCGAACTATACCATCAAGAAAGTGAAAACACAACCTACAGAATGGGAGAAAATATCTGTAAATCATATATCTGACAAGATACTTGTATCCAGGGTACATAAAGTACTGTTACAACTCAGTAATTAAAAATAATCCAATTTAAAAAAGTGCAAAGGATTGAATAAACATTTCTCCAAAGAAGATACACAAATGACCAATCAGCACATGAAAACATGCTCGACATCATTAGCCATCAGAGAAATGCAAATCAAAACCACAATGAGATACCACTTCACACCCACTGGGCTAACCAATCGAAAAGAGCGATAATTACAAGTGTTATCATGGATGGAGAGAAAGTGGAACACTCACACATTGCTGGTGGGAACATAAAAGGGTGTAGCCACTTTAAGAACCAATATAACAGTTCCTCAAAAGGGTAGACATAGGGTCACCACCTGACCCCAGCACCTCAAGAAATGAAAACACATGTCTACACAAAAACTTGTACATGAATCTTCACAGCAGCATTACTCATAATAGTCAAAAAGTATAAACAATTCAAAAGTTAATCAAAATGAATAAATAAAATGTGGTATATCCATACGATGGAATATTATTCAGCTATAAAAAGGAATGAAGTACTGATACATCCTACAACCTGGATGAAACTTACGCTAAGTGAAATAAATCAGCCAGAAAAAGACCACATCTCACGTGACTGTATTCATATGAAATCCCGAATAAGCAAATCTATAGTGACTAGCAAGGACATTGGTGGTTGTTTAGTACTTAGAGGTGGGGGTGGGGTGGAGGGTGGGGATTGACTGATAATGGATAAGAGAGTTTCTTTTGGGGGTGAGTAAAATATTCTAAACTTGGTTGTAGTGACGGTTACAAAACTGCCTATACTAAAAGCCATTGAACTATAGACTTTAAATGGGTGAAGTGTATGGTATGTGAATTATATCTCAATAAGTTGTTTAAAAAAGAGAGAGGGAGGCCATCACAAAAACAGGATCATGGTACTTTATTTCCAGATGCTCTGGTCTTTCTTCACTATCCCAGGCTCCCTCATAGCTGTACAAGTTTCCCGACTTAAAAGGAACAAAAGGTTCTCATTTATTGTTTCAAATACATCTGAATTTGTTCCTCACCCCCAGGGTCCTTGAACATCCTACAACCACAGGCACAAAAGCAACATTCCTTTCACCATGGAAGCTCCACGGCTCAGCCACTCCAGCCCCCCTCAGCCTTTGGTGGCATGTTACACATTGAGAAACGAGATCAGGACAGCAGAATAAAATGACAGAGAATTATCGTTATGTGAAGACAGACAATTCAGGGTTCTGGGTTGGGAGGTGTATTTGTGGGGAAATGAGAACAGATTCTTTGGTTTCGGGTAGGAACCGGTGGGGGGGGGGGGAGGATGGGCAGCAAGGCTGAGAAGACCTGGGAGAGACAACTGTCTTGAAGTCAGGGCTGTGGGTTTTTGCTCAGACTTGCTGGGTATCCCAAACAGGCAGTGTTGTGAGAGGTGTGGGTAGAAAGAGAAGCACGGCAGATGATGTCACTAGGCAGAAACGGCAAAGCCATCTTATCAACATGACAACTGGTTATTCTAAAGGGACATTGCTCAAACCCACAACAGGCGTTCTTTAAAGACGAATGCAGCGAGGACGTTAAAAGTATTCTGGTAACTGGCTTCTGAGATAATATCAAGGAAAGCAATGTAAAAATGAAAAACAAGGTATAAAAGTGTGTAACCATAACATACAAGAGCAGGCACAGATGAGATCATTAATCCAGTAATATGCATTACAGAGCATTTAATCCTGTACCAAGTATTATCTGAGCACGGTGCTTTCAGAAATGGAAAGCTCTCTCTCCTCTCACCTTTCAAGTTATTTACTGAACCACTGAGGTGGTGCCACTCAGCTCCCTAGTAGTTAATTTTCTTTATAATTCTGACTTTCAAATCTCTATCGGAACTGGACTTCATATGGCCAGTAGTCAATGGGATGTAACAACACCCACCCTAAAAGCCTTCCCAGATTTCATGAAAAGCCAACAAAGCCTTCCAGTTAGATCTTAACACAAAAACTGGCATAGCAGGGACCCGACCAACGCTCCTTGTTGAAGAATAAATACCCACTCTACTTCAGAAAAGAGGCGCCCAAATCCCACAGGTTCTGGAAGTTGAGCTCGGCCATCCAGAACCAAGGAAAAAGCAGGTAGTAGGACCCGTCGAACTTCCCACACCGACTTGAGGCAGAGTTTTTCCAGTTTATCCCCCATTGTGACTCTGACTGAAGAATCTGGCTCTTCTTTAATCTTCTCAGAAGACAATAAACAAACCACAAATATAAAAACCACTACACTGCCTTCCATGAAATCTGTGAATAGGCAGTTAAATTTGTATTTTGGTTTTGCCTGTTTTACACAACTTTCCCCCTAGAATTCCTGTGCATTGACTTCTTTTCTATACACACAAGATCCAGACACATCAGAACATGAATGTCACACACCTACCTGCAGCAGATGACAGCTTTACAGGAGAGCGCCAAGTCCAGGAAGCTTCTTCTGACCTCAAAGGACAGCGCGTACTTCAGGGTGTGGCCATCGATGATGAGGGCCACGTCGTTCTCCTTGCCCAACAAATTTCCAAGGTCAGTGCAGTGCTGCGTAATGGCTGCCCGGGTCGCCTGAAACAACAGTCGGGGGGAGGGGAGGTCACGTTTTTGTGCGTTTCATATATCAAAACCAGAACAGAAATCAAAAGTAAGTTCCTTGAAGTGAGAACGTGGCCATTCTAATGTACATACATAGACAGAGTTCAGTTTGGTATAGTTATACATCAAAATTTCATTGGACTGCTCTCTAGGTCTATTTTATTTGTGACAACATCCCCATAGCGATATGTGCATTGGATATTTATAATAACCCATCCTGGTTGCAGTCTACAGTTCACAGAGAGCATCCAAATTCTTCTCTAGTGGATCTTTAATTGCTAAGGTCCTCATCACTGTCTTTCTCTCCCCTCCTTTATATTATATACACTTTACTCTCGGTGCCCCTATAAACTGCATATAAATAAAGGTGCTTTCTGGGGGTGGAAAAAACACTGCGGGAACTTAAATGGCAAATGTTTCTCGGTTTGCATGAGGTAACATTTAAAGCATTCAAAAGATACGAGGCAATATGAAAATAACACAAAGGATTAATTTATAGTCTCTGCTGAGATCTTCAGACTAAACCATTTCTCTCCACATAGCATCAGAGTAAGAAACAAACTGATTGTCTTTTCATGTTACAGAAAATATCTAATCAAATTAAACTGCCAATACCTTTTAAAACATTACCACCAGCCTAAGTAAGTACCTGGGTGTGATGTCTATTATCAGTTGGAATTAAACCATAGAATCATTCTTAGGATTTTGTATATATCTCTATTTTTGCATCCAGCACAATTCTATATTGTATACGTACATGTCCATATTATGTAACTATATACTGGTATGCTTTTCCTACTCATTCGTAAGCTCAAAGAGGACTGTGTCTTATGTATCACTGTATGTCTCTCCCCTAACAAAATGCCTGGCATATGATAGGTATGCAGCATATATTTGCTGAATAAATAAATGTCACTTAAAAAATTAAAATTAAAAAATGATGCTCTGATCCGGTAAATTTATGACTACGAATAAGATGTCTGGTTCAAATATAAGAATGCAATTTTTGGCTCATAATAAAAAAAATCTGGTTTAAGTTAATCAGGGAAGTACAAAAGTCTGCTGAAATTATTTTGTCTGGACGAGTATCCTTTGGCTATTAAGTTACATTTACATGTAATTTATCATGTAATAACATAAATTACAGTCTTAAAAGAAATAATTCGAATGAACAGGAATCCGTCTAGCGCTCGTTAAATTGAGGACCAGCTACCAACAGGAAGTGAGAGACACGTTCTATTGTCTTACTACTTAGTTTTCATTTCTCAACAAGAGACAGTGGTGATATCAGAAAGGCACGGCTATTTTAAGGCATGGCTGTGGTCTAGAGTTCTGTTCTGTGCTCAGATAGCCTGGGGTCTAGTGCCAAGTTTCCACTTATTACTTTTGTGACCTTGGGCAAATTACTTAACCTCTTTAAATTGCAATTTTCTCCGATGTAAAATGGAGCTGAGAATATTTATTTGATAGCACTTCTGTTATGAATAAATGAGCTCAACAATGTAACCTGCTTCGTAGCACTGGGCTTGGCACACAGTAAGCACTCAGTCAAATCCATTCTTCTTCCATGACTATTTATTCATTAAGAATTTCCTATGTCAAAGGAAATATACACTTCTGCTACTTCAGGCAGTGAAAAACGGCCATCATTGACAATGCTTTCTTTGTCAATGTCATAATAGAATAATTGATAGAACAGTGCTCTAAAGAATAAAAGTTAAATTGACTTCTACTAAAACTAAAAATAAAGGAAACTTCATACTTTTATTCTTAATTGGTTGAATAATTCTGAATCTCCAACAAAACATCTATGAAAACATCTCTGTTTACCTTATCTTTGCCAACAGCCTGCCCTTTAGAATTTGGGTGGAAAGAAGAAATTCCACCCACTTAGGGAGATCCCAGCTTGGCAGCCTGGATGTGTTCACCAGGGAACTCAGACAGGTCTGGGCAATTCCAGAATGTGCCTGCCAAGGGCCGATGTGTGGTGGACAGAAAATCCTCCTGGGAAACATTTCACCAGAGGGATGAGTCAAGATACGCAGATCTGGTCCACGGATGACATACGACGCTGTCACAGAGGTGTAGTCTAGCCCAGTGTTCTTTACTCCCATCGGCCTACCCCATGGACCTATGAAGGGAAAGGCTAAGGAATAAAAACCTGAGATGTGAACACCATTGCATGTGGCTGTTTTTAAAGGGGGCATACCACACGTGCAGATATGCAAAGATAGTAGTATTATGAAGGGTACTTTCTCTACTTGGGTTATTTCTGGGGCATGTGTTAGATAGACCGGACACAGATGGTTCTTCTCCCTCAGCTGGAGGGGGTGTAGGGAGGCCCCAAGTTTTGGCAGCTGACCACCTGTCGGTGGGTGAGGCTCTGGGGCATCATTAGGGAGCATGCCACCAGAATGAGTCTGAGCGGTGGGAATACGAGTGTCGGAAATGTGGTAACTGAGAAAACAATGTTCTTGAGACACAAGCAATCTCCCATTACCCCCTAAAAACGTGAAGGGGGAGGATCGGAAAGGGAGCAGCTGGACTTTTAACAGAGGCAGGTGAGGACACGAGGAGCACGCACGGCTGCTCTTCCTGAGAGCCTCTCACTATGCCACAGCCCACAGTGGCCTGGGAGGCATCGGCGATACGGATT
This sequence comes from Rhinolophus hipposideros, assembly GCF_964194185.1. Lineage (NCBI taxonomy): Eukaryota > Metazoa > Chordata > Mammalia > Chiroptera > Rhinolophidae > Rhinolophus > Rhinolophus hipposideros. The sequence continues at coordinate 8,424,211 of NC_138050.1, forward strand.
GGGAATATTTTCAAGTCGAACCATGAAAAGTGCCATGGGTGAATGTTTGTGTCCCTCCCAAATTCGTAAGTTGAAATGCTAACCCCCAGTGTGATGTTGTTTGGAAGTGGGACCTTTGGGAGGCGATTAGGTCATGAGGGTGGGGGCCCCATGATGCAATCAGTGCCTTTATAAGAAGAGACAGGAGACCTTTTTCCCTCTCTCACTTCCTCCCTTCCTCCCTTTATGCCAACTCTAATCTCACCCTCCAACCACATGAGGACACAGCAAAAAGGCAGCCGTCTGCAAATCCGGAAGAGAGCCCTCATCAGACACTGGATCTGCCAGCACCTTGACCTTAGACTTCCCAGCCTTCGGAACCACAAGGAATCCATTTCTGTTGTTTAAGCCATCCAGTCTATGGCATTTTTGGTATAGCAGCCTGAGATGACTAAGACAAAAGGTAACAACTTGAGCCCACTGGCTTATGCAGCTCTATTCTTAGCAGGATGGATATGGAGATGAAAAGACAAGGCTTGGCCCACGAGGACACGCAGTACCGCACAAGCAACAACTGCTATGTTTACTGTCTGGAATAAGCTTTCTAACAGAATGTAGTAACTACAGAGACAGATAGATGTACAGTATGGAACTCCAGAAGAGAAGGGCAGGAGAAGGCGTCGGGAACTGAGGATGCCCGTGGGAGTGAATGATAACCCACGGACCGTGCTGAACTGCACACTGTTCAGGAGAAGCATGGCTCTCCACTTGCTGAGAGAATGCAAATATGACTAAGTTACACAACAGCAAAAGAACTTTCACACTTATAGTCTATCGACCAGGCATTTTCTCATACACTGGTAAGTATCACACTTAACAAATAGTTTTCTCGTGCATAAAATGGGTTTGATGAAGCAGATACATGAGTCAAACCTATTACAATCCACCAAACAAGATATAATTATTGGAGTACCTTAGGGATTGGAGTATCTACTATGTTCCAATGGTGGTTAAAAAGAAAAGCAATACCAACAAGACACATTCTATGTTATCTACCCCCATAAATCTTACGATACAATCAGGGTGGCAAATCCACAATATTAAGGATGAAGTAATGAAAAAGTAATATTCCGCTCATGGGTAGATCCTAGATCTTACCACCATCATACCCTAGCTTGCTGTGGCTCATTTTTATGGTTGGTTGGAATTATACTAAATTGTAAATGCAATGAAGGCAGAAACTCCCTTTGCCAACTTCTGATCACACTAACCCATAGCAGGTGCTCAATAAATATGCTGACTTCATACGCGAATTGATGTGTCTAAGTCACGATGTTAAACATGCATAGCACTGTCTTAAGAGATCATTTATGAGTCTCGGAGGCAGCTAGTTTTCTGACCTCCTGGTATATTGTGCATTACAACTTCCTTCAGAAGAACTGGCTCTCGATCCTTCTTTTTCCTTGACTTCTGGCCTTTTTGCCTTCAACTGTCTCTGCTCCGAAGCTCCCTTCTTACCTATTCTCCATCTGGTCCTCCCCTCACTTCAACATGCTCAGAATCACACTTTTTCCCTTGAGATTGAAAACCTTTTCAACTACTAAAAGCTCTGCAGGCCCACCCTTCTAACGCCTTGTCTCCAGCCTCTACTTTGGATTTGAATTCCTACACTTTCAATGCCCACTCAGCAATAATCGTTGATCAAACCCAGACTAGCTGGGTTCACCACACACGTGTGCCAGAATACAGGTCCCTTCTGTGCAATTCTCAAGCAAGCCAATTGAAGGTATTACTATCACAAACAGTTCCTTATTCTCAAATGGACTATGATTCAAAAGTCTATTTGTAAGTTAGTTATTGGGCACTTAGAATCCATTTTCCCAAAGGAACGATGTTACAAATTGCGGTTGGATCCCAGGGCCCGTTAATGCCTATTTAGCTTAGTCGCTAAAATTTATACTGCAGTCTCTTATTTTAATAAAAAACCAATTACTGAAAGTTACAATGGACTTAGCTGTTATGAGGGTCATAGGGAGTTGGGGCTGGGAGTTTCATTCCCAGAAGATACGAAACATTCTGAAATCCTTAATTACAATTTGCTTTTTAGGCATTAATATTAAAATCTGTATGTCCAGCTTTTCTTCCATGTTCTACAAGTTTACTTTACTTCACAATTAAAAGCACACACAATTTAATGCTGAGAGTGAGTGACTGTGACTAAAGGCTGTCCCCTTAGCCGTATCCACCACTCACCTTTTTCCCCGTTGTGCTGTATTGTAAACCCCATGGTTCTTATCATTAAGGTCGGCGCATGTCTTTGCATTTTCCTTTTTGAAAATATAATTATCTAAACACCATATACAGTGCTACCCTGTGATCTCAGGAAATGGTTATCTGTTTGCTGATGAAGAGATCAGAGGTTCATTTGATGGACCCTACAGTACAGTTGAAGGGTAACCTGCTCAACTTATGAGCAGATGGGATCTGAAAGGTGGTTCTACTGTCAGTCACTTTTTAGATTTAATAAACAAATCAGGAAAGATGAAAATTTCTAGAACCTGGATGCATTATTACCAATTTGCAGTTAGCAGGAATCTTTCCTTAAAATCAAATAGTTCCAGCAACACTGAAATCTGCCGAGGCAGGTAACTCTCCCTCTCCCTGAGCTTGGCAGTGTCTTGAGGAATTTCTTACACGCTATGGTAGCAGCAGCTGGCTTGGCCCTCACTTTGATGTTCTGCAAATTCCAATGGGCTCAGAGCTGACGATGCTGAAAACCAGAATGGTTCAAGTTTCATGAGCAGCAGTTCAAGCAAATCATGCTTAGCCTTCAAGTTCAAGAGCAAACTCCCTTCTCCTGAATTAACCTTGTGCTAGTGAGTATCTAACGATAATGTTCATCCTTGAGACAACAGTTCCCAATGGTGATGGTTTTTTTTTTCATTCTGTCTATCTAGTCTTCCTGCCCCGTGCCAACTTTCAGGTGTATCTTTTCTCACTCTTGCCCTCTCACTCTCTTCAGATCATTCCCACTGTCCAGCCTCTCATAGCAGGTACAGCTGCATTCGTCATATTCCCACCTCTCTCTTTTCTTTTTACTATCATTTTTATTTCCAGTATAATCACACCTCTTTCTTGACAGCATTAATACTCTCAATACTTTTGCACTTATGGATCTTAAAGGTCATAGAAGTTTGTAAAACTTAAGACAAAGCACAAATCCAGCATTCCCGTTACAGGCTAATAATAAAGGAGGTCAAAGCTGAAATCAAGATAATTACACATGGTCTCTACTGCCAGCTCCTGGTGCCAACAGAGTTGAAACCTTTATCCTCTGGATGTTGCTTTGCTCTCACCTATGACTATCTCTAAAGTTCATTAGTAGATAAGAGGAATCCCTGTAAAATGTGTAATGTTTTAAGGATTTCCTATAATACTAATAATTTCAAGGCAGATGGGATGATATCTCACAGGCAGCAAGTAAATATTCTCAAGAGATAATGTGGCCTCTTGCCTACAAGCACCCAGGTGCCTGTCTGGTACCCTCAGGTCACCTTTTACCTCCACTCTTATCAGGCATTTCTCTACACTGGCCATCCCTACCTCTACACAATGTTCCAATTTCCAATAAAAAATTCGTATTTTGTCAGAGTAAACCGACCCCCAATTTACTGAATTCACACCACCATATAAATTTCTATAGAAGTTTTCTTTTGTGTTTGGTTAATCAGCTTCACTGAGTTATAATTAACATAAAGTTGAGCCATCTTAAGGGTACAATTCTATAAATTTTCTCAAAGATATACAGTCATGTACCCTTTTCCACAATCAAGATATGAAATATTTCCACCACCCCAAAACATTCTCTCCTGATGTTCTGCAGCCAATTCCATCCTCTCAAAATTACTCATCTACTTCTGTCACTACAGCTTTACCTTTTCTAGAATGCCATATAAATAGAATCAAATTTATAGTCTTTTCTGTCTGGCCTATCTCTTAATGCTTTGAGATTTGTCCAATGTATTTGCACTTACCAATCATTTATTCCTTTTTGTTTCCAAGTAGTATTCCAATCTATAAACATACCACAATTTGTCTTGTTTCCAGCTTTAGGATATTGTGAATCATTCTACTACACATATATGTATACTAGTCTTTGTGTGGACATATGTTTTTATTTCTCTTGGGTAGATATCTAGGATTGGAATTACTCATCTATACAGACACATACAGAGCTTTATGGCAACTGTGAGACTGTTTTCCAAAGTGGGTTCATCATTTCACTCTCACCAACCCCATCTAAGCATTTGAACTATTCCTTATCCTTGTCAACACTTGTATCTTCAATCTTTTAAACAATTTTAGCCATTCTAATGGGTATGTAGTGTTAGAATTAGTGGTTTTAACTTGCATTTCCCAAATGACTAATGGTGTTGAGTATTTTTTGAAGCTTAATGAATTAAATGGATTTCTGTTTGCTGGGATTTCAATACATATAAGAACCGAGTTTCCCCTAAAATAAGATGTAGCCAGACAATCAGCTCTAATTCATCTTTTGGGGCAAAAATTAATATAAGACCCTGTATATAATATAATGTAATATAATGTAATATAATACAATACAATACAATACAATACAATACAATACAATACAATACAATACAATACAATACAATATAATATAATATAATATAATATAATATAATATAATACTGGTCTTATATTGATTTTTGCTCCAAAAGATGCATTAGAAGTTTTTGCCTAGTTAGGTCTTATTTTCGGGAAAACATGTTAAGTGAAATCAAGTAATTTAAGTAGTACACCAGGTACATGTTTGTTTAGGGTGACAACATGTATGGACAGATAACATGCTGACCAAGAGTGTCTCTTCAGGGTAGCTGGGAGACCCTAGTTTTCAGAGTCTTTTTTTTTTTGTACATATCACATCTATAAAAGATCCACATTTCCCTAAAAAGGCATCCCAGACAGTGGCAGAAGAGAGATTCAGGAAGTAAAGTTTATAGAAGAAATCTGGCAGCAGCAGCTAATGGAGAAGTACCATTTATAAGAAAGAGATTATTTATTCACTCAGGCTTCAGAGCCCAGAAAGTTTGAACACTATCAATCACCACTATTTATTGAAAGAAAATTTGACTAACAGTTGTGACAGAACTCAAATCATTGAGGTTAAAAAAATTCCCTGAAAATATGTACTTTTTTTTTTCACTTTTCAAAGGATATTAAATGCAAATCTAATATGCTTAATTCATTTTCTTCCAAAAAACTAGATTTTGATTTTAGTACTAGGAATCCTTTTATATGCTAAATAAATATATTCTTGAATAGCTGTGTAGAATAAGGTCTCACAAATATCTCTGCTTGAAGAAAGCATTTATTATTTGAATCTTGACTATGGATTCTTTTCTGCAATTTTTTTTAGAAGGTGGAATTTTTCTAAAAATAGATAACCCTTTTCTATAAGAAATGATTGCAAAGTGTGACGCTCCTGCGAAGAGAATGTGAAATCAGCATTTGGAAGCGATCACTCAGCTGTGTATAAAATGACCTTCCATAATTTCATGAAACAATTGCTTGCCATGTATTTGTCTCTACTGGATCTCTGAAAGTCACTGTACACTTTACGGACATAACGCATCACTGACACATTTAATATCGTCACATTAACTCGGAATATTTTTACGATGAGCATAAGAACCTTAGCTTAGTTAATTTCCCAATCTTTGCGGATTTAAGTTTTTAACTTTCAACATTATCGATGATACAGCCATTGCACTGACGATTTCTAAAGTCTCCTTGACCTTGAAGGAACTATCAAGTGCCCAAACCAAATGCAATGGGGATAGAGTTTATAAATGTCAAAAGAAATTACTGCAGAAAATAATATCTAGGCAAAGTTTGCAGTGTTTTTAATGAACTACGTGGTTAAGTCGTACGTTAGGTAAACTTTAGAGAAGGAAGACAGTGCTGTTAATCTCACACAAAAAGGTAAAATGCCAACTGCAAACTGAAGGCCTACATTTGCTTCATACCAACACTATTATGTCATGTCATCAGAGGAAGCAGGACTCCGTAAACAAGACAAAGTCATTTCAATTCTTGAATTACTTATTTGCTATATGATAAAAACCAGTTTCTTAAAAAAACATATGCTATTTTTTTAAAAAAAAATAAACCTTTCAGATGCAATGTAAGAAAATGAACATTAAAATCTTAAAATAGTTAATTTCCTGACTTTGGGGATTTCACCTTTTAACTTTGATATTTCAATAATATGACCACTGCGTTTACTACTTCTAATGTCTTCTTGACTCTTAGAGGAATTACAATGTGCCCAGACTGTGTGTAGACTTGTGCAAACAACAAAAACAGTAAGAAATTTCAGAAAGAGAAACAGTGAAGGAAGATCTGAAATAAAAGAAAAATCCCAGACACGTGTGGCAGCTGAAGGCTGTGCACACGGGCAATGAACATGGCAGCCATGTGAAGAAAATGGGAACTTGGGTTGGCATCTAGTCCCTTCTGACACACACTGGACACAGAGGTCTGGGACTGGCTGTCACCCACGGGGTCCCAGGCTGTAGCAGGGGCACCACGGGTCCAGTTCTAGAAAGAGCCGGCCAGTGGGACCTCTTCCATGTGCCTTGAATCAGTAGATTCGAGGTTTATAAATAGAAGCAATAAGAGGAAAGAACGACTATACACTCTGCTCTTTTAGGGAAATGCTTCTTGTTTATGTGAAACACTGTTCACACACCTAAAACTGGGACTCACTTTCCAAATGATAGGCTCCAGTTGGTAAAGTCAGGGGCATTCTCTATCCTACACAAAATTTAAAAAATCAATAAAAATCAAAGAAATAAGGAAAAATATAGAAAAAGTCTCCTTTCTACTGTAGCCCTCCACACTGATGATGGAGTGAGGGGGACACCCAGCCAGAGACTCCCCGAATTATACAGAATCCATAACCAACCAGGGGTAGGCGAGGGCGGGCTCTGGGGCCCGCTGAGGAACTCCTCACAATTCTCTTCTCGATACAGACCCGCAAGGAGTCAAGGTTATAGAGTGGAGACAGAAGTTTACATGGAAATACAGAGCAAGAGAAAAACATCCTTTAATTAAGGGCCTATTATGTGCATATGCACCTACGGGTAGAGAGGCCCAGAGAGAATGAAAGAGCCATACAGACAGACAATGGCACACCACAGCCAAAGATCACCTCATGCCTGGCACGTCCAGGCAGCGCGCTTTGGAGGCCTGTGAGGTGCAGTGACCTGCAGATGCAGGTTAGAAAGGTGCTGGGGTGGGGAGGCTGGCAGGCCACGAGGAAGCATTTGGACTTCCTCCCAGAGCCTACAGGGAGCCAGCAGAGCTAGCGTCTGTGCATAAAAATACCACACTCAGATGTTCATTTGGGGAAGACCACCCACCAACAGGATGGAAGATGGAGTTGCATAAGGACACAGACCAGCTAAGGAGGTTTCAGATGGTGAGAGTCTACCCTGTGACTGAATAAAAGAGACGAAACCAAGAAACGCATTTAAGAAAAAGAACACACAGCGCTTGGTGGATGGTCAGAGGCAGAGAGATGAAATGAGGATAAGCCGTGCGCTTCTAGCCAGGTAGATGAGCCAGGCCAATCGCCGGGGAAGAGACATAGGAAGACTAAGGGACGGCTGGGTAGCCGATTGGGGGTCAGAAGGCACTGAATTTGGACTTGGAGGAGAGACAGTTGGCTCTTTGGTTTAAGAGCAACCTACTGCTCCCTCCAAAACTGTGGAGGGAAGCCTACTGGGGTCATAGGGGATTGGGGACCCTGTCCAGCACTGGACCACCCGGCACTGCTCTGTAGGGACACTGCTACTCCGCCCACTACGCCCCCAATGTCTGCACAGTTCCGACTGAACACCCGGCAGCCATCACTTGTTCTTTGTGGATCATATAACCTTTCAATCAGTGCTAGTGGAAGAATGGAAAAAGAAACCATTTGGGTAGTTTCCTTACCACTCCCTCTGGGTGAAAAAAGCAAACAAACAAATCACTCAGCATACAGCAGGTGCTGAGAAAATGCTTGCCCCCCCCCCTTGTCTGGGGAGTAAATGCTGCTTCCTGAACTCCTGACCCTTGCCAGAACAATCGCCCACTGTCTGCTGTGAACCACCTCTCCTCTCTTTGTGCTAGTCCCTTCTGCATATCTCTGCATTTGTGGTATGACAGTGCCTTCTATTAAAAAATGTGTAAGTATTTGAGACATTGAGATAATGGGCCATTCACACACTCAGTAAGTAGTCGTGCAACGTGGACTGTGAGAACACAGTCACGCACAAAAATCTCAAGGAGCTCACATGTCAGTGAGTGAACAGGTATGAAGCAAACAGATAAATGACACATGTCATGAGTTGTATGTGCCCTGGAGGAAAATCAAGTTGGGTTTAAGAAGCAGGAGTCCACTGGAAACTGGACATCAGGGGCTTCAGTCACAAAGGACGAGACTGACTTACGGGCAGAAGCACAATAGATTATGCTTAAGTGGACAAAAGTCCCCAACAGTCCATTTGATTGGCCAGGACATATATAATAATAGGTTGATTTTAGGTGACTTATTCATCTCACATTTAAGAAAATAACTTTTTTTAAGCCAAAATTAGGAGCCAGGTGATTGCATATGAAAACTCTGATACCAGTTTCTCTTGAAAACTTTGTGTCTGGGAACCCTGGGGCCCTGTTCCTGCAAAGCCACAGCCAGCGCCACCTGGCAAGTGCACGCAGTGCTTCTCCAGCCGGCCTGGCCCTGGGGCGTCCCAGGACTGGGATACCAGCTATCACTGGTTACTGGGCATGTGTGGCTTTGTTTCCCTGACCCACATCTCCATGAAAAGTGGGAATAAAAACTACTAGGGCAGGCCACAGCTTCCCGGTTTAGGCATCCAGATCGCCTTCAAGCCTTCCCACTGTGTGCCTGGCCCTGCAGGCGTGTACCGTACCCTCTCGCCTTGGGAAGCACTCATTCATTAACTTCTAACGAGACACAACTCGTGCAGAAAAGGACTCCCACGAGGCTCTGCCCAGCTTCTCTTCAGGGCTGTTTCTAGTAGGCACGGTGCCAGGTGCTTTTTTCTACCTCGCTGACGAAGGCTCAGTCCCTTAAACGTCAACTAGTAATTTTGAGAGGACCTTCGCATTCCCAGATTGAAAACCCAAAATGTATCCAGAGGAATGAGAATTTCCTGAAGCTCCTTAAATTGCTTTCTGCAGAGATTTCACCTTTAATCTAATACACACACACACACACACACACACACACACACAATTTTCCAGATGGCTAGCATGATTCTACAGGGGGAAAAAAGTGTCAGCTTCACTATTTAAAACTTTGAATAACAAGGCATATTGGATGGAGTTAGTAACTTCTAAAGTGCCTGTGAGGACTTCCTTCTTCATATATACATTTTTGGGCTCCCAAGCCTTAGGACTAACTGACTGAGAGAAGGGGAGAAAAGTTATCCTGAGGAAAAAAAAAATACATATGATATATAATATATAGAAAATATATAAAATATCTATGTATATACGACATGTATGTACACTACCTGCTATACAAATTATATAAATATATTATACATATAATATATATAATAGCAATCACTTTTAAAAACCTTAACAAATTAAACTCAATTCAACAGACACTTTGCTGTAATATGTAGGTGATATCCAAAGTACTGGGGCTATAAAGATAGATAAGCCCCGCTCCCCCTGTCTACAGGAGCTTTCTAGCAGGGACACAGAAATGAAAAACAAAACAGGATAAGTGCTATTATAGAGGCCTGTGAAAGAAAGAACTATACTGTAAATTAAAGAGAAATAAATTCTAACAGGAGAAGGGTAAGAAGCTGGAGAAAGCTACTAAAAACAATAGAGATTGATTTACAATGGTCAGCCTTTAAAGAGGAGTAACGAAGGAAAATTTAGGATGGATACCTCAGCAGAGATCAGGAATGAACAAAGTACACTCCAGCACAGCAAACCACTCTGCCAAGTACCTGCAGCTTGATAACTGTCCTCATGGGAACAACACCTAGAGATGCAGGAAAAGCTAGGCTAGGGCAAGGGGAGAGATCCTGGGTTAAGAAAGGTGAATTTCTGAATCCTATAAGAAAGATGATTCAGGGATCAATCCAAAGACCTTTCCTACGTGTCTCTTTGGGAATCGCAGCTGGTCATATGACCTTAAACATATGTTAGACCCTCAAATTTCTATCTCCAGGTGGATCCTCTCCCTCAATTTCCAGAGCCACATGTCCAACAACCTAACTTGGCATCTCTACTTGGATATCCAATGAGGCACTGCAAACACAGCATGCCCACACGGACCTCCGGATTCCTCCTCCCAAGCCTGCTCATCCCTGCGTTCAATCATTAGGTAACACCAATAGCAGGAACACTGCAGTGAACACGTTCTCCCTTTCAGTTGGTGACAATCCCGCCCTTCCAGCTACTCAAGCCAAAAATATCAGGGTCCCTCTTATTCCTTTGTTGCACACCTCCCATAATCAATCCATCAGCAAACAATGTCTCTTGTGCCTTCGGAATGTGCCTGACCACATCTCACTGTGCACCCCCCCCACCCCCCCGCTTGCTCTATTCTCAACATAACAGAGACCTGGTAACATAAAAGGCAGGTCTTGTCACTCTGTTTAGTCTTCCAAAGCTTTTCTTCTTGGTTCACGTAAGAGCCAAGAGCCTCACCATGACCGGTCGGGCCTAGCACGCTAGCACCCTCAGCTCATGCCACGGGGCCCACTGACATGTTGGTGTTCCTCAAAACCACCATCCTGCACCCTGCCAGCCCTCTCCCAGATTTCCAGTGGCTCACCCCCTCTTCTCGAAGTTCCCTTCTCCTTCGGAGTGACCCTTTATAAGATCCCACTCCTTATTTCCCTTTCCTGCTTTATTTCCCTCCGGACACTTATCACGTTCAACCTTCTACCTCTTTTACTTCTGCATTTTGCTTACTGTCTGCCCTCCCCACTAGATTGGAAGTTCCTGGGGACCAGGGATTTTGGGGGCTGACTCTTTCACTGTTGTCTCTTCAGGCTCAGCACAGAGCCTGGCCCACAAAAGATATTCAAATCTTTATGGAGTAGAAGTATGGCTTAGGAAAGGTAGTGGTGGGGAGCTGAGAGATAAGATCAGACACTCTGCCAATAGCCACTACATATATATCACGAAGCCTGGACTCAGCAAATGACAGGATGGAAGGCTTTTCAGGAGCAGACTGTACGGGGTGTGGTAACAATGTGAGGGCCATGGGAGGGGACTGCTAACTTGAGCCACAGCTTGACAACCTTCACAGAGATGGAAAAAGCCAGAGGGATGAGGGGGTGCAAGGAGCGGGAAGGGTGAACATGAGCAGTTCAAATTTTGAGCATGTGAATTAAATGAGGTACATTTATATATCCTTCTGAGATATAATTCAAAGCCTAATAAACTCTTCCAAGACAATTTTTTAAAGGTTTAAGTTATTCCTCAATTTAATAAGCCCGTAGTCTCACAGGGCTCAGATGCACTAGGTGTATATGCTACAGGTTACACTCTACACTGCAGAACAAAAGTAAAATTACAAGCACCAGAAATATGTGGAAAATGATGATTTGCAGAAGACCAGAGTGTCCCTCGTGCTTGAAACTATGTAGAGAATAAAAAAGAGAAGAGGCTCTGTTCTCCAGACTTACATTTAATAGGCTCTAAATCCAGCACAGATTTGACCTTTGCTTTAAATAGATTTTCTTGGAGAGAAGGGAAGAAAACATTGATTCATCCGAGACTCCTGAACGACCTACTGTTCACATTACTTGAAATAAAGTCTGCTTTAAATCAGAATTCTTGAGACACAGAAATAAATATACCAAGAAGTTTCTAATTCTATGCTTTCACCAACTGATTATTTTCATTCACAACAGTGGACGCACTCGACATGGTCTTTCCAGAAGAAGGCTCACAGCCCTGCCATCCAGACTCAGACTTCAGCTTGTCTCATGATCAAGACGTTCAATGAAACAAACAAGAGGAGTATGTGAAATGGAGATGACTTTTCAGGGGTTTCCAAGTGTTAATTGAGCAACATCGGGGGACTTATGGGAAACCTGGGAGCAGAAATGTTTCCAGTAAGATTGAAAAAGGTTAAACCAGAATCATTCAATGCCAGGATTGTTCGCTTGGTCAAAGTGAAGCACACAGGCTTCCCACTGTGCTGAATTTGGTCGTTAAGATCCATGTCACAAGGCTGAGGGCTAACTGGGCAGTTCATATATTCTCATTCTGTCCTTTCATGATTTTGTTTCCTCTCAAGAATTTTGAGTGTTTCACTGTTCATTTTACACCCTGTCAGAAGGCAGCTGGGGAGACGGATACAAATCCAAGTCAATAGAAGTCTGCCTTACTATCTATTCGCTTCTGTTTGGGGAAGAATTTGAAAATGTGCTTTGGGTACCATGGCCATAAATGACCTCAGGGCATCAGCAGGTAATAAAAGTATGACTGTGACATTAAGGAGTGGTAAGGTCTGTGGCCAATTGGAAAATGCCTGTCCCAACCTCCCAATAGTCGTAATACTATCCAAACAAAACACCACTGCAGGCTAAATTTGACCCAAGGACCATCAATCTGCCACAGTTATCAAGCCCGATCAGAGACTCATAATAAAAAAAAAAGGAAATGATGATTCATATAATAATTTTCCAAAATTACGAACAACAAACACTCCAACATGCTTTCACAGAAGCCACCATTTGTAACTGCACACCACCCTTTTACTGGTTAGAGGAAAGCAATGGCATCTGGGCAATTCAGTTGAGAAGAGGGCTCATACCTACAAAGACTTATCTCGGAGCTCTAATGACAAGAATAAAATACAAATCTATAGATTGATACACGAGTGAACCCACAGGGGTACTAACATACACGCGCACACATAGACACAAGTACACAGGAAACCCAGGAGAGGGGTATGACTCTTCTACGAAAGCAAGCTTTTTGAGAATCTTATGTGTCGAGAAGCCTTACAACCAAAAGACCAACTGCAACCCATAGAGACACAACTGACGTAGAGACTGAGTAGAAATCACTCGCATACACTCTCAACTGAAACCTTATCTTGGACGCTGCAGTTGCCACAAGCTCATGCTTAGGGCAATGTGTCCCCACAGACCCTCCTCATTTGTGGCCTCGTCTATTTCATCCCATGCACCCTTACTAAAATCACCTCAAATTCTAATATTTTTCTGCTTATGGTCTTTTGCTGTCTATTTATGTCCTATAAAATGCAATATTTAGAGATCAATTTAATGCTGACTCTTCTCGTTCGTTTGATGATTTACATTATTAGAGGTTTCAACTTTTTATGGCAAATCAGAATCTCTCTCTCGTTGCTGTAAGCATTTCTTCTATAGAATCCAAGGCAAAACTATTAGGTATAAAAGAAAGTCATAAATACATGCGAAACCAGCCAGAAGGGAACTGGCCTGCAGAAGAGGCCACGCCTGAGCTACGGGCGCTGCGTGAATACACCTCATATTCCTTAAGTAACTTACCCGTCTACTGTGGGGAGAAAGCTTTAATGTTGCTGTAAACCAATACACTCATGTGAATCCTCAGAGCAGGCCTCTCTGTACAAGAACTTTCGGGAAAGACATCCTGCAGCTGAGGACCGGGTTCAACATTCCTCAGGGTGTAACTCGATCGGTCAGCCTGCAGAAACTCACCAAACGACTGCTCTCGGAAGAAAGTAAGCAGACGGGCGTAGCAGCGGGCTCAGGCCTAATCACCAGCAGTGTGCCCCATGGAGAGAAAATAACCCGCAATAAAGAAGGTGGGGAAAATTACTCTCGTATGAGTTTTAAGAGTTTTCATGACAGATGAAGAGAACTGTGGCCAATTAAAGCAGCAATACAACTAAGAAAAACAACTGCCGGGGAGCGTGCCAGTCTCTCAGTCTGGAAGGTGACTGGGGTCCCAGAGCCAGATTCTGGGAAAGGATTTTATTCCTGATTGTCATCTCTCAGAACAATAGGGTGTTTGAAGAGGCGTATGGAAGAAGCTTCCAATGAACAATAGGAACCCACAAGTAACAGAGGAAGGTAGAGAAAAAAGCCTGCAAATGGAGTGTGGCTAACGGATACCAATTCTTCATTAATCTTCAGATATCTTCACTAAAGTTACACGCCCTTCTTATTTAATAGAGTCTAAATTGCAAAGAACGGCAATCACAATTCTATTTTTCAAATTTAGCCTTCCTTCTACTGAGGTTACACGCATAGAGTTCCACATCGAAACTGATAGGCAGTCATTTCGCATGTATTTGACATGTTTTTCTTCTACGTACCAGGCAAGGACCAGAGTGTTCTTTGTGGCCTGGACTATATTCAAACATGGTCACTCGGTAGACTCCCCCTTCTATCAGTTAGAGGGCAAACCAAACCACATCCCAAGCAGTTAGTCCAAAGTTTTCCTCTGTTCCCGTAGATTTTAAAAGGTATATACACAAGAACGGAACAAATCACTGAGGTTGCTCTTTCTTTGACATCTTAAATCACAGTTTCACACATTTTTAGCAAATAAATCATTTTGAGGTGTTCTCAAAGAGTTGTTTGCTTTGTCGTGGTAAGGAGTAGGAAGGGGGTAAAAAGAGGAGAGATGAAATCCTCATATCTAAGAAAGGGAAACAGACCTGTCCACAAGTTCATGTTGGCACTATTTCACTTTTTCCACTAAGCGCCAATTATTATTCCTGTAACTACACTGGGAACGGCACGAATGGCTCCCTGCTAACCTACTTCCCTGGTCACAGGCTGAACAAGAGGAACCACTGCCCTGAAGCCCACAGCGGTCAGGACTGGAGGAATACACACACGTAGTGCTGTTGTTACCCCAAATTATATACCTATCAATCTCTGGAAGAATTATGAGTGTGGAAATAGTAAACACTAAGTGAGGGGTACATACACAATTCGTTCTACGTCTAATATGGGAAAAACCATCTAAATGTTAGCGCTGATCCCAAATTCATTTTCAAATGCAGGAGCTGTAGGATAATGAGTAAAGTCGTCAATTTTCATCATACCCAAACTGTCTGGAATTATGGGACACAAAAGCAATGAACCCTGTGGGACCTTTTGCCATCCCCTATGCCCTCAGTATTTCTAAGTACAGCTTCTTGAGCACAGATTTTTTCTTTTTCCAGTTTCCCAACCTTCCCAAACTCTTTTCTCCAGAAAGCCAGTCTAGAATTCCCAGTTTTCCTGGAGGCCCTTGCAAAAGGAATCAGCCATTTACACATCAACGATTTCCTTCTCTTCAAAAAAATGTACTGAGGCATACTGTCTGATTGCGTTTTCTGCAATGAGAATTCAGGCAAGGAGTAGCTGGCACATTCAAAGTTAAGACAGTCCTAGATAGATGGACCAAGCCCCTTTTATAACACCTGCAAAAGAAACCAAGTGTCTGTACCTAAACCCAAATAGCAGGAACCAACAGGCCTAGACTGCTGAGATGATATAAAACCATGAAAGTAGAAGATGTCCGCATGGTGATGGCGGAAGTCCCTCACTTCACTTTTTAAGAAACTGAGGTACAGAGACTTATGAAGACGTGACCAGTCAGTGATGGAGGCCACAGAGTACTCCCGGATCTAGAGGCTTTGAACACTTAACACAGATATCTTCATGCCATGTATCCACACTGTTCTCTGACCCCTGAGCACGGCATCCATGCCTCTGACCTCCTTGGTCTCTATGACCTTCATTTTCACTTCTCTTTAACCACTGTGGGTCTCCCAAGGCTGCCAACACTAACCACAAATGGGGCTTAAAGCAACACAAAATTACTCTCTCACTGTTCTTGGGAGCTAGCAATCTGAATTCAAGGTGTCAGGAGGACCATGAAGAGGGCAGTACTTCCTTGCCCCTCTGGTGGGTTTCTGGAAGTTCCATGGTAAGCAGCTGTAGCTGGCAGCCAGCCTCTGCTCCTGCAGTATCCCTGTGTGTTTTCATCTCTTCTCTTCTTATCCGGGTACCAGTGAGAGCACTGGGCCCATCCTACTCCAATGTGACCTTATCTTAACTAATTCCATCTGCGAAGACTGTTTACAAACAAGGTCACATTCTAGGATCTGGGGTTTAGGACTCCGACATACCTTTTGGAGGGTGGGCGACAAAACTCAACCCATAAAAGCCACGCAATTAGCACAGTCATACCCAAGAACCTACAGCATGAGATTTCCCTTGCCTTCCTTCTCACTGAATTTCCGCCATCCTTTCAACAATATCTGCCTTGTTTTCAAAATGTGTTTTGTTCCCTAAGCCACTGGCAACTCAGTCTCAAGTATTTCTTGGCTTGTGCCACCTCTCCAACTACCCTGGACTTCATGAATTATGGATGTTGTCCTAATCCCCTTGACCTTCGGTTATTTCTATTTTTCCTAAACCAGAAGGAACAATCTATGTGCTCAACTCGCATTCCCAACCTATAGAGCATCAAAGGAGAAAAGACACTAACAATATCAACTGGTCTCATTTAATTTCACTTGACCTGGAATGAGCCCAGGACAGAGACCTTGACCCAGCTCCCTCCTGACATCCCCTCATGATGACCACGTTAGTTCCAGAGAATCCATTTGTTCAACAGAATACCTGCAAACAAACAAACACTCACACACAGAAAACAGTTTAGTGATTACCACAGGGTAAGGAGTAGGGGCGTGGTAGAAGTGGATAAAAAGGGTCAACTATGTGGTGATGGAAGGAGAACTGCCTCTGGGTGGTGAGCACACAATGCAATATACAGATGATGTCGTACAGAATTGTACACCTGAAACCTGTGTAATTTTACTAACCAATGTCACCCCAATGTATTTAATAATATAAACAAACAAAAAGAAGGAAGGCAGGAAGAAAGATAGGTGATAGATAAGCTAGCTTTTAAAATTAAAATAAAAAGAACATTTACAAATACTGACTGTGTGCTACTAGGGACTTAACTTATGTTCAAGAATCGATGGTACACAGATTAACATAATACCTCCCTCCCAGAATTAAGAATGTGTCAGGAACATGGACAGGTAAACCATGATTCAGGCAGGTAAGGAAGCTACAAACGTATCGAGGAAGACCTAACACCAAAGGGTGTTAAATTGTAATATCTCGCCCAAGACGTGGTACCTGCCCTCCTTCTAATGCTCCATTTCTGCTTCCATGACAGCATTCCATGCCAAAATCTCCAACACTGCTTCCCAGACTGGTACCCAAGCCCAGTCTCAACTTCTCCTCTGTGCTTACAATTAGCGTCCCTCTTGCCATTTTCTAGCAGGGTGTTCCAGTAGCACCTGGAATTCAGTTAAGTCCAAGACAAAGGCCATCGCCACGACTTCTGGTCTTCCCTGCTCTCCCCCTCTCAGTTAATTTTACCACCATACACTTAGTCACTCAAACTCAGCACCCTAGTATCTTTCTCGACACTTCCTTCTCTTTCACCCCACTGCCTGACCCCATTGCTTAACTGGTTTTCAAGTGCCATTTTTAAATTCTTATTGGAAATTTTTCCACCTGTGATCTATCTTGTTTCCCTTATCATAGGCTTGATTCATGTTCTCATTAACTCATTGTGACTCCTGTAAAGAATCTTCCTCAACTCTCTACCCACTGCACTCTAACTTACAAATAACTCGCATTTTTATAGCACGTTACAGCTTACACAATGCTTTCATACAAATCACTTTTCATCCCCACATCGGCCTGTAGTGACCGGTAGAGTAAGAATTAGTCTCCTCATTTTATGAAGAAGAAATGGCCTGAGAGGTAAAGTGGCATGCCCAAGGTCACAGAACAAGTAGTGGCACAGTAACCATTCAACACCAGGTCCGAGTTCAAACGCACAGCTCCACAGTGACACTGCTGCCAAAGGTTTCTTCCCAGAGAACATTTCTGACTCCAGGTCTCTCCATAAAACACGTGCTCAAAAGCCAGCCGCCCCTTGGGAGACGTCTTCCAGAGTGGCTCTCGAGACCCTCACCTCTGCTCCGTTCCACCAGTCCCGTCCTCCCACCTCCGAAGAACCCCACCCACTGGAACTGCTCTCAGGTCAGAGCCAGTGCGGGGAGGAAAGCACCAGAAGATGAGCCAGCAATGTTTACTTTGGCACCTTGGGTCTAGATAATTCAATAAACTCAGCAGCTCCCCAGTGGGGCTTTTTTATTTTATAAACTCATCAATACTCCTGGCCACATCCTCCACCTGCTGTCACTCCAATCAAAAAGAACCTCTACCTTTCTCCCCAACCTCCTTCATTCATTGCTGAAAGACAACGGTCTCTGTGGAAATCTGTTTAGCGCCAAACTCCATGACTACTCAGTTGGGTGAGCGCAACCTTCCCCATACAGGGAACAAAGGTTGACTAGCGATCCATGAATCATCAAGTGCTTTGCAGGTGTGAGGGACACAAAGCTGAAGGACAAGTCCTTGCCACCATGAACTGCCTCTGCTTCCCTGACCCTATCCACTGCGTCCTGAAGCTGAGCTGTTGTGAGTTATCTCCCATTCGTCTTCAGCTTCTTTAATTCCTGCACTATGGCCGTCAGTAAATTCTGACTTTCTCTAAAGATACCAGTTACCTCATAACCCTCTATATTTTCTCTGTCTTTCCATCTCTTTCTCTTTAATTTGTACCCGGTCATCACAGTGTTCATTCCAGAATCTTTGGACCTCTAATTCTCCCATCATCCTCTCTCTTCCCTCCAAAGTACACATTATCCACCAACACCCTTGTTCCCATTCTCTTTGCAATTATTCAACCAACTCTTTCATGTTCTATTTTTGAAGACAGAGGAGATTAAAGATGGTTGAATTCAAACATAGGCTGGAGACCGCAGGAAGACACTTTCCTATGTAAAACCCTAACAGAGAACACAAGCCACGTGTCGCTCTCCTGTAGCCTTTTATTCAACTTATACTTTACCAAGCCCATGACCATCTACACTTCCCAAATTGATCTTCACATTCACACATTTTTCCAGAACCATCTTCTACTAGCTCCCACTTGTTGGAGTACCATTCATTCTTTAAAAACCAAATGAAACACCTCTCCTTTTCCATCAAGTCTCTTATGAGATACAGCACACAGATTTTTCTGACCCCTTCTGATATATTATATTCAGTCTGTACAGACAGGAAGACTTTGAGAGGTTTAGAAGCCAGGATAAGGAGTTTACATTTAAAGTCTTAAAAAAAAAAAAAAAGGAAACTGTTATGAGTGTTACACAAGCACTGTCCAATAGAACTTTCTGTGATTATGGAAATGTTCTGTACTGTCCACATGTGGCTACTGAGCACTTGGAACGTGGCTAGTGCCAAGTAAGGAACTAAAATTTTGATTTTATTTAACTTAATTTAAATTGCTATTGTGAGTAGTGGCAACTGTAGTGGACAGAAGATTTCTACTAAGTTGATGCCACAATAGAAATTTTTTAAAAGACAAGTCTGATCCAGTAGGATGAAAAATAGTGTGCTGGGGGTACAGCAAGAAAAACTAGCTAGGAAGTGATTTGGCAGGAGATTTCCCTTTCTCTAGAAAGGAGAAAAAGGAGATGACTCTGCCCTATCACCAAGGCACTGGGAAAAGAATAACAACAAAAAGGAAAAAGAAAAAAGAAACGTAGTCGGAGGTTTCCTAAATCCCTTCAAGAAAACAAGACTAGAGTAGATAAGGTACCTTTTTGTTTGGGAATCTTATTTTGTCATATTGAGTTTCCTACTGAATAACTCTACCCATAAGAGATTTTGTTCCCCTATTTATAAGTTCATAGTTTCATCAAATCATATGTAAAAATTAATTATTGTCTAGAAAGAACATATAATATGTAAATAATCACTTAATATGCTATCTATTTTTTTCTTTCTAATTTGGCAAAATTCATACTTTTTCTTTCGGCACATTTCTGATGAAGCATGGTGAGGCTGGGTAGGGATAGTAAGGTGTTATGAAAACAAACCCCTCACAGAAAATAAACTGTGTTGCCAGGGAGATGATTAGACCATCCTAAGATAGAGTTCACATGAGGCCTCAACCACATTAGATCTCATGCTTCTAAACAGAGCCCTGCAAAGACTTGCTTATTTTCCTACCTTCTTCTACCTCACGCAGAGGTCTGTACCTTCCCAATACAACTCAGCTCAGGGGAAGAGCTACTGAATACAGCAAAGGTAGAAATAGCTAAGCAGACGGGGAAAAAAACCACCTAGCTCATCCTTCCCCAGACGTCTGTGAACAGTAAGGACATTTTAGGATATCTGTGCTTAAGCACTCAAGTTAGAAATACATTCCTCAATTTGAAACTTCAATCCTCTGATCCGTACCACCAGTCAGATTATTTGTTTATAAGTATTGTCTACCTGCCAGAATACTTAACCTCCAAGACACAAGCAATTTTCAAAATAAATAAACAAATAACTTAATTAAGTTAATTTGATTTGTATAGTATACATGGTGTGATCAAAAAATACGGTAAATGTTCAAATTTTAGAAAAAATTATTACAGTAAAAGACACAAAAAAAGACACATTCTGTGGAGTAGTCTCCTCAGAATACTCCCCTCACCTTGAACATGAACATACTTATCCAATTGTTCTTGCTGCCTTCTGAAGCAGTTCTGGAAGTCCTCTTTCCTGAATGTCTTTAGTTGCGCTGTCGTGGCTGCCTCGATGTCCTGAATCATTTTGACTTTGGGGAAGAGCCAGAAGTCGCACGGTGCCAGATCCAGTGAATAAGGTGGATGAGGACACACTGTAATGTTTCTATTTGACAGAAATTGCTGTACCAGAAGCGATGTGTGACACGGAGTGTTGTCATGATGGAGGATGAAGTAAAGACACTCACGAAAGAGGACTTCCAGAACCGCTTCAGAAAGTGGCAAGAACGATGGGATAAGTATGTTAAAAGAGAAGAGGTAGTATTTTGGAAGGTATTAATGACAATGTGTCTTTTACTGTAATAAATTTTTTAAATTTAAATATTCATCATATCTTTTGACCAAACCTAGTAAATCAAAGGGAGAAAGCACCAACTGAGGGATTTCCATTTAAGATGTTCTTTTTTGAGCCCTCTATGTCACTCCACTGGGAGCAGTCAGGCCTGTCTATTGAAAGCAAGCTTATCCAACCCATGAACTTGGCAGAGCCCAGCAAGTACTTTCAATACTCTTCCAAACACCTTCATTCTCTGAAATAAACTCATGAGAACAAAGTTATATGCCCACATCTTCTAAAATTTGTGTATGTGATATTCGTTTTTCAGAATTCTTTCCTACTTATGGTGGAATGATTTCACAGTCTATCAAAAGCACACAAGATACGAACGAGAAAAGGTTGTGTCATCGCATTTCCCTAAATACTAAAATGAAATACTACTTGATAAAATGTGTAACCTCTGCATAGTCAACACCATCTGAAAACAACCGGAGGCATTTCCCAAGGTACCGCTCTGCAGATGGCCTGTTTTGATTCTGTCCGCCCTTTTCTACAACTCATCTATTGACCAAGCTTGATTTCAACGACATAAATGTGTAAACACAGGAAGGACGCCCTCTGGAAAGGAAGAATGTTAGACATTTTTGAGTATGTAATGATTGACAACTGCAGAGCAGTGGCCCCAGAGAAATTCAACTTGGCTCCTGCTCAGACACCTGGCATTACGGGTCACAGGATGCAAATCCTCAGGACAAAGCCGACAACACAGACACGTACATTGCTGCCATTCCCCACATTCTGTCCTGCTCTGGTCTCTCCATCACCTCCAAGGGACCATGTGTACTTCCTATGGTCACCTTCTTTATAAAACCTAAATGCTAACAAGCTGGCAAGTACACTCATGGGAACAACAGGAATTTAGGGACCAAAGGACTGAGGAAAGGTGGGATTACCCCTACCTGGTTCCAGAATACTCCCATGAAAACAAAGGAGAGAAAAGAGAAAGGATTAAGGTGCCGTCTGTGGCTGGCGTATATTCGTTTGGTGACTGCAGTTTGCTTTTAAACTACTCAGAAGAGTGACCGGTGAATCTATTATGCTCCAAAGCCCACCAGTAACATTACCTTCTGGAGGCAAATGGGAAGTCATTTAGATGCAGTTTAAACCTACAAGCAACTGCTCACTCTGCCACTATTCCCAATTCTATTCCCTTTGGGATTATTGTCACATTGTAATTTTGAAAACTTATTCAAGTTTCATTTTCTTGATGGCCAAGAAACAGGAAGAAAGGTACTGTTGAGAGGACGAGGGGGTGGGGAGAATGTGCCAAAATCAGTCTTTCTCTTGAAGTTTCAAACTCATTTTGCTCTCCACATCTGACAGAAATTTGATACTCTTCAGAGAAAGAAGTAAGAAACTCAAATCTGCTGCCAGGACTGTAAAGCAAAAAATATACCATTTACTCGGAGAGAAAGAAATGAGAGGGCAGCCCTGCGACGCAACCCATTCTAACCTTCTCATGCTAAAAAATATGGGCAATGGGCATCAGAGACATTTACAACCCAATCAATTCGAGACCCAATCACTGGATTTGGGAGCCTAAAACTGACTGGAATGGAAACATGTTATTGGAGGAGGCACAATTTATGAAAATACCTAATTTGCATGCTTAATCCTAATTTGCATGCATGGCCAAAGCCTGGGGAGGGGCAGGGAGCAACTTAGAAAGTGCCCTAGGTCCTCATAGAACAGATACAGTTTCTTGGGGCACACTTCTGGACCCACAATAGGAATCCTGGAAAGATGCCTTGAACAGGATGGATCTGTTCATGTTAACCTCAGAAGCAACAGAGGTCTGGTGGCTTCCCTGAGTGCAGAAACATTACTTTGGGCAGAAAATAGAGATCGTTGGATGGCTGGATTTTAACTTAAGAGATCAATACCATGAAAATGTCTAAACCATTCCTAAGACTCATTCTTATGGCAGGATATGGCCATGGTGGAGCCAAGACCAAATGGGGTTCCAAAATTGCAATCAAGCTCCTGAGTTTCTTCTGCTGAACCACAAAAAAAATAGTTTGTTTAAAACATAAGCTTAATGATGTCAAAGCAACACATGGACTATGTAATTTTCACCAAATGTTCTGTACCATCTTTCACTTTTTTCCCCCTAAAATCATTTTTGTTTTTGTTTTTCTTCTGTTCCAATCTGGAACCAAGTATAACTAGGACCACACAGGCAAATAAACACAACTTTTGAGTTCCGAGGTTTGGGTTTTTTCTTTAATATAAGTTAGTTCAGTAGCCATTTTTCTTTGTTGCTTTCTTTTTTTAAATTCCATTGTTGTGAATCATCTTTTATCAGCCTAACTATTTTCCCTTCTCCCTAATAGCTGTTTTGGTGGGGCAGATGGAAAATTATGATTAAATTTGTGTCTAGGATAAAAGAACAAGCTTATTAGAGAAACAAAGCAGAGTAGACAGGGAGCAATAAATGCTAATTTGTAAAATATCATGAAATTAAGGTAAATTAGTCAGTAAGGTCGCATGATTTTCAGCATCACATTTGTTGAAGTATTTTTTTGCTGCTATTCCTATAATTACATTGGTATTATCCATGACAGGATTAGAGTAATGAGACTCAATTTCCTGTGTGGTATGTAGAAATCAGTCATTGCTTTACAGCCACAGCAATTGGTCTCGTTTGCCACATCATGGGTAACCTTGTAACCCATCCAGAATCTCTGTGAAGCTAAACAAGAACTATCAAACAGAATCCTATATAAATGAATGGAAGGCCATCAGTAGTCACTGGTAATAATTTCTACAGAAGTCTGCAGAGAGCAGCATCTGGACGTCATGGGAACACCTACAGGTAGAGAAGAAGGCACCCTGTTCTTCTCCTATCCTTTTCTATCCTGGCAGGAAAGAGGTGGGGGTTGAATGAAAAGATGGTCGTAATGTGGGAATTCTGTGATTTTTTCCATCTAAATGCTATTCTTATTTTCATTCTGAAGAAAGAAGCTGGAGAGATTATGTTCAGGGAATACTGACCATAAAAACTACCAGATGCACAAAGACGTTTGGCTCTGTCCTAATCCTTTCGTCTTTTCCAACAATGCCTCATATTATTCACATCTCCCAAAGCCTCCCAAACCACTCAAGCCTGTCCACTCCTACTCTGTAATTGCCTCCTTCTTCCTCTGTGACCCAGGCTCTTCCGGTCTTAAATAAGCAGGTTCACAGTCTTGAAATGTTTTAATAGCTATCATATGCAAGGGAAATGAGGTTGAATATGTAAGTTCAAAAAGACAGAACTGGGATATACTGGTACAGCTTTTGACCCCGTCCTAGGGTCAAATTCATTTTTACTCAAAGAAGAGTAAAGCCAGTACGAGGCAACCAGTAGATGCAGCGTCAGAAACACTACTGACTTAATGAATTTAGAGAATGAAGAAAATAAATGGGAGCCAGAATTAGAAATTTGAGAGTTGAGAAAATTTAGTGCTTTAATTTTTTTTTTATAATAAAGGCATATATTTTAAAAACAAATTCCTTATAGTTTTGGATTTAACTTCCCGTATCAAATATATTAGAAAGAATATCTTCTTACCCTCAATTCCAACCCCAAAGAGAAATGGAACGACTCTGCTAGCATACCAATACCCTGAGGTAATGCTATGAAAGATATTTAGTACTCTAGAAAAAAGTACCGTATTTTGCCGTGTATAATGCACTCCAGTGTATAATGCCCACCCATGGTTTTGGCCCAAACTTTCAGGGGAAAAAATCTTTTGTTTTAATTCAAACTTTTATTTGTTTACATTTAGGTACTTGTTTTTTGTATTATAAAGGAATTTTAGCATTTATTTTTTTAACATATTATAGTACAAGAAATTTTATGTAACAAATAATTACAAAACACAAGAACAGATAGAAGGTACAAAAAATTTTATGTCCTGGTAACAAATTTACGATATTTATGCATCAGAGAAGGCCAAGAACTCTTCGTCGTTGCAAGTTCGTGGTAAGTTCAACAAAACTGATGATCGTATTCCAAGGTATTATTTTGCATACGGATATCATTATTAATTGCTAGAGTTACACTGTTAACTCATAAGCATTAAAAAAAGATTAAAAACATTTATACAGATACAGAATTAGTACTACCCATGTATAATGTGCATCCTTATTTTTCTCTCACAAATTTGGGCAAAAAAGTGTGCATTGCATATAGCAAAATATGGTATATGATGCTACAGTCTGAAAAAACAAAGACCTAAGATACCTTCTCTAGGGTGTCTTGTAAGAACAAGCTAAAATGGAATCAGAATATCTTTGTGCATTTTGTATTATCTCTCCAGGAAAAATCTAGAATCTTCAAATAAGATAAAAGCATACAAAGAGATAGGCAAAGAAAGAGGTGAGAGACAATCAAGCAGATACTAACTCCACGTTGGTACCCATCCAAGGTAGGTGCTATGGACTACAAGGTCCCCCATTGCACAAAACTGTACCCTTCTCTGCTGTACTCTTCCAGAGGTTGCAGGCAGAGCTGGGATATGACATATAATAGAACTGTGAATAGGAAATGAACTAAACAAACTTTTTCTGTAATGAAATTGACAAGAAAACAGCACCATGATTTCACATATGGGCCAAACCTTCAGTGCTAGGGACCCAAAGCAAGGTGAAAAACCACCAAGTTGTGATTCCAGGTAAAGCAGAGACAAAACAATGCATCTAAGTACATAGGTGGACTGCAAGGAAATCTGTAACTTTCTAATTAAGATATCTGTAGGAACATCCTCCAAGACATGCTGTGTTGCCATCTGTTTTTCTCAGGATGTCAAAGGAAACTAAGCTAAGGGCTCTCCCAGTCAAGCTCAGCAAATTTATTTAAATTTAAAATCACGCTTGTGTTGGCTATATTGGTTTGATAGCTGAAAAATGGTAAAACATTCTTCTGAGGGTAGTTTTCACTTTATATAGCTAAACCTAAATACTCATTTATTTGGCAAATCTTAGTAAACATTTCAGACAGTAAGGCACTGCGCCAAGAAATTCAGAGAATGTAAAATGAACCAATGCATGCTGTCCTCATGTTATCTTGAAGTCTAAGAGAAGAGATAGGATAGGTACCAAACATAACTGCAATACCAGGCACTAAAGTATTAAGAGCCAGACAGTAGTAAAGTTACAAGGTGTTTTTTTTTTAAAGTAGATTTTAACTTTGACAAAGCCTTCACAATCCCCCGTAACTGGGAGAATTGACATCTGGGCTAGATTTTGAGAGAGGTCAATTATGGACACAAGAAGAAAAAAAGGGAAGGGGAAGGGAAATTGGAGTCAAAGAAACAACAAAATGGAGACCCCCAGGTTCCATCCAGGTATGGTGACTGGCTTCACTGAGTGGGAACTGTAAACAATACAGTGGGGACTAGTGGCTGCATTGTTGGAGCATCTTGAATATGAGCCACAGAAGTTGAGGCTTCCTTCCGAAGTTCTTAACATGTGTTTTAAAAGTCAGCAGATCAATGTAATGCTTCAGAGACATTAGACAGGCAGAAACACTGAACAGTGAAGTAAAGAATGGAGAAGCAAGGGGCAGGAAACAACAGCGACTACACAGGTGGAAGGCCGAGGGACAGTCAAACCAAGAGACCAGCAGCAAGCGGGAAGGAAAAGAAATCACTTCACCTCTGACTCCATCCACACAGCTGGGGAGCCTTGACCGTGGGGCTAGAAGAGGCTGTCGCATAGAAGAGCTGATTTAATAACCCCTGGTAGGAAAATATCCTCAAGCTCTGAAAGGCTGCTTGAAGAACAGCATGTTTAGATAAAAAGATTACTACTCAGACTTGTACAAAGTGAACATATCTTCCTTCAAAAATTACCCACACTTATTAGAATGCCCCAAAACTGGAACACTGCCAACACCAAATGCTGGCGAGGGTTTTGGGCAACAAAAACTCTCACTCGTTCCTGGGTGGGAATGTAAATGGTGTAGCCACTTTAGAGACAGTTTGGCTGTTTCTTACAAAACTAAACACACCTTACTTAAGATCCAGCAATCGCACTCCTTGGTATTTACCCAAAGGGGCTGAAAACTTATGTCCACACAAAAACCTATACACAGATGCTGATAGCAGCTTTATTTATAACTGCTCACACTTAGAAGAAACCAAGGTGTCCTTCAGTAGGTGAATGGATAAACTGTGGTATATCCAGACAATGGAATATTATTTAGTAATTAAAAAAAAATGAGTTATCAGCCATGAAAAGACACAGAGGAATCTTAAATGCATATTACTAAGCGAAAGAAGACAATCTGAAAAGGCTCCATACTGTAAGATTCCAAATATATGACATCTGGAAAAGGCAAACCTATGGACACAGTAAAAAAGTCACTGTTTCCCAGGAGTCTGAGGGACGGGGGACAGGGATGAGTAGGAGTAGCACAGAGGATTTCTAAGGGCAGTGAAACCATTCTGTATGATACCATAATGGTGGATACATGTCACACACTTATCCAAACCCATAGAATGTACAACAGCAAGAGTAAGCCCTAATGTGAACTGTAGATTTGGGGTGATTATGACATGCCAGTATAGGTTCATCAATTGTAACAGAAGTACCACTCTGGGGGAAGGGTGTTGACAGTGGGGCAATCTCTACATGTGGGAAGGTAGGGAGTGTATGAGAAATTGCTGTACCGTCCGTCCCCTCAATTTTGCTGTGAGCCAAAAACTGTTCATAAAAAAAAAAAATGTCTTCACAAAAACAAAGACCACAAAGAAAGTGATTACCAAGTGACATCCCCCAAAAATGGCAGAATAAGGTGCTCAAAGAAACAGTTCCTCCACTGAAGCTATGATTAAGCTGACAAGTACTGACACAATCAACATTTCAGAATACTGGGATTTAATTTTTAAAAATCTACATAACTAGGGGAGAGCTGAATAAAAATAAAGATGGCTGAACGTCATGAAGAAAGCACGCTGGCCTTTTCACTTACTTGCCTACCATTCCCAGCAGTGGGGCTATAAGGAAGGTAATCTGCATTGCTAGTGCAGCTTACTGGTGCCAAGGGGCTAATATGGACCTTATTCTTAAAATCCTGCACTTGTGCATTTGACCTGTCTGATGGTTCTCTGAGGGACTGGTTCACAGGATAACCTTTGTTTTGCCTCTGTTCCCTTGGACAGGAGTGGCTTTTCAGGTGTTGGTGGCATCTGTTGGACGATTAAAGACATACACTACCCATGCTCACTGGGGCAAGGGACAGCAGATGGGGCAAGCAGTAGACAGACCCAAAAGCCTGTGAAGCAAGAAGCTAAGAAGGAGGTTTCTTGAACAAATTGGGCTTGGAAGGGCCACCACATATACTGCAAAAGCTAGAGTGCAGTGTGCATGTCCAGAACTGACACATGCTCAGAAAAGACCTGTGAGGATCCTAGGGAGTTCTGTTGATTTTGCACAAACAGGAAGTAAAGGCTAAAGCAGGGTTGTAGGTGAACTAGCTTTGCATTAAAGGAGTCCCCCAGCTCACAGCTCGGCTGCGAAGATGGGGAAAGTTTTTTTTTTTTCTCCTTTGCTCCAGATATTTAAGAAAATCTCTGTCAGATCAGTGGGTGACCACTGAGAAAACAGAGGCTTCAGTAACACATGACAAAGAATATAGACTTTGCAAAAATAGACTGGAAAAGTCACTAAATAAATGGCAGCCCTCTATAGTCAACAACAACAAACCCTGGTTAGGGAGAGAATCTGATTTCCAGAGTTATCACATTATAATACTTTAAATAACCAATTTTCAACAACAAAAAAGTTGCAAAGCATACAAAGAAACAAGGAAATATGTCCCATTCACAGGAAAAAAATGATGTAAAAGAAATCATCCCTGAGGAAGCTCTAACACTGCACTTTTAGACAAAGATTTTAAAACAACTGATTTATACGTGTATGCTCAAAGAGCTAAAGGAAACATGGACAAAGAAGTAGAGGAAATCAGGAAAATGATGTATGACAAAATGGACAATATTAGTAGAGACAGAAATTATATAAATGAACCAAATGGAAAGTTTGGAGCTGAAAAGTATAGTAGTTGAAGTTAAAAATTCACTGGAGGGTTTAACAACAAATTTGAACATGCAGGAAAATGTTTCAGTGATGCTGAAGATAGGACAATAGAAATTATACAGACTGAGGAAAAACATGAATAAAAATAAACAGAGCCAAAGGGACCTGTAAGGCACCACCAAGCATGCGAACATATGCATATGAGAGTCTCAGAGGGAAAAGAGACGGATAAAGGGGCAGAAAGACTATTGGAAGAAATAATGGCCAATAAAGTCCCAAATTTGATAAAAGACATAAATCTAGACATCCATAAAGCTTAACAAACTCCAAGCAGAATAAACTCAAAGACGTCTACACTAATACACATTATAATCAAACTGTCAAAAGACAAACACAAAAGAATCTTGACAAAAGCAAGACAGAAGCAAATCATCATGTATAAGGGATCCTCAATAAAATTAACTGCCAATTTTTCACTGCAAACGATGAGTGCCAGAAGGCAAGGAGAATGAAATATTTAAAGTGCTGAAATAAAAAAAACTGACAACCAAGAATCCTATATTTGGCAAAACTATCATTTAAAAATGAAGGGGAAATGAAGACATTCCTACATAAACAAAATATGAATTCACCACTAGACCTGCCCTATGACAAATACTAAAGAGAAACGCTTCAAGTTGAAATGAAAGGGCACTAGAAGCCATACAAAGAAATAAAGAACCCCAGTAAAAGGACCTGCATAGATAAATATAAAATCCAGTATTACTGTATTTTTGGTTTGCAATTCTTCTTTTTATTTCCTATGATTTAAGAAAAATGCATAAAAGAAATCTGTTAATGATCACACAATGCCTAAAATGATGAAATTTGGGACAAAAGCAATAGAAAGGGGGTACAGAGCTGTATAGGAGCGGAACTTTTATATGCTATTGAAGCTCAATTGGTATCAATTCAAACTAGATTGCTATAAATTTATGATGTTAATTGTAATCCCCATGGTAACCACCAAGTCAATAAAAAATATACAGGAAAGGAAATAAAGAGGGTCTTAGTCTGTTCACGCTACTATAACATCATACCACTGACTGAGGAGATCATAAACAACAGAAATTTGTTTCTCATAGTTCTAGAGGTTGGAAGTCTGAGATTGGGGTGCCAGCATGATGGGGTGAGGGGCATCTCGGGGTGCAGACTTCTCATTGTACCCTCACATGGCAGACCGGGCAAAGGAGCCTTGTGGAGTCTCTTTGATAAGGGCACTGATCCCATCAGGAGGGCCCCACCCTCATGACCTAAGTATCTCCCAAAGGCCCCACCTCCTAACACCATCACCTTGGGGGTTAGAATTTCAATATATGAATTTGGGTTAGGGATGGGAACATCATCATTCAGACCATAGCAAGGACGGGGTCAAAAAGCCACATTAGGAAGAACATCAAACACAAAAGAAGGCTGCAATGGATGCTGAGTCAAAGAAGCCAGACTTAAAAGACCATGTATTATATGATTCCATGTATATGAAATAATTAGTATGAGTAAATCCATAGATATAGAAAGAAGATTTGTGTTTGCCAGGGGCTGTGGTGTGGGGAGAGGAAAATGGGGAGTAATTGCTTAAGGAGCACAGGATTTTATTTTGAGGTGGTGAAAATTCTTTGGAACAAGGCAGAGGGGGTGGTTACACAATATTGTGACTGTACTAAATACACCTGATTGTCCATTTTTAAATGGTTAATTTTATGTTATGTGAATTTTACTTCAATGAAAAACAGTAAGCTGGAGGGGGAAGGAATTACTTCTAATTTTGTTTTCATTCTGCTAATAGTAAAAAGAAAATAACCAAAGCTTATTTATTATAAGAACAGAATGAGCAAAACTGTCCTTCAAAAGACAGTAGCCAGACGTAATTTTAGGGTCATCTCAACCTCGCCTCTACCCAGAAAACCTTAATCTAATTGTCAATCCATCTGGAAGGCTTACTCCTTTGCCCTAATCTCTCTGAAAGTGAAATTAAAAACGTGTGTTTACTTGTCATAGTGCAGCTGGGTGATATCAAAAGGCTCAGGGTTTAACATATATAACAATGAAAAAAGAGAAAATGCTCACTTTTAAAGTCAAAAATCCAAATCCAAATAATAAACCCAAATATGTCAGATAGCAAAGTTTAACCAGAAGTTATTAATTTAAAAAATAATCTTTTTAAGATTCGACACTTAAAATGTTCCAAAGGAAGCGCTCCCCATGAAGTTTAAAACCTATGTCATACCACGTTGGTACTTGAAAACATGAAGGCAAAGCAGCCTCGGCCTGGGTAAACATTTTAAAGTTTGGCTTGCAATCCCTTGATGTGCTTCCCACTGGCCAATAAAAAGCAAAGGAAAGAAACAGCAGTCTCAATCTTAAAATTTCCACCACACTTTTTATGAATACATACGGCATAAAAAACCTAGCTCTGGATGAAAGAACCTGGCCAGCATGGTAACCGTATGAAAATCCATGATTTCTTGAATTCACAACTGGATGACAGGCAGTATGGACTGGTTCAGATTAAGCCCCTACCTGGCACAGGCACCACTGTGCAAACACATATTAGTGTTGGTCCCCAGGAGACCCACAAGCTTGTCCACATTTCACACATGTTGCCAACACCGGAATGGAAGTCATATACTAAGGAATGAAAGTTTGCACAAAACATCTCTGCCCTTGATAAAAACACTCCCTTGTCCTAATTCTTACCCGTGTATTCTAACATACTCAAAAAAGTGGAATGACCTGTCATGACTTCTAGGTGTAGTGACATAACCCTGAGCTTGAACACCAATGCTTATCCGGAAATGGTTGCTCTCCCTGGCGAAAGAAAAGGCAGGCGTTGCTGCATGGCTGCACCACCGCACCTCGAGGCTTCCACCACCTCGGACTGTGGAACGCGCCCATCATCGTCTCTAGTGCCATGGACATCTGAGCTCTGGGAAAAGTCATGGCCATGATGCTCTTGGTCTCGGTGGCTTGGGTTACCTCTGATGCCACAGGAAATGATTTTCTTAATTCTCCAACATTCTGGACCAAAGTGTACATTTTCTTCGTGACTGTATGCAACAGATGTCTCTTTAAGTGTCATTCCCCTTGGGGTTAAGGCTCCCTACCATCCATTAAAGTTAGTTACATCACATGTTCCCTCTAGGCAAGGGAGGATAGTCACTTGATAAGCAGGAGAAAATGAAAGCCCCGTCTCAGGAAGCCAGAAACTCGTGGCAGCAACAGGTAAGTGGACGACCCTTTTGTCCCTCTGATGGTGTCGCTGGTTCTCTCTGAAGGTCTTTCTATATCTTGTTAATCAGCAGGGCCCTTCTGCCTACCCAGTTTTGGCTTCACATGACCCATATCACAGCCAAACCGATCCCGACTTCATTCGGCTTTCCAGCTCCAGCAGTCACTGCCCCTGGAGGCCGCTCTCTCTGTCTTGAACAGTTTCTGGGGCATGTTTCCCCCTCCCCCACACCTTTGTTGAGGAGTAATTGACAAATATAATTGCATATATTCATAGTACACAACATGACAAGTTGATATACATATACATTGTGGAATAACTACCAAGATGAAGACAGTGGACATTTCCGTCCCCTCATATAGTCAACTTTTTTGTTGTTGTTTTGGTTTTATTTGGAGTGAGAATGCTTGCGGTCTACTCTCAGTAACTTCCAGGTATACAAAACCACATTATCAACTATAGTCACACGCTGTCAATTAGAGCCTCGGAGCTTAAACTTCTTATAACTGAACGTTTGTATCTCACGCATTCTGGTTGGCATACGTCGTCTTTGAGTCAGGCTACATCAGTACATCTAGAGACAGACACCTCCCAACAATGACATAAGCAGTGATCACTGCCCACACCAGTGGTGCTGTGGGTGGGGAAGGCAAGAACACAATCGCACACATCATTCCCATTCTCATTTCATATTTTCTCCTAAGACCTAATCAATATTTAAGGCATTTCACTCAATACATGAGAAAGTAAATTATTATTTTAATCATTCATCTTCTAACTTCTATTTAAACTTCAGAATTCTGTCCCCTCATTCCACTACAGTAATTCCTCAATGTTTCAGGCTTGGCAATGGTTTTAAGTCTTCGGAGTGTAATTAAGGAGACCTCCAAAAATGTTTTTGTTCTCAGCAAATAGCTAAAATAAAGGCAAAATTCATATCAGTTCTGTACATAACGGAGTGTAACAAAGTCCTATTGCCTATCTCTTTACATCACCGAATAATAGGTCTGGAACAAAGAGGATTCTAGTCCTGAAAAAAAAGCTGGTCTGAGACCCTTGTAGTAGAGAATTTCAGATGGAACTCTAGAGATCAAAGGGTAAAAGCCAATAGCCTGATTTGTCTTCAGTGAAAGATAAAAGAAGATGGATTATGAGGCCATTAGAATATTACAGCAGGTAATGAAGTTAAATTGAGACATTCACATTCTAGTTACTGAATTTCACAGGCAAAATTTGTACCTCTCCCATCTACAAACTCATGAGACTTGCTCAGTAATAAAAAATTAAATTCAAATTTTATGGATACAATGAACTTGAAATAACTCATAAGATAAAAAATGAATTAATATTGAGGCAAAAGTCATATTTGCACCGAATTAACTTTTAGAGACTTTGGTTAAATTTTATTAAACCTATCCTTTCAAGAGCTTCATCAACTTTTGAATTGAATTTGAATCTTGGCCTTGCCATTTACTGTGTGTGTGATCTTGGCCATGATACTACCTCCTCTAGCCTGGATTTCCTTAACAGGCCCAATGGAGCCACCATATCCCATCTGGACACATGCGCACGTTCCCTGGGATAGTGGCCTAATGGCACCAGCACAATGCACAGGGCGAGTAGTTAAATGTCCATCTCCTGACTCCCTTCTGGCTATTTAAGTTCTAGATGATTCCCTTTCCTTTGTATTTGGGTTGTTGCCATCTGTTCACTGACAGTGTGGTTGGAAATGAGCTAATATCTTCATACAAGGGTTTTCTTCTATATTATAAAAGGCTGCTACATGCAAATATTATAGTAAACCAGAAGAGACCTTCAGACCCAGGTTCTTTAAGCTTTTCAAGAGCACCATCTTAGCTCCACCAGCTCATACTTTCAAGGGATATTTCCCAAAAACAATTGCACGTAAGTATTCTGATGTGTAAGGTTTATCTGTTGCCACGGACTCATGTTTTTCCAAATTAGACTGATCACTAATTCACTTTAGGCCAGTAATTGTGAACTCATGCTTCCCAGAATAACTGTTTCAGATGAAGTGGCTCACTTAATTTTCCGTCAAGTTTTTGTCAGTTAGGCAGAATATTTCACGAACGTTCTTATTTTTATACCAAATAATCAAAAATTAGTAAGACTACTTTCCTGTTCAATAAAATTAAGGAAAAAAAACACTCAACAGGTAAAGCTAGAGAACAAGGAAATTAATCAGGGAACCAGAATCCTATATAGAGGCAGTCAGCATTTAGGCTGAAATCAATCACATGGTAGGCCCACAATTCTTTCCTTGTAAAAATTGGGGAATCACCTTGGGCACCCCAACTTTGCCAAGGATACAGCCCCCAAAATAACGTCATCTCTGATGCTGTGAGGTTCCTTTGTGTCCTAGTAAACCTTTGCCCATTAATCATACCAAGCAATGATAACCAACATATATGAGTTAACGTAGGCACATTTCTTTTAGGGAATGTGCCTATGTTAACTGACTTTAACCCTCACAATAACCCTATGAGGTAGGTGTTGGTGTTAACACCATTTTACAGTTGGGAAAGTCAAGGCAAAGAGAGTTTAAATAATTTGCCGCAGGTCACAAAGCTACGAAGTTGAAGTCCTAGAACCAGGATTCAAATTCAGACAGCCTGACTTCAGAATTCTTGTTAATCACCAACCTATGTCACCTCGAGTGTCCTGGAAACAAAGATGCTCAAAGTATACAATCCTCATAATTCTCAGTATACATCAAATGAATGATTTCATGCATGGAAGAATCACAGTGTCGCGCAATCACTTCAATTATCATCCGATCCTTGCTTCTCACTTTTAAATGTAATGCCTTATTTTTTAACTATCTTTATACAAATAACAAATTTACCCATGTCTTCCGAGAATGTGCTTAATCAAATTTTAATGCCCTTTATTGTGATGTTAGAAATAGGTAGTGTAGGTAGGGCCCATGATTCATGATTCCAGTATTAGATCTCACATCTTTTAAATTTTCCTTTACACAAGTGATAGAAGGAAAGACGGTCTCTCCAGAGCTATGTATATTGATTTAATTCTGCTTAGGTTCCTAATCTTATTCCCATTTTTTTTTCTTAAAGCAATTTTCATTTTATTTAGTATATGATTTAGATATCACAAGCTAATGAGCGATAGAGAAAAGATAAATCTTAGGCCCCACTCAAATGATCTATGTAAGTATAGTCAAAAACAAAAACTGTGTTTCTATCCTAACCAAGACCGAAAGACTAGTCAATATACCAATAAATAACATGAAGGAATGTATATCATCTGAATCAATAAAGGTAAAGTAGAAAAACACTTTTGATCTTTAACACCAGGCATGCTTTTCAGCTTTCACATGTATATCTACACCTTACACTAGATGGGGGAGCGCTAGGCAGCAGCAGATTTTTTCAGAAATGGAAGAGTAGAACAGATGGTTCCTATAGTTACTATCTGCTGGGCAGGCCGGGTTATGTTCCTATGTCAGAGAACCTGTGTATCATAATATTCTTGAACTTCAAGGAACTCACATTTCAGTAAAGGAGACTAAATACTACACATACATATGAGGTTACCTCTCTCTGTCTCTCTCACCCATGTGTATGCACACACACAAATTAGCTATCATATCAGGCGTATTGGTAACATATATTCAGAAATGTAATACATCTCACGCAGTTGCTATGAAAAATGATAATTATTTTCAAAGCGCCCAGCATATGGCAAGCTCTGAACAAATAACGTCTGTTATAAGAGCGTCACTATCTTCAACCTGAGAAATACATAACAAATATACCTTTTGCTGAGTCAAAAACTTTATGTAAACGTAAAAGCACATAGAATCATATATTCTAAGTTTACTATTTCCCCCAATTGGCTAAAATATGCTAAAGGGATTTTTCTTAGAAAGTACCCACAATGCAATCACTCTGGCACATTAAAAAAAAAAATTGTTTTGTGCATCTTATACATCCCCACAGGCTGGTACAAATCCTGGTGTTTTCACTTGCCGCATTCATTAACCTTCATCAGGAGATGATGGGCCTTTATTAAGCAGAAGGATAAGGTGCTAGAAACCAAAAGTCTACCTGACAGGTCCTGCTCTCAAGGAGGCCTTGTTATAATAAGGAATACATCCAGGTTTGTGACTTGGTTTACTGCTTCACACCTCAGCATAGTACCTTTTTATTTTCTACTGTTTTTCTAACAGTTTGATAGTTTGTCACGTTGCGTTAACCGGGAGCATCGTTTTTGTTTATTTGTTTTAGGTTTATAGTTTGGGATCTAAATTTTAGCTCCAAATTGCCGTTCTTCTGTGCCAAGATCATCCATGAAAAGTTCTTAAGTCTTACTTAGGAGTATGATCTGATATTTGAATAGATCCCACTTCCTAGCTAGCAATTTTCCAACTGCCCTCTGTTTCCATTATTTTATGTCAGCCCCAGCACAGTGTTTTCAGGATTGGTGTTTTAAGCTGGGTTCTAATATTTGATGAGTTTAACCCTCTCCCCAGATTTGTTGTGATGGAATATACTCCTGGATGTTCTGGCTATGGGTTCTCGCATTCCAACTTTAATTGAGAAGACCTGGATGCTTTGTAGAAGACTTTTAAAACTCTAATATTTAGAAGAGTTAAACTTGTCTAAGATAAAGGGCCTGACAGACAGTGAAAGATTCTGAGTCCCTTTCTGACTGCATACTCTTACAAACAACTGGCTTCGACTTGTTCCAGTTCATTAAAAATAAAAGGGAAAAAATGGCTAATAGCAAATTCAAGAGGGTAGCTTGGCTCTCCGTAATTTAATTCTAAATGTAATAACATGCCTATTAAAAATGGAAGGTCACTCTTCCAAAAATTTCCCTAAAGGCACAGCTGCCAAATTGACTTCTGATCTAGTCTTTACAACATTATTAATTCAATGACATAATAAAGCTGGCAAGGAAAAGCTTCATGTTTGCCTCACAAGGGAAGACGGCAGTGCCTGAGAGAGGACTTTGCATGTTTCCTATAAAAGTGACCTGAAAAACATCAACTTATATTAAAAAAAAAAAAAAAAAAACAGTCCTGATAAAGGACTAAAAATGCTTTTTCTCTGGCTTTTGGGAAAAGGCTCCCAAACTGGATTCCTGACTTCTACCCCTTCTATGCTTTGCCTTCATGCATCGGCAGCAAAGCACTATACATCCAATGGCACAGAGACAGCGTAGGCCAGGGCCAGCTGGCCTGGAGAAGAGGCAGTGCCTCTTTGCCGGGTCCCCACAGCTCAGGTAGGCAACTGTGGAAAGGCACCTGGCATGGAAGTTGGCCTCCCATGACTTGGCAACAAACTCTAATTAAATGAAACTTGACCGCGAAATGCTTGTTGATCCGAACTTGTCTAAAGTTCCAGGCCTGGACAGCAGGTTGAAACCTGCTAAGTGCGTAATCGGCACGATCTATAGCTTTTGGAAAGAGCTTTTTCGAACCAGGTTTTCAAAGGGTCACCCCCTCCCCCTATCTGCAACGTGAATCACACCCCATCTGCCAATCTGCCAGAGAGACTGACTGGCTTTCTCAGATGCCAAAGCGGCAGCACATATGCAACCTTGAGAAGAAGACCATTTGTGAAATGACGTTTACTGAAACGAACCGTTCAGTAAGGCTTTCCCATTAAACTTCCTTTATAAACTTTCCTCCTATAATATGTCCTTCTGCTTTGCATTTTCCACAAAGACCAAAAAGTAAACAACTACGTAATAATATCATAAAATCTTACATACGTATCAATACCCTTCATCCACAGGTGACCACGACAGACTATACCAAGACCATGTTGGGTTTACT
Source organism: Rhinolophus hipposideros (assembly GCF_964194185.1). Classification (NCBI taxonomy): domain Eukaryota; kingdom Metazoa; phylum Chordata; class Mammalia; order Chiroptera; family Rhinolophidae; genus Rhinolophus; species Rhinolophus hipposideros. The sequence continues at coordinate 8,462,393 of NC_138050.1, forward strand.
GGCTCATTGCAATCATGGAACCAACAGGCTGTGGGGAAGGGTGGGGGGGGGCTCTAAGCGGTACAGGAGGGGCTTGATATGGATTGGGGTTCTGTGAGGTGATTCTGGGAAAGGTTCACAGAAACGTGAATTTGCTCTGGATTGGCAGCTATCAGAAAGCAGGGGCAGATCTGTGATTGGCTGTCTTAGTAATTTTCTAGAAGACAGGAAGACCAAAGGAAGGATAAATCTTTCATGGGTAAAGAGGCAGCAGTCATTCATATTAGCTGGGAAAGGAGGATGAATGTCTGGTCATTTTTTGTGGTTTGGACATAGGTTCTTCTAGATGCCTATCTGCCTACGTGGTAAATTTACAAAATTCTTATACTTTGGAAGTAATATGGCTTAGAGCATCTTGACAAAAGCCAAATAACTGTCTGCTCAAGTAACCAATCATTCAGTAGTTCAACCACCTCTCTCACTTACTAAGAAGACAGTGTGCACACCCACGCCAGTGAGCCGGGTGCCAAATGACCCAACATATTCAAGTGCCTCTCTTAGTTCCTACAGCTCCCTGAATTCAGGACTCCAGCCATAAAACTGAAATTCTTTAGAAGAGGATTTAATTTGAATTTAATTTAGAAGAGGATCAACTGAATGTGAAAGAACACAAGAATCAAAAGTGGCTGCCCCTTTTAGAAGATGAAAAGTACTGTGCCATTGGTGACAGTCCCCACCTGGCCTACCACAGTCATTTGCATTAGCTGCCAAACCCCTGGAGGCACCTGAGAGTGTAACTCCTGCTTTACAGAAAGGGACACTGAGGCACAAATTTGGTTTCCCGGGTGGGAGGAAAGAGATTCTCCGGTGTATTTCCGTGTGCTCGTTAAACCAAACCACTGCTAGGACACAGCTACACCCACACGTCTCCCAACAAGGCAGCTGGGAGAGACAAACTCTGCCTCCACTTTTTTTTTTTTAATTAAGTGTACTGGATAATAACATTATGATAAGTTTGCACAGTGACAGATGATTACGAGACTCAGTGAGGTGATCACATTGCAAAGTGTATGCGTTGAGTCACCATATTGTACAACTGAAACTAATATTGTAAACCAGCTATACTGAAATCTAAAAATAAATAAATTTATTGGAGTAACAATGGTTAATAACATTACGCAATTTTCAGGTATACAGTATTATAACGTGACATCTGTGTACTCTGTTGTGTGCTCACCACCCGAAGTCTTGTTTCCTTCCATAACCATTTATTTGACCCGCCTCTACCCACTTCACCTTCCCCCACCCCACTTCCTCTATGGTAACCAGGACTCTAGTCTGCATCTACAAACTTTTTTTGTTTGTTTTTATGAGTTTGTTTTTGTTTGTTTTGTTAGCTTGCTACTTTTTCTTTTATATTCCACATATGAGTGAAATAAATATTTCCTCCTCTTGTGTTCACACTTTAACGTCCTGACCTCAAGGCCAGAGGCTGATCTTCAGTTCATCTTATGTGACTTTCTGGGGTTAAAAAGCAAGTGTAGCTCCTATGCCTAAGCTTTTTATCAACCTCCTTGGACACTTTATATCCTGAATTAATGAAGAAAACATACTTTAATAACAGATCATGAATTTCAATGATCTGAATCCATTGGGATTTCTAATGAAAAAAATAATACAAATTTAAATAATAGTACAATTCACCAAGAATCGCTTAATTTAAGTTAGCATTCTGCTCATAAGTGAAAGCTACATTTTAAGAACTACTGCATAATAATGTTAGCTAACACTTCAATGTTTATTTGTCAGATATTATACCCCTTGCTTCTACACGCATGAACATATTTAGTCCTCATAACTTTCCTAGAGTACCACTGTCATTCCCATTTTAATATAAGGAAACCGAGGCACAGAGCGTTTAAGTAATGGGCCTCAGGTTACACAGGATGGAGTCAGGATTTCAGCCCAGGCACTGACTCTGCCCGTGATTTTCTGCCTTCTATTTCCTGTTCCATTTTGTTGAAAGACTCGTAGAAATAACAAGTACAGCCGTATTTGGAAAGAAAAACCCGTTTATCATCATGCATTAAAAACAAGTGACCGAAACACTGACATCTGACGAGCTGGCAAAATGGTTGGCACTCTCAACTCACTGTGCTCATCTGCACACAAATATTTCTGAAACAAAACATAAATCACACGGGGTGCTTAGCACATCCACTACATTAAAGATTAGCGATGATTCATTTAAACTACAGAAAATGGATAGTCAGGTAATTATGTTGCAAGATTTGACAGTGTGTTATTTCCTTTAGTGATTTGTTTGGGGCCATGAACTTGGGAAGCAACACGTTCATGTTGAGGGTCAGCGCTGAGGAATCTAAGGGAACTGTTCCCAGTTGGAAGCATGTGTCCGCTGCCCGGCGCCTCCCCATGTTGGGTCCTGCTGCTCCACCATGAGGGGTAATCGCAGCCAGCGGGCATTTCACTTCAACAACCTCAGAATGTCGCTGTCTCCCACCATCTCCAGTTCACCTCCCCAGTGGTGTTCAACTGCAACAATAATAACATTCTGAATGATGTTAGGAACTCTACTGAGGAAGCAAGGAAATCAGACTACCCATCATGGGTGAGACCCCATTTCATCAACATAGAAAGTGAAAGTCTTCCTCTTCTTCCGCCCCTCAGACACCACTTGTGACTCACTTAGGTTCATTGAGAGGTTCATCCCGGCCTTTTTCTACTGTCTGCGTCAGTCAGTGAGTGTAACCCTGAACTGGCGCCAATTCTGGAGGCTTCTCTTGAACACAGAGGGGTACCACAAGGTACCCCAAACAGAGCACCTATCTGCTGAAAACTCCTCAGGATGACACCTTCGTCAAACACACATTACTGATGAGTATTTCATGAACCACTGGCACAATGTCCCTTGCAGAAAGATTTAAAAGGGGGTCAAGTGACAAAGAACACAAAAAAGGCAAGCTAGAGGGAAGTGACCTTGTATGCCCAGACTAAGGACAGAAACGAGCTCTCCCATCAGAAGTTCTGCCCTCCCAAGTGGGAATTACATGGAATTCCCATATTTTCTACCTTGTGAGGCCAAAGGATGGCCTTAGTATTCAGTGCAATGGCTTCACATGTTAGCAGCTATCTTCAAAACTCTGCTACCATCCTTAGAAGTGATTCACTAGAGTGTGAATGAGCTATATAGACCTGCTCTCTATTTGCACCTAAGGAATTTGTTGGATTTTGAGGTGAACAACAATTCCTAAAGTACACTCCCTCATGCCTTACTTTCAGGGTATTTAGGGGAGATAGAAAATATCACCACCTTTCTCCCCATCTTTTTTCCCAAGGCCAGCTCCCCTGAAGCTATCACACTTGCCCAGTTCTCTCTCTTTCACCAGCATCTGGTTAGCACCTAGGACATTCCTTTTCACTCAAAATCTCATCCTTATTCTCCACGCCAAGTAAGGCTACCTTACTTCCTCTTCTTCCTGGAACAGATTTCCACTGGCTTCTCTACCTTCTCATTCCTATTCCCCCATAGTCTCCACATTGCCAAAGTGATGTTGCTAAAACACAAATTCACGCATTCATATAACCAATTTATTGAGTGCCCACTGTGTGCCCTGCACTACGTGTTGGGGAAACAGCAGCAAAAAAGACCCAATCATCCTGGTCCTCAAAGAGCTTACAATCTAGCAGGGAAGAGTAATTATCAGATGAGTAATGACACTGAAATAAAGCATTAGACTACAAGATGGGTTGTTATGAAATACACAGCAGAAAGATGTACCTAGTAAAAGGGCCAAAGGAAACATCTTGGTGGAAGTGACAACTCGGCTGAAATCAAAAGCTTAGGGAATTATGAGTGAGAGGGGAGGAAGTGATGGAGAGCATTCCATGTAAAAGGAACAGTAGCAGAATTAAGAGAACTAGTGACACAATTCAGGAACTGAAAGAAATTCAACAGAATCCAAATGTAATAGTTACCAAAGGGAAAGCGGGGAGGGAGAAAGGTAGAAAAAGGTAAAGGTCAAATATATGATGACATACAGAGATTTGACTTGGGTGGTGAGCACACAATGCAATATATCTATCATGTATGAGGGAATTGTACACTTGAAACCTATATAATTTCATTAACCAATATCAACCCAATAAATTTAATTTAAAAAACTCTACTGAAAGAGAATCAATGACTTTCCTATGCACCAATAATAGCTGGCTAGAAAATCAAGGAAATGCCATTTTTTCATAAACTCAAAGAAAAAAAAGAAAATTACATAACAGTGAAAATACACACACACAAATAATCTTAACAAGAAGAGGTGAATATTACATTAAAAAGGTGATCATCTTTAACAGACTTTGTTTTGAATGACATGTTTAAATGGAAAAACAGACTATATATAGTCTGAGTACAAAGATGAGATATGTTTTTCAAAATTCAAGTACAGAGGATGGATGATCAACCTTAACTGACAATCAAATTGTTATAAAGCTATTATCATTAAGTCTGTGATGTTGGTATAAGAACAGATGGCCAAAAGAGCCAGCGAGCCCATAACAGTCCCTCGCATACCCTACCCTGGAGGTTAACACAGAGTAAGACAGGAATCTCAAACCAGAGATGAAAGAAAAGATTGCTCCATAAATGTTGCTGGAACAATCAGGTAGCTATTGGGAAAACTAAAATATATTTAAGTCAGTGGCTCCCAACATTGGTTGTACATCAAGAACTGTGGTATTTTTAAGAAACAAATTATTCTGAGATTTCACCACCCCATCCCCAAATTTAGGATCAGTAAATCGGGAAGAAGATTTGGTAAAGGTCTTTCTAAAAAGAGCTTCAGGTGATCTGATCATAAAGCTGGAATTCTGAATCATCACTTAGAGTCTTATTTCATATCATAGATCAGAATAAAATGATACAGTTTCATTAGACTTAGAAATACAATTAAATTAGAAAGTTTTAAATCCTTAATTTCTAAATAGAAAATGATTTTTTAAGTTTAAAAATAATGAAATTACAAAAATACTGACTAAAACAAAAATTAAAGAAAGTCATTTACAACCGAGTTGTCAGTTAGATGATGAATATCTTCCACGTGTAAAGACCTAACTTGTAAGAAAGGATAAGAAAAATGCATGCAATACACAAGAGGGAAATGGATATGTACAATTAACTGTTCTCCCCGCCCCCATGGCTATTAATCTAAGTCAAATGCTTGTTCTTTGAAAAGTCTAAAAAAACTCCCCTAGTAGTATTGCTCTAATGAACAAGATCTGAAACAAATCAACAATAAATTAAATGAAAATGAGAGATGCTACAGTCATAAAATTAAGAGGATCATAGCTATGCATAACATTAAGCCAATAAATTTGAAATTTTAATGATATTAATATAAACAAATCCCCAGGAAAAACATTACAGCCCAATAGCCTAACTTTCAAAAAAAAAAAAAAAAAGAAAGAAAGAAACGTTAATAATCTTATAATGGTTTAGGAAATTGACTCAGTACTTTAAATCTTTCCACAAAGAAAATTCCAGGTGAGTTCTACCTAACATTCCAGGAAGAAATAATCCCAGATTTATACAAATTAAGTCAGTAGAGGAGAACAGGGAACACATTCCTAACTCATTATTGTGAGTTATGTAACTCTGGGATCATAACCCAGTAAGGACAACACAGGAAAACAAAAATTATAGACAAATTACTCTCAAATATAGATATAAAATTCTAAATAAATATTTACAAACAAAAGTCAATAAAAAATAAAAAAAATAAAAGTAATTCATCATGACCAAGTTGGATGTTTCCAGGAATGCCAGATTGGTTTAATGTTGGAAAATTACTAAATGTAGTTCAAAAATTAAAAAACTAAAGAAAAAAATCTTAAGATCATCTCAATGGACATAGAAAAGAATAGTTGATACAATTCAGTATCCATTCATGTTAACATGATAAAGGATATCTACAGAAAATCTACAACAAGCATCATTTTAAAAAGTAAATCCTTAGAAGAATTCAGATCAGAGAAAAGCAAAAGTAACCCCATGACTACTATTATTGGCAATGTGCCAAGGGTCTCGTAAGTCAAGAAAGGGAAGTTAATTATCAGGGCTGGAAAGATGTGCCAAAACTGTCACTCAAAGGTTAAATTGTTATTTACATTAAAATTCCCCAAAACGTACATATAAGAATTAATAATAGAATTTAGCAAGGTACCTAGATCACAAAATAATGTATTAAAAGAAATTCCATTTAGAAATGCTAGCAATGGATAGGTAGAAAGTAAAAATATTTTAAAGTCATTATCTATCATAGCATAGAAAAACAAAGTTTCTGGAAATAAATCTAAAATATACGGGAGAACTTTTAAGGAGAAATTATAAAATTTTACTTGAAAGACATGATGGAACTACTTGAGAGATTATGTAATTGATTATTTGACTTAATATCATAAAGATATCATTTCTTCAGTAAATGACCTATAGGTGAAATGCAATTATATACAAAACCTCAAGAGAGTATTTATATAAAAGAAGAAAGAGACAAGTTTTCTGGAGAAGAAATAAAGGAGTCTTGCCACAGAGGACCTCAAGACTTACTACAAAGCTATAACAACAGGGATCATGTGCAACTGCAACTAGAGAGAAACTGACAAATGAAAAAGAAACGTCGGAATCATACCCACACATATGGGCACTTGATTGATAAAAAGTGCTGGCACTGAGGACAATCAAGGAAAAGATAGATAACCATTCAATTCATGGGGCTGATACAATTGCTTATGCCCATAGGGAAAAAATAAAATGAGATTGCTACTTCACATCCTGCATGCAAAAAATCAATTCAATAGGAAAAAACCACCAAAAATAATTTATAACATGATATGGGAAACTACCTTTAGGATCTCAGGAAAGGGTTTCTGAAGACACAGACAGCCCAAGCCATAAAAGGGAAAATAACTGAATAATCTGCATTAAAATGACAAACTTTCCTTCATCAAAAGAAGCCACAGAGAGACTGAAAAAACAAGCCACAAACTAGGAGAAGATAGTTGCCTCACATATAAACTAATAGAGCATTTAATAGTCAGTATTTACAAAAGAATCCTTACATATCAATAAGAAAATCACAAACAAACTTTTCAAAGGGCATTGAAAAGTACTTTATAAAGGACAATCCAGATGTAGATTGGTAAAAATTAGGAAGTCTTAATAATACTAACGGCTGGAGATGAGATGCAGCAATGGAAAACGCATGATACTGAAAACTATGTGAATTGCTACAACCACTCTGAAAAGCAGTTGGCATCATCCATTCACAAAGTTGAACATGCGCAGACATGATGGCCCAGCAATTCCACTCAAGGTAAATGCCTTAGAGAAACGTTTACACGGCAGGGGCCACATACAAGACTGTTCAGGAAAACACTGTTCATAGCAGCAAAAGACCGCAAGCAGCCCAAATATCCATCACAGGAGAAAGGATGACACATCATCCTACAATACACAGCAGGGAAAAAGAACTGCACCTATAGTAAAACATGGATACATTTTTCCAGGACAACATTGAGTGAAAATAAGCAAAACCCCGAAGATCATGTACAACTTGCTTTTTGAAGCTCAAAAACAAGCAAAACAAAACAATATGTTGTTTAGGAAGATGTGTATACATGTATACACATATGTACACATATGTACAAATGTATGCGCACACATGTACATATGTATGTGCATACATATATGTACGTACATATATACATGTATTTATATATGTACGTATATACATACGGGGTCTGACAATTAGGTTCGCGAACTCATCCTAGGAAAAGTGCCCCATACCTCATTGCTGAATATCACTACGGTCACCTTTGAAGCGCTCCCCTTGGGAAGCTATGCACCGATGCCAGCACTTAGTCCACCCTTCAAAGCAATTTTGGAACTCTTTTTCTGGAATGGCCATCAGAGCTGTCATCGAATTACACTTGATGTCCTAAATGTCATCAAAATGTCTTCTTTTCAACATTTCCTTTATTTTCGGGTAAAGAAAGAAGTCATTGGGGGCCAGATCAGGTGAGTAGGGAGCGTGTTCCAATACAGTTATTTGTTTACTGGCTAAAAACTCCCTCACAGACAGTGTCGTGTGAGCTGGTGCATTGTCATGATGCAAGAGCCATGAATTGTGGGTGAAAAGTGCAGGTTGTATAACTTTTTCATGCAGCCCTTTCAGCACTTCCAAATAGTAAACTTGGTTAACTGTCCAGTTGGTACAAATTCACAATGAATAATCCCTCTGATATCAAAAAAGGTTAGCAACATCATTGCAACAAGTTCCCGAACTTAATTGTCCTAGCTCATGTATATATACGTGTGATATATATATATATATATATATATATATATATATATATACATATATATGAATGACTGCTTTTAAAAGCCAGGGAACAATAAACAGAAAGTTCAGAAAGAGCAGAGTGAAGGAAGGAGAAGGTGGTAGGGGATCATCACACAGATAGATTCAGAAGGAGCCCCCACGCTGGGTGTCAGGTTCATGGCTGTTATGCCTCACAACTTGTTGTAGCTATGTTATGTCTATTGATATTACATATATATATGTATACTTTAAAAAATATATTAAAATGGTACCTTCTGGAAAACTAAGAACATTGGGCAAATTCAAGATAGCATACACCCAGGAGAATTACACACCTTACGGGTGACCTGGGGGTGTCAAGGACAGTGCTCGCCATGGCCTGTCATGAGACTCGCACACATAGACTGAAGCGCTGTCGCATTACGCCCGTGAACTTAAAGTCGTCCACAATAGTAGGTAGCATAAGGAATGTACATTGTAAATATAACTTAATCCGTTGACTCATTTCTTGACGTCTACTCTGTGCTAGGCGAGAGTCCAGGTGTAGACAAAACAGGGTTTGAAAAAGTTTAAATTTTAAAAAGCCATACATACCCTCAGGGAGAGTATTAACTTGCTCAAGACAAAAGCTTTCTAAGATGTTCCTTCCCTAGCCTCCAAATCCATTCCCAAATCCTGTCAATTCCACCTCACATCTTTCCTGACAATCCCTAGGGTTTTAGCCCTGGACCTCCATCACTCCATGATCCTGGCACCACCGGGTCCCCCACTCAACCCCCATCCAAGCTTCCTTGTCCATCCTCCAGGCTCACGAAGCTGGACTCTGGCCACCAAGCATCACCGAATCCCCACAGAACATTAGGGAGCATTGTCCTTGTTTAAAGCACTCTGCAGAAGTTCTATTTAAAACAATTATCTTACTATCGAGATAGCTTGCATTTCTGTCTCTCCATTAAGCTGTGAGTCCCTTGAGGATAAGAGGCCAGCCACTTTCTTTTATCCCTCTCCAAAGCACAGAGCCTCAGTGTAATTACAGCAATTCGGTTTCAGATAGGGGATGTTCAGGCACTAAAATTTTTACACAAAGGAAAAATTCAGAATCGGAGCATGGCCTGTAAGGCTTCCTATGTCCTGGCCCGAGCCAAGCTTTCCAGGCCCTCTGCCGCCTCCAGCAGACAGTATTCCCGGAACCACTGAACAGACAGATCCTTGGAATATTACAAGGATTTCACGCTCAACCAAGTTTGGGGAAAGCTTGGATTAAACCAATTTAAGTGAGTTTCTTGGCGGGGGGGGGCATCTCAGAGACTTTAAACTGATTACGTGATTTGAGACTCTCCAAAAGGGGACTCTGAGATGTTACCCTGGCCCTTCCACGTGAACACCTATTTACAACCCGCCATAGAAGTATTAGCAGAACATTCCCCAAACTATAGCAATTGCCTTTAAGGAATGGCTTCCCATGCCTCAGTTGTCCCCAAGGCTTTCTCTCCAATTCATTTCCTCAGGCGTAACCCACCCCAATTTAAGCACACTCTTATCCTACACCTCCCCCCTTATTTCCATGGTGCCCTATATGGACAGAGGATGGGTTGGCACATGATAATGACATGGAAACAGCACACGCATATTAATGAAATTCCCTTTTTTCCTCGTTTTGCTCCTGTACTTTTTTAAACTGAAAGGAACATCCTTCATAGCAATTTCAGGAGATATTTTGCAGCTTCTTCAAAAAAAAAGTGCTTGCTAATAGTCTGGTCATTGTTTTTTGTTGTTGCTGCTGTTGTTGTTGTTGTTTATTACTTGCTTCTAGCGTTAGTAGCAATTTCAAACTGCCCTGTCTTGTTTTTTACAAAAGACTTCTGTTGAAGACAGATTTTTCCCTACCATGTTTGCTTAATAGACAAGTTTTGGTTTGTTTCTAAAGCCATATATTGTACATTCTGGTTTTCTCAGTATAGTTCATTACAGAATTGTACACCTCAAATCTATGTAACTTTTCTAACATTGTCACCCCAATAAATTTTAATTTAAAAAAAAAGTAAATCAATTTTTGTTTCTCATTTGTTTGTCTTGTTTTTGGTTTATACACCACATATCAGTGAAATCATAGGGTTCTCTGCTTTTTCTGTCTGACTTATTTCGCTTAGCATTTTATTCTCAAGATCCATCCATGTTGTCACAAATGTTCCTATATCATCTTTCCTTAACGCCGAAAGGTACGTTTCACTTTGAAAGTGAAAGAGGATGCTATCAATACTTACACCAGGAACGCACCCGTAAACTTGAACTATCCTGGTCATTGTTTTTATGGCTTCCAAACCAACTGCTAACCACTATGGTAAGTGTCAAGGAGGTTAGACTTCACAGCCCTAACTCCCTGTGGGAGGCCAAGTGAGAAAAAAATTGCAATTTTGAATCAACTCCAACAGAGGTGGAGGAGGCAAATGGAAGAAATGCTTGGTACAGGTCTTCTTTCAAATGTTTTTCATTGGAAAAAACAGTCACTGTGTCGGGCCATGGCAGACGTAAATCAGGCTGCATGGACTTATTTTCAATGTCCCTACATGGGACAGGAGAATTTCAAGGAAAGCTTCATTAGTTCAAACTTCCGAGGACAGTCCTTCGAGGTGATTTAACCCATTATTTAAGAGGCCTGAGACAAATTATTACTCATTAAATTGTGAATTATTGTATAGCTTCATTTTAAATTGAGTTTATGACTTGTTAGAACTTCATATCTGAACGATCTCTTTATGGGACTGACAAACACTTACGTCTTGATGACAGTACAATTTGAACATAATGACGCCATTTCGAAGGGCTGGTGATTTAGAGTCACTCTGCATTTACTTTTAAGAAATTATTAATATTCATGGGTCCAATTTATTTGATGCCTACTCCATCAGGAGCACAGTTCCCAACTGTAGCAACTCCCCCGAGAAAATCTGATGGCTTTTCTGACAACTCATTTTGAGATGCTGTCTCCTAAAACAACTGTAACTAGAAGAAGAGACAGCTCATGTCTGTGCCAAGCTTGACTCAGTTAATCTACTTTAAATTCTTACATTTTCTGGTGGCGTTTTCGGTAGATTTTTAGGTGCAGCATTAAAGTTCATTTTTTTCCCTATCACTTTTAATATTCAGGTGGTTTTTCCATCAACAAAAAAACATTTGCAAGGTACTCTTTATTTCTCTATGATCTTGATTTAGTTGATATTACGTTACATATGACTTATCTGACACCTAAATTCCCAGATACAGAAATTTCCCACAGACAAACTTACATAAAGCGGCCTCTACATCATCATCATTATTGTCACCATCGTTATTGTGCTGCTGTTCTTGAGATGGCTTAATAAGAAATTAATTTTGATGCCCACAGATAAGATTTCTAAAGAGACAAAGAGGTGCACGCTCCCTGGAACATTCTCTCTCTCTCTTTTTTGGAAAAGAAGGCATGACTGGAATTCAAATAAGCTACTCCAAGGCTGATGGTGGATATTATCCAGCCATATATTCTTAGAAATCATACTCTTAAGATGAACCAGTCCCCTGAAAAAACAGTGACTATGAGATATGACTGAACACTCCAGAAAGGAAGGAAGTTCTTGACATACCTATCTAAAAGAGAGGCAATTCCTTAGTTGGTGTGTATACTTGCAGAACAAAAATCATGACTCTGTTTGCAAAATGGAGCGTACTTGGCCAGATCTGTACCAATCTCTAGGGTTATTATAAAGCCTGCCGGCAAGCTCAGGAGAAACCTAACTTCATTTTTCTTTGCTAACAGTCATACGTCGTGGTTTGGACAAAGAATCAGCAGGATCTTCTTTTTCAGCATTTTGGGAATCGGTCAAACATTTGTAGATACTAAATATATCCCCATGATTCAGTGCTTTCACTTAAAAGGTTGAATCAGGAACCGTTCATCACTCAGGTGTAAAAGCATAACCAGACTACCAGTAGCCAGGAAATGGTGTGGCTCTGAGACTGCCTTCAGAAACTTCCTCACTGGGGAAGCAATGGAAACCCTGGAGGGGTGAGCAGAGCACCACCTCTCCCATGGATAAGAGCAGCTTCCCAGTTGAATTGGAAAATTAATAAGGCTTCTCATCATGAAGACACAGATTCCCAGTGTTCCTCTGAATCTCTGTTAAATTACAGATGCTCCCCACTGGGCCATCCCCACACAGCAGCTCACGACTCTACCTTTCATCTAACTCCAGCCTACCCAGAGAGCTGCGCTGGCGCTATATATATCATTCATGGCCCACCGCAGCAAACCAGGTGAAAGCCAGATGAGCGGAAGGACAGGGGTTTCCGGGCAAAAATCAGGTGCATTGTGAATAACAGGTAAAGCTGAAAGAAGCGGAAATACAATACCATAGGGGAGCAAAATATGCCCCATTGGCGTATTGATTATTTTGAATTAAAGTGACTTCAGAAATAGCCAATCCGAAAAAAGGCACCCTGACCCTCCCTCCTTTGTCCCCTTGAACACAGGACATATACCGCCCATGTGTCAGGTACGTCCTGGCACCAGGATGTAGAGAGATAACCTGTCACCAAGAGCTCACTACACAGCATGTGGGCCAGGTGTGGTGGGGAGAGCTGGGCAGGCCCAGAGATCGAATCCTTCTCTGTGTTCCTTCGTGTCTGCATGGCACGACAAACACTTATTTACCAAACATTGGCTCTTCCTATCCCCTGGGCATTGTCTTCCTTCCCTTTGGAGACCGAGACCTCTACTCCCTTTCTTCTGAGCTCAGCACAGCATATAAGCTTCAACTGCCTGACATCTTTGGGCCCTCAGAGTCTTATGGAGCCCCTATACAAGTACTTAAATTTGTGTTTGTTTTCCTCCTGTTGGCTCTTCCTATCTCCTGTACATTGTCTTCTTTCCCTTTGGAGACCCAAACCTCTACTCCCTTTCTTCTGAGCTCAGCACAGCATATAAGCTTCAAGTGTTGATCTGTTTGATCTGTTTGACATTAATTTGATTATTAGACCAGCCAAAGGACCTACCGTGTTTCCCTGAAAATAAGACCTAGCCAGACCATCAGCTCTTAATGCGGCTTTTGGAGCAAAAATTAATATAAGACCAGGTCTTATTTTAATATAATACCTATAAGACCGGGTATGATATAATATAATACTAGGTATAATATAATACTGGGTCTTATATTAATTTTTGCTCCAAAAGACACAATAGAGCTGATGGTCTGGCTAGGTGTTATATTCCGGGAAACACAGTAGAAGGGTAGAAGAGAAATTTTTACTCCCCAACAACACCTATGTGGATGATAGCTGCTTTTTAAAAACAACTTTTAAAAACACTATAATAATGGTCCATAGGTCATGAAAGGGAAATCAGCACCAGCTGAGAGAGTACAGTGCCTTGGACAGGTATAACATTTGTCCTTTTGGGCTTGGGATTAAAGCAGGAGCCCACCAAATTATTCTTTTCACATATAAGCAGCACACAATTTCTTTGAGTCAATATAATCACGAACCAGTACCTGACGAAAGGCTGTTGCACAAATATAAGGTTTGGACCACTTCAAAAACACAGACCTCTTTTCAACCCACCTCAGGACCAAAAATACAAATTTATCCGAGAATAGACCTAAGCACATTGAATTTATTCTGAACCATCAGGGAGAACTGTTTTCAGTCTTAAAACAAAATATTCAAATCTACATCATAAGGTCCAACATGGTAGCTACCAGCTACATGTTGCTAGTTACATTTAAATTTAATTAAATTAAAAATCCAGTTCCTCAGTTGCGCTAGCCACGTGTGACTAGAGGTTGTCGTAGAGACAGCACAAACAAACACTCCCAACGCTGCAGAATGGCCTGTTGGATAATGCGGTTGTTACGTCCTAAACACTGATTCTTCTTTTCCCCATGCAAAAAACACACGTATGGTTTTCTCTTATTTAAGCATTACCTGGGGAAATTATTCCCTTGCTGGGTCAGAAACTGAAAAGCAAATCACACTCAGCACTTGCAAAGTCTCAGAAAGCCCACAGCCAACAACTCAGGGTGCAAATACTGTAATTAAGCTGTGACAATGGACACACCTGGCACAGGTGAAGCCTCTGCCCTGGGCACAGCCAGAGGCCTTTGGACAAGATTTAATCCTCAGAAAATACTCCAAGTCAGTCCCAGAAGCCCTCCCTGCTCTTTCTTTTAAATTAAAATGAAAGCTGAGAAATAGGACTCTTAAGAATTTCTTCTTTTGACAGATGAGGCAGTTGCCTTTGGTATGACCAGAGAATTAATAGAGAATAAACATCCTGTTCATTAGCTGGACTGCTCTAGTTACCAGTCAACACTCCATTTATCTGATTATCATCAACCTGCATTATTAAGAAGCATATTTTACATTATCGACATAAGGGCTGTCTCAAGATTTCCTGTAGAACCATTCCCTTAAGGAAATACTCGGAAGATCTTTCTATTCATAAGAATACACAAGCAGCAGCTACTTATACTTAACAAACCACAGCTCCGTCCCTTAAAATTGTTAGCCTGAAGCCAAGCTTCATCAATGATGGGACGAATACTGATGCATGTAAAATGAGGATCAGGGCTGGGCATATTGGCGGGGGAAACTGACACTGTGACATGAATGTCACACCAAATGAATGTAGTCATATGACAAAGGGGCAGGGCTTAGTCTCCACTGATTAGTCATTTCTATGACGAGCTGCCACTTCTCTTGGACACCTGACAGTACCTGGAGTGGCCTTTTTTACCAATGGGTGGGTCTGTGTGACTTAAAATTGTTCTATGAACACATTATTTCCCACTAATTGCAAAGAAAACTAGAAACATTTCAAGGCCATACAATTAAATCTCTGAACCACCTAGCTTTGGGTTTATGAGACCATATGGTCTCAATTCACTTAGAAATAAAACAGTGGAAGGAGGCAAGTCCCAGAAAACCCCAAGCCTGATCCTCCCACCCAGTCCCCTACTCAGGGAAGAAAACAAAGTGTCTTGAACAGCATGAGGGTGGTGTGCATGTCTATGATAGGATAATAAAAATCACTTTCTTTGAAAGAAATTGCCAACACAAAGCTTTTAGTACTATAAATATGTCACCATTTCTAAAGTCATTGATTTTGCCATAAAATTAAACTGTGGCTGCCATATGACCTGCAATATTATATTATGCCTTTCCCCTCACATCTTAAGTTCTCTCAAATATCAAAATAATAAAAATATTAGTATAAAGTTGTCGTAGAGAGCGGACCAATTTACACCATATGTTAAACCAGCATTTCTTCCTTTGAGGTCAGGAATTTTGTACTGGAAAATAGAAGCCACACTGGCCTAAACAGAGAGACAGAGCAGAGGAGAAGTTGGTGGGTGGGAGGGGGGCGGGTGACCAGTGAGAACAAAGAAAAAGAAAGAATGCAGGAGGACACGCTGATGGGCCTTTCTATCTGGTTTACACTGTATCTCTTTCACCCTAGAACATGTTGTTTCCAAAAGTTATAGTGAATTTGCATCAAAAAGAAAAAAATAACCTAGGAATAAATTCAGCCAAGAAGGTGAAAGACCTGTACACTGAAAACTACAAGATGTTAATGAAAAAATTGAACACACAATAACCAGAGATATTCCATGCTCATGAATTGGAAGAATTAATATTGTTAAAATGTCCATACTACCCAACGCAATCTACAGATTCAATGCAATCTCTCTCTCTCTCTCTCTCTCTCTCTCTCTCTCTCTCTCTCTCTCTCTCTCTCTCTCTCCACACACACACACACACACATACACACACACACACACACACACACACGAATATTACTCATCCATAAAAAAGAATGAAACCTTACCATTTGTGACAACATGGATGGACCTTGAAGACATTCTGGTAAGTGAAATAAATCAGACAGAGAAAGACAAACACAGCATAATCTAACTTATATGGGGAATCTGAAAAAAAAAAATCTGATTCATAGAAACAGAGAACAAATTAGTAGTTGCAAGAGGTGGGGGGTGGGAGAAATGGGTAAAGAGGGTCAAACGGTACAAACTTTCAGTTACAAAATAAATAAGTCCTGGGGATGTAATGTACAGTATGGTGACTATAGCTAATAATACTCTATTGTATATTTGAAAGTTACTGAGAGAGTAGATCTTAAAAGTTCTCCTCACAAGGAAGAAAATTTTGTAACTATGTCTAGTGGTGGATGTTAACTGGACTTACTGTAGTGATCATTTCATAAGAAAAAAATCTTAATTGTCATCTTTTATACCAAGAAAAGAGACTTGATGTAACCTATGCTTTCATGATAGAGTTTTAACTAGTCTTAATTGAAAGTGTACGATTAGCTATTCTAACAGGTAAGTTTGTTGAGTCAAATTATGCCTAGCCTGGAGGCCACCACAATGTATGGCTAACACATTCACCTGATGATCCCTATGCATTCACTCCCTGAACATTTTGGCAGTGCCCAGGGAGAGGCTGCAAAGTGGATCTGGATCCCTGTCCTCAAGAAGACTATGGGCTAGCGAGAGCACAGACAAGTCAGAATATAAATATAACAGGAGTTACAGAGATGGTGACTAACAGGCCACCGTGAGCTCATGCAGGAGAGAGAATCCTACAGGAGAATCACGCCCAAGTGTCAAACAAGGTCTCAGATGTTTGCAATGCAAGGTCTCAGATGTTGCAACAGTCACACTAAGAGAGGGGAGAAGGGGCAGTGTTAAGGGTTGACTCATGTCCCACAGTAAAAATATGTTGGAGTCCTATCCCCAGGATCTCAGAACATGACCTTACTTGGGCCTCTGCAGAGGTGATCAAAATGGGGCCCTAATCCAAATGACTGGTGTCCACACGAAAATAGGAAATTTGGACACCGATATATACAGAGGAAAAACAATATGAAGACACAGGAAGAAGATGGCCATCTATAAGCCAAGGAGAGTCTGAGGCCACCAGAAGCTGGGACACAGGCCTGGGACAGATTCTCCCTCACAGGCCTCAGCAGGAACCACCTCTGCTGACGTCTTGATCTTGGACTTCCGGCCTCCTGAATTCCGAGACAACACAGTTCTGTTGTTTACACCATCAGTTTGTGGTACTTTGTTACAGCAGCCCAGGCAGACTAATACAGGCAGTGTCACGCAAACTTAATTCAGAAAGGAGGAAAGGGGGTATTCAGACATAGGGATCAGGACGAGTGTACAAAGGCCAGGAGAATGAAAACAATGCAGTGTGTCTGCCCGTGTGGACTACAGAAATAGAGCCTTATAGTGGTGATTGGGGGTTGGAGAGACATTCCAGAACTTGGAAATGCAGGACGACTAATCAACATAAAGGATCACAGCCAAGGGTGTGACATTCTCTTAAAGAGAATGAATGGCTCCCTGGCCAGTGGGCCTCAACTATTAGGTTGGTACAAAACTAATTGCGGTTTAAAAGGTTAAACAGAAATACAGACACCGCAATTACTTTTGCACCAACCTAATATAATTTGCCGGAAGGAATTAACATTAAGGAGAAACAAACTGTGGATCAATAAAAGTTTGGTATACAGTGAAAGAGGCCCATACTATGGTGTCTAAACCAATAAAAGGGAGGGTGCCCTAGGAGGGCCCAGCCAATTGTTGTGGGAGCCTGTCACAGAGACACAGCTATGGCATCTGATTCATTAAATATTTAAATTACAGAACAAAGCACCTGCTATCCTCGGTGCAAGTTCACCAAGCACCTGTCTGTCTGATAGAGAACATGGCTTCTCAGATGGTCTGCTCAGCCCAAGCCACATACTCAGTTCACTGAAGAGACAGAATTTTCATTGTCAAAAATACGCTTACATCCTGGATCAGAGCCGTGTGAGCCTTGATGGCATCATCAGCCATGGTCACGTCTGAAACCTACAGGACAGAGTGGGCTCTGTACCCTGAGGCCCAGACAGACATTCAGCCTTGCCGAGGGATGACACATTACCCCCCAGCTTCTTCTCAGTCAATGGCAGTACCTTCCAATGGAGTCGCAAGCATCTGCAATAGTCCTGCCTCCTTTCAGCTCCTACAGGCCCCACACGACCTGCTCTTGCCTCACCTGCTTCTTGACCTCATCAGGCACAACTAGCTCACTAGGCTCTGCCTCGCCGCCACCTCGGTGTCCCACCACTGCACCACCTGGGGGCTTTGAATTTGCCATTTCCTCTGTCCTACATGCTCATCCCCTGGCCCTATCTCATCATTATTGGGTCTCAAACCAAAGAGGACTCTCTTGCCCACCCCATCGAAAGGTGCCCTCTTTTATCCCCCAAGCCACTCCTTAATACCCCAGCCTGTTACTTGTCCGTGAAGGCACTTATGCTATCTTGTGGATGCATGTGTTCTTTGTCCACTGCCCTGAGACTAAACTGTCAGCTTCACAGAAGCGACCTTCTGTGTGCTTTTTAACCACTTATTCCCAGTGCCTAAAACTGCACTTAATACCCAGCAGGTGTTCAATAAATTTGTTGAACCAAAGAACGAAACCTCGTGTTTAATGAGCATCCAATCTCCAACCCTCGAGTGCTAAGATACAGTAAAAAGAAAATAAAAAATTGGAGTTAGGACAGCCAGTCTCAGCAACTCTACTTAGTTATGTGACCTATGACAAGTCACTTCTGAGCCCAAGATACCCATCTGTGAAATGGAGACACAGGCAGCCACATCCTAGGCTACTGTAAGAGTTAAATAGAAATAATGGAGCTGTGCACCATTATTTACCAAAATGCATGCCTTTTGGTTCACGAGTAGTTTTATTCAATGTCTAGTTATTTAAAGATCAACTTAAAGTAACAGTCAAGTGATGCAAGGAACGTCTGCTTTTTTCAACATCTTATGGAATAAAGTGTTAGGAAAATCTCCCTTCTGAGAAACAGCAATGACCCACAAGAGCTCCGCAGTGACAAAAGCTGTAATGAGACACCCATCGCCCCGTGTCCCCAGACCTTCGCTGTTCACTACTCCAACGCATTAATGCTGGTTCCCACAAGAAGGTGTAATTTAATAATCTTTGAGTTGCCGAGGCCTGTGTATTTTTAAACCTGAAGGCTCAATTAGCAGCTGGAGCTCAATCACTATAGTAGCACATGTAATTTCAGACAATTACTTCACACTGTGTGGAAGACTGGATGTAAAAAGTCAGATATTTTTAAGTCACATTTGCACTACGACATTTAAACACCCTTTTCTAAATACTTAATGTTTTCAAAGACTGCATTTGTTCTTCCTCAAAAAGGGATCCGATACAGAAGAATGTTTTCTCTTATTAAGGAACACTTCTCACATCTCTCGATTACTGGACTCCAACTTGTGTTTCCCAGGTAAGACATGGTGTCTTCAATTCTCTGAAGCAAGCACCCTCTTTGAATCTATAACCAATCCCTTTCTTCTTCTACCACTAAAGCCGTAATTTCTCATTGCCCACCCTTGCCTACTTAAAGTTATTTTTCTCCAAAATGTGACTACATATAATTAATCATGCACAATCCAGTGTTGCAATGAAATTTTCCTTATACCATTAAAGAAAAACGCGATCTTTTAGTGTGTTTAAAGACAATTCAAATGCAAAAACCTTCTAGATCTCAGCTGATTCAAGTATGCCACAAGCAACACACTAGTGCAGATGGAATGAATTTCTTTTAAAATGGCATGGTTGTAAAACTTCCAGGAGCTGAAAAACTTGGAGGGGTGGTCATCAGGAAAATTGTACTAATCACTTTATTGGGGTAAATTGACTATTTTTCTAAAAAGCAGCTCACATAGACAAGACCACCTCTGGGCAAGTGTAATTCACACAAGTTGTACTTACTATTAATAGCAAGTCACCAACGTGATGAATACATAACTGCATACACGCCTCAATTACCTTTAGTACATATAATTTGGGGAAATACTGTAACTTGTGCGTGGGAAGTACATTGTTCAACCTTTACACAATACTCCACAACACAGGTACCAGTAAAAATATACAGAAAGACTCACATTAAGTATCTTGTTAAAGTTACCTGGGTCTCCTAACAACTTAGCAAAATATAAATTAAATTGAGATGAAATTTAAAAAGGTGAAATACTTGCCTACAGTTACAAAAAAATAGGGAATTATGGTTATAACTCAATCATCCTGAGGCAGGTTCTGTAATTTAATTTCCTCCAAATTTATCTCCTTTTCCTCTTCTGTATTCATAAACCACAAGCTATAAAAAGGTGATAAAGAAACTCTAGAGCTCCTTGACCTAACCAATAGCTTCTTCCAACGCCATAAATGTCATATATCAGGGGCTGTACAGACCCGCAAAGGAAAGAAAAGTGAGGGGTATGTCAGCTAGTCAAGCAGAAAAGAAACATACAAATGAAAAAGCAAGACAGTTTCCATTAGAAAATATGCCTCTAAGGGATTTCAACTCAGGGACTGTCTTAAAACCCTTTTCTGCAACAGTCAGATATATCCAAATGAATACTTCCACCCACTGACTGCAGATAGAAACTTCCAGAAAGGAAGTTTAGGAAAGCAAATGTACATTTTTCTATATTTTTGTGTTTTTCAAGAATGAATAACAATGGGAAATTTTTATACATAAAAATAATGTCATTTATATACAAAGCAGCTCAAATTGTTATTCAATACATAAAATAGTCAAAATATCAACTTTTGGGGTATTTGTGGATTTTTGACACGTTTTGGAAAAAAAAACTTGAAATAATGCAGCGAAAGAGTTAAGCATCTACATGCAAAATTCTTTAAAGACATCTAACATCAAGAAATAATGTCTGAACAAACAAGCTTACTGCCCAGTAAGGAGAATAAGGCAAGCACTCCACTGTATCTTAAATACAGAGGATGCAAAAAAACACAAATGTATACACATTTTAAGAAAGGAAAAAACTGTATTAAAATTGTAATACTCAATATACACCGATAACAAAAGATGAATACAAGTCACGTGTGTACATTTTTTTGGCACCCCTGGTATAGGGCAGAATAAACTCTGTAAAATAAGTACACGAACATCTAAA
The DNA here is from genome assembly GCF_964194185.1 of Rhinolophus hipposideros. Taxonomy (NCBI): domain Eukaryota; kingdom Metazoa; phylum Chordata; class Mammalia; order Chiroptera; family Rhinolophidae; genus Rhinolophus; species Rhinolophus hipposideros. The sequence goes on from NC_138050.1 coordinate 8,483,814, forward strand.
TCTGGTTTGAGAGAAGGGGAAAAAATCAAGATAAATCAGGAAGATATGGTGGTATTTCACATGAGCAGGATCAGACCTAGGGTTTTAGGAGTGAGTCAAGGAACAGAACTTACAAAGTGAGAAATTCATTCTTTTAATATATTTGTGAAAACATCATGTTAGGCAACATGGTAGATAACTGGGAAGGGGTTTGTTCAATAAACCGCAGAATTGTAGAGAAAAAGTGAGGAGAGAGAGATTTGGACCATCTTTTGAAAAAGGTGAAGTATTAGAGCAGTGTTATTTCCTTTAAGATAAAAACCTCCAATGTGCAAAAGTCCATAACAGTGATAAGTCCAAAACAAAGAGAAATTGCTCAATGACAAAAATCAGAAAATGAGACGAATTAATTAGAAAAAATTACTATATAGCAAAATATATATATTTAGTGAATTTATAGAATTTTTCTAGTTACTTTCAAATCCTTCCTTCAAAAGACAACAAATTAAGAAAGAAAACCAAAACAAAACCCTTTCATCACTTCTGAGCTAACATTGAGAAGAACCTTAAAAAAAAAAAATCATCATCCTAGCTTTTTTGTTCAAGTTTAATTTGTTTTGGAAGGGGGACATCTTAGAAGATGTTTTGTAAAATTCAGTTGCTCATAATTTATAACAAAATGGTAATGATCTAATTCAGGAGATTTCTAATGGACTTACACATTAATTTTTAAATGAGCAAATCTTTGCAAATTACATTTCCTCTTAAACTAATATGATGACGTAGGTCTGCAAATGACCCTACAATAAGTCCTATAAAACTTTTGTTTGAGGTTATTTTACTCTTTCCCAAAGTATGGGAGGGAGAAGCCCTGAGGGCAGGACAAGATTTCATTACTTTTCTAGATTTCAAAATATAGTAATTTTACATCTCAACATCCCTACTTTCTTTCAGTAGTGGGCCTCTTCTTCTTGCCTGTCTGCTGTGCAGGGAGTCCTTTGTGGAGTTATTAGTGTTTGATTAGTTGTAAATTCCAGGGGAGCTTTACAAAGGCTCACCTCACACTGCCATTTTTTCCAGAGTCTCAACATCCCTACTTTCTTGTGATATCATTTCTCCTTGTTTCTGTTCATCATCACTCCTCAAGTTGTTGCTTATTTCACTGTGACTATTCCCATTTCCTTTCCTTTTTTCCTCTATAAGAAACTAAACTTGCCCCTGCCAACAATCTGCTTAGCTCTACTTACACATCTCCCATTGGCATATAAATTCCCTGGTCTAGTCTTAATTTGTAAATACAGCACATGGTCAAGGTGTGATTGAATCACATCCACAGGATAAATTTCAGGGCCCACTCTGGATTTTAAAGGCATCGAACTTTGGGGTAAATTTGCTGTTATTCAATGCAAATTTGTTTTCTATGATTTCAGATTTTGACTTCAAATGAAAAACAGATCTCCAAGTTCTTAAAGGGGAATCCATTGCCACATAAGCAATCCTACCTTCCACCTCCACCCCAACAATTTTCTTGATGGTGAAAAACCTTACTTATATATCAGGACGGAATTTGGTAAATATCAGCATTAGCTAAAATGAAGAAAAATGGGCTCACTCTAGAAAGGTAGGATAGTTTTTGGCCTGGCAAAACAAAACAAAACAGAAGACCTATGAAAATCCCTGTAACACCTGTGGTTGGAAAGGACACAGATTATAGAATACGTCTTTTTTCCCCTCTAAAATTCAGTCTTTTATTTGAATAAAAATGTTAGATCATTGACTCACTGCCATTATGTATACTCTGATAAAAACAAAGAATTAGAAATGACCAAGTGGGGTTCCTATAGAAAGGGGCATACAGAAAATATATTTTACCACATGAACTGAATTGATAAATAATGAGTATTTGACGTGTACATGCAATTAAAAACAAAATCTACCAGGTTACTTTGAGAAAGAAGGATTCCCCTTTAATTTTTTCAAAACATTTAAACATAAGTATAAAACTCTATACTTATCCATGTTTCCCCAAAAACAAGACGTAGCCAGACAATCAGCTCTAATGTGTTTTTCGGAGCAAAAATTAATATAAGACCTGGTATTATATTATATCGTGTTGTGCTGTTATGTTATGTTATGTTATGTTATGTTATGTTATGTTATGTTATGTTATGTTATGTTATGTTATATAAGACCCGGTTCTTATATTATAGTAAAATAAAACTGGGCCTTATATTAATTTTTGCTCTGAAAGACACATTAGAGCTGATTGTCCAGCTAGGATTTATTTTCGGGGAAACACGGTATACATCTTACAACACAGGATACGAATGCATTATGGTGAATTTACGGTATGTGAATTATATTCAATAAAAAATAAGAATGTGTTAAATAAAACCCAAGAAAATTGTACTTAGAAAGGAGCTGACCTCTCAGCTCTGCAAAGTACCTCAAGAGTTTCCAAGATCAACATTTATAAGCATTGTCAGCCTGAGATAATACTTTAAAATAAGTATTTAATTCTTAAAAACCCAAGACAATGGCAAGAAAGCACCAACTAGCAGGAAAGGTTGAGCAAAATAAAAATAGAAAAGTAAATATACTCAATCAAAAATAGGCCACATCCCGGGGTTAAATTGTCATCCAATGTTTCCACCAACACAGCCCACAGAATAAGAAACCTGACTTTTGACATACTTAGGTAGATGTCACACTTATTAATATACAAAACAAGTGATATTAAGCACATCTTTCCTAATCAGTAAATGAACATTTCTTGTCACATCTCAGGGTACGTTCTTGTGCCCTGGAGAAGAGAACAGACACAAAAATAAGTAGAAAGAGATGACTGCCCTGGGAATGCTGAGTCTTGTGGGGAGGATACTGAGACCAAAAATTTTAACGCAGCACCGGAATTGAGCGAATAGAGGCCAAACGGCAGCATCGATAACTGTTGATTCCCATCCACGGAGACACTACTCAGTCTCAACCACCCTCAAAGCATTTCCCATCCTAATGATCACAGATTTCTTGAGGTTTTTCATATTAGTTTAGGTCTACTTTTCCTATATGGTTTTACACAATTTTACTGAGAAAAAAGTTAAATGTCACTATTAGCTCATTGATTTTCATTTTTAGCCTTGATTACAGCAATCAAGCAATATGATTTAAAGTGCCTGTTGACATTTTATTCCACTATTCTATTAAAAATGGAGTAAAAGCTTTTTAGTCTTAAATTAAGATTTCTATCAACTGCAAAATGGTGCTTGAAAACTATTTCTTAACAATATGAGGAGTTTCAACAGTTTACATCTATTTTTCACTCTTCTCTGCTTGTAGGCTATTGTTGGACTACATATCAAATTGCTATTTTATCCCCCCTCAATATTGTTGAACACATTCAACAAATACACGATAAGTTTTATCACATATTTAACGCTTACTTTGCTTTTTAGTACTTGGTGCCAGTCAGATCTTCCACCCAAGATCATTTTCTTTCTTTCTGTATAAAATGCACCTTTAACACGACCTTTAGTAAGGGTCAGCTGGTGGCACACTCTCAGCGTTTGTTTCTGTGAGTGTTTCAATTTGAAACTCATTCTTTCTTTATATAGCATTATATTAGTTTCAGGTGCACAACACAGTGATTCAATATTTTTATATATTGTGAAATGCTCCCCACAGTAAGTCTAGCTAACATCCATCACCACACATGGTTGACTTCTTTTTCCTTGTGATGAGAACTTTTAAGATGTGCTACTTAGCAACTTTCAAATATACAATAGAGTATTATTAACTACAGTCACCATGCTATACATTACATCCCCCGGACTTATTTTACAACTGGAAGTTTGTACCTTTTGGCCCCCTTCATCCATTTCCCCTACCCCACACCCACCTCCTCTCACAGCTACCAATCTGTTCTCTGCATCTATAAGTTCCTTTTATATTAGTTTGTTTGTTGGTTTGTTTGTTTTAGATTCCACATATTAGTGAGATCATAAAGTATTTGCCTTTCTCTGTCTGAATTTTTACTTTGCATAATGCCTTCAAGGTTCATCCATGTTTCCACAAATGGCAAGATTTCCTTCTTTTTTTATGGCTGAATAATATCAGATAGACAGATGAGAGAGAGAGAGAGAGAGAGAGAGAGAGAGAGAGAGAGAGAGAGAGACCAGATTTTCTTTATCTATTCATCCATCAATGGACACTTAGGTTGCTTTTATGTGATGGCTATTGTATGTAATGCTTCAACGAACATGGGGGTGCATATATCTTTTCGAGTAGTGTTTCATTTCCTTCAATAAAACCCAGAAGTGGAATTGCTGGGTCATATGGTAGTTCTATTTTTAATTTTTTGAGACTCCTCCATACTGTTTTCCATAGTGGCGGCACCAGTTTACAATCCCACCAACAGGGCACAAGGGTTCCCTTTTCTCCACATCCTCACCAACACTTGTTATATCTTGTCTTTTGGTAATAGACATCCTATCAGGTGTGAGATGATATCTCATGGTTTTGATTTGCATTTCCCTGATGATTAATGGTGTTGAACATCTTTTCATGTACATGTTGGCCATCTGTACATCTCCTTTAGGAAAATATCTATTTAGATCCTATGGCTATTTTTTAGTCAGATTGTCTGTGGGTTTTTTTGCTATTGAGTTGTATGAGTTCTTTATATATTTCATCTATTACCCCTTATCAGATATATGATTTGTAAGTATTTTCTTCCATTCTTTAGGTGGCCTTTTCATTTTCTTGATGGTTTCCTTTGCTGTGTGGAAGCTTTGGTTTGATATAGTCTCCAAACTCATTCTTGAAAAATTTTTCTGCCTCTAAAACTCTAGGTTGGCAGGTATTTTCTTCCAACATTGAAGATGCCATTTCCGTGTGTTCTAGCTCCACTGTTGCTGGTGAGAAGTCCCCTGTCTCTCCTGAGAAAGTAATCACCTTTACCCTTCCTGCTTGCACAATCTTTTCTTTGTGTTTGGAGTTCTGTAGTTTTACTATATCTGTAGTAATATAGCTTGGTGAGGATGTTTTTATTGACTCTGTTTAGGACTTACTGGGCTTTTTGAGTCTATGGAATGTGTCTTTAACACTTCTGGAAAATTCTTAGCTATTATTTCCACCGATATTTCCTCTGTCCTCATTTTTTCTCTTCTCTCCTCCTAGAACACGATGATGCACACGGTAAACATCCTCATTCTATCTTGCATGCCTAGCCTCTCTTCTGTATTTTCTCTCCTTACGCCTCTCTACACTGTATTCTGGATTGGAGTCAGGAAACTATGGCCCGTGGGCCATATCCATCCCTTGGTCTGTTTTTTGTATGTCCTGTAATCTAATTATACTTTTTAAAGGTTTGTAAGAAATAAATATGAAAACAAAAAAGAATATGCAACAAAGGCTACATAAAACCCACAAAGCCTATAATATTGATTATGTATTCCTTTACAGAAAAGGAGTTTGCTGACCTCTGTTCTAGATAATTTCTTCTTATCTACCTTTTGCTTCACTAATTCATTCTAGAGAACTATCTAGTATACTGTTCAACACTTTCTTAGAATTTTTAATTTTTCATTTCCAGGAATTTTATAGTTATTTTTTTCCAGTTATTATATTTTTCATTTCCAGAATTTCTATTTAGCCATTTCTTACATCTGCTATGATACATTTTATAGTCCACTGTTCCCTACAGATATTCTTAGGCTTATTGTCTATTTTTTAAAACACAGCATGGGTCTTTCATATCCTATACCTGGTTATTCCGGTATCTTCAATCTTTGCAGTTTGTTTCTTGTGTCTTTTTTGCACTAATTGCTTAAGATGTCTTTTTACACTGTGCTTTACTATCCTTGACGGTGAACTTATTATTTGCACTCAGTTAAAGTGTTCTCCTATGACGAACATCAGAATTTGCTTCTGATGCATAGTTTGAGGGTCTCTGGACCATACAGGCGAGGAGAACCAGGCTTTAAACCCACAGGAAGCCAGTTCACTTCAGGCTCCGTCTTACCCTGAGGCTGTGGCCCTTTAAGGGCCCCAGCAAATGCCCCCCAGCACAAAGTGGGCTCCTCTTGACTCCTGGGTTCCCACTCTCCCTTCAGTTTTACCTGAGAATCCCATACTTTTCTTCTCTTCAATGCTTTTGAAACACATTTTTTTAACATTTTATTCAACACTCTTACTTATTTTCAACAGGAGGGTTGATTAGGGTAACCTGGACTAGCACTACTAGAAAACAGAAACTCAAGTTCAAGTTTTTAATTACATTGTTGCCATTAGAGAATTGAGAGTTCTTTCCATGTAAATGCTAAGAAGCTAATTAAACAAGCTGCTACCCATCATCCAACAAATGCAAGTTGAATTTAGTCCAGGAGTATGCGAGTCCATGTGCTCCAGAGAAGTCTTAAGGCACCTACTAACTACTACTAGGTATCACCTTTCTACCAGCGGTATAAAAATCTCCCTGTCCCATGTAGGAATCCTGCTAAAAAAGGAAATTTTAATTATTAATAGAACGTTAAATTTTATCATTTCTAGCAAGGGACACAATCTCCTTTTTCAATTCATTTTTACTGCCATTGCATTGCTCTACAGCTTAAAGCAAACAAATTTCCTGGGATAAGATTGTTTCCAAGCAGCCCAAAGAAGGGTACTCACTAAGGTAAAAACATAGGGCTAGCCAACCTATTCACACAGATTCACACAGACTGTGGCTGCGTCCCCATCCTGATACCCATTCCAGCACTCTCCTGTGCAAGACGACAAATCTTTCCTAATGGCATTGTGCTCACCTTGGAGCATTAAGACCCTGCAGGGAGAACCATTTACACCAATCTTTCCCACTTCTTCCCTTCCCACGTCGCCCCCACATTATCCCTCAGTTCCTCACTACTCTGAGGTCAGCTCACACTAGTATTCCTCACACATACAAGCCTTGCTTCTAAGAATCCAGGGCCAGTTACCAAAGTAAATCACTCCTGATGAGGCAGAAAAAGAGTTAACAAAAGAGAGAGAGAGAGAGAGAGAGAGAGAGAGAGAGAGAGAGAGAGAGAGAGAGAGAGAGACTGTGGGGTATTAGCAGAAGGTGATTTAATCAGTACTTTGCACCACCTGCCTGTGTCCACTCTCCAGGGACACAGCCCAGGCTCAGAGCCTAAAGACGAATTAAGCTGTCCAAACACCCTTAGAAAGAGAAGATAAGACCATAACCAGAATGATCTAGTTCTAGCGCTTGTGCAGACTACTGGAGCCTGCCTGCAACTTGACTCCAGCCTCAGTATAATACAATAAAATAAAATGAACATTATGGCTTGCTCTTCCATGGGTTTTTTTCTGTATGCATTATGGGTAAGAGCATGCGCAGAAAGAAAATAGTTATATAATCAGCATGTCAGTCAAATAACCTCAGTCTCTATGTAAAATATCCTAAAATATCCTAAGTTTAGACATCATATCCTCTTCTATAAGGAAATTTACCTACCCTTTTCTATATAAGAAAAAGCTAATCTGAAGATCAGTGCAGTTGTCTGCTTGAGACTCTGCCCCTGGCGACTTCTCTGCCACCACCTTTCATCTTGAATAAACTTTCTAATGTCTATTCCTTTGTGTCTTGTGAATTCTTTCACATTCTGTGAATGACCAGGGATATCCAGAGACAATACAACTCTCAACCTGCCTATTGCATTATAACATTGAAAGGAATCACTGAAGTCTTAGAACTGGTGGAGCAGTGCCAGTTATAGACATATATCAAGACAACAAAATAAAAAATCTATGTGAAATTAAACACAGGAATTTATGCCATCAATATCTGAAGTTCCTGAGTATATTAAGAAATCTCCTCTTTCAAAGTGCCACCTAAATATCCATCCTTGCTCATATGGCCTTTCAGCCCCTGAACATGTTTTTATAGGGTGGGCACCTAGCCACAAATTCTAACACTGCTTTCATGAATGTAACATGATTATATGCTGGGGAACTTACCCATAATTTACAGACTACTAATCAATTTCTTCATTGTTTAAAGTCATAATATAGAGCATAGGAATTTGTAAGTTAGCTAATATACACAATGTATCATGAGGCAGCAGGGGTTGGTAGAGGAAATGGATAGAAAAAGTTTAGATTCCACACATACACATCACATCACCAATTGCTATCTTGCAAAACAGTAAAAAGCGCTCTCCTTTCTTTTCCTATTTCTAATAGTTCTTATTAGACATTAAGTGTAGACATTAAGATTGATGAGGGAAAGCTCAGAGGGAACAACAAAGAAAGAGGGGTGTTTCTTAAAATGTTCTCCCCAGGACCACACTAATTTTTCCAGTATTGCAGTAAAGAAGAAAAACCATGAGAAAAATACAAATATAAATAATTCAGTAAATTCCATAATGAATTCTTATGGCAGAAGAGTATTCCATTGTGTATATATACCACATCTTCTTTGTTCAATCATCTATCGAAGGACACTTTGGTTGTTTCCATTACTACTCTGCCATAAGACGAAATAGTGCCATTTGCAACAACATGGATGGATCTTGAGATTATTATGCTAAGCGAAATAAGTCAGACAGAAAAAGTCGAGAACCATATGATTTCACTGATATGTGTGATATAAAACTGAGCACAATAAAAGAATAAGACAAAGAAAGAAACAAAAACTCACAGACACAGACAAGAGTTTAGTGGTTACCAGAGAGTAAGAAGGGAGGAGGGGGTAGAAGAGGGTAAATGGGATCAAATATATGGTGATGGAATGCTGAACACACAACGTGATATATAGATGATGTATTACAGAATTGTACACCTGAAACCTATGTAACTTTACTAACAATTGTCACCCCAATAAATTTAATTTAAAAAATATATATATATAATTAAAAATATTTTTAATTATAAAAAAAAAGTTCATGATGAACTCTAACAAAAATTAATAAATTCAAGACATTCATAAATAAAACCACAATAAATAGCAAAGCTGAAGTACCACCAAGTAAGCATCAGGTCAGCAAGGTGATATCTAGTCCTCTTCTCTGTATGTAACTTTAGAGGTTTTTTTGTCAGATAAACCAGTTTGCAGAAGCCAAGCTCTTCAAATCATTTCCTACTCACAAAACTATCCTGTCAATCCTCAATCAAGGGAACTGATACAATGAAAACTGATCATAACGCATGGATTCAGTGGAATAGAAAATCTTATATTTAAATATTTAAAAATAATCAACCTCTAAAACTAAAATCTAATATTTAATTTCTGCTAATGCCACATGAATAACAAGAAAAGACCTTCAATATTGTAATAACTTATGTACGGTGTCAGATGGGACACACCAGGGTGATCACTTCGTAAGTTATATAAATGTCTAACCATTACGTTGTACACCTCAAACTAATACAATATTGTATGTCAACTGTAATTGGAAAATTATAAAAAGAAAAGACCTTCAAATTAAAATATTAAACAATGATAAAGAAATTGTATATGGCCATGAAATAATAACTCTCCACATAATTATAGTCAAAAAAATTAACTTTATGGAAATGAAACTGTTTTTACATTCACTTTGGCATTATTGCTTTTGCTATTTCCATACAAATACAGCAGGATTTTCTATCCTACTTGAATCTCCATGTGGAGATTTATCAATTGAGTCTTGTCTACTACTAAAACTATAATTAAACTGTACAGTAAGCTATTTATATGTCTGCAATAATTTCCTTTTCAAGATACACCAGACTTCAGTTTCATTCTGCGAAATCATTTTCAATTACATATTTAATCTCTATGTTATTGCTTAAATTACACATGCACCAACCACCCACCCGCCCAGATCCTGGCTGGAGACTCTGGCAGCAGCTGCCACACGTGTCAAAGGGTTATTATTACATACAATAAGAGCCACATGTGCCACTCGGCCACAACAGTTTGTACCCTATGACCTAATTCAGCCTATCAGATTTTGTTAGTTTTTTTTAAAGGCACAAAGTGATTCCTAATACTCATGATTCAGAAACTGAAAATAAATGTTCTACAAGTAAGACCTCATAGGAGTATCATTTTCTCTCTAGGTCCCAAAACAAGTAACTATTGAGGGACTTGGGGACTCTGACAAGATAAGCAGTACAAAAAAGTGCTCTTAAAATTTAGATTTTATTAAGTGGTCACTAAAGAATGGAAATAAGGAAAGGGTTCATATTCACACGTCTAGGAAAAAAAAGTATTGCTGTAGAAACCATCTCACCTACCAGAAAAAAAAAAAAAAAGACCACCCGAAAGGTATAGAGCATATTGAATGCAAGATCCTTAAACTCTCCTTTTTAATGTTTCAATGTTTCAAATATTGATACCATAATTCTTAACACAGGTCCCAGAAGACTTGTGATAAATCGGGGTGAAGGAACACTCTGCTAACTTTCTCCCGGAGCCAGGAAGCAGTATGAATCAGTTTCATTAAAATGTGACCCTCAGCCTTTGGCAAGGAGAGCAAAGAAAACTGAGATTTTTCTTCCTGTTGAATTAAGGATGGCGTATCTGTGTGGACGGGGATACAGAGCAATGGAAACTTGTACACACTCCTGGAGAAAGTGAGATTGGTAGAACCATTCTGGAAAGAAATTAGGCAATTTCTGAGGAGCACTGAAAATGTACATAGCAAGTAGCTCAGTTTCTGTTTCTAGGCACATACCCAAGAGATTCCTACATATGGACATAGGAATGTGCACATAAAATGTTCTTGGCAGCACATGTGATAATATAAGAAATGGAAAACAATTCAAAATGTCTACCAGAAAGTTCAATACTGTACAGTAATTAACTAGAATTAGATTCATCAACATGAATGTCAAAAACACAAGTGAAAAAAAGCAAACTGAACCAAGATACATAAAATATGATACCATTTACATAAAATGAAAAATCCAAACAAGTTTATATACAGCTCATGGATATATACACATGTCTGGCAAAGGTGTAAAATCATTCCATAACAGTGGATTTCTCTCAGGCAATGGGATAAAGAAGGAGAACTAAGGTACTTCAACGATCTGTAATGTGTGGCTTCTTTATAGAAAACACCCAGTAATCCGTCTTAACTCCTACTATGATTTATCTGTTGATTCTCTTATATCTTCTATGTAGACAATTATATTATTAATGGAAAGTTGTCTATTTTAATCCTTATAACTTTGATCTTGCTTCTTTACCTTGCCACACTGGAGCTAGCACCTTCCGTATAAAGTTAAAAAGGATGACAGGCAGGGGACAGGCCTGTCTCTTCTTTACTTCAAAAGGAATGACCCTGTCACTTGACCATGAAGTACGATGTCTGACACAGATATTGATAGGTGAACCTTATCAGGTTGAGAAAGTCCACTCCTATTCCAGCATTAAAATTTTGTTGCTGTTGTTGGTTAATTATAAACACATGCTAATCTTTTGGCTATTTTTCTGTCTTTAATTCAATGATTGTATGGTTTTTTTCTTGTATCTCTTAATGAGGCAAAATATATTAACGTTTTTCTAAAAAAAAAAAAAACATATGCTTACATTCCTGGAATTAAACCCAACTAGATCATAATGTATGATGTTTTTATATTATTATGTTTGGTTTGCCACTTTTTATTAGAGAATTTACCTCTCAGTTCACGGCTGAGATTGACCTGCAGTTCATCATGCTGCCCATATTGGCTTTGATTTGAAGGTTACATTAGTACCAAACTACACTGGAAAGTAGTGACTTTTTTCTTATTTTCAGGGAATTGTTTGCTCCTTTAATGCTTGACAAAACTACACTATAAGCATCACAATGGTGTCTGGTGTTCTTTTGTAGAAAAAAAATTATAAGTAGTGGTATCACTTCTTTAATGGCTGTAGGATTATTCGGGTTTAATATCTTCTCAAGTCTGAATCTGAAAGTCTTGTCATTTTTCCTAGGAAACTACCCATTTCATCTAAGCTTCAAATTTATTTACATAAATTTATTCATAGTATTTTCATATTATTTTGATCACTGCTCTCTCTACCTATAATTATTTCTCTGCTCATTCCTAAAATGCTTTGCTTGAGTTTATCCATTTAGTCTTTTCTGAAGACGCTTCAGAAAAGTGGGTTGTGCTGATCTCCTCTCGCTCTTTTCCTAACGTCTTTAATTATACGTCTAGATCACGCATTTTAAACCTTTCTTTTATAACATTTTATAACAGTGATGCTACACATTTCTCTCTCCAGAATATTTACGTCTCATGAGTTTTGAGGCTAGTACTTTTTTAAATCATTCAGTCCTAAATAGTTTCTGATTTCCAGTGTGATTTCCACTTTGACTCCTGAATGTTTTATACATGTAGTTTTAAAATTTACAAGATTACCGATTTTTAGAATGACCTTTTTAATCACTGATTTGCTGGTTCAGGGCATTGTGTTCACAGAACATTAGCTGAATGATAACGAAGTCTCTAAAATTCTGTTGAGATTTCCTTTATAACTTCATGACTTATACAGTCATTTTTAGAAAATGCTTGAGAAGAACGTGAGTGCAGAGAGACAGACAGATATGTATTCATGTATGGCACACTCATACGCACACGTACGTATGCATGACGTGTTTGTGTACCACCGACGGCTGCTTTCTTATTACAGTGGAGAATTGAGTAGCTGTGACCTAGAACATATAGCACTCAAAGCCTAAAGTATTTACTATCTGGTCCTTTACAGAAAAAATTTGCGCACCCCTGCCCTAGCTACATGAACTTAGCACCTTATACTTTTCCTTTGTGGGAATTATCACAAAAAGAATGTAATTGTAGTAAGTCAAGATGTAATGGCTCTTTGCTCAGCTAAAATAGGAACTGGAACAATAAATGAATACGCTGTCATTTATCGCTGTGTCTGCAGTCCTAGCATCTGCCTGGCCTATGAAAAGCACTCACATATGTTGAGTTAATATGAATTCAGAAATGAAACAGGTATTTTTCTATTTTCTTACTCTGAGCATTCTCTTTCACAGGTTTTTTTTTTACTCTATCATCATCTATCAAGAGGAAAACTCTTAATCTTTAAAATCAGCATTTCTAAATCCATGTTATCATGAGAGTTACTCATCAAAAAAGAAATTCAGTGGTCAATTAAGTTTGGCTAACAATTATCCTCTGCAAGATTCACAGTGCAAAAGTGTTTAAAGATTGTGAAAAACTTGTCGCAAAGAAACTTATTTAATTTTTTGTAACTCTGATCTCCCCAAATTAGCCACAGATTCCATTTCTCTCATAATGCTTATTAATATGTCAAAAAGACCTTGTTTTAGAAGATGTAGCAACAGCAGACATAGAACTGAGTCAACTCACATTTTATCAGGCAGGAAAGGAGTCACAAAAACATTCTGTAAAGGACCAGGCAAAAATAGTTTAAGATCTGTGGGCCACTGGTCTGCATTACAATGACCCACGTCTGCCATCGTACCACGAAGCACCCACTGACATGCATAAACGAATGTGCATGCTGCCCGTGTTCCAATAAAACTTTATTTATACAAACACATGGTCAGCTGGAGTTGGCCCAATGGCCAGAATTTGCTGACCCCTGCATTAAGAGACTGAAAATTATCTACTCTGTTCTGTTCAGTATGATAGTCACTAGCCACACTGTGGCTATTTAACTTACTTAAAATTGATAGTTTCTCAATCAAACTAGTTTAATTAACAACTACTTGTGGCTAGTAATTATCATATTGGACAGCACAGAAAACATTTCAATTTCTCATTCACCCCTTATAGAAAATGCCTTCTTTGTTTTTAATATATTGATCATTTTATTTTATACTGTTTTAAGATTTAAGTGGTACGTAAGAAAAGGAGAAAAACATCTGAATGGAACAACGTTAAGGCCAAATGAATATCCTCAGGTGGACCCAAACGTTGTCCAGTAGGTTTATGTTTTACATCTCAGTAGATCCAGACCGTTAGGCCAAATGAAGGAGACTGCGGTAACTTAATAAATCAAGAACTTCCCTACTAAGCGCATAGCAGAGAGTTCATCTCTGAGAGGGACGATACATGTTCCTACTTACACAGTAAGCTTTGGCTTTTACCTGCCAGTGAGCTATTCTTCTTCAACATGTTCTTAAATCATGCATTTAGTACTCATCTCATATATCGAAAGATTGAAAAGAAAACAGTCATTCAAACAGAGGCAGAATCGGCAACAGCTATTACACTTCATGGCTCCCCTCGCACTGCAGGCCAAATAGGAAAAGCAGCATAGAGCCACACAAACTGAAAGTTCATCAGCATTTCAAGTTAGAAACCATGCAGCCATATGCTAAGAACTTATTTTGCTTTAACAGCTTCAAATTTAGAACCTGTTAAATATAATCTCAATTCAGAGGGTTTCAATTCCACAAATAACATTTCTATTACTTATACGTAACTGTGCTAAGCTTTTTAAAATTCATTAGCAAATTTCAGATACATTGGCAAAACATATCTAGAGGGCAAGGAGACATATATTAATATCTGTACATGCGTGTGAACGTGCGTGTGTGTGTGTGTGTGTGTGTGTGTGTGTGTGTGTGTTCATGGAAAATCCCCATCTTAAAAGGTAGACTTCTCTAGGCCTAGGAATTTATTCCAAGAAAATAAACAGCAGAAAGCAAAATAAGATATGTTCTCAAACACGAAAAGTTCAAAACATCGTCAATGTCCAATAATTAGTGAAGAGTTAAATAAATCATGGAAACATATACGAGTATGATAGAATCGATGCCATTCCCTAAAAGATGCCATTCTCTAAAAGAGGGCCACAGCTACACTATATTAATCTAAAGATAGAAGAAAACAGGTTAACGAGAATATCTGTTGTGTAAAATTCCATGTTTTTAAATTGCTACATACTATATACATACACACGCACATATATGTATATATACATATATGTATTATTAGTGAAGGAAATGAGCCAAAAACATAAATATATCTTTAAAATATATAATTCAATAAATATATAATATTTTATATAGTTATATAAATATATACAGACATATATACCTATAGATAGATGAGTATATAGATATAAAATATATGTCTCTACTTGCCCCAGAAAAAAAGTTCTATTAACCAAATAGACCATTAACCAAATTTTAATTGTGGTTCTTTGCATAGTAGAATTCCAAGTAATTTTATATTTCTTTTTTTTCATTTATATCTATTTTTTGTACATTAAATGGGTTGAGTAATTTTTTAAAAGGGCATAGATAAGGTTCAAAACTATTAGATTGCCAGAAAATCATAAATTATCCTTAGAACAAAGCCTGATGATTATGCTTTAATTCACTCATTAATCACATGAACTACATCAAAGGTTCTGTCTTGGATACATCTTGGAGGTCATTCCAAACAAAACATGCCCAGGTCAACATAAGCTACCTTATATAGGAAGAACAGTGCTTAGAAACTTGACCACAGAATAAACTTCACTGATGAAGGAATCTGACAGACTTAAGCCTACAATGTAATATTTTTTCTCTTATAATACCTTTCCTGCATGTTCACTGCAAAGTAGGTTCTCTCAGTCTTAGAGCTGCCAACACTGTTGACATTGAACATTTTCCATGATACACCTTTATGATATACCACCATACAGTTACTGATTGTCTTCACTTAGGAAGCCCGCAGTGATGAGCAGTGTCAGGCTCCCTAACAGGTTGTGCCTGCCTGTCACTCTGAGCTTTTGATGCTTTCAAGGACACCATTAGCATTAGAGGTGGACAAAGACTTTGAGTTGCCCTCCCTTCCAAACCTGGAATCCACAGACATGGATCATCTATCAGAAATAAACCCAACAGATGGGAATGCTTTTCCAAGTAACTACAGCAGAACAAAACAGTACTTACTACTGGCTCTGTTTTGTGAAAAATATAAACAAAAGTATAATTGTTAGATTCTAAACAGTTTAGAATACAGCAATTACGTTTTAAGTTCTGACTGAATCAATCACTTCAAGACCATTAGTAATAAATATCCACCACTTTTACTTAAACAGAGAAAATGTTAATGAAAGAATATCCTTTTCATTGGTAGAATCTATCTTTTAAAATCCTGGTTTATGGTGCACTCATAGAAGAATAAAGTTATTCATTAATTTGCTCATCAGAATAAGGAAATAGATCACCACACTAATCAAAGATCCATCGAAAGTTTCAGCAGAACTCACAGAAATCTCTATCTGTACTTGTTTTCTCTAATTTTTTCCCCCCAATCCTTTGAACCCGCTCCAATCTGGCATTCATCTCTACAGCGTCCCTTAACCAGCTCTTGAGAGGTCACCGGTAATCTCCACATCACTGAACCAGTAATGAATTCTCAGACTTCATCTCACTGTTATCTATAAAATGGCATTTGATACAGTTATCCCTTCCCTCCTTCTTGAAAGACTTTATTCTATTTGGTTTCCAAGACACCAATGTCTTGCTTCTCTGCCTACCTCAATGGCCACACCTTCTTGGTCTCCTTTGCTGGTTCTCATGTCCCAAACTTTTAAACAAGGAAGTGCCTCTGGAACTTAATCCTTAACCTCTTCACTATCTCTAATCAATCCCAGGGGTCTCAACAAGTCTCATAGATTTAAAACCCATACACTGGCTACTCCCAAGAGTAGTGTCTCTCGATTACAGATCTCTCCCCTGAACTCCCAGACTTACATAATCAATGGCCTGACAATATCTACATAACAGCCACTTCAGCCCTAACATATCCCAAAACAGGCCTGATTCCCCTCACTATACTTGATCCTCCTACAGTCTGCATCTCAGAAATGGCAAGTCAATAGAATGATTGGATGGGTAGCACAATGTTTAGGAAATAGACTTCAGAGCCAGAATATCTGGATTCAAGGCTTCACTCACACTTCGCAGCTTGAACTCCATCAAGTTATTTAACTTCTCTGAGCCTCAGTTTCCTCATCCAGTGCTCAGATCCAAACCCTTGGAATTTTATCCTTCTCATGTCCCACATTTAATATACAGCAAACCCTGTCATCTTTATTGTGAAAATATCATCCACCCAGAATCTCACCACTTTACTCCAGCAGAAGATGAATCCAGTTTTCGGATTTTCCAACACCTGTAAAACTGTCTTCATTGCCTCCCACCCCAAACGCAGACAACTGGACCAGCCAAGCATCTCACCCTCTTCAGAGATCTGAGTATCAGCTTTCAGAGTCCCCTCTTTGATGTTTAAAAGTCTTAATAACTCCAATCTCTTCCCTCTGTTCTCTCAGCCCTCGGAGCAGTAACAGCTTTCTGCTGTTGTCACTATATGATACCTTAGAGCAGGGCAAATGATTTCCAAAAAGAACAAAATAGCAAATATTTTAGGGTTTGAGGGCCGTAAGTCTCTGTCCTAACTACTCAGCTCTACCACTGTCGTGTGAAAGCAGCCACGGACAACGTGTGATTGAGTGGGGATGGCTGTGTTCAATAAAACTTTATTTGTAAAGGCAGGTGTTGGGGCAGATTTCTCCTGAGGGTTATAATTTGCCGACCCCTACCTGGAGTTCTTTTTACACTTTCATTTACTTAACAATTCTATTCTTACTTCACAATCCTTTTTAAAAATTATTTTTTTCAGTTACAGTTGGCATTCAATATTATTTTATATTGGTTTCAGGTGTACAGCATAGCGGTTAGACATTTATATAAGTTATTCAGTGATTGCCCCAATTAGTCTGGTACCCACCTGGCACCGTAGTTATTGCAACATTATTGACTGTATTCTCTATGCTGCAATTTACATCCCCGTGACTATTTTGTAACTGCCAATTTGTCCTTCTTAATCCCGTCACCTTTTTCACCCAGGTGCCCTCCCCTCTGGTAACCATCAGTTTAATTCACAATTCTTTACATTAAACCTACTCTGTTCAAACAACAGGTGTGGCTTTTATGTCCTGATCAGACCTGTCACCATTTCTTGCACTGAACTTTGACTATTCCTATACTGAGTATCGAACGTGCTTGTAAGAAAGCCCAAAGATGGGAAACTGCGATGAACTCTTTCACCTGCTTGGGTTTGAAGGCAGTGATGATGATCTGATCACCAGTGGTAAAAAAAAAAAAAAAAAAAGATGCTGGTTGCGCATGGCAAGCAGTACCAAGATAGTTATTTAAATTGTCATCTAGGATATTCTTTCTTTGCCTTTCCAGTTGTCCTCCTGCTTCTTCCCTGGAACCTAGAGGTGATACTGACACTCTACTCCAGTATTCTTTTCCTCACACAGCTAAGTTTCCCTATAGTTCTCAAAATCAGAGATAACTGGTTAAGCTCTAGGAGCAGCAAATTGTAAAATAAACAAATAAATAAATAAATCCAAGTGGTTCAGACCTTTAAACTTGAAATTAGTATTTATCAAAGATGACCCAACAGAGGCAGAAGCGGATTACTCAAATTCTGCTTCTAAACATAATGAAGTAACTGATATACCAGACTTGCAAACAACTAGAAAACTGAAGGAAATATATATATGAAACACCTGTTTTCAGACATTGGCCAATAGGTAACACAGGATTAAGATCTTTTGAAGAAGAGATGTTAATGAGGTGAGCCTATGATAGCTGAGGCTTTCTGTGGAACTACTTTTCAAGTCGTGATTCAGGGAAGAGGAACTAAGCAGCGTACGGTGGTATAACTGATGTGCAAAGAAATGAGAGGTAAAAACTGCTAGGTGTCTGGAGTTTGCAGAGCAGCATACCAGAGAGGAACCACACACAGAAAAAAATTGAGGGATCTATAAGGGTTCCCTTGTATCTTTGACCAAACACCAAGTTATGCGTGTGTAGGGTAAGACATGAGATTTGGGGATATATATATATATATATATATATATATATATATATATATATATATATATATACATATCCTCATATATGAATGAATGAAAGGACAACTATCCGGCCTATAAGATAAACATTTCCAGAGCTAGTACAAGATCAGGAGATATTTAAGTTCCAACCAGCCACAGTGGAAAAACTACAATGACTATCCAGAGTCTTAGGTGGCAATTCCAAAGAGTCTCATCTTGGCAGTATAGCTAAAGTAGTTCTAGAGTAAAGGCTACTATAAACTCACAAGTAACTGCCTGCAAAAACTCAATACTTTTTAAAGGAAAATAACAGAATCCAGATAGTGAACAACAAAACATTAACAAAACCAATGAGCAGACAATAATAAATTACTAGATACAAAAAAATGACAGGAAAATGCTACCTATAACCAAGAAAAAAATTAGCAGATGGAAACAAATCCAGAAAGCATAGAGAAATGAAATTACCAGAGAAGAAATTTGAAAGATCCATCATAAATATGTTGAAGGATCTAAAGGAAACCTTGAATATAATAAAGAGAAATGGAGGAACCAAATGGTTCTTAGATTACAACTAAAAATACACACACACACACACACACACACACACAAGCACACACACAATATTAGACAGATGCAAATCCTATACCCTTAAAGCTACAAAACATTGCTGAAAAATTAAAGACCTAAGTAAGTAAAATATAAGTTGGAGGATTTCAGCACTTGCTATAAATTTACCATAATTAAGACAATGTGGAATTGAACATACATACATGAGTGGAATAAACTACAGCGTCTACAAATAGAGATACATATGAGTTTAGGCAATTAAGTTCGCAAACTTGTTGCACCGAAGTTGCTAAACTTTTTTAGTATATGTGCTTCCGAAGCAAGTACAACTAAACTTTTTTGATATCAGAGGGATTATTCATTATGAATTGGTACCAACTGGACAAACAGTTAACCAAGTTTACTATTTGGAAGTGCTGAAAAGGCTGCGTGAAAAAAACGACCTGAACTTTTCACCAACAATTCATGGCTCTTGCATCACGACAATGCACCAGCTCACACAGCACTGTCTGTGAGGGAGTTTTTAGCCAGTAAACAAATAACTGTATTGGAGCACCCTCCCTACTCACCTGATCTGGCCCCCAATGACTTCTTTCTTTACCTAGAGATAAAGGAAATACTGAAAGGAAGACATTTTTTTTTTTGAAAGGAAGACATTTTGATGACATTCAGGACATTAAGGGTAATTTGATGACAGCTCTGAGGGCCATTCCAGAAAGAGTTCCCAAATTGCTTTGAAGGGTGGACTAGGTGCTGGCATTACAGCATAGCTTCTCAAGAGGAGTACTTCGAAGGTGACCGTAGTGATATTCAGCTATGAGGTATGTTCCACTTTTTCTAGGATGAATTTGCAAACTTATTGTCTGACTTCATATATGATTAATCAATTAATAAAAGTGCCAAGATAATATGTACAGAAATAATAATATTTGTCACAAATACTGCTGGAAAAACTAGATAGCCATATGGGAAATAAACTGGACCTCAATCTTTACCTCATACCATGCACAAAAAAGGTAGATCATGAATTAAAATTATAAGCTAAAACTATAAAACTCCTAGAAGAAAACATAAGACAAAATTTTCCCAATCTTACAGTAAGTGCATATTTTTACAGCAACAAAGTTCTAATTATATAAAAAGAAAAAAAACAAAAGTTAAAAGACATTAGGCATCAACAAAATAAAAAAAAAAATCTGGTCTTGCATTAGTTTTCTATTGCTATGTAACACACTACCATAAATTTATCATCTTCAAACAACTATTCCACTCCCATGTATTTAACCACGAGAAATGAAAACATGTGTCCACCTAAAAACTTGTACAAAACAATGTTCACAGAAGCTTTATTCATAATATGCCCAAACTGGAAATTGCTGAAATGTCCCTCAACAGATGAAAGAGTAAACAAATTATAATATATCCAAACAATTTCATACTTCTCAGCACCAAGGAATGAACTAATGATACATGCAGTAACACAGATGAATATCAAAATAACACTGTTGAATGAAAGAAGCCAGACAATAACAGTCTATTGCTTGGTTCCATTCACATTAAATTTTAAGACAAGCAAAATTAATCCATCGTGAGAGAAAGCAGTCCTGTGCTTGTCTAGGAATGAAGAGCGTTGACTGCCAAGGGACACCAAGGAACTTTGGGGGATAATGGAAACTCTCACAGTGCAGAATTCAATGGATGTTGCCGTCACAGACTCACTATCTTTTCCATGGCAGCTAGGGCAATGGCTAGAGAAGAGTGGGCCTGTACAAACTGGAATGAGGGCCTCTGTGTCAATCTGAATAGATCCAAATCCCTTGATGCCCAAACCTCATTTCGTCTCCTTTGCCAGCAGAAGTGGAGCCTCCTCCTCTCTCTGAGGACAGCCCACCACCGTTCTGGAAGAGCCAGTACTGATACTACGTTTAGTGTCAGGTTCTGTTTTATTAGCAGGATATGAGATAAAACAAAGAGATCCACCCCCACCCCATGCAATATTTCAAAATTCTCTCTCTCTCTCTCTCTCTCTCTCTCTCTCTCTCTCTCTCTCTCTCTCTCTCTCTCTCACACACACACACACACACACACACACACACAGAGGAAATCTGCTGCTTCTGCTCTTCACAGTCATCCAAGGACCTGAAGAACTGAACTGAATCAGCCCTGTTCTCAACACAGGGCTCCCTGGAGTCCCTAACTTCCAAAGTGGCTCCGGCTGTGCCATTTGCAGCCAGCAATGACGGAAGAGCTGAGAAACCAGGCCAAGGGACTTCCTTTTCCAGGGGTAACACAGAAATTTCCCACCTCACTTCTGTTCATATTTCACCAGTGAGAATTAAATCTCATGGCCACATCCAGCCACAGGAAAGCTGGGAGGTGTAGTCACTGCCAGAGATGTTGTTAGTGAATTTTACACAATTCTGTTTTTATTCCTAAGAAGCCATTCCAACAGTGATCACACACACTTAGTTCATAAAATGTTTCGTGCTAAAAAATTAATATTTTGCTTAGAACAAATATATCCTTACCAATGCATATTTCTTTTGATGGCTCTTCAAAACTAGTAGTCTTTTTGTATGTGTATTCCATAAGTTAAGACATGCCAGAAATAGCTACACTTTCATGTAAAAATGTAACAAATCTCCTATATTTCATAATTTGCTCAACCAATTGTTTCTTAGAAAATTCTAGCAAGATTTCCTAAGGGCCTCTTATCCACCTACATTTTCGTTGTTGCTATGTTATTTTCTCCATGTTATTGCAGCAGGAAAAACAACTGTACTTCAAATGGCTTGACACTTTTTGTCTTTTACTAACAAATATGAAAAGATGTTTATCATTCAATAGGTTTTGTGAAATGTAAGAAAGTAGCTGAATACTACATGTTTTTTAATAAATTGCTAATAATACTGCTGATTTTTATTCTCCTACTTAAGATTCTTAGTTTTTAAAGTCTTACTAATTCTGAGATAGTTTCATATTACCACCTCTACCATTTCAAAATACCATATACATCTAGGGCAAGATTCATGATTAATGATAATAGCTTTGGGGGTAATTTTGAAATTTGTTTAACTTGTCAGATCTGATCATTGTTTTAACTCATCAAGTAGCTGAAGGAAAGCTTGAGCTAACACACATGTCAGGCTATTCCATATTGTGGTAGCTTCTGCTCACACTATTGTTATTTCAATTCCTTTTTTTAATAGGAATCCTTTTAAGACAGCACTTTGTAAGAGTCAGTTTAACCGAAACTAAATATAATCCATGAACCATTAACCAATGCACATGAATGGCAATATTTCACAATGGGCTAAAAGCAAACAAAAGAATGAGAGCACAAGGTCCCAACCTTCTTACTTGTGGAATTCCCTGCCTACCTCCTCCTACCCATTCCTTCCAGACCCATTTCTGATCAGTACGGCAGAAATAAGGACTGGGTGGCAATCCTGCTAGTGGCAATCCATGTTATTATCAATAAAGCTGATTTCTTAGTACCATTTTTTAACCTAAAAATAATAAATAAATTATTTTCTTTGGACATTCTAACATATCATCATCTAGTGTCCCCCAGGGGTGCACATCATTACACACACCCCCACCACTTATTTCAAAGACCACTGATCTCGTCTATGTTACAGAGCTTAGATGTTATTTTGGCAACAGCTGAAAAACCCAAAACAGAGAGATAAATCCTAATAATTTATAAGTATTTGGAGTCCTAGCCTAGACATACTTACTAGTCAAATGAAGGTGATGCCAGCTCTGGGTCGTGAGGTAAGCCCCTCAATTCCCTCACACTTATATGAGAGATGAAGTAAGGGAAGCCAGTGCTTCTGATTCCTAGGCCATTTCATTTGTTTCTGTCTTCTTTGATTCATCGTCAGAGCCCGGCAACATTAAAAACTCAACATGGGAGGTAGGTCCATCAGAATCTACTATGTATCTAATTTATTGCCCTAGCACTTTGCTTTTATTCCATACCTACCAGGTGAAATTTTAATGAAAATAGGACTTTCTTTAAATCAACTAAATAATGAGGGAAGGAGGAGAGGAGAAGAAGGGAGGAAGGGAGGAAGGGAGAGGAAGCGGAAGGAGAGAAGGAGAAGGAGTGTAGTCAGAAATATGGAGTGCCCTTTTGAGTATGGAACCAAAAAGAAAGTTCATAGAAATTGTTACCTCTGCTCAGCAGATGCTGAATACATTAAAGTCATTATACTAAAAGATGTTCAAAACTGGTTAAGGAAGAAGCATTCTTGACAGGTGACCGAGGGAAGCCAGGCACACACCCATAAAACTTTCTGTTTGGCTTCATAAATCACCCCATGGTCTACGTAAAGCAAACGCTTCAATCTGTGCCACAAGTTTTACACTGCCATGCAGAATTAAAGCCCATCTCTTGGATTCCAGAGAACAGCTGGTATAAAAGGAAAACACAGGTTCACTTCTGAGTTCCCTCCAGAGAAAGAGGCTTATTTTAAGACTGTTAATGTCTTGGACTGGGAAGTCATCAGGAATCAAGGAGCTCTGGGAACGGGGACTCTGGGTGTGCTCACAGGCTCTGTGGATCCATCCAAGGGTCCTGGGCATTTCTGTACATCAGCACTCCTCTCCTGTCTACTAGCGTGTTGCTTTGGCTTCCTTCATTTTGATTCCCTTCTAGTGTCAGCTTGCACTCAGTGCATCGGCCACCCTAGCCACTGCCTCATCAGCAAGACCTTTTAAAGAAGTTCTAATTGGTAACTGGAAAATTATCTTAAAAGTTTGTTCACTCATTCAAACATTTACTGAGGACCTAATTTGTGTGCAAAGCGGTGCCTTGGAAGTAGAAATGCCCAGTTAAAGAAAAAAAAATTAAACTTTTCTTCCATGGACTTTATATCTAAGTGACTAGAGGGAGACAGACAAAATATAAAGTATTTCACAGAAACAAAACAACAACCAACCATGAAAAATGACCAAAGATGATACATAAATGGCCAATAAGCACATGAAAAGATGCTCAACATCACTAGTCATCAGGGAAATGCAAATCAAAAGCACAGTGAGGTACCACCTCACACTCATCAGTACATATACCATCAAAAAAAATTAAACATTTAAATAAAAAAAGAAAAGAACAGTGTTGGTGAGGATGTGGAGAAAACTAAAACATTTGTGTACTGGTGGTGGGAATATAAAAGGGACAACAGCTATAAAAAATAGCATGGCAGTTCATCAAAGAGTTAAACATAAAATTGCCATATGATCCAGCAATTCCACTTCTGGGTATAGTACAGTCCAAAGAATTGAAGGGTCTCAAAGAGATATTTGCACATCCATCTTAATAGCAACGATATTCACAATTGCCAAAAGGTGGAAGCAACCCAAGTGTGCGTCTAAACAAAACGTGGTCCATACATACAATGGAATACTCAGCCATTCTGAAGTATTCTGAAAGGAAGGCAATTCTGACACATGCTTCAACATGGATGAACCTTGATGAAATTACATTAAGTGAAATAAGCCAACCACAAAAGGACAAATACTGTATTATTCCACTTATATGAGGCCCCTATAGTAGTCAAATTCATAGAGACAGAAAGTAGAATGATGGTTACCACGGATTTGGGAGTAGGAAGTGGGATCTGTTTAAGGGGTACGGAGTTTTATTTTCATAAGATGACAAGAGTCCTGGAAATGGATGGTAGTGATGGTCATACAACACTGTGAACATATTTAATACCACTGAAACGTACTTAAAAATGGTTAAGAAGGTAAATCTTATGTTACTCTCTTATGACCTTTAAATAATATATATAGTAATTATTATATAGTACATATAATAATTGTAATAATATATTGTATAAGATATATTATTTCCAGTGACAAAAAGTTCTATAGAGAAAAAAATAAAGGCAAGTGGGAAGGGAGTGCTGGAGACAGGAACCCTCGGGTAGAGGGAGGTTTCCTCACTACCCCAGAGCACTGAGAATTAGAGTCCAGGAGATGAGGGATGACCTGGAAGTTGCTGGCAGTGACACAAAAGGATAAGAGCACATTGAGAGAAATCCGGAAGCTCTTGAGCCAGAGGTGGGGGCATATCTTGCCAGTGGTGCCTTGGAGACACACAGCCTCTCTCCCAGCGCCCACCTTTGGAGTCCTGAACAGGTACAGTGCCTTGGCCTTCGCAGTAGGAGCCATGGCTTCACCCACTCACAAGGAGAGAGATCTCTGCACTAGATCTCCATTTAAAATGGTAACGAACCCTGCCATCTGGCCCTAGCGCTGCCATTGAAATCTACTGACTGGGAGTGTGGCTGTGGGTGCCTGCCGGTAACAGAAAGTCCTGCTAAAAGTCCTGACAAATGAATCTCATTGTTGAGCTCACATCTTCATAACGAACCATTTCCCAGGTCACTGGTTACCCTCAAATCAGCTCACACCTCTGGTCTCGTCGGTGGCTTTAGGTCAGGATGAGGTAGGTATGTGTTCAAAATGCTGAGAACCATGCCATCCAATTCTCTATGAGCTGGCAACATTTGGATGTCAGGGAATTAAGGGCCTGTGTATCCTATGACCACACAAATTTAAAAAACTCCTGACACTCATATATGACCCTTATTTTCAAGTTTGTACTGGAAACAAAATCCTGTAATTCTCCTTAGTAACCAACACTGGAGTTAACCATCACCACTTAATGCAAATCACAGTAGGAAGTTAAATCAGATTAAAACTATCCTACTTTAAATGTACAATTCTAAGTGAGTAAAATAAAGTATTATCACGCAGTAATGTTCCAAGCTTACTATTTTGATGATTAAATATACAACTTTATGACATTCGCTTATAAATAAAAACAGAAACACACAGAGTAGTTTTACAACAAAATAAACCTGATTTTCAGTCGTTGTAGAAAAACAAAGAAAGAATTTAACACAATTATATCAAAGGCAACTTTAGAGAAACTACTTACATCCAAAGAATCCTCCTTTAAAAGGATGAGGGCCATGTTCTGTGATACCAACCGGCAGGAATATCCTAAGTAAAAGAAGGGATAACACACGTGAATTTATCATTCCTTTCATGAACTTTCCATTTTTCAATGTTTGTTTGAATTCAGTCTCCCTTCTTATGTCTTCCTTATTACCACTTTAAAGCTACTGGTTCATACAGAAGATCTGGGCAAGAGTGAGGGGTAGGGAAAGTAAGTTTAAATTGATTTTGATTCTTGCAGACAGCTTGAACAGAACTGGTTGGGAAGGTCTTCATAACTAATGTCTGAAATAAATACTTGTTAATTTTCTGTGGCTTTTTCTTTATCCTTGTTATCCTTGTATAACTTTGGGATAAGCTTTGGGTTATCTAAACTAACAGCAAACACTTTAGGAAGACAAATTAAATCTAATGGAGCTCCTAAATCAACATAGCCGTGCCTATCATCATGTGAACATCCCTCATTTGCTTTTTTAAAAAGGAGGTGATTCTCACAACTTTTTCGACGGAAAAAGATTTCAAAGGAATTCTTTTCTACGTTGAGGGAGCCACTTTCGCTACTAAGAGTTCAAAGCAATCTCCATTTCAAGAATTCAACCTGAGTTTCAAACAAAGCTTGTTTTGGAACAAAAGTCTTCTGTTCTTAGTGTTCTGAGAATATTAATTCTTATCAACAATTTCCATCACCTTTTTAAATAAAGTTATCTCTATCAGTGATGCAAGATAAGTCTTTCCTATCTTTCCTCCCAGAAGGAGACCATATTTTCTGTGAAGCCCTTTCCTACTCAGGCTTTGCAACCCACTCTGAGACAGCCAGTGACACTTGATGACAACACAGACCAAGATGGGAGCCTCTCCTGACTCCTGCCCTTCAAATGCACACGCTCTGTGGGGGAGGCGGTTCCAGCAACCCCCAACACCAGGGTGTCTGTCGGACCTCTACTCTTTCTTTAAAATTACCCTCCTTGAGAGAGCTGGCATCAGCATATGCTTTTTACCAATCCCCATCTCAATCTATCTCATTGAGGAAGGACAAGAAAAGAGTCCTCCCACCTAGAAAACTGGCCCTCACAACCAGTGTTCTCTCAGCACCTCAAGATAATGGATCTCTGATTACAGAAGCATGAAACAAGTCGTCAGCACACAGAATTTTAACCTTGGAACAAGTAGGTATGTGACAGCCTCAAAGAAGAAAGGGCCTTAACCAGTGCTGCTCCTAAAGCAAGGAGGAACCTGAAATATCCACCCCACAGATGCTACATTTAACTAGAAAAGAGGCGGGCATCGAACTAATGGACAAGTCACAGAACTATCGCATTTATGTGCTCAGTTCTTCTCAGCAGGTCCTCTCTTCATCTTAAAGAAATTCTACTAAAAGGCACACAATAGAATTCAAGACTGCGGGAGGAGCAACAAATATTTTTATTTGTTTACTTTGGAATGTACAAAGTATATCCTTCACTGATTTTCATTTGAGAGGAATATTTTGCAAATCACCTCAGAACACAGATTTTCAAGCACAATATTATGGCTTTGAATCTAAATGTTATTTTTTTAAGCAATACCATAAAGATATTGCCCAGGCTGTTAACAACAGTTATCTCAAGGGAATGAGGTTATTTCACTTGTTAAAACCACCACATATTATTTTTTAAATGAAAACAAACTGAATAATTTAAAATCACAATACCACATGGGCAAATATCTGTGAAACCTCTAAGACAAAACCAAAAAAGAAGGGAGGAAACATAAAACTATTCTCTGTGCATTTTCAAACTTGCTTAAGTCTGTACTTTAACAATAGTGATGAGTAAAAATGAGAATTTCCCAGAATGCCATTAAAATTTCTGCATGGTAGGACTAAAATAATTGAACTCTTTGTCTCCCATTAAAATTTTACAAATGTATTCCTCCTTCCTATAAATTCTTAGATTAGAACCAGAAGGGAGGCCTATATTTTATTTTCATTCACAAAAGGGGATATTGCAACTTTAATCACTTCCCTCTATGTTAGGCTTAGTCTTTCTTCATCCCCAGAGACTTCCAGCAACTTCATGCCATATAGACTGTTACAAATTTAGTATAACTGATGCAAAAGGATTTGCTGGTCGTTTTTGATTTAAACAACAGCTGCAGAAGCAAGTTGTAATTTTTAAGCCCTAGCTTGCTGCTTTATTTTATATTTTTCAAGTTAAGCAAAATGCCACTTGACAACTGAAGCTGCAAAAAGATATGTAAAAACTCTAAGTATTTTTCTAGCCATTGCAGAAAGAGGGCAATAAATAAAAACACTGACACATGAATTTAAACATACAAAACTAAAGATTTCTGAGAAGAAACAGGTTGGGCTTTTTTTCTTTTATTAATTTGGAAAATGCAGCAAGAATTTGATTAGAGAATGAACACACAACACTTGCACTAGACAGACCATGTAAGTTTAACACAGTTAATTGTGACTTATCTAATGTGGCAAATCAAATTATGTCAATCCAAGTTTAGTGAGCTTGATATCAAATGTTTTTGGATAAAATGAGATCAACTCTTGGAGAAGAGCCAGGTATGAAATGTCAATCCACACTTGTAAAGTGACATCTAGTTCTTTAACCTCACAGTCTAACAAGACGGCCATAAAATGACTGAGCCAAGAACCTCTGGGATTTCACTTTTTACTACAGCCGAAATTAATGACACATTACAAAGGTATTCAGTCTTTCAACTACCTGAGTATAATCAACATCCAATGAAATCAAAATAGTATGGAGTCTATGGTACTTAGAGCAGGATTTGATTTAAAGACAATACATTAAAAATTCACACTAGAAAATATGACTAAACCAAATCTTTCAGATCTTGGAGTCAGAGTCTCTTTTTCTGAAGTAAGCTCATATTGTCGAAGGTATCCACTTTTCTTTGGTGACTTTTTATGGAAGGGTTAGGAACAATTTAACCTTCCTAACCCTATATTCTAAGATCAGATTAATCAAGCTACCCATCATTGGGATTCCATATGCTTCTAAACCCTCAGGAAATGTGTTTCTTATTCTCAATATTTTCACTGAGAAACTGGCCAATCAGTATTTGAGTGTGAGTGTATGAAACACACTGCCAGACAGCAGGAATGATGAGAGATATGGTACCCTTACCCAACTCCAGAGGGAGTCAAAGAGGTTCAGTACTGGCTCTTTCATCATCCAGAGAACTCAGAAGCTGAGGGCTCGCCCACAGAGCCACACCTGGCACCTGAGCACCTGTCCCTCCAGATCCTCGGACCCTTCTCAGGAATGCTCCATCCCATGTAAGAACACACTCAGCCTTACCTCATGATTTTCGCCCCAAACTAGGCTATTCTGACCCATTCTGTGCTTGGGTCTTTTCTTTCTCTCTCTCTCTCTCTCTCTCTCTCTCTCTCTCTCTCTCTCTCTCTCTGTCTTTCCTCCCCTCCCCCCCTAAACAAACAAATTCTTGAAGGCTCAAGTTTTAAAGCCTATCTCATCTGTGAAATCTTCCCTGGTCTCTTTTGGGTCAGATATTTTTCCTTCTGGGAAGTGAAAATCCAGTATGGCGGCCACTTGCTCAGCTTTTCAGCACTGTCACACCGATGTGATCTACGCTAGGTTACTTGATATATCTGTGCTTCTGTTCTATTTTTGAAAGACGATAATGCCTGTCTCAAAGGGAATTAAATATAAAACTTACGTAAAGGACTTAGCACAGTATTTGGCACATTAGAGCTAACATTTACTGAGTAACTATTATTAACACTGGTCATGCTTAATATTTGTATTACACAATTAGAATCTTCTCATCTATTTTACTCTCTAAGTTGCCTCATAATTAACTCATCCCCCCATTAGGGAATGTAAGTTCCCCCAGCCGATAACAGAGCATCGGGCAACAATGCAAGCTGCAGGTAATCAAAGAAATAACACATCTGACTTTTCTGGGGAAAACAACATTAAGATTGTGAATGCTACCAAGTAATGTCCCAGATTTACCAGAGAATGGGAACTTGTCTTCCTTTTGATGGTCAAGACAGTCTACAGACAATAACAGAATGGGCAAACACCATATTTACTCACTTTAAAAAAATTAAACTGCTAAGACTATTGAAGTGCTTTAAAAGTATCACAGGATGGGGAGCAAAATGCAGAGGGAGAGGAGGCCAAATTCCAACTCAGACATGGATCACAGTGAAAGCTATTTCCAACTTGATGACTTTACAATGGAATAAACACTGGGATTTTGTTTTCACTGATCCTACATCCATTAGAAAGGAATTATAGATTCTGAAAACTTCACGTCTATTGTCTGACTATTTAATAGATGTTTTCTCCAGTGATAATAAGGAAATGACGACTACATGGTTCACAAAGGCTGCATCTGAGATTTCGCTTTAGATTGGCTGATGCCAAATGTTTAAGCTAAAAAAGAAAATTGCCAACTCCTTGAAGCATAGCTAGTTAGCGTAAGTGCGAGCACAGCACAGCAGGAGTTTGGCATCACGCCAGTTCTAAACTACCTAAGACCCACAGGCAAGATGACTGTCTGTCCACATCATACTCACTGGCTCATGAGAGACACAAATATCCTGGCCCTTAATTTGATGAAGTATATTTATTTTCAAGGCATGAACTAAAAGTTACACTTAAAAAATAAATTCTCAAACTAGGATTGATCGATACATCAAATGTTAAAGAGAGCCACCAACCCAAATACACCATACGTCTGTCACTTCTAAAGGTGAACTCTTACAATACATACAACTGAGGACATGTTGTCAATTAAAATTGTAAGAGTAGACAATCATAAGACATCCCAATTTCAGAGACGTTAAAAGATAAAAACAATGTGCACCTTAGAATAAATGAAACACAGTACCGTTCTCCCCCCTGGTCTGCTAACTCAGATTTCAGGGGGTAGATTTTGCGAAAGCTATGTGAATCTGTTTAAAATGAGCCCTGCTCCGGAAGTCCAGAGCCCTGAGATCTAGTACTAGGTTGGCCATTAAGTAGAGTGAAACCTTAGTATCTCTGAATTTCCCCTTGAGCTTAAGACTGTTCACACATACAGACTAAAGAGAGTTTCCAGAATATACTCCCAGCACAGAGCCTGGTGCTCAACAGACACTCTATTAATTTGTTCTCTTCAGAACTGTTAGACACTGGGTCTTCTCCCCAAATACCTATTTGGTACCTAAAACTCCTATAGAATGCACTGAAAGGTACTGACTATCGGTGAGTATGATGAGAGACAGATCAATAACGGTTCTTATTACTGAGGGCATAAGGACTATATAGCTAGAACACAGGCTTACAATCCATTCTGTATCTGGAACATGACCTCATGTGGCTTACAGCTGTCGCCTGGGCTTTGACACGAACAAATCTACTAAAATGTCTGGGTGGTTACACCTTCTGTATCACCTGTAGGCTCAACAGATATCCTAAATCAGAAGATGACATTTAATCCCTCAATGTCACCCAGGGCTACAAACTTGAGGTCTGAATGCAAAGTGGAAAAATAATTCAGACAGAGCTGTTTCAAAAGCACTTCAGCTCCCTAGCTGTTGAAAGCATACTTAGTAACACCAGAGATGCCTGAATTCTCCTGACACACTAGCACAAATGTGAGCAGAGACCAGCTCCAGGATAAATAAGCCTTTGGCAAATTCATCCACTTAGAAGTAGGAGGCATCTCTCCCAGTGAACTTGAGGAGCATTCACTAAAAACGATCAATTTTATCCTGTCTAATGGATGTGAGAGCTTCTAGAACCCAAACTACAAATGTCACTATGCGTTCTTTGGAAAAAAAAGCACAAAGTAAGACCTGGTCTTATTAGAATATAATATATAATAATATATAATATAATATAATATAATATAATATAATATACCTGGTCTTATTTTAATATCAGACCTGGTCTTATATAATATACATATTATATTAATTAATGGATCTCATATTAATTTTTACTCCAAAAGATGCATTAGAGCTGATGGTCCGGCTAGGTCTTATTTTCGGGGAAACACGGTATACTGTTATTTGTAAAAACTGGACAGGTGTCAATTATCTCATAAGGCTCAGAGATGCCTCACTGCACGCAGCTAAAACTTTCCTTTGGAAATAAGACCTCATTTGTGTTTTCTGAGTTGATTTTCAGCCCTTTGCTTTTACTTGTGTTTATGCTAAACTTGGTTAGATCCTGATAAGCTCAGGTATAACACATGGAACAAGCAGGAAAAGGGACAGGTGTCCTCCCGAGGTCATGGTCATCTGGCTAAGGCAGTGACAGATAGCAGACCCTTTCCAGCGAGCACACTCATGCTCGCTTCTCACAGCAAACACGAGAAAGCACTCGTGGAAGTTAAGTCTGGGGCTAGGGACACTGAAAGGCCATTAGTCCAGCAGGACTCAAGATCTAGAAAATTAAGAAAGCTTATCACTACGGTTCAATTTTAACTTGCTTTCATATTGCTCTAGAGGAGCAGAAAATATACTGCTAAATTTGAAGTATTTCAAGGCAGTAGCCAACGTTATAAACCCTATATGAACAAGAGCAAGAGAAGCCAGAAACCAATAGCAGGTGTTTTAGGCCAAATGTATAAGAGAAATAATACCCGAAGGGCCAATACATACATACCAGAGAGAGACATGATACCAAAAGCAAAGGTATTATCCTTCATTTATAAAAATGTTGCCAACATCACGAAGGCCTTGTAAGCTATAGGTTTTTATTTTTTAGTAGTACCGTAGTGATGGGTCTGCACAGAAACAACACCGCACTGTTCTCCAAAAACATGCATTTCAGAGACAACTAGCACCAATCAATGGACAAAGTCTATAACTGATGCTTCATGAATCACACGTCACTCTCTTGTGACTTTAGTTTCAGTTGGCTGGGAGTCCAAATTGCATTTGGTTAGCTATAGCCTTGATAAATGATTAAATGGCTTTTGCCTATGTTTAAAAAAAGATGAAATTCACCCCCGATGGTCCTATTATCTACAATTGAGAGCTGATTCAAAAGAGAAGGTTTCAGGAAATGGACACCTTTGGATTCAGTTGATAATATTCCAGGGCGTCTACTCTGAATAGGACAACAGTCACTTAAATTCAGATGTCTTCGTATGTTTCTTTCTGAAGTGAGCTATGACAAAGAGTCTATTTCCATAAATGCACTGAAAGTCATGTAGCCTCCATGTATTCATTTTATCACAAATGCACCAGGCCCTGTTACATCACAATGGTGACAAAAATCATTCAAACAATCAAAATTAGATTTTTTTTAAATTAGTAGTTTCAACTCCTTTTCAAAGTTACAACGTACGTCTTTAACACAAATGAAGTTATTGGGACTGAAAGACCCTTCCTTCAACTTTCACTTCTGTGAGGCAAGCTGAGGGGCTGCCAACCCAGATGGGGAAGGGAAAGATATAAGACTCTTAGAAAAACCTATGGAACGGTAAAATCCGGAACACAGTTATAATTTACAGAAATTAATTAAATATATATTTAAATTGATTTAAAACATGTTCTTAGTCTCTTAGACTAAAATTATATGCAGAAAGCATTAAGAAAATCAAAGTTGTCAACTCTTGAATTCTATATCCCACATATCAGGGCATTTAATACTTTTTAGGAAGATGTAGTTTAATGTTTATAGCAGGCAGATAATGCTCATAACAGCATCTTCATTTGATTTCAGTAAAATTTTCTTGGCCTTGGCACGAAGAGTTCCATAAAATATCATCTTCAATGCATGTGAGCAATCCTTAGGCACTTCTACAGGACACTTTAAAAAGACAATACAAAAACTAGCATCAGGGAATCATTTTAAAATGAATTACCTATATTAATTGCAGTTTCTTGTTTGTCTCCAGTCAACACCCATATTTTAATTTCTGCCTTCAACAGCGTTGCTATGGTTTCCGGGACACCGGCTTGAAGGCGATCTTCTATGGCTGTGGCTCCAAGTAACAGTAAATTCTAGATTGAAAAATATCTTCTGTTAAAGAGCGGTACACGCTGAAGAGCAGCCTTTATGACCAAGCTCTGACAAAAGCAAGGCAGTCAAAATGTTCTGAGACAATGATCTCACTTCCTCTACATGAAACCTTTGTTTGCAGATAATTAGTGACATCTAGTTGCAGTGGCATTTCAAAACTATTTGCAATGTTAGAACGTTTCCATACACACAGGCAACCCAATCCTCCTCATTTATTTCTTGGTACAAGGGCACGTTGGAATAGAATTCACCAGGCAGTAGGGCATGTGGACAAGTTATGCTGAGGATATTAAGAGTACATGAGCCCTCCCCTTCCACTCCACAGATGAGGGAAGATTACGTTAGCGTAACACATGAGAAAAACAAATTCAGTGGTGAGAAACTGACCGGTGAAACTGATCCAAAGGATGAGTAAAGCCGGCACCCCCGCCCCCAGCATCCACCACAGATATGCCTGGCACAGCACCTATGTAATCACTTTTGTTTTCTAGTTCTAAAAGTAATTTCCATATTCCTAGTAAAGCAGGGCAAATGAACACTTGAATTCAATTCTACTCCTACCCAAATGTCATTAAAACAATAAACAAGTGAATATAAATCTCAAAAACTGAGTATTAAAAAAAGCCACGGGGAAATAAACAATTAAACACACACATACACACACACACACACACACACACAAAAGAGACAGTAAAAAAGCAATCAAGTGATGACTTCAGAGTTATAAGAAATTGAAAACTGGATGAACCAATGATTGCTGACAGGAAACAGAAAAAGTTGAAATCCAGGGCCCAGATTTGAGGTGTTAGAAAAAGAAACAAGAGACCAAAATGGAGTTATTTTTGCTAAGCCACATCACCAAACCAAAACTTCATACGTAATTTAATTGCAGTTTCAGCCTCTCACAGGAATGGAATTTTAAACAAATAATCTGGAATTTTCTGATCAATACCAGTGAGGTAATCTGCCTGATAAGATCCCTGCCATCCCTTCCCCACAAAAGATGACCTGGACTACAATAATCCTTTCTTTTCTTTTGTTAATAACTCCCCTGCCACATCCTTCTGCCTATAAAAGTCCTCCATTTGTACAGCTCTTCAGAGCACCATTCTAGTTGCTAGATGGAATGTTGCTCCATTCATGAATCGTTCAATAAAGCCAATGAGATCTTCAAACTTACTTGGTTGAATTTTGTTCTTTAATAGAGGGAGTCTAATATATATAGAAAGCAACCTAATGTCTTGGGATAAACTGAAAAGAACAAAAACAAAAATCAAAGTTGGCAATATGGAGTAGCAATGGCAAAGTGTAAAAATTATTAGAATAACTAAGTGTGAAAGTTCTTAGTATGTACAATGTCCAATGAGCCTATGAACTCTGACTGCTCAGGTAACAACCGGCTGAGCTCATCTTGTTAAGCCTAATCTTAGGCAAACCCAGAAAGTCACTGATGCTGCTTTTGACCTGAAACTTATAAGATATCGTTAATGCTTAGCTGGGGTTGGCTAGACCTCAGATAGCCCATAAAACTGAGGGTTTCTTAAAGCAAAGCAAGACATGATTAAAAACTAATGGTTAGGACGCTTGTAAGAAAAGAGAACATCACTCTATAGCAAAAGGATTCCTGTTTAAAGACCGTTGGATGGAGGCTCAGCCCCTCCTGGGCGATAAGCCACATGCAGTTACCTTCTCGATGATCTCATAACATTCCTCCAACCGCTGAGCTCTGTCTTTCAATATGGTGCTGGCTTCCTGATAGACTTTGAGCCACTCTTCATAATCCCTCTCAGAGAGGTCAGCATAAGCCACACAGAGAGTTCTTAAGCCTGCAAAACAGCCAGTGCATCCCAGTGATGGCCCGGGTGTTGGTGGAAGCAGGATACCCTACGCCCCAGGTAGCATCATGTGGTTCCATGTTCTACCGGCGGGCTCAAAAAAGGTAGAGAATCCAAGGGCTTCTTAGGTCACCCTACTTCAACTTTTACAAAAGAGAACTTAAAAAGAACTCCCCTGTATTTTAACATAAACAACCTCTTCTGTAAATGTGGGAGTACGTGAGTAGCCATGAGTGAATTCCCACAGCAGAGAAGGACAGGAGCTGTGCATGAGGTGTACATATACATATGGGTATCAGCAAGGGGTGAGGCAGGAAGTAGGAGTCAAGACAGCAACAAAAGCCCAATGTGCTACCACGTGAAAGATGCAGGTTTTCAAGCATCCAGGTCTCTGTGTGTGTGTGTGTGTGTGTGTGTGTGTGCATGCATGCACACATGCATGTATGTGCACGCATGTAGGCACAGGAACACATGAAGAGAAAGCAGCCATCAGCATTTAAGCAAGGCTCCAGCTTTCACCATCCACTTGCTGGAAAACCTGACATCAGTGTTGTTTAAAGCCTTTCGGGGAACTCCTTTCCTGTTCCTCTGTGGGTTCAATGAATTATTTCCTGAAGTCATTAGCTTCCTCTGTGCCACTCACACTGGGTAAGCCACTGTCATAAGAATAACCAGAGAAAGAGTGACAGGAACATAACATGAGTTTTCCAAGAAAGGGAACCCTAACTACAAGCTGATTCTAATACGGTGAGTGGGCTGCCTTTTCTCTCTGTTAACAGAGTCGTATGTAGGGAACTGAGTGCTGACTTGACCACCCATCTTGTCACTGCCATAGGCACAGAATGTGAAGGATGGGGACAGGGGTTGGCATGAGAAAAGTATAAGCACAAACATACACGTCTATTCAGAATATGACTACTCACCCAAGCACCAGTCACAGACCCTTGAAACTACAACTTCAATGGTTAAAAATAACATTTCCACATTTCACTTACCTTCCGTGGCAAAATATTCCAGATGGCATAATGTTTCCTCCATATACTTTGAATCTTTTGAAAGTCTCTCAAAAATGACATTATCCTATAAAATAGGGAAACACTGTGACTGGCAAACCCTTAAGTAAACCTTCCGGTCAGTATTCTAAACACAGCTTTGTTTTAATGGTGTTTATTTTATGTGCATGAGAATACTTGAGTGGGCAAGTCGAAATGTAGCTCTTGGCTGGATTCAGTCATGAGCTTTGGAAAACACATCGGGTATGGACGTGTCAAAATAAAAACATGTTGGAGAGAACCATAGGTGTCAGGAGAATAATCAGGAAACCCAACAGTGCTACATTCACCCAGATTTGCAAAACTCAGACCAACGTTTGTAATACCCTTTTGCAGAAGTGGGAAGGGTAAAACACACATCCTAAATTGCTCAAGCACAGTTGTGCTTCCTGATACAGCTAAAGCTCCTAAGAAGAGAGAGCACAATCCACCAGGCACTGAACCAAGTCCATCACCCTGTGGCTGACAGGCAGGCCTGGGGAACTGGAAGCCACAGACAAGCCTCCAAATATATATAATGGGTACAGTTCTAGGACACTAAATTTTTTTTTAAGAAATCTAGTTTGGTTTGGGGGGAGCATGCTGAAGAGAATTAAATCCTATAATCAAATCCACCATTGAAGCATTTCCACAGTTACATAGCCTTCCTCTGTGCCACCCACATCGCCCCCTGTTGTACTTGCTGTGGTACTTACAATACAATGGCAAATAGAAAACACATAAAAAGTTAATCTATGTATATCGTGAGATAACATACTCTAAGTGACCTTGATTTCAGTTGTCACTGTAACCATAGAATTCTCTAATGGGTCCAGATAGAATGACTTTAGAATTCACATGCATTACTCATTTTTAAGAAGCTCTAATCACAGTATACTCAATTAAGACCATGCTTCTTCCCACAATGGCTAAAGATTAGTAAGATTTTCAACCAATCATTGATCCCAGTATAATAGCTTCACCTTCTTGACACAGTCTCATAAAACGAGCTTAATAATTCTCTTCCTCAATATGTAAGACCATAATTTAACAGGTTTTGCAAGTTAGGTTTATAAGCAATAACATCTTTCCTCAAAGATAATACATTTAGATTTGATTACTGGGAGGCAGACAGGACAAAAGCCTGACCTAGGTAACTGACCAAAGTGGGCAGTAAAAATGTGGCCACAAATGGACCTCATACCTACTGCACTGCCCTCTGTGATGAGTAAAAATATTAATCATAAAAATTGAGAAGAGTAACTGCTTTAAATATAGAGATATCTATATCTCCAACTCTCAGAGTACTTAAAAGAAGATTATCACAGGTCAATACAAATTACTTAATCTTCCCAAAATCACCACCAAGGGCGGTAAAACTGGAATCAAAATTCATATTCTAGGATTTTCCATGGCACAGCAAATTACTGTTTCTGAAACCAATTGTTGACTAAAAGCAAGCTTTCCACTGGCCATCTTTGTCATCTTAGCTTGGACCACCATCATCTTCAGTGGGTTCTTACTACCATATTTCCCAGAAAATAAGACCTAGCTGAACAAATAGCTCTATTGCGTCTTTTGAAGCAAAAATTAATATAAGACACGGTATTATGTTATATTATATTATTATATTATATTTATTATATATATTATATGATATTATAATATAATTTTATTATATTTTACTATAAGACCGGGTCTTATACTAATTTCTGTTCCAAAAGACTCATTAGAGGGAATTATCCAGCTAGGTCTTATTTTCAGGGAAACACAGTACTAAGACAACTTGATGGCCCACCTGAAAGCACGCTACAACCTTGGGCAAACTACCAGGGAATGACAAGGGTGACAGTTAGGAAAAGCAGCAGATGGACAAAGCTTTGCAGGTTACTTGGCCAGTACTTACAGCCCCTTTACAATAGAGTCGGAGTTGTCCTGAAGGCGTTCGAACAATTACAGACATTCTTTTTCTGTCACTGTAAGAGCAAAAAGTAAGGAGAAAAGTTTTAATTGTCTGTTTTATAGGACCCATGTTCTATAATTAAACACCAAACAAATCAAAAGGTAGTCTTGCAGTCCCAAAAATGACCAAGCTCCATTTTTCCCTACCTTTTTCCTCAAAGTTGGACCTCAATTGTCTATCTCCTACTCTTTTTATTTACATATAATGGACATAAATCTATTCCTTTCCCTGCCATAGAAACTCACTCTTTTAGCTATTTATGTTAGAAGAGACAGAAACAGACAATCTAAGTTACCTAACTCACTACTGATAAGACTCTGTACAAGTGTTGATCTTTTTTTAAAAAATGTATTTTTCTATGTTCCTAAGACTAGGGGACATTATCTGTCCAGCTGTGTGTAAGTTCCCACATCCTAACCCACAGCACTCTCTCTGACCTGGATTTGAATTCTCTCTCAGCTAACTTGTTGCCGGGGGCTCTCAGCAAATTTATTCACCCTGCCTTTCATCTTCTGTGTAAAGCAGGGTTGACACCAGCTACCCAAAGAAGTGATTAAGTGGCATCTGGAAAAAGATGATTCAGCTAAAATGAAATAATATCACAACGATAACCACAAATGATTTTTTGGTCCGTCTTATTCTCCCTTAAGTTTTTTTTTAAATACATCATGTCTACTCCATATTCACCTGTTTTTATCTAACTCCCTTTTCTCGTCTTCATCCCTCTAATAACTGCTGGTCCCATTTAATGCAGCCACACAGCAGCACAGTTTCCAGGACAACAAAAGATGGGGCACAAAATGTCTGGAGAGAGGTCTAGTTTGTCTCTCACCTCCACACACAGGGATGCTAGCTCCTGCTCCCTACATGAACTACCACCGCCATCAACCATCGCTCTCTCCCATTGAATTCTCAACCCCAAGGGCTCCTGACCCACAAAGTTCAAGTCTGCGGTCCTAAAACTAAAGATTAGGGCTGGAAAGCATTTCCTACACGAAGGTTAAAAAAAAATATATCCTTTTCACATAGCTTATACAGCAGACAGAGCAAACAATTTGTGAATCATTTAACAAGGGTTATTGAAAACCCACCTAATTTTCATAATAGGAAAATATGCTTTTGAGATTGCAACAGAACCTTGCTCTAGAATGGCCAGTTCAACGTTGAGGAGGAGGACAAACACAAAACGTCAAGATTTTTTTTTTTTTGACAAACTATAAGTGGTCTAGGGAAACAAATAATCCAACAATTATTCCCAGGCCTTAAATTAAATAAACTTCAGTTGGAAAGACTGAATCCAAATAGGCGCAGGAGAACTGCCCTTCTGGGACCAGGCCTCTAATGGATGCATTGATCTTATCTATCCTCATTTGTCAGTTTCCCAGGCCCCGCGTGGGAGGGCTCAGAGGGACCTGGGAAAACCAACGGAAATAATGCCCTCATCACATACTCCAAACTATGCAGACGTGTCTGTGGCTCCTGATGCAAGAACACTAGGTTCTGGAAATCTAAAGAAAAAGCGGGACATAGAAGCATAACATTTCATTTGGGAAAAATAAAATTTGCCTATTTTATTTTCTTTAATGAAAGTCACAAATTCCAGTGAGAAGAATATATTTACTATATTTAATAAAGCACTATATTTAATCCTACCATCATGCAAACACTCTGATGAAGTTGTTAAATATAGTAATACATATTTTTTGTTATATATATATATATATAATGTTGTTATATAAATAGCTGTTAAGTACATATATATGTATATATTTTTCAAAGTTTTTTTAAAGTGCATGAAAGAGAAACATACCTAGAAAATTCCAGGACATTAAGGATTCCAAATGTCTGTTCCTGTCCCATCTAAAGAAACAAAAACAATGCAAAGTATTAAAATCTCAAAGCAACTGTCTCCCCAATCATAAACTTCTTTATACACACACTTCTCCCCGTTTTTCTGCATCGCCCTACCCCATCTTTCTCTTTCCTCTAACCCCCTGCAAATACCTTTTCAACTTACAGTTTTCCTACAAGTCATTCTGGTGGGGTCATAGCTCCCCCTTCTGGTAGAAGCTTCTCATTTTCCTCCAGTTAGTTTGGCTGTCATAATAGCTGGCTGACATAGCTACTTCCAAGACATGAAAGTAAAAGGCACAAGCTACACAGATCCATTTGCAACCTTGGGGCCAGTTATCCTTCCAAATTCATAATTTTACACATTTTACAGAAGTATATACATACACCGTAACGTTCCCAGGGCAACACCTTGTAATACAACACATCAATTTTCTTCAGCAAAATGTATGGCTATTCAACTAAATGAGATTCACAAAGACCATAAATAATAACCTCATGTCAGTTCTGGCTAAGTTTAGCTGCCAAACACCTATGCCCTAAATTTAGCAAAAAACTTGAAATTCAAAGCCTCTCGGATTTTGGATTTAAAAATAAGAGATTATAAATCTGCACCAGATTTTAGGACAATTAATCAAACATCCATTTCTTCGAGTTCTTCAAAGTTGGAACCTCAATACTCTCAACTTTTTCCTAGAATATTTCATATTATGGTGTGTGCCATTTTCAAATTTGTAAATCAAATCCAGTCTCTATTTCTCCAGCACATGACAGTGAAAAGAATGTGGACTTTGGAGTTCAACAGATATGAGTTCAAAGTCAGTTTCAGCCACTGAGTG
The DNA here is from genome assembly GCF_964194185.1 of Rhinolophus hipposideros. Classification (NCBI taxonomy): domain Eukaryota; kingdom Metazoa; phylum Chordata; class Mammalia; order Chiroptera; family Rhinolophidae; genus Rhinolophus; species Rhinolophus hipposideros. The sequence goes on from NC_138050.1 coordinate 8,525,716, forward strand.
TGACTTTCTTATGAATGGTGATAGCACCTGTCCCCTAGGTTTGAGAGAATAAATGAAATTGCATGCAAATTACTGCATGCATGACTGACACACAGTAGTATTGAATATCATTATTGTCCCCTCCACAACTCCCCACCCCTTCTCTTCTCATCCTAAAACATCACTAACGATCCATTTAATCTAGCCTTCATTCCCTCTCTTTCTGCAATCACCCATTCCCTTTCTCCTCAGCCTGTCCCAACTTTGTCAGATCCCATGCCCACTATTAGTCCCCCTCCTCGGCACGAGGGCTGTGACCACCAAGAGCCAACCCTTATTTGCACCACAGTTATATGAGAGGCTCCCACGGGCAGCCCACGGACTTGGCGGTGAAGATTCTCAGTAAGGCCACGTCATGTAAGTCGCTGGTAACCAACTCTAGAACTTGTGGCTTGATGCTACCTTGGTATTGATGGTTGAATAGCATTTTTAAACTTCCTATTATTTATGAATCATAACTAATCAGGTAGTCCTTTTGACTCCCAGGAACATGGCCTTAATAGTTTAAAAAAATGATCAAGGGCTCCCAGTCCACTTTTCACCAGCATCTAACACTGTGACAACAATGTCAGCTGACTCTGTAGCTTCCCCATATGTAGCTGGCATTGTGAGCAGAGCACCAACAGCTGCTGTCTCCTTGCCTCTCCCACCAGCAACATGCCCTCCAAACCCGCTGCTGCTATGCAGACAAACACAGCAGCACCAGACAACTGAAAAACCCTGTGTGAAGGTTAAAATAAAAGTCTCCTCAAACTGAAAAAGACGACTGCATTTACGAGTATGAAAAGCTTCTGTGAAGGAAACTCTACCTTTGGTCAGGACTTTTTTCCACTTTTACTGAATGCACACTTCCCTGAGCTAAATTCCCTCTGTTGATTGACATAAAGAAAAAATAAATATGAGCTCATCTCTGTACTCCATAAGAAAAGAAACAGAAAATGCCAAGAAATGGACAGTTTGGATAAGGTGTAATATTTGATTTTGCATGTAAGTAAAGAAAAAACAGACTACTACCAAGTCAGGAAATATATCAAGTTATTATATAAGTTAGAAGTTAACTGAAAATACATTAAAGAGGTATAGGGATTTAAGGATGCATAAAGCCAAAAACTGTGATTATCTATGAGTCCTCCCAAAGTTGACGGGTGCAGAACAGGCAGAGGAGAGAGAAGGCAGTGACTACCTCCAGGCCCTCATCAAACCAGACTGCAGAAAAATGCAGGCCCTCTAATAAATCATCATGAAAAACACCAATGCCTTGCCAGTGCTAACCATCAATTTCCACCACTGCCCATCTCAATGGTCCCTATTTGATCTTATTCTTGATTTGAATTTGTTCCTATCACCAAATTTTCCCCTCGGGCTTCTTGAGAGAGAAACTAAAAAAAATAAAATAAAATAAAAAAATCATTAAACAAATAAACCCCTTGACTCTGGGGAAAAGAAAAACTCATGTATATAAAAAAGATCCTAAGTGCTCCTTTGTCTCCCAGGCAAAGAGACTGAAGCCAAGGGACCAGAGGTCTCGTTGTGTTAGAACAGCTGGGCCCCAAGGCAGAGCTGCAGACCCTGCCCTCAAAGCAGGTGGGCCCTGCAGCTATGTTCCCAGCTATCACTGAACAAAGAAGAGGCCTGCTAAATTCTTTGCTACACATATTCCATATCCCTGTACTGACCTGTGAGGAAGCAGCCTACGACACAAAAACTACTGCAATGCAAAAATAACGTGAATAAGCTAATAGAATCACATAACATTCTGTTTTTCAACAGGTCTAATTTCTCACAGAAAAAAAAATACATTTAGCTACCATATTGACAACAGACATGCTATTTCAAATACGTAGCCTTCAAAAAAGTCGGTGCTCTACAAGATGGAGAGCTGCCCAGGCACATCACTCACGGCTTCTATGATAACCGAGTACGGCGTCCTGGCTGTGAACACGAAACCCAGCTTTCTCGCTCCTTTCACCAAAGCAGCTTCATCTGTCAATCAAGAGTTGACAAAACATTGACTAACCACTGGTAATGACAGAATTCTGCTTAGCAAGTATTATTTTTCAACTTAACAGGATCCACACCAGCTAAAGAGGCCTGGCCTCATGTGCTGGGTATAGAAGGCACTCGATTCACTCTTCCTACCACTGGGGTCCTGAGAGAAGCATGTCTGGTAGAGGGGAGGGCACGGACCTAAAACTAATTCATGGGGACAAGAGTGGTTACATGCCTCCTATTCTTGGTTGGGGTCAAGTTCTCTAATGAACTTCAGTGATGTTCACATGACTTTCTGACTAAAACCCTCCTCTGAGCCAAGCTGCTTTATCCTGTACTGTGGGGTTCCCAGAGCACCAGGAATGGGTAAAGAGCTGGCAAGGCAGAACACAGCTTCCCCAGCAGTTGGAGAATCCATGAGGGGTGGGCAGTGAACATGGAAGCCAACGCCACTCTCCCTTGACAGCTCTGTCCAGTGTACTGACTTCTGCTAGGAAATGCGAGATGGCTCAGGGCCTCCTGCGGTGGTCCAAGTATTACTACAGAGTCAGGAGGAGCCAGCACCAGCTTTCTGCGGTTTGCACACTTACAGCCACAGAATGTCAACTGTGTGAGGCCAGAGGCAGACAGTGGGGATTTTGTGGGGCAGGCTGTACCACCACATCTCCCCCAAGTAACTGCAAACACCCAAGTCTCCAGAGAAGGGGCCAGCAGGGCCCATCGGCCGAGAGGTCTCACCTGGGGAGGAGGCCTGGTAGATGATGTTGTCGCCATCCTTCTCGGGAACAACGGTGTGGCATACGGCCAGGAGGGTGAGGAACTCCTGGATGCAAGGGGCTGTGGGCTGGAAACAGCACCCCGAGTTAACCCATCGGGTAAAACACCACTGACACACATCAGAGTTAGAGTCAAGTCATCTGCCTAAAACCCCGTGATGGAGGTGAGGTCCAAAGCATGGACTCCACAGGTCCCCTGTGACCTGGCACCTGCTCACCATCTAGCCAGTTCCATCTCCTACCATTATCCTCTTGGCCTCTCGACGAGCCATTCAGGCCTGCAGTTCTTCAAACAAGGCTCATCCTTTCCAACTGTTCCATCATTGCCCCCTCCCGCTTCAGCCAGTTCTTTATTTACTCATTTTTCCGACTTCTGTTGAACAGTCTGTTGAGAAGGCTGTTATCACCCATTTGGGAACAGTGCTCTTGACCTGCGAGCCCATGTAGAGTCAGCAGAGAACAAAGAGGAAGCGGGTACCCCCTTCTAGGACTCCGCCAGCACCCTGCCTCACGCATGCATTCCTTACACTTCAAATACCCCTGCCGCCCCCATGCTTCCTCCCCGCTCTGGAAGGCCCAGGAGGGTGAGCAGGTCGTGTGCCTTCCTCACAAATGTACACCCAAGCCAAGCAAACCGAAGGCACTCAAACCCATGTTGAACCACTGTGACGAGCACTGACTCCCCCACACGGGTCCCTGGTCCTTCTGGCCATCACACTGGCACAGGTCTACATTGCGCCTGCTCTCTAACTCACCTGTACGGCACTGCCGCCCTCACCTATTACCTTTTTAAAAAATTATAACAGAATTGTCCTGGGTATGTATTTAATACATCTCTTCATCCTCTCCACCCCGCCTCACAAAATCCTTACATTTTTTGCATTGGGATTAGACTATATTAATAATTAGTGGGGAAATGAAATGTTAATACGGACCCATCTAAGAATATAGTATGTATTTCTATGTATCAAAGACTTCTAAATTTAACTCCTGGCATGTTTTATTCATTCATTTTTAATATTAATAATTAATTTTTATTCGTTCGAAAAATATCTGTATGCCTCCTATTCATGAGACACTGTACCAGGCATTTTGTCTGTTGCTTTTTATATTTTGAATATAATCTTATTTCCATTACATTTTACTGGAGTTTATTGTCAATATATAAGTAAACACATTGAATTTTATAAATTAATCTAATATCCAGTTACAACTGACCCCTTACTAGCTCTCTGAGGTGCAGGTTACTCTCCTAGGTTTTCAAAGCAGACAATTACATCATCCACAAATGATTCCTTTTCTCTTTTCCTTTCCAATATATATACTTGTTTAGTTCTCACCTAGCTGCATGGTCTACTACTTTTAGAATGATGTCAAAGAGGGGTTACACCATGCTTCTTTGTCCTGAGGTTATTTTAAAGCCACTAGCGTTAATGTTTCACTTTTAAATAGGCAGCTGACTATAAATTTGAGATGGATTTGTATTTTCACATTCAGGAAACAACTCCTCTGTGTTTGGTTTTCTTATGGAGTTAGTTTCTTTTCTGTCTTTCTTCTTTTTTTCTTTTTTTTTTGTTTTTCGTTTGGTCACAAATGAATAGTGACTAGTATTTTAACCATTTTTAGTTTCTCCTCTGACCTGTTAATGTGACAAGAGCAATTGCATGGAAGCAGATCACACCTGTTCAGATGGCTACTTCTCATCAGCCTTCAGGAAAAGAAAATGTATATTAAATTATAGTTCAATGAAACTGAATAAATTAGATTAGAGAATTTACAAATTCCCCAAGGCCTACCCCACAGAAATGGTTAAGAAATTTTATCCAAAAGCATTTTAATTTGAGAATTGAGCTTCAATTCAAGAGTGCCTCGTGCATCTGACAAGTAGTGAGTCCTGCATATCACCTTGTCCCACAACAGAACTACGTGAAAGAGGGGCTTTGAATTTATGGCAATTAAATATACTTAATACTGAAATATCCTCTGAGAGTTGTAAAGAAGAGTTGCACACACAATCATATTAAGTTTCCATCTTGAGTGGTAGGCCAGACAAAATTCTTGAAGATCAAAAAATAAAGCAAAGTAAGTCAGACAGAAAAAGTCGAGAATCATATGATTTCACTGATATATGGGATATAAAAAATTGAAATTAACTAAGGAACAAGACAAATAAACAAAGAAACAAAAACTTACAGACATAGACAATAGTTTAGTGATTACCGGGGGGGAAAGGAGAGGTGGATGGTAGGTGAGGGTAAACGGGGTCAAATATATGGTGATGGAAGGAGAACTGACTCTGGGTGGTGAACACACAATGTGATATATAGATGATGTATTACAGAATTGTAAACCTGAAATCTGTAAATTTACTAACCATTGTCACCCCAATAAACTTTAATTTAAAAAAATAAAGATAAAAAAATATCCCTAAGACAAAATTAATCTACCTTTGGTTCTCTGCTTAACCTGACATTCTACAATCAATTAGGGAAAGGAGACAAATTTAATTTGAAGCCTATGGATAAAATGTTTGTAATATATTTAAACAAGTGCTCCATGTTTGAAAATAAACTTCTTTCTGTTAACTTCCAAGAAGAAAAGCATTTTATAACTTCAAAGAACTGATTGATTATTGGAGAATGTATATAAGCGTGTGACTGTGTGTGTGTGTGTGTGTGTGCCTTTCTTTTTAGAAGATAAAAGAAATTATGCAAAAATATACACATAATATTTATCATTTTAGCCATCTGTAAGTATAAAATTCAGTGGCATTATATATATTCACAATGCTGTGTGCCCATCACCACCATCTATACCCAAAACTTTTTCATCTTCTCAAGAAACACTGTACTCATCAAACAGTAACTCCACATTCTCTCTTCTCCCAACCCCTAGAACCTCTATTACTCTCTGTCTCTATTCTAGGTACCTCATATAAGCATAATCATACAATATTTGTCCTTCATTTAACAGATTTTAATCTGCAAGCAATGCTTTATATAGCTAGAAATGAACATTTTCAATATATTTGATATATATGTAAAAATAGCAGAAAACATACATGTCTAAAATTGTCTTGCATTCCAATTTTCAGCTATAAAATATATAAATAATATACCTATACAAATAATTTCTTCTTAAAGTTTCAAGCTCAAAAGTCCCAAGCATAATGATTCAAAAGAAAGTTATGTGTTCTTCTGTGGCAAATCAGGAAATTATCCCACAAATAGGAAATCACTAGTTAGCAATGTAGTTATTGGGCCACATGAATTGTTCCTTGAAACTTTCCATAGTTGATTCTCTAAGAGGCAAATTCCATGTTGGCTATCGGCCAACACAAAGCTTAAAACAGTCCTGAAAGATCCAGAAAATCAAAAACGATGACCCAGTAAAAATGGAAATTCTGCAGCAGACAGAGGTACTCCCTTGGGAAGGAAGTAAGGGTTTTCTTAGTTCAAATGCTTTAATTTTAGTCAATGGCCCCAAGACAATTTGGATAAGAATGTGGGCTATCATAGGCGAAAACCCTAAAATGCTTCTTCTCTATCCTCAACCTATTTTGGCAAAATAACCAAGTAATCTAATTGGCTCTGTATTTAAAATGTTTAAAAACATCCATTGGATATACAGAGGGTGCAAAAACAATGTATACACATTTTAAGAAAGGAAAAAACTGTGTTCAAATTGTAATATATTTGTTATCAATATATACCGATAACAAAAGAGGAATGCAGTTATGTGTATACATTTTGGGGGCACCCCCGGTATTTAATCCAATCCCACATCCTCCCAAAGAAGAAAAATATTGGAGCCTATAGTCTATTTATAGTAGAGCTAAATGCTAGACATCGAAGGGCTTACTTAACGCGGTAGCCAAGATGAAGAAAGCTTCAAGGATTCAGGAGAGCTTCTAAAAAAAATGTTCAACATAGGCAAATAGGCTTTTACTAAGAAGTAGAAAATAAATTCCCCAATCCCTGGCCTCATTAAGCATTTAATGAACTGTGAGTATCCAGATTACTAAAATATCCTTAAAAGTCTCCAAGTTTTCATGGATGCTTATGATAATCTCCCTAAGTCAGGGCTTCCTTTTCAGAAGGCCTGCATCTGCCCCTACTTTCACTGCCCTTCACACTAGAAAAGGAAATTGGGCTCAGGAGGGTCAAAGGGGAGGAGGAAAGTAAAGAAAGAAAAAACAGTTCACTAACTTCTCTAAGAGTGGAGTTTCTTCCTAAAATGCATGCCATTGACCCCGGGAAATGCTCATTCGAGGATCCTTACCTATACTCAGTCTCTACTCGGATGTCATGAGAGGAAAGGCTCAAGAGCAAGTGATCAATGATCAAAAGCCTCTCAGAAACCCAGCCCACACAAAAGTGGGTTCAGCTTTGGAGACAACATCTGTATGTGTACATAAATTAACCAAGCTACGTATTTAGAGACTTCAAACACTGGAATCACAGAAGCAGGTGCCGGGGGGTCTCCTAAGAGATCCTGTGGAACTCTTCTTCAAATGAGGATTTGCCCCTGGCCACTGGGTTTCTATGCCAGCCCACATTTAGGTCCGTGCAAATACCACTCAGTGTGAGTGGCCGCACTGCCCACAATTCAACAGTTATGGTAGCCAAAACCCACACCAAAGAGACTGAACTCCTTTGTGTACACAAAACAAAATTACTTTTCCAGGGAATCCCATCAGACCTACCCCTAGGATACAAAGGTGTCCAATGGCTCTTAACGGTTTTACATGTCTATTTCTCTGCTGCTTTTTCACCTGGTGATCTCTGCCAGGAAAACAAACTCTGTGAATTAGACTAAGAGCAGTTTCGTAAGCCTCTCTGTCACCCTTCCTCTCTCTCCTTTCCATTCACCATCGCAACTTGAACAGACACATGCAGGCAACCACATTCGTTATTAACTTCAACCTAAACACAATTTGAGAATACTTGAGTCCTCTTTCAGAAAGCAACGCCCACCGTGCACTTCTTTCTTTGACATCCTTGATTAAAACTACGCTCCTCCAGAGATGGTTCTTCTAAAACACTATTCTTCTGCTTGGAGAAGGTCTAGCTTAGTAGCTGGATCAACCTCTCAGATCAAAAGCCAGGAAATGACTGCATCAACCTCCACAGGGACACAAAGCATGGATTTCTGCAGCACCCTCTGTACAGTCTGGGACCACTCCATCAGCATCACCAGGGGCTAAGGCACAACATCTGCATTCCAGCCCATGGTCGTGGCTGCCTTACACACCCACAGTGGAGAACCATTGTGGGAAGGGCTTAGCGTTAACAAATAGACACTAAACTGCAATAGAGTCAAGGAAGTTTCCTCGCTGAAAATTCTGAAAAAGTTTTAAATATATCTATCTCTTAACAAATTTTGGAAAGATTAAAAAATGTTTTTCAGAAAAAAATTAATAATATCAGATCAAATTTATATGGACTAAAATGGTGGTGAAATGCTTGAATCATTGAATATTTTTCTGAGTTACTATTTTTCAGAGTATCCTTTAAAAAATAAACTTATATTATGCTGCAGTTAATCCTGGTTTGTTACAATAGTTGTGATAGTGTGATGCCATAATTAAGAACTGAACAGACTTAAGATATGAGTCTCATTTCTACATTGGTTGCTGGGTAGCTCTTGGCCAAGTCAATCTTTCTATGCAACTTCCTACCACCTCTTTTGCGTGATTCAAGTGCTAAAGGAAATACATGTCAAGTGTTTGGCACACAGTAGGGTGCTATAAATGTTACAGGTTATTATATCTTACTTTTGTTTCCTAAATTATCCTAGTCAAAGGATATTGTCATTACTTTTCAAAACACATGACCTCTTAGATTCACAACTCCGAAAACAGTACCGCAGACGTCTTATTTATAAAGCAACCGAAATCTGAAATGTTAGAGAATTCTATGGTAAGACTTGTCTTAATCTTGATGTACTACTTTATAACTTCACCACATATTTAATTCAGCTTTACATTAACTTATGAAATGTGTTAACTACAAAGCATTTGTTTAAGATCACTTCCCTGAAGTACTAATGCCATAAAGGTGAGACTGTATCTCATCCCCAGGTTCCAAAATTGCAACTTTCAAGACACTCCCCATATACCTAAATAAAAGTGCACCATCGGCCATTTAATGTCCTAGAAGCAAAATGGCGGCCTTACGTGATGATCCTCCATGTTCTTCAAGAGCCTGGGATCATCAAAGTCGCATGAATCACTCGTGGGACAAGGCATTCGGCTGTAAGAGAGAACAAAAAATATGTATTCAGTTCAAATGTTTTTTTAAGATAACTTGGGCCTAGTAAGAATCTGTGTTCAAGAAGAAACACATCCGATGGACACTTGTCTTATTAGGGAGACCACTTTAGGGAGGGTGTAAATGCGTGATCACTGCGCTGTACACCTGAAGCTGAAGCTGAATAATAATGAATGTCAACTATAATTATATATACACATATGTGTATATATACACATATACATGTATATATATATGTGTATATTTATACACATATATGTGTACACATATATATATGTGTATATATAATTATATACACATTATACACATATATACACATATATGTGTGTATATATATAATATATATACACATATATATGTGTATATATAATCAAAAGAAGTGGAGTACAGCATAAGGAATAGAGACAGTGGAAATGTAATGGCTCTGTGCAATGTCAGAGGGGTAGTAGATTGGGGGAGGAGGGTTGTCACTTTGTGAGGGGTATAAATGTCTAACTATTACATTGTTTTGTACACCTGAAACTAATAGTAGAAAATTTTTAAAAAGGAACACATCTAAAAAGCCTATAGGTTTATATTAAACTATTAAAGATTTGGAATACTATTATTTCAAACCATAAGACATGAAATTTTTAACCTCACTATAAAATATTTTATAAGTTATTATAAACAACAACATAGTTACAAGGAGAAGAAACAGAGACAAGGATCAACACCATGACTTTGTCATTTTAGTTGGTCTCTCTATAATTTCTACCAGGAAAAAAAATGCCAAGAGTACCTGCTCAAAGCAGGTACAATAAGAGGAATTACTGCATTGTATCTATGCAATCCTTTATGGCCAGGGCTCGAATTTAGGAGAGAGAAGGAAGCGAGTAATTATGAGAAAGGAAACTTGATATGATGGCTGTGTGCCATCACACTGAAGAAAATGTGAAGGATTAAATATATTCATGTATATCCATTCCTTCTTGAAACCCTTTCTTCAGGACAAAGACAACGAAAGAAGTTGACGTCAGTCTGAACACTGAATAGATATCAGAGTTGAGTACAGCAGAGAAAACAGAAACCAATAGCTTGCAAAGGGAAACACCTAAAATGCAAGCTGATATCCCCAGCAGAACCTTGTGAAAGCTGAGGAAACAGCAGCACGACGTACCTGTAAGACAAAGGGAAGGTAGAAAACAGGACAGGTTCCAAATCTATTTGAGGAAAGGTCAGCCTGCAAGAACCCTCCCTCATCCCATGCAGCCAGGCAACTGAACCATCTGCACCCAGAAAGAAATAGAAGGGTCATCCCTTAAAGAGGATAAACTACAGGGACACCAGGCACACAGGTGAGTAGAGCCTGGACAATTAAGTTCATGATTTAGTGCACTTAGACGGTGGAAAGTTCGCAAACTTAATTTTCCAAACTTCATATGCTGAAAGGTACGATCACCAATCTTCTTCTTCCACTCAGTTCCCATAACAACTGCAGCCAGATTTATAGCCCTTGGCAGAAAACTGAAGAGTCCTTCTCACGAGAAGAAGACTGATCAGTTCACAAGAAAGACCCACAGACACTGATATCCAGGGATCCTCTAATAAAACAGTAGGTCTTGGCCAATCAGCTCACAAGAAAATAAGTTGATCATCAACCACACTGTCACCCCCTACACACACTGCCCTACTAATCAGTTTTGATAGTGTATAAATTTTAAAACATGAGCAGACAACATCACTAGTCCTAAGGGAAACTTAAAATCAAAACCACAATGAGATACCACTTTATGCCCATTGGGATGGCTATTATATTTTTTTAATTAATTAATTAATTAACAAATGGTTCGAGGATGTGGAAAAATTGTGTATTACTGGCAGGAATACAAAACAGTAGAGGTATTATGAAAAATAGTCTGGTGGTTCCTCAAAAAGGTAAACAGAATAAGCACATGATCCAGCAAAACCATTTTTACGTACATACCCCAAATAATTGAAAGCAGAGATTTATCGTATACCAATGTTCACAGCAGCATTATTCACATTAGCCAAGAGGTGAAAATAACCCAAATGACCATCAACCCATAAATGGATAAACAAAACATGGTACAAACATATAAAGAAACATTATTCAGCCTTTTAAAGGAATAAAAACCTGACACACACTATATACACAGCATGTACAAACATACTATAACCTTGAAGATATTACACTAAGAAGTAGGAAGTACTGGACCAACAGCTCACTATTTTTTGTTAAAGCACTATAGTATCACTGGACTTTGAAAATCATGTTCACATTTAAATTTTACTGTTTCTCTCTTGAAATAATATATATGCAACTTTTACTTACAAAATATTCAGGTGATAAATGACAATATAAAATTGTTCCAACCTGGACGGACACGTGCAAGAAAATGAAGCTGGACCACCTCCTTACACCATATACAAAAACAAATTCAAAATGGCTTAAAGACTTAAATGTAAGATCTGAAACCATAAAATATCTAGAAGAAAATATAGGAAGAAACTTCATGGACATTACCCGGAGTAAGATTTTCACTGATATATCCCCTCGTGCGAGTGAAGTAAGAGAAAAAATAAACATGTGGGATTACATCAAACTAAAAAGTTTTTTCACAGCAAAGGAAACCATCAATAAAACAAAAAGGGATCCTACTGTATGGGAAAAGATATTTGCCAATGATATATCTGATAAGGGATTAATATCACAAATCTATAAAAAACTTACTCAACTCAACTCCAAAAAAACAAACAACCCAATTAAGAAATGGGCAGAGGACTTGGGGAGACATTTCTCTAAGAAGGACATACAGAAGGCAAGAAGACATATGAAGAAATGCTCAACCTCACTAACCATCAGAGAAATGCAAATAAAAACCACAATGAGATACCACCTCACTCCAGTCAAAATGGCTATTATCAATAAATCAACAAACAACAAATGCTGGCGCGGATGTGGAGAAAAGGGAACGCTAGTGCACTGTTGGTGGGACTGCAGATTAGTGCAGCCACTATGGAAAACAGTATGGAGGTATCTCAGGAATCTGAAAATGGAACTACCCTATGATCCAGTAATTCCACTCCTAGGCATCTACCCGGAGAAATCCAAAACTCCAATTCAAAAATCTGTATGCACTCCTATGTTTATTGCAGCACTTTACACAATAGCCAAGATATGGAAACAACCAAAATGCCCATCGGTAGATGACTGGATTAAGAAGCTGTGGTACATTTATACAATGGAGTATTACGCAGCCATAAAGAAGAAAGAAATCTTATCATTTGCAGCAACATGGATGGATCTAGAGAACATTATGTTAAGTGAAATAAGTCAGAAAGAGAAAGACAAGTACCATATGATCTCACTTATATATGGAATCTAAAGAAAAGACTATGTGAATGAACTAATCAGAGTCAGTTTTGGGGACGCAGAGAAAAAACCGAGAGTGGTTAGATGGGCGTGTGGGAGGGGGTTGGGGATAAGGGGAAAGGTGAAGGGATTTGGAAGCAGCTGGTAACCACAAGATGGCCTCAGGGTTTTTCTTTTGAAAATTAATTTGGGGAAGGTATTCTATAATGTTGTAAAGATTTTGTTGGGTATCCGATGGACATGCGTCCTATTTGGGAGACCACCTCAGGGATACTGTGGATACCTGATCATGGCATTGTACATCAGAAGCTAAACATTAATGAATGCCAACTATAATTTTATATATATAATGTGATGGTTCAGTGTGAGGTCGGAGGGATAGTGGATGGGGGGAGGGGGGTTCACAGTATGAGGGATATAAATGATGAACGTCTAAGTATTACCTTGTTTTGTACACCTGAAACTAATAAATAAATTAATTAATAAAAAAAAAAAAAAGACTAAATCTCATCTCACATGTACAAAAAAAATAAATAAATAAATAAAATTGTTCCAGTCTTTCCCACTAAAGCAGGGGTGTCCAAACTGCGGCCCACGGGCCAACTGTGGCCAGCAATCCATTTTTAATTGGCCCGCAGCAAATTCCAAAAATATATTTAGTTTACTTAAATAAACCAGGTGAGGCAATACGTACTTCACCTCAAGTGAGTGGCCTGGCTGTTTGTGTATTTTACCGCATATGGCCCTTGGTGAAAAACGTTGAAAAAAGTTTGGACACCCCTGCACTAAAGCATCAAGAAGAGCTAGAATCCACTCACCAGAAATCATCTGAGGATGGCTCTCTTGTCAATTCTGGAAAATGACTGCCAGAAAGAGAGAGAAAAACAGAGTGGTTATAAAACTGTGATCAAAAGATAGGCATTCACAGATGGAACATTCTCCAGGATAGATCACATATTAGACCAACAAGTCAATAAATTTAAGACTGAAATCATATCAAGCATATTTTCTGACCACAATGGTATGAAAGTAGAAATCAATTACAAGAAGAAAATGGGAAAATTCACTGATATGTGAAGGTTAAACAACACATGGCTCAAAAAAGAAATCAAAAGAAAAATTAAAAAAAAAATACTTTGAGACAAAAGAGAATGCAAATACAACATAACAAAACTTATGGGATGCAGCAAAAGTAGTTCTAAAAGGGAAGTCATAGTGATAATTGCCTACACATCAAGAAGCAAGAAAAATCAAACTAACTTTACATATCAAAGAACTAGAAAAAGAAGAAAAAATAAAGCCCAAAGTAAATTGAAGGAAGGAAACAGTAAAGGTCAAAGAGGAAGCAAATGAAAGAGACTAAAAAGAATAATAGAAAAGATCAATGAAACTACAAGCTGGTTCTTTGAAAAGATAAATGAAATTGACAAACTTTTAGCTAAACTTACCAAGAAAAAAAGAGAGAGGACTCAAAATCAGAAATGAAACGGAACACATTACAACTGATACCACATATGTACAAAGAATCATATGAAACTACTATGAACAATTCTACATAAACAAATTAGACAACCTACAAGAAATGGGTAAATTCCTAGAAACATATTACCTACTAACACTGAATCATAAAGAAACAAAAAATCTGAGCAGATGCATTATTAGTAAGGAGATTAAATCAGTAATCAAAAAATCTCCCAACAAATAAAAGACCAGGACCAGACAGCTTCACTGGTGAAGTCTCCCAAACATTCAAGTAAGAGTTAGTATCAATTCTTCTCAAACTTTTCCAAAACTAGAAGAGTAGGGAACACTTCTAAACTCATTTTATGAGGCCAGCATTACCCTGATATCAAAACCAGACAAGGACATCCCAGAAAAGAAAATCATAGGCCAATATCCCTGATGAACATAGATCCTCAACAAAAATCTTCAACAAAACATTCACAAACTAAATTCAATAATACATTAAAAGGATTATACACCATGATCAAGTAAAATTTATTCCAGGGATGCAAGATGCTTCAACATCTTCAAATCACTCAATGTTGATACATCACATTAACAAAAGGAAGGATAAAAATCATATGATCATCTCAATAAACTGAAGAAAAAGCATTTTTCAAAATTCAATACCCATTTATGATAAAACCTCTCAAGACACTGGGTACAGAGGGAACATACTTCAACATAATAAAGACCATATATGAAAGCCCACAGCTAACATCATACACAATGGTGAAAAACCTGAAAGCTTTTCTTCTAAGATCAGGAACCCATTCCTGCCACTTTTATTAAACATAGTACTGGAATTCCCAGCCAGAGCAATTAGGCAAGAGAAAGAAATAAAAGGAATTCAAAACAGAAAACGAGAAGTAAAACTGTCACTATTTATAGATGACATAGTATATATTAAATACCCTAAAGACGCTGCCAAAAAATGTAGAACTGATAGCCAAATTCAATAAAGTTGCAAGAAACAAAATCAAAGACAAAAATATGTTGCATTTCTATATACTGATAATTAACTATCAGAAATAGATATTAAGAAAAACATCAGATTTAAAATTGCATCAAAAAAAAAAAGAGAGAAACAACCTAGGAATAAATTTAGCCAAGGAGGTGAAAGACCCGTACACTGAAAACTATAAGACATTAATGAAGGAAATCGAAGAAGACGCAAATAAATGGAAAGACAGTCCATGCTCATGGATAGGAAGAATTTATATTGTTAAAATGTCCATATTACCTAAAGCAATCTACAGATTCAATGCAATTCCTATCAAAATTTCAATAATATTTTTCATAGAAATAGAATAAACAGTTCTAATTTGTATGGAACCACAAAAGAACCAAATTGCCAAAGCAATGTTAAGAAATGTAAATGAAGCTGGAAGCATCACACTATCTGATTTCAAAATATATTACAAAACTACAGTAATCAAACCAGTACATGGTCAATTAAATCATGACAAAGAAGCCAAGAAAATATGCAATGGAGAAAGAACAGTCTCTTCCATAATTGTTTTGGAAAAACCAGACAGTCACATATAAAAGAATGAAACTGGACCACTGACTTACACTATACACAAAAATTAACTCAAAATAGACTAAAGACTTGAATGTAAGACCTGAAACCAAAAAATTCCTAGAAGAAAACATAGGCGACAAGCTACTTGACGTCAGTCATGGTGATGATTTTTTGGATCTGACACCAAAAGCAAAGCAACAAAAGGAGAATAAATAAATGGGACTACACCAAACTGAAAAGCTTTGGCACAGTAGAGGAAATAATCAACAAAAGGAAAAGGCAAGCTACTGAATGGGGGAAAGTATTTGCAACTCATATGTCTGATTATGGGTTAATATCCAAAATATATAAGGAACTTATACAACTCAAAAGCAAAAAAAAAAAAGAAAAAAAAATCCGATTAAAAATGGGCAGAAGATCTGAATAGATATATTTCCAAAGACATAGAGATGGTAACAGGTACATGAAAAGATGCTCAGCATTACTAATCATCAGGGAAATCCAAATCAAAACCATAATGAGATACCAACTCATACCTGTCAGAATGGCCATCATCAATGAATCAACAACCACGTATTGGTGAGGATGTGGAGAAAAGGGAACCTTTGTGCACTGTTGGTGGGATTGTAAACTGGTGCCACTATGGACAACAGTGTGGAGGTTCCTCAAAAAATTAAAAATTGAACTAATTTATGACCCAGCAATTCCACTCCTGGGTATTTATCTGAAGAAATAAATACACACTTGTTCACATTTCTTAAAAATACTAGTGCGAAAAGATTTATGCACCTCCATGTTCATTTCAGCATTATTTATAATAGCCAAGCTATGGAAACAACCTAAATGTTCATCAATGGATAAACTGATAAAGAAAATGTGGTGTGTATACATATATATACACACACATGTATATGTATATGTATATACATATACATGTGTATATATACGTGTATACATGTATATATGTGTGTGTATGTGTGTGTGTGTGTGTGTGTGTGTATACATATTTTCTTTATCAATTTATCCACTGATGGACATTTAGGGTGTTTCCATAGCTTGGATATTATAAATACTGCTGCAATGAACATGGAGGTGCATACATCTTTTCGAACTAGTATTTATATATAACATATACATACACACACACATACACAATGGAGTATTATTATAAAAATATCAGTCATAAAAAATAATGAAATGTTACCATTTGTGACAACATGGATGGACCTAGAGGGTATTATGCTAAATGAAATAAGTCAGACAGAGAAAGAGGAATACCATATGATCTCACTTATGGGAAATCTTAGAAAAACAAGCTCATAATACAGAGAACAGATTGACAGACGCAGGGGTTCTGGTTGGAGAAAAGGGGTTAAAAAGTTCAAAAGATATAAACTTCTAGTCATAAAATAAATAAGTCATAGATGTAATGTACAGCATGGTGACTATAGTTAATAATACTGTATTGTAAATTTGAAAGTTGCTAAGAGAGTAAATCTTAAAAGTTCCATCAGAAGAAAAAATAAATTTTGTAACTATGTATGGTGACGGATGTTAACTAGACATATGGTGGTGATCATTTTGCAATATATGCAAACATAGAATCATTATGTTGTATACCTGAAACTAATATACATGTCAATTATACCTCAAAAAACAACAAAAAAACAGGCATTCAGATTAAAACATGAGTAAGAAATGTATAATTACTTGATTAGAAATACAAATTTATAGATTCCCTGAGATTTATCACTAGGCTAATATTTGTAGAAATAAACCAAGTTTTAGCTGTTCAAAGTTGGGACGCACTAAGTTTTAAACACATCCAACAGTAATTACATATCTAAGTCCCTGATTAATACCCTTTTAAAGTATCAGAAAGTAGATATTTGACTAAGTAGCTAAAAATGAATTATTTTGTTGGAAGACTACGAATCAAATTTTCCTGACACGACAAACACACTTACCCATAGGTTACTCCAGCAATGCTGCACTTCTTAAAGTTCATGATGTTGCATGTTAGAGTTCCAGTCTTGTCAGAAAAGAGGTATTTTACCTAAATCAAAACACAAGAGAAACATACGTCAGGAATGTAATAAGATGCAAAGACCAATAAATGAAGTCTTTCCTTCTATGTTTTTCAAAATCGGCATGAATATTAAAATGTAAATTTCCTTCAATCAAGAAAAATATATTTTATAATTACATATATATTTTACATAATAATTACATATTATTATGAAATTAATATATTTAATGCTTAGACCACTTGAAAACCTTTTAAACAACCAATTCTAGAGTCCAATTGTGTGGAAATGTGCAAAGAAGGTTCAGGGACAGCCCTGGAGCCATTTTAGATCCCTAAGTGTAGGCACTAAGGCATTTCAAAGACACATATCATTCTTCTAGATATTCCCATGATCTCATTCCGTATTGGTTTAATGTCCAATATGTCAAGAAAACAAGCTCAGACTTTGGCGACCTCCAAATATTTCTTTTTAAGACTCTGTGCTCTAGCCGGATTAAGAAGGCGTATCCTGAAACAGCACAGAACAAATATGAAGCTTCTCAATCACTATGACAATTAAGTTTACATGAAGGCAGTATGGACCTGCTATCAATTATACAACTTTGTAAGATACAACATTTTAGAGATTTAGTACATCAAGCTCCCAATATACAAAGGTAAAAGGAGAAATTTCTGGAGGAGGTCAACAAGCCAACCATTTTGACATGATTAAGTGAAGGAACCCCAAATGGACATGTGCTGTGGGAAGTCTGTTCTCATAGGTGGATAATGTGATGGGGAGGAGGAAAAAGAACTCAGGAGGAGACAATTCAGGTCAGGCTATGGATACTAGTCATGTGGATTCTGGAAATGTCATCTCATCCTTCTTGGCCTCAATTTCCACATCTATGAAATAAAAGTTTTGGCCAGCAGATACGTAACATCATTCTTTGTGTAACATTCTGGGAAATTACCTCATGGATTGGCGAGGGGGAGTAATTAACAGAATTGTCTCCAGTAAAAATTCCAGTATCTTAGTGGTTTTCTAAAAAGGGCTCGTAACTATTGCTGGACGCTAGATGTATTCCAGGGGTCCCAAAGGGAAGCTATGTTTTACTGTTTTATAAAACAGGGGTTAATGACATGAATTGTTTACTCTACTTTTTCTTAATGATACAATATAAGAAAATACACTGCAAATTATTTTTAAAGTAACCAATGAACGGGCCTTTAAGGAAAGAAAGATATTTTTTTAAGAAAGATGATTAACACTCCTAAAGAAGTCAAATATTACACAGAAATATAAAATTGGTGCATTATGGATAATTAATACTTTAACTATAAACAAGTTTTTATATAAGTTTTATAGGCAGTAAGTCTAAAGGTATAAAAATGCAGAAGAATCAACCTTTTAATAAACAATGTTTCTTTCTGCCTCTTTTTTAACAATTAAAAGATTAAATCAAAATATTTAAAAAATGAAAATTTTATAGTAAGAAATTATCAAGATTTGGTATTACTCTGCCTATTGAATTTTAACTTCCAACTCAAAACTACTTCCCCATGCAAATGTCCCCCATATGCCCAAGAAGGATGAATGATTTCATAGTGGGTGCTTCTTGAGCACTTTCAATCCTTCAGTTATTCAGGTCCCGTTCAATGGCACCTGAAAACAACGACAGACTGAGCACTGTACAGAAAAACCAAAGGCCTTGTCTTCAGCACATCCGTACCCTTGAATGGGCTCGAAAGTCTCAAGAGGGAAATGGACAGTGCATCACTATCATGCCTCTTATTTTACCGTATTTATGTTTGGAAAGACTGATATGGAGACACAAAAAAGAGATAAATTAACTTTACCTGGAAAAACTGGAAAACAGTTCAAAGAGGAGGTGAATTTAGTCTATATATATAATATAGTATATGTAGTATAGTATATAGTACATATATAGTATATATAGTGTAGAATTTAGTATATATATATATATATTTAGTGGAGAGATATATATATGTATATATATATATATATATATATGTATATATGTGTGTGTGTGTGTATATATAGCTATATGTATATATATAGCACCCATAGGATAGTTGGGAGTTTTAAATAAAATGTATAAAATGAAATTATAACCTTTAATTGCAATGCATTCAAATGAGGATGTTCCTTGCAGTCATTTCAATATAAGATGAAAACATAATGGAAAGCACAATTCAGTAAAGGCAATTAGGGTTCAGGAGTGATGGGGGAAAAGACACCAGGTCTCTGGAAAATTCCAGAAACAAAATCTGGGACATGTAAGAGATTTGATGGATACATCTCCATTATATTATCCCCCACATGTTTTGTAGGGTTATCCAATATCTGAGTATCTTACCTATTGCTTAAAATTTTTGCAGGCGATAAGATATACTCAAGCTTCACAATGCAAGCCAAAACTGATTAACATTTATATTTAATAATACTTTCAAATACTGTATAGCGTTTCAGACACCAAAACCACATTCACAGAGAAGTATTTCTGCAAAAATCTCTCCATGGTTCTTCTAATACTAATCTCTCATAATGCTCGTGTTACCATCACCAACGATTCCAAAGAGGCTCTCACCTGACCAAGCTCTTCATTAAGGTTTGATGTTCTGGCCATTGCAGGAGTGTCATTTCCAAGATAATACATATCTGTGTCCTGAAAGAGAAAAGAGGGGGCACTTCAGAAAATACATACCTTTAATCCTTCATTTAGACTAAAAACAGATAATATAAATGCTAACTTTTAATATGTAAATGCTAACTTTTAATACTTCTTGTAATCCTAGTACGGGTAGGTGTTGATTTTGTGGAGGTTGAAAATACACTGGCAATTCATGTAGAGAAGCATTGTGATACATGGAGAAAACATGGTAGTTACATACAGAAAATTTGGTCTCAAGACAATCATTTCATGACCTAAACTAACTCCTACTTCTGAGCTCAGCTAATACCTCACTTACAGGACATTATGAAGATCAAATAAAAATGCACATGAAAGCACCCAGTCTATACACAAGGTCTGACAGTTAAGTTCAGGAACTTGTTACAACAATGTTGCAAATCATTTTTTATATCAGAGGGATTATTCATTGTGAATTCGTACCAACTGGAAAGTTAACTAAGTTTACTATTTGGAAGTGCTGAAAAGGCTGCGTGAAAAAGTTAGACGACCTGAACTTTTCACCAACAATTCATGGCTCTTGCATCACGACAATGCACCAGCTCCCACGGCACTGTCTGTGAGGGAGTTTTTAGCCAGTAAACAAATAACTGTATTAGAACACCCTCCCTACTCACCTGATCTGGCCCCCAATGACTTCTTTCTTTACCCAAAGATAAAGGAAATATTGAAAGGAAGAGATTTTGATGACATTCAGGACATCAAGGGTAATACAACGACAGCACTGATGGCCATTCCAGAAAGAGTTCCAAAATTCTGAAGGGGGGACTAGAGGCTGGCGTTGGTGCAGAGCTTCCCAAAGGGAGTACCTCAAAGGTGACCACAGTAATATTCAGCAACGAGGTGTGTAGCACTTTTTCTAGGATGAGTTTGCAACCTTAATTGTCAGACCTTGTATGTAAGATGCTGGAGTCAAGTGCCCAATGACAACGGCAGTTCCGGAGAAATTCCACTTCCTCTCTTACAATGGAATCCAAGTTTATTGTCACCGTGAATTTTGATACTATACTAAACACTGATACAGACACACCTAAGAGACCTTTCATTAGCACTAATTAGACTTCAAAGTATGAGCATCAATTCACCCCCATTCACCAGAAGACAAGCATCTTTTCAGCACTCTGCCTCCGTTTTCCCACTTAATCCTCACAAGAACCCCTTGAATCAGTACGTTGTCTTCCCCATTTCACAGACCAGGAAGCAGAGATGTTCAGTAACTAGTCACTGCTATCACTGGCTCAGGGACACCCTGGACAGAGATCCCTGGCCAGTTCTCTGGCTGTTTACCTTCCAGACCAAATCATCAATTAATTATATGCTTCCTTTTCTGGGAGCTCAATTAAATGGCTAAGGCTCTGAGAGAGTATTAGAAAAAGTGGTTGACATTTCTCCAGCAGCTCAACTTTTGAACTCTGCTATGATACTCACCCAGTTTATAAAAAGGGCTTGAGTATATTTCACAACCTCAAGAGTCACCAGCAGACTGATGGGAATAAGGTTATTGTACAAGATGATGAAAGTCAACAAGTTATATCCAAAATTATCCGAGCTCGTTTCTATGGGGAGAAAAAAAAAACAGTATATCTGTAGAGCTTTAGTTGGTCTCCATTAAGTTTCTTTTTATTTCATTATTTTGGAAATTTTCTAAAAGATGTTCACAAAAAAAAAAGTCTACTGGCTTATGTATACATTTAGAGATTCAAGATAAAGTAGTTATTGAGCACCTACCTCCTACACGGCACCAACTGTGAATACAAAGACTGCTAAACCACAGTCCCTTCCTTCCAATAAAGAGCTGGCTCCTAATAGGAGGTTGTGGGGGAGGAAAGTAAGCAGAAGAAGCATGGCCCTCAAAGTGACCATGCAGCAGGGTCCATTGATTAAAGGGAAGTCCTAGGGCATGGCAGAAACTAGGACAGGAGATTTTTTTAATGGGAAGGCGTGGTCACCTGAAGACCATCCAGAAAAACAGAGACTTTAATCACATTTTAGAGGACAGAGAGAAGCCAGCTAACTAAAAAGGATGCAGAAAAGAGGACATTTTAAATGGTTGTAAGGAATATCTATACCTCATTAAGGTACGAGTATATTTGGGACACTCCGAGGAATTTGTAAAATGGTAAAAAAGGTGTGAACAGGGAAAACAGGTGAAGAGAGGGAGGCAGGCAGGAAGCCTTGAGCCCATTTACTGAAGATAAGAGAAGCAATGTCTTGATGGAACAAGATCCCTAAAGATGGAACAAGACCACTAAGAAATGGAACCCAAAGCAGGGTCAGGGTCAGATTAGAGAGGAAGAGGGAGCAGGAGAGGGAAAAGACGTACAAGTTCTGCACGTATCAAAGGGGAAAGTTCTTTGAACTAAAGTCAAAGCTCCAACAGTGACAATGTAAATGTGAAGTGTGATGGCTTTTACCAGAGCTACTCAGACTTTACCATAAGGATAACAAGGCAGAAAGCATTACAGGTGGGATGAAAAGACCCCCACGTAAATCACTGTAAATCATGCAGCTAGTACTAAAGATGGACATTATCTGAGCAATTTAAACACCAGTCTCCACAAAGCTTGTGTACCAAGGTAGTGCCCATGTTATTTACCCAGATCATGACATGTTGGAACTGACTCTGTATGTGTGCAAAGTATCAATCTTCACATTTGAAGCTGGACACATAACATGGTCCAAATCCAAAATATAAGAACACAAATAAAAGGATTTTGATCCAAGTTACAACTGAAGTCCCAATCATATCACCCACATTTGTAAAGTGGAAACAAGAGTTTTCCTAGGCCGTTCAAAGTGAATAAGTTTTTTACATGAAATAATTAGAAAGAGGGAAAAAAATGTTTTGATCAGCTTAACTAAAGTATATTGAAAGATGGGAATAACAATAACCCCAAGAAAACATCCCAAACTTTTAAAAATCAAATTTATTCTTCAAAAAAAAAAAATGCTGTCATTAAATTTTACTTATTTTTTGGAATTGACATTGTAAGGAGATTGGCAAATCTTCTTCCCCCAAAAGAAGCAATAAAACTGGACAAAATTGTCAAAAACAAGCATTTAAAGTGCTTGGAAACTGATCATAGAGTATATAAAAAATTCAAAAGCACATATTCAAGAAAATCTACTCAATCTTGGTGAGTGGAAGCCTTGGGTATTTAATCCAAAGGCAGTTTCCCTCTCTTTTTCCCAACATCCATGTTGCTTAAGTTCTGTTCTGGGTGGATGGTTAGGGCAGGCCATGAAAACCAGCAGCTCTCATCTTCCCCCATCCCAGCTCCATGCTGGATAAATCTATCCCAGGGTGGGGCAGGCTACTACTGCAGAGTAGGGCAAGTTGTCAGGACAGGAACAGCCTGACGGAGCTGACACTATTTGGAGCAGAGCATGAAAAAAGCCATGCCCAGGGCACTGTCAAAAATAACAGAATTCCCAGTGGCTAATAATCAAGAAGATAAATATCTTACCCTAGTAGGGACAAACAAAACAACAGATTATCCAGAAATTTAAAAGTTCCATGGAGAGAGATGGCCAAAGAAACCTTGCTAAGATCACACTCAACCCTGTAGTCCAGAAGTTCATGTCCATGCACAAAGCTGCCCTTGCTTAGGAAGAACCAGAGAGGGTACTTGTGAGCTACTAGTCTCTGATTGAATGTGGGCAGACTGAATTCCCCAAACATTAATGGCATTCCCCAAGCCATACACAGATCAAGCAAAAAATGGTTAATTTAAGCACAACCTCTGACCAGTTACTGGCTGACCACTAAGCTATGCTGACCTCTAGAAATCCAGACTGAAAAATAAAAACAAGAAGAGGGGTTTTGAGTACTGAGGATGGGGTTTCTTTCTGAGGTGATAAAAATGTAAATTTAGGTAGTGGTGAGGGTTGCATAATTCTATGAATCTGCAGTTGACCCTTGAACAGCATAGGTTTGAACTGTGCAGGTCAACTTACATGCAGGTTTTTCCCAATAAATACCTGTAGTGTTTTCAGTCCTCAGCTGGGAGTCTGAGAATGTGGAGGAACGGCTATACGCACTGGTCTATGCCATTGTCCATAAGGGACTTAAACATCTGCGAATTTGGGTATCTACGGGGGGTCCTGGAAACAATCCCCTGTGGATACTGAGGGACAACTAAGTTTTGGGGGAATCAAAAATCATACAGATTTTTAACAGTGTTGGGGAGGTTGGTGCCCCAATCCCTACATTGTTCAAGGGTCAAGTGTATTAAAAATAGCTATATACCTGAAACCATACATTTTTAAAGAATTAAAAGGTAAAATCATGGAAATAGAACTGAGCAGTAACATCAGAGGCTATACAAGGCGGGAAAAAATAGACCTTACCAAATGAGTCCAGGCAAGTCACTAAGAAAATAAACAAAAAACCAGCAACAACAAGCCCCACGAGGAAGAAGTAATCAGAATGCCAAATTATTTTAACATATTATCTCAAATGCTCAGTTTTCAACAACAATCAAAAAATTATGAAACATACAAAAAGAAAACGGAATAAACAAGCAATAGAAACTCCCTTTGAAGGAGGTGGCCCAAATAGTGGACTTAACAAAGACTACAAAGCATTAATATACATATATACAAAGAACTAAAGGACTCAATGAAAGAATGACAATGATTGATCAATTACAGAATATTGATACTGAGATAGAAGTTTTAAAAGAAAGAACTAAATGGAAATTCTGGAATTGAAAAATCTAATAATTCAAATGAAAAGAAAAAAGATCACTAGTGGAGCTCAACAGATTTGAGCTGGCAGAAGAGAAAACAGACAAACTTTAATATCAATAAAGACTATCCAATCTAAAGAATAGAAAGAAAAGAAATAAAGAAAAATTAAAAGAGCCTCAGAGATCTGTTAAGACACATCAAGTGGACCAGCATATACATAATGGAAGTACCAGAAGGGGAGGGGAGTGAGAATGTGGCAGAAACAATATTTAAATAAATAATAGCTGAAACCTTCCCAAATTTGATGAAAAATATTATTATACATATCAAAAATCTCAACAAACTCCAAACAGAATAAACTCTAAATTTTTGAAAATCAAAGACAATTTTGAAAGAAGCAACAGAAAAATGACTCACATACAAGGGAAATAAATAAAATTAACAGCTGATGTCTCACAAGTACAATGGGGGCCAGAAGGCAGTGGGATGGCATATTCAAAGTACTGAAAGGCAAAAAATGTCAACCAAGAATTCTACAAGAATTCTGTATGAGCAAAACTACCCTACAAAAACAAAAGAGAAATTAAAACATCCCAAGATAAAAACTAAGAAAATGTGTTGCTATCTAATTTGCCTTATAAGAAATACTAAAGTAAATTCTCCAAGATGAAAGACAGTAATTAAATCCACATAAAGAAACAAAGAGCAGCACTAAAGGTAATTAATTATATAAGTACTTACAAAAGACAATATAATTACATGTTTTTATCCTTTCTTTTGGATTTAAAAAAATGGCAAAAATGTCATTATAAAATTACATTGTTGGACTTTTATACAGATGTAATATATCAGAAAGCACCAAGGAGTGAGGAGAGAATGAAACTACATGAAGCAAAGAAATCACATGTAACCCAAATCTACAGGAAGAAATGAACAGTAGTGGAAATGGTAAATAAGTAAGTAGGCTAAAACTCTGTAAGTATACTTCTTTTTTTTTTGTCTGTAAAAGATTTAAGTTTATATAAATCAATAATTACAACACTATTATTGGGTTAATAACGTAGATACATGTAATATATAAGACAATAACAGCATAAAGCAGGGGAAGAAATAGATCTACACTGGAGTAAAATTCTTGTATTATACTGGGACTAAATGAGTATTAATCTGAAATAGATGCTCATAAACTAAGACATAAATTGTAATCTCTACAGTAACCACTAAGAAAACAACTAAAAAAAATAGTTTAAAAATAACCATGTGAATATAAAACAATCTGCACATGTGTCCATCTCCACTTCATCACGTGATTCCTAATTTTTCATTCTCCTTGGAAGGCTGGCACTATACAGAGTAGCCAAAGGACGGACAAGGATGGCATGACCGTCACACATAAACAGTGCTTGGAAGGATTTCCCAAGAAGGTTTTGTCCTGCTCCAACAAGCAACCCACCCCAACGCTTACCCATCTTCTTGATGTACCAGTTCCTTCCACCTTGAGACGCATTCCAGTACAGGGCCCCCGCCGAGCTCACCAAGGCCATGACCAAAAGGATGCCAAACAACACCAGAATCTGCACATTGGTCACTTTCTCAACGTTCGATCTCTTCAGAGGTGCTTTGGTGGAATTCTGCACAACAACATCTAAAATCAATAAGGGTCACAGAAGAGACTTGGGGGCAAGGAGTGGAGAGAAAAGGAGGCAAGTGATCCACATTCAATAAATCAAAAGTAAAAGACTACATATTTTTTTTTGGCCAAATAACCCATGAAATTAAGAAGTATACCACATTTCTGAAACCAACAGCTAGTTTTAAATAAAGATGACAGAAAAGACACTCTACCATTTTAAACAACATATTTCACCTCTACATGATTCAACCTGTACTTCTTATGATTACATTTTAGCGTTAAATTAGCTACTTTCATTATCTTAGAACACAATAGGCTCTAATCATTTAAGTCCAATTTAAAAGACATCAGAATATTGCTAATTCAAGAGAAACTTAAAGATTCTGTATCACAAAAATCTAGAGAGAATCTTCAAAGTAATAACATATTTCTACAATTAATAAACAAAAAGAGATTTTGAAAGTACACATTTTCCCTCCAACATCTTCAAATTTAATTGAGAAAAAAAGACATACACAAACACATGCACATCGATAATGCAAAACAGAACATTAATAGGTGTGAAAAGAAATGACTAGACAAAGAATTCATTTGGAAAACTGAACAAGAAACAAGCAGGAAAAGTCAGGAAAGCTCTAGTGACCAGGAGAAATCTGAATGGAGTCCCGAATTATAAACAGAACATAAACCGGAAGGTAAAATAACAGCAGAGAGACAGCCTAACCATCTGTAAACGTGCATAGCCGGATTTCTCACTGCTGAAGGGGAAACCAGCCCAGTGAGTTCAGATTCAAGGGCCCTTGCACATCAGGTAGAAAATTGGGGACTATATCCTCTCAGAAGTGGCAAAGTCAATAGAACTGTTTGCACTAGACAGGTATGTACCTGAAGTCATTTTTTTTTAATTTTTCTGAAGGTAGTTGTGGTGGACAGAATAATGTTCCCTCCTCCACCCAATGATGTCCATATCCTAATACCTGGAATATGAATACCTAATACCCTACAAATATGTTACTTTACATGGCAAACGGGACTTTACAGTTGTGATTCAATAAAGGGCCTTGAGTTGGGGAGATTAATTTGGATTATTCAAATGGACCCCGTCAATCACATGGGTCATTAAAAGCAGAAAAAATGAGAGATCCTTTCCCAGTTATGGTCAGAGGGAGCTGTGACTACAACAGAATGTCAAAGAGATGTGCCTTTGCTGGCACTGAAGATGGAGGATGGGGGTCATGATCCAAGGACTTTGGGGTGCCTCTAGAAGGCTGGGGAAGGCAAGGAACAGATTCCCCTCTAGAACCTTCTGGAGTGTTCTATGGAAAGGAACGCTGCCCTGCAGACCTCCTGGAATCAGACTTCCAATCTATGGAACAACTTTGTGTTGTTTGAGGCCTGAATGTGTGTTTGTTATGGCAGCAACAGGAGACTAATACAGTAATACAACAGATGGTAAAAACCCACTCCTGGTGATGAGCAGAGCCAGGATTAAATCAGAAAAGGAAGTGGATGGGGGCCATGGGCACAGAGGATTCAGTCTGCAGGTCTCCTTCCATGAGTCATGAGATGGTCTCTTTAGAGTAGGGGTGTTAAAACTGCAGCCAGCGGGCCAACTGCAGCCCGCAATCCACTGTTAATTGGCCCTCAGCAAACTCCAAAAATATATTTAGTTTACTTAAATAAACCAGGTGAGGCAATACGCACTTCACCTCGCGTGAGTGGCTTGGCTGTTTGTGTATTTTACTGCATATGGCCCTTGGTGAAAAAGGTTGAAAAAAGTTTGGACACCCCTGGTCCTAGAGGCAACACTGATGTGCAAAGATCACGTAATTTGAAAGTTTCTCTGGCATCAACTGGCCATAAGAATGATGCCTTGTGCCAAACGTAAGTCAGCACTCTCCTTTACTGTTCTTAATTTATTAACAGAGCTAGAATGAAAATGTCTCTGAAAATAAGAATACAAATAAAGTCACAATGTAAAAATAAAACCAAGATGAAAATAGGAGGCAATTCCAAAGTTCCATAGAGATGCCCATACCACAATGTTACTGAAATTGTT
This sequence comes from Rhinolophus hipposideros, assembly GCF_964194185.1. Taxonomy (NCBI): domain Eukaryota; kingdom Metazoa; phylum Chordata; class Mammalia; order Chiroptera; family Rhinolophidae; genus Rhinolophus; species Rhinolophus hipposideros. The sequence continues at coordinate 8,554,302 of NC_138050.1, forward strand.
ATCTGAATTCTGTCATCAAGCCCAGAAATGCCATTGTGGACATGGTTTCCTGTGAGGGTGGGGAGTTGAGGAAGGGTTATACTGGCGATTTTGAAAAACTGAGTCCTTTAAGTATCTAAATAGCACAACAGCATTTTCCTTTATATACTCGTACTCTTTTCTCCCTTTAGTTTTCTAAATTATTTGTCCTTTACAGACTTTTAAAAAAATTCCTCTAAAATCTAAATGCAAATCCATTAGTAAAAGCTGACCTAGTATCAATCAAACACCATCTAAAGGTAAATGGGGACAACGCATCACCTCTAACCTCAGGTCAAGAGCCAAGAAAGCAGTTCCAAGGCTGCCTACCTCAGTCGTTTAAAGCCAAAGAAGATGTTATCAGTTTTAATAAACATTCCATGGAGGCACAGGCAGAAAAAAAATTGACCGTAAATGTCACTTCTATGACTCCATTCGTTTATTGATTTCTGATCTTTTCCAGTGGTTAACTCCTGGCCAGTTAACAGGGTGAGGAAAAGTTACCTTCCATCCAACACAAAAGCCCAAAACTCAAGGCCTCCACACATGCACTTAGTGGGAACCCAAGTTCCGCCCATCCGTTCCTATCGGCTGACTCTTTCGACTTACAGTGATGGGCCTCTAATGCTAAATTCCAACTAGCATTATAAGTTCTTCTATGAAATTCTTAGAAAGCACTGCTACTTCTGAGTAATGGAGCTCTTAACAGAAATAGGCCATAATGTCAGATTTTTGTAAAAACTTACATCTGACCTGAATTGTATACACTTCATTTCCTCCTAAGAAAGCAGTCAGTGGAGAACTAGTTAGAAAATGGACTCGGGAGCCAAACTCCAATGTTTGAATTCCAGCTCTCTCTCTTACTGGGTGTGTAACTTTGGTAACTTACTTAGACACTCTGTGCCTCAATGTCCCCACTGAACAAAATAGAAATAATAGCGTTTTCCTCAGAGAGCCATTGTGAGGAATAAATGAATTAACACACGACTATTGTTTAGAACAGGGCACGGGGCACTAAGTATTTGCTGTAATTACTGTGACAGTATCTCTCTTTCCCATTGAATCAACCAACAGCAACAGCAGACAATGAAGTATTTCTACACGTAACGACACTAAACATGAAGCAAGGGAACTTTGAAGAATAGAGGCATTGAGGTGAGAGTCTGAAAAACAAAATGAAGGAGAAGAGTCCTAAAGCAATCGTGTTTCTTCTCTGTGGTCAAGTTGTACAAGTACAGATGAAAAATGTTATTTCACAAACAGGATGGCTTCCAGTGATGTGTGTTATATTATATTCCTTTTGGAAGCTCATTATTTTCACTTGTTTCAGCTCCCAAGGCACAGTGAGTCCAGCACAGACCTTCCATCGTGGTGTACTCGAAGAGTCAACATGTAATCACCCTTGCCAAAGGGTTTCTCACATTTGGGTACAAGGAAACATGCTCATCACACTCAGGAGATGCAAACTTCATGAGGTAACCGTGCACACCTTGCTCACTGAAGAGATGATGGGATCGTTGTAAGTGTTACTTAATTATCTCTTACACCTTAGCTACAAAGCTGTATTACCAAAGTATAGGAAAACAATATTACACCCTGAGAAAGCAAGCAACATACCAGGAGTCGTAGAGAGGGGTTAAATTTGTCATATGCACAACCTGAAAACTAGTCTTGGGGCCCTGCCCAAACTGGAGCTAGCTCCTTGCAATCTCTTCGTCACTTGATGAAAACCAGAAGCGATCTGTATTTAGCAGCGCTCCAAGTGTCAGACAGTGAATGTTAGCATTCACTGTCTGACATTCAGGAAGTCAGAAAATCCTTACCAGGTAGCAGAGTACTAATTATTTATCGAGATAAAGTCTTTGTATTCAAGCTGCTCAGAACCAACAAACTTAAAACGTTCTCGTCAGGGCTTAGGAATGGGGGAGGACCCAGCAGAAAGGATGGATCAGGCATGTCTCAGACACACTAAATAACCTTAATCCATCCTAGAGCTGCCTCCCAGCCTTCACCACTCACACTCACACGCCCTCTGTTACCATCCCACCCACCTGAGGCCCTATCGTTCCAGGACCAACACTTCTCTATGTCTTGGGCCTCCTTCAGAAGCTGGCCTCCTGCCCCCTGCCTTCTCCAGCAGAGGACATTCCTTCCCCAAAGCCCCGTCGATCAGAGGCTGCTCCAGGAAAGATTCACACCTCTCAGAATCTGAAGATAATATTACTGAATGTATACGTGGGGCTCTCAGTAATACTTCTGACACTTTATTGCTCTAACGCCATGTTAAAACCCACTTGTAAAATTCATGTCATTTGGCTACACTACCTTCTGCCTCTTCCCTCAGCAAGCCTACCAACCTCTCAGTCACTCCCCCTTACGCCATGAAGACTTGAACTTTGGCTTATGGTACTGTCTCTGCTCCATCCCTGCCATTATCCAATCTTCAAAACCACAGCACCGACCCATCAAATGCCTTAGTCTTTCAGTCCTTTAGTCCTCAACAGCGAATGGCCTCCAACAGCTCTACCTTTAGCTTCCTACTCCCATGGTTCACTCCCAGGTCTCTCCACTCTATGAACCTTCCACCCCAGAGACTCAAAAGTAATCTGCTGTCACTCAGCAGCTTCAACAATCTTCTTGAACGTCAATGAGTCTCTCGACGCTCCTGGCCCTCCCATCTCCCTTCTCTGTTTCTACTACATGACCCAGCAGGTGTGGCTAGTGGAGTCTATCACTTCATCTGGCCTAGTAAGTATTGAACTCTCTCTTCTCACATCATTTGACCTCAAAGAGTAGATTAACACAATAGCCTCCCTTCTCCAAATCCACATGTAAAATGTGTTTCTTAGTATAATTCTTAGTGGATAGCCAACTGACACCCCCAAACCTGGGTTGGTTGACCCAAGGCACTTTGTAATGACACACGTTACAACACTGATCTGTCTACGTGGTAATTCCCTACTACTCCTTAGTCTGTGTGGCTCCTAGAGGGTAGGACTGGGCCATACAGTTCTGGGCGATCACTGTATCCATACAGCCTGGCATAAGACTTGGTGCGCAGCGGTCACTAAACATTTTAAAATTAAGACATATAGTGAAATATGTGCTTTAGAAATTATACAATAAAGGCAGACAAGCCAATCTCATTATCAGCGATGCCATGTGATATCAAAGAAGTATAAGGAAGGGCACACAGGGACACTGATTTATGCAGAATTTCAAAGTTGTCTGGTCAAAATATGTCACAACATAAATGTGGGATGCAAATTCACAACTAATAATTTAAAAAATATTGACAGGGAGAAAGAGCAAACTCGTGTTAATTTGTCTTGGTGTGTGAAGAATAAACATTAGTTTGAAAATAACTGATTTTTACATTATCTAGAATTCAGTTAAATAAGACAATTTACTGTAAAACCCTAATTAATGGGGTGAGGAGCAGAAGTAGTGAGAGCAATAAAGAAAGAACAAGTCCCCACTTAAGTCCAGAAGATAAAATAAGTTAAAACTGATTGTGTCCCTAAAATCTGGGAAATGAAGACCATTGACATTTCAAACAAGAGGTAACAGAAATCCAGGAGAATCTACATAGAGAACCAAAATAAAGGCACTTCCTTCCCAAATTGAGGTTCACAGACATACTTGAGCTTCCTAAATGTAACATCTGCATTTCACTCTCTATGCCATAAAAAGGAAGGAAGGAAGGAAGGAAGGAAGGAAGGAAGGAAGGAGGGAGGGAGGGAGGGAGGGAGGGAGGGAGGGAGGGAGGGAGGGAGGGAAGGAAGGAAGGAAGGAAGGAAGGAAGGAAGGAAGGAAGGAAGGAAGGAAGGAAGGAAGGAAGGAAAAGAAAGAAGGAAGGCTAAAACCAGCATTGTTTTTCAGCACAGAAATGTTTTACCTGCATGAGTTTGGTGTCGTGTCCAGTGTAAACAACTATGCCAAAGACCCACTGAGTATTTCTAAGCTGTGTACCTCTTAATAAGATCTGGTCAGGCCCAAGGGCAACAGGGCTAAAAATAAGAAACAACATTTATATTTAATGATAATCTGACAAATGAGTTTGAGCTTTCCCCTTAAATATAAACCCATAATAAATCAAATGTTTCCTTCAGTCAAATTTGAACTATTTCGCTGAAAAACAGGTTCCCATTGACTTAATCTAAAAAAAAAACAAGAAAACAATAACAAAAAAACACAAAGGATAAGGTTTCTCTTATCCCTTTGTCACTAAACTACAAGAAAAAAGAAAAAAAATGTTTTTCCTATAAAAAGTTAGAGGGAATTGTGTCTCTTAGGTCCTGTTAAGAAACTCAACACCCTAAAAGAAAATTGCTAAAATAACCAGAAGTTTATTCATTTGGGAAACTCAGTTTATTTTATGTCTATGGTAAGGGGTGGGGGAAAGCAATAAAGCTACAATATCAAATAAGTCAGGGATTGCTTAATGGTTAGATAAAAAGCTGAGTGATAATGTAGAAATCCAAAATGGGAGCTTAGGAATGGCTCTGCACACCAAATGAAAACCAAGGAAGCCATCACACGTAGTTGTCATGGTTATTCGGGGTACATCCCCATGATGGAGTCCTTCCCTTTGGGTCTGTTCAAAATACTAAGGTAAGACGCATTCATTGGTAAGAAGCACGCAGTTTAAAGATGGGCAGAGGGTAGAAACTGCATCCCAACATAATGACAAAATTGGCTCTCCAACAATAAAACAATGCCAAGAGGACAAAGACGACAGAATACAGACAATAGGGCACTGAATATTCTACAGGAAGACGACGACTACTCTAATTGTTGTTCCTTTCACTCAACTTTCTAAAAACAAATGCTACTTAAAAGAATACTAAAAAAACAAAAATGCTTCCCAATAAATATATTAGCTTTTCTACACCTCAGATCCCTCTCTTCTGTTTTTCTGGACGTTTTTGTGCAGCCAAAAACCATCTCTCCTCCCTGACAGGTAATACACAGAAAGAACAGACCAGTGCTATGAATCTCATTTCAGACCCTCTGGCTGTTTTTCTTAACAAAAATTAGTTCTTTCCTTAAATGTAAAGGAAGGTTTAAATTGATTGAAATAGTATTTCAATTAAAACTCAGTCTCTCATTTTCAAACTAAACATGAAGAAATCTCTTTGTTTTGAAATATTATGAATCCAGGAAACACACTGATATTTTCCAAAGCTGCAGTAATTCCTAGTCCCATTAAAAAAAAAAAAAATCACTAAGAAAAGGGAAAGTGATACCTTTTCCCATCTACGTTTAAGTTTCCAGTGAAGTCATAGAGGTGGCGGTTTGGCCCTTCACACTCTATAGTTCCAGATAACTTCATCAACACTTCCCTTGTTTGCATATCAGCAGTGTGAGTCAAACCCTAAAATGTTAGACCAAAAGAGGAAATTGAATACAATCTTCCAGGTTTAGGGACAACATTCCACATCCCCTCTGTTAATCTAAAGGAAATGGTGAATCATCTCAAATAGAATAATTTGAGGAAGCTAAGAAATGAAACTATCAGATACAAGATGGACGTTATAGGCAGCTTTTTTACAGATAGCAACCTAATGCAAAAAGTTACAAAAGAATTCAATGAAGCAGAAAGCTAAGATTCCACCACTGTGCTGGAAACATCCATGTTTAGTAACAATTCACGTACTCAAACACCTCTCAGGAAGCATACTTATTAGCTATACTCTAACATTTGTTATAAACATAGAATAAAGAATCCCTTTAATACAGTATGATATCTAGCACCCAGTAACTCTTCTTTAAACAATAAAAAAATATATATCTAAATCAAATATCTGAGGTAGAAAAGAAAGACGTGGACAGAATTATCCAAATCAACTTTATGCAACATAAAATTTAAGTGTCAAATGATTAAAGTGTTTATTGTATTAAAAACTATTCTTCATTCTACAATTAATATAACTTGGATGAAGTCCACTTTTTTGACTCTGCCATCACTCTCAAGGAGTTCCCTTCATAATACAATGCATGTTCTTCCCAGAGACTCCATTAGGGTTAAGGCATAATCTTTGTGGCAGAACATTTTTTTTCTCTAGAAAAAGCACTGAGTAGTACATGTAGGGAGCAGATTTGAAATTTGGGCCTCCATAACAACACAGGTCGTAACAGGTCACTGTACCTGACGTATTTTAAGGTTCGTCTCCCCATCTAGATTAGCTGTTTCGACATAACACATTGCTTGAGGTTCACTAAGGAGAGAGAAAAAAAAGCCAAAGTTAAGTAAAGTCGCCTCCACCAATTCACAGCTCATAAAGTTTCTTCTATGGAAACTATGTATGCTGACCGGCTCTTGAAACTAGTATTTCAGTTGACCCTTGAACAGCGTGGGGGTTAGGGGCACTGACACCCACCCTGTTGCATAGTCAAAAATCCAAGCTTAACTTCTGACTCCCCGAAAACTTACCTATCCGCAGTTGTCCCATGGTATCTGCAGGAGACTGATTCCAGGACACCCCTCCCCACGGATGCTCAAGTCTTCTATAAAATGGCCGTAGATCAATGCATACAGTCATTGTATACCCCCTCTATACCCCTTGACTCCCAACCACAAATCGAAAACAGTACAGGTATTTATTGAAAAAAATCTACATATAAATGGACCTGCATAGTTTAAACCCATGTTGTTCAAGGGTCAACTGTATGAACAATCACTTTAGACGTAGTAATTGAGTAGAAAGACAAACACTCATCTTTGAGGTTCAACACCAACACAAAGTTGTTTGCCCAATGGTTCGCCCGTGTGGCCCCACATAATGGCTGCTTGACCTCAGGTAGACAGAAACAACTGAGGATGAATGAGAAGGGGAGGGCAAACACATGATGTCCTAGCTAAGACCCAACCAATGTCCCAGGTCTTAGCTGGGACATCATGTGTTTGCCCTTCCTTAAAGTCTGAGACCTGGCCTGCTCTTCCTGACCTAAAGATCCTCCCCAGGCACAGACAGTACAAACACATCTTGTCCAAAAAATCACAGCCAGAAGGGTTCGGGAATCGAGGCATAGGTTTGGCAAGCCTTCACTGCCCTGCACCTTTCAACAGGTAAGTGTTTAATCAAAACACCTAATTTTAAGGACAGAAAACTCAAAGAATAAAAACAAGCATAGCAGATACCACTATTCCCCATCTTCAGGTTTAGGCAGCATCATTAGTGGTTAAGAGAATGGACTCTGTAAACCACCAGCTAAGTTCAAATCTCCTGGCACTGCCTTCATTGGCTACATGACTTTGGCAATTGTTCAGTCTCTGTTTCTCGTGCATAAAGGGTTGTTGGGAAGATTAATGGGACAATGTACTCAGCAGACTGCTTGGCACAAAGTACAGTCTCGAATACTAGTGAGCCCCTTAAAAACATGACATCAGCTCAGAAAAACAATCTCATATTCCAATCAGGTTTCCTGAGGGCTACAACTAAATCAGACCCCAAACTATCAAGGGAACCACAAATTTTACTATTTTTAAGAGTCTCTCTGTAACCAATCAGTAGGGACAAACAGGAATCCCACCCCATGTACATGGTGCTTTCACTCCTCTACAGGCCTGGGGTCTAATTTTAAACCTTTGATCTTAAGGAGAAAATTCATGCTAAGGCTTAAAATCTAATGTGATCAAATACAATAAAAGAAACATTGTCCGCAATCAAAGAAAATGCCGACAGTATGAGCACCTATGATTCCCAACAGGAATGTAGGAAATTTTCATGTTAACATCATATTGCTTAGTATTGAACTCAAGAGTAGAAGTTTACTCTTATTCTAATTTTGGCATTCCTTCTTTGATATATAATCATATGTATCAAGAAAAGTCAAGGACTGTGCTGTCCATTATTTTCACCACTTACTGCTGATACCTTTCTTGCACAAAATGACTTAGAGAACATGGCAATGATACTTGGGTAGAAAGGAAGCAAAATGTGGGCAAATGAACAGGAAACACCATCTGCGGGTCATGTCTATGCTGAAAAAATGCCCACGGTTCTCTGAATAGCTAATAAAGGGAGGCATTCGGTTCTACAGGAAAGGCTGCTGGCTGGACCCATCAGGAGACGGGATTGAAGTCTCAGATATGCTGCCACCTGGAGGGTACTGAAAGAATCACTCCACTGCTCTTGAATGTCCCTGCAAAGGAGGAACAGCCCCGAATAGCCATGAGACTAAAATGAATCACCAAATGTAAAGAGGTCACAGAAAGAACAAAGGAATAAATGGGGAAAAGAAAATTTTAGGATTAAGGCAGGAACAGGTAAATGATAGGTTATGGAAGAATAGGCCAGTGAGAAGGCTGGTGACTCAGGGTGGAAGGGAAAGAGTGGCGCAAGATTTGGCAGTCTCCATTTATTATTTTATTGTTCTTAACATTTCAAAAAATGTGCCCACTATAGCACACCTGACCTTGAGGACAGCAGGATCGTGTCTGCAGGAAGATACTGCCCATTGACGACCTTCACAATGTCTCCCACTGTCACCTAGAAAACCAGGGACAAGGACAGAAAAGCATGAAAGAAAAGAAAGCACAAATGATGATAAAGGTGGTTAAACATATGAAGAAAAATTACTATATAACTATGCCATGAAGTTTAAGATGAAGGAGCCCAAATTCTTTTCCTTGACAAGAACAAAAGGAAAATCTTTCATTACAGACAAATGGCGCTATTACCTCTTTGCAATGACGCTGAATGAGAAAGATAAAACAAAAAAGAAAACAGGGTGGGAGATGAGTCAGAACTATCAAAGTCTCATTTTCTTATAATTACGCATCCACTTACAAATTCCATAGCTTTCACTGGAACAATTCCACAGCTGTACCCAGTCGGGTAGAGTGGTTAAGTGCACAGGTCTGGGTTCAAATTCCCTAGCCATACGTCCTCCTCACAAGCTGTGTGTAACCGGAGCAAGTCATGTAAACTCCGTGTGCCTGAGTTTTCTCATCTACACGAGGTCGGGCAAGTAAGTTCGCGAACTCATCCTAGGAAAAGTGCTACATACCTCACTGCTGAATATCACTACGGTCACCTTCAAAGTCCTCCCCTTGGGAAGCTATGCACTGACCCCAGCACGTACTCTACCCTTCAAATCAATTTTGGAACTCTTTTTCTGGAATGGCCATCAGAGCTGTCGTCGTATTACCCTTGATGTCCTGAATGTCATCAAAATGCTTTCCTTTCCTTTATCTTCGGGTAAAAAAAGAAGTCACTGGGGGCCAGATCAGGCAAGTAGGGAGTGTGTTCCAAAACAGTTATTTGTTTACTGGCTAAAAACTCCCTCACAGACAGTGCCCTGTGAGCTGGTGCATTGTTGTGATGCAAGAGCCTTGAATTCTTGGCGAAACGTTCAGGTCGTTTTTGTCTAACTTTTTCACGCAGCCTTTTCAGCACTTCCAAATAGTAAACTTGGTAAACTGTCCCATTGGTACAAATTCATAATGAATAATCCCTCTGACATCAAAAAAGGTTAGCAACGTCGTGGCAACAAGTTCATGAACTTAATTGTCAGCCCTCGTATAATGAGATCAACAGCACATACTGCATGGGGTCATGGTAAGTATCACATGGTACTTACCACATGGTAAGTATGGGGTTAAGGTAACACAAGGGAATACTCTCCGTTTTACAAATGTGGAAACTGAAGCTCAGAGTGACATAACTTGATCCAGATCAAACTGCGAGTCCGTGTGTTCGAACCCAGATTCAAAACTGAGCGATCTGGCCAGTGGTGTGATTAACAGGCAGTACTAGATTCACCGAAGTCCATTTGAAAGGTCCCCCAGCATTATACCACATAAAACAGAAAAGATTTGTACTCGTACAGCCTCAGGAAACTGCCAGAAAAAAAGAGTCATGGCCAAAGTCAGGGACCACCTTGGGAAGCAGATGGCACTGGACAGAAGAACCCAAGCCAGAGAAACAGGCCCTTGTCTGCAGAAATAAGGGCCATGGCCAAGGGTCTATAAGCCCCGTAAATAACATCACAGAAACATAGGGCTGGATAGGACCTGAGCTTTCACGTCAGCAGGGCCACGTTCAAGTCTGAGCTTCGGATACACCAGCTCTGGATCCTGACAAGCCCTTCACCTCTCTGAGTTCCCGTGTCCCCACTTATACAACAGGGACATACCACCACTGACCTTGCAGGGCTGATGTGTGATTAGGGAAATCATATGCAAGCACCTGGCATGAAACAGGCCCGTGTCCTCAGTCTGCACCATCATAAGTGTAAGTGAATGGGCATTGTGAGTGTGAAAATCAAGGATGGCAGAATTCGCTCTCAAATTGACAAGAAGAAAAGGCATTCCTAGTGTACCAACAATTTCAAAACTCAAAACGGGCACTAGGTTTTTCTGTATCTTATTCTAACCCCTGTTACTGTTCTGTTAGAAATCAAGAATTTCACACGCTGTGATACTTGTGAAACACTCTGGATCTTGCCAGCTGGGAGAATGGCCCTAGCAGGGGCCTGTATTTAATTTTCTACAAGAAAAAGGAGGGTTTACTAAAAGGTGTCCTACTAGTGCTGTGAATTGCTTATCAAAGTGTGTGGGGAAGCCTAAAAAATTGGGCTCAACACAGGGAAGGGTGGTAGAAATTCAATTCCAGAACCACTGAGCATTGGAAATTAGTATTCAATTTTAAGGCAAAAGGAAGGCATTTGATTACAGTATATCCCATAATGAAGAAAAGTCAAATAAACGCTACAGAGCTGTGTTAAGAACCATCAGTACAAAAGCAAGGAATACCTATGAAAATTGAAAATGGTTTTTAAGTGTAAAAACATTTTATGTGAATAGTTTAATTACATGGAAAAAAATCAAAAGAAGCAATTAGTTTTTAAAAACTAGACAGAAAAATTAGTCATGTTTTCAAAAGAAAAAAGGCAGTGAATTTTTTTAATTCAAAGTGGGAGGACAAGTGTAATTATGACTTTCTCCCATCTTTATTATCGAAACAAAGAAACATTTTATATCCCAGTAACAAAGTACTAAGAAGTTCCATGTACATGAGAAACGACTTGGAATTCTGTTTGAAGATGTATTTCTATTTGGTGTTCTTATGCCTGGTTGTCCCCTGCATGTGTGAAACTACCTAGAGCAAGAATCCTTCAAGTGGAAAGAGACCCTGTTAGACCCCTGAATCCACTCTGGCCTCAGAGGATTTCTCGAGTCTCTTAATTTTGAAGAATAAGGCCAAAGTCTTCTCAAAGTCAACCGAAGCTGTCGACATCCATCCCAGAGCTGCCTCTCAGCATGAACGGATGATTCAGCTACAGCCTGGGGCTCTCCAACTCCATCTCCAGGCGTCAGGGAGAGCACGCATTGCTTTGGGAACCTTAAAGGTGGCCCGCCTGCACCTCGCCTGCCATCTCTGGCGTCTGCTCCCACGGCCCTCTCATCACCTAGCCTCATTCTGAGCACGGCTGCAGATGTGCCTGCAGACCCCTCCGAGTCTCACTCAGTCCCTTGTGCCTTAAACTGGTTACCTCCTGTTCATCCTACAAGAGAGCAGTAGAGCATCTCAGGAGGAAGCCTTCCCGCCCAGAGGTCCCCAGAGCACCTGAAACGTGCCCCCACACGGAGCCCAGCGCCTGCACTGCACGCTATTTAGCTGCCTGTCACCTGTCACTTCCATGACACCAGTAGTTCTGCAGTGTGGTCCCCAGACCAGCAGCAGCAGCCTCTCCTGGGAACTTGCTAAACATGCAACTTCTAGGGGCCCCGCACCTGAAACTAGCAAATCAGAACAATCAGAACATGTGCAAGTGGGGCCCAGCTCTGCGTTGCAGCAGCCCCCCAGGTAAGTGGGTTGCCCACTGAAGCCTGACAAGCACAGGAGAAAACTCCTTAAGGGCAGGGCTAGGCTTTGCAATATTTCTCTGCATATCCAACGCCTAACACAGTCCCTGGCATGTGTGAGAACTCCAATTAAAAATGACCAAACAAAGTGCATTTTCAATGGAAATAAAAATGCACATGGCAAAGCACGAAATAGGTATTTGGTTTAGGGTTTGGGTTCGTTTTGTTTTGTTTTGTTTTTCTGCAGTTGAGTGCAGGAAACAGTAACCAGCTTTAGAAGTCTGCGAAGCCATCAGTTCCTGGGCCCAGAATTAGAATTCAGAGATCATCATTCCATTTTCTACTGTTTCGAGTAGTGTCAACATCCCAAGTCCACGTGGGTCTCCACTCCAGCCAGTAGTAGTGCCTTTCTGGGGACAGGGTAGCAACAGGAGCCTTAGAGAGACAAGCCATTCCGAAGTGCCATGGAGTCCTCGCATTTCTATAGCACTGGGAGCGTTTCTACTCTCTGTGAAGTCAGTGATTTCCGACCACTTAACGGAGAACCACTCCACTTCCGAGAGAGAGGGAGGTTAATTACTGTTTGCAGTACGAACTCCTGGGTTGCTACCAAGGTTAAGGTGTTATCACAAAACCCCTCAGGGGATCGGATCCGGTAACAAAGTGACAACCAAACAAAAACTAAAAAAAGGCTGCAGTTACGATAACACCGATAACACCGCATGTTGCCGATGAAAAGATCACAGAGGCATTTTAAAACATTGCGTACTAAACATTCAGCAAGAGAAACGATTGTTTAAGTCACAGTTCTAAAAAGTAATTTTCTTATGAAATCACATTAATCCGCTTTGAATCCTGGAGTAATGAGAGTCATCCCCAGAAAACATCTTGTGACTGTTAAGAAGGACCAGCTAAAACAGAGACTCACTTCAAAAGCTAATTTTATCAGCTACAAGAAACCAAGATGGCACACCATATTTCTTCTAAATTTTCTATTCATCACTATAAACAATCAGAAAACCACACTATTCCCAAACCCTGCAGACCTCATGCCTCCTGGGCTGTAGGGCAAAGCTTTGTCACTATTGTAAAGTTAAGAGCAGTCACCACTGGTCATACCCAACCACCCCTGCCTCGGAATCCAAACAGGATGGTTCCAACCACTACCCCACCTCTTTATATTTAATGGTAATCATAAACCCAAAACTCTTTCCACCAAAAACGTTTAGAAGTGACAATCTCAACTATTTTAAAACTGAATGTAGGTTAAGAGAACAGAAGACCAGGGAAAATGTTTCTCACAGTGGACTTAGAAAGTAGAAAACGCTTTGAGATTTCAGAACTATCCATCAGGGGCAATGAACTTCACAACTCTGAACTGACACAGTGAGCGCCTTCAAAAAGGCGCGAGGAACAGAGGAAACTGCCTCAGTCCTAAGTGAAACCTTGTGGGAAAACTCCTCCAGGTAAAACGTACATTCAAAGGAGATGACCTATGTCTTAACAAACTTTATACTGTAATCAAGACTAGCAATTCATTACAAATCTCCAAACCAATACTTTCTGGTATATCTTTAAAATTAGTTTTTACCTCTTTCCACATAATGGTTTGCCACATACCATTTCTTAACACTGCAAAAGAAAAAAAGAGAATACCAGTTAATCCTGGTGAGGATCAAGACAAAATCAGGTTTCCAAAATTCACAAGGCTCCTTTTAAAATTCCACTTATTATTTCCAACACACCATATCCTTAGACGTAAAGGTATAATATCACCACTCCCCAAAGCACAGCCCAATCTATGGATACAGTAATGCCTCCATATAAATATAGATGTATGTATAGAAGTTAAATCTATTCATATTTAGCCCAGAAGAAAAAAAAAATTATCCTGCTATTACAAGATTTACCCAAAAAAAAAAACAAAAAACAAAATAATAAATAAAAAACCCACAACACAGAGTTAACGTTCTAGAAGTCAATACAATAAAAAGTAGATAGAGGTAGGGAGCAATTATAAGCCAAGGGTATGAATGCTTGGACTTTTTTAGATATAAAATATGTCCAGCTCCTGAAAATTCTAAAATACACAAATCCCATTCAAATTTTAATTGCCAGGACTCACATTTTTGTTGCTTTTTTTTTTTTGCCATTTTGCTATTTCTTTCAAGTATTTATAGATCATTTTCCCCAATTTATCTAAACATCATCAATTACTTATTTAAAATTCCTTCAATACAGGTCTTATTCTTAAGTTTTTCTAGTGAAAAAAGGGATCAGTCTGGTATCTTACCTATCGTTTTCTTTTTGTTAACTGCATTGTCTGCCTTATGTCGCTTCTGTTACAGGAAGAAGAAAAAGTTCTTAGACTCAAAAGTTCCAGATGAATAATTGAAACCACAAACAATAAGATCAGGAGAAAACAGGGGACAAGTACACCAACTGCCAACAACACGAAGGCTGTAAAATCCAATTAAGTGGCTGGTGACCCAGCACCGCTCGCCACGTTCCGTGGACAAGTCAGTCGATGGAGGTGCCGTCTAACCTGGTTTCAGTGATTGCGTTTTGGTTCTAACAACAAACAAGCACCTTGAAGGATGAAACTTCTACCTCCTCTTTTGTTTTCGGTCACAATGAAAGAATTATTCAGTATGAGAAACCCAACAACAACAACTGAATTCATTTTCTCGAATAAAGAACTTCTGGGGCAAAGTACCATTGCTTTGATTTGTATTAATTACATTTATTCATTTACCTAGTCCCAGAAAAATCTGCATACGATGGTGTGCTAGAGACTGCAAGTGGGAGCCTGAGAGGGAATGGAGGGGCGGGGGAGGGAGAGAAAGTGCAGAGAAAGCTAGAAAAGAGGATAGAGAGAAAAAAGGAGAGTGTGAATATGGTTGTAATCGATGGACTTGGAGATACACTGAGATACACAGGAGGAGGGAGAAGATTCTTGTAAAATGACCTCGGGCACAGCCAGCACAGTGATGCTATGCTGGACAGCAATGGAGTCCTTCATTTGCAACCCAATTGCAAAGCTCTAAAGGAGGATGCGCGGAGCATCAGTGAAAACAGATCAAAGGGGCTCCAGAGAACTCATATTAGAAAACACAGCGGGAACTACTTCTGTGCCTATATATGGATATTAAGGATACTATATGTGCTCGTTCCCTCCCAAAACATACCATCATGAACCTTGAAGGGCTAGTTAAGCTACAAACCCACTGTCTTAAACAAAAAAAGCCAAAGCAACAAATGAGTTATAAGTTATATTCATCACAATGTTTTCATGATCCAAAAGCAAAAACTTACAAAATCTTCTACAATCTCTTTGATGCCTGCAATTGTTAAAATAATGATCAATGGCACCAGGGTGGTATATCTTCCTGTTGGAGATACATCTGGAATTTGCTGAAAGATAAGAGACCAAAAGAGGGAAGTTGACAAATTAAAATACTCTCGACGGAAAAGAAATTATGACACTCACCACTCACTCTTTTGCGGTTCTGTTCCTTTTCTGTGACACCAAAACAATTACCTTATTTTAAAAAACTGGCTAAGTGTGTTACATGATTTTAAAATTTTATTGTTATGTGTAGAACAGAAAAAGGGTTGAAAATATGACCCTCACGCCATTTTTCCATGCCTCTTTTAGTAACTGCAATTTTCCTTAAGACATTCCTAAAGGAGTCTGCCTTCACACAAAGGTCATTCAGACAAGTAATGACTGGATGAAGGAAGCAAATTACATTCACATATTACGACACTCTTTCAGTTAAAGGACCTTTCAGCAAAACCTCATTTTGCATGTAATTATGGTTATGAATTTTAAATAACTTTTGAAGAAATATTACCTGTAATAAGGCAATGAAGAGGAAGAAGGCA